>NC_059230.1:12120830-14520830 GCF_020615455.1 Coregonus clupeaformis | reverse complement strand
TATTTTGTTAAGAGATGACTATGTTAAACTATGCTATTGGTAGTTCAATAATTATCTTGGCTCAAATTATAAGTTGTCCTCAGAAGTAAATTCCCTTTGCTGGAGGGAGGAGTTACTGTATTCGTAGGTGTCAGGGTCCATGAAATTCACTGTTTTCCATCTCCTACTTCAGATCTGATAGCAAGATGAGGAGGATCGCTGTAGTGGGAATTAAGATGTGAAATTGACTGTTCCACTGAAAAATCACTAGATCCATTTTCACCTGGCATTTTGAGCCAATTTGTGCTTGGGTCGCCAATTTACATTAGAAACCCGGATCCACCCTAAGATGATTGCTTACATGCGCTTAAGTGACTATATTTCAAAGTTGAATTACCATTGGTGAGCCATTACTCTCTTGCCCGGCATCACAGAGTGTGGGTGGTAGCGGCCAAACTCGACAACACTAATTACCGATTGTTGACGAATTGCTGTTCCCAAACGTTCGGCTGTGTCAGTGGCCGCTGGGTAGGCCAGAGGGGGTTCAAGGAGGCAGTCAACGTTTCACTGACCCCCACACAATGACCTCACTTCCTCTTTTTATGTCGCCTCTCTGATTAACGCCACAGGGGGAAGAAGCAGGACTCTACTTATGCCCTGGAGAGTTCATTGTTTTTTCTTCAAAAGTTATTTTCAAATACCCTTCAACCCCTCCCACCACCTCCACCCCCTTGACCCACACATCTCTCCCCGTGTTTACTGAAAAACGATCACAATGGTTTTTGCTTTTCACTCCATGCAAAATGGCCTAATTATACCACCACATCATTCACTCCTCATGTGTTCATTATCTGGGAACGAGGACATGTCAATATATATTTTACATTCATTTTCTTTATGAAGAGTTGTGGTATTTCTCTTTTCTAATCAGCGTTGGTATGTGGAGTACATGGGAAGGTTTTTTGTGGCAAAGGCCTTTATATTTGATTAGACATTCTCTGCTTATGTGTATTACAACTCTTGCAGGAACCATTATCAAGGTCACTGAAATCTAATTCTAACTGAGCCAATACACATGGTCAATTGAACTTGGTCAACTTATTGTTATGCATCAAAGTGTGAAAACGGTTCATTGTCCTAAAATAAGCAGCCATTACAACAGGCAACCTAGTCTTTGATTAGTGACAAACATAATTGACTCTCCCTGGGCTGGTCGATGAGCGAGCCCTGAGCAGTGACGGACCAAACTGGCAAACCTCCAGTATTGATAAAACGTTCATGGGAAGGAGGAAGAAAAACAGGCCCAGTCCCAAATGGCATTCTATTCCCTATGTAGTGCACTTCTTTTCACCAGGGCCCATAGGTCTCTGATCAGAAGTAGGGCACTATGTAGGGAATAGGGTGCCATTTGGGACAGCCCCATACTTGTTGGATCAGGGAACAGCATCCTTGACTTTCAGGTAATGGAACTGTCATCCTTCTCTCTCAGATAAAAATCTGCCTCCCGTCTTCCCCCTTCTCCCTCTTTCCTCCCGTCTTGCCACGTCACCCCTCTCCTTGCAATATTAAAAGCTGCATAAGTCTGGAAGGTGGTGACAGCATTATTGAAATACTTTTTCAATTGTTTTTCTTTTATTGCTCTAGCAGGCTGAAACTGAAGAGCCTGGAGGATGGGAGAAACAGAAGAACGGTTCCGCAAAATGATGCCAAAAGACTCCTCTCACTAATTTGAGTTATCAACACTCCCTCTGTATACCCTAGGGTTACAAAATTCCGGAAATGTTCCCAAAATGCCCATGTTTTTGAGAAATGCCAGCTGGAAGATTCCTGGAATTACACTTGGGAAAGACACCGGAATTCTGCAACCCTAGTGTACCCTCTTCTTTTCATGATGTCCTGATACAAAATACCAAGTCATGCCATCAGTAGCGTCCAGCCAGTTTTATTCTATTTTATCTGTTGATAGATGAGCAGTTAGCGGCCTATTCTGGAGTCTGACAATCAATGACAAGATAATTCATATGCATTGTGTGAGATGTTTAAAAATATATTTAGTAAGGAAACACTGGTCTAAGCAAGTGTTGAACACATCACTATGTAACAGCCTACTGATATACAGTAGTTTGTGTCAGTGAGAGGCGGACATGCCTGAAAGAAAGTTTAAATAGTACTCTAGAGATCGACCCTTGCATTTCTTTTCTCAACTCTCACACCCCCTTTGTTCACAGTAGCAGAGGTGACTCAATATTATGTGAGAAGTGCCGGTCAAAGCTAGCCTGGCGTGACCTTATTTTCTCCACTGTAGCTTTCATTAGTGCTAGGGTGCAGGAGCCAAGACTGCAGAGCTAACGCTTTGGCCCGGTCCCATGCCACCTACACAGGGGGTCAGCGTGATGAGTCACATGACACATGCTTCCACCCCTTCCCGATTCTATTTGCAGAGCTGCTTGGAGTGCGGGATATTCCGGGAAATCTTCTGGTGGTTTTGTGTGTGTGTGTGTGTGTGTGAGGTGTGTGTGTTTGTGTGTGTAATGAGAGTAGGGATCTCAAGTGAGCCAGAAGGTGGATGCAGTCTCTGGAAGGATTGCCAGAAGTACAATTCCCTGACCTCTGTGTGTGTGTTTGTGCAAGTGTGCGCGTGTGTGTGTCCTGTGTGTGTGTGTGTGTCTTTTTGTCCACTAGGGAATAGGGACAAATTCCATCTGGACATGCTACTCTCACAATGCCGAAGTTTCTCCTGCTGATTGTATGCCACCATGCCACCGCTCTGGTCTCTGGTCATCGAGAATGTTGACAGCGTAACCGGCGAGTCACGCATGTCCTATTGATGTTATTAAATCTATTATTTTTGGGACCTGCAGCTTTCGGGCAATGGGATAGTCATTAATCTTACAGGTGAGGTCACAGTCACAACAAAGATAACAATGATATGCCATGTACAATTTTTTTAATGCATTTTTTAATGCATTATACAATCTTTTACAGCATAAAAAGCCACAGTATTTTGCATTGTGGACTGTTGTACTTCTCACCACTGACCTAGCTACAAATTAGTGATGCAGGGAAAACATCGATACAGTTACATATCAGGATATTATTTTTGATGATATATTGTATCGTATTGTGTTGACAATATCGCAAAATATTATTTTTGCCCTAGTTGGCTGTACCTGCACTAAAACTCATGTATTTTTCCATCATAGCTTGTTCTCCATCTTTTTAAATAGGGAGACAATTATTTTTCAGCACTTTTATTTCCATGACAGATCAAAAGCCATTATCATGGCTCTCTCTTGTCCCTCTGCAGCAGACATGGTGAGCAATATGTTTGGAACATCGAATCGCAATAGAATCACCTTATCGTATCATTGCTACATATAGAAATCGTGAGAATCACAATACATGCTGTATCGGCACTTAAGTATCATGATAATATCGTATTGTGAGGTCCCTGGGAATTCCCAGCCCTACTACATATCACAATATTGCTGCACTGAACTAAAAGGTAGAACTGTCTGTGTATTACATAAGTTAAAGCAGACTACATGCATTCATCTAAGTATATAAAGTGCTATGAAAAAGTATTTGCGCTCTTTCTAATTTTCTCTACTTTTGCGTATTTATGATACTGAATGTTATCAGATCTTCAACCAAAACCTAATATTAGATGAGATGGATCCCATTGTAACTGGCGAAAACCAAACACTGCATTCCACAGTAAGAACATCATACCAAAGGTCAAGCATGGTGGTGGTGTGATGGTTTGGGGATGCTTTGCTGCCTCAGGACCTGGACGACTTGCCTTAATAGAAGGAACCGTGAATTCTGCTCTGTATCAGAGAATTCTACAGGAGAATGTCAGACCACTTGTCTGTGAGCTGAAGCTGAAGCGCAGCTGGGTCATGCAGCAAGACAATGATCCAAAACACACAATCAAGTCTACATGAAAATAGCTAAAAAGCAACAAATTGGAAGTTTTGGAATGGCCTAGTCAAAGTCCAGACCTATTCCCAATTGAGATGTTGTGGCAGGACTTGAAACGAGCAGTTCATGCTTGAAAACCCACACGTCACTGAGTTAAAGCAGTTCTGCATGGAAGAGTGGGCCAAAATTCCTCCACAGCGATGTGAGAGACTGATCAACAACTACAGGAAGCATTTGGTTGGAGTCATTGCAGCTAAAGGTGGCACAACCAGTTATTGAGTGTAAGGGGGCAATTACTTTTTCACACAGGGGAATTGGGTGTTGCATAACTTTGTTTATGAAATAAATGAAATAAATATGTAATTGTTGTATTATTTGTTCACTTATGTTCCATTTATCTAATATTAGGTTTTGGTTGAAGATCTGATAACATTCAGTATCACAAATATGCAAAAGTAGAGAAAATTAGAAAGGGGGCAAATACTTTTTCATAGCACTGTATAACTCTCTCAAACGCAGTCTTTACAATTCTACAGCAAATCAAATTTCCTCATAGATTTACTGACTATTTCCAATAACCCTTATTCATGCTTAGGATCATGTGCTCGTGTAGCAGTCTGCATCAATCAGGTTGTTATCGGATCTGGCACCTGCCTTGACCAGTTGGTCCGACATGCTGCTGACATTTCTGATAAACAAACCTGGATGAACCATCCATCCCATCTGCCCCTTACATATGTCATCTCATGTAACAGACTGGGCGACGACATGGCTACCATTCTGTGAAATCAATGTTCTCGTTTTGAACCTGCGGTGTATTAGTCCACCGAGGTAAGATTCAGCCAATAAGTTAATTAAGAATTTTCAATGAACTGAGCATGTGCAATAAAATACAATAATGTACCATGACATTGGTTGTAGTATGGCAAACAGCTTATATCAATATTAATCATAGTTTATATGCACAAACTATGTGCTATGTCATTTCAGTTCAATAAAGACGAACAACGGTGCAGTGACTCGATGTGTGCTTAGCCCAGAATTACATGAAAATAAGGGCCTTGGGCTGAATGGAGTTAGTGTGGAAGTCCATATATGTGGACTTTATTTTGTGTAATTGTCACGGTTTACTAAGCCAGAACCCAGAAGCAGACCAGGACAAGGTAAGTGGTGTCAAAGGTGAGTGTTTATTTAACTGATCCACGAGTGCAGCTGAATAATCCAGGGAACAGAGCGGGCGGCGTGGATGAGTTGTTGAGGGTGCAGTAGTTGGTCCAATGATGGCTCGGCAGCCGCCGACCATCAGGCAGAGGTTGGGTGAAGGTTCCGGACGAGTGACTGCAGGGAGAACAAAACGGAGGTAAGCATACAACAAGCAAACAAGGTGCAAAACAACAAAACTAATGCTCTAAGCTCTAAGACTAGATCCGCTGATAAACATACTGTTCATGGCTAACGATCCGGCAGGGAATGGATGTTAGGCCAGAGCCTAAGAAGGGTGATGATCAGGACCAGGTGTGCAGATTGCTGATGGGATGCAGGTGCGAAATCAAGAGAGCTCCCGCCTAGCAACGTTGCCCGGCAACCAGGCAGGGAGCGTTCCAGAACCCTCGGGAAACTGGAGATCACGAGCAGAAAGACTAGTACACAGACAGGACCCGACTCAGACTGCCGGGATCGTTACAGTACCCCCTCCGACCGAACGCCACCGGGCGGACTCCCGGAGCGCCAGGATGGAGGCGGTAGAAGTCACGAATGAGGTCAGCATCTAGGATCTGTCGCCGCGGAATCCAACTCCTCTCTTCAGGACCATACCCCTCCCAGTCCACGAGATACTGGAAACCCCGGCCCCGCCGTCTGGAATCCATGATGCGTCGCACCGTGTAGGCAGGACCACCTCCGATCATCCGAGGAGGAGGAGGAGGAGGCGGAGGAGGCAACAGAGGACTGAGGAAAACAGGCTTGAGGCAGGAGACATGAAAGGTGGGATGGACTCTGAGCGTCCTCGGTAGTTTGAGTCGAACTGCCACCGGATTGATCACCTTCTCCACCACAAACGGACCAATGAACTTCGGTAACAACTTCCTAGACTCAGTCCGTAAAGGAAGATCCCGTGTGGCCAACCAGACCCTATCTCCGATGGTATAGGTGGGAGCGGGGATCCGGCGACGATTCGCCTGGAGCTGATACCGGTCCGAAACTCTAAGGAGTGCCTTTCTGGCCCGATGCCAGGTCCGGTGGCAACGACGAATATGGGCCTGAACAGAAGGCACTGAGAGCTCCTTCTCCTGAGAAGGGAACAAGGGAGGTTGGTAGCCATACAGGCACTGGAAGGGGAGACATCCCAGTGGCAGATGTAGGGAGAGTATTGTGGGCATACTCAACCCAAGGCAACTGAGAGACCCAGGAGGTGGGGTTGGAAGAGACCAGGCAGCGTAGCGTGGATTCCATCTTCTGGTTGGCTCTCTCCGCCTGACCATTAGATTGGGGGTGAAAACCAGATGTGAGACTGACTGTAGCTCCAATGGCCAAACAGAAGGACTTCCAGACAGCAGAGGTAAACTGAGGGCCACGGTCGGAAACGATATCACTGGGCAAACCGTGGACCCTGAAAACCTCCCTAACCAGGATCTCGGACGTCTCCGAGGCAGAGGGAAGCTTGGCAATAGGCACAAAGTGGGCGAACTTGCTGAATCTGTCCACGATAGTCAGAACGACCGTGTTCCCCTCAGAAGCGGGCAACCCAGTGACAAAGTCCAGGGCCAGATGCGACCATGGTCGCCGGGGAATAGGAAGGGGGTGAAGTAGTCCAGAGCTGGGCCGATTGGTACTCTTATTCTGCGCACACACTGGACAGGCAGCAACAAAACCCCCGAGTATCCTCGGCCATGGCAGGCCACCAAAAACGTCTGCGAAGAAACGCCATCGTCCGAGCCACGCCAGGGTGACAAGCCATCTTGCTGGCGTGGGACCATTTGAGGACAGCAGGACGAACCGACTCAGGCACAAACAACCCGACCGGGTGGACCGTTACCGGGACCGGGCTGCGTCCGAAGGGCCGCCATCACCTCCTCCTCAATCTTCCACATAACTGCTCCCACGACGCAGTTCCGGGGGAGAATTGTCTCGGTCTTGGACCCACTCTCTTCCGTCTTGGAGAACATCCGGGACAAGGCGTCCGCCTTGCCGTTCTTAGATCCAGGTCGGAACGTCAGGGAAAACTTGAATCGTCCGAAAAACAACGCCCACCTGGCCTGACGGGAGTTGAGACGCTCTAGCCGATTGCACGTAAGCAAGATTCTTGTGGTCAGTCCAGACAATAAACGGTTGCTCCGCCCCCTCCAACCAGTGGCGCCACTCCTCCAAGGCAAGTTTCACCGCGAGAAGCTCCCGGTTACCCACATCGTAATTCCTCTCCGCAGGCGAAAGGCGACGAGAGTAGTAGGCGCAGGGATGGAGTTTACTGTCCGTGGAGCATCGCTGCGACAGGATGGCGCCAACTCCCACATCAGACGCGTCCACTTCAACGACGAACTGACGGGCCGTGTCCGGTTGAGAGAGAATCGGTGCGTTGGTGAATCGCCTCTTCAAATCCAGAAACGCTCGATCCGCCTCCGGATTCCACTTGAAGGTCCTGATACTGGAAGTCAAGGCAGTTAACGGAGCGGCCACACGGCTGTAATCCCGGATGAATCTGCGGTAGAAATTCGCAAACCCCAAAAATCTCTGGAGCTGCAATCTCGCACCGGGCTGGGCCCATTCCAGAACCGCTCTAACCTTCTCCTGGTCCATCCTAATCTCTCCCCTGGAGATGATGTACCCGAGAAAGGATGTCGTGTGGGCGTGAAACTCGCACTTCTCGGCCTTCACGAACAGGCGATTCTCCAACAATCGCTGCAGAACCTGCCGGACATGCTGGACGTGGTCGGAAGGTTCCTTCGAGAAGATCAGAATGTCATCCAGGTAAACAAACACAAAGAGACCGATCATATCTCTCAGGACGTCGTTCACCATACTCTGGAATACCGCTGGAGCATTGGTCAGTCCAAACGGCATCACCTGATACTCGAAGTGACCCATCGGTGTATTGAAACCCGTCAACCACTCGTCCCCCTCTCTGATCCGGACCATGTGATACGCATTGCGTAGGTCTAGCTTGGTGAACACCGTAGCACTCTGTCACGGTTTACTAAGCCAGAACCCAGAAGCAGACCAGGACAAGGTAAGTGGTGTCAAAGGTGAGTGTTTATTTAACTGATCCACGAGTGCAGCTGAATAATCCAGGGAACAGAGCGGGCGGCGTGGATGAGTTGTTGAGGGTGCAGTAGTTGGTCCAATGATGGCTCGGCAGCCGCCGACCATCAGGCAGAGGTTGGGTGAAGGTTCCGGACGAGTGACTGCAGGGAGAACAAAACGGAGGTAAGCATACAACAAGCAAACAAGGTGCAAAACAACAAAACTAATGCTCTAAGCTCTAAGACTAGATCCGCTGATAAACATACTGTTCATGGCTAACGATCCGGCAGGGAATGGATGTTAGGCCAGAGCCTAAGAAGGGTGATGATCAGGACCAGGTGTGCAGATTGCTGATGGGATGCAGGTGCGGAAATCAAGAGAGCTCCCGCCTAGCAACGTTGCCCGGCAACCAGGCAGGGAGCGTTCCAGAACCCTCGGGAAACTGGAGATCACGAGCAGAAAGACTAGTACACAGACAGGACCCGACTCAGACTGCCGGGATCGTTACAGTAATATTGTTTGTTAGCATGGTAACAGTGCCATGGTACCATGAGGAAAGGCAGCAGGGTGAGGGGAAGTGTTACACTAAATGCATTTGTCTCCTGGAGGTAAACATTTGTACTGTATGTACTTCTTTAACAACATGAACAAATACTATAGTATACTATGGTTTAAATACTGTAGTATTCACTATGGTGTTTTTGACGTCTTTACTATAGTATATTGTAGTATTTAAAGTTAACTGAATATAATATGATAATTCATGTAGTGTTTTTTGCAGATTGTAGTATACTGTATTATTTACTGTAGTGTTTTTGTTTTATTATACACTGCTCAAAAAATAAAGGGAACACTTAAACAACACATCCTAGATCTGAATGAATGAAATAATCTTATGAAATACTTTTTTCTTTACATAGTTGAATGTGCTGACAACAAAATCACACAAAAATTATCAATGGAAATCAAATTTATCAACCCATGGAGGTCTGGATTTGGAGTCACCCTCAAAATTAAAGTGGAAAACAACACTACAGGCTGATCCAACTTTGATGTAATGTCCTTAAAACAAGTCAAAATGAGGCTCAGTAGTGTGTGTGGCCTCCACGTGCCTGTATGATTTCCCTACAACGCCTGGGCATGCTCCTGATGAGGTGGCGGATGGTCTCCTGAGGGATCTCCTCCCAGACCTGGACTAAAGCATCCGCCAACTCCTGGACAGTCTGTGGTGCAACGTGGCGTTGGTGGATGGAGCGAGACATGATGTCCCAGATGTGCTCAATTGGATTCAGGTCTGGGGAACGGGCGGGCCAGTCCATAGCATCAATGCCTTCCTCTTGCAGGAACTGCTGACACACTCCAGCCACATGAGGTCTAGCATTGTCTTGCATTAGGAGGAACCCAGGGCCAACCGCACCAGCATCCTCAGACCCTCACAGGGGGTCTGAGGATCTCATCTCGGTACCTAATGGCAGTCAGGCTACCTCTGGCGAGCACATGGAGGGCTGTGCGGCCCCCCAATGAAATGTCACCCCACACCATGACTGACCCACCGCCAAACCGGTCATGCTGGAGGATGTTGCAGGCAGCAGAACGTTCTCCTCAGCGTCTCCAGACTCTGTCACGTCTGTCACATGTGCTCAGTGTGAACCTGCTTTCATCTGTGAAGAGCACAGGGCGCCAGTGGCGAATTTGCCAATCTTGGTGTTCTCTGGCAAATGCCAAACGTCCTGCACGGTGTTGGGCTGTAAGCACAACCCCCACCTGTGGACGTCGGGCCCTCATACCACCCTCATGGAGTCTGTTTCTGACCGTTTGAGTAGACACATGCACATTTGTGGCCTGCTGGAGGTCATTTTGCAGGGCTCTGGCAGTGCTCCTCCTGCTCCTCCTTGCACAAAGGCGGAGGTAGCGGTCCTACTGCTGGGTTGTTGCCATCCTACGGCCTCCTCCACGTCTCCTGATGTACTGGCCTGTCTCCTGGTAGCGCCTCCATGCTCTGGACACTACGCTGACAGACACAGCAGACCTTCTTGCCACAGCTCGCATTGATGTGCCATCCTGGATTAGCTGCACTACCTGAGCCACTTGTGTGGGTTGTAGACTCTGTCTCATGCTACCACTAGAGTGAAAGCACCGCCAGCATTCAAAAGTGACCAAAACATCAGCCAGGAAGCATAGGAACTGAGAAGTGGTCTGTGGTCACCACCTGCAGAACCACTTCTTTATTGGGGGTGTCTTGCTAATTGCCTATAATTTCCACCTGTTGTCTATTCCATTTGCACAACAGCATGTGAAATTTATTGTCAATCAGTGTTGCTTCCTAAGTGGACAGTTTGATTTCACAGAAGTGTGATTGACTTGGAGTTACATTGTGTTGTTTAAGTGTTCCCTTTATTTTTTTTTGCAGTGTATTTGACATCAAAGTGTTGGCCTTCTCCTTGAGGAAACCTACTAGAGTAATATCAAAAGAGCACATTTTCCATAACCTGTAGGTAGATAGGTAGGTAGGTAGGACTGGGGTCTGAACGGATAGTTCAGAGCTGCTATTTTCTATAACCTGTATGGAAGACAATATGGTCTATGTTTGGCATGTATGTTTCTCACTTATGGGTGGCACAAATTGGAATGCAGGGGAGGGGAATGGGCAGGGTATATACTAATTAAATACTGTAGTATTTACTATAGTTTTTAAAAAGTGTGTTTTGTGAACTGTGGTGTTTTTGCGGACATTACTGTAATATTTACTACAGTTAATTTTTCCGGATAATACTGTAGTATTTACTATAGTATTCTACAGTATACTACAACATTCTATAGTAAGTATTACACATGATCGAGTATTCTACAGTATACTACAGTTTACTACATAATTATATAGTAAGTACTGTAGTATTCTATAGTAAACTATAGTATTTTTTCATGTGGGTAATTTCATCCTTTAAGTAAACAATGCATCACATACTAACCATGTCCCTCAGTTGATGTTAAATTATATGTTCCTTATTTTCCTTTTGTCAACAGGCAGAATATATTATATCCTGAATTATCCAACACTACAGTACTACAGCATATCTCTAGATTCAATATTATTTTCGCCCACATTCTACCACCAGTCATTTTCCCTTATGAATGTAAACAAACTTGAGCCAAAATGGCCACGTGTCTTAATTTACTTCTGACTGAAACAAATTGGGGGGTTGATAAAAGCACTGAGGAAATCCTGTATTTAAAAAAAATTGTTTATCTTGGCAGTTATAATTGTATATTCTTGTATAAACAAGCGATAAGTGAAATCCCCCATCTCTCGTCCCCCAGCCTAGTCCCAGAGCTGCAGCCTCAGATAATGAATGCAATTAAGGCCTTAATGCATTAAACCGTGGAGTAAACAGAGGGCTTAGCGGCAGAGCAATATTACCCATACTCTTTTATTTAAGGAGAAACGGAGAGATGGGGAAGCGTTACCTTGAGCGAGACTACTTTCTGACAGGAGAGGAGAACTAAGTTCCCATAGGAGTCGGCTGGGGAGTTTGAGAAAACTGACCGTCACGGAACAAGAAATTACACTTTTTAGTTTGATAAAGTTTCTGGGCTATGTCCCCTAGGCTATGATAATCAGTCATCTTTAGACCCTGATAATGTGTTACATTGATGTTCCCTTTAATAGTTGACAATGTCTTTTCAGAATGGGCAATAAAGTTATCTTCTGTATGTTATAAACAATCAAATTCACCATCTTGAATTTTCATGTATGTAAATGTGGTCATTAGCTACCATCTGTGCTGATGATACATTATGAATGTCCTTTTACTAAGTCCAACGTATGTTCCTAGACTGTATAGTGCATGTTCTCATATACAATATTTTTTGTTTCTACTGTGTGACTAACATTATCACATTTTGCTAATATTTCAGTAAAACATCTGTGCACTATTCACATGACCCTTTCAAACACCTATGGTAAGCGAATGGCGAATGAGATGTGCATATTGAGGGAGAGCAGTGGTAGCATGAGACCCAAGTTCTAACTGCATAATGGAGTCTCCTGCCGTGAAAATAACAGCAGGGTTTCACAATCTCTCTGAAGCGTTACAATGTAACATGTCCCCTCCTCTAGAGAGACCAAGAACATGTTTGCCATTTCCTGCAAGGATTTAAGTACCAAACGGATGCAATTCAGCCTCAGGCTACAAGCTATGGGGGCGACTGAGCAAAAGCAACACGTAGGGACAGCACAACAATAACATAATATGAGGGAGGAAAGTAGGAAGTGCCGGGGTGTTGGGTGATTTATCATGTCGACATTGATACACTAGACTATTGACTGCCAAACGGGACTGTGGTGGTACAATGGCGGCCATTTTAACTACCATGGATACCAACTGGTCCAGGGAATTCTTTCTTGTCTAATCTCTTAATCATATTTTCAAATTTACTGAGTGTACCCGTGAGGCCACTTGTCACTCACAGTCACAGGCAGTGGAGTGCTACGTAGGTATATACAATTACATAACGCACTATGGTTAGGGTGTGGCACCTGCTTGTAAGATAAGAGCAACATATATCTTAAATAGGAGCTTTAGTATTTTCTCTACCCTCGCCTCCTCTCCTGCATATGACCTGCTCCATCACATGATGTGCTAGCTCTTACGGTAAAAACCCATTGCCTGTCTATTGGTGGGGACTGCTGCTGAACAGAATGGATGTGTACAACACACAAACACCGCTTCTTCTCCCTTCTAGCCCCTCAGTGGAGGAATGAAACTAGCTACAGTAAAAAAAGGGGAATAACTGTTATTCACCGCACTCAGTCATTCATGCATAGTCTAACTGCATGAATTAGGTCTATGCATTACACACACAGTACAAGTCACATTTCCGCCCTTCTGGATTCTCAGTGGATAAATATACCTTCTACTGCTGTAAGAAAGAGGGATATACTATACACATTCACTCATAGTTCAACTGCACTTGGGCACTTCTCCAATCCTCACTCTTCGTCCTCCACTTGTTATTCTCGAAACACTTATCTGTGCACTTTGAGGGATTCTATATTACAGATGTGATCCATGAAAGTTTTGCTTGTGGTACTTTGGCTCAACTCGTTATTCTTCGGATTAAGCCCTCCGATTTTAATGTGATGACTCTGGCAAAAGAAGAGGGGAAAGGTGGTCACTCACAGTGATGTACTGTAGAACAAAAGAACACCGATTGACTTCTCTGACCTCCCTCCCTCCTTGCTGTTGTCAACTGTGATGATATAAGCGGGTTGCGCAAGTTCATTACACAGGCAATGACCTTCCCTACACAGCTGACAGGCAAGTGACAATGCACAGTGTGTGTGTGCATGTGCGTGCGTGTATGTAGGGGGGTTAGGTGTTTGTTGTCATTTGAACTCACTCACAGAGCTCCACTACTTTCGGAAGCCTGTACAGGCAAGCGGCCCCCATCCCTCCCCTGCCCCCCTATGACACATCAGGAAGTGATAATTGGTCACCTCTAAATTATGACAGCCTCTCCTTAAAGCCTCCCCCCGGCTAGAATTATGGCGTAGTCCTGGAGCAGTCAGACCTTATTAAAATAAGAGGTGGTGGCCATGAATTACGTATGTCGGAAGGAGGTGCTGACAGTTATAATGGCTAAGCCATCTTAAATCACAGCGCACTCACTCTACCTGCTGCATCTGGAGCGGCTAAGCTGGTGGTGACACTGGAGGGGATGGGGGAAAGAGGAACCTTTATTTTTTGCATTTTACAGTATCAAAAGGGAAGGCTTATAAAGCCCACCCAAAACAGGGGTTGTATGGGGAGAATTTACTTTGGGCTTGTGCCAGATATGATTAGACATATTTAATGACGATGGTGGTTTGTGCTAGAGGTAACAGAAATAGACATTCAGACAAAGACTGTTGACAACACAGTGATATGGAGATATTCAATGATTTCGGAGACAGCCTACTTTGCTGTTGTCTGAAACAATAATGTTTTAACCTAATAATAATAATACTGTATATTGTTATTCAATCATTAGTCAATCCTCAACGGTAACAGTTAGTCTATCGATGCTTGAATGGAGTTTTCAATAGACCACACCTCCCTTAAATGGCTTGAAGAAACCCTAAACAGGGTCATCATACCTCACTAAACCAACATCAAAAGGCAGACAGCTCTTTTGTATCAAATGTCATAGCTATTGTATGTAGATGATCATTTCAGCTTTCATGCCCCCCTCCCTTGTATTAATACATAGCTCAGGAACATTTTCTGTAGAATAGTAATAAGGCAGGCAGGGAGCTAACAATGGGTGGGATAAATAAAAGCTATATTAATGGCTGCCCTGAAAAACAAATCAAATTAAAACAAATTACACCTTTTCAGAAAAGCCGGCGAGGGGTCTATCGGGCTGACGGAATACTCATTTCTCTGCATAATTTGGCAAGTCGAGTTTGCCTCTCTCCTCTCCCCTGTTCTGCCTTAATGGCCACACTGACAGTGACATGATCGTCCATGGCTGCGTCCCAAATGGCACCTTATTCCCTATACAGTGCCTTGCAAAAGCATTCATCCCCCTTGGCGTTTTTCCTAATTTGTTGCATTACAACCTGTAATTTAAATTGTATGTCCATTACACGATTTCATGTAATGGACATACACAATATAGTCCAAATTGGTGAAGTGAAATGAAACAAATAACTTGTTCTGAAAAGGCCCCAGAGTCTGCAACACCACTAAGCAAGGGGCACCACCTAGCAAACGGCACCATGAAGACCAAGGAGCTCTCCAAACAGGTCATGGACAAAGTTGTGGAGAAGAACAGATCAGGGTTGGGTTATAAAAAAGAGATTTGAGACTGGGACAGAGGTTCACCTTCCAGCAGGACAATGACCCTAAGCATACTGCTAAAGCAACTCTCAAGTGGTTTAAGGGGAAACATTTAAATGTCTTGGAATGGCCTAGTCAAAGCCCAGACCTCAATCCAATTGAGAATCTGTGGTATGACTTAAAGATTGCTGTACACCAGCGGAACCTAAAAAATCAATTTTAATTCCAGGTTTTAAGGCAACAAAATAGGAAAAATGCGCTACTTTTGACCAGAGCCCTATGCACTACATAAGGAATAGAGTGCCATTTGGGCCGCAGGCCGCATAAAAGGAGCCAAGAGGAGAGAGACGGGCCCAGAAACTTCCATTAAGGTGATCAAAAGTTGGGGGAGCCACTGTGGATGGTTGTGTCAGGGTTGCCTGTCGGCCCCCCTTGAGTTTTAATGATGTGATAACGATGTCATTGTGATTTTGATAAGGTCGAGTCATTGGAAAGGTGGGCTTCTGCTTGTCTGTAAGGGGTCTAAGCATGCACAAACTGATGGATAAGGCAGCAGGCAAAGGCATACTACTGAACTCAATCAGTAGAAGTGAGCAGGGGGCAATTCCATGTTGATGAAATTACCCTTCGACTCAGTTTTTTCACTTGAAAATGTTTGCCAAACAAAAAACATTGATTTTAAATATGAACAAACCATGCAACTCTATGCACAAATGACAACTTTGACTAATTCCACAGAATATTTTACCATAACACATTTACTGGAAGAACTGTGCAGATGCAAACTCTGGTAACGGAATTGTCTTTTGGTTATTGAACTACAGTAAGAGAAGTGGATTAAACCTGGTAAGGGAATTATGGTAACAGAATTACATCATGGCTCCCTGATCTGTACTACACAGAAAGCATAATTATGGATATGAATGTCATTCTTGACATCACAGCGCAGCACAGCAGAGTACAGTAGAGTCTAGTGCAGTACAATACAGCAGAGCAGAGTAGGGTACAGTACAGTATACTGTACTGTACTTTTCTGTACTGTACTGTATTGTACTGTCCTGTACTCTACTCTACTCAGTGTACTGTATTGTACTGTACTCAGTATTGTTCTGTACCTTAGTGTTGTCACGCTACCAGATTTGACTTCGATACAAATACCAGGTTTAGTATCATGATACTCGATACCGAAACGATGCCACGGCAAAAAGAAAGAAAGCGATTCAGCTAGTCACAGAATAACCATAGAGAGTTTTTATTTTATTTTTTACACTGAACAATATGTTGGTAACTGGTAGAACAAATAAAATAACAAATATAATATCTTCTATTCTATATATACTGAACAAAAACTAACGCAACAATTTCAAAGATTTTACTGAGTTACAGTTCATATAAGGAAATCAGTCAATTGAAATAAATTAATTACGCCCTAATCTATGTATTTCACATGACTGGGAATACAGATATGCATCTGTTGTTCACAGATACCTTTTTTAAAAGAGGTAGTGGCGTGGATTAGAAAACCAGTCAGTATCTGGTGTGACCACCATTTGCCTCATGCAGCGCGACACATCTCCTTCGCATAGAGTTGATCAGGCTGTTGATTGTGGCCTGTGGAATGTTGTCCTACTCCTCTTCAATGGCTGTGCGAAGTTTCTGGATATTGGCAGGAACTGGAACACGCTGTCGTACATGTCGATCCAGAGCATCCCAAACCTGCTCAATGCGTGACAGGTCTGATGAGTATGCAGGCTATGGAAGAACTGGGACATTTTCAGATTCCAGGAATTGTGTACAGATCCTTGCGACATGGGGCCGTGCATTATCATGCTGAAACATGAGGTGATGGCGGCGGATGAACCGCAAGACAATGGGCCTCAGGATCTCGTAACGGTATTTCTGTGCATTAAAATTGCATTGTGTTCGTTGTCTGTATCTTACGCCTGCCCATTACATAACCCCACCGCCACCATGGGGCACTCTGCTCACAGCGTTGACTTCAGCAAACCACTCGCCCACATGACGCCATCTGCCATCTGCCCAGTACAGTTGAAACCAGGATTCATCCGTGAAGAGCACACTTCTCCAGCGTGCCAGTGGCCATCAAAGGTGAGCATTTCCCCACTGAAGTCGGTTACGATGCCTAACTGCAGTCAGGTCAAGACCCTGGTGAGGACGACGAGCATGCAGATAAGCTTCCTTGAGACGGTTTCTGACAATTTGTGCAGAAATTCTTTGGTTGTGCAATCAACAGTTTCATCAGCTGTCCGGGTGGCTGGTCTCAGACGATCCCACAGGTGAAGAAGCCGGATAAATTATTTTAAATGATGGTGGCTTATGGTCGAGAAATGAACATAAAATTATCTGGCAACAGCTATGATGGACATTCCTGCAGTCAGCATGCCAATTGCACGCTCCCTTAAAACTGTGGCATTGTGTAGTGTGACAAAGCTGCACATTTTAGGGTGGCCTTTTATTGTCCCCAGCACAAGGTTCACCTGTGTAATGATCATGCTTTTTAATCAGCTTCTTGTTATGCCACACCTGTCAGGTGGATGGATTATCTTGGCAAAGAAGAAATGCTCACCAACAGGGATGTAAGCAAATTTGTACACAACATTTGAGAGAAATAAGCTTTTTGTGCGTATGGAAAATGTTCTGTGATCTTTTATTTCAGCTCATGAAACCAACACTTTACATGTTGCGTTTATATTTTTGTTCAGTGTAATTGGTAGGTCTACCATTACTTGTTACTTCTGTGAACTTCTATTATCCTCCCTCCTCATGAAGGAGAGAAATTAGAAAATACTCTGATCGCCACTACTCAACTATATTTCGAACTGGACAGAGTGAATTGGGTGATTAAGGAAATGTGTGTGTATACATGGTGCTGTAAAAATTATTCTGTGCTCACTGTCTCAGCTAAAGCTGGAAAAATCTAACATGATTACTGATAGTGCTGCAGCAATAAATAAATAAAAATAAAATGTTTTATTCTATTATTTATGTCTGCCACTATCACGGCTCAGGCTAAGACCCAGATGCAGACACAGGAGGCGGATAGTGCGAGTCTCAGAGTTTATTATAGTACAAGGGGCAGGTAATCGGTAGGTCAAGGCAGGCAAAGAGTCGTAATCAGAGTCAGGCAGGTACAGGACGGCAGGCAGGATCAGGGTCAGGACAGGCAGAATGGTCAGAACTGGGAAGACTAGAAAAAGCAAAAACTAGAGCACAGGTAACAAGGGAAAAAGCTGAGGGCTGGGTCCAGGATATTCCTGGCGGGGACCCAACACCTCTCCTCCGGGCCATAACCCTCCCAGTCAACCAGGTACTGGAATCCCCTGCCTCGAGGTCGAACACTCAGGAGGCGCCTCACCGTGTACGCCGGATGTTCCTCGATGAGACAGGGGAGAGGGGTGGGCCTGGAAACAGGAGAAGAAGGGCTGTGAGACAGGGGTTTACTTCTAGATACATGGAAAGTGGGATGTCTACAGAGGGTGTACGGCAACAGAAGGCGAACAGCAGAGGGGCTAAGGACCTTAGAGATGGGAAAGAGGCGATAAAACGGGGGGAAAGTTTGCGGGACTCCACCCGGGGGGGCAGATCCCGAGTGGAGAGCCATACCCTCTGACCAAGACGGTAGCGGGGAGCAGGGTTCCGGTGGTGGTCCGCCTGTCGTCAATACCTGGAGGTGGTCTTGAGAAGAGCAGCCTGGGCTCTCTTCCAGGTACGGCAACAGTGACGGACGAACATCTGGGCAGAAGGTATGCTGACCTCTTCCTCTTGCTCCGGGAACAGCGGGGGCTGATAACCCAGGGAACACTCAAAAGGCAAGAGACCAGTAGCAAAACAGGAAATGGTGTTGCGGGCATATTCCACCCACACGAGTTGCTGGCTCCAGGTGGTGGGATTGGTGGAGACGAGGCAATGAAGAGTCGTCTCCAGGTCCTGATTGGCTTGCTCCGACTGGCCGTTAGACTGGGGATGAAAACCAGAGGACAGGCTGGCCGGTTAGCCGGACTCTATATTCCCCAGGTGATAGCAGCCGCTAGACAGGAAGTAGGGAGGATGGTCTCGGGGTCCGATGGTGCAGTAGCAGGGCTGTACAGACATGAGAGTGCGTCAGGCTTCACATTCTTGGACCCCGGGCAGTAGGACATAGTGAAATGGAAACGAGTGAATAACAGGGCCCATCTCGCCTGCCCGGAGTCGAGGCGCTTGCACACTCTTGGCATTCTCTCAAACAGATTCATGAGGTAGTCACCTTGAATACATTTAAATTAACAGGTGTGCCTTCTTAAAAGTTAATTTGTGGAATTTATTTCCTTCTTAATGCGCTTGAGACAATCAGTTGTGTAGCTCAGTTGGTAGAGCATGGCGTTTGCAACGCCAGTGTTGTGGGTTCGATTCCCACAGGGGGCCAGTAGGAAAAGAAAATGTATGCACTCACTAACTGTAAGTCGCTCTGGATAAGAGCGTCTGCTAAATGACTAAAATGTACATGTAAAAATGTGACAAGGTAGGGGGGGTATACAGAAGATAGCCCTATTTGGTAAAATACCAAGTCCATATTATGGCAAGAACAGCTCAAATAAGGAAAGAGAAACGACAGTCCATCATTACTTTAAGACATGAAGGTCAGTCAATACGGAACATTTCTTCAAGTGCAGTCGCAAAACCCATCAAGCACTATGATGAAAATGGCTCTCATGAGGATCGCCACAGGAATGAAAGACCCAGAGTTACCTCTGCTGCAGAGGATGTTCATTAGAGTTACCAGCCTCAGAAAATGCAGCCGAAATAAATGCTTCACAGAGTTCAAGTAACAGACACATCTCAACATCAACTGTTCAGAGGAGACTGTGTGAATCAGGCCTTCATGGTCAAATTGCTGCAAAGAAACCACTACTAAATGATACCAATAAGAAGAAGAGACTTTGTTGTGGCATGAAACATTAGCAGTGGACATTAGACCGGTTGAAATTAGTCCTTTGGTCTAGAGTCCAAATTTGAGATTTTTGGTTCCAACCGCCGTGTCTTTGTGAGACGCGGTGTGGGTGAACGGATGATCTCTGCATTTGTATTTCCCAGCTTAAAGCATGGAGGAGGAGGAGGCGTTATGGGGTGGGGGTGCTTTTCTGGTGACACTGTCTGTGATTTATTTAGAATTCAAGGCACACTTAACCAGCATGGCTACCACAGCATTCTGCAGTGATATGCCATTCAATCTGGTTTGGGCTTAGTGGGACTATCATTTGTTTTTCAACAGGACAATGACCCAACACACCTCCAGGCTGTGTAAAGGAGAGAGTGATGGAGTGCTGCATCAGATACCTGGCCTCCACAATCCCCTGACCTCAACCCAATTGAGATGGTTTAGGATGAGTCGGACAGCAGAGTGAAGGAAAAGCAGCCAACAAGTGCTCAGCAAATGTGGGAACTCCTTCAAAACTGTTCGAAAAGCATTCCAGGTGAAGCTGGAATGCCAATAGTGTGCAAAGCTGTCATCAAGGCAAAGGTTGGCTATTTGAAGAATCTCAAATATAACATATATTTCGATTTTGGCAAAACACTTTTTTGGTTACTACATGATTCCAGGTGTAGCTGGTTGAGAGAATGCCAATAGTTTGCAAAGCTGTCATCAAGGCAAAGGGTGGCTATTTGAAGAATCTCAAATATTGATTTGTTTAACACATTTTTGGTTACTACATGATTCCATATGTATTATTTCATAGTTTTGATGTCTTCACTATTATTCTACAATGTAGAAAATAGTAAAAAAATAAAGAAAAACGCTTGAATGAGTAGGTGTTCTAAAACATTTGACCGGTAGTGTATATACAGCTGAATTCTGAAGTTTACATACACTTACAGTGGGGAAAAAAAATATTTAGTCAGCCACCAATTGTGCAAGTTCTCCCACTTAAAAAGATGAGAGAGGCCTGTAATTTTCATCATAGGTACACGTCAACTATGACAGACAAAATGAGAGAAAAAAAATCCAGAAAATCACATTGTAGGATTTTTTATGAATTTATTTGCAAATTATGGTGGAAAATAAGTATTTGGTCAATAACAAAAGTTTCTCAATACTTTGTTATAAACCCTTTGTTGGCAATGGCACAGGTCAAACGTTTTCTGTAAGTCTTCACAAGGTTTTCACACACTGTTGCTGGTATTTTTGCCCATTCCTCCATGCAGATCTACTCTAGAGCAGTGATGTTTTGGGGCTGTCGCTGGGAAACACAGACTTTCAACTCCCTCCAAAGATTTTCTATGGGGTTGAGATCTGGAGACTGGCTAGGCCACTCCAGGACCTTGAAATGCTTCTTACGAAGCCACTCCTTCATTGCCCGGGCGGTGTGTTTGGGATCATTGTCATGCTGAAAGACCCAGCCACGTTTCATCTTCAATGCCCTTGCTGATAGAAGGAGGTTTTCACTCAAAATCTCACGATACATGGCCCCATTCATTCTTTCCTTTACACGGATCAGTCGTCCTGGTCCCTTTGCAGAAAAACAGCCCCAAAGCATGTTTCCACCCCCATGCTTCACAGTAGGTATGGTGTTCTTTGGATGCAACTCAGCATTCTTTGTCCTCCAAACACGACTAGTTGAGTTTTTACCAACAAGTTCTATTTTGGTTTCATCTGACCATATGACATTCTCCCAATCCTCTTCTGGATCATCCAAATGCACTCTAGCAAACTTCAGACGGGCCTGGACATGTACTGGCTTAAGCAGGGGGACACGTTTCGCACTGCAGGATTTGTGTCCCTGGCGGCGTAGTGTGTTACTGATGGTAGGCTTTGTTACTTTGGTCCCAGCTCTCTGCAGGTCATTCACTAGGTCCCCCCCGTGTGGTTCTGGGATTTTGCTCACCGTTCTTGTGATCATTTTGACCCCACGGGGTGAGATCTTGCGTGGAGCCCCAGATCGAGGGAGATTATCAGTGGTCTTGTATGTCTTCCATTTCCTAATAATTGCTCCCACAGTTGATTTCTTCAAACCAAGCTGCTTACCTATTGCAGATTCAGTCTTCCCAGCCTGGTGCAGGTCTACAATTTTTTTCTGGTGTCCTTTGACAGCTCTTTGGTCTTGAACATAGTGAAGTTTGGAGTGTGACTGTTTGAGGTTGTGGACAGGTGTTTTTTATACTGATAACAAGTTCAAACAGGTGCCATTAATACAGGTAACGAGTGGAGGACAGAGGAGCCTCTTAAAGAAGAAGTTACAGGTCTGTGAGAGCCAGAAATCTTCCTTATTTGTAGGTGACCAAATACTTATTTTCCACCATAATTTGCAAATAAATTCATTAAAAATCCTACAATGTGATTTTCTGGAAAAGAAATTCTCAATTTGTCTGTCATAGTTGACGTGTACCTATGATGAAAATTACAGGCCTCTCTCATCTTTTTAAGTGGGAGAACGTGCACAATTGGTGGCTGACTAAATACTTTTTTTCCCCACTGTAGGTTGGAGTCATTAAAACTTGTTTTTCAACCACTCCACAAATTTCTTGTTAACAAACTATAGTTTTGGCAAGTAGGTTAGGACACTTACTTTGTGCATGACACAAGTAATTTTTACAACAATTGTTTACAGAAAGATATTTCACTTACAATTCACTGTTTCACAATTCCAGTGGGTCAGAAGTTTACATAAACTAAGTTGACTGTGCCTTTAAACAGCTTGAAAAGCCATGAAATGAAATCATGGCTTTAGAAGCTTCTGATAGGCTAATTGACATAATTTGAGTCAATTGGAGGTGTACCTGTGGATGTATTTCAAGGCCTACCTTCGAACTCAGTGCCTCTTTGCTTAACATCATGGGAAAATCTAAAGAAATCAGCCAAGACCTCCCCCCCAAAAATTTGACCTCCACAAGTCTGGTTCATCCTTGGTAGCAATTTCCAAACGCCTGAAGGTACCACGTTCATCTGTACAAACAATAGTACGCAAGTATAAACACCATGGGACCATGCAGCCGTCATACCGCTCAGGAATGAGACGCGTTCTGTCTCCTAGAGATGAAAGTACTTTGGTGCGAAAAGTGCAAATCAATCCCAGAACAATGGCAAAGGACCTTGTGAAGATGCTGGAGGAAACAGGTACAAAAGTATCTATATCCACAGTAAAACGAGTCCTATGTTGACATAACCTGAAAGGTCGCTCAGCAAGGAAGATGCCACTGCTCCAAAACCACCATAAATAAGTAAGACTACAGTTTGTAACTGCACATGGGGACAAAGATTGTACTTTTTGGAGAAATGTCCTCTGGTCTGATAAAACAAAAATAGAACTGTTTGCCCATAATGACCATCGTTATGTTTGGAGGAAAAAGGGGGTGCTTGCAAGCCGAAGAACACCATCCCAACCGGGAAGCACGGGGGTGGCAGTATCATGCTGTGGGGGTGCTTTGCTGCAGGAGGGACTGGTGCACTTCACAAAATAGATGGCATCATGAGGAAGGAAAATTATGTGCATATATTGAAGCAACATCTCATGACATCAGTCAGGAAGTTAAAGCTTGGTCGCAAATGGGTCTTCCAAATGGACAATGACCCCAAGCATACTTCCAAAGTTGTGGCAAAATGGCTTAAGGACAACAAAGTCAAAGTATTAGAGTGGCCATCACAAAGCCCTGACCTCAATCCTATAGAACATTTGTGGGCGGAACTGAAAAAGCGTGTGCGAGCAAGGAGGCCTACAAACCTGACTCAGTTACACCAGCTCTGTCAGGAGGAATGGGCCAAAATTCACCCAACTTATTGTGGGAAGCTTGTGGAAGTCTACCCGAAACCTTTGACCCAAGTTAACCCTCCCGTTGTCCTAGGGTCAAAATGACCCGCCACTGTGTTGAACCAACTTTATTTAATTTTTATATTTTTGGGATCATTTGTGAGAAGGAGGCAGTGAGACTTTAAAGAAAGTATCACTGCCTCCTTCTCACAAATGATCCAAAAAATATAAAAATTAAATAAAGTTGGTTCAACACAGTGGCAGGTCATTTTGACCCTAGGACAACGGGACGGTTAAACAATTTAAAGGCAATGCTACCAAATACTAATTGAGTGTATGTAAACCTCTGACCCACTGGGAATGTGATGAAATAAATAAAAGCTGAAATTAATCATTCTCTCTTCTATTATCCTGACATTTCACATTCTTAAAATAAAGTGGTGATCCTAACTGACCTAAAACCGGGGATTTTTACTAGGATTAAATGTCAGGAATTGTGAAAAACTGAGTTTAAATGTATTTGGATAAGGTGTCTGTAAACTTCCGACTTCAAATGTATATGTTTTTCTATCAAATAACAAGGAAAACAACCACTTTTTGTGCAGTATTAATTTATCTTCCTTACAAACCACTTAATGTAAATGTGCATTACTGTAATAGGGTTGTGGGTTGGATTCCCATGGGGGACCAGTATGGAAATGTATACATTCACTACTGTAAGTTGTTCTGGATAAGAGCGTCTACTAAAAAGGAATGAGCAGACCATTTAGTGTTTTCACATAGAAATAAGTTGCATTTGCAAAGTATTTGAAGAAACTGGAAAATATATCAAACAAGTATTTTTATATTTCACAACTATTATCAGATTAACTGTTTTGCACAGATAATTATCAGACTCACATTACAAATGCTGGTAAACACTCAAATACATTTTTTTTATTTTTTTTTTATCACAGAAGTAGTGCACTTGGCTTTTAATAGTCCTGTATTAGTGGACCAGTATAGACATCTTCAGCGTGGGCAATTTCTTATTCCACATCCGTCCCCAGCTTAAGTGTGCATCCTATCATGTCCGTGTTATGTGTAGAGCTGTGTAAACATATATGCCTGTCTTCGTGCCTGCTGTTATATGCATGTTTGCGTTTTTGTTTATTGCTACCATGCATTGTATTGATGATTGTACTACTGTGTGTCACGATCGTTGAGAGACGGGTCAGACCAAGGTGCAGTGTGATATGCGTACATATTTATTAATACGAATAAACACAAAATAACAAAACAATGAAAACGTGACGTCCTATGGGCTATACACACAACAAGCCTAACAGGAACACAAACAAGATCCCACAACTAAGGTAGGCAACATGGCTGCCTAAGTATGATCCCCAATCAGAGACAACGAGCGACAGCTGCCTCTGATTGGGAATCACACCCGGCCAAACATAGAAATACAAATACTAGAATCCAACATAGAAATACAATAACATAGATCTCAAACTGAACTCACACCCTGACCCAACCAACAAGAGTTCTCTAGGTCAGGGCGTGACATTGTGTGACTCATAACTTCGCCTACTGTTCTGACTTGGTGGTGCACATGTAGCCTATAGCCTGTTTTAGAGAAATGTAATCATAGTATATTGTAAGAGCTTTTATTGTCTGTGTATATGCACACGTTATTTATCCTACAGTTCTGACTTGGTGTAAAGGGAGAATACTGTAAGAACGACCCATGTTCTGAATTCTGTCGCTGTACATTTCAAAAGTGCTGAACAAATAGTTATATTGATTACGTCCGTCCTAGCTCGCTCATTAATGTCTTAATCATAATTACGGATTGCCTCTTATCCGCTCGTCGTCCCTTTATGCCATACTTTGTACATCTCCAATGTCAGTAGAAACCACATTTGTTTAAGCAAGTCAGCCGTATCAGCTATGTTTTTAGAAAAGGCAGTAAATGAGGCTGAATGAACTGTTTCGCTGCCAAACAAGGCTCTGCTGATAGCCAGGTGTAGCAGTGGTAAGGATTCACTCCATGGTGCTGAAAATAAAGCTCTGCTGTTGGGACAGCTTTATGTAGGCCCTACCAGTTTGTGGGCACCATTTGTCACTGTTATAGTACAATTAATGTATTGTTTAGTGTTGTGTTGTGTTGTGTTATGGCTTTGTTGGCATGCATCAAAAATGTTTTGGGGGAGTTTGCCCTTTCAAGATATACATGCTAAAATCGTCACTGGACATGTCTCTATGTACACAGTATGTGTGTGTTTGTGGGGGTCAGTAAATCTTAATTCCCATAAGACATGACTAGAGGGGAGAGTGTTTTGACTGCACCACTGATCTGAGCAATGAGACGTTGTGTGTGTGTGTGTGTGTGTGTGTTGATGTTTGTTTGCTTCTTAGTGTGTGCCTGTATATGTGAATGTTCTTTTCATTAACTCCCTAAGGTGCAAGTAAGTAATTATTTAAACTTCCCAAATAGAACACACATCTATTTAGGTGTTTTTGTATATGCAATTGTATTTGCAAATGTGTGCCTGATTATTGTAGATATTTTTGTGTAAGTCTGTGTGTTTACATGTGCAATGTGTGTGTGTATGTGGGTGTTTGTATGTTTTTGTCTACTGTGTGTGTGTGTGAGAGTGTGTTTGTTTGTCTAATGTATATGTGTGTGCGTTTGCATGTGTAATCTGTGTATTTGTCCAACAGTGGTAGCTGCTCTCAAAAACAGCCCTTCCCTCGGCCCCGTTTGGTTGGTGAGACTCCAGCACGCTAATTACAGCTGTCGATCACTGCCGTCTCTCTACTGTTCTACCCAGCAGTCCCTTGCCCCTGTACACAACTGCCGCCCACGCTGCAGGAGACAGATTAGCTGCAGCGAAACTATCCAAGGGGAGTTTAGAGACGAGAGCACACACACACACCGGATGGGAGCAGACACACACACGTCTAGTCCCCTGTAGCTCAGTTGGTAGAGCATGGCGCTTGCAACGCCAGGGTTGTGGGTTTGTTTCCCACAGGGGGCCAGTATGAAAATGTATGTACTCACTAACTAAGTCGCTCTGGATAAGAGCGTCTGCTAAATGACTAAAATGTAAAATGTATTGATGTGAATTCTGGCTGATCTAGTAAGGATAAGAGTTGGTTTCTCTGCTAGTCTCCCAGCTTCAATTGTATTATTTCTGATTCACTTATAAGGGCTAAGAACAATTGTAAGAGGACTTTGGACACACATTTTGAAAGGCTACTGTGGGTGGAGGATAGGTTTTCAACGACAACCTTCAGAGAAGAGACTGACTCCTATGCCCTCAACGAAGAACCAATGTGTATGTTCATGGCATGGGGTAAAAAAAAATCATATCCCAAAATAAACATCCCCGATAGCCAGTTTTTCCCATGGATGATATGCACCATAATTAATAGTCTAAAGTTATAGTAGGAATCTCTGCTCATCCTCACTAGATCTGGAGTGATGTCTTTCACAGCAAGGGGGCAGCGTTGTCCTTCTCTGCCTCCCCTCACATCCTATTGCAATATTCAAATGGGTCTGGATGTCATTTTTTCCTCTCCGCCTGTGTGTGAGAACACTCAGGCTCAATCATTTACCTCTATGTGGAGGGGGAGGGCAGGGGAGCGGCCCAAGTGAAGAGGTGCCTCGTTTCAGGACATGCACCTGTGTGTTAGGGGGGCATCCCGCCAGGGAAGAGGTGAGAGGAGGTGGAATCACTGAATTCAATACAAAAGAAGGAATGGAATTCCATGAATTCTAACAGGGGAGGTGTGTATGCGTGTGTGTGTGAACTTTTGACTGATAAATGATGCCACTCCCTTGCTGTCTAGCTGCCATTGCCCAGGAGAGCAGGCAAGAGTAGCTCCCCAAATGGCAGGTCTAGGATCAGCCTACCCTGCAATAAATAATCGTAACCACTACCATGAGTCGTGGAATAAAACTGACCTGAGACCAGCAACTTACTATCTGCACCCTGCAGGCTTCCATTGTGAACGCTGTTGGCAGATATTACTATCAGCCTTCTGCCCTGGCTTCATTCTGAAATAAAATGCACTTTTAAGAGGACAAGAAAGTACAGTATGGCTGCTGCAATTTTTCATTAATATTTTTCCTAAAGCCTCAAGTCAACAGCCTTAGCTTGCATACTTGCCCTCCCACTCTCTACATTGAATTCATTGTCCAGTCAAGATACAGTTGAATTCTGAAGTTTACATACACTTAGGTTGCAGTCATTAAAACTAGTTTTTCAACCACTCCACTGTCACGCCCTGACTCTGGGGACTCTTATTTGTTGAGTCAGGGTGTGATTTTCTATGTGGTGTATATCTATGTTTATATTCTAGTATGTGTATTTCTATGTTGGCCGGTGTGGTTCCCAATCAGAGGCAGCTGTCGCTCGTTGTCTCTGATTGGGGACCATACTTAGGCAGCCTATGGGCACTATTGAGTTGTGGGATCTTGTTCCGTATAAGGTATGTTGTTCGTGTCTACCTTGGACTTCACGTTTCGTTTCGTTTATTGTTTTGTCAAGTGTTTATTAAGTTTAAATAAACATGTATGCATATCACGCTGCGCCTTGGTCCGTCCCGTCCTTCAACGAGCGTGCGTGTTCCCAGCCCGGCCCGGAATGTTCCTGCTCCTCGCACCAAGCTAGTGGTGCGCTTTGCCAGTCCGGCCTGTTTCTGCTCCTCGCATCAACCTAGTGGTGCGCGTCGCCAGTCCGGCCCGGCCTGTACCTGCTCCTCGCATCAACCTAGTGGTGCGCGTCGCCAGTCCGGCCCGGCCTGTTCCTGCTCCTCGCATCAACCTAGTGGTGCGCGTCGCCAGTCCGGCCCGGCCTGTTCCTGCTCCTCGCATCAACCTAGTGGTGCGCGTCGCCAGTCCGGCCCGGGCTGTTCCCGCTCCTCGCACCAAGCCAGTGGTGTGTGTCGCCAGTCCGGCCCGGCCTGTTCCTGCTCCTCGCACCAAGACAGTGGTGCATGTTCCTAGTCCGGTTCGGCCCGTGCCTGCTCCTCGCACCAGACCAGTAGTGAGTGTGTCCAGTCCGGCACGGCCCATGCCCGTTCCACCGGTGCCTGATCCAGACTCTTTTTTGTTGAGTCAGGGTGTGATTTTCTATGTGGTGTATATCTATGTTTATATTCTAGTATGTGTATTTCTATGTTGGCCGGTGTGGTTCCCAATCAAAGGCAGCTGTCGCTCGTTGTCTCTGATTGGGGACCATACTTAGGCAGCCTATGGGCACTATTGAGTTGTGGGATCTTGTTCCGTATAAGGTATGTTGTTCGTGTCTACCTTGGACTTCGTTTCGTTTATTGTTTAGTCGAGTGTTTATTTAGTTTAAATAAACATGTATGCATATCACGCTGCGCCTTGGTCCGTCCCGTCATCGAACAAACATGACTTTGTGCATGACACAATAATTTTTCCAACAATTGTTTACAGACAGATTATTTCACTTATAATTCACTGTATCACAATTCCAGTGGGTCAGAAGACCTCCACAAGTCTGGTTCATCGTTGGGAGCAATTTCCAAATGCTTGAAGGTACCACGTTCATCTGTACAAACAATAGTACGCAAGTATAAACACCATGGGACTACACAGCCATCATACCGCTCAGGAAGGAGACGCGTTCTGTCTCCTAGAGATGAACGTACTTTTGTGTGAAAAGTGCAAATCAATCCCAGAACAACAGCAAAGGCCACTTTAAGAAATGGAACACTAGTCACTTTAATAATGTTTACATATCTTGCACTACTCATCTTATATGTATATACTGCATTCTATTCTATAATATTCTTCTGTATCTTAGTCCATGCCGCTCTGTCATTGCTTGTCCAAATATATGTATATATTCTTAAATCCCATTCCTTACTTTTTTGTGTGTATTGGGTATATTTTGTGAAATTGTTAGATATTACTGCACTGTCGGAGCTAGAAGCACAATAATTTCGCTACACCCGCTATAACATCTGCTAAACACGTATGTGACAAATAAGATTTGATTTGATTTGATTTGAAGAGGCTGGAGGAAACAGGTCCAAAAGCATCTATATCCACAGTAAAACGAGTCCTATATCGATATAACCTGAAAGGCCGCTCAGCAAGGAAGAAGCCACTGCTCCTAAACCGCCATAAAAAAGCCAGACTACGGTTTGCAACTGAACATGGGGACAAAGATCGTACTTTTTGGAGAAATGTCCTCTGGTCTAATGAAACATAAATAGAACTGTTTGGCCATAATGACCATCGTTATGTTTGGAGGAAAAAGGGGAGGCTTGCAAGCCGAAGAACACCATCCCAACCGTGAAGCACGGGGGTGGCAGCATCATGCAGTGGGGGTGCTTTGCTGCAGGAGGAACTGGTGCACTTCACAAAATAGATGGCATCATGAGGAAGGAAAATTATGTGGATATATTGAAGTAACATCTCAAGACATCAGTCAGGAAGTTAAAGCTTGGTCGCAAATGGGTCTTCCAAATGACCAATGACCCCAAGCATACTTCCAAAGTTGTGGCAAAATGGCTTAAGGACAACAAAGTCAAGGTATTGGAGTGGCCATCACAAAGCCCTGACCTCAATCCTATAGAAAATGTGTGGAAATAACTGAAAAAGTGTGTGCGAGCAAGGAGGCCTACGAACCTGACTCAGTTACACCAGCTCTGTCAGGAGGAATGGGCCAAAATTCACCCAACTTATTGTGGGAAGCTTGTGGAAGGCCACCCGAAACGTTTGACCCAAGTTAAACAATTTAAAGGCAATGCTACCAAATACTAATTGAGTGTATGTAAACTTCTGACCCACTGGGAATGTGATTAAATAAATAAAAGCTGAAATAAAACATTCTCTCTACTATTATTCTGACATTTCACATTCTTAAAATGAAGTGGTGATCCTAACTGCCCTAAGACAGGGAATTTTTACTAGGATTAAATGTCAGGAATTGTGAAAAACAGAGTTTAAATATATTTGGCTAAGGTGTATGTAAACTTCCGACTTCAACTGTAATTGTAATACCTGTATTACAAAGCTGTAAAACCATAATTATTTTGGCCAGTTGTCTAAGAAATCATAATAATTTTGATTATACATGTTTTCAATTTTATCCTCAGTATTTGACCCATCTCTTAAAAATATATATTTTTTGTATATGTATACAATATTCCTATGAAAGCGGTGAATATGGATCCTCTGCTCTATGCTCTGCTACCAAGGGTATCATTTTAGAATTCTGGCAGGTCTAGGAGCGCAGCAGGTTACATACCTTGTGCAAATTAAAAGAGCCAAATGTCAGCAATGTTCTGCTTACCTGCTGAGCAGTACAACCTCCCATATCAGCAGCTCTACATGCCTGTACCACCACCCACTGTGCCATTAAGAATGCATTCATTTTCATTCAGGCAACAAGGTAATCTCCTATTCTCCACTCCCTTAATTTCACTTTAAAGTCTCATCTCTGAAAGTCTGACAAAGAATCAACCTTGACTACCCACTAGGCACACATGGTTGAATCATTGTTGTTTTGACATACAGTGGGGAAAAAAATATTTAGTCAGCCACCAATTGTGCAAGTTCTCCCACTTAAAAAGATGAGAGAGGCCTGTAATTTTCATCATAGGTAAACGTCAACTATGACAGACAAATTGAGGAAAAAAAAAACAGAAAATCACATTGTAGGATTTTTAATGAATTTATTTGCAAAATATGGTGGAAAATAAGTATTTGGTCACCTACAAACAAGCAAGATTTCTGGCTCTCACAGACCTGTAACTTCTTCTTTAAGAGGCTCCTCTGTCCTCCACTCGTTACCTGTATTAATGGCACCTGTTTGAACTTGTTATCAGTATAAAAGACACCTGTCCACAACCTCAAACAGTCACACTCCAAACTCCACTATGGCCAAGACCAAAGAGCTGTCAAAGGACACCAGAAACAAAATTGTAGACCTGCACCAGGCTGGGAAGACTGAATCTGCAATAGGTAAGCAGCTTGGTTTGAAGAAATCAACTGTGGGAGCAATTATTAGGAAATGGAAGACATACAAGACCACTGATAATCTCCCTCGATCTGGGGCTCCACGCAAGATCTCACCCCGTGGGGTCAAAATGATCACAAGAACAGATCCCAGAACCACACGGGGGGACCTAGTGAATGACCTGCAGAGAGCTGGGACCAAAGTAACAAAGCCTACCATCAGTAACACACTACGCCGCCAGGGACTCAAATCCTGCAGTGCCAGACGTGTCCCCCTGCTTAAGCCAGTACATGTCCAGGCCCGTCTGAAGTTTGCTAGAGTGCATTTGGATGATCCAGAAGAGGATTGGGAGAATGTCATATGGTCAGATGAAACCAAAATAGAACTTTTTGGTAAAAACTCAACTCGTCGTGTTTGGAGGACAAAGAATGCTGAGTTGCATCCAAAGAACACCATACCTACTGTGAAGCATGGGGGTGGAAACATCATGCTTTGGGGCTGTTTTTCTGCAAAGGGACCAGGACGACTGATCCGTGTAAAGGAAATAATGAATGGGGCCATGTATCGTGAGATTTTGAGTGAAAACCTCCTTCCATCAGCAAGGGCATTGAAGATGAAACGTGGCTGGGTCTTTCAGCATGACAATGATCCCAAACACACCGCCCGGGCAACGAAGGAGTGGCTTTGTAAGAAGCATTTCAAGGTCCTGGAGTGGCCTAGCCAGTCTCCAGATCTCAACCCCATAGAAAATCTTTGGAGGGAGTTGAAAGTCCGTGTTGCCCAGCGACAGCCCCAAAACATCACTGCTCTAGAGGAGATCTGCATGGAGGAATGGGCCAAAATACCAGCAACAGTGTGTGAAAACCTTGTGAAGACTTACAGAAAACGTTTGACCTGTGTCATTGCCAACAATGGGTAAATAACAACAAAGTATTGAGAAACTTTTGTTATTGACCAAATACTTATTTTCCACCATAATTTGCTAATTAATTCATTAAAAATCCTACAATGTGATTTTCTGGAGAAAAAAAATCTCATTTTGTCTGTCATAGTTGACGTGTACCTATGATGAAAATTACAGGCCTCTCTCATCTTTTTAAGTGGGAGAACTTGCACAATTGGTGGCTGACTAAATACTTTTTTCCCCCACTGTATAACTATTGACCTTACCTGACTAACAGGTTTTTACATCAATCTAATTCCAACATAATTATCAAAATTATGTATATGTTGAAATTGCGTTAAATTCCCTGTAGCAACGTTACAAATAATTTTTCATTGTATATTCACTTGGGTGGTTGAAATTGTTGAATTTCATATTTTATTTGACATTTTATTTGACCTTGTTTCAATGTTGTTAAAACATCCAGCTTCAGTCAGCTGATTCTAGCCATCCCTCCTGGTTAGTTCTAGTCGGGCAGCTTAGTCTCCCATTCAGAGGACCCCCACTTTTGTTAGTGTCTTATTGGTCACGCAAATTACTTATCACCACATCTCGTTCAGCCTATCAGCGGCCTTGATTCCTGGGATTTCAGTTTCAGTTAGTCTATGACCCCAGCACACTGTGTGGTCAGAAATGCACTTTCCCCATCCTGATGAGCAGTTTTCCCTCCTGCTGAACTTTTCCTCCTGTGGACTGAATCCCTGTCTGTCTGATGTTTAATTGTGCGTGCATCTAAACGTAAGTGCCTTGAGATCTGTGTCATAATATGTGGAGCTAAGTTTTCTGGTCTATTGTGTATAATTACCGTGTGTGTTGAGCTTGTTAGCTAGCGCTTGCTCCCGCTACCATTAGCATTTTGCATTGGAATGGATGAGCATTTTAGCATGACTGTTGGCGATTAGCTGTTTATTATCATTGCTCATTTTATGGTGCTAGGCTATTTTCTATTCTATATATAATCACTCATGCTCATTGTATTTCACATTTTCCAGAGTGTCATGTGTACAAGTCCACTAGGCTGTTTAGTCTATTGCCATGTGACTAGGCCTTCTGCCTGCTGTAGTGTATAGCCGTTGCTGTTATATACTTACCTGTGCTAGCTTATACAGTCATGTCATTTATATTATAGCAGTGCTACACCAGAAGAGCCAGAATGAGGTTCTGCAGCGCCAGTGTGAGTTTTCTTTCTCCTCTTTCCTTTCAGAACCACAGTTAATGTCAGATCTCACTGGACATGATTCTCAGTTGTCTGAAGCATGAGTGGTCAGAAGAGTGTGTGATGTGTGTGTTAATGTGTACATCTTCTTCCATTAAAGTCCCCTTAACCTGTACATCCGCCTCATCCTTGTTCTGACCGGACATTCTGTAGTGGTTGCGACCGGCCTTAAGCCATCACCTAAGGTTTCTTATTACATTCATGGTCCTTTGATTCTCTACAACCTACCCCTATTTTACATGGTCCCTTCGAGTCGGATGCAGTAAATGCCAGAGGCCAAGGATGCCAGTCACCAGAGAAGATCCTCCACAAGTTGTGGTCCATCCGCGCCGACCAGCTCACCTTCCACAATATCTCGATAATTAAGGCGATGGCTACGAGTCAAGGCACAGACTACCACACACATCCACATACCACTCCTATGAAGGAGAGCAGCTAGAGGGTTTTCTTGAGCACTTGAGATGGGATATAATTTAGTCAAAGTGGCCTTCTTCCCCTTCAACAACTCATCACCGGTCCAAGTCACCACCCTGGCTGATCAGCAGAATAGAGGACAGAGCCTCAGCCTTTTCATTGGTTGCTAATTCACTGGTTTTCCACCTTAGGCTAACCTCGACCAGATATCGCCAAGATCAGCATCAAAACTTGATCAGAGATCCTCAGGATCAGTGTCGAAACTCGACCAGAGATCACCGGGATCAGCGTGGACCGCCAGTGACAACCGGAGAGGTCTCATTGCGTTTACATAGCCAGCTTGACGAGATTGATGAGCTCATTGAAGCAGTCCGGAAGATGGAAGGTTCCTACAGTCCACCCGACCACCGTCACCAGTACTTACCTGATGGACACTGCCAGTTGTCACCTGACCGTCTCAGCCAGTCCTTCAACGGTTCTCTCCTCTTACAACTGAAAGACGTCTTAGAGGGGGAGAACAAGGACCTGTGCCACCAAGCTGTCCAGAACCTCTGTCACTGGAGACGGCGATTGCACCACTGTGGGAACCAGTTGAGGCTCTGCGACAGGAGCTGGTGGAAGCACAGCGGTCGGAACAATCTGGATCTCATAGGATCTCAGAGCTCGTCATGCAACAGATACTACACCAGAAGAGCCAGAATGAGGTTCTGCAGTGCCAATGCGTGTTTATTTTTTCCTCTTTCCTTTCAGAACCATAGTGTCATGAACCCTGCATCCTGAGTCGGTTCCTGCCTGTGTTGCCATTTTTCTGCTCGGAATCTCCAGTTTCCTGAGGGTTCGTGAACGCTCCCGGCCTGGTTGCCGGGCGACGTTGCTAGGCGGGAGATCTCCCGATTAACCGCACCTGCATCTCATCAGCGGTCTGCACACCTGGTCCTGATCATCACCCTTCTTAAGCCCTGACCTGACATCCATTCCCTGCCGGATCGTTAGCCATGAACAGTATGTTTGTCAGTGTATCAGCCTTGGAGTTTCTAGCGTTAGTTTTGTTGTTTTGCACCTTGTTGGCTTGCCGTTTACTTACCACCGTTTTGTTTCTATCTGCAGTCAATCTCCCGGAACCTTCACCCAACCCCTGCCTGGTTGTCGGCGGCTGCCGAGCCATTCTTGGATCTACCACTGCACCTCCACCAACTCATCTCCGCCGTCCGCTCTGTCCCCTGGATTATTCTACATCGTTTTTGAATCTGTTAAATAAATACTCACCTTCGTTTCAACTCACCTTGTCCTGGTCTGCTTCTGGGTTCTGGCTTAGTAAACCGTGACACATAGTTAATGTCAGATCTCACTTGACATGATTCTCACTATTTTACAAATGTTGATAGTAAAATGTTATGTTTGAATCAACGCAGTGGCGACCCGTCATTCAGGGTAGGTGGGGCAGAGCCACTTGTTTAGCTAAAGAAAATATTTTAAAAAATGGTTTTGTTGTTGCCTGTTTTGCATGTTATTTTGGGATTAATACGTGTCACATATCAGTTTTCAAACAATGGAAAAAAAGTATTATTGAGTTAATAAAGCCGCATACAAACATGGTCTCTTTTTTGCTTTCTTGAGTAAGGCAGCTCCAAAATGCAGGTGTTTTAGCCAAGCGCAGTTCTTTCTGTGGTGGAGGGGCAGCCAGCGGAAAATACAGAGTGTTGGTAATCTTCTTTAGTTGTGACTTGATTGGCTCAGTGGTCTGTCACTCATGGGGACACTACGTCACCGCAAAATCTACAGGGAGAGCTAGAAAGTTCAAGCCCCCTTGGGTGCTGCCATAGAGTTACATTAGAAGTGCCCATCCAAGAAGGCTCAAGGTCATTGGCCACAGATAAAATGACGTCATATCACATTATATCTAACGTAATTTTGATTGGACTGATCATGTCAACATCATACTTTCAAAATCTTAGCTAGCAAGCTAGCAATGCCATACTTTGATGATAATGTTTTTGCCCACATGTTTTTGCCCACCTTCCTGTTCAAGTGAGCACAGCACAACGGTGAGTCCAAAAATGTCTAGTATGCTGCTGCATAAATTATGTAATATGCCAGGGAGATATGTATACTGTAGCTAAGAAAGTAATACTAAGTGTACATTGTGTAGTAAGCTGTTAGTAGCCCACGTGCCTCACCCTAATAATTTGTACCCTTTCCCCCTCATAACTTAGCCTGCTGTTCTGACTTGGTGGTGCACATGTAACCCATAGGGCTCCCGAGTGGCGCAGCTGTCTAAGGCACTGCATCTCAGTGCTTGAGGCATCACTACCGACCCCCTGGTTCGATTCCAGGCTGTATCACAACCAGCTGTGATTGGTAGTCCCATAGGGCGGCGCACAATTGGCCCAGCGTCGTCCGGGTTTGGCCGGTGTAGGCCGTCACTGTAAATAAGAATGTGTTCTTAACTAACTTGCCTAATAAAAAAAATAGCCTGTTTTAGAGAAATATTGTAAGAGCTTTCATTGTCTGCTTATATGCCCCCTTAATTTATCCTACAGTTCTGACTTGGTGTAAAGGGAGAATACTGTAAGAACAGCCCATGTTCTGAATTCTGTCTCTGTACATTTAAAAAATGCTTGAACAAATAGTTATATTGACTACGTCCGTCTTAGCTCACTCATTAATGTCTGAGCGGATAAGATTGCCTCTTATCCGCTCATCGTTCCCTTATGCCATAGTCTGTGCATCTCAATTGTCAGTAGAAACCACATTTGTTTAAGCAATTCAGCCGTGTCAGCTATGTTTTTAGAAAAGGCAGTAAATGAGGCTGAATTAACTGTTTCGCTGCCAGACAAGGCTCTGCTGATAGCCAGGTGTGGCAGTGGTAACGATTCACTCCATGGTGCTGAAATGAAACCTCTGCAGTTGGGACAGCTTTATGTAGGCCCTAACAGTTTGTGGGCACCGTTAGTCACCGTTATAGTGCAATTAATGTGTTGTTTAGTGTAGTGGCTTTGCTGGCATGCATCTAAAAAGAAATTGGTCAGCGCAGTGATAGCTGTGCCACTAGAGATCCTGGTTAGAGTCCAGGCTCTGTCGCAGCTGGCCGCGACCAGGAGACCCATGGGCGGCGCACAATTGGTCCAGCGTCGTCCAAGGTAGGGGAGGGTTTGGCCGGCAGGGATGTGGGTTTGTTTCCCACGGAGGTCCAGTATGAAAAAAACAAAAAACAAAAAAAAACATGTATGTATTCACTAACTGTAAGTCGCTCTGGATTGAGCGTCTGCTAAATGACTAAAATGTAAAGGTAAGAAATGTTAAGTTTGCCCCACCAAGATTGACATGCTAAAATCGCCACTGAATCAATGTCATTGTTTCAAAGTCATGCCATCAACCTAAATATAGATGTATATTGAAATTAAATGTGAAGCCACAGTCCAACAATGCCTGTCTGAACATAGACTCCCATTGGTATATGAGGGGTAATTCAGTGAGAACAAGTGTACCATCCAGATGCCTACCTCTATGTACTCTGCTTAGCTTTGGAAACAAGCTGTGTTCAATTCAGCTGAGCTATCATGTAAACACATTTAGACATTGATCAGATTCCATACTCATTTGCGTAGACTGCCTAAATAACATTGAATAGTTGAAAGTAACTCCTTTAACCTTTCTTATACAAGCTGTATGTGAAAGTAAATTTGGACTGATGTTGGATTTATGTATGCTACATTGACATCTGGTTTGCCCAAAGGACACAATCATTTCAATGTGGAGCTAGGTATGCTATAATTTGTCCATGGTTGATTGGATCTTTGGAAGTTTATAAGTAGTTACCACTAGCCCTATAAATATGATGCCAAATTCATAATATTAATAATAAACTTTTACCTTTGGATATTGTCTTTTATGGTATTAATAATATACAGTATATGTGCTGTCCAAGCAGAAGATACGGTGCCTATAGAAAGTCTACACCCCCTTGAACTTTTTTCATATTTTGTTGCATTACAAAGTGGGATTGAAATAGATTGAATTGTAATTTTTTGTCAATGATCTACACAAAATACTCCACTATGTCATAGTGAAAATAATTATAATGTTTTTTACACAAATTCATAAAAATGTATTAACTAAAATAGTCGTTGCATAAGTATTCACCCCCTTTGTTTAGGCAAGCCTAAATTAGTTCAGAAGTAAAATTTGGCTTAAAATTCATAAATTAGGGGTTGACATGATTTTTGAATGACTACTCCTTCCTCTGTCCCCTAAAACATTTGTAAGGTCCTTCAGTCAAGTATTGAATTTCAAGCACAGATTAAACTACAAAGATCAGGGAGCTTTTTGAAAGCCTCATAAAGAAGGGCAGTGATTGGTAGATGGGTAACAATAACAAATCAGACATTGAATATATCTTTAAGCATGGTCAAGTTAATAATTATGCCGTGGATGATGTATTAAATCACCCAGATACAAAGATGCAGTCGTCCTTCTGTATTGTGCCTCAGGACCAGAAGGAAACTGCTTAAGGATGTCACCATGAGGCCATTGTGGATTTTAAAACAGCTAGAGAGTTCAGTGGCTGTGATAGGAGAAAACTGAGGATGGATCAACAACATTGTAGTGACTCCACAATAATGACCTGAATGACAGAGTGAAAATAATACAAATCTACAGAATAAAAACATGCATATGTATGCAACAAGCACTAAAGTAATACTGAAAAAAAACACGGCAAAGGAATACATTTTATTTTGGGGGGAAATCAAACACCACACATCACTGAGTAACTGCCTTCTTATTTTCAAGCATGGTGGTGGCTGCATCATGGTATGGGTCTGCTTGACGTCGGCAAAGACTGGGGAGTTTTTCAGAATGAAAAGAAACAGGATGTAGCCAAGCACCGGGAAAATCCTAGAGGAAAACCTGCTTCAGTCTGCTTTACACCAGACACAGGGAGAGGAATTCACCTTTCAGCAGGACAATGACCTACAACACACAAAGCCAAATCTACACTGGAGTTACTTACCAAGTCAGTGAATGATCCGGAGTGGCCAAGTTACAGTTTTGACTTAAATCTGCTTGAAAATCTATGGCAAGACTTAAATTGCTGTCTAGCCATGATCCCCAACACCTTGACAGAGCTTGAAGATTTCTGAAAAGAATATTGGGCAAATATTCCACAATACAGACGTGCAAAGTTCTTATGAGACTTACCCAAGAAGACTCACAGCTGTAATCGCTGCCAAAGGTTTTTCTAACATGTATTGACTCGGGGGGGAATACTTATTTAATGAAGGTATATTAAAACCTCTTAAATGTAACTAAATGTAATCGAAAATGTAATCTATGTAATCCACAAAAGTAATTATCATGAGAGGGCCATAAACAATAACTAGTAATGCTGCATACTCCAAGAAAGGTTAAAATCTCACCTTTCTGGTAAAGATAGTTATAGATTGCTGAGGAATAGTCACTTTTGAGGACACAGTACAAATATGATGCAAATATAAAATATTTTATATGATGTAATTTATTTCCTATAACAATGTGTATATTTTGTAAAGGTCTCTCTTGATCAAAACGTCTGCCCCCATTGCTGGGAATGTCTCAGAGCTCTAGCTTGGCAGGAACTAGCCTTTCATCTCATATTAATCTTGTCCGTCTATTTTACATTTACATTTTAGTCGACGCTCTTATCCAGAGCGACTTATAGTTAGTGAGTGCATACATTTTCATACTGGCCCCCCGTGGGAATCGAACCCACAACACTGGTGTTGCAAACGCCATGCTCTACCAACTGAGCTACATGGGACTATGACAAACAGAAAGTGTTTTTTGTTTAAAATCGATGAATTATATTAGATTACTGGCTATAAATCGATCTCAATGTGCTACAGCAATGAAACCACTCTCTCCTGCTGCGTTACGATGTAAGAATTCCAGGCATATGCGTTGTTAGTGGCTGTGATGTAGGGTTCACCCAGGAGTTGATGGAGAGTCAGAAGAGCAAATTAAATTGTAGGAGGGACATCCCAGCTAGAAGTGGTGTCCGATTTCACATCATGCTTCACACAGGCAGAAGAGACATACTCCTGTGTCCGTGAGAATCAGGGCTACCGCTCAATGCAAGCCATTTCGATTTATGGTCTCCACATATCAGTTTTTAAGCGAAAATGTCAGTTGGAACTGGTACCAGAACCACGCAGGTCCCCAAAACAAAAGACATTACATTATTACAGGTTTTAAAGTTGTATTTTTCATTAATAAAAAAATTATAATATTTGATATATATAGATATATATATAGATCTATCTATCTCTTCCACTTAGTATTTTTTAGAGTATTTTGTGTAGATCGTTAAAAAAATAGACAATTAAATCCATTTGAATCCCACTTTGTAACACAAAATGTGAAGAAATCCAAGAGGGGGTGTAAACTTAAAAAGTTGATATTTGGTTACGTTCACAATTGAATATGCAATTTGTCTACAAATTAATGATTGATATGTTGGATTTAGGTCTACATCTCAACCAAAAATCTAAGTTAAAGAATAGCACTAAATCAAATCAAACTGCACTTCAAATAAAGTTTAATATGATTTAGTCCTATTCTTCAACTTAGCATTTTTGGTTGAGATGGAGATAGCTCAGCTGAAACGAACACAGCTTGTTTCTAAAGCTAAGTAGGGTACAGAGAGGTAGGCATCTGGATGGTACACTTGTTCTCACTAAAGTGACTTACCTTTCATATATCAGTAGGAGTCACTGTTCAGGCAGAAATTGTTGGACAATGGCTTCACATTTTTTATTTCAATATACCTTTTTAGTTAGGGTGATAGCATGACGTTGATTCAAACATACCATTCTACTATCAACATTGAAACATGGTCAAATGTGTCTAATCAAATCTAAATTTCAACATAATTTCAACTACCATACATCAAACATAGGATGATAATATGTTGAAATTAGGTTAAAGGTAGACTCAGCGATATGATGGAGATGCAGAAAGTAAACAGCATAGTGGGTCTATTTGAAGCGTGAGGCTTAACTTTTCCGCTGTGTTGGTTCCCTGGCTACCACGCTGTGAACAGCGTGAAGCGAACCGTACACATAAGCAAATACTGTGTGTGACTGTGTGAGAGTGAAGTCTTGCATCTTGCTCATCTCAGTATCTGTGGTGCTGCTCGTGGCAATGTCATTTCGCTGAGTCCACCTTTAAGTCAATTTATTTAAGTTTAAATTTTACCTTAATTCCAATGTTTATAACGCTGGTTGAAATTAGATGAAAAGAGTACTGGTTGATAACTTTTTTCAAATCCAATGTATTTTTCACGTTGATTCCACGTCACAATACATTAACAAATTACGTTAAACAATGTTGATTCAACCAGTGTGTGCCCAGTGAGTAGTCAAGGTTAAATTCTTTGTGGGTATTGTCTTGTACCGTATGTTCCTCAAATTGAATTTTGTCTTGTTTATGCCTTGAAGAAATGTTGTTAACACAACCGACTCTGCTATATCTGAGGCGTGGGGGAGTGCAATTAATTCATGCTGTTGATTTTCTCCAATATCAAATCCTTATATGCAAATGACTTCCATACTCCCACCCTCTGCTTTCCTCCCCTCCTGGGTGGCATCAGGCATTTTAATCCCAGCCAGTGTTGCCGGTGTCGACGTGAACCTTATCTCTTGCACTTTGCTACCCCTCTGAGCACTTCGACACATAGCCATGATGTCACTGCTGCAGATGTTTAACCGTAGACTTAGGAATTAGAATAAGTGTTTCTCTGTGTTTCAGCCTGCGTAGCTTTGCAGCTGTGTGTGTGTACAGTATGTGTGTGCGTGTGTGCATGCGTGACTGTCAGACAGTATATTGTCTGGACCCAACACATGAAGGGGTGGATCAACTCTCATGACTAAGCCTAGTAATGGTAATGACATGTAATAGGGGTATGATCTGAAACGGCTTATTGGAGGATTTCCTGCTTTGATTTAACCGGCTAACTTCAGAGCCTTACAGACACACAATGCCTTGCTCTAAATCTGTCCCTGTACAATGTATTATACAGTGCTGTTCTAATATTAATAGCAAAACTGCCCGACCCCCATGAAGTGTCAGATGTGTGCCCAATGACTGAGTTAGTACTTTCAATGCTTGACATGCTACAGTTTCAGTTTATGGGGGATGTTAATGGTATATGGAGTGAATTATTTTAAGTGTTAGGTGATGAGGTAGTTGCAGGGTTGTCTAGACCTACCAAAACTTTCATCTACCAAAGGTTAGGATCGGACACTTTTTTTCAATTTCTGCCTAAGATGACGTACCCAAATCTAACTGCCTGTAGCTCAGGACCTGAAGCAAGGATATGCATATTCTTGATACCATTTGAAAGGAAACACTTTGAATTTTGTGGAAATGTGAAATTAATGTAGGAGAATAACACATTAGATCTGGTAAAAGATAACACAAACAAAAAAACAAGGTTTTTTTAAAATTATTTTTTTATCATCTTTTAAATGCATGAGAAAGGCCACAATATAATATTGCAGTTTAGGCGCAATTTAGATTTTGGCCACTAGATGGTAGCAGTGTGTGTGCAAAGTTTCAGATTGATCCAGTGAAGCATTGCAATACTGGACTATTTTGTATCAAGTCTGCCCAAATGTGCCAAATTGGTCAATTGATAAATTTTCAAGTACATAACTATAGAGAACATACAAAAATGATATGCTAATACAAAATGTAAGTTTACACACTCCCAGGAATATCATACATGATGGATCATTAGCTTATACTCTAACTTTCACACATCTAGATGGCCGAGCGGGGTGGGTGTGGAGCCAGAGACAGCAAGGGTTCATACTGTAGAACCCAGTTCCTACATTTTAATATAAAAATTGATTTTATCAAACAAAACTATGCTACATTTTATCTCTGGGACCCTCAAGATGTCAAATCAGAGCCAAACTACTGAATGTAAGTACATTATTTACCTTCAGAGGTGAATGTATCAAACAAGTTGCCATGATACGTTTTTTGTTGTTGTGCACTCTCCTCATACAATAGCATGGCCTTTTTTCACTGCAAATTGGACAGTGCAGTTAGATTAACAAGAATTTAAGCTTTCTGCCCATATAAGACATGTCTATGTCCTGGAAAGTTTGCTGTTACTTACAACAGTCATGCTAATCACATTAGCACGTTAGCTCAACCATCCCGTATACGGGACACCGATCCCGTAGAGGTTAAGTACTGTCATTGAATTGTACTCGAATATTCTACTCTGTCTGAGAGAAGATAATGATTGCTATTTTTGGTTGTGCTTTGTTCTGCTTTTCTGCTGTGTAGTTTAAATGCCACACAGCCAGAGCCACCTCTGCTTTTGATTTGATATATTTCTATTTGATAACCCTAGATGGAACAAATTAATGTCTGAAGACTTATTTAAGGGAAATATTAAAAGTAAACGTAATCGTTGTTGCTGTAGCTGTCTCTTGAATTGACGTGAAAAGCCCATGCTTATGAGATACCATTTTAAAAGGTCACTTCTGTCAGTCAATAAATTGTACATTAATTTCATGATAACATGTTATTGGATTTTCAGAACCAATTACATTTTTGTTAACTAATTTAGAAAATAAAGACAGATGGCATGGAAAACATGATTGGCACCCCAGAGCTAGTACTTGGTTGCACAGCCTTTGGCTAAGATAACTGCCAACAAATGCTTATTTTAGCCATCAATGAGTTGCTGCACCTTTTTACTGACAATTAGGCCCACTTTTCGGCAGCAAACTGTTCTAATTCTTCAATTCTTCTTGAGAGGTTCTCCCTCCACCAACTGCTGTTTTCAGGTTATGGATGTAATTCAGTTCTGGACTCTTCGCTGGCCACTCCAGAATAGTCCAGCATTTCTTCTTGAACCATTCCAAGGTGCTCCTCAAACATTGAAGAATTAGGTTAGTTTGCTGCTGAAAAGTGGGCTAAATTGCCAGTAAAAAGGTTCAGCAACTTCATTGATGGCTAGACGCAGCATTTGTTGGCAGTTATCTTGGCCATAGGCTTTGCAACAATTGTACTAGCTCCGGGGTGCCAATAGTTTTGTCCATGCCATTTGTCTTTATATTCTAAATAAAATTGAAAAATTAAGTTTGCCAAAATAAAATTGGTTCTGCAATGTTGAAAGTCAAATAACAAGGTGTGGTGACCAAACATTTTTAATATTTTTTATTGCCGCCTATTTAGGAAGAAATAGGGAATTATTTAAGAAAATTGCAAGTGGGCCAACATATTTGGCCACAACTGTATATGACAGCAACCAAATACAGATATGATGTCGCCTAACAAATAAGCAAACCATTTTATCCTCACTACCAACCAGAGACAAAGTTAATCAAACACCAACATTGTCCGCATTGTACACATCAACAGTGTGAACAGAACTGTGTGGGAAGTCCTTTCTTGTCTCGCAGGCTGGTTTGATTAAACTTACTAGAGCACCATTCAGGGAAATATCGATCAGGGCAAATTCAAGTGCGCTGTGTGATTTTCAAGTGGGTAGTAAAGTGCAGCCTAGCTGATGCCTTTCTGACATAATTAGCCAGCCTCTGCCTGCCTTTTTCGCTGGAGCATTCAACTCTTAACACAGTCACAAACAACATTGAAATGTTATGCTGTTTTGCGGGATCTCGTTATGACTTCTGCGTGGAGTAACTCTGCGAATGCCGGATCCTGGTGCTTCTGATCCACTAGGCAGAAATGCAGCCAGGCAGGTAGGCGGGCAGAGAACTAGGGAAGGTGCTGCCACTGCTGAGTCGGTTATCAGGCTTAGTGCCTGGCAGCAAGGCAGTTTTATGGATCTGGCTGACGGAAGATCCAGTACTAAGCCCCCTAAAGACAGAATGGCCATTTACACAGATGTCCGTAAAGAAGTGGCCCTGTTGTCTCAATCGCGGGTGCCGTCGTTACCATCACTCTCTCTCCCCCTCCATCTCTCTCGCTCTTCATGCACCCCCCTTCTCTCTCCCCCCACCCTCCTCTTCCAGGCTTAAGCAAACAGTTTGGGGATGTGTTCGAATCGAAGGCTGAGGCTTGGGCACACTGGGCGTGCCTTTTGTTAATAGAATACGCATGGCTGGCTCTCCCTGGGGCTGTCGGCGATGAGAGGATGTTAATGTTAGTACTGTCATGAATTCTCAAATAACTATTTAGTTCCTTACCACATCTTCACTACTATATGCAGGGGTGAAAGTAGATTTTATTTTATTTCTTGCCAATACGGGGACACATTTTTATGTAGAAGGACTGAAAAACTCAGTTCTGGTCACTTTTTTAAATGACATTCGACTCCAAAATGAATGAAATTATAAATATGCTGACACCATCTAAAAGATAATTTCCACCTCCAGAAATTAGCCAAATAACATATTGGTAAAAATGTTTTTTTCAAATTATTTGAACATATTGGACCATGTATATAGCCTATACATGGCCTATATTATCAGGTATGCTACTAGCAATAAGCATTATCACCTGTAGCCCAAATGATGCAGCATAGTGGATATAAATAAATAGGCTGAAGCATGGGGTTGCCTATCTGCATTTACCCTATTGAGCTAATCATTAGTACAGTCCTGCATGGGGTCGGATACCCACAGTTCCCCCGGGTGAGCCAAAAATCAAAAAGTAAAATCAGCTGGCGTGTGGAATGGAAATATTTTAAATCAAGATAATACACATTTTAAAAACCCAGGAGCTGGTTGTGATGCGAATTCCATTCTGCGAACGCTGAGGCAGACATAAGGCAATCAGCCACGCACACATTCAGAGTGTTTGGAGCCGGGAACTGTCCATTATTTGTGTAGTGCTAAAAACGAATTTGTCCATGCACATTACTAATGTTCCCTCTCCCTCTGATGTTCCCTCTCATGAGAATACAACATGTTGCCAAGTTTAATTTCCCTGGATAGCTCAGGCGAAAATAGCTAACGTAGGCCTAACCAGAGAAATAAAAGGGAAGATATGGGAATAGGCTACAACACCATTGTGGAAACTGGTGCTGCGCGAGTGAAATCCCTAGTTTGGAAGGACAAAAACTTGGTAGATGGATACACAGCCTGCAGAAAGTGCATGCAGGTAGGCCTACTTGTTTTTGATAATTCAGTGAATTATCAGTGAATTATTACATTAATTCAGGCTTCTGTTAATTAGACCATAAGCAGGCCATACAAAGTTTAAACTGGTGCGGCTGGTAAAAGTTTGAGTAGCCTACTAAATAAATGTAGCCTATTTTTGCAGCCTATATTCGATTCTGGGAATTCCCTCCCTATGGCACTCTTAACATGAATGCTGTTACAAGTTTTGGTTTTTCCAATTATGATTTGAGGTTTGACTTTTGGCACTATAGCACGTAGTGCGCACCGATTGGTGTCACCTCGTTAGTCAATATATGTTACACCTGTGCTGACTTGTCCATCTCGTTAGCCGGAAGGTGTTTCACCTGTGCTTGCCCAAGTCATATTTAAGAGGCTGGCCAAGTGCTCCAGTTGTCTTAAAAGATGTGGATGGCCAACGCCTTTAGTTGGCCCAGTGCGCCAGTTGTCTTAAAATATGTGGATGGTCAACGCCTTTAGTTGGCTCTCCCTATTTGATTTCTAGAAAAACATTCCTTTGTCTGGTGTTCCCTGTTTTTGTTTTGCTCCACTTTTTGGTTTGCTTCCTGTCTTTGAATTTGGTGAGGGTTTTTCTTTTGTTTGCCTTGAGCAAATTTAGTGGGTGTCTTTTAGGTTGTTGTTGCTAGTCAACTTTGCGTGTCTTTCAGAACCCCTCCTAAAACTCACCTGTGTTGTTGTCAGTTCCCCACTTTTGTTTGAACTACATTTTTGGTTTTGTTGCTGGGGAACGTAACAAAATGGGGGCTCGTCCGGAATCTTGTTTTCCATGAGTATGGTAGTCGCTCTAATCACCTACTCTGAAGCTCTGCTGTGCCCAGATATTTGAGTGTTCAGAATACACTTGTGGTAGGGTTTCTGTCACTGATATCCAACCTGATGGGTTCTAAGATTGGTAGAATAATTTTGAAAGTTGGATAAACACACAGGCTTATATAATTAAAGCCATGGACTTTAAGTTGGAAGTGTTTGTGGAGAACCGTACATGGGTGACGCTAGATAAATGTACAAAGGCGAATCTGCTCATCATCGCAAAGCATTATGACCTCAACGTGGCATCTGGCGATCCAAAAGTAGTCAGAGTTGATCAGTACTGCTTTGGTGGAGGAGGAAATCCTTCAGGAGAGGGAGGTTGATGAAAAGGGTCCTATGGGTGGTAGAGTACATCTCGTAGATGTGCAACTAAGGGAGTTAGAACTAAAGGCAAAGTTGGCGGAACAAAAATGTAAAGCTTGAACAGATTGAAGCTCGAGCACAGGAGGCGGATGTATATTTTAGTGGCTTGCGAAAGTATTCATCACCCTTGTTGCCTTACAACCTGTAATTAAAATTGATTTTTTGGCGATTTGTATCATTTGATTTACACAACATGCCTACCACTTTGAAGATCCAAATATTTGTTATTGTGAAACAAACAAGAAATAAGACAAAAAAGAGAACATGAGCGGTGAAGTTGTCCTGTCCCCTTAGCAGAAACACACCCCCAAAGCATAATGTTTCCACCTCCATGTTTGACGGTGGGGATGGTGTTCTTGGGGTCATAGGCATTCCTCCTCCTCCAAACACGGCGAGTTGAGTTGATGCCAAAGAGCTCGATTTTGGTCTCATCTGACCACAACACTTTCACCCAGTTCTCCTCTGAATCATTCAGATGTTCATTGGCAAACTTCAGACGGCCCTGTATATGTGCTTTCTTGAGCAGGGGGACCTTGCGGGCGCTGCAGGATTTCAGTCCTTCACGGCGTAGTGTGTTACCAATTGTTTTCTTGGTGACTATGGTCCCAGCTGCCTTGAGATCATTGACAAGATCCTCCCGTGTAGTTCTGGGCTGATTCCTCACCGTTCTCATGATCATTGCAACTCCATGAGGTGAGATCTTGCATGGAGCCCCAGGCCGAGGGAGACTGACAGTTATTTTGTGTTTCTTCCATTTGCGTATAATCGCACCAACTGTTGTCACCTTCTCACCAAGCTGCTTGGCGATGGTATTGTAGCCCATTCCAGCCTTGTGTAGGTCTACAATCTTGTCCCTGACATCCTTGGAGAGCTCTTTGGTCTTGGCCATGGAGGAGAGTTTGGAATCTGATTGATTGCTTCTATGGACAGGTGTCTTTTATACAGGTAACAAGCTGAGATTAGGAGCACTCCCTTTAAGAGTGTGCTCCTAATCGCAGCTCGTTACCTGTATAAAAGACACCTGGGAGCCAGAAATCTTTCTGATTGAGAGGGGGTCAAATACTTATTTCCCTCATTAAAATGCAAATCAATTTATAACATTTTTGACATGCGTTTTTCTTTTCTTTTTTGTTGTTATTCTGTCTCTCACTGTTCAAATAAACCTACCATTAAAATTATAGACTGACCATTTCTTTGTCAGTGGGCAAACGTACAAAATCAGCAGGGGATCAAATACTTTTTTCCCTCACTGTATGTTTGGGGAGTCTCTCACATGCCTATTGGCAAACACCAAACGTGTTTGCTTATTTTTTTTCTTTAAGCAATGGCTATTTATGGCTGGGCAATGGCTGGGCTTCCGTAAAGCCCAGCTCTGTGTAGTATACGGCTTAAAGTGGTCCTATGGACTGACACTCCAATCTCAGCTGTGGAGCTTTGCAGCTCCTTCAGGGTTATCTTTGGTCTCTTTGTTGCCTCTCTGATTAATGCCCTCCTTGCCTGGTCCGTGAGTTTTGGTGGGCGGCCTCTCTTGGCAGGTTTGTTGTGGTGCTATATTATTTCATTTTTGAAATAATGGATTTAACGGTGCTCCGTGGGATGTTCAAAGTTTCAGATTTTTTTTTTATAACCCAACCCTGATCTGTACCCTGATCTGTACTTCAACCCTGAGCTCCTTGGTCTTCATGGTGGCGCTTGCTTGGTGGTGCCCCTTGCTTAGTGTTGCAAACTATGGGGCCTTTCAGAACAGGTGTGTTTGTGTGTGTGTGTATATATACTGAGATCATGTGACACTTAGATTGCACACAGGTGGACTTTATTTAACTAATTATGTGACTTTGGAAGGTAATTGGTTGCACCAGATCTTATTTAGGGGGTGAATACATAGCAAAGGGGGTGAATACATATGCACGCACCACTTTTCCATTATTTATTTTGTATTATTTTTATTTTATTTTTCACTTCACCAATTTGGACTATTTTGTGTATGCCCATTACATGAAATCCAAATAAAAATCCATTTAAATTACATGTTGTAATGCAACAAAATAGGAAAAACACCAAGAGGGATGAATACTTTTGCAAGGCACTGTACTCTATTTGAGCGGATTGCCACATCCCTAAAATGGCAGCGAGATATTTGGTCATTGCTCCTCAAGTGTTCTTGTGGGAAAAGCTTAAAGTGTACACTGCTTTATCTCTTGACCAGAGTTCAGATTATGACACTGTTAAAGCTGCTATCCAAAAGTTCTGTTTATTACGAAAGACGGAATCAAAGTCAAGTCATGTTGAGTTTGCAAGGGAACAAGCATGTCTTCTTGATCAGGGGTGTAGTTCTCAAGAGGTCAAGGACCTCGAGGATTTAAAGAAACTTGCCTTCATGAAAGGGATGCTACCTACATTTATGAGCACAAGGATTTCACTCGAGAAAGCTGCAGTTCTTGCAGATGAGTTTGTTGACACACAAAATTACTTCCACAAACAAAGCACCCATTACTTATCCCTACGCAAAAAGCAATCCAGAGAAGTCACCTCCTACTGCAAGATTTCAGTCTTTTTCTACAGTGCCCAAAGATAAAGATCGGCAGAAAATAGTTTTCACATCCGCCAGTTTGTCATTACTGCCATGAGAAAGGACACATTGTCTCTGCGTCCTAAGTTGAAACAGAAAAATTAAGTCTCTGGTTGGGACTGGTGCATCTCCTAAACAATATTTTGGATCAGATGTGTATGAACCCTTTGTTTCAGATGGGTTTGTGTCTCTGCAGAGTGGCGACGCTGTTAAGCAGCCATTGAAGATACTGAGAGACACTGGGGCAGCCCAGTCCTTTATTTTGGAGGGTGTTTTGCCTTTGACACTTCAGCAACTGGTTGCAGTGTGTTAGTACAAGGCGTGGAGATGGGTTGCATGGAGGTTCCTTTGTATAATGTAGAACTCGAGTCTGATCTTATTTATGTTGTCGTTGGAGTGAGGCCTAGCCTACCGGTGAAGGGGGTCTCATTCATTTTGAGAAACAATTTGGCTGGAGTGAAGGTAGTGCCAAATCCTGTCATTTGTAAGGAACCCAGAGTAGAAGAACCTAATGGGTTATCAGAAAAGTACCCTAGAGAGTGCTGTCTTAGAAAGTCGCCGGTAGCAAGTCTAGTGTTGAGGAGGATGTCAGCGATCCCACCATGGTCGATCTGTCAGACGTTTATGGGTGATCCTGATTTTGGTAAACCTCCTGAGTTGACCTTTCCTTTGAAAACCCCAAAGGTGAGTGAGTTTGTAGGACCGCTGAAGGAAGAGCGGGTTCCTACAGTTGACACTTCGATGTCTAGGAAGCAGCTGATTGCTGAACAGAGTAAAGATGTTTCCCAAGACTATTGGCCCATCGTATCTCAAATTGTTCAAGTTACACTTCCACAAGAGATACTGAGGTTGGCTCACGATGGTAGTATGGCAGGCCAACTTGGGGTCAACAAGACTGTATCTTGCGTAAATCCTGGTTTGAAACAGGATGTCGTGTCTTACTGTAAATCCTGTTATGATTGCCAGCGGACGGCCTATTCCTGCTTTTGACAAATCTTTCAGCAGAGTTCTGGTGGATTGTGTTGATCCGTTGCCCAAAGCAAAGAGTGGTAACTAGTTTCTCTTAACTATCATGTGCGCTGCCATTCGTTTCCCTGAGGCCATTCCACTGAGGAAAATCATGACTCCCAGTATTGTTTAGGCCCTGGTGAAATTCCATGGGTAGTGCAATCAGACCTAGGTTAGAATTTAATGTCAAAGCAAGTGCTACAACAGTTGGGTGGAACCCATTGCCCAACCAGTGCCTGCCACCCAGAGTCAAGGTGCTCTTGAGAGATCACATCAGACTTTGAAGACTATGTTGAGAGCTTTGTGTTTGAGAAAGACTGGGATGAAGGGGTCCCTCTTGTGCTGTTTGCAGTGCGAGAGGTTGTTCAGGAATCTCTCGGTTTTAGTCCGAATGAACTCGTTTCAGTGGTCCTTTGAGCTTGCTGAGAGAGGTGTTGCAGGGAGACACCTTAAACACAAAAACAAATCTGTTGGAGCATATTAGTGCATTTCGATACAGATTGTACCGTGCCTGTGAGTTTGCCAGTGAGAATCTTGACGGCGCAAGTGAAAAATGAAAACTTGGTATGATCGAAACCGCACTTTCGATGTGGGTGCTTGTTTTGATGCCCGTTCTGGGGTCACCGTTGCAGGATCGCTTTTCAGGCCCTTTTTAAATGTACACTGCTCAAAAAATAAAGGGAACACTTAAACAACACAATGTAACTCCAAGTCAAATCACACTTCTGTGAAATCAAACTGTCCACTTAGGAAGCAACACTGATTGACAATAAATTTCACATGCTGTTGTGCAAATTGAATAGACAACAGGTGGAAATTATAGGCAATTAGCAAGACACCCCCAATAAAGGACTGGTTTTGCAGGTGGTGACCACAGACCACTTCTCAGTTCCTATGCTTCCTGGCTGATGTTTTGGTCACTTTTGAATGCTGGCGGTGCTTTCACTCTAGTGGTAGCATGAGACGGAGTCTACAACCCACACAAGTGGCTCAGGTAGTGCAGCTCATCCAGGATGGCACATCAATGCGAGCTGTGGCAAGAAGGTTTGCTGTGTCTGTCAGCGTAGTGTCCAGAGCATGGAGGCGCTACCAGGAGACAGGCCAGTACATCAGGAGACGTGGAGGAGGCCGTAGGAGGGCAACAACCCAGCAGCAGGACCGCTACCGCCGCTTTTGTGCAAGGAGGAGCAGGAGGAGCACTGCCAGAGCCCTGCAAAATTACCTCCAGCAGGCCACAAATGTGCATGTGTCTGCTCAAACGGTCAGAAACAGACTCCATGAGGGCCCGATGTCCACAGGTGGGGGTTGTGCTTACAGCCCAACACCGTGCAGGACGTTTGGCATTTGCCAGAGAACACCAAGATTGGCAAATTCGCCACTGGCGCCCTGTGCTCTTCACAGATGAAGGCAGGTTCACACTGAGCACATGTGACAGACGTGACAGAGTCTGGAGATGCCGTGGAGAATGTTCTGCTGCCTGCAACATCCTCCAGCATGACCGGTTTGGCGGTGGGTCAGTCATGGTGTGGGGTGGCATTTCGTTGGGGGGCCGCACAGCCTCCATGTGCTCGCCAGAGGTAGCCTGACTGCTATTAGGTACCGAGATGAGATCCTCAGACCCCTTGTGAGACCATATGCTGGTGCGGTTGGCCCTGGGTTCCTCCTAATGCAAGACAATGCTAGACCTCATGTGGCTGGAGTGTGTCAGCAGTTCCTGCAAGAGGAAGGCATTGATGCTATGCACTGGCCCGCCCGTTCCCCAGACCTGAATCCAATTGAGCACATCTGGGACATCATGTCTCGCTCCATGCACCACAGACTGTCCAGGAGTTGGCGGATGCTTTAGTCCAGGTCTGGGAGGAGATCCCTCAGGAGACCATCCGCCACCTCATCAGGAGCATGCCCAGGCATTGTAGGGAGGTCATACACACTACTGAGCCTCATTTTGACTTGTTTTAAGGACATTACATCAAAGTTAGATCAGCCTGTAGTGTGGTTTTCCACTTTAATTTTGAGGGTGACTCCAAATCCAGACCTCCTTGGGTTGATAAATTGTGTGATTTTGTTGTCAGCACATTCAACTATGTAATGAAAGAAGTATTTAATAAGATTATTTCATTCAGATCTAGGATGTGTTGTTTAAGTGTTCCCCTTTTTTGAGCAGTGTATATAGAAGAGTTCGCCAGTTCTTTGATGCATTGGATAAGGCTTTATTTTTTTGAGCAGTGTATTTATATTTTTAGATACAGTACCAGTCAAACGTTTGGACACCTACTCATTCAAGGGTTTTTCTTTATTTTTAAGATTTTCTACATGTAGAATAATAGTGAAGACATCTGAACAATGAAAGAACACATGGAATCATGTAGTAACCAAAAAAGTGTTAAACAAATCAAAAACATATTTTATATTTGAGATTCTTCAAATAGCCACCCTTTGCCTTGATGACAGATGTGCACACTCTTGGCTTGTCTCAACCAGCTTCATGAGGTAGTCACCTGCATTTCAATTAACAGGTGTGCCTTAAAAGTGAATTTGTGGAAGTTTTCCTTCTTTATGCGTTTGAACCAATCAGTTGTGTTGTGACAACTATACAGAAGATAGCCCTATTTGGTAAAAGACCAAGTCCATATTATGGCAAGAACAGCTCAAATAAGCAAAGAGAAACGACAGTCCATTACTTTAAGACAAGAAGGTTAAGACAAACTTTGAAAATGTCTTCAAGTGCAATTGCAAAAACCATAAAGGGCTATGATGAAACTGGCTCTCATGAGGACTGCCACAGGAATGGAAGAGCCAATTTTACAATAGTTCTATTTTGTTTGTTTTTACTCCTGAACTTCCTCTACCCTCAACCTCTCCGATCATTTTCATGATGTCCATCCGGTTTGCTTCTATATGCCATATCTTTCAAACTGTGCTCTTTCACAAAAGTTCTTAACCTATATACGTATTATGGACACAGTATGTTTTTACATGAGTTATTTTGTTATTAGTTGTTTTTAGTCTCAACCTTCAGCTCCATTCAACCCCTCCCATCTATCTCTCAACACCATCCATATTGGATTTCTATTTGCCATATATTTTAACTGTACTGTGATGTTTCACAAAAGTTCTGAACCTTTCTATTCTCATTGTTTCTACAGATTGTAAATTGAAAATAAACATTTTTTTGCTAAAAGTATTATTATACTATTGATCGATTTGACTGACTTTTCAGATCACCCAGTAGTGCTATCTGCAGGGTTAGCTCCAGGTAAATATAGCAATTCTTCAGCCATTCCTTGACCTGTGAACAGAAACAAGCTGCAAATGGACAGTACCAAAACAAATGATCTAATGATCCTGTCTCTTCACAGCAAAATCTGCTGAGCTGGGAAGATTGTATCCCCCATATAAATAACATTCTATTGGTTGCAAGAATTTTGTATAATTTAAATCCGGTGTCGTTTTGCATATCAGTTCATAAACCTGTCAGGGCCGTGTAGAAATGGTGTGGTGTGGAATCAGGTGCAGAAGCAGATTGATAGTCCAATAATCTTTACTGGAAAGTGCGAGGCAATAATCCAAAAACAGCCAGAGGCAAAACCTGTGGAAAACAAACAGGTAATGTAAAGTGGACGACAGAAAGCTCTGGGTAAGTAGGGCGCCTACTCACCTGGGAGAACTCCCCACTGTATGGCCTGCCATCTCCCTCCTCAGGGAACCCTCCCCAGCACCTAGCCGCGGTGTGCCCTCCGCGGCCACACTTGGTGCAGGAGACTGCTCCCCTCGGGTTCCTTCCTCTTTTCGTTCTAGCGCCAGCCCCTCCTAGCTCCATCGGACTCGGCTCGGAGGTGCTGGAGGGTGGAATGGGAGGCCCCCATCTGGGACGCCCGCGGGTCGTGAGTAGGTTGTCCAGACGAATAGCCATGTCCACAAGCTGGTCAAAAGTTAAAGTAGCGTCCCTACACGCTAACTCCCTGCGGACGTCCTCCCTAAGGCTACACCTAAAATGGTCTATGAGGGCCCTCTCATTCCACCCCGCGTCAGCCGCTAGAGTCCGGAACTCCAGTGCGAATTCTTGAGCGCTCCTCATCCCCTGTCGGAGGTGGAATAGACGTTCCCCCGCCGCTCTTCCCTCTGGTGGATGGTCAAAGACCGCACGAAAGCGGCGGGAGAACTCCGCATAGGTGACTGTGGCGGAGTCTATTCCCCTCCATTCGGCGTTGGCCCACTCCAACGCCTTGCCGGTGAGACAGGAGATGAGGGCGGAAACGCACTCGTATCCCGAGGGCGCCGGGTGTATAGTGGCCAGGTAGAGCTCCACTTGCAAAAGGAAACCCTGACACCCGGCAGCGGAGCCGTCGTACGCCCTCGGGAGCGAGAGCCGAATCCCACTGGGTTCCGGTGGATGAGTAGGCAGGTTCTCTGGTGGTGATGGAGCGACCGGTGGGGCTGTGGGAACACCGCTGATCTCCCAGCGCCGAAGAGTGTCCATGACGCCCTCCAACGCGTGCCCGATCCGATTGATGCGATGTTCCTGTCCCTGGAGACGGTCCTCCACGCTGTCGACTTGTGCTCCTGCTGATTCCATCGAAGAGGTGTGTAATTCTGTCAGGGCCGTGTAGAAATGGTGTGGTGTGGAATCAGGTGCAGAAGCAGATTGATAGTCCAATAATCTTTACTGGAAAGTGCGAGGCAATAATCCAAAAACAGCCAGAGGCAAAACGCACACAGGCGTAAAATACAAGCGCGCATAAACAGGCGCGCAAAACTCTTCTCAACCGAGAAGTAAGCAATACAGTAGAGGCGTACCAAACACAGGTACGAAAATGACACCTAACACGAAACAATTACACACAACACTACACTAACAACAAGGAAACTAAATAGGGTGCTTAATTAGACATAACACAAGACAGGTGTGGCTAACAGACAAAACTAGTCAAACAGAAAACATAGAGCGGTGGCAGCTAGTACTCCGGAGACGACGACCGGCGAAACCCGCCCGAACAAGGAGGAGGAGCTGCCTCGGCCGAAACCGTGACAAAACCATGTGCCATCGAATCGGTACGTCAAAAATCTCTTCCCAACTATTTTGCAATCTACAGTTGAAGTCGGAAGATTACATACACCTTAGCCAAATACATTTAAACTCAATTTTTCACAATTCCTGACATTTTAATCCTAGTAAAAATTCCCTGTGTTAGGTCAGTTAGGATCACCACTTTAATTTTAAGAATGTGATATGTCAGAATAATTGTAGAGTGATTTTTATTTCAGCTTTTATTTATTTCATCACATTCCCAATGGGTCAGAAGTTTACATACACTCAATTAGTATTTGGTAACATTGCCTTTAAATTGTTTAACTTGGGTAAAACATTTCGGGTAGCCTTCCACAAGCTTCCCACAATAAATTGGGTGAATCTTGGCCCATTCCTCCTAACAGAGCTGGTGTAACTGAGTCAGGTTTGTAGGCCTCCTTGCTAGCACACGCTTTTTCAGTTCTGCCCACATTTTTTTATTGGATTGAGGTCAGGGCTTTGTGATGGCCACTCCAATACCTTGACTTTGTTGTCCTTAAGCCATTTTGCAAGTATGCTTAGGGTCATTGTCCATTTGGAAGACCCATTTGCGACCAAGCTTTAACTTCCTGACTGATGTCTTGATGTTGCTTCAATATATCCACATAATTTTCCTTCCTCATGATGCCATCTATTTTGTGAAGTGCACCAGTCCCTACTGCAGTCCCTCAATGCTGCCAACCCCGTGCTTCACGGTTGGGATGGTGTTCTTTGGCTTGCAAGCCACCGTCTTTTTCCTCCAAACATAACGATGGTCATTATGGCCAAACTGTTCTATGTTTGTTTCATCAGACCAGAGGACATTTCTCCAAAAAGTATGATCTTTGTCCCCATGTGCAGTTGCAAACTGTAGTCTGGCTTTGTTATGGCGGTTTTTGGAGCAGTGGCTTCTTCTTTGCTGAGCGGCCTTTCAGGTTATGTCGATATAGGACTCGTTTTACTGTGGGTATAGATACTTTTGTACCTGTTTCCTCCAGCATCTTCACAAGGTCCTTTGCTGTTCTGGGATTGATTTGCACTTTTCGCACCAAAGTACGTTCATCTCTAGGAGACAGAACGCGTCTCCTTCCTGAGCGGTATGACGGGTGCGTGGTCCCATGATGTTTATAGTTGCGTACTATTGTTTGTACAGATTAACGTGGTACCTTCAGCCGTTTGGAAATTGTTCCCAAGGATGAACCAGACTTGTGGAGGTCTACAATTTTCTTGGCTGATTTCTTTTGATTTTCCCATGAAGTCAAGCAAAGAGGCACTGAGTTTGAAGGTAGGGCTTGAAATACATCCACAGGTACACCTCCAATTGACTCAAATTATGTTAATTAGCCTATCAGAAGCTTCTAAAGCCATGACATCATTTTCTGGAATTTTCCAAGCTGTTTAAAGGCACAGTCAGCTTAGTGTATGTAAACTTCTGACCCACTGGAATTGTGATACAGTGAAATAATCTGTCTGTAAACAATTGTTGGAAAAATTACTTGTGTCATGCACAAAACCGACTTGCCAAAACTATAGTTTGTTATCAAGGAATTTGTGGAGTGGTTGAAAAACGAGTTTTAATGACTCCAACCTAAGTGTATGTAAACTTCTGACTTCAACTGTATATGGGAAGGCTGTCAATCCTTTGGTCCTTAAATGAAACTGGTATTCTTTTTTATTTATCACAGTTTTCTTTAACCAATTATGGTCTTTAATGCAGGGCCGACAGACAAGTTCCTTACTTCACCCCCACTTTCCACTTCCATTTTTGGGGTAATGCCTATGATATCATTTACGAAGATTATAACTTTTTAAAACATTTCTTTCAAAAAAAGTTGTTTCAATTAGTATATTTTGAGTTTAACCCCAATAGGCTTAAATTGAAATTGCAACCAACTTTCTATGGCTTGTTTTAGAAATAGTGATATTTGGGAGATTATTTTCTTTTCAAATAACTGAAAGTGAGGTTGTAATCTGAATGAAGGGAAAAAGGCCATTCTTGAACATAGGGTGAGACAATCTTACTAATTTGCTAGCGAACCAGTTTGGATTTAAGTAACTTTTGTATGACAAGCTTTTAGTGATAGATCTAATGGTTTAATATTTAATAATTTCTGTCCTCCGAATTCATATTGATTATTTTAATTTTGTCTGGCTTGCCGTTTCAAATAAAAAGGTTTTCAGGCCCTTACCCCATAGTGAAAACAATTGGTAATCTAGATTACATCATGGCCACACCAGAGCACAGGAAAAAAGCCTGTCTGTGTCATGCCAATTTGTTAAAACCATACTTCACCCGCTATGATCGGACGGCGATGTCGGTGGAAACTGGTAGTGATGTCCTGCCTGTGGCCACTGCTGACACCGTTCACTATAGTCTTCCTCAAGAGCACAAGTAAAGCCCAATACACCCTATGCCTGTTGGACGGTTTAGTAACTCAGAGATTCTTGGCACACTTGTCTCCGGAGGAAAAAGGCAACATTGTTGTACTACATTTAGAATATCAGGGTTTATTCAATAAGTTCAAACATTTTTTAAAGAGTGGCTGGCCCAGTGCTCCAGTTGTCTTGATAGAGAGCCAACAAAATGTGTTGACCCTTCACATCTATCTGATTTCTAGAAAAACATCCCTTTGTCTGATCGTACCTGTTTTCCTTTTGCTCAACTTTTTGGTTTGCTTCCTGTCTAAGTTTTGCGTGGGATTTTCTTTTGTTTGCCTCTTCTTGGGCAAATTTAGTGGGCACTCATGGTGGGTGTCTTTTAGGTCCCAGTTGTTGTTGCTAGTCAACTTTCAGAGGACACCCCCATGAGTATCTTTCAAAACCCCACCTGTTTTTGCTTTGGTTGTTGTCAGTGACTATTAGTTCCCCAATCATGTTGCTGCTCTACTGACTAGACTACTGTTGTCAGTCAATAGCCGGCTACAAACTTGCTAGCTAGCTAAGTACTGAAGAATTAGTCTCGGGAGTAGCCTATTGTATTTGTTTGTTGCCAACACTTTTTTGGTTACTATATGATTCCATATGTGTTATTTCATAGTTTGTCTTCACTATTATTCTACAATGTAGAAAATAGTCTAAATAAAGAAAAACCCTTGAATAAGTAGGTGTTCCAAAACTTTTGACCGGTGGTATATGTGACCTGAAATTGTTTTTTACATTGGATAAAAATAGAGACTCAGAGCTAGAAAATGTTATCTGTCAAAGCGTCAGTGTAATGCGGTAGGTGAAGTCAGGCGCAGGACACAGAGCTAATCAAAAAATGTACTTTACTCGTAGGTAAAAGGAATGAACAAAACCTCCACGCAGGGAGGGAATAAACCCGCACACTAACGACAACCAAAACATGAACAAACACGCACAACACAGTGTGAGACAGAGGGTTAAATAGGGAAGATAACTACATGATGGGAAACGGGTGTGACCAATGAAGACAAAACAAGTCGAACATGGAGCGGTAGTAGCTAGTACTCTGGTGACGACGAACGCCGAAGCCTGCCCGAGAGGAGGAGGGGCAGCCTCGGCTGAATCCGTGACGCGCGTCCCCAGCCGTGCGCCGACCCTGTCCTCGGGGACGGCCAGGAAGAAGCGGAGCAGGGCGAGTCGGATGACTACGGTGGAAATCCCTCAACATGGAGGGATCGAGGATGTCCCTCCTAGGGACCCAGCACCGTTCCTCTGGACCGTACCCCTCACACTCCACGAGATACTGCAGGCCCCCCACCCGACGCCTCGAATCCAGGATGGAACGGACCGAGTACGCCGGTGCCCCCTCGATGTCCAGTGGGGGCGGAGGAACCTCATATACCTCAGACTCCTGGAGTGGACCAGCTACTACCGGCCTGAGGAGAGACACATGGAACGAGGGGTTAATACGGTAATTAAGAGGAAGCCGTAACCTATAACAAACCTCGTTCAATCTCCTCAGGACTTTAAATGGCCCCACAAACCGCCAACCCAGCTTCCGGCAGGGCAGGCGAAGGGGCAGGTTTCGGGTCGAGAGCCAGACCCGGTCTGCATACACCAGGGCCTCACTGCGGTGGCGATCGGCGCTCACCTTTTGTCGCCTGATGGCCCGCTGCATGAGCAGCGTTCCAGGTCTCTTCCGAGCGCCGAAACCACTCATCCAACGCAGGAGCCTCGATCTGGCTCTGTTGCGAAGGTGCCAGGACCGTCATATGCCCTCGGGAGTGAGAGCCGAATCCCACTGGACCCAGATGGTGAAGAGGTGGACAGCGGTGTTGGTGGTGGTGTAATTGGAGGAGGTATAGGGATACCGCCTCTCTCCCATCGTTCCATGGTATTAACCACCCGTTCCATAGCAGTGCCAAGAGCCTGGATCATGGCCGCTTGTTGTTGGACGCGTTCCTCCATCGATCCGGCTGGCATTGCTGTACCTGCTGACTCCATGTTATGGTGCGTGTTTCTGTCAAGGCGTCAGTGTAATGCGGTAGGCGAAGTCAGGCGCAGGATACAGAGCTAATCAAAAAACATACTTTACTCATAGGTAAAAGAATGAACAAAACCTCCACGCAGGGAGGGAATAAACACGCACACTAACGACAACCAAAACATGAACAAACACGCACAACACACAGTGTGAGACAGAGGGTTAAATAGGGAAGACATAACTACATGATGGGAAACAGGTGACCAGTGAAGACAAAACAAGTCGAACATAGATACATGGATCGGTAGTAGCTAGTACTCCGGTGACGACGAACGCCGAAGCCTGCCCGAGAGGAGGAGGGGCAGCCTCGGCTGAATCCGTGACAATATCATACAGTACAGTTGAGGACCAATGGGAAAGTAATTCTGCTTTGAAAGTTGATAAACTTGTAACCTCACTTTTGAGAAAATGGCCCTTGAATGTTTTGGTAACCTACTGGAGAGCTCTTTGTCTACACCCATTCAGCATCGTTCACACCCTCTAAAGCCTTAGCCCCACCCATCTCTTTAAGGATTCACATGTGAGGCCATGTACTAAACAACCAAAGATTTCAAGACTAAAGGCTGGTTTATACTACGGGTGTGTTCGTATATTTTTTATCTGGAGTTCCAGAGTGTGCTCCGAGTGCGCTCTGGGCATTCGTAAACTCAAAGCGTTGTCAGATTGTCCATTCGTAAATTCATAGCGTTTTGCTCTCGGAGTGTTCAGAGCGCTCACTGGATGCTCTGGGCGTGGAGTAGGGTTGATCCAAGCGTTCTGACCTAACAACAGCAGTCAAGCACCCAAGCTAACTGGCTAACGTTGGCTAGCTTGCTAGCTACTTCCAGACACAAATGAGAGAACAGCTCACTCTGACCATTTTACTCACCCTAGCATAGCTGGTTAGGCTGTTTTTATGTTATCCAGAGCGTTGGTGACTGCAACTGTGCTGCTGGCAACAATTTTTAATTAAGCTTTTTTGCCAATGTTTTCTGACACTGGCCATATTCAAAGGGTGTTGAGCGTTAGTAAATTAGACAGTTATTCTGCGCTCTGGCACACTCAAAGGAGAGTGCTCTGAAATCGGAGTAGATAGCCAGAACAAATTTACCAGCTACGTCTATCGACAGTTGCCACAGTCTTTTTGTTTAGACATGTAGCTAGATAGCTAAACAATGAACCATAATCCCAACTCATAACGTTACTACCCTGCATGAATCTGCAGGTAGCTAACCAACCAGGTTCAATGTTAGCTAGCTAACATTAGGCTATAAATAGCAATGCAAATGGCTCTGAGATACGAATAATATAACTACACAGATCATACACGTAATGTTAGCTAGCGAGCCAGCCAGCTAACATTAGCTAGCTAGCTAACAGTACACTTTAACTTGAAATATTTGCAATAACATGCCAGAATTTTCTCCATAGCTGTCATACTCTAATTCCACTGATTTCAAAATTTGGTCCTCCGTACATGGCAGACCAATACGAACTCATCTCTCGGCATGCCCAGCCCAATCATTATCTCAGCCAATCATGAATAGTAGGAAGGTAGCTGTCTTTTTCTGTGGCTAAACCAACTAGGCTCATAATTTAACAATTGTATTCGTATTTACAGATGGCATACACGTTTGTTATTAAGGCACATGATAGTTCACATGTTCCAGAAGGCATTTTCTGCCAAAAACGAATTTTTATAAATTAAAAGTTTACGTTCAAATGGCTCTCCTGTGAAGTAGTGACACGCAACATATGCCTAGTTTCCTGATTTGTTAAATGCACTAAAGCGGAACAATGGGTAAATACTCATCCCCAGATTATTTTAATGTGTCTGTTTTTAAAAGGATAAAGCTAAGAACATTAACTTCATAATTAAGAACACTATAACAGTGTTAAAGAAAATAAAACGTATTCTACAAGAACCAATATCACTCCCTAAAAACACGCCCTTATGGAACAGTCCTTGGATAGCTTTTCAGAATTCACCGATAAATTGGTCCACATGGAAAACTAAAGGCATAGAAACCGTAAATGACGTAATAGGAAGTACAATTATTTCCATGACAGAATTTTAATAACAATTTTGGACGGACCAATGTAGACATTTTCTAATATATGCAACTTAAACGTTTTAAATCATGAAATTTCTACCTGAAAGCTTTTTGACATCAGAGCAAATTTGAGGGAATAATCCTATTTGAGTCAGAAAAAGATACTCATATGATAGCTAAGATATACAAAACCTTGCAGAGAGCCTATTCAACTGACCATCTGTTAGAAAAAAAAAATGATTGGCACAAGATGGAGGGAGTGTTGGAACATAACTAACAAAATTACAGTTAACAAAAATATATGCTCAATCCAGTATAAACTAATGTATAGAATTGATTATCCAAGAGACAAAATTCACAAATTCTACAGCACAACAGCAGAGTCATGTCTTAAGTGTAAAACTAACAATGACTCAATAAGTTGTGCCTTCTGGGAGTGCTATAAAGTCAAAGGTATGGGCAGAGTTAGAAAGCTGTCTGTCAGAAGTTTTACAATGTACATGTAAATTTAACTTTAATAAATTGTTCTTAATATTTCAAGACATGGCATATATTTTGTTACCCTTATTTTACCATGTAAGTTGACTGAACACATTTTAATTTACAGCAATGACCTGGGGAATAGTTACAGGGGAGAGTGGGGATGAATGAGCCAATTGGAAGCTGGGGATGATTAGGTCGCCATGATGGTATGAGGGTCAGATTGGGAATTTAGACAGGAATTTAGCCAGGACACCGGCGTTAACACCCCTACTGTTGCGATAAGTGCCATGGAATCTTCAGTGATCACATAGTCAGGACACCCATTTTAACGTCCCATTCGAAAGACAGTACCCTGTACAGGGCAATGTCCCCAATCACTGCCCTGCGGCGATGGGATATTTTTTGAGGGGGACCAGAGGAAAGCGTGCTCCTACTGGCCCTCCACCACTTCCAGCAGCATCTGGTCTCCCATCCAGGGACTGACAAGGACCAACCCTGCTTAGCTTCAGAGTCAAGCCAGCAGTGGGATGCAGGGTAGGAAAATATTGCACAATCCAGGTGTGGAAAGCTCTTAGAGATTTACCCAGAAAGACTCATTTGAGGGTGCAGTGTAATACCCAATGGGTTGTACAATATTATTTTTGTCGCTTATATTGAAGAAACTATTACTTAAATAGTGGAAGTCAAAGGATACTCCAATGTTAACTGAATGGAAGAATCAAATGCTTTATTTAAATATTGAAAAATATCTGGCTACAGACCGAAACAACATAACACAATCTGAAGTCATACGGGGCAATCTTACAAGCATTGGAAACAACATTGGGTGTGGATACGGTGGGAACATCTGGGTCTGAGCAAGTGTGATGTCATTAATATATGTATGTAAATGTTAAGTTGTCTGTGTTTTTGTTTATTGTAAAAAAAAAAATCACTTCAGAATTACCTTCTCTGGTCTATTGAGAGCTCTTAAACGGTGCATTCAGTCGTACACATAGTTCATCGTCTGGCTTGGGGTTCTGCATATCGTGCTCACTGCCTGTAGTTATATTATCATCCTGAAGGAGCAGAGCCCTAACACCAAGACAAGCATTGTTATCTTTTCAATAAATTGTTAAACATACACATGTTTTCTTTCGGAACTCTTTGTTTGCAGAGGAAAATTAAATGTGGACTGTTCCAGCATCTTCAAAGTGTGCTGCTGCAGATTTTTTTTTAGCCGTGGTGGCAATGATTTTGCCATGGCGCAGCGCCACAGTTAAATTACTGCAGCAGAAACACTGGTTTACAGCAATGCTGTGTTATTCTCTGAATTCTTTTTTTTACATGGTGAAATAACTTAAGCATAGATTGGTAACTTTTTTTTCTCTAATTTGGCACACAGAAACTAGAAGCCATGAGTAACTTGGTCAAAAAGAATGGCACCGATTGGTCATATAGGGTGCGCTGTCATAAGCAGTCTCACTTAAACCCTTATCAGTCACCTTGTTTGACCTAGAGATTTTAAACTTTGTATGTAGGCGTCTTACTTCATGCTGAACAAATTTGACTCAAGGACCACAACTAAATTTTGGAAAACCTTTAAACTTCTCAAGAACCATTAGTCCAAATAACAAAAGATATCTCAGAAACAAGGAAACTTAACTAATTATTTGCATATGTAACACTAACGCTCAAAATCATCTGCAATCTTCTCATGAACCACACATCAGATTCACTCCAGATTTTGTATTTAGACTCATTACTCTTTAATGGTTTTGAGAAAAAAAGTTGCTGCATTCAAATATGGCCACACTGTACCTATAGATACGTTAGCACATACAGTTGAAGTCGGAAGTTTACATACACTTAGGTTGGAGTCAGTAAAACTCGTTTTTCAACCACTCCACTAATTTCTTGTTAACAAACTATAGTTTTGGCAAGTCAGTTAGGACATCTACTTTATGCATGACAAGTCATTTTTCCAACAATTGTTTACGGACAGATTATTTCACTTATAATTCACTGTATCACAATTTCAGTGGGTCAGAAGTTTACATACACTAAGTTGACTGTGCCTTTAAACAGCTTGGAAAATTCCAGAAAATGATGTCATGGCTTTAGAAGCTTCTGATAGGCTAATTTACATAATTTGAGTCAATTGGAGGTGTACCCTTGGATGTATTTCAAGGCCTACCTTGTGCCTCTTTGCTTGACATCATGGGGAAATCAAAGGAAATCAGCCAAGACCTCAGAAAAAAGTGTAGACCTCCACAAGTCTGGTTCATCCTTGGGAGCAATTTCCAAACGCCTGAAGGTACCAGGTTCATCTGTACAAACAATAGTACGCAATTATAAACGCCATGGGACCATGCAGCCGTCATACCGCTCAGGAAGGAGACGCGTTCTGTCTCCTAGAGATGAACGTACTTTGGTGCGAAAAGTGCAAATCAATCCCAGAACAACAGCAAAGGACCTTGTGAAGATGCTGGAGGAAACAGGTACAAAAGTATCTATATCCACAGTAAAACGAGTCCTATATCGACATAACCTGAAAGGCCGCTCAGTAAGGAAGAAGCCACTGCTCCCAAACCGCCATAAAATAGCCAGACTACGGTTTGCAACTGCACATGGGGACAAAGATTGTACTTTTTGGAGAAATGTCCTCTGGTCTGATGAAACAAAAATAGAACTGTTTGGCCATAATGACCATCGTTATGTTTGGAGGAAAAAGGGGGACGCTTGCAAGTTGAAGAACACTATCCCAACCGTGAAGCACGGGGGTGGTAGCATCATGCTGTGGGGGTGCTTTGCTGCAGGAGGGACTGGTGCACTTCACAAAATAGATGGCATCATGAGGAAGGAAGATGATGTGGATATATTGAAGCAACATGTCAAGACATCAGTCAGGAAATTAAAGCTTGGTCGCGAATGGGTCTTCCAAATGGACAATGACCCCAAGCATGCTTCCAAAGTTGTGGCAAAATGGCTTAAGGACAACAATGTCAAGGTATTGGAGTGGCCATCACAAAGCCCTGACCTCAATCCTATAGAACATTTGTGGGCAGAACTGAAAATGCGTGTATGAGCAAGGAGGCCTACAAACCTGATTCAGTTACACCAGCTTTGTCAGGAGAAATGGGCCAAAATTCACCCAACTTATTGTGGGAAGCTTGTGGAAGGCTACCTGAAATGTTTGACCCAAGTTAAACAATTTAAAGGCAATGTTACCAAATACTAATTGAGTGTATGTAAACTTCTGACCCACTGGGAATGTGATAAAGAAATAAAAGCTGAAATAAAGCATTCTCTCTGCAATTATTGTCACGTTCGCTCTCAGACCAAGGCGCAGCGTGATATGCATAGATGTTTATTAGAACCGAATAAACAATGACAAAAACAACAAACTAACGACACGTGAAGTCCAAGGTACACAAACAACATACCTCACACGGAACAAGATCCCACAACCCACTAGTGCCAATAGGCTGCCTAAGTATGGGCCCCAATCAGAGACAACGAGCGACAGCTGCCTCTGATTGGGAACCACACCGGCCAACATAGATCTAGAAAACCTAGATCACAAACATAGAAAATCACACCCTCGCTCAACAAATAAGAGTCCCCAGAGTCAGGGCGTGACAATTATTCGGACATTTCACATTGTTTTTATAAAGTGGTGATCCTAACTGACCTAAGACAGGGAATTTCTATTAGGATTAAATGTCAGGAATTGTGAAAAACTGAGTTGAAATGTATTTGGCTAAGGTGTATCTAAAGTTCCGACTTCAACTGTATGTAAAGCTAAAAATACTTATCTTCCTCATGAATGATAAGTCAGATGGACTATTTTAGCACATTTCTTGAAAATGAAATAACTATTACTTAAGTATTCACACCCCTGAGTTAATACTTAGTAGAAGCATCTTTGGCAGCGAGTCTTTCTGAGTAAGTCTCCAAGAGCTTTCCACACCTAGATTTTGCAACATTTGCCCATTTATTCTTTTCAGAATTCTTCAAGCTCTGTTCAATTGGTTGTTGAGCATTGCTAGACAACCATTTCTAGGTCTTGCGATAGTTTGTTAAATAGATTTAAGTGTCAAAACTGTAACTCGGCCACTAAGGAACATTCACTGTCTTCTTGGTAAGCAACTTACCTATCATATGAATATTATTTTATTTTACATCTATACAAGTATCTCACGTTGGGATACGTTGCATAGTGCAATACATTTTACGAAAACCTGTGACCTCACACGACTGTTTTAGGTACACGAGACACACATCAACACAAGGCTGAAGCTCGAAGCAGTGTTCCTGTTCCATGTGGTTTGTGTGGGCAGCCATTGTTGTTTGTCTGAAATAATGATGTGTCCATGGGACACAAGACCCCCCCCCACCCCCCACCCCACCCCACCCCAGGGTGTAGGCTATGAAGGTTGCCTGAGGAGTGTTTTCCATAATACAAACAAAGTGTTGCATTGGAACCTGCCTGTGAATCATCATAGCCTGAATTGAAGTCAAAATGTCAAGGTTTTTGATGACGTACCGACCGCAATGGATGAATCATACAGTGCACTGCCGATACAAAAAGCCAATGTGGGAACCCAACAAAAGGGTGTATACAAAAGCATGCTTCCAGTATTGACATCCCCTTGATCTCCTTCACATATTCCATTTCATTTTTCTCAGTCCCTTGGTTTGGTGTAATTTAAAGAGCGCCAGAAGGAGATATTGTGCTCAGGGCTGTGGCGGTCATGACATTTTGTCAGCCGGTTATTGTCATGCAAAAGTAGGCTGGTCTCATGGTAATTGACCACTAATTTACATAAACAGGTATAGCATCTCCAGGCATCATGCATACAAGCCTTTGGAACATCTACATGAATAAAAAGTCTAAACAATTTAATATACACCATCACAATAAATCCATTATTTATTTTAGTCAGGTCTAACGAAACATGATATCAAGAAAACGTATTTCAGAAGAACAGAATGAGTTGGCCTACTGTAGGCCTATGTTATCTGGCTATGCTCCATACCATAGGCACTAGGCTTGTTCATTTAGCTGACAATATATGCTTATAAGCCCCATGCCATTATTTTATCTGATTTTATAGTAAGAATAATATAATTGAACTTAGCTGAATAAAATAGAAAATATATTTTTCCCATTACAGAGTGAGTGTGCATGTGAAGTGGCTATGTTGAGCGTAAAAGTGATCATTTGAAACAGGTCCTATATGCTAGATTGAGTTATTTGGCAACTTTAGTTGTGAATGATACAAACCTTAGAATGTCTTAGAAATTAAAACATATGGGCTGCATGGTGTGACTAATGTCACGGACGTTGAAGGACGGGTCAGACCAAGGCGCAGCGTGAAATGCATACATGTTTATTATATAAACTAAACACACGAACAAAACAACAAAAACAACGTAACGTGAAGTCCTCAGGATAAACACAATACAAGCCTATACACGGAACAAGATCCCACAACTAATAATAACAAACAGGCTACTTAAGTATGATCCCCAATCAGAGACAACGAGCGACAGCTGCCTCTGATTGGGAATCACACCCGGCCAAACATAGAAATAGAACAACTAGAACTAAACAGAATATACAACAGATTTCCACACCCTGACTCAACAAACGAGTTCCATACGTCAGGGCGTGACAGTACCCCCCCAAAGGTGCGGACTCCGACCGCACAAATCTGACATAACAGGGTAGGGTCCGGGTGGGCATTCCGCCTCGGAGGCGGATCCGGCTCCGGGCGTGACGACCACATTCTCTCAGCCTCCCCGTTGCGCCCCTGGTCTGGTCTGGACATTGGCGCGCTGCTTCCCCTCTCCTTCCTTCCTCCCACGATGCACCAAGCCCTGTCTGGGCCCTGGTGTGGGAGACCCCGAACCTGGAGTGGGGCTGACGTCTGGGTCTGGACTGGAGCCGCTGACCAGAGCTGGACTGGGCACCGGTGGAGCGGACTGCTCTGGCTCCGGAGTGGAGCTGCTGACCGGAGCTGGACTGGTCCCCGGTGGAGCGGAATGCTCTGGCTCCGGAGTGGAGCAACCGACCGGTGCCGGACCAGGCACCGGTGGAACGGGCATGGGCCGTGCTGGACTGGACACACGCACCACTGGTCTGGTGCGAGGAGCAGGCACGGGCCGGACCCGACTAGGAACACGCACCACTGGTCTGGTGCGAGGAGCAGGTACGGGCCGGGCCGGACTGGCAACACGCACCACTGGCTTGGTGCGGGGAGCAGGCACGGGCCGGGCCGGACTGGGGACACACACCACTGGCTTGGGGCGGGGAGCAGGTACGGGTCGTACCGGGCTGGCGACACGCACCACTGTCTTGGTGCGAGGAACAGGAACGGGCCGTACCAGACTGGGAACACGCACCACTGGTCTGGTGCGAGGAGCAGGAACGGGCTGGGCCGGACTGGGGACACACACCACTGGCTTGGTGCGGGGAGCAGGTACGGGCCGTACAGGACTGGTGAGGTGCACTGGTGACACAGTGTGTAGAACCGGAGCAGGATATACTGGACCTTGGAGGCGCACTGGAGACCAGGAGCGTTGAGCCAGCACAACCCGTCCTGGCTGGCTGTCCACTTTCGCACGACACGTGCGGGGCGCTGGCACAGAACGCACTGGCGATACAGTGCATATCTCCGCATACAAGGGTTCCTCAATTAACCCACGCTCCTTCTGTTGTTAACCAGCTCCTCTCTCTGTGCATCTACTTCCTCCTTCTCCCTATGAGCCTCCTGCAGTGCCTCCTCTTGAATGGAGCTCTCCCGCTCTATTCTCGCTATCAGCCCCCGTAATGTGGTGGCCTCCTCTCTTACCCTGCAGATCCGATCCTTCTCTCTCTCTCGGCAATCCTCCTCCAGTGAGGACTCCTCCGGGAGCCCCCACGAGTTAGGGAACAAACTCATCGTCGTCGTCATCCTCCGACTCCTCAGTATAAAACTGTTCCCACTCTTGTTCCCACTCTTGTTCCCATGGTCGTAGGGACTCAACCTGGAAACCCACCGGGTGCAGTGGTCGGGGCTCTTCTCTCTCGCTCCCCGACCACCCCTTTAGCCCCCCCAATTATTTTTATTGGGTCTCCTCTCCTGCCTGGGCATCTACCTTCGCCCATGGTCGTTTCCCCGCAAATATCTCCTCCCAAGACCACATCTTCCCCACCTGTGTCCTGGGTGTTTGCTCCTGGGCACGCTGCTTGGTCCGTGTTTGGTGGGATCTTCTGTCACGGACATTGAAGGACAGGTCAGACCAAGGCGCAGCGTGAAATGCCTACATGTTTATTATATAAACTAAACACACGAACAAAACAACGTAACGTGAAGTCCTCAGGCTAAACACAATACAAGATCCCACAACTAATAACAAACAGGCTACTTAAGTATGATCCCCAAGCAGAGACAACGAGCGACAGCTGCCTCTGATTGGGAATCACACCCGGCCAAACATAGAAGTAGAACAACTAGAACTAAACATAGAATATACAACAGATTTCCACACCCTGACTCAACAAACAAGAGTTCCATACGTCAGGGCGTGACAACTAAGCTATTGATGATTTGAGAAAGTAGCAAAAAAAGCTTGCACTCTGTTCCTTGCCTCAGGATGCACAGTTGTTCTCTCAGACTATTCTCAATCGAATTCTGTCTTTATTACGTAAAAAAAAAAATCGATTTAGAATTGCCCATTATCAAATGGGCAGGAACAAGGGGAAGGGGAAAAAATACATGTCATCTGTATGCACTCAAATAATGAATGGAGGCCTTGCGCTTTCCAGCCGGTCCGTTTTGTTGGCTACTTTGGTTTTATAGCGGAGCATGTGCTTAATATGAGCAGCTGAGAAATAAATATAATAACACTGATTTCACTCCAAGCATCAACCTCTTTGAGGAGCATGCTGTTGCTGCCCGGCAGGTGATATTCCACCCAAACTCTGTATGCCATAAGCTCTCCAACCTTGTTCCTGCAGCTACCCAGTGATTTAATTTGGGAAACCAAGTGAAATCTGTCCAGGAACATCAATTGTAACATGTTTTCGCAACAAAACTTATTTCACTAAACTGTTGACAGCCCATCTGCACGCTCAAGAATGGAATAAAGGAGAGAGAGGAGGAGATGGAAATGCATGGTGGTGAAATATTCATATAGCTGAAGGTAATGTGTTACTCAATTAATTATGAAAATATATATAAAGAAAATCCATATTACTAGGCTATTCAAAATCAAATATAAATTCACTAATTGTAGGCTAACTGTAAGCAGCCCTGCACAATCAATGAACCAACAGCATCACCTAGGGCTGTACGTTCTCTCCCAGACACATAGATATACATGTTGGAGCGTAGTATAAGGTAACTAGTCCATCCAGTATGCATAATAATACAGTCCATACTCAACGGTAATTACTCAAATTTTCTTTATTTTGGAGTATAGGCTAGACCAATTTTGTACCAAAGACATCTTAAATCAGTTTAGTTTTATGTTTTTTGCCAAGCATTGAAGAATGGCACAATCACAATATTAATTCAGGTTTTTTTTCAGGCTTGGGCTCATAAGCCTATGCATAAGCTCGAATATGCATATAGTGTGTTGAATTAATCATTACCTTAGAAAGCGCTGTCCATTTCGTTGTAAGGCTTTGAAACATCCACAACGACCATGTTTTACACTGTTTCAACCTGCTGTTGAACTTTTTTCTTCAAATTGATCATCACATTGATGTAAGTTTTAAAAGTATGAAAGGGCTACTGTTTTGGTAAGTGTTTTTGATGTGATTTTCGATTGCATTGACATCAGTGTTTATAATAATAATATGCCATTTAGCAGACGCTTTTATCCAAAGCAAATTACAGTCATGGCGCATACATTTTTACGTATGGGTGGTCCCGGGGATCGAACCCACTACCCTGGCATTACAAGCGCCATGCTCTACCAATTGAGCTAAAGAGGACAATAGAGCCCTGAGTACCAAGCCATTAGGGCCTGATGGTAGTTAGCAAGTTGGGTACTACAAATGCATGTCCAGTGCATACAGTGGGGGAAAAAGTATTTAGTCAGCCACCAATTGTGCAAGTTCTCCCACTTAAAAAGATGAGAGGCCTGTAATTTTCATCATAGGTACACGTCAACTATGACAGACAAAATGAGAAAAAAAATCCAGAAAATCACATTGTAGGATTTTTTATGAATTTATTTGCAAATTATGGTGGAAAATAAGTATTTGGTCAATAACAAAAGTTTCTCAATACTTTGTTATATACCCTTTGTTGGCAATGACACAGGTCAAACGTTTTCTGTAAGTCTTCACAAGGTTTTCACACACTGTTGCTGGTATTTTGGCCCATTCCTCCATGCAGATCTCCTCTAGAGCAGTGATGTTTTGGGGCTGTCGCTGGGCAACACGGACTTTCAACTCCCTCCAAAGATTTTCTATGTGTTTGGGATCATTGTCATGCTGAAAGACCCAGCCACGTTTCATCTTCAATGCCCTTGCTGATGGAAGGAGGTTTTCACTCAAAATCTCACGATACATGGCCCCATTCATTCTTTCCTTTACACGGATCAGTCGTCCTGGTCCCTTTGCAGAAAAACAGCCCCAAAGCATGATGTTTCCACCGCCAAGCTTCACAGTAGGTATGGTGTTCTTTGGATGCAACTCAGCATTCTTTGTCCTCCAAACACGACGAGTTGAGTTTTTACCAAAAAGTTCTATTTTGGTTTCATCTGACCATATGACATTCTCTCAATCCTCTTCTGGATCATCCAAATGCACTCTAGCAAACTTCAGACGGGCCTGGACATGTACTGGCTTAAGCAGGGGGACACGTCTGGCACTGCAGGATTTGAGTCCCTGGCGGCATAGTGTGTTACTGATGGTAGGCTTTGTTACTTTGGTCCCAGCTCTCTGCAGGTCATTCACTAGGTCCCCCCGTGTGGTTCTGGGATTTTTGCTCACCGTTCTTGTGATCATTTTGACCCCACGGGGTGAGATCTTGCGTGGAGCCCCAGATCGAGGGAGATTATCAGTGGTCTTGTATGTCTTCCATTTCCTAATAATTGCTCCCACAGTTGATTTCTTCAAACCAAGCTGCTTACCTATTGCAGATTCAGTCTTCCCAGCCTGGAGCAGGTCTACAATTTTGTTTCTGGTGTACTTTGACAGCTCTTTGGTCTTGGCCATAGTGGAGTTTGGAGTGTGACTGTTTGAGGTTGTGGACAGGTGTCTTTTTTACTGATAACAAGTGCCATTAATACAGGTAACGAGTGGAGGATAGAGGAGCCTCTTAAAGAAGAAGTTACAGGTCTGTGAGAGCCAGAAATCTTGCTTGTTTGTAGGTGACCAAATACTTATTTTCCACCATAATTTGCAAATAAATTCATAAAAAATCCTACAATGTGATTTTCTGGATTTTTTTTCTCTCAATTTCTCTGTCATAGTTGACGTGTACCTATGATGAAAATTACAGGCCTCTCTCATCTTTTTAAGTGGGAGAACTTGCACAATTGGTGGCTGACTAAATACTTTTTTTCCCCACTGTAAATGGAGATTACAGTGACTCAACGGTCACGTGGAATTTTACTGCGGTCATGACTCGTGACTGCATTCGTGTGGCAGTAATATGGTCACCGCAACAGCCCTAATTGTGCTGCCTTCCCCACCCCCACTTCCCTTCCTCCTTCTGCTCTAGCAGGTGTCAGCGGCAGTTCATATTTGCGATGTGGAACATGGGTAAAGTATTTCGGCAAATATCCATCCTGTCAGTCCATAGACCAGAGAGGCACCAGTGTTCAACAGAGTGAACGGCCGTGTCACAGAGGACGTTTTCGCTGTTCTCTACATTTTTTGTTATTGTTGTGGTAGTTCTTTGTGTCTGGCAGACAATTTCTTTTGAAAAATCGTTGTTTTGGGCATTGTTCCTTTCTTTCATTCAACCTCCATTTTTATGATCAAACCCAGCTTTGCCCTAAGGTCAGTTCCTGTGTGGTGGTATATAAGGGAAGAAGACTGCATGCAACTGAAATATTATAACATTTTAGCTACACAAATATCACCGTTGGTGATAGTGTGTGTTGTGTAGACATTGTCCAACAAACACCACAAGAAGAAAGCCTGGTATATTCTCAATATTATTAGTAATTTGGACCCCTCAAACACACCACTAGGTTGCCAGCATATCTCCATACATCGAGATGGAATGGTTTAACTACATTATTACTTATGCCAGGGTTAGAATGTCATGCTAAACAAGGAAATGTCATGCACGTTTAGACAAAGGATACAGGTAACAGCAATACATAACAAATATATTATTATCAGACCACTTTGATAGAAACATTTTGATGTAAACCTCATGAGGAAGAACAACAAACTTCCTTACTACTTTCTTTCCTTCAGAGCAAAGGCAAACATTTCAACCTCTGTTACCTCTCACAGCCCAGTCATGGGCACTTCATTCCAGCATAACTCATGGTGCGGTGACGCGCAGTGTTATCTGAGAAAGAGCGTTAGGAGCTAAACATTCTCTGATGCTGAAAGCAGCTGCAGCACATATCATTAACCATCAGTGGAGGCTCCTCAGAGGAGGAAGGGGAGGACCATCCTCAGTGAATTTAATTTTTTTTAAATGAAAACATTTAAAGTTATCCTTTTTAAATAAAACTATACTAAATATAATCACGTCACCAAATAATTAAAACACACTATTTTGCAATGGAGGCCTACAGTAGCCTCAACAGCACTCTGTAGGGTAGCACCATGGTGTAATTATGACAACTTCCGGAGGACGTCTCCAACCTATTGAGCTCTTGCAGCATGAACTGACATGTTGTCCACCCAATCAAAGGATCAGAGAATGAATCTAGTACTGAAAGCATAAGCTACAGCTACCTAACACTGCAGTGCATACAATGTGGTGAGTAGTTGATTCAAAGAGAGAGAAAGACAATAGTTGAACAGTTTTGAATAAATTAATTTATTCCAAAATGAAGGAGAAGCAGGAGAGAGAGATTGTAAAATAGATTGTTTCACTCACTTAGCTAGCAAATGCAGCTAGCTAGTTTAGCCTACTCAAACACTGTGCTCAAACAGAGGAATGCTCTGTTAGCTACCTGGCTATGTCTATCCAACACAACACTGGAACTCTTCCAAGTCAAGGTAAGATTTTGGTTTTACTAATTTATTGCCACCGGGGCCCGCCGGTGTAACTGCTTACTGACTGTACACTGTAACGCTACTGCATGATTGTAGCGGGTTTACAAATGCGTTAGTTCTATTAGCTATGCTGACTATGACGTTACTTTAGCTAATATGGTGACAACGATGTAGGCTGTGTAGCAATTATGAAATGGTTTGGCTTGGAAAGGTTTCTTCGCCTGGTCACATACAGCTGATGTGTTGTGCATTGAAGTCCACAAGTGAAGGGACACGGTGAAAGGAGGAGAGCGCATAGATGCGAAAAGAAATACAACGTGGCTGCCATGAAAGTGAACTGTGTTTACGCGTGATCAGGGGTGTATTCATTCTGCCGATTCTGTTGAAAAAAGTTTCTTAAACGGAACAAAACGGAGAGGAACATACCTGAATCTGTCCAATAGAAACTCTTGTTTGCAACTGTTGGACTAATGATTACACCCTATATCAGCTAGATGCAGGCAAGAGCATGCAAGGCGGTATTGAATGTGTCACTGTCTGTCACCTCACATTTCTCTCAACCTGTGTGCACCTACTGTACGTTGTAAACTTTCATTCATAGGCTAGGTTGTAGCAACCTCATGATGGGTATAGGGACAATTCGAGTATCATGTAGTAGCCTAAACCTATAGCTGTTACATTGAACTTGGTGAATGGAATATGATTGACAGTCATCCAATATGCTGTAATAGAAATAAGGCCATGCTCATGAAGAAAATTAATTGTCCTCATCTTAAACGGCACTGACCGCCATAGTTGAAATTGTTGCATGTTGCATTTATATTTTTGTTCAGTATATTTTAAATGTCATAGGACCCATTTTATATCCATTCTTGATGTCTTTAAAAAAACAGCACTGTAGCACGTCATCCAGGTCTTCTGGTGCGCTATAACCCGCAGTGTGTTTTTCATCCTCGACTGTGCCTGCGTGCTGTGGTGTTGTGTTGAATGTCAGTATGCACCACTACCTCCATACACTGCCAGCGTGGCTCTTACCACCAAGAGGGATGAATCATACATGTTTGTGACAAGGATGTGAGCGAGAGTATTGAAAGGCAAACCGTGGGAAAATATTGGAATTAGTGGCATGGGGGAGAATGAAAGGGTTGGATGGGTACTGATCTGTACATCGGCCTGGAGATGTTTGTGGGGAATGGTATTGTACCTAGTGATGCATGGCACTTTGAACACCAGCACAGAAGGGGGGGGTATGGCTTTCCACATCTGGGCATCTGTCTGCAAGGGTGAGTCTTAAATCATTATGAAATCTTTAGGTCTATGCCTCTTGGTTTTATGACTTTACAGAAGAAAAACATATAGAGCCATCACAAACAAACTTGAGGGGGGGAAATAGACCAAATTAAGTAAAAAATAAACAATGTCTGGTTTTCGACATTTGCTGAACTTTTAATACCCTCCCAGTCTCCTGTCTATAGGGCATTGATTTTTGTTGAAATAACATTCTTTCCTCCCCAGTCTGTGGGTACTGGAACGGCCTAGCTAGGAGACACTGGATACTTTTGACCTGGAGACCGCACCATCTCCAGCAGTATCCAAACCTCATTGTGTTCCGGGCATGCCGACCACACTAACAGGATGACTGGCTCTTTAACAACGAGACAGACATGCTATTTATCATGTAGATGAGGGCTTCCCACATATGAAAGAGGACTATATTTAGGCTTGTGTCTGATAGCATTGTAAAGGGGGTCGCCGGTGAAGTGCTGGATATCCATCCTGCTGTGAACAAGGCCTTGTTCGGAGTTTGTTTTTCAAAGTGGTGAAATCAAGGACACATTTTCAGTACTTTGGTGAGAAACAACTAATTATTAGCTTTATAGTAATTGATTTATTTTCTAATGCTTGCAAATACATGCACCTTCTAGTAGATATTGAGTTGTGGTAAAGAGATATTTGAATATAGGGTTATGGCCATGCTCTGTCCAAATGTTATGTTCTTTTGTGATGAGGTGTGAATGAAGGAGTAAGGCGCAGGAGGTAAAACACCGAAGTCCAGAGTTTATTCCGTTTACATACCTGTGGTAGTAATGCGGTATCCGAGGAAGGAGATTGACTGCTGGAAAAACTCACACTTCTCTGCCTTGGCATAAAGATCATTCTCCAGCAGTCGGACCAGTACCTTGCTAACCAGGGACACATTCTCGGCGTGCGTAGCGGAATACACCAGGATGTCATCGATGTAGACCACCACACCGCGACCAAGCATGTCCCGAATCACCTCGTTCACAAAGGACTGGAAAAGGGATGGAGCATTCATCAAACCGTAGGGCATCACCAGGTATTCATAATGCCCGAGGTTGTGCTGAATGCGGTTTTCCACTCATCCCTTTCCCGAATACGCACTAGGTTGTAGACACTCCTGAGGTCTAATTTGGTGAAAAAACGGGCCCCATGCATTGACTCACTCACTGAAGGAATGAGGGGAAGAGGATAACTAAATCGTACAGTCACCTTATTCAGTGCTCGATAATCAATGCACGGGCGTAAACCGCCATCTTTCTTCTTCACAAAGAAGAAACTCGATGAAGCTATGGAAACATACGTCACCGAGTCCCTGCTCCAGGTTCGGGGTCTCCCACACCAGGGTCCAGACAGGGCTTGGTGCATCATGGGAGGAAGGAGAAGGGAAGTATCGCACCGAGGTCCAGACCAGACCAGGGGTGCAACGGGGAGGCAGAGCGGGAGAGGTCGTCACACCCGGAGCCGCCTCCGAGGCTGAATGCCCGCCCGGACCCTCCCATTAGGTACGCACGCATCATCCCAGGTAACGAACACCCAAACATGTTCAGAGCCCTTTGCGGCGCACTGTACCTTATCTATCTCGTTTCCCAGTGTAAGGCGCTTGTCGATTCAGGCGCAGCTGGAAACTTTATGGACAGGGCATTTGCACGCCGTCAAGGCATTTCATTGGTTCCCTTATCCATTCCACTCCCCATCAGAGCACTTGATAGTTGACCATTAGGGTCTGGGTTGGTTAAGGAGGTTACTGTACCTGTCACCATGATTACACAGGAGACACATGTTGAGCAGATCACTTTTTTTTATTATTGAGTCTCCTGCTTACCCTGTAGTCTTAGGTATTCCGTGGTTAGCTCTTCACAACCCCAATTTTTCATGGCCGCAGAGGGTTCTTACGGGGTGGTCGCGTGAGTGTCCGGGTAGGTGTCTAGGTGTTTCCGTTGGTGCGACCACGGTGGAAAGTCCAGACGGTAACCCCACCGTGCTCATTCCCCCCGAATACCATGATCTGGCTCGCGTTTTCCAAGATGCAAGCGACTAAATTACCACCTCATCGGGAGGGGGATTGCGCGATAAACCTTTGGGTAGAAGCTGTACCTCCCAGGAGTCATGTGTATCCCTGTCGCAGGCTGAAACGGAGGCTATGGAAACATGTCACCGAGTCCCTGCGCCAGGTGTATATACGTCCCTCCACTTCACCTGCTTCCGAGTTTCCGAGATCAGCTTGCAGATAGATTGTAACTTCCATCAATGTAATTGTCTGCATCACTTCCAATCCCCCATGTTTTTTATATATATATATATATATATATATATATACACATATATACACACACACACACACACATACATACACACATGTATACATACACACATACCTTTAAAAATATATATATATTCCCCTTTATTACTTTCCAACCCCGCCACCCTTTCCCCACTTGAGTAAACTAGTGAACAAAAACGCCTCTACTTCCAGCCCATACCCACTATCTACATTTTATGGACACAGTCAATTTTACAATAATTACATTTTGTTCTTTCTCCTGAAATTATTCTACTCTCAACCTCTCCGATCATTTTCACGATGTCCATCCGGTTTGCTTCTATATGTGTCACGATCGTCATTTGAAGAAACGGGCCAATGCGCAGCGTGGAATGCGAACATCTGCCTCTGATTGAGAACCACCCCGGCCAACATAGAAACACATCAACTAGATCCTGAACATAGAAACACAAAACAGTCTCTACACACCCTGGCTCAACATAACAGAGTCCCCAGAGCCAGGGCGTGACAGTACCCCCAAAGGCGCGGACTGCGACCGCGCCAAACATAAACCGAACAGGGGAGGGCCGGGTGGGCATTCCTCCTCGGATCCGGCTCCGGGCTTGACCACCACCCTCTAACAACCCCCCCGTAGCGCCCCTTGTCTGGTCTGGCCCCGCTGGCTGGAGCTGGACTGGACATCGGTGGAGCAGATTGCTTAGGCTCCGGTGTGGAGCAGCTGACCGGTACCTGACCAGGCACCGGTGAAACGGGCACGGGCTGTGCCGGACTGACGACGCGCACCACAGGCTTGGTGCGGGGAGCAGGGATGGGCCGGACCGGGCTGACGACGCGCACCATAGACTTGGTGCGGGAAGCAGGAACGGGCCGGACCGGGCTGGCGACGCGCACCACAGGCTTGGTGCGGGGAGCAGGAACAGGCCGGACCGGACTGACGACGCGCACCATTGGCTTGGTGCGGGGAGCAGGACCGGGCCGGGCCGGGCAGACGACGCGCACCATAGACTTGGTGCGGGGAGCAGGAACGGGCCGGACCGGGCTGGCGACGCGCACCACAGGCTTGGTGCGGGGAGCAGGAACAGGCCGGACCGGACTGACGACGCGTACCATAGACTTGGTGCGGGGAGCAGGAACGGGCCGGACCGGGCTGGCGACGTGCACCATTGGCTTGGTGCGAGGGGCAGGAACAGGCCGGACCGGGCTGACGACGCGCACCATTGGCTTGGTGCGAGGGGCAGGAACCGGCCGGGCCGGGCTGACGACGCACACCATTGGCTTGGTGCGAGGGGCAAGAACAGGCCGGACCGGGCTGACGACGCGCACCATTGGCTTGGTGCGAGGGGCAGGAACCGGCCGGGCCGTGCTGACGACGCGCATCACAGGCTTGGTGCGAGGGACAGGAACAGGCCAGACCGCACTGGGAACACACACCACTGGCCTTATACGGGGATCAGGAACGGGCCGGACCCGACTGGCAACACACTTCAGTACCTCTCGCCGTGCCTCTACACTTTCCCTCCCTCTAATCACCAATGGCTCCCGTAACCCGGTGGCCTTCTCTCCTCGTCCACCAACTCGCCCTTTATCTGCCTCCAGCAGCCCCGTCGCCCATGCCATGTGCCCCCCCCCTAAAAATTTATTGGGGGGGGCCTCTCCCCCGTGGATATGGCCTCCATGGCTCTCGCCAGACTCTCCATCCTCTGCTCCCAAGTCCAACCTCTCTCCTCTTCACGCTGCTTAAACCAGTCGAGGTGGTATCTTCTGTCACGATCGTCATTTGAAGAAACGGGCCAATGCGCAGCGTGGAATGCGAACATCTTTTATTTATATTTCACCACACGAACAAAAACAACAAAACGATACGTGAAGTCCTTGGGTACATACACAAACCAACACGGAACAAGATACCACACCACACAAATGCCAAATGACTACCTAAGTATGGTTCCCAATCAGAGACAACAAGCAACAGCTGATTCACGTTGCCTCTGATTGAGAACCACCCCGGCCAACATAGAAACACATCAACTAGATCCTGAACATAGAAACACAAAACATAGACTCTACACACCCTGGCTCAACATAACAGAGTCCCCAGAGCCAGGGCGTGACAATATGCCATATCTTTCTAACTGTGCTCCTTCACAAAAGCTCCCAACCTACAACCCATACACTTATTATGGACACAGCGTGCCTACATTATTAGTTATCTTGTTATTGTTTGTTGTTATTAGTCCCATCCTTCAATTCCATTCAACACCTCCCATCTATCTTTCAACACCATCCATATAGGATTTTTATTTGCCATATATTTCAACTGTACTGTGATATCTTACAAAGTTCTGAACCTTTCTATTCTCATTGTTTCTACAGATTGTGAATTGAAAATAAACATTTTTGCTAATAGTATTATGTTATTGATCGATTGACTGACTGACTTTTCAGATCACCCAGTAGTGCTATCTGCAGGGTTAGCTCCAGGTAAATATTGCAATCCTTTAGCCATTTGTCACGATCGTTGAGAGACGGGTCAGACCAAGGTGCAGCGTGGTATGCGTACATGTTTATTAAGACGAATAAACACTTGACAACAAAACAACGAAAACGTGAAGTCCTATGGGCTATACACACAACAAGCCTAACAGGAACACAAACAAGATCCCACAACTAAGGTAGGCAACATGGCTGCCTAAGTATGATCCCCAATCAGAGACAACGATCGACAGCTGCCTCTGATTGGGAACCACACCCGGCCAACACAGAAATACAATGACATAGAATGTCAACATAGAAATTCCCACACATAGATTCACACCCTGACTAAACCAACTAGCCAACTCTATGTCAGGGCATGACACCATTCCTGGACCTGTGTCCAAAAACAAGCTACAAATGGACAGTACCAAAACAAATGATCTAATGATTCTGTCTCTTCGCAGCAAAATCTGCAGAGCTGGGAAGATTGTATCCCCCATATAAATAACATTCTATTGGTAGCAAGAATTTTATATAATAATTTAAATTGAAAGATTCTAAGTTTTGAATCCGGTGTCGTTTTGCATGTCATTTCATAAACACTATGCCATGGGATCGGTACGTCAAAAATCTCTTCACAACTATTGACGGCTGTCAATCCTTTGGTCCTGAAATGAAAACTGATATACTTTTTTATTTATCACAGTTTTCCTTAACCAATTATGTTCTTTAATGCAAGGCTGACAGACAAGTTCCTTACTTTCTCCTCCTTCCACTTTCCTCTTCCATTTTTGCGGTAAGGCTGCAATTATTTGGTTGTAATTTTGGGCAGAGCAGACATTTCCATATGTTTTTGTTAGCTGCATGTGCGACATAACTCCACCAGTCCTACCGATGATATAATTTACGAAGATTATACCTTTTTTAAACATTTTGTCAAAAAAAAAATGTTTTTTTGTCAATTAGTATATTTGAGTTTAACCACAATATTTGTTGCATTATTTGTTCTCTCGTTTCTGGAGGATTAAATTGAAATTGCAACCAACTTTCCATGGCTTGTTTTAGAAATAGTGATATCTGGGAGATGATTTCCTTTTCAAATAACTGAAAGTGAGTGGTTGTAATCTGAATAAAGGGGAAAAGACCATTCTTGAACATTGGGTGAGACAATCTTACTAATTTGCTAGAGAACCAGTTCGGATTTAAGTATAACTTTTGTATGACTGAAGCTTTTAGTGATAGGTCTAATGCTTTAATATTTAACAATTTCTGTCCTCCGAATTCATATTCATTATATAAATAGGCCCGTTTAATTTTGTCTGGCTTGCCGTTCCAAATAAAATGGAATATTATTTTCTCATATCATTTAAAAAACTGTTCACTAGGCATAGGCAAGAACATAAGCAAATACGTAAACTGGGATAATACTAAAGAGTTCATCAGGGTGATTTTTCCACAAATTGACAGGCACCCACCTTTCCATGGTAGCAATATCTTATCTACAGTGGGGAGAACAACTATTTGATACACTACCGATTTTGCAGGTTTTCCTTCTTACAAAGCATGTAGAGGTCTGTAATTTTTATCATAGGTACACTTCAACTGTGAGAGACGGAATCTAAAACAAAAATCCAGAAAATCACATTGTATTATTTTAAAGTAATTAATTTGCATTTTATTGCATGACATAAGTATTTGATACATCAGAAAAGCAGAACTTAATATTTGGTACAGAAACCTTTGTTTGCAATTACAGAGATCATACGTTTCCTGTTGGTCTTGACCAGGTTTGCACACACTGCAGCAGGGATTTTGACCCACTCCTCCATACAGACCTTCTCCAGATCCTTCAGGTTTCGGGGCTGTCGCTGGGCAATACGGACTTTCAGCTCCCTCCAAAGATGTTCTATTGGGTTCTGGTCTGGAGACTAGCTAGGCCACTCCAGGACCTTGAGATGCTTCTTACGGAGCCACTCCTTAGTTGCCCTGGCTGTGTGTTACGGGTCATTGTCATGCTGGAAGACCCAGCCACAACCCATCTTCAATGCTCTTACTGAGGGAAGGAGGTTGTTGGCCAAGATCTCTTGCTAACTTTCTATTATAATTTATTGAAGTGAGATCATTTATTTCCTTTGGGATATGTATTCCAAATATATCCACATCACCATCACACCATTTTATTGGTAAACTACATGGTAATGTAAAAATTGTATTTTTTAGTGATCCAATACGTAATATAGTACATTTGTCATAATTTGGTTGTAATCCAGAGAGGTTAGAAAATGTATCTAGATCCTCTGAGGCTGTGGAGTGATTATAGTTGTGGATTTAAAAGAAAACATGAATCATCAGCGTACAATGACACCTTTGTTTTTAAGCCCAGAATTTCTAATCCCCTGATATTATTGTTGGATCTGATTTTAATAGCTAATATCTCGATGGCCACAATAAATAGATATGCCGATAGTGGACAACCTTGTTTCACTCTTCTTGACAGTTTAAAACTTTCTGGGAAATAGCCATTATTTACTATTTTACATCTAGGGTTACTATACATGATTTTGACCCATTTTATAAGAGATTCACCAAAATTGAAATGCTCCAGGCATTTATATATAAACCCCAGTCGTACTTTATCAAATGCCTTTTCGAAGTATGCTATGAATAGCAGGCCTGGTTTCTCAGATTTTCCATAATGTTCTATTGTTTCCAATACTTGCCTTATATTATCTCCAATGTATCTTCCATGTAAAAAACCTGTCTGATTAGAATGAATAATATCCGACAATACCTTTTTAATTCTATGCGCTATACATTTTGCTAGAATTTTTATATCACAACACTGAAGTGTAAGGGGCCTCCAATTTTTAAATGGACTGGATCTTTATATTTTCCACTTGTATCCTTTTCAGTAATAATGAGATCAGACCTTCTTGAGTGTCAGATAATCTACCATTTACATAGGAGTGGTTAAATCATGCTAATAACGGTCCTCTTAGTATATCAAAAAAGGTTTGGTATACTTCGACTGGTATGCCATCCAACCCTGGAGTTTTCCCGGACTTAAAGTCTTTAATTGCATCCAGAAGTTCCTCCTCTGTAATTTCACCTTCACATGAGTCTTTCTGTTTGGCTGTTAATTTTACATTATCAATAGAAAAAAAATCTCTACAATTAGCTTCAGTTAGAGGAGATGGAGGCGACTGAAACGAAAACATATGCTTAAAGTACCTTGTTTCCTCCTTCAAAATATCATTTGGTGAATCATGGGTTACACCGTCAATTGTAAGTTTCATTAAATAATTTTTGGTAGCATTCCTATGTTGAAGATTCAAAAATAATTTGGTGCATTTTTCCCCATATTCCATCCAGTTTGCTTTATTTTTATAATACATTACACTTGATCTTTCTTGAATAAGTTTCTCCATTTCTTTTAGTTTTTCCTCTAATTTATTCTGAGCCTCTATGTTACAGTTTTTATTGCCATCTATCTGTTCTGTTAGACTTTCTATTTCCTTTGTTAGTATAAACTATTTTGACCTAAATTGCTTTTGTTTTCGAGATGAGTACTGAATTGCATGGCCTCTAAAGGCACATTTAAAGATGTCCCATACAATAAGGGGATTTGCTGTACCTATGTTATGTCGGATAAAGTCAGTTATAAATTCCTTTGTCCTAGTTAAAAATAAATGATCATCCAATAGGCTTTGATTAAATGTCCAATATCCTCGCCCACGTGGAAATTCAGTAAGAGTAATGTATATGCCAATTATATGATGGTCCGACTGCATTCTCTCCCCTATCAACACTTTTTAAACTTTTGGTGCCAACGAGAATGAGATAAAAAAGAAGTCAAGACGACTAGCTTGATTGAGTCTCCGCCATGTATATCTCACTACATCAGGATATTTAAGCCTCCATATATCTACTAGTTCTAATGTATCCATGACATTCACGATTTCCTTAAGAGCATGTGGGTGATTGTTTTTGGTGTGATTTCCTTTACGGTCCATTGAGCTATTTAAAACAGTATTATAATCCCCCACCATAATAATATTGTCTTGAATTGCTTGCAGGGTTGATAATTTATTATATATATATATATATTATCAAAGAAGTGTGAATCATCATTATTTGGTCCGTAAATGTTAATGAGCTATATCTGTGTATTGTCCAATAACATATTTAAAATAATCCATCTACCTTGCGTATCTATTTGGACAATTTGCACATTCGGATCGAAATTACTATTAATTAATATCATCACCCCCTTTTGAATTTCTTTGCCCATGGGAGAAGTATATTTCGCCCCCCATTCCTTTTTCCACGCAACTTCATCTAGAATTGTTCAATGAGTTTCCTGTAAACAATAGATATTATATTCCTTCTCTTTGAGCCATGTAAATATTGTTCTTCTTTTGTTATTATCAGCTAAGCCATTAAAATTATAACTGGCTATACTTATTTCACCATACACCATAATGAGATACAAGTTTCAAGTCTATTTATCATTATATATGTTTATAAATGTACCAATAAAAAATACCGTAATGATGGAGTGTCCATATATCTGTACCATGATATTTGCATTGCTATTAAGTATCCCTTCAATTGTTCTCCACTAATTCCCCCGCTAAAGCCCCTCCCCATCCCCAGTTGAGCCGTCATCCCAGTGATCGGCATCCCACCCACATCCCACCGGATCCCTAGGGCCCCAAGAGGCCAGGACACATCCATCGAAAACAGCACACAGTGCCACGCACAAAACAGAAGCAGATTAACCGCCAAAAGCATTTCAAATGCTGTCACCTCTATATATAACTATTTAAAAATATATACAGTGAGGGAAAAAGTCCCACTGACAAAGAAATGATCAGTCTATAATTTTAATGGTAGGTTTATTTGAACAGTGAGAGACAGAATAACAACAACAAAAATCCAGAAAAACGCATATCATTTTTTAAATAAATTGATTTGCATTTTAATGAGGGAAATAAGTATTTGACCACTCTGCAAAACAATACTTAGTGGCAAAAACCTTGTTGGCAATCAGAGGTCAGACGTTTCTTGTAGTTGGCTACCAGGTTTGCACACATCTCAGGAGGGATTTTGTCCCACTCCTCTTTGCAGATCTTCTCCAAGTCATTAAGGTTTAGAGGCTGACGTTTGGCAACTCGAACCTTCAGCTCCCTCCACAGATTTTCTATGGGATTAAGGTCTGGAGACTGGCTAGGCCACTCCAGGACCTTAATGTGCTTCTTCTTGAGCCACTCCTTTGTAGCCTTGGCCGTGTGTTTTGGGTCATTGTCATGCTGGAATACCCATCCACGACCCATTTTCAATGCCCTGGCTGAGGGAAGGAGGTTCTCACCCAAGATTTGATGGTACATGGCCCCGTCCATCGTCCCTTTGATGCAGAGAAGTTGTCCTGTCCCCTTAGCAGAAAAACACCCCCAAAGTATAATGTTTCCACCTCCATGTTTGACGGTGGGGATGGTGTTCTTGGGGTCATAGGCAGCATTCCTCCTCCTCCAAACACGGCGAGTTGAGTTGATGCCAAAGAGCTCAATTTTGGTCTCATCTGACCACAACACTTTCACCCATTTCTCCTCTGAATCATTCAGATGTTCATTGGCAAACTTCAGAAGAGCCTGTATATGTGCTTTCTTGAGCAGGGGGACCTTGCGGGCGCTGCAGGATTTCAGTCCTTCATGGCGTAGTGTGTTACCAATTATTTTCTTGGTGACTATGGTCCCAGCTGCCTTGAGATCATTGACAAGAACCTCCTGTGTATTTCTGTGCTGATTCCTCACCATTCTCATGATCATTGCAACTCCACGAGGTGAGATCTTGCATGGAGCCCCAGGCCGAGGGTGATTGACAGTTATTTTGTGTTTCTTCCATTTGCGAATAATCGCACCAACTGTTGTCACCTTCTCACCAAGCTGCTTGGCGATGGTCTTGTAGCCCATTCCAGCCTTGTGTAGGTCTACAATCTTGTCCCTGAAATCCTTGGAGAGCTCTTTGGTCTTGGCCATGGTGGAGAGTTTGGAATCTGATCGATTGATTGCTTTTGTGGACAGGTGTCTTTTATACATGTAACAAGCTAAGATTAGGAGCAGTCCCTTTAAGAGTGTGCTCCTAATCTCAGCTCGTTACCTGTATAAAAGACACCTGGGAGCCAGAAATCTTTCTGATTGACAGGGGGTCAAATACTTATTTCCCTCATTAAAATGCAAATCAATTTATAAATTTTTTTTACATGCGTTTTTCTGGATTTTTTTGTTGTTATTCTGTCTCTCACTGTTCGAATAAACCTACCATTAAAATTATAGACTGATCATTTCTTTGTCAGTGGGCAAACGTACAAAATCAGCAGGGGATCAAATACTTTTTTCCCTCACTGTATCTATTCAAATATCTTGCATATCTTATTTTCCATCATTATCAATTAATATGCGTAATGTCGGCACTTCATGCGTTTTGATTTTAACATATAACCCGGATTGCCATTGTATTACATTTAATTTATTGACAAGCAATTATTATCCTAGCAAATAATTACCGTGGTCCTTCCCATACACCCCCCCAACATCCCCACCCCCCCACAACAGATGCCGGACAAACATACACGCATATACTCACATACTCCAACACACTCAACCCCCCCTCCTCCACAATCCACCATAAAATCAGATACTCAACGGTTGTTATATCCCAGAGCCCAACTCAAGAAAGGACCTGATTTACGAGTGCACATACAGTTACAGCTGATTGAGAAAGCATGCAAGATTGAGCAGAAATTGACAACAATGTGAGATTTGATTAATGTACTTCATCTATGTCAAGTCCTAGGTGATGGAGATCAGATCCACCCTCTTTACCTGAGACACAAACACTCTGGTCCCCCGTTGTAACCATTTTTCCCAAGCATCTCCGTGCAGTCAGACCTTTGATTATTTTGTGCCACCTGGGCCACAATGATAAACCCCCTCTCTGATTATCAGAGTGTGACCCCCTCCCCATGGGTTACTGCAGCCAGTGTTGCTAGCACTGCCACTACCTGTGTGGGGGTACCCCACCGGAATCCCCACCGGCTAGGTAAAAGGTCGTCAAGGTTCTCATTAGCAGCTTTGAGAATTTCCTTGTATATAATGCTCTCCCATCAGGGGGCTCTGGCTTTGTAGGACCAACCCTGTCAGGCAGGCTCAGAATCTTTAGGGGGCGGTGCTGCTCAAGTAGGTCTCTGACCGCATTTATTTCTCTGTTTAGGCTGCATACTCACAGCAGGTCCATAAAAGAGATGGGAACCTGGTGTATGGATCAGTCAGGTGGGTGTCCAAGATATAGGGTTGGGGATCTTTCCATCATGATAGGACAATAAAAAATTAGATTAAATGTATACTATATTTAAAAATGTATATCCCTCATCTACACAAAATTGAAAGCTCTCTCTCACTACCCCTGCTCATAGACACCCGTCGGCTCTAGGATATGCAACTATTTCCCCTCTCACTCAATTAACACCGCACCTTTCCAAACACAAAAATGCACACCACATGGTTGACTGCGGAGGAAATGGGCCGAGCGTGCAAACGCACCCACATCCCACACCTGCCACTTGGGGGAAAGGACGCCAGGGAGAACACAGGACCAACCTCAACAACCGTCCGCCAAAACAACAATTGCCTGCCAAAAAAGCCATATTCCAATTGGTTGTATTTGAAGATGTATTATTCTGCTTGTTATCTTTTCTTGTTATATCGTTTTTATCCTTTTTGAAATACTATACTTACTATAAATGTTATTTAATATTCCAATCCCTATCATTGCTAGTATTGGGTGTTCCATTATTCGACTCCTCTATTACAACTTAGCCATGGAGTAGTCTTTCTGTCTCTGAACATTTGGTTGTCAATATATAGTTTATCGACCACAAGTGCCACACGTTTCCCTTTTAATATATTTTCCTTGAAGATTGGATACAGAACTTTGCGCCTTTCTGCAATCTCCCTCGGGAACTGATCATTCATGCCAGCAAGTCTTTTACCTAGGCTTTTTACCATTGCTTTATCCTTAAAAAATTCAAATTTGGCAACGATTGGGCAATCATATTTCTGTCCTCTTTGTCCGAAACGGTGTACACGTTCGAGTTGGATTTTATCGACAGCCTCGAGTGGGATTTGAAGCGCTATATGCAGGAAATCCTTCATAATATTCTCGGTTATTTCTCCCTCCTTTTCCTGAATACCCTTAAGTACTAGATTTTCTCTCATCGATCTAGTTTGGATGTCTAGTAAGGCTTCTCTCAGAAGGTTGTTCTCCTTTTTAAGTTCCCTAACGTCCGTTTCCATCTTAGTAACTGTCACTTTTAATTTTTTGGTTTCTGTTTCCATTATCGCTGCTTTTTCGTCACTCATTTCAAGACTCGCTTTCAACTCTTTTACGTCCTTACTGACCAATTCTAGTATGCCCAATTTGTCATTTATCGACTTCAACAGGTTGCTTTCCACACTTACCAGATCCAGTGGTGAAAAGCATATACACTGCTCAAAAAAATAAAGGGAACACTTAAACAACACATCCTAGATCTGAATGAATAAAATAATCTTATTAAATACTTTTTTCTTTACATAGTTGAGTGTGCTGACAACACAATCACACAAAAATTATCAATGGAAATCAAATGTATCAACCCATGGAGGTCTGGATTTGGAGTCACCCTCAAAATTAAAGTGGAAAACCACACTACAGGCTGATCCAACTTTGATGTAATGTCCTTAAAACAAGTCAAAATGATGCTCAGTAGTGTGTGTGGCCTCCATGTGCCTGTATGACCTCCCTACAACGCCTGGGCATGCTCCTGATGAGGTGGCGGATGGTCTCCTTAGGGATCTCCTCCCAGACCTGGACTAAAGCATCCGCCAACTCCTGGACAGTCTGTGGTGCAACGTGGCGTTGGTGGATGGAGCGAGACATGATGTCCCAGATGTGCTCAATTGGATTCAGGTCTGGGGAATGGGCGAGCCAGTCCATAGCATCAATGCCTTTCTCTTGCAGGAACTGCTGACACACTCCAGCCACATGAGGTCTAGAATTGTCTTGCATTAGGAGGAACCCAGGGCCAACCGCACCAGCATATGGTCTCACAAGTGGTCTGAGGATCTCATCTCGGTACCTAATGGCAGTCAGGCTACCTCTGGCGAGCACGTGGAGGGCTGTGCGGCCCCCAAAAGAAATGCCACCCCACACCATGACTGACCCACCGCCAAACCGGTCATGCTGGAGGATGTTGCAGGCAGCAGAACGTTCTCCACGGCGTCTCCAGACTCTGTCACGTCTGTCACGTGCTCAGTGTGAACCTGCTTTCATCTGTGAAGAGCACAGGGCGCCAGTGGCGAATTTGCCAGTCTTGGTGTTCTCTGGCAAATGCCAAACGTCCTGCACGGTGTTGGGCTGTAAACACAACCCCCACCTGTGGACGTCGGGCCCTCATACCACCCTCATGGAGTCTGTTTCTGACCGTTTGAGCCGACACATGCACATTTGTGGCCTGCTGGAGGTCATTTTGCAGGGCTCTGGCAGTGCTCCTCCTGCTCCTCCTTGCACAAAGGCGGAGGTAGCGGTCCTGCTGCGGGGTTGTTGCCCTCCTACGGCCTCCTCCACGTCTCCTGATGTACTGGCCTGTCTCCTGGTAGCGCCTCCATGCTCTGGACACTATGCTGACAGACACAGCATACCTTCTTGCCACAGCTCGCATTGATGTGCCATCCTGGATGAGCTGCACTACCTGAGCCACTTGTGTGGGTTGTAGACTCCGTCTCATGCTACCACTTGAGTGAAAGCACCGCCAGCATTCAAAAGTGACCAAAACATCAACCAGGAAGCATAGGAACTGAGAAGTGGTCTGTGGTCACCACCTGAAGAACCACTTCTTTATTGGGGGTGTCTTGCTAATTGCCTATAATTTCCACCTGTTGTCTATTCCATTTGCACAACAGCATGTGACATGTATTGTCAATCAGTGTTGCTTCCTAAGTGGACAGTTTGATTTCACAGAAGTGTGATTGACTTGGAGTTACATTGTGTTGTTTAAGTGTTCCCTTTATTTCTTTGAGCAGTGTATAATCTGTATCAGTCGACGAGTCGCGTTTTCTCTTTGGGATTGGTTCTCCTCGTTTATCTTCCGCCATGTTTGGGTGTTGCGTGTTGTAATATTTGTCGATATATTTCTCTAGCCTAATGATTTGTTTGTGTTATTATCCAGAGGTCCCCAGCTCACGTCTAGAGTCTTGAAGGCGTTCATGGCACGTCTGGGGGTCTCGGTCAGCCTGACCTCTGGATTTCACCCCGAGAGTAATGGGCAGGTGGAAAGGGTGAATCAAGATGTGGGTAGGTTCCTGCAGACCTACTGTCAGGACCGACTGGGGAGTTGTCAGTGTTCCTGTCATGGGCAGAATACGCTCAGAACTCTCTCCGCCACTCCTCCACTAAACTAACACCCTTCCAATGTGTTTTGGGTTACCAACCGGTCCTGGCACCGTGGTACCAGAGCCAGACCGAGGCTCCTGCGGTGGATGACTGGTTTCTGCGCGCGGAGGAGACTTGTGACGCTGCCCACGTCCGCCTCCAGCGCGCCATGCGTCGTCAGAAGGCGAACGCTGACCGCCACCGCAGTGAGGCCCCGGTTTTCGTACCGGTGGATTGGGTCTGGCTCTCGACACGGAATCTACACCTCCGCCTGCACTGCCGGAAGCTGGGCCCGCAGTTTGTGGGGCCGTTTAAAGTCCTGAGGAGGTTAAACAAGGTTACATACAGGTTGTTACTCCCCCCTGATTACCGTATTAACCCCTCGTTGCATGTGTCTCTCCTCAGGCCGGTGGTAGCTGTTCCGCTTCAGGAGTCTGAGGTGCGGGAGGTTCCTCCACCGCCTCTGGACATAGAGGGGGCCCCGGCGTACTCGGTCCGTTCCATACTGGATTCGAGGCGTCGGGTGGGGGGCCTTCAGTATCTCGTTGAGTGGGAGGGGTACGGTCCAGAGGAACGGTGCTGGGTCCCAAGGAGGGACATCCTCGATCCCTCCCTGTTGAGGGATTTCCACCGTCACCATCCGACTCGCCCTGCTCCGCGTCCTCCTGGCCGTCCCCAAGGCCGGGGTCGGCGCACTGCTGGTGCCGCGCGTCAAGGGGGGTACTGTCATGACTTCCGCCGAGGCTGCCTCCCCGCCTTGTTAGGGCAGGTTTCGGCGTTCGTCGTCACCGGCTTTCTAGCTACTGCCGATCCCATTCTCATCACTCCACTTGTCATGTCTTGTCAATCACACACACCTGGTGCTCATTCCCCTAATTAGTATGTGTATAAGTGTTCCCCTTGTCTTTGTGAGCGATTGTTTGTTTCATTGTGAGAGCGAGTAGCTCGGTTGAGCTACTCTTGCATTTATTAATGCCAAGGTGGAATATTTTCTCTTGTGATCGTTTCGTTTTGACGCTTGGGGCGTTTTATTTATGTAAACGGAATAAACTCTGGACTTCGGTGTTTTGCCTCCTGCGCCTGACTCCTTCATTCACACCTCATCACAGCCCCATTTTTTTTGCAGTTTTACTTTAGTGACTTATTTCAAACAGGATGCATGTTTTGGAATATTTTTTATTCTGTACATGCTTCCATCTTTTCACTCTGTCATTTAGGTTAGTATTGTGGAGTAACTACAATGTTGTTGATCAATCCTCAGTTTTCTCCTATCACAGCCATTAAACTCTAACTGTTTTAAAGTCACCATTGGCCTCATGGTGAAATCCCTGAGCGGTTTCCTTCCTCTCCATTAACTGAGTTAGGAAGGACGCCTGTATCTTTGTAGTTACTGGGTGTATTGATATATCATTCAAAGTGTAATTAATAACTGCACCATGCTCAAAGGGATATTCATGGTCTGCTTTTTTCTTTTTTATCCATCTACTAATAGGTGCCCTTCTTTGCGAGGCATTGGAAAACCTCCCTGGTCTTTGTGGTTGAATCTGTTTGAAATTCACTGCTTGACTGAGGGACCTTACAATTATGTGTATGTGTGTGGAGTACAGAGATGAGGTAGTCATAAATAAATCTTGTTAAACACTTATTGCACACAGAGTCCATGTAACTTATTATGTGACTTAAGCAAACATTTACTCCTGAACTTAGTTAGGCTTGCCATAATGGGGTTGAATACTTATTGACTCAAGACATTAAACAATTTCTTTTTTTAAACCAAGTCCCGTTTTCCATTTGCTACACTGATGTGGCATACATGCAGCAAAGCACATGATGTGAGAGGGTATGATCCACTACCTGACCATACACCTACTCTGAACAGTAATCAATACAGCGAAAGGTGATAAATTACTGTCGTATGACACTCAATCAAGAGGAAAGGAAATCCTAATTTCACCGAAACAGATTTCAATTATTTATGTGAAATGGCTCGGCATCAGTAAGAACGGTGATAAAACCCTGTAAGAACACATTAAATGCCATAATAATATGCCATTTAGCAGACGCTTTTATCCAAAGCGACTTAGTCATGCGTGCATACATTTTTGTGTATGGGTGGTCCCGGGGATCGAACCCACTACCTTGGCGTTACAAGCGCCGTGCTCTACCAGCTGAGCTGCCATGCCAACAAACAGTGAACGAACAACAACCCTGTGGAACTGTTGATATTCTGCCAAGACACTCATCTGTATGACACGAGGGAGGAGGGAAAAATTGCTGTCAGAGGCTTCACACAATATATGCCACATGCTGACCTTAAGACCGTGAGGGATTTGTTGCGAACTTTAGTAAATCGTCGTTTTTTCCCCCCTCTCTTTGCTAGCACGCGTAGGTAGATGTGTTCCTCGTGTACTTCTGCACCCAATAAATCAACTCTCTCCTGCTCTCTCTCCTGCTCTCCCTCTCTCCTGCTTACCTTCTCTCCTTTCTCACAACGGGAGAGACAGTAATCCTCTTAAAATGCTCTTTAAACAACCATTTGTCATCCTGGTGTTGCAGCCTGCTGCATCTTGGGAGCCCTAGCTGCATTGGGAAAGAGGAGGAGGAGGGATAGGAGAAAAAGAGAGAGAGGGTGATGAGTCACATAGCCACCTTTGTAAATGGCTGCTTTTCAGAGTCATTAAGGGGGGTCTCCGGTAGCCCACGGCTCTCGTAATGACCGCGAGTGTCTCCCCTGCGCATCTTTCTTCTTAATTGGAATCGTTTGTGAAATAGGATCCCTTACCGTTATTGATCTCCCGGGGTGAGGATGTACATAACCAGGGCTCTAGTTATCATCATCCTTGATAAAAAGGACAAGAGCTGGGCTTCTGCGAGGGAGACTTTAGAGAAAGTTCCAGGAGGATCCATAATGTTCTGTTTGCGGAGGATAAAGTGCCTCTATGGGCTTTAGGATGGAATGGTTGCCACCGGTTAGAACTGGTTTCTATGGGTTCTTTTTGAAATAGGAAAAGTACAAAGTATGTTTCAAGCACCAAACAGCATTGATAATGTCATGACTGTTTTTCTCTGTTCCTGTTACTTCAACTTATCATTTGATTGCAAATTATAACTCATATGTGATGGTACATTTAGTTCAGTTTGTATACAAACTGTCATGAGCACTCTCTCTCCCTGGTAGCAACATTAATTGCATTCAATTATCTTCCACTCTGCTCACCTCCCTCTCTCTACTCAGCCTAACTAGCTCCACCTGCCCTGCTCTGCTCTTGTTACCTGGCCAGCTGCACTGCATTTCCCACTCACCATCCTCACCTTGCCTCACTCTGTTCTAATTACTCTGCCAGCTGAACTGCATTTCCCCACTACCTCTCCCAGTATATCAAGCCCTGGTTTTCAGCCAAGCCCTGTCAGATCGTCTTCAAACCCGGACCAGTAACCTGCCTGTCTGCGCTCTGACTCCTGTTTGTGATACCGATCCTTTCTTGACTGCCTCCTTGTTCTACTGCCCCGTCTATCCCAACCTGCCGTCTGGACCTCGACTACTCTCCGATCTTCAGCCCCTCCGGTAACTTTCGTTTCTGCCTTCTGTCTCTCACCACGATATTTGCCCAGCCCTGATCTGTACTTCTGCCTGCCATTCATATTGCTGTTGTGTGTGTGTGTTCCCCCAGGTCTCCGACCACCAGATGAGCGTGCCCAGACGTTTCACCACCCTCAGCCCGATACCTCCCACCTTGGACTGGCACCCTTTGGCCCCCGAGCCCTGAGCTGCCCCCCTGGGTCCCCCTTCCCCTTTAACTAAAAAGAACTCTGATTTGAACTTGCGTTGGGTTCCTACCATGCTGGCCCCACACTCCCTGACCACGTGGAGAAGGGCCAGAGCGGACCGCCCCCACGACAGGAGCCCCCCGAGGGAGACAAAAACGGTGCTGCACATCGCCTTCCCTCACGCTATACCACCAACCACAACTGTTCCAACTGCAGCAACAACAGCTAGCCCAAGCCCTGCAACTACTCTCAAGCCCGGCTACTCCACCTGCACCCCCCCTGGTCCTTTTGTTCCTGTACCACCGATACTCCTTCATCCCTCCGCTGGAGGTCCCAATGCTTCGCAGGCCCGGCAGTGCTGCCACCAGATCCCCACGCTCCTGAACCAAGGATTGGGAACCCGGAACGTTTTGATGGCAACCAGAAGCAAGTAAGACCATTCTTGAGCAGCTGCCGAATCCAGTTTGCACTACAGCCCAGGACTTTCTCAACAGAGGGAGCCAAGGTGGGGTATGTCATCACACATCTCACCGGTCGAGCTCGGTTGTGGGGAACAGCCGAATTGACCGGCAAACCCCAGCCTGTGCCTCCTTCAGTGCCTTTGAGGAGGAGATGTTAAAGGTCTTTGACCTAGGCTCGCCGCCAACAGCCGAAGCGTCACAAGCTCTGCTCACCATCCGTCAGGGCAATCGGACAGTGGCAGACTTCTCCATTGACTTTCGTACCCTGGCCAGTCAAAGCTCGTTTAACCCAGAGGCACTGGTGCAAGCCTTCCTCCATAGCCTGGCGGACTACATCAAGGACGAGCTTGTTTCCCATGACCCGCCCTCAACGCTTGATGCCGCCATTGACCTTGCCGTTCGCATTGACCGCGTATACAGACCCGGAGGAGGGAGAAGGGCCGTCTCAGTCAACCTGCCATCCGTACTCGGGTCGATACCGCTTCTGTCCAGCCCCTGCCTGTCAAGTCCCATAGCCAACTCAATCAGCCTGAGCCCATGGAGATTGGCCGTGCCTCTCTGACTCCCGAGGAGCGTCGCGCGCCGTCTAAGCTCCAACCTTTGCCTCTACTGTGGTGGCGGGAATCACCGTGTCGCTACTTGTCCGGCAAAAGCCGCAGCTCACCAGGTGTGGGGAGATCCGGGTGAGCTCAACAAGCCTTCAGTCTCCCTCCATCCGAAAGACCCTGCTTCATCTCCGCCTTCAGCTTTCTGACAAGACTCATACATTGGCCGCCCTTGTGGATTCCGGGCCGAAGCAAACATCATGGACCCTGAGCTTGCACAGCAACTGGGCGTGAACCATCATCAACTGACACAACCCATTCCTGCACGAGCCCTGGATGGGCATCATCTGGCACTGTCACTCATATCTCCGCCCCTGTGACAATCCTGCTGTCAGGAAACCACCAGGAGTCCATCCAGTTTCACCTCCTACACTCACCTGGCCAACCACTCATTCTTGGATACCCGTGGCTCCGTCAGCACAACCCCCACATCGACTGGGAGACAGGAACAGTCCGTGAGTGGGGAAGGAGTTGTCACCAGACCTGTTTAAGGGGGCCACCCTGCCCGTTCACCGGGAAGGATCTAGCGCTACCTCCGACATATCCAATGTTCCGGCCTGTTACCACAGCCTGAAAGAGGTGTTCAACAGATCCAAGGCGACATCTCTACCCCCACACAGACCCTATGACTGCGCCGATTGATCTCCTGCCTGGCACAGCACCTCCCAAGGGTCGTCTGTATTCACTGTCAGCCCCGGAAAGAAAGGCCATGGAGGACTACATTAATGACTCTCTTGCCTCCGGGGATAATTAGACCGTCGTCTTCCCCGCAGGAGCGGGATTCTTCTTTGTCGGCAAGAAGGACGGTTCTCTTCGTCCATGCATAGATTACCGGGGGTCTGAACGACATCACGGTTAAGAATCGCTACCCACTGCCCTTACTTTCGTCTGCCTTCGAACTGCTGCAGGGAGCCACTGTATTCACTAAGCTGGACCTTCGCAATGCCTACCATCTGGTGCGGATGAGGGAGGGAGACGAATGGAAGACAGCGTTCAACACACCAACCGGCCACTATGAATATCTCGTCATGCCCTTCGGCCTCACCAATGCCCCAGCAGTTTTTCAAGCCCTAGTGAATGATATCCTCAGGGACATGCTAAATACGTTCGTATTTGTGTACCTTGACGATATTTTAATATTCTCAAAGACTCTGTCAGAACACACGCACCACGTCCGGTTGGTCCTGCGCCGCCTGCTGGAGAACTCTCTTTTCGTGAAGGCAGAGAAGTGCGAGTTCCATGCCAAGACCGTTTCATTCCTGGGGTATGTGGTGACCGAGGGCAGCATTCAGATGGATCTCCTGGCCAGTTCCTGAGTCTCGGAAGAAGTTGCAACAGTTCCTGGGCTTTGCCAACTTTTATAGGAGATTCATCAGAAACTATAGCACAGTGGCTGCACCCCTCACGGCGCTAACCAGCACTAAACAACCGTACCAATGGACATCAGCTGCTGATAAGGCCTTCAATATCCTCAAGACATGTTTCACTTCTGCTCCCATCCTCCAGATGCCAGATGCAGCAAGGCAGTTTGTGGTGGAGGTAGATGCTTCGGACGTGGGAGTGGGTGCAGTGCTTTCTCAAAGAGCAGCTGAGGATGGCAAGATGCACCCCTGTGCCTTCTACTCCCGTCGAGCTAACCCCTGCCGAATGCAACTACGACATTGGGAACCGCGAGCTGTTGGCTGTCAAGCTCGCCCTTGAAGAATGGCGGCACTGGTTAGAGGGGTCAAAGGAACCATTCGTAGTGTGGACAGACCACAAGAACCTGGAGTATATCCAAACAGCCAGGAGGCTGAACTCCCGTCAACAGCGGTGGTCTCTGTTCTTCTACGCGCTTCCAATTTCACGCTCTCCTACCGCCCGGGATCTCGCAACATCAAACCTGATGCTCTTTCCCCGGATGTTTCAGAAGGACGAGACCACCGCCATGACAGCTCCCATTCTTCCCAGCCACTTGGTCGTGCGGCCCTCACCTGGGAGATCGAGAAGCAGGTCATGGAGGCTCTTCGGGACCAGCCAGGTCCAAGCACCAGCGCCCCCAACCGTCTGTTTGTTCCAGCAAATCTCAGGTCACCTGTGATTCAGTGGGGCACGAATCCCGTCTGGCCTGTCATCCCGGCATCACTCGCACCCTTCATCTGGTCCGCCAGCCGGTTCTGGTGGCGGGGATGAGACGGGATGTCCGAGAATTCATCCGAGCTTGTCCCACTTGTAACCAAAACAAGACTCCCAACCAGCCTCCTGCTGGGTTGCTGCAACCCCTACTCATACCCAAGAGGCCCTGGTCCCACGTTTCACTGGACTTTGTTACGGGCCTTCCGCCCTCTGACGGACACACAGTCATCCTTACCATTGTTGACCGCTTTAGTAAGATGACCCACTTCGTGCCCCCTTCCCAAACTACCCTCTGCTAAAGAGACCTCCCAGGTGGTCCTGGAACATGTGTTTCGTATCCATGGCCTACCCCAGGATATAGTGTCAGACCGGGCCCGCAATTCTCAGCAACCTTTTGGAAGGAGTTCTGTCATCTCCTTGGGGCCACCGCCAGCCTATCGTCTGGATTCCACCCGCAGTCAAACGGCCAGACTGAACGCATGAACCAGGAGCTGGAGAAGGCACTGAGGTGTGTGGCTTCCCAAAATCCCGGGCCTGGGCTCAACACCTGCTCTGGGTGGAATATGCCCATAATTCACTCACCAGTTCCTCCACCGGGCTCTCCCCCTTTCAGTGTGTCTACGGGTATCAACCTCCACTGTTTGCCAGCCAGGAAGGCGGATGCCACCTGTCCGTCTGCTCTTGCGTATGCCCGCCGCTGCCGCCGCACTTGGGCCCAGGCTCGCACTGTGCTCCTGAAGTCTGGAACCAGCTACGCCGTCGGTGCCAACCGACGGAGGACCAGCACCTACTTACCGGGTTGGTCAGAAGGTCTGGCTGTCTGCCCGGGATCTGCCGCTGCGGGTTTGTATCACAAGCTGGCCCCTCGCTTCATTGGTCCTTTTCCTGTGCAGAAAGTCATCAGTCCAACGGCGGTCCGACTTCAGTTGCCCGCTTCCATGCGGGTCCACCCCACCTTCCACGTCTCCAAGGTCAAGCCGGTCCATGAAAGTCCCCTGGTCCCTGCAGCTCCGGCGCCACCTCCTCCGCGCCTCGTAGATGGCGGTCCTGTCTTCACCGTCCGGCGGCTGCTCCGCTCTAGGCGAAGGGGTAGGGGTCTCCAGTACCTCGTTGATTGGGAGGGATATGGTCCAGAGGAGAGGACCTGGATCCCGGCCAGGAGGATAGTGGACCGGACCCTTATCACTGACTTCCACCGACTACATCCTGATCAGCCTGCAATCCGTAGGGGCCGTCCAAGAGGGGTTCCTAGCCGTCCGGCCCGCCCTGCTCCTGTCTCAGTGCCTGTCCTGTCTCCCCGACCGTGACCCTCCAGCTCCTTCTGAGGATGAGGAGATTCACTCGGACCGCTCGGAGGAGTTCTGACCCGCCGCCTGCTCCCCTCCACCCTCCCGGCATGATGTTGTTCTTGGGACTTCTGGGGCCGTCCCTTGAGAGGGTCCTGTCATGAGCACTCTCTCTCCCTGGTAGCAACATTAATTGCATTCAATTATCTTCCACTCTGCTCACCTCCCTCTCTCTACTCAGCCTAACTAGCTCCACCTGCCCTGCTCTGCTCTTGTTACCTGGCCAGCTGCACTGCATTTCCCACTCACCATCCCTCACCTTGCCTCACTCTGTTCTAATTACTCTGCCAGCTGAACTGCATTTCCCCACTACCTCTCCCAGTATATCAAGCCCCTGGTTTTCAGCCAAGCCCTGTCAGATCGTCTTCAAACCCGGACCAGTAACCTGCCTGTCTGCGCTCTGACTCCTGTTTGTGATACCGATCCTTTCTTGACTGCCTCCTTGTTCTACTGCCCCGTCTATCCCAACCTGCCGTCTGGACCTCGACTACTCTCCGATCTTCAGCCCCTCCGGTAACTCGTTTCTGCCTTCTGTCTCTCACCACGATATTTGCCCAGCCCTGATCTGTACTTCTGCCTGCCATTCATATTGCTGTTGTGTGTGTGTGTTCCCCCAGGTCTCCGACCACCAGATGAGCGTGCCCAGACGTTTCACCACCCTCAGCCCGATACGCCGCTCCATCACTGGGGAACACACACACTAAGCACTTGGACTGGACACCCCCGGACATTTGGTGACCCCCGGAGCACAGGTACCCACAGGAGGACCCTGAAAGACCCCTGACACCCCTGGGACTCCTCTTCCCGCCTGTAACCTTGAATAAAGAACTCTGAATTTGAACTTGCGCTCTTGGGTCCTCTTCTGTTCGTGACACAAACATCAAGGCTGGTACTCAGTTTACATTGTTTAACAGGTTCACACACACACACACGTCAAAACTCCCACAAATTGTTCTTATGCGCCACCATCCAATGTCCTTAACAGCATAATACTGTGAATAAACCGCCTCTGCTGGCCGAATATGAATGCTGTAACAATGTGGCTTCGCTGCAACCAAAGAACCCAACTTCTTTTACTTATAAGATGCCGTAATCATAATGCAAAAGCAAAGGGAGTTGTTATTTAACTTATATGTAATATTTCCTGTATAATGAGCTTAGTGTCATGTCTGCTTGCTCTGGTTTGTTTGTCTCTTAGTTCAAGATGGTAAGTGCAATCAATGTTTTTACCTGATTTTATTTTCCCCTAGACTGACAGATTTGCATAGCTTATACATACTCATTGTGCGAGCTTTGCTTCAGTGAAAAGGAAAGGCTATAAAATAGAAAACAAAAAAGCGGCTTGAGCATGAAGAGTTGATTGTATCTACAAAGGCCCATCCCTTTCCCTCTTTTGACTTGATACGAGATTTGGTTGTCTATTCAGCTCATGTGAATGGATGCACAATCATATTATTAGTACAAGCATTTTTCTTTTTCTCGAGACCCAGGAATTAATACAATTTTGACAGTTGCTTAGCTTCCACTGACTGAGTTAACAAATAATGATGGGGTGCAACAACAACAATGTTTAGAGCTGGTTTTTGTGTGGCCTTGAATTTAATTGGAGCTTCACAGGCTTGTAATATACACATATGCATCATTGTGCAATAAGTCAATAGCCCATGACTTGTTTACTAAGGCCACAAGTCAGCACTTTGCAGAATATTAGGCAGTCGATGTGGGATGAGAGTGGAAAGCAGCAGCTTTTTGGTTACATAAAACAGCTGGCTCCTGAAGAGCTCGGTTTGAGTTTAATCTGCATTAAAAACAAACTGATGTTAAAAGAGTTAAGACATATAGTATTGATGAAAAGGGAATGGGTAAGGGCTCTGTTGCACTGCGATGCTGCATTGTCAGAGGAAACAGGGAAGTATGGATCATCTGAACCTAATGTGGATCGCCACCCAGAACTCTCCTCTCCTTGCACTTACTGCATGATTAATTCAGGTGACTTCATAATTGTATATAATAAAGTATAGGCCTAACAAGCAAAATTATATTTGAAAGTAATTGGTATGGTAAAGCGCAATCACACTGACACTTGCCTGCGGAGGTGAACAAATTACCAGTGGCTGTATTGAAAGCACTAAGCTTTGAGGACAAAGGAATCATGTTCTGTAGGATGAAGTAGTTAGTTTCTTCATTGACATCAGGAGGGCTCAGAGCATCGCTTGTACAGTGAAGCACTTCTTCGTGCGAAAAATCAAGCCTCATCTTCTCAGAGGCTTCATTCTCACTGCAATGGGAAATGGTCACATTTCAGGACATTTATTGGAGTCACGTTGCAAAGATCTCAATGCCTGTTTAACATCTCAGTAACCCTATTATTATGATCTAGAAATATTCTTAGATGCTTAGCGCGACAACAAAAACAACCTCATGGAACACGGCCTTTATATCACTTCCAGTAAGGTCAGGGGAGGAGAGAGTGAACACAAGGTTTGTATAGAGCAGTATTGTCAGCATGCATTAAAGGCAAATGAGCAACATGTCAGAAAAGCATGTTTAATGCCACCAAGAGCCCCAGTCAATAGGAAGGAGGAGGAGGTAGTGTGGAAGGAGAAGTGCAATTAGTAAGTCGTTTCTGGGAGACGGGTTTGAGGATATCTCTAACAACAAATCATGTTGTCACAATGTTGCAAAGGTTAGCACAAAGCAGTGAAAACGTGACGTCGGTCATGGTCATGACATTACCACATGACAAAGTTAGCACAACCGAAATAGTCAGTAAGAAAGGCCCATTTTGCCATACGTACTCACTCAAAAATCTCCAGTAATTGGAAACCATGCGGTACTTACACTGAGAATATAATCAACTTTTGAGATGCACAGCTTTCTGCTGCATTTGCTGAAATGTGAGCTACACTCCTAGAAAAAAGGGTTCCAAAAGAGTTATTCAGCTGACCCCATAGGAGAACCCTTTTTGGTTGCAGGCAGAACCCTATTTTTGTTCCAGGTAGAACCATTTTGGGTTCCATGTAGAACCCTCTGTGAAAATGGCTTGGAACCAAAAGGGTTCTACTTGGAACCAACAAGGGTTATTCAAAGGGTTCGTTTAGGTTCTACAGTCATTGTCAAAAGTTTTGGTCTTCACAAAGTTCACTGCTTCAGTGTTATGAGATATTTTTGTCAGATGTTACTATGGTATACTGAAGTATAATTACAAGCATTCCATAAGTGTCAAGGCTTTTGTGACAATTACATTAAGTTTATGCAAAGAGTCAATATTTGCAGTGTTGACCCTTCTTTTTCAAGACCTCTGCAATCCGCCCTGGCATGCTGTCAATTAACTTCTGGGCCACTTCCTGACTGATGGCAGCCCATTCTTGCATAATCAATGCTTGGAGTTTGTCAGAATTTGTGGGTTTTTGTTTGTCCACCCGCCTCTTGAGGATCGACCACAAGTTCTCAATGGGATTAAGGTCTGGGGAGTTTCCTGGCCATGGACCCAACATTTCGATGTTTTGTTCCCCGAGCCACTTAGTTATCACTTTTGCCCTATGGCAAGGTGCTCCATCATGCTGGAAAAGCCATTGGTCGTCACCAAACTGTTCTTGGATGGTTGGGAGAAGTTGCTCTCGGAGGATTTGTTGGTATCATTCTTTATTCATGGCTGTGTTCATAGGCAAAATTGTGAGTGAGCCCACTCCTTTGGCTGAGAAGCAACCCCACACATGAATGGTCTCAGGATGCTTTACTGTTGGCATGACACAGGACTGACGGTAGCGCTCACCTTGTCTTCTCTGGACAAGGTGTTTTCCGGATGCCCCAAACAATTGGAAAGGGAATTAATCAGAGAAAATGACTTTACCCCAGTCCTCAGCAGTCCAATCCCTGTACCTTTTGCAGAATATCAGTCTGTCCCTGATGTTTTTCCTGGAGAGAAGTGGCTTCTTTGCTGCCCTTCTTGACACCAGGCCATCCTCCAAAAGTCTTCGCCTCACTGTGCAAACAGATGCACTCGCACCTGCCTGCTGCCATTCCTGAGCAAGCTCTGCACTGGTGGTGCCCCGATCCCGCAGCTGAATCAACTTTAGGAGACGGTCCTGGCGCTTGCTGGACTTTCTTGGGCGCCCTGAAGCCTTCTTCACAACAATTGAACCGCTCTCCTCCAAGTTCTTGATGATTCGATAAATGGTTGATTTAGGTGCAATCTTACTAGCAGCAATATCCTTGCCTGTGAAGCCCTTTTTGTGCAAAGCAATGATGACAGCATGTGTTTCCTTGCAGGTAACCATGGTTAACAGAGGAAGAACAATGATTTCAAGCACCACCCTCCTTTTAAAGCTTCCAGTCTATTATTCTAACTCAATCAGCATGACAGAGTGATCTCCAGCCTTGTCCTCGTCAACACTCTCACCTGTGTTAACGAGATAATCCCTGACATGTTCACAGCTGGTCCTTTTGTGGCAGGGCTGAAATGCAGTGGAAATGTTTTTGGGGATTAAGTTCATTTTCATGGCAAAGAGGGACTTTGCAATTAATTGCAATTCATCTGATCACTCTTCATGACATTCTGGAGTATATGCAAATTGCCATCATCAAAACTGAGGCAGCAGACTTTGTGAAAATTAGTATTTGTGTCATTCTGAAAACTTTTGACCACGACTGTAGATAGCACCTTTTTTTATTAAAGTGTAGTTACTAAGTGAATCAGAAGAGGTAGAAGCAGGGAATAAAAATAGTGGTTTAATCCTTTGGTCTGCATGTGCTGCAAAGCCAGCAAAGCTTCAGGTTTCCTTTAAAACGAGGCAATTAAGCTCATTACAAAATCCACACTGTGCCTGCCAACACACTGCAAAAGGTTCCAGAAATTATTACGCTTTTCTCAGTGAACCTATTTTCTACCTCTGCTAAAGTGAAAATTAAGATTGGAAATCTTAAAGGCAGAGAGCAGTGTGTGTGTGTGTGTTTTAGTTTGAATGTCTGAAGCCTTATCCAATGCATCAAAGAACTGGCGAACTCTTCTAAATACACTGCTCAAAAAAATAAAGTGAACACTTAAACAACACATCCTAGATCTGAATGAATGAAATAATCTTATTAAATACTTTTCTTTACATAGTTGAATGTGCTGACAACAAAATCACACAAAAAATATCAATGGAAATCAAATTTATCAACCCATGGAGGTCTGGATTTGGAGTCACCCTCAAAATTAAAGTGGAAAACCACACTACAGGCTGATCCAACTTTGATGTAATGTCCTTAAAACAAGTCAAAATGAGGCTCAGTAGTGTGTGTGGCCTCCACGTGCCTGTATGACCTCCCTACAACGCCTGGGCATGCTCCTGATGAGGTGGCGGATGGTCTCCTGAGGGATCTCCTCCCAGACCTGGACTAAAGCATCCGCCAACTCCTGGACAGTCTGTGGTGCAACGTGGCGTTGGTGGATGGAGCGAGACATGATGTCCCAGATGTGCTCAATTGGATTCAGGTCTGGGGACGGGCGGGCCAGTCCATAGCATCAATGCCTTCCTCTTGCAGGAACTGCTGACACACTCCAGCCACATGAGGTCTAGCATGGTCTTGCATTAGGAGGAACCCAGGGCCAACCGCACCAGCATATGGTCTCACAAGGGGTCTGAGGATCTCATCTCGGTACCTAATGGCAGTCAGGCTACCTCTGGCGAGCACATGGAGGGCTGTGCGGCCCCCCAAAGAAATGCCACCCCACACCATGACTGACCCACCGCCAAACCGGTCATGCTGGAGGATGTTGCAGGCAGCAGAACATTCTCCACGGCATCTCCAGACTCAGTCACGTCTGTCACATGTGCTCAGTGTGAACCTGCTTTCATCTGTGAAGAGCACAGGGCGCCAGTGGCGAATTTGCCAATCTTGGTGTTCTCTGGCAAATGCCAAACATCCTGCACGGTGTTGGGCTGTAAGCACAACCCCCACCTGTGGATGTTGGGCCCTCATACCACCCTCATGGAGTCTGTTTCTGACTGTTTGAGCAGACACATGCACATTTGTGGCCTGCTGGAGGTCATTTTGTAGGGCTCTGGCAGTGCTCCCCCTGCTCCTCCTTGCACAAAGGCGGAGGTAGCGGTCCTGCTGCCGGGTTGTTGCCCTCCTACGGCCTCCTCCACGTCTCCTGATGTACTGGCCTGTCTCCTGGTAGCGCCTCCATGCTCTGGACACTACGCTGACAGACACAGCAAACCTTCTTGCCACAGCTCGCATTGATGTGCCATCCTGGATGAGCTGCACTACCTGAGCCACTTGTGTGGGTTGTAGACTCCGTCTCATGCTACCACTAGAGTGAAAGCACCGCCAGCATTCAAAAGTGACCAAAACATCAGCCAGGAAGCATGGGAACTGAGAAGTGGTCTGTGGTCACCACCTGCAGAACCACTTCTTTATTGGGGGTGTCTTGCTAATTGCCTATAATTTCCACCTGTTGTCTATTCCATTTGCACAACAGCATGTGAAATGTATTGTCAATCAGTGTTGCTTCCTAAGTGGACAGTTTGATTTCACAGAAGTGTGATTGACTTGGAGTTACATTGTGTTGTTTAAGTGTTCCCTTTATTTTTTTTAGCAGTGTACTTTAGTTGGCCCATGGCTGAATTATATTCGGTGTATATCCCATCACCTTCCATTATTCCCTGCATTTATAGCTCAATAGGAAAGTAATGAATCAGAGTTGGCATGTGGAAAATACATTTTAGGCCTCGTTAAACAATGGATGTTGAGAATGTTGTTAGCGTGAGTTTTTACCTATGCATACGTTGCTTGTCCTCTAAATATAGCTTTCTTTGTTAGTCGGCCCACAGCCAAATACTGTGGTCCTTGTTAGTATAAGTAACTCCAACACCGGTGCTCTAACTCCCATATATATTTGAATTATGCTCATTGTAATTTGCATACTGTAAGACTGTATATTTATGTTTGTATAATGAACAAAACTGAGAGGCTGTGTTATCAATTCTGCTTTACAATAAGTAAACTAAGTAAAAAAGGTGGAGTGAGACGAATTCAGTAATTACATGGTTTGCGCGCAACGTTTTCCCAAACACCGCAGTGTGTCTCAACAATACGATTATTGCCCCCTTCTATCGTGAGACTTAGCAATGAAGCCAGCCAACGTCTTGTGATTGATGACACAGAGACTCTCCTCATAGCCAGCATGTTGTGTCACTGAGGGCTATTTCCTGTGTGCCCACCACAATACCACAGTGCCAATACCCTGGCCCAGACCATTCTCAGGTTTTGAATCCCTCCCTCCTTCGCCCACTGCTTGGGTAATCCCAGTCATGGCACAATAACACTCCCAAATAAAAACTTGGAAGGAAGGAAGAGGTTACCAAACACAAACAGGGTGTTTACATTGGATATTTGATCCTCTTTAAGACTCTGACTTGTCCGAAGTTTCTTTCTTATTCTCCCCCAGTCTACTGTAAACATGTGGTTTCGATTTGAGGAAGTCGTTTGGAGAAATATATCTTTGTGAAAAGCTTTTGTGGCATTGTGTTGTAGAGGGTTTTTCGGTGAAGAAATGCATTAAAAGCACACAATGTCATCTTCCTTTACAGTGCTCAGAGACACACGCAATGTAAACATGTTTAATAAGTAATATCTCAGTCTCTCTCAGAATAAGTAGATGTGATACTCTAAGATATAAAGGAACCATATCATCTAGCTTGAATTCTATCAGTGATAAGTTCTGATAACTTCAGAAGGCAATAAAGACATTTGTGGTGTCAGTAAACCTTGACGACAAACAAGACAATACCAGATAATGTATGCGGTTGCTCCTGCATTCTCATTCTCTTGTTGAACATCGGTCAATGCCTCACCCTTTGTCATGTTGTAATAATGATGAAGGCCAAAGGAAAAAGTGTGGTAGGAGATTGCAGTGGTACACTATCTGCAGGGCTAGTTGCAGTCTATAGTCTGAGTCCTACACCATGTCCTATTCCTGATTGCAATGAAAACCCCAACAATTCAGGAGGACCAGAGCAAGGGAGAGGGAGAGAGCAATAATATAAGTTATGCAATTTAGCAGATGCTTTTAAAGAAAGTGACTTAGTCATGCGCACATACATTCGTATGGGTGGCCCCAGTGGGAATCGAACCCACGATCCCCACGCCATGCTCTACCAACTGATCCACAGAGGAGAGCGAGAGAGAAGCCTGGTCAACATACTCTCACTCCCAGAGATCTCCGCTGCTTCTCCACCTGGCCCTCAAGGTCAAGAGATACAGACAGAGAAGTGGAGGTGGGCGATAGGGAGACCTGCCTGGTCCTGCGCCCGATAACGGGAAGAGCTGTCGGAGCCCCTGAGAGGAGTGAGGGGACATTAACCAAATCCGTCTGGATCACAAGCCACTGGATGCAATCCAGTTTTTGCAGGCCGCGATAAGGCCTGATTATGTGTACCCCATCAATTCGCCCGCGTCCCGGCGCTGTCGCTCCCCAGCTATAAATCCACTCATGACAAGCTCTGCTCTTCAGCAATCACCCCTCCCTCGCCCTCTCCCTCATTCACCTCTGCATCTGTGTCTGTGTACACTATCCTGGAAGTGCAGTGCTGCAGTAAGGGAGAGTGGAGGGGGGATTAGGGAAGTCTGAAGCTACTGCAGGGATTGGGGCCAGAGTAATAGAGATTTAATTGAGTGATCCAGACCCTTCAGAGTCCATCTTCTGATAGGCTGGAGTGGGTTGGGCACAACTACGTATGCATTTACATGTTTGATCAAGTGTTTCTTAGATGATATACAGTACATCCATATTATTTAGAATGTTAAAATAATGTTTCATGGTCAGAAATATGCGCGAAAGGATCATTACATTTCCCTCAAGTTATTTTGAAAAGATAAATGAGTGCCCACTCACTGTGTTGTGATTGCATTCACAAAAAAGGAAAACATTATGTTGCAGTTTCCCATCAGCAAAGTTCTTTAAATACTCACTTTCAAAGTGGCATCTGCAAATTATGGCCTGTTAAATGCTTTAGCACTTATTCATTACATTAGGAAACCAAATTGGGCAGTCCAGGTTTGATTTATTGGTTCTCTAACTTGTTCTGTCACTCTAGGGACATGCAGATGGGGCGAGTGGGCGGATGTACACTAGGAGTGAGATGGAGAGAGACAGCACGGCGAAACCCATCTGACCCTGATGTATATCACCCTGCTCTCCATCTGAAGCTAACCTCCGGAGCAGCAACGGCAACCGAAACCTCTTGACCCTTTCAAAAGAGGACAAACGTACAATGGAAAATGAGCTGGTTCACACAACCGCAAGGACTGTGAGGTGTGTGATGTCCAATCTGGCAACCCCGTGTCAGCTGGTTGATAGCCCCTGTGTGTGTGTGTGTGTGTGTGTGTGTGTGTGTGTGTGTGTGTGTGCGTACCATAGGGATGCCCACCTTTACACATGCATTATGCATCCTCAATATCAATCTAGGTGTTACAGTGCACTGCAATTATGGAAAACCCTCCTAAAGTTTGACTATCCAGACCAAGGCATTTGAGGTAAAAGGAGTTGCAATTTTGTCATATCATTCCATAGCAAAGTCCTCACTGCATTCAACAAGTGTCATCACCATGTTTAAAATATGGGTCCCGTCAATCTATCAACAGGTCACAGTCACCTTTCTTTAAGCCAATCATGCGGTGATCATGATGAGTAAGCATGAAGCAGACATCCCAGGGGCCCCTCCCACTCTTGATGCTGTGCCTGCTGACACCCAATCGTGTTCTCCCACCCAGTGACTGACAGATGTGCTGGACCTTTCCCCATTAACGTTGCTGTATGTTCCCCTCAGGGCCTCCTGATAATGTCTGGAACAGAGTTATTCCATCATTCACTATAGCAAAGTTAAGCTCCAGCGATCACTCTGCTCCAATCTATTGATTAAATAGAGATGGATGAAGAGAATGGAGAGAAAATAGGTTTTAGATACCTCCCAGCCGTCTAAGATGTTATCATCATATTGCTACTGTATTGTTGCAGTAATCTAAACTATGGAGAAGCACAATGGTATGATATTAGAAAAGCGGGGGTTCAATCACATTTGCATTGCGATTCAGTTACCATTCGTGACCCCATTTGACCCATCTGCACAAAAAAACGTACAGGCACAATTTCCTCACACGTTGGACCCAGATAAGATCCACCGTACAGTGAGGGAAAAAATTATTTGATCCCCTGCTTGATTTTGTACGTTTGCCCACTGCCAAAGAAATGATCAGTCTATAATTTTAATGGTAGGTTTATTTGAACAGTGAGAGACAGAATGACAACAAAAAAATCAAGAAAAACGCATGTCAGAAATGTTATAAATTGATTAGCATTTTAATAAGGGAAATAAGTATTTGACCCCCTCTCAATCAGAAAGATTTCTGGCTCCCAGGTGTCTTTTATACAGGTAAAGTGTTTAAAAGACACCTGTCCACAGCAGCAATCAATAAATCAGATTCCAAACTCTCCACCATGGCCAAGACCAAAGAGCTCTCCAAGGATGTCAGGGACAAGATTGTAGACCTACATAAGGCTGGAATGGGCTACAAGACCATCGCCAAGCAGCTTGGTGAGATGGTGAGAACAGTTGGTGCGATTATTCGCAAATGGAAGAAACACAAAAGAACTGTCAATCTCCCTCGGCCTGGGGCTCCATGCAAGATCTCACCTCGTGGAGTTGCAATGATCATGAGAACGGTGAGGAATCAGCCCAGAACTACACGGGAAGATCTTGTCAATGATCACAAGGCAGCTGGGACCATAGTCACCAAGAAAACAATTGGTAACACACTATGCCGTGAAGGACTGAAATCCTGCAGCGCCCGCAAGGTCCCCCTGCTCAAGAAAGCACATATACAGGGCCGTCTGAAGTTTGCCAATGAACATCTGAATGATTCCGAGGAGAACTGGGTGAAAGTGTTGTGGTCAGATGAGACCAAAATGGAGCTCTTTGGCATCAACTCAACTCGCCGTGTTTGGAGGAGGATGAATGCTGCCTATGACCCCAAGAACACCATCCCCACCGTGGAAACATTATGCTTTGGGGGTGTTTTTCTGCTAAGGGGACAGGACAACTTCACCGCATCAAAGGGACGGTGGGCGGGGCCATGTACCGTCAAATCTTGGGTGAGAACCTCCTTCCCTCAGCCAGGGCATTGAAAATGGGTCGTGGATGGGTATTCCAGCATGACAATGACCCAAAACACACGGCCAAGGCAACAAAGGAGTGGCTCAAGAAGAAGCACATTAAGGTCCTGGAGTGGCCTAGCCAGTCTCCAGACCTTAATCCCATAGAAAATCTGTGGAGGGAGCTGAAGGTTCGAGTTGCCAAACGTCAGCCTCGAAACCTTAATGACTTGGAGAAGATCTGCAAAGAGGAGTGGAACAAAATCCCTCCTGAGATTTGTGCAAACCTGGTGGCCAACTACAAGAAACGTCTGTCCGCTGTGATTGCCAACAAGGGTTTTGCCACCAAGTACTAAGTCATGTTTTGCAGAGGGGTCAAATACTTATTTCCCTCATTAAAATGCAAATCAATTTATAACATTTGTGACATGCGTTTTTCTGGATGTTTTTGTTGTTATTCTGTCTCTCACTGTTAAAAAAACAACTGTTCACTGTAAAATTATAGACTGATCATTTCTTTGTCAGTGGGCAAACGTACAAAATCAGCAGGGGATCAAATACTTTTTTCCCCTCACTGTAGCTATGTGCATGAGGCTGGAGGGAGAAAGTCCAAGCCTTGACAGTTGAAGGGAGGTCATAAAAGGCTACTTACTGTACCATGCTTTGCATTTTCATCCCCAAAGAAAACTAGAGTATGCATCACTTAATCTGAAGAACATAGCACATGGGTACCCGAAGACGTTCATGCTTTATGAGCTAATGTGCGTAGGTGGATGTCTGTGCCTAAGATGCATTTGTGCATAAAAGCAACTTTTATGTGCTATACTTTTGAATAGTGAGTGGAAGTAAGCCAGACATTGTGATTATTCATTTGCACTGTGCTTGCAATGTTTTGGCTCTACATAATACAGTATGTCACATTCCTTGGCAGGCTTTTTCCTGGATCGTAAGTGCATCATTGCCAAAATGTTCCAACCAATTAGTACTCTGCTCAGCTCCAGGGTCGAGGTGTGCCAGAACATGTCAAAAAGGGGAGCGGTACATTGCAATAATTTTTATTTTAGAACACGAATAGGTGCATAACCTTTCTTCAGAGGGAAGGCCTCAACTCACAAGACACCAGTAGCAGACAAAGCATACAAAAGCTTCATTTAGTCTAGCGTCTGTTCCGACAGTCTCCCAGTCCCAAGGAAACTAGCCCCCTGAGCAGTAGCGGAAACATAATTATATAAGGTTTTTACATTTCATGCACATTCAGGGGGGGGCATATGCAATGATAAACTCGGGTTCATTGTAATGCTAAGGGTGTCATATTTGGAATATACAGTGTTAATGATATCTTTTAAATGTTATTTAAAGCATTAAAGCAGTAGTAGAAGAGTGTTCCTGGGGAGCTGTGCATCTCGTTATCACGGTAGGAGTGCGCTCCGCTGCTTTCGCCATGGGGACGGTGAGGGAGGGGGGGGTCATGGGACTTCTCATCACCAATGGGCAAACAACGTCTGGGCTGTCATCGTCGGTATTGGAATATTGACGTTTCTATTTTCCCTTTTTTACGCTTCTCTCCTCGACTCGTTTTGAGGGGGCGATGGAGATGGAGGCGGGCTATCGTCAATTCATTCCCGGAGGAGACAAAGTGGAATTTACTAACTTTGATCACGAGCCGTGGAGTAGGGAGAAGAATAGAGAAATCAATAGCGCCTGTAAAAGGTTATGGAGAAACAAGCCCTGGTGACTGGATGTGTAAAAATAGGCTTAGTGTTGACAGTAGCCCTTAACGGTGGGTAATGGTTATTCATTTGCGTGTAAAGGAGTGCTCCTGGAGACAAAACGAGAACGTAACAATAGCGCTGCCTCACTCTAAAGCGTTTAGATACAACGGAAATTGAAATCTCACGTTCTGCCATGGTTCTAGGGAGAAGATACAAAAGAAAGGATTGGCTGTGGTATTATATACTGAACAAATAAGATTCACCTGCGGGATCGTCTGAGACCAGCCACCCGGACAGCTGATGAAACTGAGGAGTATTTTTGTCTGTAATAAAGCCCTTTTGTGGGGAAAAACTCATTCTGATTGGCACCCATGGCTGCCCCCCTGCCCAGTCATGTGAAATCCATAGATTAGGGCCTAATTAATTAATTTAAATTGACGGATTTCCTTATATGAACTGTAACTCAGGAAAATCGTGGACATTGTTGCATGTCGCGTTGATATTTTTGTTCAGTAAAGTTCTATCCATCTACTTGCATTCTCTTTTTTCTAGTCATGAACAAAAGAGCCATTCAGGGTCACATATTGACAGATGCAAACACATAGGAAGAACAGACCTACGAGCTTTCTTCAAAGTACTGTAAACAATGTGTTCAGTATTCACTGTCACCAGAACCCGAGTTCCCACCAACTGCAGGCATGCCCTTAGTGTTATTAACTCACGCTCCACACTTCTACATTCACTATCAGTTTGTGATGCCTTCTCATAAAAACAAATGCCTCACATGATGTAAGTCTTCGCCCCTCAATTTATCAAACAACCCTTGGGGGAGGGCTCATCCATTCATGTATTTATTTGCCTTAAAAATGGAATGCTTGTCTTGCTCGTAGGGTCAGCCTGCAGATGTTTTCCTCTTAAATCCTTCCCTCTTCCCCGGCCCAGAGTCATAGCTGCCCTGTCCGATAACTCTTCTCATGTTTAAGCAAAGCGTCTGCCTAATAGACTGCTCTCAAATCACACATGGGGGGACTGGTAGAGTGAACGGAATGTCACAGCAAATCTATCTCCTTTTCACCCTCCCCAAGACCATTACTTAACCTTAGAGGAGGTCAAAGCCTCCAGGAAAGGCTGGAAAAATGCAAACTGAGGGGAGAGCGACAGCGAGAGAGAGGCGAAAGAGAGAGAGAGAGAGAAAATGTAGCCAAGTAGCTCATCCACCCGTTAAAGTATCCACCGGGTTGTTTTAAAAGGATCGTGGACCTCTACCATCCCGCTTCCCGTTGTGGGAGTTCCAGGCCAAGTGGCTGACTGTGGAGCGCCTGACCGCCTGTGACACCCCCTGGGAGGATCCACTCTCTCCTATGGCCAGGAGCATCTGAACAGACATGCCTGTTGAATCCCTCAACTCAGGCCCTACCAGCAGCCAATGCTGTTGCCAATGGACAGTTAGGTGGGTTAACTCATTTACAACAGGGGCATCAAATCGAAATCTCTGTCTGCTACTGGCTCTAGAGAGCAGTGTTTTAGAAAGACTGATTGTGGATTATGGGGACATGGTTTATCTGTCAATGCAGAGAGACAGTGTGGTTAAACAGCTATTGATTCCCAGAGAATTGGAATAATCATTTACTTTCTTTAACCAATTTTGGATATGATCGTTCAATTTACAGCTTAACACATGAGCGCTGAAATATAAAACTATCACATTGATAGACCTCCATTCACCATTCAATTCTTATAGCGAGATTTCAAGGCATGTTCTATTGTAAACCAACACAGCTGTGCTTTAAATGACAGCCTTGTCTTAGTTGTGTGCACTATGTACAGTAGGTACTTCTCAAAACTTCAGTTTAGGGAAAATTCCACATTGTTTTGATTGGCAGGAACACAAACTGAACTTGCATTTCTAACTCTCAGATCTGTGGTCTACCAACCAACCATTCTGCAAAGCATTTCTGGGAGATTAAACTTTTCTTCTAACACCATATAGCTGTTTGTTCCCATGGCACTGTGGTGCCAGTTTTGTGGCCAGCTGGAAAGTATGTTTAACTCAAGCAACCCAGACCCAAGACCCACAGATGTGTGACCACCATTCCTCTCAATGGCAGGCCTTAAGCTTGGGGATACAAAAACTGCCATTGCAGTACAATGTTTTACCAAGATGTGCAATGCGACAACTCATACGAAATATTGTACTGATGCTGTTCTTCATCATCATCATCATCATCATCATCATCATCATCCTACTACACATCCACTGCTGCTAAAACACAAGACTGCCAAGAAAATAAAATGTTGCATAATCTTCTACTCAAAGATTGCCTTGAAAACTTAGGAAATGTTTTCTACACCAGTGTCATGTTTTGGGCTGTATTCAAATCAGCTGGTTGTGGATTTACCAGATCACTGGCACAAAATGATCCCTAGGTTGACTTTGGCCAAGCAACATGAGGCATCATCCATTCTGCGCTGTCAGAGAAGGCTATTAAAACCCAGTCTTACCGCTGTCTGCCAGAGACTGAGCTAATTGCCGGAGACAAAATAAAGCACAGAATCACACACTGGCCGGGATATCGATTGGGTTGGATCATTGCCCCTTCAAAACAAGGCTTTGGTGTGTGTTTTTTGGTCCCGTGGGAAGGAATAGGGGGCTTGGAACTAAAAACTGCCACATTGCAATTAAAAATCAATATTATTTCTGTTATCAATAGTTTGAGGTATTTTTTTTTGGCAGATTGGATTAAGTCAATAACCTGGTATTTTCAATCCATTTCTCCAGCACCCAACATCTCTGAGTAATATAACCATTCAATAATCACGACGGTTATGAAAAACACGTGTGCGGATTATCTACACAACAGTTATGAAAAATGTACAACACAACCAATCATAGGGGGAGGACTTGAAGTGTTGTAGGAGTGTCATAAACCAATACAATAAATAGATGTCTTGAGTAACAGAAGCTCCGTCAATCTACTGAGAGGCACCCGGTCAAATATCAGAGGAGTGAAAGCCGGTGGGTCGCATTGAAAAGCCTGCCAGATTGGCAGAGGAAAAAGCAGCCATCTGAATGCAACTCAGGCCCTGCATCTGCTCAGCAACGGAGCAGGAACCTGGCAACCTTCCATCCAGCAAATAGCGCTATTATTTTTGCTTTGGAACCTTCCAGTGGCTAGGAATAAGCAGAATTTATCTCTGTCAAACAGTCTCATCTTTCTTGTTTCTCATGCCTCTCTCTCTCACACACATACTTCGTCTTCTGCCTAAACTCTTTGTCTTGTCAGAAGCCTGCCTTCACTCTGTAATGCCTTTTGATTTTTGTTTTGTTTATTTTATTATCATATCGTCTCTACCCTGAAATGGAGATGACGTATAATTTTATTTACGGGAAAACATTCCCTACATCTTTGAACTGCAGAGCAATGTTAGTCTTGTCTCTGTACTGACTCTTCTCACAGTTTTTATTTTGTTTGTGGTTTGTTGCCTTAGCCTAGGACAATACAATTAGTTGAAGATAAATTGGTAATCAAGACGTTTCGTTAATGTTGCTGTAGTGCTAACAACTGTGAATAAAGTAATTGAAGCAGAAATTTCACATGCGAAATGCATGTCCTCAGTATAGTTTATACCAGGGGCACAACTTTCACTGGGGACCTGTCCCCCCCACATTCTGAAATTGTATTTTTGTCCCTCCCAGTTTTATAATTGGAATGTGATACAAAACAAGTCAACGGTGTGCTTCAGGACCATGCAAACGCTGTTTGGAGTGTTTATCCTACTTAAAATATATGCCCCCCCCCCCACTTCTAAAACCAAAGTTGCGCCCCTGGTTTATACAGTAGCATAATTGTAATGTCTGTTGATGTGTTATCCATTACATCCAACCCTGCATATAACAGCTGCAATTCAACTACAGGGTCAAAGGCATAGTCATGTTCAGTGTGAGAGACTAATTTGGAGTGAACTATTAGTTTTGCTATCCAGTTCAGTGTAGTTCAACAATTTACATTTAAACATCACTTCCTTGCTCTGTATAGAAAACCATTATTTAGCTAACCTTGAAAACATATTCTATTTCTTCTTTTGATGAGGTAAAAGTTGAGGCTAGCCAGCTGACACATTCAGAAAAAAGCTGACCCTTCTTTCATAAAGTCATGTATTTTGTTCTTCTTCCCTTTTATTCATTTTCTATTTTCTAACTCCCCACTATGGTCAAGAAGTTAGTCCGTAGTCAAAATAGTACAAACACATGATTCAGACATTGGCGAGCTGGAGCTCATTGTGTGCGAGTGTCCGGATCGTTTACCGTCATTTATGTGTTTTTTTTCCACCAAACCACGGGTCCCTGAGGCGAATCCCCCAACACAAACTCCACACGTCTTCTGTAGGATCGATAGCCAATACCACACTCGCTAACCACTTTCCCAGGATTCCTCTTGCTTCGCCTGGTCACCAGCAGGCCTATTTTGCCGAGTGAACGGGTTGAATTAGGTTTGCGATGACTTCAGGGAAACCGACAATTTGCGACCCGGCATGTAGAGCATAAATATGGTCTGAGTATTCCTCTCTTTCTCCATTTTCTTCTTTTGGCCTGAAAATGTGTTATTTTAACTCAGTGGCTACGGTACAGGGACTTCCATATGGCTGTGCTCGCAATGAACAACAGGCCTTGTTTACAAAAGGGGAAATATTTGAATTTTTACATGCTTCTGGTGAAACTGATGAGGTCTTCCATTGCACCCTTTGGGCTGTGGCTTCGAAGTCGGGACTTGCCAAAGGTTATTAAACATATGTCTCTTCATCTTAGTGAGGGAAAAATGTGGAAGGATTTATGGATTTGTGGATATGAATCGCCATAAGATACTCGGCACGCCTCAGTTAAATGGAGGACAGTACAAGGATGATAGGTTCTTGGCCTCAAGCCTGGCTCCTCGGCTGTAGTCGTCTTGCACTGCTTCAATGGCCAATTGACGTTATCTGAGGACCACAGTGGCTAACCTATTGGCTTGTGAAAGACAGTTGTATTAACAGTGATTTAGATTGAGGTTATGAAGATCAGCGGTTATCAAAATGAAAAACGACTGGCTTCCCTATCATGAAAAAAAGAAAAGGAAAACCACTACCTTGTGTTTGTCAAAACTGAATTTCAGAGTTGGAAAATGGAGAGGTTAACTAAGGTGGTGAGTATTTAGAGGATTATTTGCAGTTCTCAAAACCTGCTGTTCCACCACCTACATATCGGGTGGATTTGGGACGTATCTTTGGATTTCACCCTGGCAGGACCATTGTTCCTGAGCTGCCCTGAGAGTTAATGACATGCTTATGCCATGCACATATTTCTTGTAGTATTTTCTGAAGCCCACCTGACATTCCTCCCTCGTCTAGCTATTAAAATGTCACATTTATCACAGTCTGTCCTCAGAAAACACAATTTTCAAAAAAATACTTTATATACAGCTCTGAACATATTCATTGTAAATTATACGTGGACAGACCAAACTTGATATGCATTGAAGGTGGTTTTCTAGGTTATGAGAGTGTATGCAAAGGCCTATGCAATAGTTGCCTTTTGAAGGAGAGCTGGATGTAACATTAGTATGAACTGATGTCAGACAAATACAGAGTGATTTGGATTCTGATTTGTTTCTGAACAGACTACATGCTTGCTTAGGCTCCTAAATAAAAATTTAGGCCTATGTGTCACTACTTAGAAAAATGTGTGTGTGAATAATGTTAAGGCTGTATATAGACATCTGAAGCCTTCACACATCTAGCATGTGTTGGAGATTATACAAATGCAGCTTACTGTATGTGCAAGACTAAATAGATAGGCATAAGAACGCATAAGAAATCACTCAAGTTTGAAGTCATCAGATTACAGATACTTTGGAAAAACTAGCTAGATAACTTTTTGGGAATAATTTTCTATTCAGAAAGGATGTAAAGAAAAATAATTAAACAAATAACAATGACACCTTTCTGTTTTCTCAATGACAAACAATTCAGCATTGACCACTATGATGACATACCACATGTGTTTGATGGATCATTTTTGTCTTCTTCAATGCCCTTTAAGGGGAAAGTAATCCAAAAGTAATCAGATTACTTTACTGAATTTGGGTAAAAAAAAGTAATGTTATTGATTGCAATTTTGGACAGGTAACTAGTAACTGATTACATTTTGAAAGTAACCTACCCTGCCCATGAGAACGCATTACCCACTTGGAAGTCTTTTACACATTATTATACTTCAACGGACACTTTCTCTTCTTTCATGATCAACACCATTTCTACTATCTGGTGCTTTAATATTGGGTCTTTTTCGTCCACAGCTGTTGCAAATTACTGTTTCTATGGAGAAAGTTTTCCTTGGTGTTTACATGTGCCATTACATATGCTTTACGTCATTCATGGTTTGCAGCATGCTATTATGGTCTGATGTTATACCACACCAAGCCTGTCAGAGTTGATGCAGGGTCACTTTTATGAAATGGTCATAAGTCATACTACTGTTGGCAGAATGGTGAATTGAATCATTGTTATATGAACACGCAATCACATATACATGTGCACATACACGCGCACACACACGCAAACGCACACATAGAAAGAACAGAGGTATTTCAAAGACAAAGTATACATAAACTATATATACAAAAGTATGTGGACACCCCTTCAAATTAGTGGATGCAAATCAAATTAAATTGTATTTGGCGCATGTGACAAATACAACAGGTGTAGAACTTACCGTGAAATCCTTACTTACAAGCCCTTAATCAACAATGCAGTTCAAGAAATAGAGTTAGAAAATATTTACTAAATAGACTAAAGTAGAAAATAAAAAGTAACAATAAAATGACATAACAATAACGAGGCTACATACAGGGGGTACCGGTACCGAATCAATGTGCAGGGGTACAGGTTAGTCGAGGTAGTTTGTACATGTAGGGTGGGGTAAAGTGACTATGTATAGATAATAAACAGTGAGTAGCAGCAGTGTAAAAACAAAGGTGGGGGGGGGTGTCAATGTAAATAGACCAGGTGGCCATTTGATTAATTGTTCAGCAGTCTTATGGCTTGGGGGTAGAAGCTGTTAAGGAGCCTTTTGGACCTAGACTTGGAGCTCCGGTACCGCTTGCCGTGCGGTAGCAGAGAGACCAGTCTATAACTTGGGTGACTGGAGTCTTTGACAATTTGTTGGGCCTTCCTCTGACACCGCCTAGTATATAGGTCCTGGATGGCAGGAAGCTTGGCCCCAGTGATGTATTGGGCCGTACACTCTACCCTCTGTAGCGCCTTACGGTCAGATGCCGAGCAGTTGCCATACCAGGCAGTGATGCAACCGGTCAGGATGCTCTCGATGGTGCAGCTGTAGAACATTTTGAGGATCTGGGGACCCATGCCAAATCTTTTCAGTCTCCTGAGGGGGAAAAGGTGTTGTCGTGCCCTCTTCATGACGGTCTTGGTGTGTTTGGACCATAATAGTTTGTTGGTGATGTGGACACCAAGGAACTTTAAACTTTTACACGCTCCGCTACAGCCCCGTCGATGTTAATGGGAGCCTGTTCGGCCCTCCTTTTCCTGTAGTCCACGATCATCTCCTTTGTCTTGCTCACATTGAGGGAGAGGTTGTTGTCCTGGCACCACCCTGCCAGGTCTCTGACCTCCTCCCTATAAGCTGCCTCATCATTGTCGGTGATCAGGCCTACCACTGTCAGCAAACTTAATGATGGTGTTGGAGTTGTGCTTGGCCACGCAGTTGTGGGTGAACAGAGAGTACAGGAGGGGACTAAGCACGCACCCCTGAGGGGCTCTGGTGTTGAGGATCAGCGTGGCAGTGTTGTTGCCTACCCTTACCATCTGGGGGTGGCCCGTCAGGAAGTCCAGGATCCAGTTGCAGACAGAGGTGTTTAGTCCCAGGGTCCTTAGCTTAGTGATGAGCTTTGTGGGCACTATGGTGTTGAATGCTGAGCTGTAGTCAATGAACAGCATTCTCACATAGGTGTTCCTTTTGTCCAGGTGGGAAAGGGCAGTGTGGAGTGCGATTGAGATTGCGTCATCTGTGGATCTGTTGGGGCGGTATGCGAATTGGAGTGGATCTAGGGTTTCCGGGATGATGGTGTTGATGTGAGCCATGACCAGCCTTTCAAAGCACTTCATGGCTACCGACGTGAGTGCTACGGGGCGGTAGTCATTTAGGCAGGTTACCTTCGCATTTTTGGATTTGTCTGTTCAGCCACACCCATTGCTGACAGGTGTATAAAATCGAGCACACAGCCATGTAATCTCCATAGACAAACATTGGCAGTAGAATAGCCCGTATTGAAGAGCTCAGTGACTTTCAATGTGGCACCGTCACAGGATGCCACCTTTCCAACAAGTCAGTTCATCAAATTTCTGCCCTGGTAGAGATGCCCATGTCAACTGTAAAATGCTGTTATTGTGAAGTGGAAATGTCTAGCAGCAACAACTGTTCAGCCGCAAAGTGGTAGTGTAGGCCACACAAGCTCACAGAACAGGTCTGCGAGTGCTGAAGCGTGTAAAAATCGTCTGTCCTCGGTTGCAACACTCACTACCGAGATCCAAACTGCCTCTGGATGCAACGTCAGATCAAGAACTGTTCGTCGGGAGCTTCATGAAATGGGTTTCCATGGCCGACAAGCCTAAGATCACCATGCGCAATGACAAGCATTGGCTGGAGTGGTGTAAAGCTCGCCGCCATTGGACTCTGGAGCAGTGGAAACGTGTTTTCTGGAGTGAGGAATCACGCTTCACCATCTGGCAGTCCGACGGACGAATCTGAGTTTGGCGGATGACAGGAGAACGCTACCTGTCCAAATGCCAACTGAAAAGTTTGGTGGAGGAGGAATAATGGTCTGGGGCTGTTCTTCATGGTTTGGGCTAAAACCCTTAGTTCCAGTGAAGGGAAATCTTAACGCTACAGCATACAATGACATTCTAGACGATTCTGTGCTTCCAACTTTGTGGCAAACGTTTGGGGAATGCCCTTTCCTGTTTCAGCATTACAATGCCCCTGTGCACAAAGCGAGGTCCATACAGAAATGGTTTGTCGAGATCTGTGTGGACGAACTTGACTGGCCTCTACAGAGCCCTGACCTCAACCCTTTCGAACACCTTTGGGATGAATTGGAACGCCGACTGCGAGTCAGGCCTAATCACCCAACATCAGTGCCCGACCTCACTAATGCTCTTGTGGCTGAATGGAAGCAAGTCGACGCAGCAATGTTCCAACATCTAGTGGAACGCCTTCCCAGAAGAGTGGAGGCTGTTATAGCAGCTAAGGGCAGACAACTCCATATTAATGCCCATGATTTTGGAATGAGATGTTCGATGAGCAGGTGTCCATATACTTTTGGTCATGTAGTGTATCAAACATGTATATAATTATATGTCTCAGGAATGTAGTTTGAAAATGACTTTCTCATCACTCATTACATTTTCAAATTAGCAGTGATGGATAGTATGTCAGTTTTCTGTAAAGGACTCCACCGGGCAGATACATCAGTCAAAAGGTGCCTCTATGTCATATTCATGAGACTGAACTGTCTAATCAGAGAGGACCTTTCAGACCCTTCACTGGGAATGTCACAGCAAATGTCATTGCCGATCATACACATTTCATATGGATCTTGACATTTTTCTTTAATCTTGAAAGCATCACGTTATATTATTGAGACTGCAAATGTAGTGAAAAATCCCATATATGCAAATGTAGTGAGAACTCCCACATTTAAATTTAGTGAACTGCCACATACTGTGCATTCGGAAAGTATTCAGACCCCTTGACTTTTTCCACATTTTGTTATGTTACAGCCTTATTCTAAAATATATTAAATTGTTTTTTTCTCTCATCAATCTACACAAAATACCACATAATGACAAAGCAAAAACATGTTTTAGAATTTTTTCAAATGTATGACGAATAAAAAACGGCAATATCACATTTACCTAAGTATTCAGACCCTTTACTCAGTAGTTTATCGAAGCACCTTTTGGCAGCGATTACAGCCACAAGTCTTCTTGGCTATGACGCTACAAGCTTGGCACACCTGTATTTGGGGAGTTTCTTCCATTCTTCTCTGCAGATCCTCTCAAGCTCTGTCAGGGTCGATGGGGAGGGTTGCTGCACAGCTATTTTCAGGTCTCTCCAGAGATGTTAGATCGGATTCAAGTCCGGGCTCTGGATGGGCCACACAAGGACATTCAGAGACTTGTCCCGAAGCCACTCCTGCGTTGTCTTGGCTGTGTGCTTAGGGTCATTGTCCTGTTGAAAGGTGAACCTTCGCCTCAGTCTGAGGTAGTGAGAGCAATGGAGCAGGTTTTCATCAAGGACCTCTCTGTACTTTGCTCCGTTCATCTTTCCCTCGATCCTGACTAGTCTCCCAGTTCCTGCAGCTGAAAAACATCCCCAAAGCATTATGCTGCCACCACCATGCTTCACCATAGGGATGGTGCCAGGTTTCCTCCAGACGTGACGCTTGGCATTCAGGCCAAAGAGTTCAATCTTGGTTTCATCAGACCAGAGAATCTGGTTTCTCATGGTCTGAGAGTCCTTTAGGTGCCTTTTGACTCGAAGCGGTCTGTCATGTACCTTTTATTGAGGAGTAGCTTCCGTCTGGCCACTCTACCAAAATGGCCTGATTTGTGGAGCGCTGCAGAGATGGTTGTCCTTCTGGAAAGTTCTCCCATCTCCACAGAGGAACTCTGGAGCTCTGTCAGAGTGACCATCGGGTTCTTAGTCACCTCCCTGACCAACGTCCTTCTCCCCCTATTGCTCAGTTTGGCCGGGCGGCCAGCTCTAGGAAGTGTCTTGGGGGTTCCAAACTTCTTCCGTTTAAGAATGATGGAGGCCATTGTCTTCTTTGGACCTTCAATGCTGCAGAAATGTTTTGCTACCCTTCCCCAGATCTGTGCTTCGACACAATCCTGTCTCAGAGCTCTACGGACAATTCCTTCCACCTCATGGCTTGGTTTTTGCTCTAACATGCACTGTCAACTGTGGGACTATACATAAGACAGGTGTGTGCCTTTCCAAATCATGTCCAATCAATTTAATTTACCACAGGTGGACTCCAATCAAGATGTATAAACATCTCAAGGTTGATTAATGGAAACAGGATGCACCTGAGCTCAATTTCGAGTCTCATAGCAAAGTGTCTGAATACTTATGTAAATAATGTATTTCTGTTTTTTAATAAATGTGCAAAAAAAATCTAAACCTGTTTTCGCTTTGTCATTATGGGGTATTGTGTGTAAATTGATTTGGAAAATGTTGTATTTAACCCATTTTAGATTAAAGTTGTAACATAAGGTGAATGCACCAATTTGTAAATCGCTCTGGATAAGAGCGTCTGCTAAATGACGAAAATGTAATGTAAATGTGACAAAATGTGGAAAAAGTAATGGGGTCTGAATACTTTCCGAATGCACGGTATATAGGTCTAATAACACGTCACTTCATGTTTATCATCTGGAACAGTTGTGGACGAAAAATACCCAATATTAAAGCACCAGATAGTGGAAATGGTTTGTATATAAATATTCAAATGTGTTGACCATGAAAGGAGAGAAAGCGTCCTTCTGAAGTATAATAACATGTAAAAGACTTCCAAGTGGGTAATGCGTTCTCATGGGAAAACCCCTCAGTGTAATACTATAATATCTTGGTGTTCAAGAGCTGAGACATCAAATAGTTAACTTCCCACCTCACACGTTGTGACACCAATTGTCTGAGGAAATAAAAGCGTCGCCACACCTGACTTCCTAGGGGTAAAAAAAACCCACTAACAAATAATTTCATTCATTTACGTAAATTAGAAAATCCAACAAAGAAAAGTGCCTTCAGGCTGTATCAATAATTGGAAGGGTGAAAAAAAAGAGGCCAGAATAAAGTAATAAATTACATTTTGCTCAGAATTCTAATGAAGTGAGCTGTTACTTGGGACGATACGGCAAGATCATATCTTTCAATATTTTATGGGGGCAGGGGGCATGTATTGTTATGCGTCAGGGCTCTTGCTCGCAGAGGGAAATATTGCAAATTACCATTACAAGTTTTTATTATTCTATTGCTTATGTTTTGATGAGACTTTTTAATGAGCTTCAAATGGAGCCCTGGGCAGGCTCTCGTCATGTTTTGAAGTCTGGGCTCTCTCTTGTAGTTGTGAATAGAATAAGCAGCTTGAAGCCACCATTGAAGGGCTTCCAGGAGCGTTTGAAGAATAACCAAACAACCTGTGGCCTGCGCTGTGGATGCTATTGACAAGGGAGGGGGAGGGGCTTCCCTGTCATTTCAATTCCACTACAGTTTGCCTTTAATCTCTATCGTAGACTACAAATCCATGATCTGCACATGTATGCTCCATACAGGCTAGTGCTATTCACAGGCTAGTGCTATTCACAGGCTAGTGCTATTCACATATCAAATGATGACAGATGTACTGTAGCCTGCACAAAACGAATGCATATGGTGTACTCTATGGTCAAGTCTATGGTTACACCCCCCACAGGTTTTGGTCACATTTAGAGCCCTTGACCCCTGGACTAGGTTGTCACGTAATAATAGATCCACCCTACTTCCTTTCGACATTCAAACCCCAAAAGTTCCTTTTGTGCTTTCTCCTTGGCCTGGACCTAAGACGACTACTTTCCAAAGGTTCGGGTAAATGCAAATAAATGACTCAGAGTGTTTTGATCGAGGCTCTGCTGTGCTGCTCGGTGTATTGGAATCCCTTTTATTTGATGTTCAGTAAATGGCCCTGGTTCTCCCTGTGTTTGTCAGCATTAGCTCAGTTTCCCTCTGCCGAGAGTAATAAGACAAAGTGCCCAGGCGACAGCCCACGGCGATTTGTCGCGTTCCAAACACACAGTGACGTGACACTCTAATAATGGGCGGCGTGTTTTACTCAAACAAATGGAGCTATGAGCGGCTCACTTCATTTTTATTCAGGCAGAGCTGTCCGAGTGCAAACCCGAGGGGCCGCCTCAACAAAGAGACGGATCCATACTGATGACAAATTAATAGCGAGGAATGGAACTTTATTGGATTGGACGCACCTGAAGGCCCCATCTTTAATGAATGGCTGCCAATACCTGCTCGATAAGTCAGGAAGATAGAGGAGAGAGAGGACACAGTTAAAGCTGTCAGACAGAGTTTTAGAAGTTCTGTCGTGTCTCGGAGGCCTTGATTTGGCATGTAAAATGGTCTCTCTGAAAGAAAAAAATGTACATATGGCTTAGAAAAGATTTGGCACAGTGTCTCTTTTCGAAACCTTTGAGATGTTAAGTTGTTCTTCACAAAGGTCAAAGCTATCACTTATGACCAACTGGATTGCATGGTTACCCTGCACGTAAAAAAATATATTTATCAAAAAGCATTAGGCCTAGCTTAGGGTGATTAGACAAGACCTCAGGTCTCAGACAAGGTTACTCACAGAGCCACCTCCGTCGCACTTGCCCTCCTTTTGAAGGCTCTGAACTTGTATACTGCCTTATTGCAAAGTATTCACTGGAGATGCTGGAGAGAGAAGACCAGAGGTCTGTGTTACCAGATCAGTATCATTATACTTCACTATTGGCAAATTAATTATTCTAACATGAACAGGGTTTTATCAACTTTATATACGGTCGTTTGAAACGGGTAATCTGTGATTGCTACATCCATTTTTGGACATTTAAATGAATGATCAATGGCCAGTGATTCTTGAAGAAAATCACTTCTAAAAACCTCAGTATTTAGTTCAACTGTCTTTCTAACCCCATCAGAACCCCAAAATATAAGCTTGTTTTACTCTGTAAACAATATAATTGTAAACAAACACTCTATAGCTTCAAAACATGATTAAAACCATCTATGGGCCCTGGTCAAAAGTAGTGCATTATATAGTGAATAGGGTGCCATTTGGGATGCAGCCATGGCCTTATTGATTATCAGTGTGTTCAACACAAAGCAACTTGCATGCTCACACCTCGCCTTTCACTCAAGGAACCAAAATTGCCAAGGGCATACATGTGACAGCATAGCCTACAGATCTAGCGTGGCAGTTAATTTTTACAATCTCCCTCCCACACACAGACATTAACCAGCTCCTACACTGTTCATCCATCTCTGGTGGTGGGCCCCAACCTGTGTTGAGTGTTAAAGGGATGACATACATCGGTAATCCTGCTAATCGCCCTGCAGATGGACTCCGGTAATGTGCGTTGAGGCATCCTCACGTCCCCGAGGTGAACTTCATCAACAAAACGGAGCGGAACCTTTGTCGACATCAGTGGAATGCCGCCGCCAGGCAGGCTAGTCTTCGCCCGGTCCCTACAGATGTTCACCTGGCACCCGTCGCCTTGCCAACACTGCCTCTCGTTGCCGCCGGCGACAGTGATGGTGACACCATTGTAGCCGGCAATGGCCTCAGCCTCAAAGCTAACCTATTTAATTAAATAATAACAATAATAATTAATGGTCTGTGAAATGAACAAGCGAGAGGGCGTGCGGCGAAGCGCTATAATCAAGACGCCTTTCACATGTCTGCCTGCTCTATGGCCAATTTAGATGATGAGTGAGCAGGTTTGAACATACTGGAGCCGAGGCCGGTCATTATCCACAACAAACGCACCACACGGGGTGGCACTGAGAGAGAGGAGCTGGAACCTCTGGCCCAGCCTTGCAAAACAGCAGCAGGGCTCAGCCGCTGTTTGTGCCACAAAGTCTATGAGGTTGAAGACAATAGAGATGAATAAGAGAAAATACTGTTTGGGCTGCCGTGAACCATACAAATACTGGTGAAGGTATATTATTTCAATGAGACTTTGCATTTGCTGATGTCTCAAATTGAAAGATACCTGGTATGGAGTCAAGGGTTTGGCAATCATTTAAATGCATTACTATCTGCAATAATATATGTTGTCTATCAGAACAACAAGACAGAATGTTGGATAAAAATGAAAATACACCAGTGGGCAAAGCTGGTTGAAACGACGTCATTACCATCAGTTTTGTCCATTGGGACAGTGGGATGAGGGGAAATCTGTAGCTGTCCTAGTTGTAAAATTATCACTTTCACATCTGCATTTGTGTTACGCAAAACTTGTACAGTATATAGAGACTAGAGCCCTGCTCTAAATGATCGCTGCGGTACTTAATCTAAATGAATGTAAATGACTCGGCAGCCTAATTAAAAGTGCTGCTCAATGAAGGGTAGTTGACCATCAGTAAACTCATTCAAAGTCATTCTAATTTAGACGTCTGGTTGTGTGGTTTCGCTTCACGTTCTACCTCAGCAAAATGACTTCTGCTGAAAAACGAACGACCCCTACATATACTGTTTATTATCAAGCATACAATACAAATTTACAAGCACATGATGCACGTGACGTAGCTACAAGCATTATACAAGCATTACTTTAAGCATTATTAAACTTAATTTATGTATTCATAGTATGTCTGTATTCCGAAAATAATGGAAATGATTGAAGAGGGAAGAGTGGAGGAGGAGTTAGTTGGGTGATGTCATAGGGTGATGGTGCAATGAAAGTGTTGGAAGAAAATCTGCCCTGGGCCTATCATTGCTTCCCATTTGTCATTTTTTATTTTCTCGTAAGACTTCCGCTATTAGGTAAGACCTTTGTGCCCTGGTTATATGCTTACTGTTGAATATTTCCCGAATGTACTTACTTGTACACTATTCAAAACATGTTGGCTTCATCTCCCCAAGGTAGCCAGAGGCATTCCATTTTCTTTCTTAGTGTTCCATTGGATGTTCAGTCGAATGAATAGCAGCAGAAGCCCCCAGAAATCACTTAACTCCTGCTTCCTGCTTTTAAATCATCCCTTTTTTGACAAGCTAGGGGTGAGAGATTGAGACCTCAAGTCACCTTGGGGTTATTTGGGGAGAACAACATGCATTGCCTCACCTTGTCGAGCGTCGTCTTTTACGTAAGGTCAGCCCAGAGTATGTTTCTTATCAAATCAGATCAATTTGTATTTGTCACATGCGCCAAATACAACAGGTGTAGACCTTACCGTGAAATGCTTACTTACAAGCCTTTAACCAACAATGAAGTTCAATAAATAGTTAAGAAAATATTTACTAAATAAACTAAAGTACAAAATAAAATAAAAGAAAAAGAAACACAATAAAATAACGATAACGGCTACAGGGGGTACCAGTACCTAGTCAATGTATGGAGGTACAGGTTAGTCAAGGTAATTTGTACATGTAGGTAGGGGTAAAGTGACTATGTACCCCTGTAGCTCAGTTGGTAGAGCATGGCGCTTGCCATGCCAGGGTTGTGGGTTCGTTTCCCACGGGGGGGGCGGTATGAAAAATGTATGCACTCACTAACTGTAAGTCGCTCTGGATAAGAGCGTCTGCTAAATGACTAAAATGTAAAATGTAAATAATAAACAGCGAGTATCAGCAGTGTAAAAACAAACGGGGGGGTCAATGTAAATAGTCCGGGTGGCAATTTGATTAATTGTTCAGCAGTCTTATGGCTTGGGTGTAGAAGCTGTTAAGGAGCCTTTTGGTCCTAGACTTGGCGCTCCGGTACCGCTTTCCGTGTAGTAGCAGAGAGAACAGTCTATGACTTGAGGGACTGGAGTCTTTGACAATTTCTTGGGCCTTCCTCTGACACCACCTAGTATATAGGTCCTGGATGGCAGGAAGCTTGACCCCAGTGATGTACTGGGCCATACGCACTACCCTCTGTAGCGCCTTACGGTCAGATGCCGAGCAGTTGCCATACCAGGCGGTGATGCAACCAGTCAGGATGCTCTCGATGGTGCAGGATCTTTTTGAGGATCTGGCCAAATCTTTTCAGTCTCCTGAGGGGGAAAAGGTGTTGTCATGCCCTCTTCACGACTGTCTTGGTGTGTTTGGACCATGATAGGTCATTGGTGATGATGACACCAAGGAACTTGAAACTCACGACCAGCTCCACTACAACCCCGTCGATGTTAATTGGGGCCTATTCGGCCCTCCTTTTCCTGTAGTCCACGGTATTTACGTGATACCATTAACGATATGCAATACTATTAACACTTTAATTGTTGCTGTGTCATGTACATAACATTTTCGGGGCACAAAGTAACACAGGGCACCATGTAACAACTAATTAAATCAAATTAGAAACCACTTAGAAAGCTATTATTCAATGTGCTAATGCTTGGTTAGTGTTTCTACATGCCTATTTTGTGTTTTATAAAAAATTTACTCAAAATATTCTTGTCGCCTCTCTTTTTGATTATTGACCTGTGTAACATTCCCCGTGTACTGTATCTAATCATATACAGTTGAAGTCGGAAGTTTACATACACCTTAGCCAAATACATTTAAACTCAGTTTTTCACAATTTCTGACATTTAATCCTAGTAAAAATTCCCTGTCTTAGGTCAGTTAGGATCACCACTTTATTTTAAGAATGTGAAATGTCAGAATAATAGTAGAGAGAATTATTTATTTCAGCTTTTATTTCTTTCATCACATTCCCAGTGGGTCAGAAGTTTACATACATTCAATTAGTATTTTGTAGCATTGCCTTTAAATTGTTTAACTTGGGTCAAACGTTTCGGGTAGCCTTCCACAAGCTTCCCACAATACGTTGGGTGAATTTTGGCCCATTCCTCCTGACAGAGCTGGTGTAACTGAGTCAGGTTTGTAGGTCTCCTTGCTCGCACACGCTTTTTCAGTTCTGCCCACACATTTTCTATAGGATTGAGGTCAGGGCTTTGTGATGGCCACTCCAATACCTTGACTTTGTTGTCCTTAAACCATTTTCCCACAACATTGGAAGCATGCTTGGGGTCATTGTCCATTTGGAAGACCCATTTGTGACCAAGCTTTAACTTCCTGACTGATGTCTTGAGATGTTGCGTCAATATATCCACATAATTTTCCTTCCTCATGATGCCATCTATTCTGTGAAGTGCACCAGTCCCTCCTGCAGCCAAGCACCCCCACAGCATGATGCTGCCACCCCCGTGCTTCACGGTTGGGATGGTGTTCTTTGGCTTGCAAGAACCCCCTTTTTCCTCCAAACATAACGATGGTTAATATGGCCAAACAGTTCTATTTTTGTTTCAGCAGACCAGAGGACATTTCTCCAAAAAGTACAATATTTGTCCCCATGTGCAGTTGCAAACCGTAGTTTGGTTTTTTTCTGGTGGTTTTGGAGCAGTGGCATCTTCCTTGCTGAGCGGCCTTTCAGGTTATGTCAATATAGGACTCGTTTTACTGTGGACATAGATACTTTTGTACCCGTTTCCTCCACCATCTTCACAAGGTCCTTTGCTGTTGTTCTGGGATTGATTTGCACATTGATTGTTTGTACAGATGAACGTGGTACCTTTAGGCTTTTGGAAATTGCTCCCAAGGATGAACCAGACTTGTGGAGGTCCACACATTTTTTTCTGAGGTCTTGGCTGATTTCTTTTCATTTTCCCATGATGTCAAGCAAAGAGGCACTGAGATTGAAGGTAGGCCTTGAAATACAGCCACAGGTACACCTCCAATTGACTCAAATTATATAAATTAGCCTATCAGAAGCTTCTAAAGCCATGACATAATTTCTGGAATTTTCCAAGCTGTTTAATGGTACAGTCAACTTAGTGTATGTAAACTTCTGACCCACTGGAATTGTGATACAGTGAATTATAAGTGAAATAATCTGTCTGTAAACAATTGTTGTAAAAATTACTTGTGTCATGCACAAAGTAGATGTCCTAACCGACTTGCCAAAACTATAGTTTGTTAACAAGAAATTTGTGGAGTGGTTGAAAAACGAGTTTTAATGAATCAAACCTAAGTTTATGTAAACTTCCGACTTCAACTGTATCATTTTAATCAGTTAGAAGAGGTATTTTGATTGGTATAGTTGATGACAGTAACAATTGTATTTTCTCTCAAGACATTTTCCCACTAGTGTGGTTTCCACCAAACGGACTTGTTGCAGATAAAAATCATTGCGTGATGAACGTTGTGCACACAAAATGTACTTTTTGACTTATGTTTGCATGTACTGAATAAAAATCTGTTTCTTCCATTGCATTTTCAACTCTACCGATAGTTTTAACATAAAAACTGTTGCTTTAAATAGCAAATGTGCCTACTCTGGTCTTGGCATGTGCACTCTAGCCAACACCTCGCAGATACAGTGTGGGTAGGCTGGTCTACATGATGAGATTATTATGGATAAGAATGAGAATATTTTTATTTGTCAAACGGCAGCCAAGCATCGATCATCATGTCACCAAAATAAGACCCTCAATATTTATTGGAAAATCACTGTGCACTTTCACCACCCTGTAAAGTTCATCATAACTTATTTTATCTGTAGCCTAATAAACTGCATGGTTTCCCGAGTCGTCGTGGGAGGAAAATATACCATATCATTGCGTTGCTCCAAGTTTAATTCAATATGATGGTTATTATATCAATATTTGCCCATAAAGGCATTTCCACTGGCATTTCTCGCATAATTAATTTTACAGACACAAAAAGATCCCACCATGTCGAACAAACAAATTCTGTCTGCATTTATAAAATTGTCCAGAAACGTCCTGTTTCCATTACAGCTGTGATGATTTGTATGACTTTAAAAAAAAAACGTGGTTAATGGTACAATCAATCTGCAGTCTGTTACAATTAATCCCACCCACTGGGTGAGTTGTAATATTTTGACTTCCGTCACTTTCGGTTGAATTGTAAACGACTGGTACTGTATGTCCTAAAAGCGTAGTTACAGTGTGTAATGGTAGCTGAGTTATGTATGTTTGTAAAAACATATTATTAATCCAACTCAAATAATATTTTCATAAATAAGCGAAAGACTGAAAGTGTTACTTTGTGTCCTGGTCTTTTACAATCACCACTTCAATGAAGCCTCATGTCTGAACAGCTTGGTAACATTGGAAATATTGTAAGATGTTGCTTTAACAGAGATTTAGTGAATCTATGTAGTCATGTGTCTGCTGGTTTTTCCCTGTCAAGTGTCATTTAAATGATAAATGCATCTCAAACTAAAGTAAGCCATAAGTTTTGGCTTTGCCCCATTACTTGGGAAGGAGAAGAGCATGAAATAATAATCCATTTGCAAATGGACGTGACAAAGACGACATCTATTTCCGTCTTCCCAAAACAACAGCTTGCACTCTTCTCTGAAGTCACGGAGAGTGGAAAGATAAGCAATTTAAGGCACCATTTCCTCTCCTTTTGTCGCATAGATATTGCTTAAGAAATATCCCAATTTTTGTTATCAGCAAAAAATATTCTAAAAGATCCTCCCTTTCTTTTCGCTGTTCCCTTCATAAACAAAATGAAGCCCCCGAAATGAGATTTTAGAACTTGACTGAAGCTCAACCCCCCCGGTCACTAATTAGTATTTGACAACTAAAGCAAGCAGTCACATTTGTACAGCTAGGGAACATTTTGGGGGGCAAAACACATTGGCTGACTGGATGTGGGTCTTGAGATGCAGGCGCTTTGCAAGTGCCCAGAACATTCTTTTTATGCCCCCTCTGTGGAGGTGAGATAGTGGAAGAAGAGGGGGGGGGGGGCACAGCAAAAGAGAAAGAGGTGGTGGGAGATGGTGCAGAGAAAGTGAGGGAAGAAAAAAACACTAGGAGTACTAAATGAGGAGGAGGAATAAAAGGGAAGCTGGAGTTGAAGAAAAGAAAATAGCTGAAAATAAGGGATATAAATTAAATGAAAATGAAAAATAAAATACATTAAATTGTGTTTGAAAAAAAGGCAATATTAGCTGGCTATAGAATGCTTTACATAGTACCTCAGACATTTGAATAGCCCAAATAACCACAGACTGAAAACTGAATCATTCTATGACAATCTATTGGAATACATGCTGGAAGAAGATGCATTTTATTTTGGTTTAAGACAACTAAGACAAATCCTCTTTAAAGCATGTACCATCTTTGATTATGTTCAATTAGGCACTACACCGTCAGAAGTTATGACGACAGCATAAGAAGAACATATTGCTACCCCCCTGAGACTGGGTTATGGCAGTTATGTTGTCTCGCCTCCTCTGACCCATCCCATTTCACACAAAATCACCACGTATCAAGCAAGAAGATTTGAAAAAGACTTTGTCCCCTGTGTCATACACAAGCCATACCTCTGGCCTCTTCTTTATTTTCTTCTCTGGTGAAAGAGGAGGGTGAGAGGAGACGCACGTGCTAGGCCTTCACATTTCCCATGCTGGAAACCGACGCATTCATAATGTAGGAGATCACGCCCTTAACGCTTGACTACTAAAGACATAAAACTTCCACATTAAATGTCATGAGTGTCCCTGCCATCCAGGGAGGAGGTAGGATATCAGGTACGTGGACACTTCGAGTCATTATTAAAAGAGTCATGAAAAGTGTGTTTGATAACTGTTGTTGCAGAAAATGTGCATATATAAAGTCACCTGGGAAATTATCAAACATAGTGATTTATTAATTTACAAGGTGAATATTTGGTTTGATTTGATCATTTCTGTTACATTAAAAGTAGTTAAGTAATTTCAACAATTCATGACACTGTTAAGACTAACATAACAGATGTTATGTCGTCCTGTGTGACTCTGTTGGTAGAGAATGGCGCTTGCCATGTCAAGATCGTGTGTATTTTCTTATGTAGTAATTTCTACTATAGTAAACCTAGCAATAGCATACATTTTTTGTTGCACCTGCTCTAAAAAATATACAATGTTACATCTTACATGCTACCCAGACCGCACGCGCGCAAGTTGATTTTGTCCCACCACACCAGATGCGATCAGGACACGCAGGTTGAAATAGCAAAACAAACTCTAAACCAATTCTATTAATTTCGGGACAGGTCGAAAAGCATTAAACATTTATGGCAATTTAGCTAGCTAGCTTGCTGTTGCTAGCTAATTTGTCCTGGGATATGAACATTGGGTTGTTATTTTACCTGAAATGCACAAGGTCCTCTTCTCCGACAATTAATCCACAGATAAAATGGTAAAAGTTTGTTTTCTAGTAATCTTTCCTCCTTCAGGCTTCTTCTTAGGACTTTATATGGCAGTTGGCAACCAACTTTATGGTGCATTACCACAACCAACTGGACTGGAGCGTAGACCTCAGTTCATCTTTCAATCACCCACGTGGGTAGATGCTCCTAAAAACCAATGAGGAGATGGGAGAGGCAGGATTTGCAGCGCGTTGAGCGTCACAAATAGAACCAAGTTCTATTTTAGCGCCTGGCCACGCAGACGCGCGTGCAATGATTGAATAACATGTATGTGTACATTTATTTTGCAACGCTTGCGCACGTGACGCGTCCAGTGTGGTCAGCATGTTAGTGAGACATTAGATTAGCCATCTGTTTATCAGGTTTCAAAAGCCATGATTGGAACAGTGGGGCTTGAAGCCAAGGTGTCAGTTGTGAAATTGAGTTTTGGACATAAGTCTGATAAATAAATTAATGGCTTGACATGACAATTAGACTTGTTTCTCCTCACTAGCCTAAAGATACAGATATTAATTTCATGGAGAATTGACTACATCTGAAAGTGTTCAATCCTGTATATACTGTACTCTGAGACACACACACACACACCTCTCTTCACTGGACATAACCATTTGATAGAAAATCCCTCGCTGCAAGCACAACACCTTAAATCAATGAAAATAAAACAAAGGTTTGAGAGTAGTCTAGACCCACACACACACACACACACACACACACACACCTTATTTTAGACTGCCAAATGATACTGTCTGGGCTATTAAGGGGCTGGAGTGTGTATAGGTGACATTTGGCTAGGAACTTATGTTCTCTGCCTGCACAGTTCTTTAGCCAGGGTCATAGACAGAAACAAATAATGATTTTGGAAGTGAGTTGCTTTAAGGCTCACCCTCCACAAAGTCAGACGATATTGCTTGTGGTGTAACACTACAAGTTGAACCTCATACGTACTGTAGCAGTTCATATGGGAATATGTTACTGAAGGAATGTAGAAAAATCAGCCTGTGAGTTAGCCATATCATAACGAATGACTAATTAGCTATAATTTGTTGTAAAAACACTTCACAACACAGAAGATGACTTGGATGGTAATGCATCAAATCCAGGTGCCTTATACTTGACCCTTTCCTGAAATGTTATGGAGAAACACTGTTTCCAATTTTTCTTGGAACATGTGGCTTTGTTTACACATGAGCACGAGGCAGATCTCTTCCTGCAAGGCCATAGAGGCTCGAGGCAGGCACATGAGCTATGAATACAAATGATGCTGTAACGGCAACAAAATGTGGAAAAAGGGAAGGGGTCTGAATACTTTCCGAATGCACTGTGTGTGTGTGTGTGTGTGTGTGTGTGTGTGTGTGTGTGTGTGTGTTATATATATATATATATATATATATATATATATATATATATATATATTAGTGCCAGTCAAAAGTTTGGACACACCTACTCATTCAAGGGTTTTTCTTTATTTTTACTATTTTTTACATTGTAGAATAATAGTGAAGACATCAAAACTATGAAAAAAACACATATGGAATCATGTAGTAACCAAAGAAGTGTTAAACAAATCTAAATATATTTTTTATTTGAGATTCTTCAAATAGCCACCCTTTGCCTTGATGACAGCTTTGCACACTCTTGGCATTCTCTCAGCCAGCTTCACCTGGAATGCTTTTCCAACAATCTTGAAGGAGTTCCCACATAAGCTGAGCACTTGTTGGCTGCTTGGGTTGAGGTCTGGGGATTGTGGAGGCCAGGTCATCTGATGCAGCACTCCATCACTCTCCTTCTTAGTAAAATAGCCCTTACACAGCCTGGAGGTGTGTTGGGTCATTGTCCTGTTGAAAAACAAATGATAGTCCCACTAAGCCAAAACCAGATGGGATGGCGTATCGCTGCAGAATGCTGTGGTAGCCATGCTGGTTAACTGTGCCTTGCATTCTAAATAAATCACAGACTGTCACCAGAAAAGCACCTCCACACCATCACACCTCCTCCTCCATGCTTCACGGTGGGAAATACACATGCAGAGATCATCCGTTCACCCACACCGTGTCTCACAAAGACATGGCGGTTGGAACCAACAATCTCCAATTTGGACTCATCAGACCAGATTTCCACCGATCTAATGTGCATTGCTCGTGTTTCTTGGCCAGTGGTTTCCTTGCAGCAATTCGACCATGAAGGCCTGATTCACACAGTCTCCTCTGAACAGTTGATGTTGAGATGTGTCTGTTACCTAAACTCTGTGAAGCATTTATTTGGGCTGCAATTTCTGAGGCTGGTGACTCTAATGAACTTATCCTCTGCAGCAGGGGTAACTCTGGGTCTTCCATTCCTGTGGCGGTCCTCATGAGAGCCAGATTCATCATAGCACTTGATTGTTTTTACGACTGCACTTGAAGAAACTTTCAAAGTTCTTGAAATGTTCCGTATCGACTGACCTTCATGTTTTAAAGTATTGGACTGTCGTTTCTCTTTGCTTATAATAAATGCTTCACAGAGTTCAAGTAACAGACACATCTCAACATCAACTGTTCAGAGGAGACTGTGTGAATCAGGCCTTCATGGTCGAATTGCTGCAAAGAAACCACTACTAAAGGACACCAATAAGAAGAAGAGACTTGCTTGGGCCAAGAAACACAAGCAATGGACATTAGACCGGTGGAAATTTGTCCTTTTGTCTGGAGTCCAAATGTGAGATTTTTGGTTCAAACCGCCTTGTCTTTGTGAGACGCATTTGCTGGTGAACGGATGATCTCTGCATGTGTTTTTTCCACCGTAAAGCATGGAGGAGGAGGTGTTATGGTGTGGGGGTGCTTTGCTGGTGATACTGTCTGGATTTATTTAGAATTCAAGGCACACTTATGTCACGCCTGCTCCCGCTCCCCCCTCCCTGATGCTCGAGGGCGCCAGGCTGCCCATCATTACACACACCTGTCACCATTGTTACGTTCATCAGCGCTTCATTGGACTCACCTGGACATCACTGTTTTATTACGTTTTATTATCTGTCTGTTCCTCAGTTATGATTCCCATGTCAGCATTAATGTTGTTTTCTTTCCCCTGTCCAGACGCTGTCCGGGTGTTGTTTCATGTCTGTATATATTAAATGTTCACTCCCTGTACTTGCTTCTCGTCTCCCAGCATCTGTCCTCACAGAATGCTGACACCAATATTGGAGGCATCAGGGAGTTTTTTTTTTTTTGTGTTGGTTGGTGATGTCGGGTCCGGGTGCTGAGGCCAAGGGAACCGGGGATGCCTCAGCTGGCTCGAGAGGTTTATTGCCTCGGTTGGCTCGGCAGGCTCCCACCCCACGCCTCAGCCGGCTCGTCAGGCTCACACGCCTCAGCCGGCTTGTCAGGCTCACACGCCTCAGCCGGCCCGTCAGGCTCCCACGCCTGGCCCGTCAGGCTCGGCAGGTTCCGCTCCTCGGCCGGCTCGTGAGGCTCACATGCCTCAGCCGGCCCGTCAGGCTCGGCAGGTTCCACTCCTCGGCCGGCCCCTCCGGCTCCCATGCCTCGGCCGGCCCGTCCGGCTCCCATGCCTCGGCCGGCCCGTCCGGCTCCCATGCCTCGGCCGGCCCGTCAGGCTCACCCAGGTGGAATGCCAGTTGGTGTCCCTAGACGGGGGGGTAAATGTCATGCCTGCTCCCGCCCTTCGAGGGCGCCAGGCTGCCCATCATTACGCACACCTGTCACCATCGTTACGCGCATCACTGCTTCGTTGGACTCACCTGGACTTCATCACTGTTTTATTACCTCCCCTTTATCTGTCTGTTCCTCAGTTGTGATCCCTTTGTCATCATTAATGTCATTATGTTTCCCCTGTCCAGACGCTGTCCGTGTTTTGTTTCATGTCTGTATATACTCACAACTTAACCTGCATGGCTACCACAACATTCTGCAGCGATACACCATCCCATCTGGTTTGGATTTAGTGGGACTATCATTTGTTTTTCAACAGGACAATGACCTAACACACCTCTAGGCTGTGTAAGGGCTATTTTACCAAGAAGGAGAGTGATGCATCAGATGACCTGGCCTCCACAAATCCCTGACCTCAACCCAATTAAGATGGTTTAGGATGAGTCGGACCGCAGAGTGAAGGAAAAGCAGCCAACAAGTGCTCGGCGTATGTGGGAACTCCTTCAAGACTGTTGGAAAAGCATTCCAGGTGAAGCTGGTTGAAAGAATGCCAAGAGTGTGCAAAGCTGTCATCAAGGCAAAGCGTGGCTATTATATATTTTGATTTGTTTAATACTTTTTTGGTTACTACATGAAAAATAAAGAAAAACCCTTGAATGAGTAGGTGTTCTAAAACTTTTGACAGCTAGTGTACATGTTCCAATATCTTAAACATAATCAATCTCACCAGTCATATGACTGAGGTAATGCCAAGTAATTTCAACATTTATCAGAGTGTGTCTTAAGATATCCTATTACCATCACCAGTGAACAATACAGGCCCATCACACATCCCTCTGTTCAATTCCAAACAATTTAATGACTGATTCCTCTTCACTTACACCTTATACCTGGCAAGACCCTATAACGTCATTTTCCCTCATCTATAATGGCAATTTACATGATTAATTGAATCTATTTTTATTTTACATCTCGGGTGACACTTTGCGCCCGCTTATCAGTTTCCAGTCATTAGGTGTCCGTGGCTTGACAATGGCCCCGTTGGCACAGGTGGACAGGATTTATCAGGATAATGTATGGCCCGAGTGCCGGGGCTTCTGCGTTGGCCTCCGACGCTCATAATTCTTCATTACTACGGCTGATGTTCGGCCATCCATCTGACTGGCGACTCACATCTCATGATCATCGTAATGTTCCCACAGGAGCCGTGAGGGGATGTGGAAGTCCCCGATAGAAGGATTCTGGAGCGTGCACACCTTTATCCCCATGGGTAGATTTTTGGGCATTTTGTTGGAATTGGCACATCTAACATCACCAGGGGTATGAACGCATTTGACCTTCAAAGGCTGTTAATAATTTATATCATAATCTGTCTGCCTCTAGCTTCAAGTGACTTGCGTTTCTATAGCGAACTGGGAGATGGATGAAAAAAAAAAACAGTTGAAATATGCATTTTAGTTTTATAACACCAGTGATCCCAATAAGCTCTTCTTATCCCCTCTATGGTGCTACATGGTTGACAGCAGTAGCTGACCCCATGTCAGTCCCCTTGATCTGCACGTTAGTCAGTCACTCGCCGGCCAGCAGGACTGGTGACAACAAGCACAGCGCCAAGCCCAAAAGTGTCCGTGAGATTAGCTGACCATGCCAAGCAGGGGATATTACCACAGCAGTCCTCATTGCCAGGGACTGGAGGCTGGCAGAGTGGGCATTCCCAATGTTGACACGGGGTTGTCGGACACCAGCTGCTGGAAATAAAAATCACTGGGACGAGATTAAAGTAATTTTCTCATAGGTGACAAGGGAAGTCTGTAAATCATAGCAGTATGATGCATGCCGTGCTGCCTATCCCCCTTCTCCAGTTTTTCCCATATACACTCCATGCTGTGCTATGAGTCAGGTGGAGTGTGTAAAAATGCCCCTTCCTTACCTCGTGTTAACTGCCATGTTTGTTTCTTTCCTTCCTTGAAGGTCACGTCCAGGTTTAATTACTACAGAATCAGCAACGTTCTCCCAATCTCTAGATGATTTATGTTCTGAGGAATATCTAATTGTTCTCGTATCATATCAGCAAGCAAACACTCAAACCTGTACCGAGAGGAGCCTCTTTGGGACCTTTGTCAGGCTTGTCATGCTGCCATCTTTGAAATATGGCGCTGCCTTTGTATGACACACCAGCGCTCACATTGCATTATAGCCCTTTGAGTGGTTTTACTTCATGGGAACATTGCACTGCGCAAGGTGCTTCCACCAGACCGCAAATAATGTGAATGGATGGGACCCCAAACGGCAAAGCTTGAGTGAGCAGGAGTTCATTTTGTGAGCCATTTCACTACATCACTCAACATTACTCTTTACATTTGTGGAATTTTGTTTCGTGTGACAAGTACCTTTCAGATATCTCAGCATGACATAAACATAGGTATTAGAGTGGAGATGATGGCGGTACAAATATCTCTCCCTTTCTTTTTCTCACTCGCCGTCAAGCTCTTTTCCCTTTCCCCTCTTTCTTGCAGATGCAATTTCACCACTGCAACATTACCTTAATGACGACCTGCGTTCTGTCAGCGTTTTGGAAGTCTTCTTGATAAAATTTTCTAGGGTGGAAGTTTGCAGCGGCTTTCCCTTTCCACGAATTGAAAGCTCCGGATGGTGACGCAGCGTGCTCCTACACGGGGGATCCGTCATAACCATCCGCAACCTGACCTCACTGACTTTAGATGATAAACACTACTCCATTTACAACATGCATGCATTTCCCTATATCTGACGCTAATACTCTCCTCCTGGTAGTGAGCCACGCCAGCAAGGCCATCACTTTGTCAGCTGCCTCCCTCCATTCCTCCGCCGGTGGTTTAATCTAATCTGCTAATGATTTAAAGGGCACTCTGACTTAAGGCTGATGTACACTCCACAGTATTCACCTCCCTCCCCCTCCCATTCTCCCTACCTCCTATTTCCCCATGCAAATGCGAGTGAATGAGATTCATGCTCCAGGGATGCCGTTTCGAGGAATCCTCATACTTGCATGAGGGGGGAAAAAAATCACCACAAGGAAAAGGGCTCTATCGTGTCTAATAGCAATACACTCCCTGCCACTAGTCAACAGAACAACAATCTAAGTGTGCATGCACGTTGGATAACGAGACAGATGGACAACACAGATTGCTGACATTAGCCTGCTCTTAATCTAGATCATGATTCCTCATCAAGCTAATAATTCATCAGAGGGGTCTCCATCTTGTTTGTTTTTTCACCAAACAAGCAGTGCACTATTGGCTGGCATAACACTTGACTGACCAAAGAACTGGAAACCATGGAACGCTCTGAAATGACAAGCATCAGCTGCTTTTTTCGAGTGCTTCTTTGACTGTATAGCTCCTTGTGATGAAGTGGCTCACTGAATTTAGTACCTTATTGTCCTGATCTTGTAAATGCTTCAGTACTTTCCCACTTTCTACCTGTTTGTAATGCATTTGGAATACATTTATGGACATCTATTAATTCAGAACGGCTTGTGGAATGGTTTGTAGAATGACCCATGGCTTGTTTCGATTGCTTATAGGAGGTCTTATGATGCAATATGGTTGTGATTAAAGGCAATATAAATCATAATCTATATCTAGTTGGTTCAAATCTAACATTTAACCAATGCTCTCTGAAAATGTCTAATGGTTTCTGGCCAACCAAGAACATTCAAAGTTAGTAAGGCTAACTGAGGCTAACTTTATTTGTGGCAGTCTGAACAGCTGCAAAAATCACTCTGAACTCTTGATGCAAGTGAAAAGGGGCCTTAAAAAACACAAAGTGCGATGGTATGGAAGGAATCAGAGTTGACATACTTCTTGGCCACCGCCGCTGACTGTTGTCCACTCTGTTGTCGCTGCTGTTAATTTCATAACGTTCTCCAAGGTGATGCGGCATACTTAGAGCGGTTGCCGCTATAAAACATTAATGGCGTCCACATAGAACAATGTGCTGGCCTCTATAACCTGTCATGAAAAGTTTCGCGACAAAGCTCTGTGGTCCTGACCCATGGGGTGAATCAAAATCTGTAAAAAAAAAAGATGATGATCTATAGAATATTTGGGTCAGGGAAACAACACAACTACAGAAGAAACATTTTTATAACGAGAGGAACGTTGAAGAGTGCCCCATGAGTATGCAGTAAGAATAGTACCAATATTTAGATTTTTTATGCTGTTATTAAAAAGTATTCTCTTTTTAGAATCACATCAGTTGACATCTAGAGAATCAAGGCCAAACACCATCCCTGTATTTGTATTTATTAGGGATCCCCATTAGCTGCTGCCTTGGCAAACACATTAAAGCACTTACATTACATATAAAACAAAAGATAAAACAGTACATCCTATAAAATTATTACACCACTACATATCTGCAATACAAAATGTACAATACAACATTTATAATACCACCATACAACAATATTACAATGTATGTGTATGCATGTGTCTGTACCTTTTGTGTGTGTCTCTTCACAGTCCCCGCTGTTCCATAAGGTGTATTTTTACCTGTTTTATAAATCTTATTCTACTGCTTGCATCAGTTACCTGATGTGCAATAGAGTTCTATGTAGTCATGGCTCTATGTAGTACTGTGCGCCTCCCATAGTCTGTTCTGTACTTGGGGATTGTGAAGAGACCTCTGGTGGCATGTGTTGTGGGGTATGCATGTGTGCTAGTAGTTTAAACAGACAGCTCGGTACATTCAGCTTGTCAACACTTCTTACAAAAACAAGAAGTGATGACGTCAATCTCTCTTCCACTTTGAGCCATGAGAGATTGACATGCATATCATTAATGTTAGCCTTCCGTGTACTTTTAAGGGCCAGCCGTGCTGCCCTGGTCTGAGCCAACTGCAAGTCCCTCTTTGTGGCACCTGACCACAGTAGTCTAGGTGCGACAAAACTAAGGCCTGTAGGACCTGCCTTGTTGATAGCTCTGTTAAGAAGTCAGAGCTTCACTTTATTATGGACAGACTTCTCCCCATCTTAGCTACTGTTGTTTCAATCTGTTTTGACCATGACAGTTTACAATCCAGGGTTACTCCAAGCAGTTTAGTCACCTCAACTTGCTCAATTTCGACATTATTCATTACGAGATGTAGCTGAGGTATAGCGTTTAGTGAATGATTTGTTCCAAATACAATGCTTTTAGTTTTGGAAATTCACTGTTGGGAACACTTAAACAACACGATGCAACTCCAAGTCAATCACACTTCTGTGAAATCAAACTGTCCACTTAGGAAACAACACTGATTGACAATACATTTCACATGCTGTTGTGCAAATGGAATAGATAACAGGTGGAAGTTATAGGCAAATAGCAAGACACCCCCAATAAAGGACTGGTTTTGCAGGTGGTGACCACAGACCACTTCTCAGTTCCTATGCTTCCTGGCTGATGTTTTGGTCACTTTTGAATGCTGGCGGTGCTTTCACTCTAGTGGTAGCATGAGACGGAGTCTACAACCCACACAAGTGGCTCAGGTAGTGCAGCTCATCCAGGATGGCACATCAATGCGAGCTGTGGCAAGAAGGTTTGCTGTGTCTGTCAGCGTAGTGTCCAGAGCATGGAGGCACTACCAGGAGACAGGCCAGTACATCAGGAGACGTGGAGGAGGCCGTAGGAGGGCAACAACCCAGCAGCAGGACTGCTACCTCCGCCTTTGTGCAAGAAGGAGCACTGCCAGAGCCCTGCAAAATGACCTCCAGCAGGCCACAAATGTGCATGTGTCTGCTCAAACGGTCAGAAACAGACTCCATGAGGGTGGTATGAGGGCCCGACGTCCACAGGTGGGGGTTGTGCTTACAGCCCAACACCGTGCAGGACGTTTCGCATTTGCCAGAGAACACCAAGATTGGCAAATTCACCACTGGTGCCCTGTGCTCTTCACAGATGAAAGCAGGTTCAAACTGAGCACGTGACAGAGTCTGGAGACGCCGTGGAGAATGTTCTGCTGCCTGCAACATCCTCCAGCATGACCGGTTTGGCGGTGGGTCAGTCATGGTGTGGGGTGGCATTTCTTTCCCATGTGCTCGCCAGAGGTAGCCTGACTGCCATTAGGTACCGAGATGAGATCCTCAAACCCCTTGTGAGACCATATGCTGGTGCGGTTGGCCCTGGGTTCCTCCTAATGCAAGACAATGCTAGACCTCATGTGGCTGGAGTGTGTCAGCAGTTCCTGCAAGAGGAAGGCATTGATGCTATGGACTGGCCCGCCCGTTCCCCAGACCTGAATCCAATTGAGCACATCTGGGACATCATGTCTCGCTTCATCCACCAACGCCACGTTGCACCACAGACTGTCCAGGAGTTGGCGGATGCTTTAGTCCAGGTCTGGGAGGAGATCCCTAAGGAGACCATCCGCCACCTCATCAGGAGCATGCCCAGGCGTTGTAGGGAGGTCATACAGGCACGTGGAGGCCACACACACTACTGAGCCTCATTTTGACTTGTTTTAAGGACATTACATCAAAGTTGGATCAGCCTGTTGTGTGGTATTCCACTTAAATTTTGAGGGTGACTCCAAATCCAGACCTCCATGGGTTGATACATTTGATTTCCATTGATAATTTTTGTGATTTTGTTGTCAGCATATTCAACTATGTAATGAAAAAAGTATTTAATAAGATTATTTCATTCATTCAGATCTAGGATGTGTTCTTTTAGTGTTCAATTTATTTTTTTGAGCAGTGTATTTAGGACAAACTTATTCCTTGCCACCCATTCTGAAACTAACTGCAGCTCTTTGTTAAGTGTTGCAGTAATTTCAGTTGCTGTAGTAGCTGACGTGTATAGTGTTGAGTCATCCGTATACATAGACACACTGGCTTTACTCAAAGCCAGGGGCATGTCGTCAGTAAAGATTGAAAAAAGTAAGGGGCCTAAACAGCTACCCTGGGGAATTCCTGATTATACCTGGATTGTGTTGGAGAGGCTTCCATTAAAGAACACCCTCTGTGTTCTGTTAGACAAGTAACTCTTTATCCACAATATAGCAGGGGGTGTAAAGCCATAACACATACATTTTTACAGCAGCAGACTATGACCCAGACAACTACAGTGAGGGAAAAAATATTTCATCCCCTGCTGATTTTGTACGTTTGCCCACTGACAAAGACATGATCAGTCTATAATTGTAATGGTAGGTTTATTTGAACAGTGAGAGACAGAATAACAACAAAATAATCCAGAAAAACGCATGTCAAAAATGTTATGAATTGATTTGCATTTTAATGAGGGAAAGAAGTATTTGACCCCTCTGCAAAACATGACTTTGTACTTGGTGGCAAAACCCTTGTTGGCAAACTCAGAGGTCAGACGTTTCTTGTAGTTGGCCATCAGGTTTGCACACATCTCAGGAGGGATTTTGTCCCACTCCTCTTTGCAGATCTTCTCCAAGTCATTAAGGTTTCGAGGCTGACGTTTGGCAACTTGAACCTTCAGCTCCCTCCACAGATTTTCTATGGGATTAAGGTCTGGAGACTGGCTAGGCCACTCCAGGACCTTAATGTGCTTCTTCTTGAGCCAATCCTTTGTTGCCTTGGCCGTGTGTTTTGGGGTCATTGTCATGCTGGAATACCCATCCACAACCCATTTTCAATGCCCTGGCTGAGGGAAGGAGGTTCTCACCCAAGATTTGAAGGTACATGGCCCCTTCCATTGTCCCTTTGATGCGGTGAAGATGTCCTGTCTCCTTTACCAGAAAAACACCCCCAAAGCATAATGTTTCCACCTCCATGTTTGATGGTGGGGATGGTGTTCTTGGGGTCATAGGCAGCATTCCTCCTCCTCCAAACACGGCGAGTTGAGTTGATGCCAAAGAGCTCGATTTTGGTCTCATCTGACCACAACATTTTCACCCAGTTCTCCTCTGAGTCATTCAGATGTTCATTGGCAAACTTCAGAAGGGCCTGTAAATGTGGTTTCTTGAGCAGGTGGACCTTGCGGGTGCTGCAGAATTTCAGTCCTTCATGGCGTAGTGTGTTACCAATTGTTTTCTTGGTGACTATGGTCCCGGCTGCCTTCAGATCATTGACAATATCCTCCCGTGTAGTTCTGGGCTGATTCCTCACCATTCTCATGATCATTGCGACTCCACGAGGTGAGATCTTGCATGGAGCCCCAGGCCGAGGGAGATTGACAGTTCTTTTGTGTTTCTTCCATTTGCGAATAATCGCACCAACTGTTGTCACCTTCTCACCAAGCTGCTTGGCGATGGTCTTGTAGCCCATTCCAGCCTTGTGTAGGTCTACAATCTTGTCCCTGACATCCTTGGAGAGCTCTTTGGTCTTGGCCATGTTGGAGAGTTTGGAATCTGATTGATTGATTGCTTCTGTGAACAGGTGTCTTTTATACAGGTAACAAGCTGAGATTAGGAGCACTCCCTTTAAGAGTGTGCTCCTAATCTCAGCTCATTACCTGTATAAAAGACACCTGGGAGCCAGAAATCTTTCTGATTGAGAGGGGGTCAAATACTTTTTTCCCTCATTAAAATTCAAATCAATTTCTGTTTTTCTGGATTTTTTTGTTGTTATTCTGTCTCTCACTGTTCAAATAAACCTACCATTAAATGTATAGACTGATCATTTCTTTGTCAGTGGGCAAACGTACAAAATCAGCAGGGGATCAAATACTTTTTTCCCTCACTGTAGCTTGTTCTTAAATTATTAAAGTCTAGTGTCCTCTGCTCACTATATGGGGATGTCTACATTGTCTATGTCCTGCTATGTCAACAGAAGATCTCACATACTGTAGATATGAAATCCTACTTTTTCACTTACCTTCCCAGACAAAGATGTAAGCCTTGTCCTGGACTCAAAAGCATGTTTAGTGGAGAATCCCCAATTGAAAGGTTTTTTTTGTCCAGGACAAGGCTTCATCTTTGTCCGGGAAACTGTCCCTTCAACTTTAGCCCTGCAATATTGATCAGGGTCACACTAATAGGGCACACAATGGAAAACGTTTGGATTTCTTCTTTCTTATTGGAAAATTCCAAGTATGCCCGTTTCAGTCCGGTTTCTTTGGTTTGGTGCCTAATGAACACGACCCTGTTGTCTGCTCTACCAATCTGTCCACAGCTAGGCTCAGTGGTGGTGGCGGCTGCAGCCAGCCAGGGATGCAGCCAGCCGATGCCCAGGGAGAATATCCTAATGAAAAGCAGCAGCACAGCTTCCCCGTCTATGAAAATATAATAGAAAACTTCCCCCGACTTTCCCATCTCTCCTCATGATCTGGCACAGGATTTATGGCTTCATTTTCTCTGGCCTTCGGTAAGGTAGCATCCTTTCCACAGATAGCCCTGCTACCCACAAACTGATGAGCGCTTATGGAAAATAATGTGCACACACACAACCACACATGTAGCCGCACACACACACAGCAAAAATAAGTTGAAACACTCAAATGCATTTATGCTTGTGTCAGGGCAAGAAAACAGTATGTGTTTTCATATGTTGATAAACAGACAGGGCAAATTGATTGGAGGGCAAATTGGATTTGAATTATGAGTCACCTGTCGCCTGTACTGTAAAAGCAGAGAGAGTGAGAGACATGGACTGGCTGCTAGGGACTTCCTTTTCCGTATGCGGTGCGAGGGAGTGGGGTGGTGTGGTCAAAGATGAGACTGATGAGTGATTTAGTTGGCTGTTTATCAAAGAGTTATTTTTGCCAGTGCCCAGCAGGGCCTGCCTGCCTGGGCACTGCAGTGTCTCAGCACTTCACCATGACTAATTATAGCGGCACACAACACAAGAAGCTCCACGAAGCCGTACATTTTCTGAAGAGAACACAAAGTGCTTGACTGAGTCGCATGGGGTGTGTGGGGGGGGTATTTGGGTATGACCACACGTCCAATTCCCAGTTTACCCCCTCAAGACGTTATTTTATTTTCTCCAAATGAGCCGGGAGCGCAATTATCTCAGACTTGCCACTACTCTGAATTCAGATGACTTGTTCCGCTGTTCACTAAAATAAAAGTTGATTGTATTGATACAAATTGCATTCATTCATCAGTCTTCCATCTTTATCAATGACCAGAGAATACTTTAGTTGTATGGATTTACTAAAGTCAGTCTATCCTTCTTTTCAGTTCTGGAATGGACTTCCCTGGAGTACCCGGGCCAACAGTCAATATAGGAGCATAAAGTCAAATCAGAAGGCGCTGATCTGGGTGCTTAAGTAAAGATTACACAGTGATGAATCAGACTGTTGGTCACATTGACTACTGTTATCTGCCTATTACACTGTTTCTGATTCCTCCAGTGATGCTTAATTGAACAATGTGACTTTTCCTTTAGTCAAAACGGTTTTCTTAAACCTCGTGCTACCAACATATTTAATCCATGGATTACCATTGTATTACCAAGAAACTATTGGGAAAACCAACAATCATAGCAAAATATTAACTTAATTCTTATCAAACATCATTAGAAATCTAAATAATGTTATCTGAAATAAAACCCAAAATACTTATTTTAGCAAAATTACAGTTAATTTGTATATTCTTTAATAATTTCCCCCAAAATGTTTCCCAAAGTACAATCCACATTAGTACAAGGCTGATTTACCATATTTTGATTGTAGTATCATTAAGTTAAGAATTTGTAAATATTCATTTTGTCATATTTACAGTATGTGGTAAAAACGACTGCCATTTAAAGGGGCAGTGCACCAACATTTGAAAAATTGTTCATTTTATTGACAAAAAATGATTCATCCATTGATCCTGAAAGACAAAGACCAAAAATATATTATTGACTTACCCCACTGCCAGCATTTATTGAAACAATGGGAGTGGTAGGGTCTATGGTAGGTAACAACACATCTGCCACACTGATCCTAAACACGGGGGCCCCTCAGGGGTGCGTGCTCAGTCCCCTCCTGTACTCCCTGTTCTCCCATGACTTCATGGCCAGGCACGACTCCAACACCATCATTAAGTTTGCCGACGACACAACAGTGGTAGGCCTGATCACCGACAACGATGAGACAGCCTATAGGGAGGAGGTCAGAGACCTGGCACGCCCCCATTCTCATCGACGGGGCTGTAGTGGAACAGGTTGAGAGCTTCAAGTTCCTTGGTGTCCACATCACCAACGAACTATCATGGTCCAAACACACCAAGACAGTCGTGAAGAGGGCACGACAAAGCCTATTCCCCCTCAGGAGACTGAAAAGATTTGGCATGGGTCCTCAGATCCTCAAAAAATTATACAGCTGCACCATCGAGCGCATCCTGACTGGTTGCATCACCGCCTGGTATGGCAACTGCTTGGCCTCCGACCGCAAGGCACTACCGAGGGTAGTGCGTACGGCCCAGTACATCACTGGGGCCAAGCTTCCTGCCATCCAGGACCTCTATACTAGGCTGTGTCAGAGGAAGACCCTCAAAATTGTCAAAGACTCCAGCCACCCTAGTCATAGACTGTTCTCTCTGCTACCGCACGGCAAGCGGTACCGGAGTGCCAAGTCTAGGTCCAAAAGACTTCTCAACAGCTTCTACTCCCAAGTCATAAGACTCCTGAACAGCTAATCATGGCTACCCGGACTATTTGCACTGCCCCCCCACCCTCACCCCATATTTTTACGCTGCTGCTACTTTGTTAATTATTTATGCATAGTCACTTTAACTCTACCCACATGTACATATTACTTCAACTACCTCAACTAGCCGGTGCCCCCGCACATTGACTCTGCACCGGTACCCCCCTGTATATATAGCCTCCCTACTGTTATTTTATTTCACTTCTGCTCATTTTTTCTCAACACTTTCTATGTTGTTGTTTTATTGTACTTTTTTATTAAAAATAAATGGACTGTTGGTTAAGGGCTGTAAGTAATCATTTCACTGTAATGTCTGCACCTGTTGTATTCAGCGCATGTGGCCAATAAAATTTGATTTGATTTGATGGTAGGATGCTTCAAAAAGCATGACCAAATCCTCAAATGTCACTTCAAACTAAATAGTATTTAAACCCAAATATCATAAATTGCACATATAGAATATTGGAGATGTATGAATTTGGGTATTCTGAGAATGCATACCAATACAGCACTATATACTGTACATTCAGAGGGGAGCTGGTTTCTGTATTAGAGTTCTACCAAGCCTTCATACTACTGACAGACTTTTATGAGCAGTTTTGACTGCAATTTAGCATAGGTAATTTAGATTTTGTGCACGACCATCTCTGCAGGTGATCTGTCTAAGGTGGATATTACTCCAACTGGTCCCCCTCCACCTTCTGAGGATATGTATAACTTAATATTATGTCTCCAGGGAAACCTGGACTTCTTCTCGGAGAAGAGAGTTTCGGAGTTCTGAATTGCAGTTATCAAGTATTTTTTGGGCTGGGGTCAAAATGATCCCAAAGGACTTTTAAAAGTCCATATTGATACAGAAACACTAACAATAAAGTTTAAATGTGTTAAGAACAAGTTGATTGACAAAGTCATGAAAGATTGGAAGAATTGAATAAACCACCTTTGGGCAATGATAAATAATATGCCTCTGTGGTCAAAATGACCCCAGTCGATAGTATGAGGGGTATTAATAATAATTGTCTTAATAATCATCATGTAGTGATCACTATTTAGAAAGGTATACTGAAATAATTATTAAGTAATATGATAATAGAGACCAATGTTCATACAGAGTATTCCTGGATGACCTTTAGAAATAAAGTGCCTTCAGAAACTATTCATACCCCTCGACTTATTCCACATTTTGTTGTGTTTCAGCCTGAATTCAAAATGGATTAAATCGTTGTTGTTTTTTATCTCACCCATCTTCACACAATACCACATAATGACAAAGTGAAAACATGTTTTAAGAGATTTTTGCACATTTATTGAAAATGAAATATAGACATTTCATTTACATAAGTATTCAAACCCTTTGCTATGACACTCCAAATTGAGCTCAGGTGCATCCAATTTCCTTGGTTCATCCTTGATATGTCAAAACTTGATTGGAATCCACCTGTGGCCAATTCAATTGTTTGGACATGATTTAGAAAGAAACGCCTGTTTATACAAGGTCCCACAGTTGACAGTGCATGTCAAAGCAGAGATTATACCATGAAGTCCAAGGAACTGTCCTTAGATCTCGAGATAGAATTGTGATGAGGCATATATCTGGGGAAGGGTATAAAACAATTTCTAGAGTGTTGAAAGTTTCCAAGAGCACAGTGGTCGCCATCGTCGGGAAATTAAACAAATATGGAACTACCCATACTCTGCCTAGAGCTGGTCATCTGACCAAACTGAGCAACAGGGCAAGAAGGACCTTGGTCAGGGAGGTGACCAAGAACCCAATGACCACTCTGACAGAACTACAGAGTTCCTTGGCTGAGATGGGAGAACCTGCCAGAAGGACAACAGTCTCTACAGTACTTCACCAATCTGGACTTTATGGGAGAGTGAACAGATGGAAGCCACTCCTGAGAAAAAGGCACATGACAGCAAAGCACTATAGTTGAAGTCGGAAGTTTACATAAACATTAGCCAAATACATTTAAACTCAGTTTTTCACAATTCCTGACATTTAATCCCAGTAAAAATTCCCTGTCTTAGTTCAGTTAGGATCACCACTTTATTTTAAGAATGTGAAATGTCAGAATAATAGTAGAGAGAATTATTTATTTCAGCTTTTATTTATTTCATCACATTCCCAGAGGGTCAGAAGTTTACATACACTCAATTAGTATTTGGTAGCGTTGCCTTTAAATTGTTTAACTTGGGTAAAACATTTCGGGTAGCCTTCCACAATCTTCCCACAATAGGTTGAGTGAATTTTGAACCATTCGTCCTGACAGAGCTGGTGTAACTGAGTCAGGTTTGAAGGCCTCCTTGCTCACACACGCTTTTTCAGTTCTGCCCACACATTTTCTATAGGATTGAGGTCAGGGCTTTGTGATGGCCACTCCAATGCCTTGACTTTGTTGTCCTTAAGCCATTTTGCCACAACTTTGGAAGCATGCTTGGGGTCATTGTCCATTTGGAAGACCCATTTATGACCAAGCTTTAACTTCCTGACTGATGTCTTGAGATGTTGCTTCAATATATCCACATAATTTTCCTTCCTCATCATGCCATCTATTTTGTGAGGTGCACCAGTCCCTCCTGCAGCAAAGCACCCCCACAGCATGATGCTGCCACCCCCGTTCTTCACGGTTGGGATGGTGTTCTTCGGCTTGCAAGCCACCCCCTTTTTCCTCCAAACATAATGATGGTCAATATGGCCAAACAGTTCCATTTTTGATTCATCAGACCAGAGGACATTTCTCCAAAAAGTACGAACTTTGTCCCCATGTGCAGTTGCAAACCGTAGTCTGGCTTTTTAATGGCGGTTTTGGAGCAGTGGCTTCTTCCTTGCTGAGCGGCCTTTCAGGTTATGTCGATATAGGATTCGTTTTACTGTGGATATAGATACTTTTGTACCTGTTTCCTCCAGCATCTTCACAAGGTCCTTTGCTGTTGTTCTGGGATTGATTTGCACTTTCCGCACCAAAGTATGTTCATCTCTAGGAGACAGAACGCGTCTCCTTCCTGAGCGGTATGACGGCTGCGTGGTCCCATGGTGTTTATACTTGCATACTATTGTTTGTACAGATGAACGTGGTGGATGAACCAGACTTGTGGAGGTCCACAAATTTTTTTTTGAGGTCTTGGCTGATTTATTTTCATTGTCCCATGATGTCAAGCAAAGAGGCACTGAGTTTGAAGGTTGGCCTTGAAATACATCCACAGGTACACCTCCAATTGACTCAAATGATGTCAATTAGCCTATCAGAAGCTTCTAAAGCCATGACATCATTTTCTGGAATTTTCCAAGCTGTTTAAAGGCACAGTCAATTTAGTGCATGTAAACTTCTGACCCACTGGAATTGTGATACAGTGAATTATAAGTGAAATAATCTGTCTGTAAACAATAGTTGGAAAAATTACTTGTGTCATGCACAAAGTAGATGTCCTAACCGACTTGGCAAAACTATAATTTGTTAACAAGAAATGTGTGGAGTGGTTGAAAAACGAGTTTTAATGACTCCAACCTAAGTGTATGTAAACTTCCGACTTCAACTGTATGTCTGGAGAAAACCAGGCACAGCTTATCACCCATCTAACACCATCCCTACTGTGAAGCATGGTGGTAGCAGCATCATGCTATGGGGATGCTTTTCAGCAGCAGGGACTTGGAGACTGATAAGGATAGAGGGAACAATTAATGGAGCCAAATACATGCAAATCCTTGAGAACCTGCTTTAGAGTGCAAACAATCTTGGACTGTGACGGAGATTTATGTTCCAACAGAACAATGTCCCCAAGCATAAAGTCAAGGCAAAACTGGAATGGCTTCAGAACAAGAATGTGAAAGTCCTTGAGTGGCCCATCCAAAGCCCAGACTTGAATCACATTGAAAATCTATGTAAAGACTTGAAGATTGCTGTTCACCGCCGCTCCCCATCTAACTTAAGAGCTTGAGAAAATCCAGATGTGCAAAAGTGATACAGACATACCCAAGAGACTCAAAGCTGTAATCGCCGCCAAAGTTGCTTCTACAAAGTATTGACCCAGGGGTGTGAATACTTATGTAAATTAGATATTTATGTATTTGACTACATTTATAAAAACATGTTTTCACTGTCATTATTGGGTATTGTGTGTAGATGGATGAGAAATCTATTTAATCCATTTTGAATTGAATACTTTCTGAAGGCACTGTATGCCATCAGCGAGTTTGTAACTTGTGTCTGGGTATATATCGCTAAAAGCATACCTAATTAGTCTACACTTCTGTATGTTCATGGAAATAATTATGGCACTTAAGTGCAATGAGGTAGTCCTACAGTAATAAATGTCTTTCATTGAAGCAAACTGCGGCAAAATGAATATATCCTACACCATTCATTAGCCTGATGCTTTTTTTATGTGTTCTGATTAGTTGTCAGACCTGAGATGTAAAATGGCTACTAATGCCTGAGAACCATTAGTCACAGTTCACACAAATCCAACCTTTAGCATCACTTTGATGTAGAGAAAAAAGACAGATAAAAAAATAAAAAAAATATGGAAGTTGCTTTCATTTCAAGCATATTTGAAACCAAAATGAATGTATGGTAAAACAAAGTTGGTGCACATGTTCTAATACTAACACTTTCTCTGATAAAAAAAAAAACAGCCATCTACAGTATGTTAACCAATAATAATTTATGCATTTAGTGATTAGCTCCTGTTTTGTTCAAAGCCTATTGATCTTTATTTAGATGAAGGGTGATTTAAAATGCCATTGCAACCCTGAGGCTAAAGTGGCCCTAGGGGGCCTCGCCAGCAGTTGACAGTGGACAAACAGAATACATGATTAAATAGTCTGGCTGGCTCTTTGTCACGACAGATATACCGACTTGTCTGTCAGGTGAAACAAGGTTGTTTGTTCAAAAACAAACCATGTCCCCCACTGTGGTCACCGACCCTTTCACCCGATCACAGCTCAATCACACATACGTTTCCTGCTTTTATCTCAGCGAGGCCCCTGTCCCGTGCTCAAAACTGTTACCAAAAATGATAAAGTAATGTGTGTAAAATGCTTAACCGTCCTACATTTTCCTGTCTTGGTCCCTCTAGATATTACTTGTGTGTGCAAAAGTATGAATCATATATTCTGTACATGGGAAATTTGCAATTTAAAGTATTATTATTATGGCTGAATTAGCAAAGTAAAACATACTATTGCTCACAAAAATTTCAGAGCCTTTAAGCACGCTCATATTTCAATTAGACCCATGTTGTATGACAAAAGCATGTGGGGGTGGGGGGGAGAAAGAGATGAGAGAATGACCATTCATTTCAAACAGCTTAGACAATGGAAATAATGCCAGTACTTAGGAGAGATTCATTTCCATTGACAACAGTTTAAAATGTGCCAGCCTTGATTAGTCATAATCAGCGGCTTCCATACAAACCGAAGAATGAATAGGAAAAGCCCCTTACACTGTCTCATCCCTTTCTTTCTATAGCAACTCAGCTCCTAATCCAATTTACAGTCACACAGCATTGAAATCATATCTCTTGAAATCAGGTTTTGATGTGGATACTGTTTTTTTGTTTATCCATCCTCTCCTTCCTAAATGTGGGAGAATAAATACAAATCAAATAATTATAAAGGAGTATCAAGGACTGCACCCAGGAATGCAGCCATTGAAAGCTGGACATGTGCTGTGGAACATGTAACCGTGATTCGGGAGTCATGGCGATTACAATTCGCTGTGTGCATTGTGTCTTGATTGATACAATTAGCTGTGCATTTTACAAAGGGTAAAACCTCAGATTTGATTTGACATCAGAATGTCTCTGAGGTGTGTTAATAGAAATCACAGACAAGCCAAGTTGTATTGACATTAATTCCATACAAAAGGTGATATTCTGTACTGTTGCCTTGTATTCATCATTTGCTCTCAAATCTAAAATAGCTTCACTGTCCATATACATGTGATAAGGACTGTATGTTGCTCCTTCATTGCAAGTGGTTGGAGCAGATATGCACAGCCCACTGCCAAGGACTTCCCTCCTCCTGCGTAATGCAGTGTAATTTCAAGAACAAGACTCAGTGAAAGTCCTGCGGTGGAAAATTTTTTGACAGGGCATACATCACATCCTAATTAGTCTGCATTCCCCAATGAGTTATATTATTCAATTTTTCTTTTTCTAGAAATCAGAGCCTGAGAGCACTAGGGCTAGCAAGCTCACTAATATATAATATAATCAAATATATGCCATTTAGCAGGCTTACGGTCATGCGTGCATACATCTCGACCCAATGTACACTACAAGTGCAGAGGTTGGTTTACCAGTCTGTGCCAGGCTGTGCTATTATGCTTATTATCCTGCTGGCTAACAAATATGATCCTTTGAGTGGCTCATCAACATCACATGACAAATGCATACCTTTTTAGAAGTTCCCTATATATGTTCATGTAGCATGTCTAGTTTCCCCACCAGTAGAGGTTCCTTAGAGGAGGAAGGAGAGGACCATCCTCCTCAGTGAATTTCATAGAAATAATAGGGAAACATTAAAAAAGGTATCCTTTTTAGATAAAACTATAATAAATATATTCACGTCACCAAATAATTGATTAAAACACATTGTTTTGCAAAGAAAGTCTAAAGTAGCCTCAACAGCACTCTGTAGCGTAGCACCATGGTGTAGCCGGAAGAAAGCTAGTTTCAGTTCCTCCTCTGGGTATATTTACTTCAATACAAAACTTAGGAGGCTCATGTTCTCGCCCCCTTCCATAGACTTACACAGTAATTATGACAACGTCCAGAGGGAGTCCTCCAACCTATCAGAGCTCTTGCAGCATGAACTGACATGTTGTCCACTCAATCAAAGGATCAGATAATTAATCTAGTACTGAATGCATAATCTACTGCTAGCTAGCACTGCAGTGCATAAAATGTGGTGAGTAGTTGACTCAAAGTGAGAGCTATGGCTATCCAACACTGGAACTCATCCAAGTCAAGGTACAATTTTGGTTTTATTAATTTATTGCCACCGGGGCCCGCCGGTGTAACTGCTAAACTGCTTGCTGACTGTACTCTGTACTGCGTGATTATAGCGGGTATATATATATATATATATATATATATATATATATATATATATATATATAGAGCTGTGAGGGGAACGGCACCTCCGTACCTTCAGGCTCTGATCAGTCCCTACACCCAAACGAGGGCATTGCGTTCATCCACCTCTGGCCTGCTGGCTCCCCTTCCTCTGCGGAAGCATAGTTCCCGCTCAGCCCAGTCAAAACTGTTCGCTGCTCTGGCACCCCAATGGTGGAACAAGCTCCCTCACGACGCCAGGACAGCGGAGTCACTCACCACCTTCCGGAGACATTTGAAACCCCACCTCTTTAAGGAATACCTGGGATAGGATAAAGTAATCCTTCTACCCCCCCCCCCCCTAAAAATAATAATAATAATAATAGTAAAGTGGTTATCCCACTGGCTATAGGGTGAATGCACCAATTTGTAAGTCGCTCTGGATAAGAGCGTCTGCTAAATGACGTAAATGTAAATGTAAATGTACTAATGCGTTAGTTCTAGTAGCTATGTTGACTATGACATTACTAACGTCGTTAGTTAATATGGTGACAATGATGTAGGCTGTGTGTAGTGGTTAGCGGTTATGATATGAAGACAGCTGATGTGCTGTGCACTGAAGTCCACAAGGGAAAAGGTGAAAAGGTGAGAATTATACATGGCTGCTATGAAAGTGAACTGTGTTTGCATGTGATTAGGGGTGTATTCATTCTGCAGATTCTGCTGAAAAAACGTTTCTTAAACGGAAGCAAACGTGCATACCTTAACTGGTCGAATAGAAACTCTCCTTTGCAAAGGTTGGACTAATGATTACACGCTAGATCAGCTAGATGCAGGCAAGAGTGTGCAAGGCGGTATTGAATGTGTCACTGTCACCTTGATTACTCTATTTGTTCTCTAGACCTGTGCTCCTACATTGTAAAGTTTCATTCATAGGCTAGGTTGTCGCAACCTCATGATGGGTATAGGGAAAATTCAAGTATCATGTAGTAGCCTAAACCTATCGATGTAACATTGAGCTGGGTGAATGGAATATGAATGACGGTCATCCAATATGCTGTAATAGAAATAAGGCCATGATCATAATAAAAACGATCATCCTCCCTCATCTTAAAATTAACCGACTGCCTCTGTTCCCCACATATCATCTAGCCTTATTGCCGTCTCTGTTCAGCTATTACATTCCACATCTTGCCACTCCTGTCATTTGCCAAAGAGACTGGCTTTTCGTCAATCTTCAAATATGAACATTCTATCATTAAAGAGCGAGGAGATCAGAGGATTTGATCCTGATTCAATAACCCTCACAGCTATCATTCAAGCACAATGTTTATGCAAATTAGGAAAATGTTCTAACTTAATTCATACATTTGATTGGAAACATTCTAACATTGGGCAATGTGATCACACCAGAAAAGCTCTCGCCATTCGAACTTCCCCCCCCAGTTCATTGTGAACGCTGTAGCCTATTTTATATCAAGCAAGCTAGAGCAAGGTGCTTCTTTCCTCAAATATATTTATTTTTGACCTCCTCAAAATAAGTGACCAAACGATATTGCTACTTCTAGGACACGCATTGAGCTAGGCTACTGGTTCAAGAGCTATAAGAGGAATAGAGAGAGGATGGAAGAGAGGGAGGCAGTGGAGATACCAGCAGAGATGCATGAATTGGGCTAGAAGGGAACAGTGAAGACAGAGATGTGTGAATTAGAAGTTAATTCATAGGCTGGGGCTGGGCTATTATTCCACCATTCATATCCTAGCCTACAGTGATCGTGCTATGCAAGCCAGAGACAAAAACATTTGTCTGACGCATGTTTTATGCCAATGAATTGAACTTAAACATTGGCAGTTTAATTAAATGTGCAATAAAAAAGTATAGTGCCTAGGCATATTTAATGAAACCCTGGCGATCACAATGATTCCCCACTGAGCTCCTTTTTGGAAATGGCAAGTTCACTTTCTCATCCGTAGACACATATCAAGTGCAAGTGCACTACCGTGGATCGCTAAAATAATGGTTATGATCACATTTCCTCAATTTAAATATTAGGCCTATCGCGACACCTATACATTTGGCAGCCAAGCACGAGTGATCAGTGTAGCCTTTTATAGTCTAGACACGATGTTAACATATCTTCACGCCTAGAATAAAAGCCATCAGGCTTCAGTCTGACTCAATTGAATGAAGAATTACAGTTAGGCGTCTCCCGAGTGGCGCAGCGGTCTAAGGCACTGCATCGCAGTGCTTGAGGCGTCACTACAGACCCGGGTTCGATCCCGGGTTGTGTCGCAGCCGGCTGCGACCGGGAGACCCATAAGGCGGCGCACAATTGGCCCAGCGTCGTCTGGGTTAGGGGAGGGTTTGGCCGGCCGGGATGTCCTTGTCCCATTGCGCTCTAGCGACTCCTGTGGTGGGCAGGCACATGCACACTGACACGGTTGCCAGTTGTACGGCGTTTCCTCTGACACATTGGTGCAGCTGGCTTCCGGGTTAAGCGAGCAGTGTGTCAAGAAGCAGTGCGGCTTGGCAGGGTCGTGTTTCGGAGGACGCATGGCTCTCAACCTTCGCCTCTCCCGAGTCCGTACGGGAGTTGCAGCGATGGGACAAGACTAACTACCAATTGGATATCACAAAATGGGGGAGAAAAAGTAAAATAAACAATAAAGATTTACAGTTAGGAAAAATGAATCTCGTGTGAATCTTCTGGAATAAGGCATATGCTGGGCTAGTAATTACACAACAAACGTCTCTAGTAATAGGCCTAATATAGCTGACTTTCTCGCCACCCTTTCCTTATGACATTACATTATTTTAGTGTAATGCTATAATGTAGCCTAGGTGTGATGCGTGTGATAGGAGTCAGGCGCAGGAGAGTAATACGCATCCAAAGAGTTTATTCCGTGGATAAACAGTTGTGCAAGCATGCGACAACAAAACTCAGCCACAGGGGTAATATCTACCCTGGCAACAACAAGGTAAGGGTAGCTCAACCGAGCTACACACAGCTCACTACAAACAATCACCCACACAGACAAGGAAGCAGAGGGAACACTTATACAATGACTAATTGGGGATAAGGACCAGGTGTGTGTGATTAATTAGACAAGACTAGTGGAGGGATGATAAATGGATCGGCAGCAGCTAGTAAGCCGGTGACGACGAACGCCGAAACCTGGCCGAACAAGGAGGGGAGGCAGCCTCGGCGGAAGTCGTGACACTAGGCCTACTTTGATGGACTACAACAGGAGGTTACTGTAAAAGGTGAAATCACTGTCCCAAAAATAGACCTGAGAATGCAGTCATGCTCAAGACATGGCTGGGAAACTGTCATGGAAAGCCACAGTTTGATGGTTGGTGTTGGTTTCAGACTCCCCAGTTCTTGGAATTTTTCAGGTGTTTCTCAGTGTTTTCAGATCAGTGCAGATGGCCAAGATAAGATGAGAGAGGAAGACTATTGAGATGCAACCTCCAGCTGCCAGGGGTTTGCTTTAACAATTCATACTGGGAAGAACAACATATTGTGGATTCCGTAAGGCCCTTCAAAGTGCTGAGTGATCCTTTAAAGTTGCTGTGACTATCCTTTGTAATTAATAAGATTTAATAAGATATGAAAGCTTAAGAGGTGACATTGACGAGCTGAGTGCCACTTAAAGAGGGTACTTTAAAATGTACCTTTTTCAGCATGTGTTTACAGTACTGTGATCCATATCACCTAATTGTAAACAAACTTGAGGACAACAGCGAGAACAGCACACACCGAGTCAGTTCAGGATGGAAACAGCCATAACAGTCGTCATATATAGCATCTAGCAAAGTCCCCCCCCCCCCGTCCGTCCGTCCGTCCGTCTGGGGTTAGCGTCGAGCTAAGCCCTCTGATACATTTTCATATTTTCTTCAAAGTGAAGATGGATCACGCACTTTGTGCCCTGGGTGAAATAGTTTCTCTGAAACCTTCCTCTGGGTTAAAGCCACAGACTGTATACCTCCGAGGCAAACCCCAGGGCTCGTCGCTTGACCCTAGACGCCTTGACTAGTCTGCTACGTGCTATTAAAGCTTTCAGACACAGAGGATCCCTGTTGCACTGAGGCCAAGCTGGTTGGATTCCTGCATACGTGTCTGTCCTAGTTAAGAGGAGAGATGAGCGACTACGGGTTCAGAAGAAACTGTGTTTTATCTCCGCAGTTACCCTCTCCTCCTTATGTCCTCCTTTTCACTTTGCATTGACAGCAGAAAACTCTGAAGTCTCATCTCACTGAGAAGAAGCTTGGAGGGGATGAAGTTAAACATCAGACAATTGGTTCCGACGCGTCTTTGAGCATTTGAGAGACATCATTTCAATCTAGCTTCGTGAGAGGATATCATTATGAGTGGCGCTCACTGTAAGATCTTTGAGATTATTCCAATGAAAGACTTCTTCCTGTCAAGGCGATAATGCAAAATGTTGTATTGCTTTTGATCGTTATCTGGGTTGCGAGAGAGAGAATAAGTAAATGTAATCTCTGAACCTTTACTAGGGACAAGTTAATGAAGAGTTGTTGATGAAAGCAGTAGTGTTTTATCACAGACTTTTCTCTGTGATCCTGTTTAATGCTTCATCATTACCCTGCTCTGTCTTTGAGAGTTTTATTTCATTTTATTGGGGAGAGGGGTACAGGGTTAGATTTAGGGTTTCTATGGGGGTGTTGGGACGGTACAGCACACACATAACAATGTCCCAACTATCTTTTACCTCATAAGCTGCAATTCATAGGACTTTCAGACTATTCTGTCTTCGTTCTCCCTACACAGGAAGTGCCTGGTCTGCGGTAAGCCAAAATATCTGCATTAATTTTACTTCAACTCAAACTTTTTTCACCACTTTTTCTGGAATGCCTTTCACCCTTGGTCAGCCCAAAACCTGCCCAAAATCTGTCAACACAAGAGATCTGTTATTAATTTATAATCATTTTCCCTTGATATGATAGACATCGCCTCGCCCTGCAATCTAATTGCTTTCATCATGGAGGAAGTCCTCCGTTCACATTCCACGCTGTTGTAACTCAAGCAGATAATCAAGTCCTGGCACAGGTGTAGTCGTGGCGACAGCCTCAATAGCCATGACAAATATTACTGCTCATATGTTAAGCTGCCTGTACTCTACTATTCAAAAGACTGTTAAGTGGCAATAAAAGTCAGAGCAAAAGATATCTGGGTTTAAATAGCATTTGTTCTATAAAAAAAAAAAAATCTATCACAATGGAACCAATGGAATAGTCCCAAATGTGCAAACTCCGCCCATCTGGCACTCCAAACAGGCTCAATCAAATGTTCAAATTATTGCTATGGTTATAACTCTCTTTGCCAAAATCAGATAATGAAACCTTCACACCACGTTCATATGCCCTGCAGCGATCATCAGCATGGTGCTGCTTGCATCATACAGCCCTAGAGGAAAGTTTCAACTCAACAATTTTTAATAGAGTCAGTCAACATTTAAAATATATAAGTAGAGGTAGCCCCTGGATATGAAGTCAGAAGATGGTGTAGGGCCCTCAAACTCAACTCTGGACCTCGAAGCCAGTTCCACTGCATTTGTTCATTGTTCCCCTCTAATCAGGGACTGATTTAGACCTGGGACACCAGGTGGGTGCAATTCATTATCAGGTAGAACAGAAAACTAGCAGGCTCCGGACCTCGTAGGGTAAGAGTTGAATACCCCTGGTATAGGCTATATGCAACAAAGCCAAATAGTGTTTTGACCTTAAAAGCTAACATGTTCCATGGTTATCCTCCATTTTTTACGTTTACATTTTAGTCATTTAGCAGACGCTCTTATCCAGATCGACTTAGTTTTAGTGAGTGCATACATTTTTCATACTGGCCCCCCGTGGGAATTGAACCCACAATCCTGGCGTTGCAAGCGCCATGCTCTACCAACTGAGCTACAGGAGGCCATCATAGAGCATTGGTCTCAATGGCTTACAACAAGGGGGGTGGGACAGAGAAGAACAAGCAATATATGGGTACCAATAACATCATGATGTCACCATCTGCATATATCACCTCTGTGCCAACTATGAGTTAGGGATGTGTACTGCACACACAGTATAACACCTCTCCTATTGTCATTTGTTGACAACTTGTAACATTGATAACACAGAACCGGAGTTCTGTTATTATGAATGCTATGCAGAACGTCAGCCTGAGCTGAAGCGGAGAGGATCCGTCTGGGGGCACAAAGTAAGATCTGACACAAACCCGAGATCATTCAACGCAGGATCAGAACAGCAGTATCTTGGCATGTTTCTCCGCCTCACACGGAGGCACAGGGAATTAGTCCGCAATCCCGGGAATACAGACAGTGGGAAGGTGTAGCTAGAGCTACAAGCTCAGGGATGTTGTTGGGAGGTAATCCAGTCTTTTAAAGTACAGTAACAGGAATTCTGTGAGGTTTTGTTCCCCCGCCTTACTCTGGGAGTACTCCGTGGGGAGTAATTTGCCCCAACGTTTTGGCTTTGCTGAAAGCATGCCAGGGGGAGTGGGAACACATTGCGAAGCGCGCTTGGATCCAACTGCCAACCGAGCATTACAACATGATGTCTGACTTGAGAAAGACAGATGTTAAAAGTCGCAGGTTAAAAATAATTGTGAAAAAATGTGTCATTTACAAATTTTACAAGTGTCTTTCATTAACTTCAAAAATAGGATTTCATTTTCAATTTAGGCACAGGGATTTGATAACGATCAGGCTAGACAGTTTTGAAGCTATTTCATAGGAAATATATTACACCAAGACCACCTATAGAGTACCACATTATGAGTCATAATACCCATAAAACCTAGCGGTCAAACAAGGAAATGGTTCCAATCATTTTTCCACAATACATTTTTCCCATAGGGGATTTTAGAGTCACTTAAAATAAGGGCTATGTTTCGTGTAAGCTTATCCTGGCGTGACATTTTGATAAGCGTGTAAATCTCTCTAGGACAAGGTGACTTTTATCAATATATTCGTCTGTATTTACCCCACAAAAATGAAATGCTAATTAGCTGCTAATGTGGCTATCAGAAAGAACTGCAAATGCCATGATGATCTGGACGAACCTGCTGAATCGAGGCAAAGGTAAGAACCTCTGGATTATTAACTATCTAATGTTAGCTAAATGTAATAATGAACAAATTGCCAACATTTCTTTAAATGGACAATTCTGTGAACTGTCTTGTGCAAGTTTTAAATTGACCCAATAGCTGTTAGCAAAGGTGTCAGCTAGAGATGACGTGCAGGAGCTTGCAGGGATTTGTAGTCTTGCATGATGTTTACTTTGATAAAAGTCACCTTGTCTGAGAGAGATTTACATGGTTATAAAAATGTCACGCCAGGGTAAGCCTACAAGAAACACAGCCCTTATTTCAAGTGTTTCTAAAATTCCCTAATATGTTATTCTGATGTGAGTGACATCCCAATGGAGCCTTAATTGTGTCCCTATTTGCCAACTTGCACTAAAGGCACAGGTGCAAATATAACTTTGTTCCAATATTATGCAAACTAAAGTCTGTATGCAACATAAATAAGGAGGGGGGAAATATAAAACACTAGTACCACAATCTAATCTCAGTTTATATGTGTGGACTCCTGCCTTCTTTGAGATCCTTGAAGATTTACTTCTGAGAGTAAGCAAGGTGAGAGTGTGGATTTTCAATATGGACTTATCTCAAAGCTAGAGTTTGCAATTGCCTGGTGTGAAAATATGCACTCCTAGACGAACACACACATTGACACATTTCATGTATGTACTGGAGTTCAAATGTAAAAATATTTCCTGCGAGTAGCCATTTGAGCTCTTCCTATCTTCCTCCAATTTTTATATTCCGGAATACATTTCAGTGTCCTCATAGCTGAATGTTAACTAATTATTTTTTGTTATCTTTCCCCATGGCTAGGGGCCCTATCAGACTTACCCGCATGCAGTACAGATAAGGGCTTAGGCAGAGAGAGAGGTGCCCAATTTTTTTATCGTAAATACAGGCAGCTCCGTTCATCAAAGTACCAGTGAAGGTTCCTTTTCTCCTTTTTCTCCTAATACATTGCTAACAGTACAGCTGTATTTTTTCTGTTCTTCTTTACTCCCTTTCTTGGTCTGTCTATCTGCCGGTCTGTGTCTGTCTCTGTATCTGTCTGGCTGTGTGTGTCTTGGTCGGTCCGTCTGTGTGTGTCTGTCTGTGTGTCTGTCGGTCGGTCTGTGTCTGTCTGTGTCCGTGTCTGTATCTGTCAGTCTGTCTGTCTGGGTACGTGTGTCGGTCTGGGTCTGTCAGTCTGTGTGTGTTGGTCTCGGTCTGTCTCTGTCGGTCTGTCTCAGTCGGTGTGTGTGTCAGGGTCTGTCTTTGTCTGTGGGTCTGTCTGTGTGCGTCTGTCGGTATGTGTCTGTGTGCATCTGTCAGTCTGTGTCTGTCGGTCTGTGTGTGACGGTCTCTGTCTGTCGGTGTGTGTCAGGGTCTGTCTGTGTGCATCTGTCGGTCTGTGTCTGTCGGTCTGTCTCGCCCTGTCGGTCTTTCTCTGTTAGTCTCTGTCGGTGTGTGTCAGGGTCTGTCTATGTGCGTCTGTCGGTCTGTGTGTGTCTGTTGGTCTGTCTCTGTAAGTGTCTGTCTGGGTTCGTGTGTGTCTGTTGGTCTATGTGTCTGTCTGTCTGGGTCTGTGGTTCTGTCTGTGTGCGTCTGTCGAACTGTGTCGGTACGTGTCTGTCGGACTGTCTGGGTCTGTGTCTGTTGGTCTGTGTGAGTGTGTGTCTGTCAGTCTGGGTCTGTCTGTCTCGGTATGTCTGTCTGGGTCTGTCTTTCTGTCCTTGTGTGTCTGCACGTGTCTGTCTGTGTGCAACCAGTAAAATGCATGCCCTGCATTTGCAGTATCCCCCTGAAGTAACTGGAGCAATTCTGTTCCAGGTAAGGGTTATTCACCCCTCCCGTTAAAATGGTTTATGTGGCTGGCATTTTATCAAAACAGGCAAGGAAAATTAGATTTATTCCGTACCTCACAGACGATGAAAAGAACACATACTATTTCATAATCCCTCAGGGGCTTTCCAGCTAAAACCTTCAGATCTGACTTTTTTCCGGCCACCTCATTTTGTGGCGGGGGTCAGATTAGGTTGAACTGGGGTGTGTGCGTGTGTGTGTGTGTGTGTTTATAACTGTAGTAGATTTTTATGGATATGTCTGTACCACCGCAAACTTAATACTAATATATAACGTAAAGTAAAATCTCAGCTGCAACATTGCATTGCTAACCCTGCAGAGGAATAGTATGACTGCCTCTGACACAGGCTTTCACCTAAATTGCTCTAGAAATTAATTTGACAATGGCTATAAATGTAAAGAAATATCCTTCTCTTGGTGGTCATGTGAGACCGATTCAAGACCAAGACCGGAACCGAGGGCGAAACCGAGTCAAGACCGAGACCAGGAGGGGGACAAGGGGTCCGAGACAGAGTCAAGACCGAGACCAGAAAAATGCGAGTCCAATTCAAGACCATGATTGTAATTTTGTCAAATCACCATCATAAGAGTTCAAAATGTCCAGTATTTCAGTGTTCATATTTCAGAACAACTTATGGATTCTTTAGACATTCAGAATAGTGAAAAAAATGCATGCTGAGGGAAAATAGAGCCACTCTACAAATTATCACTAACCCAAACACAGTGGGGAACAATGGGCCTTCTACGCCTTCAGAGAAGGGCTAAGGATTTATAAAATAATGATTTTAATAATATGATAATTATATTATTATTTTAAATGATGTTCTGATTTGATCTCTTCAGTTTTTGTTGGAAAGGAATGGGTTAATGCTGAAGAGAAAAAAAGATCCAATCAGGATTTTTCTTTGCTGGTCTCTGGGGAGCAAAGTCAGCCGTTGGCTAGGCCATCAGAAGCTAGATAAAGGCATCTGCCATTCAACTGTATTAGGGCAAAATTCTGGTGTGACAGTAGAATCACATTTTGACTTAATGAGTGGGACAGTTTTTTACTAGTTTTCAACGGCTGCAGCAGGTGTTATCAAAGAGGATGTTGTTGCTAATTTGTTTTCAATAATAACTTTCAACAAGAAGTTAAGTTTAAAATGATCATCATCTGGTGAGTGGAACTGTAATTTGTGTTGCAGCATGCTTGCTGTTGTTAGCCATCTCTAACTTATGTGTGTGTGAAATATTGTTGCATTTAAAGTGGAACTGACAGCATTTTAGCAACATAAAGTCTTATTAAAATCTCTTCATATTCACCCCCAGGAAAAATATGACATAAAAAAAAAACATACCTTTATACAAACAAGCCATTTGCCACACGGGCCTGCCAGCATTCACTTTGAACTGGACTGTGTGTTTACAGGCAGTTGCAATAGCGCGACTTTAGATCATTAGAACGCATTCGCCAAAAGCCACAAAATACACCTGAATGTATTTCTGCAAATATGTAAACACCACGGGAGTCCTCTTACATTTGGGAACTTTACAGTCCTATTGATCAAACAACCATGAAAAGGTAGGCTCTCCCTCCCTCAGTTATGCACATCAACAACAACAAGATCAACAACTAATGCTAGCCAGAGCAAGATGAGCTAAAACCTAATGAAGTAACATTAGATAAACCCTCTCAAACCTTTTCAGCTATTTGTCCATCAAAATTGCACTGATAAACGATGGGGAATTGTAGCCTACTCGTCCTTCTGCAGCTTGCCTGCCAATGCATGCTTGTCCAAAGCAAGCACCCAAGCTAACTGGCTAAAGTTGGCTAGCTTGCTAGCTAGCTACTTCCAGACACAAATGAGAGAACACCTCACTCTGACCATTTTACTTGCCGTAGCAGTGCTGGTTAGGCTGTTTACATGTTATCTAGTGTTCTTGACTAACTATTACTTTTTTTGCCTACGTTTACTGACACCGGTCATATTCAGCAGTAGTTGAGCGTTCGTAAATTCATCAGTTGTTCTGCACTCTGGCACACTCAGATGAGAGTGCTCTGAAATCAGAATAGGTAGCCAGAGTGAATTTGCTAACGCAAGAGATTAAAAAAACGATATGAGGGGAAAAGTCAGCCACTCACCCACTCCTACAATGACAATGACAATGACATTGACATCCTCCTAGCAGCTAGCTAGCTATCTAGTTAACGTTACGCTTCGTGTTTTTAACTTGCTACATAAATAGATACGCTAGCCTATTAGCCATGTTATGACTAACTTGTGATCATTGCTCTTGCTAGTTTGATTGTATTGACATTCCCAGCCTTAGTTACAGTGGGGGAAAAAAGTATTTAGTCAGCCACCAATTGTGCAAGTTCTCCCACTTAAAAAGATGAGAGAGGCCTGTAATTTTCATCATAGGTACACGTCAACTATGACAGACAAATTGAGCATTTGTTTTTCCAGAAAATCACATTGTAGGATTTTTAATGAATTGATTTGCAAATTATGGTGGAAAATAAGTATTTGGTCACCTACAAACAAGCAAGATTTCTGGCTCTCACAGACCTGTAACTTCTTCTTTAAGAGGCTCCTCTGTCCTCCACTCATTACCTGTATTAATGGCACCTGTTTGAACTTGTTATCAGTATAAAAGACACCTGTCCACAACCTCAAACAGTCACACTCCAAACTCCACTATGGCCAAGGCCAAAGAGCTGTCAAAGGGCAACAGAAACAAAATTGTAGACCTGCACCAGGCTGGGAAGACTGAATCTGCAATAGGTAAGCAGCTTGGTTTGAAGAAATCAACTGTGGGAGCAATTATTAGGAAATGGAAGACATACAAGACCACTGATAATCTCCCTCGATCTGGGGCTCCACGCAAGATCTCACCCTGTGGGGTCAAAATGATCACAAGAACGGTGAGCAAAAATCCCAGAACCACACGGGGGGACCTAGTGAATGACCTGCAGAGAGCTGGGACCAAAGTAACAAAGCCTACCATCAGTAACACACTACGCCGCCAGGGACTCAGTCCTGCAGTGCCAGACGTGTCCCCCTGCTTAAGCCAGTACATGTCCAGGCCCGTCTGAAGTTTGCTAGAGTGCATTTGGATGATCCAGAAGTGGATCGGGAGAATGTCATATGGTCAGATGAAACCAAAATATAACTTTTTGGTAAAAACTCAACTCGTCGTGTTTGGAGGACAAAGAATGCTGAGTTGCATCCAACACCATACCTACTGTGAAGCATGGGGGTGGAAACATCATGCTTTTGGGCTGTTTTTCTGTAAAGGGACCAGGACGACTGATCCGTGTAAAGGAAAGAATGAATGGGGCCATGTATCGTGAGATTTTGAGTGAAAACCTCTTTCCATCAGCAAGGGCATTGAAGATGAAACGTGGCTGGGTCTTTCAGCATGACAATGATCCCAAACACACCGCCCGGGCAACGAAGGACTGGCTTCGTAAGAAGCATTTCAAGGTCCTGGAGTGGCCTAGCCAGTCTCCAGATCTCAACCCCATAGAACATCTTTGGAGGGAGTTGAAAGTCTTTGTTGCCCAGCGACAGCCCCAAAACATCACTGCTCTAGAGGAGATCTGCATGGAGGAATGGGCCAAAATACCAGCAACAGTGTGTGAAAACCTTGTGAAGACTTACAGAAAACGTTTGACCTGTGTCATTGCCAACAAAGGGTATATAACAAAGTATTGAGAAACTTTTGTTATTGACCAAATACTTATTTTCCACCATAATTTGCAAATCAATTCATTAAAAACCCTACAATGTGATTTTTTGGATTTTTTTTCCTCATTTTGTCTGTCATAGTTGACGTGTACCTATGATGAAAATTACAGGCCTCTCTCATCTTTTTAAGTGGGAGAACTTGCACAATTGGTGGCTGACTAAATACTTTTTTTCCCCACTGTAAGTGTCTATTTAAATTGACTGATTTTCCTTGTATGAACTATAACTCAGTAAAATGGTTGAAAATGTTACGTTTATATTTTTGTTCAGTGTATATATATATGTGTGTATACACACACACACACACACAGACGTCTTTGCAATTGTCAGCTCACGAGAACACTGGCTCTGTAGACAGGGTTCTGCGCCTCCTTCCTTGGGACTGGTGTGCTTGTGGATAGTGTGTGGATTCCTGTTCACCTTTCCTTCCTGTCACCAAAGCCCTATACGTTTGAATTGGGTGCAGATAGGACACATATTGATGCCTCTTTCTCAGTCTCAGACACACGCATGCACACACACACACACACACACAAACACTCCAGAATCTCTACTCTCTGTCCGTGGCCTCCATGGATCTACAGCACACGGTAATGAGGTGATCCATCTCAAACCCATTTTCAACTCAGTGTTGGGAAATGAGATGGGACTGTAATGGAATCTCATTGATCTCCATGAATTCTCTCTCATGTTTGTGCTTCAGTGGGGAGAGAGTCCCTCTTACTCTCATTATACATTGGATCACATGACTTTACGTTTACCTGTGCTACCCATTTAGGTTAGGGTTGCCAACCTTCCCGGTTTGGCCTGAAAATTAGCAGTGCTCACTATGCCAGAGATTTTTCTTGTGACCAGACGAAATTAAAGGGATAGTCCACAATTTGGAGGGATAGTTTAGCCAAAAAAGCATTTGGAGACATGGCTAGGTAAACTAAACCGAAACATGGATTGCTGTCTTATATTGTCCATAAACTGCTTACAGGGTAAGGAAACCGATATATCATTTTGTATTTTGGGTGAACTATCCCTTTAATAACAGCCTAAAATGTTTAAAGAATTTTCCAATCTCTTGGAAGAAGCTTGGTCCGAGTTGGAAATCCCAATTTAGGTGTGTGAAAGGTTAAGGAAATGGATAATACAAATTCAAAAATACAATACAAGAGAGATTGTTATGCATTGATCTTCAACATTACTGTGATTCCATAGAAATGGAAAAACACCATTGTAATTTGGAAAACTCACCACAAAAACTCAAACAATAACATCTACAGATGGTTGAGTACCACTTCGATTTTACCCGGTACAAAGTTAATGTGTTTTGGAAGCCGTTCATTTTAAACAGTCGTTAAAAAGACTAAACTCCCTAAGACCACACTGGCTGCAGGCCGGGGCACATGGTTCAAATCAAAAATTGTATAAATCTTGCATGCAACAATATGGAGAAGTAGCCTTGTGAAAAATCTATGCTTTTTTTTTGTTGCTAGGACCATATCCCGTCAAAACATCACAACATCATTCATCCCCCAGTTGCTTTTCCCATTCAGAAGCTGAAAGAGAAAGACATCTTCGAAGTCTATGCCAAATAAGTGAGCTGTGAGGACTCTTTGTCTTTCATACTGTGTCCAGTCGGCAGCATTGTAACCAATTTTCTTCTATCGCCTTTGGATGAGGGAACTTCCATTTAACAGTGGAAATGTAAACATATAAAATCTGCCATTGTTAAAATGCTGATTACGTTCTCAAGCATACCAATTGTTTAGCCACCCATAACAGTTCGGTCAGACAATTCCGTTGGACTAACATTCTAGAAGGTAATTGCGACCATGCTACAGTATGCAGCCAATACAAAGTTACTGAACTTTGTGCTATAAATAATCAAAGTTGTTAGAGACTTGAAAACTGGATAAAGTAGTGGGGGCCATTTTGAACCGATCACTTTTGCAATGACACGTCACACCATTCAGTCAAAGCTCGATTTCACATGGAATCATGTCAATCAGTAAAGCAGTTTGGTAGTCAAAGCATTTCGCCCAAAACCCATGAGCCATATGTAATTGACAGCAAAATACAACTTACCTCTTATCAGTTAGCATCTTGCCAGAAAATCATACGCGATGGTTTGCAAGACATTTACAACCACCATCACCAATACCTCTTCAAATATCTTGCATTCAGTTAATAAATAAAAAATTGAATTCACCTGTTCTTTTGGCAAGACATTTGTCTGTATCATTTTTAAACATCAATGCTTGATCTGACAGTGTGAATCATAGACAATATGTCCGCTGTTATGTTTTGTTCCTGTACATCACGAGGTACCGAGCGAAGTGTAAAACTAACTGATGCAGTGAGTAAACATACCAGATTGTTCCTAACACAGAGAAAGTGGAGAGATGGGTTGGCGTTCATCTGAGCATGAGGCTCTATGTGGCGTACACTGACAAAGGTGAGCTGTGTGTATGGAATGTTGCGTGTGTGTGTGTAAACTAGTATGCCCTCTGGTGCATGACGCTAGAAACACAAGATGTGCTCACACCATAGAACTGTGTGAAAAGAAAGTGCCTTCATGGGTGTCCCTACCTTGGTGGTCTGTTTGTACTTAATTATCTACTGAAAAAGTCTGTAGGAAGTAAATGCTGGGATGCCAGTGTGTGTGTGTGTGTGTGTGTGTGTGTGTGCACTCGTGCATGCGTATGGAGCCAGCTGTAAGCCATCCAGGCCAAGCTGTTGTTGCCAATGTAAGGGGTGGTGGTGGGCACAAGTCTACAGAGGTGTGTGTGTGTGTGTGTGTGTGTGTGTGTGTGTGTGTATGTATGTATTTCTAGTCCTAAGGAAAGTTATTACCAGTGATCCGATACTTACTACAGAATGAGAAAATAAATACAATAGCGCACAGCCCATTCTCTCTGTGCTGTGCCTGGCATTCAACGGGCACTCTCCCATAAGAATTGTTGTCCTTTACGGTTGAACCAGACTCAAATTCTCTCATTGGCTCTCTAGGCAAATGCATTTGAGACAACAGCTTTAAAGCATCCAAAGCTAAAAGGGACGGGAGAATATTCTCAGATGGTCTTTGCACTCGGTAGCTATGGGGGCCTGTCAAGAACATCGCAGGTTCAACCGCTGACACCATATGGCAGAGTGTTCGTTCTGGTCGACCACAAATAAAGCCATGTAGTGGGGTTACTCGCTCAATTCACGGTTCGCAGGATCAAGATCAGCTTTTCTGCCTTGGCACTAAACCTCATGTTCACTGACTCTCTCACTGCCTCCATCTTCTTATACCATTTCCTTCCTCCTTTTCATCCCCTCATCTATTCCTGTTCCCCCTTTCAAAATGCTTGACTGTACTTGCGACCAAAGCGGATGACAGCCTTTTACTTTGTGACTCGCCCCTCCTTTCTTTCCATCTGTACCATCTCTCACCTCTTCCTTCATCAGCATGTACTTCTTCTCCCCTCTAGCCTTCCCTTTCTCTCTCCATCCTCTCCCCTCATGCCTTTACCCCTCTCCTTTTCCCAGTGAAATATGCAGTCCAGTAGATTACTCACCCAGCTTTACAACAGTCTCTACTCTCTTCAGCTGCGTCGCAAATGGCACCCTATTCCCTAATAGTAGCGAACACGCATGGCTTGGGAGGAGCACACGGGTCATCTGAGCTCGTATTATGAACCAGTGGATGTAAATATGTGGCCTTTCTCAATTGGAAAAGTCTGCTCTCTGCAGCACTAACCAATGGGCTGTACAATACGTGTGTGTGGGGCTATTATGAAAAAGAACAGCAATGGCATATACCACGAAGGACAAGATGTCTTGTAAAGTGGCACAGTTTAAGAATGCTCCTTACGTTTACAATTGGTCAAGATGCTCCAAAGAATCTCCAATAAGCTCCTCAACCAGTCATCACCACTGTAACCCTCTTGTAGAGGTACATATAGGGTTGCATAATTCCTACTTTCCCAAAAATCCAAGGGTTTCCAGAAATCCTGGTTGGAGGATTCCAGATTTCCTACCTATTCCCTTCCTGATTCTGGGAATCTACAAAATGGGATTTTGGGAAGGTTATTGGAATTTTGCAACCCTAGGTGCGTACATTTGCAGCTAGTCATATTCCTTAATCCGTTCCAGCATCACTTTCCAGGCACACACAATACACTAAAAAGGGAACCCCCCTCTATGAACTCCTAATGAGAGTGAGTAAAGAGATCAGAGCCTGCTGCTATACTCCCTCGGTTTTTGGCAGGCGTCATAAAAAAGAGATTCAGGAAAATTACCTCCCTTCTCTCGACTGCAATGGCAGACTGCATTGGTAAACAGCAAGGTGTTTTTTAGCGCCACTGCCTACCATTGAACCAGCACATTTGCTTTCCCTCTTTAACCGTGTCTTTTCTGACCCAGTCTCATTTCCTAGCACAGCTGAAGCAGTAGGAATTGACATTGAGGTTACTGGGCCACATAGCAATCATTTACATTACATTTACGTCATTTAGCAGACGCTCTTATCCAGAGCGACTTACAAATTGGTGCATTCACCTTATGATAGCCAGTGGGACAACCACTTTACAATTTTTTAATTTCTTCAATTTTTATAGTATATTTTTAATTTGATATATATATATATATATATATATATATATATATATATATATATATATATATATATATATATATATTATATTATTATTTATTTTGGGGGGTGGGGGTAGAAGGATTACTTTTTTCCTTTTCCCAGGTATCGAGATGAAAATGACAAAACCGTGAAATGGCATAGCCTACGACAGTACATTTACGTCATTTAGCAGACGCTCTTATCCAGAGCGACTTACAGTTAGTGAGTGCATACATTTTTCATACTGGCCCCCCATGGGAATTGAACATTGTAGTTGATTGTGTGTCAAATCCTGTTCTGCATAAGTCTGGCTTTGTTTTGGGTTTATGAATCAGTATTGAGTAAATTCATATCCCAAGCAAATCCATAAGACAACAATAGACAGTACACAATGAAATTGACCAAACATATGTTAATATTTTTTAATGTATTTTACTGGCTATTTCTGCAGAGTTTTCTTGACCTAACCAAACCCGTCATCATAGAGACCTTCTCTGCGTACGTGCGAGTGCAAGGGAATGTGTAACCTACAGCTAGCATTAGCATTCTCTTATGCTAGCTCTTGGATGTCGAGGGAGGGTGGTTGACACCGACTCAAGCCAAAGGTGTAAACTGTGCCCAGAGGGTGTTATTGAACACAGAGTCTCTGTGGAGTTAAGTAAAAGGCTTTATTCAAATCGATAGCTAGCACATTAACCTTTACTGCTTCAACATGACAGGATCAATACACATCCCAGAGCTAACCAACGCCAAGGGACTGTAAGGACCAAATCTGAATGTGTTAAATCTTAATATGCTTTGACTTCTTTGGGGGTTTATTTTAGGATGGATATTGAGCTGAAGATGGACCTATTATTATTTTGTTGTGCTCTTTAAGACATATACTTTAAGACGTATAATGTGGTTGTGTTTTTATGTGGTAAATTCTCTCTGTAACTGTAACTGGCATTAGTCTATATAATACCTTCCCTTTATGTGGATTTATATTTGACTAATGAAATGTGTTTAGAAACCACATTTCACATGGTCAAAACAAATGGTAAGCCTTTCCTGCTTCTGTTCCTAAGAAGTTGTCACCAATATGGAATAATGAGAAATGATCAAAAACAATAAATGGCATACATGGTATACCTCACACATCAAGCCATCCATTAAATTGTTGAGGTAGAAAATCAATATTTGTTCTTGCATTATCTGTATACTGAATATTTTGATATTGTGTGCGTACAAAAATATCCATTGTAGATACAGGCCTACTAGCAGAGAGTATCGGATCTTGGACAAAAAGAGTACAAGATATTAATCTATTCTCTGTATCAGATGTCCCCCTGAGGCAGAACACTGCTAGGCTTTTTAGGTCACAGTGAGGCTTGTTCTGGGTGCAGTCATACATGTATAATGACGTATGTGAGACTACATACACATGTTCATTGAAAATCCTCCACAATATCCTATCCAAAGTGACACCATCATTCTTTACATAACCATGCCATAAATATGGGGGTAACTTATTGCTTTACATGCAGTATGTCACACTTTATAAACTGATATATACAGTAGCTTCACACGTTATTCTACAAAATCCAATGTCATTCAAATTAATCCACACAAACAATCACACCTAAAAACAAAAAGATAGCATACTTTATTATCTACCTAATATACTGTATATGATGGTGCTGCTCAGAGTGAAATCATTATCACAAAAAAAGACCGTCAAGCATGCAGCATTCAGATTCGGAACAGGTCTGCAGAGTATTCTATCACAGAAATGAATGGTTTCAATATCTGTGCAATGGTGTGTTAAAAATGAACAGAATATCATTAACAGGGAGAGAGGCTATTATAACATTTTATTTCTCAGAAGACTAGAAAGTCAATCTTGCCACCGAGCAGAACTACTTTTGTTTACAGCCTTCATGGCGTTATTCACACACCCATACCATTTATCATGAAATACCTGCAGATTTAATTTCATTAAAAAGTTGTCTCGGAAATACCAAGTGTCCAATTTCCTTAATTAATCAAATAAAATACAATTTTATTGCCCACATGCGCCAAATACAACAGGTGCAGACATTACAGTGAAATGCTTAATTACAGCCCTTAATCAACAGTGCATGTATTTTTAATTTTAAAAAAGTAAAATAAAACAAAAAAGTGTTGAGAAAAAAAGAGCAGAAGTTAAATAAAATAACAGTAGGGAGGCTATATATACAGGGGGTACCGGTGCAGAGTCAATGTGCGGGGGCACTGGCTAGTTGAAGTAATATGTACATGTGGGTAGAGTTAATGTGACTATGCATAAATAATTAACAGAGTAGCAGCAGCGTAAAAAGATGGGGTGGGGGTGGGGGACAGTGCAAATAGTCCGGGTAGCCATGATTAGCTGTTCAGGAGTCTTATGGCTTGGGGGTAGAAGCTGTTGAGAAGTCTTTTGGACCTAGACTTGGCACTCCGGTACCGCTTGCCGTACGTAGCAGAGAGAACAGTCCATGACTAGGGTGGCTGGAGTCTTTGACAATTTTGAGGGCCTTCCTCTGACACCGCCTAGTATAGAGGTCCTGGATGGCAGGAAGCTTGGCCCCAGTGATGTACTGGGCCGTACGCACTACCCTCTGTAGTGCCTTGCGGTCGGAGGCCAAGCAGTTGCCATACCAGGCGGTGATGCAACCAGTCAGGATGCTCTCGATGGTGCAGCTGTAGAATTTTTTGAGGATCTGAAGACCAATGCCAAATCTTTTCAGTCTCCTGAGGGGGAATAGGCTTTGTCGTGCCCTCTTCACGACTGTCTTGGTGTGTTTGGACCATGATAGTTCGTTGGTGATGTGGACACCAAGGAACTTGAAGCTCTCAACCTGTTCCACTACAGCCCCGTCGATGAGAATGGGGGCGTGCTCAGTCCTCTATTTTTCCTGTAGTCCACAATCATCTCCTTTGTCTTGGTCACGTTGAGGGAGAGGTTGTTATCCTGGCACCACACGGCCAGGTCTCTGACCTCCTCCCTATAGGCTGTCTCATCGTTGTCGGTGATCAGGCCTACCACTGTTGTGTCGTCGGCAAACGTAATGGTGTTGGAGTCGTGCCTGGCCATGCAGTCATGGGTGAACAGGGAGTAAAGGAGGGGACTGAGCACGCACCCCTGAGGGGCCCCGGTGTTGAGGATCAGTGTGGCAGATGTGTTGTTACCTACCCTTACCACCTGAGGGCGGCCCGTCAGGAAGTCCAGGATCCAGTTGCAGAGGGAGGTGTTTAGTCCCAGGATCCTTAGCTTAGTGATGAGCTTTGAGGGCACTATGGTGTTGAATGCTGAGCTGTAGTCAATGAACTGTCTGAAATGAAAAGGTCCTCTTCGGTGCTTCTATTTGAGAGTGTTATACTAAGTTTTAGAAGTTGATCAAAGTGTCAAGTTTAATATCCCTAAGGAAGTGACCTGTAACAATCTGTGTTATCAACCATATGCAAGTCTCTCCTTCATCTCAAAATGACCATTGCAATTAAGTACAATTATACTGGGTATAGTTTGTAATAGGGAGTTTATATGTCTCGTTGATTACACATTTACAGAATGGTCTACTGACTCATGTATCACAGGTCAAGGTTTGGTAAAACTTTAATTTCAGCTTTTAACAAAAAAATGCAAGGTTTTCATAAGTAATTGATCAAAATTCACTTAAGACTTGAAAAATGATTTTTCTGTTAAACTAACATTGGCCATTCCACTGACATGGAATAAAACAGCAGAAATAAGAAAACATGAAAACCACCTTTCACTCAACAATCTGGTCTCAATATAATTTCCCCGTATCATGCACTTGTTTAGTCACAATGTTATGGTATAAAGTGTTCATTTTGTACAGACGGAATAAAAACAACTTCTGTACTTTTCAAATGTTCCGAAAAACAAACCAAGTCTGTTAACTTGGGGAACTCACAGATCCATGTTATATTGACACAACTTTATCACGCCCCCATTTAAAACAGCTTGCCAGCCTCTACCATTAGTTAAAAGGCATTTGGTGGTTTTCAGGAGAAAAAAAAGACAACCCATGGCCTCAGAAAGTTGAGAAACTAAATGAAACTCAGTGGAGCGAAGAAATCAAACCAGCTGTTGAACTTCAATGCTAATCTAGTACATTTGACCACCATATACATACAAAAAAAGCACAGAACCTATTAGGTATTAAGTTTTTATTTCAGTGGTAAGTTACTGTTATTTTTTCCTAGTTGTGAAACTACCCCAGTCACGGGAAAGGGATAACTGGATGTATACTCAATTTCCGCAATGGAAAGTTCCTAGTCGGAGACCTGAAACTACCTTAACAGATTTAACCTAAATGTTCAGTACGCTGTTCTAGGGACCAGAGGGGGGAATATCAAGTCTGTACAAACCTAATAATGAATCTAACAGGAATTTGTCAAATCTTTCCTTTGTTTTGCTCCACACGAGAATCTACCGGTAGCCCGAGAGACCGAATACATTATCACCATGAGTAGTAGGTGAACAACACTCCCTCTCACGATTCATGAAATAAAAAAACACCTGTTGCGCAAACCAGTGAAGCTTGCAATATAATTTTAATCAGCCTGCAAACAATCGCTCATTAGTTAGAGGAACGATGATGGAACTCAGTGAGCTGTGAAGCTTCGCATTCTAGGAGTGCAATACATAACAAGAGTCCTCTTATAACAGGGAGGAACCTAGTCAACCAAATCCTCGTTGGCAGGGGGAGGTCTTGCCGGAGCAACACAAGTTATTCCTGACTATGTCATGGTCCTTTAACCTTTTTAATATCAAAGAAAATTGAACAGAGGCAAATATGTTCATTCATATATTTCCAAATTGATTAAGTCTTTACTTGTTCAGACATGTTAGTATTCAACATGACCAGAGCAGGTCAGATTTCTAGTAATTTTCACAGTCAAACATTGTTTTAATTAAGTGAAATATGCTTGTTTTAATTAGCAAAGTTTCAGCTCTAAACCTGGAAAAGACCTGCCTTTCTCCCTTCAAGAATGAGATGTGCAAGTTTTGCAGGGAAAGGAGGGCTGATGCGCATCAACACATACAGTCGAAGGCCTCCATCGAATCAAATATGACACCAATCACGGCAATCACTCTCCGTCCTGGAAAATCCATTGTATTTTCAATTGTCTCCGCCAATCATCATGAAAGAGGCAGCCTACAGTGCGGTAGCACCGCAATAAATTGAAAGTGTAATTTCTGACAATATGGAAGCCGAGCAGTCGGGATGCGATTGCCTCCTCGATTTCCTCAGCAAATGTAAAATAAAATGGATGCTCCATTCCAAATAAATAAGGTTGGGAATAATAGTGGTGCAAATGGCATTCACCCGAGGTTAGAGAGGCCTCATTGGGTACATCATTTGGAAAGGGACACTGCAGCCATTCCACCCTTTATTGCTTTTTACCACTTTTGGCAGCTAGTGCTATCGCATGCCCAAAATTAATGGGAAAAGAATGTGTATTGGAGAGAGTAAAGTTAGTTTTACTGACAGCTCTGGTTAATGTCAAGCGACATGTTTAGCTCTGTGTTTAGTCAGAAGGGAATATAGTTGACAAGTTGACAGACCAGAAATCCAATGCATTTGCCATGTTTTTGTCCTCAATGTAGCTACAGTACTATTATGATATAATATGTGTGTTGTGCTGTCACTAGGATAACTGTGGGAGAATTTCCCTATGGTTTTGATTTCATGGGAACGATATAATATATGACAAACACACAACCTTATGATAACACTTTTTGGTAGTTGAAAAACAGACCTTGTATACGGATGTACAGCCAATGTTTTTTCTTTTCTTTTCTGGAGCCTACAAATCACACTGAACGGAAAGAAAAACACAGGTCAAGTTGCATGCTTCCTCCACTTAGCATAAACCATACTTCCACAAATCTGTCTTCACATGTACTATGTTTCACTGTATTTAAGAACACATGATGAAGACAACATATACGAATACCAATCTCAATGTGTATTCCCCAAAGCCATTATGGCCATGATCCAGAGTACCTATTTGATCATTAAAAGTAATTTACTTTTAATTTCCAAACCCCAAACATTGAGAGCACATGAAATGTCAATTGTTCAAACAGACAAATACGGATTTCCTGCTAAATAACGGGTTTTAGGGACTTTCCAGTTTCAAGATTAATTGCAACATTTTAAAGCAATTTACACAAACAACCACACTCTGGAACCCCAAACATGTGGTCTTCCCTGATTCCTCCGCATTTACCGCTGTCAAAGTAATGACATTCAGATTAGGATTTTCCATTTGTTTTGAATATGCCTCTGACCAAGCTAATAAATAGCAATGACATTCTCGTTCATTTGATACTTTCCCTCAAACACAAACATCCTCTTGTAGACTTAGCAGTTGTTTACCCTTATCCAATGCTCTATTTACTGGTGTCATAATAATCTTGGTAATTCCTTAATTCAAATTCATTATATTAATCAGGACTAAAGACGGTTTAGAAGCAGTGTCATGTATGACATTATATGCCCATGTGTCAGAGGGTAGATTCTAATACCATAACTTGCTCACTTTAACTCAATTTGCCTTCGCTGAAAACATTTGAGTGGATTAGAAAGGTGTTAACTGTATGGTAATAGCTCTATTTAGACTAAAAAAGGGATTTCCCCAGCTATATTGCTTAAACCTATTCTGTCATCTCTGATCTATCAGGGGGACTTGGGGAGTCAGTGAGGGAGGTGAGGACATTATCGAACCAGAAAACCCAAAGGACTGGTTTCCTGGACACAGATAACAGTTGAAGACTGAGAAGCACATTAAAACCTGGCCCATAGTGTCCTGTCAAACTTTTTTAACCAGCCAACTGATGACTACTCCCTAAAGCAGTGCCAAATCTTTCAGGGTATTCTTCCCCTTTAGGTTATGCAGCACTTAGGTGTCCCAAATGACACCACAGTTAAAGTCATAGACAAGATAACTAAATGACACATGTACAGACATTCCCACCTTTACCAGAGAAGTTTGACTGCCTGAGTTTGATGGATGTGATAGATCGAAAATAAACACAATTCAGAAGAAATTCCCCAGAGAGAAGAAACCTAACTCTCTGTAATACTGGGGAAATATCAATGGGTTGTGAGTTGCCAAACCCTCCTGGCTCTGAAATGGAATCGTATTGGCCTAGTGCAGATTGTTTCAAGATTAATCATGAGGACTGATCCAACATGACCCAGGATTTTTGAGAGAGGTAGGTTTTTTACATTTTTATATGCAGGATGCGTACAAGGTTTTGGCAGGGGACAATCGTATTCATACATAAAACTGGTTTGGCAACATGGCAAATCCCCGCTATTTACTTTGCAGCATTATAAGCATAGGCTATTTGGGTTATTATAGCTCTCCTCCTGAATTATTTGGTCACAAGGGTCACATTTCTGGACAATTATGGTTGCCTCCAGAAATGACTGTAAAATTATCCAACTAAAAGGTCATGGTAGAGTTGGTTTCAACAAAATGGAGATTGTGAGCCCTGGGTCAGCATGGCTGTCAAAGGGTCATGAAACTGTACAAAATTATATGATTAGTAAAATAGTGGTTATAAGGGTAAATGGAGAGATATTTTCCCCATGTACTTGCACACTATCCAACACTGAATTGATTGATGAAATTCTGACACAGGTTACATGGGGAAGCCTAATGGAAAAAATGTATACTAGAACAAGTGTGTTACATCGTACAGTAAATTCAACGAAAACTATGGTTGCCTTGAGTATCTCAAGAGCTCTAAAGAGTATTTTCATTAACACGGATAAAAGGACATTGCTAATAGGGAAAGACTATATACGACTCAGACACATCTAGGACACATTAAGGTACTAATCCAGCTAAGCAATTTTGCATAAGGACACTGAATGGAAGAGAAAAGTGCATAGCATTGTGCCAAACCATCGATACTTTTCAAGAGTAAGAGAAAACATTTGCAGCTAATCAAATAGTTTCTTCTTGTGAATGTCTTTGTAGCATGTCTTATACTTTCCTTTACAGGTGTCCTTTTTTGTAATCAATGTTACCTTAAGAGGCGCAATAAGACAATCTCATCTAAGGTTGTATTACTCCATTGTTTATATTTGTTGCCATTTGAGTCTTTGTAAACAAACAGCTTCTTGTTGGACTGTCAGTGGTTACATACTCCCCAGCACAATCCCTCAGCATACCAAACAAAGTGGCCAGGCTAGGCTATTAGAAATTGCAGACTGTGCCTTAAATAGAACATTAGGCTATACATTGTCCAGGCTTGCAAACTCTGATCTCCACATGTAATGTCTGGTAACACTTTACTTGACACCCAGCGTCATAACACATTATGACTGTCATAACCATGTCATAATATGTCATAAAAGCTGACATAACATGTTATAATATGGTCATAACACTGTCATGACACATTTAGACCTGTTGTGACATATTGCGTTATTTTATGGCTGGTTATGACGCCTACATAAGAGTCAAAACCCACAAAACCTACCACACAAGGCAAAACATTCCATTACACCATAGCCCAGGTGTCAAGAATATGTTTTTTATTGACCATGTTAAATTATCATTGTAATTGCGCACACATTGATGTCAGACATGCACCTACCCCAATGCTCTGTTGCTGATAACTGGGATGAATGCAGGAGCAGATTTCAGGACAAGACACCCTCTATTTGACTGATGACTGACATAAGGGCCTGTACGTGATAGGTCTATCTGGCTAATATGATTATGATGGTCATAATGCTTCTTGATAGTGTCATAAAGTGTATTTTCTTAGTCCAAGTGAAGTGATACAGGATGTTCATAAAGCTTCTTGAGTTTCATAAAGGGTATTTTATTAGTCCAAGTAAAGTGACACAGGATGTTCATAATGATTCATGACAGTGTCATAGTGTATTTTCTACAAATTATTTAAAATGATGAAAAAAACATGACTAAAGAATTCATTGAAGAAACTAACTTTCAAACGAATGGAACTTATTGGCAGGGAAAAAATCAAATTTGAATAACTGCCATAAAAAAAAAAAATAACTGCCAAAAATTACCAGCCATAAAATAACGCAATATTTGTCATAACAGGTGTAAATATATGGGTCATGACAGTGTTATGACCATATCATGACAGGTTATGATAAGTTATGTCAGCTGTTACGACATTATGACATGGTTATGACCGTGTCATAACGTGTTATGACACTGGGCATCAAGTAAAGTGCTACCTAATGCCTTTACTGAATGACTAACCCCGAAAATGTAATATCGACATGTTCTTATTCAAAGTCTGCCTCAGGTGACACATTCCTTGTGAAAACCAGGACACAGAAAGTTAACTGCAACAATGTCCCAGGGTCACGTTGCTTTAGATTTTTATCTGCAATTGGAGGGACCATTCGGTGAGATTGGGGCTGTGCGGATGGATGGAGGAACAAGGGTTGAATCGTGTAATGGGAAATAGTGTGGAGGTGTACGTCCCCACATTACATTCTTATAACGTCAAAACAGCACGTCAATCACAGAGCTCTATTGAAACCTCAAATACCTGAAGTCTTTCCAAAGCCTCACCTCATCTAAACTTTCTCGTTAATAATAATAATAATTAATCATTTAGCAGACACTCTTATCCAGAGCGACTTACAGGAGCAATTAGGGTTAAGTGCCTTGCTCAAGGGCACATCGACAGATTTTTCATCGTTCACCTGACTTGATGTAATCAGCCAATTTGAATTAAGGTGACTGAATATTACAGTGTCTCGAAATATCCCTTACAGTAAGTACTGTAGGAGCCATCAGGGAGCCAATGTAGAGTGTTCAAACATGACACAAATATTTGTTTAACCAAAGCCCCCTGCTCAAACTGAAAACAAATAAGGTTTGTCTTTATTATGGAATCTTTTGCTCTTGGTACACTAAACAGGGATTAAATGGGAAATAGTCCCCCACGACCCAGATCAATCATGACCCCGCAGCTGTTTGACAAGCTAAGACTTCTGGGAAAAGGACAACATTCAGATAGAAATGTACAGTGCCTGCAGAAAGTGTTCACATCCCTTGACTTTTTCCACATGCTGTTTTACAGCCTGAATTTAAAATGGATTTAATTGAGATTTTTTGTCACTGGCCTACACACAATACCCCATAATGCCAAAGTGGAATTATGTTTTTAGAAATGTTTACAAATTAAACATGAAAAGCTGAAATGTATTGAGTCAAGTATTCAACCCCTTTGTTATGGCAAGCCTAAAAACGTTCAGGAGGAAATATTTGCTTAACAAGTAACATAATAAGTTGCATGGACTCACTGTGTGCAATAATTGTGTTTAACATTATTTTTTTATGACTACCTCATATCTGTACACCACACATACAATTATCTGTAAGGTCCCTCAGTCGAGCAGTGAATTTCAAACACAGATTCAACTACAAAGACCAGGGAGGTTTTCAAATGCCTCGCAAAGAATGGCACCTATTGGTAGATGGGTATAAAAAAAGCAGGCATTTAACAGCCCTTTGAGCATGGTCGAAGTTATTATTAATTACACTTTGGATGATGTATCAATACACCCAGTCACTACAAAGATACAGGCGTCCTTCCTAACTCAATTGACAGAGTGAAAATATTTCAAAACAAGCATCCTGTTTGCATCAAGGCACTAAAGCAATACTGAAAAAATTGTGGCAAAGCAATTCAATTGTTGTCCTGAATAGAAAGTGTTCTGTTTGGGGCAAATCCAATACAACATCTTTTTTAGTACCACTCTCCGTTTTTTCAACATAGTGGTGGCTGCATCATGTTATGGGTATGCTTGTAATCAAGTTTTTCAGGATAAATAATAAATGGAGATAAGCACAGGCAAAATCCTAGAGGAAAAACTGGTTCAGTCTGCTTTCTACCAGACACTGGGAGATGAATTCCCCTTTCAGTAGGACAATAACCTAAAACACAAGGCCAAATCTACCCTGGAGTTGCTTACCTAGAAGACAGTGAATGTTCCTGAGTGGCTGAGTTACAGTTTTGACTTAAATCAACCAACTTGACAAAGCTTGAAGAAGTGTCAAAAGAATAAATGGGCAAATGTTGCACAATCCAAATGTGGAAAGCACTTCAAAACTTACCCAGAAAGACTCACAGCTGTAATTGCTGAAAAACGTGATTCTAAAATGTATTGACTCAGGGGGTTCAATACTTATCTAATCAAGATATTTGTGTTTTATTTTCTATTACTTTTTACAAATGTTAGAATTTTGACAGAGTATTTTGTGTAGATCGTTGATAAAAAAATGACATTTATTTATTTATTATTCCCACTTTGTAACACAAAATTTGGAAAAAGAAAAGGAGTTTGAACACTTTCTGAAGGCACTGTATGTGGACAGACTAACGCATGAGGTATAACGTGGGACACGATTGAAAACTCAATGACACTTTGGTTGGCAGCGTTTGCCTTTTGAAAGCAGGAAAGCAGTTAAATCGTGTATATATTTTTGTATATTACTCACTTCCATTTTGTGAGACTATTAGAGAAACATGTAATATTACATAGGATTAAATTACTATGGTTTTATTTTATTTTTTTAACGGTTAATATAACAAGGCTATGCAGAACATTGATGCTAATTTATTGGTGGTATTCACATCCCATACAGACTTCCAGTACACAGCATGTGCCAGCAAGCATTAAAAGGAGCATTGACTGACTCTCCACTTCAATTAACATTTGTCCTGTAGATATAAGTGACAAGTTGTCACCAAAGGGAGATGGAAAATTGGTAAAGAAAATAGCTCTGCTCGCCCTTGCGGGTTATAAATGCTGCAGACCCTTCTCAAAGCAAACATGCAATGTTTCTCTTTCACTGTGCTTCCTCTGATAGCCGCAGGGCCGCTGGAAGGAGAGTCATTCATTATATATTTCACAAGATAGACCCAGTGAAGTTTAGAATGACGAGCCTCTATGGGGAAAGAATTCAGTGACTGACCAAAACTGTATTTTAGTCTTTAAAGTGATACGTTTAAAGCACTCTACAGAAGTGCCACGTCAACAAAGTTGGATTGATCTTTTGACGGGTGGTAAAAGCTAGCAGTTCTCTTTAGTTAGCTTTCAAGTGGTAATTTATAGTAGAGAGAGAAATATGATTCAAGTATGCAAAATATCTAAATATCCATACATGAAAAACTATGTTTCCTTTCACATGATATAACATTCTAGACCACAAACATGGCCGGAAAATTGTACTCCCATGTAACATTGGGCACAGACAGACCACTAGCCAACCTCTGATGTTGTTCAGCTTTCCTCCTCTCCGCTAACACACAATAAATACTAATTGATCTCTGTAGAAGCTAGACAAGGCAATAGGTCACACGCACAGCCATTTTACTTTCTCACAACTAGCTATTGCTTTCCTCCCCAAGTGCCATCAAGAAAGAGGTTGCAGAAAAAGGCAAATAATTTGAGGCCATCCATCTTGGCAGATGGTAGGTGTTTGTCATTGCACTTCCAAGAAGAAAATGGCCAGAAGGTACATACTAGGGTCCCCTTTTAGAGCTAGCATTTTCAAAACAGGTGCAAGAAATTGTAGAAACAACACAACAGGGTCAGCTGCAAAATAAGGTAAGAATTGATGTTGTTTCACAATGCTTTAATAGCTGGATCTAAAAATCATTCATGACTAACAATGCCATTGATTGAATGAAGGTACAACACTTCTGCTAAACTTTCATTCCAAGAAACACACAAGCCTGTTGAAAAAAAATACTCAAATAATTTGTCTGATCTAAGGTTATAGTGCATACAGTATGTCACAGTCTGTAATAACATTCAGATTATTTTAACATTGAGCCCTATCTGTAATAACATTCAGATTATTTTAACATTGAGCCCTATCTGTAATAACATTCAGATTATTTTAACATTGAGCCCTATCTGTAATAACATTCAGATTATTTTAACATTGAGCCCTATCTGTAATAACATTCAGATTATTTTAACATTGAGCCCTATCTGTAATAACATTCAGATTATTTTAACATTGAGCCCTATCAAACATGATTGGTTTTCCAGGATAAGAACCAAAAATACAATTTTACTGAAAGACATTAATGCAGAATACTGTAACTGCCTGCCAACCTTTTGTAAGATTGACCCATTTCATCTCTATCCAAGCCAACAAACTTGACAAGAAACTGGAAACGTTGCCACTGCTCTGTAAGAATTAAAACATGAGAGCTGGAGGAGAGAAGAAAGTACACATTTTAATTAGTACTTTTCTCTCTCTTGGTCAAGATAACATCACCATAATGTTGACAGTCAGCTGGCTTTTTTTAATCTACGTTTCTTGTGAGAACTTCATTTCATTCTGTGCCTCAGATAAGGCTTCACATTTCAAAGATTACTTTTATGATGCCGGATGGAGGGGAGGGAAAGAGAGAGAAGGGAGAGGGGGTGGGAGCACATGATAATTTCTTACCAATGATCCTGTTTTATTGAGCACCCCCTTGCATTTGAAATCAAAAGGCAGTGGGAGTGCGGTCGGTGGCTGCTCTAGCATTGTTGATGAGCAGAAGGATCATCGGTTATCACCATGTCAGCAATAAACAGGGGATCAGACACCTACATGTTATTTACTACTGGATGTTTTCAGCTCTGGTGCCCTTGCTCTGACAATTATAATCCTGGCGAGGGCCCAACATGGCAGTGTCAGATACACATTCAACATACTGTAGCCCTCCCGCTCCTTTATTCATGATTCACTTCACATGGACTGGCCCACACTAGACATGAGAGAATGGGTGACTATTAATAGCTAGCGCAGTTGAAATATGAGTTACACAATGCTTGGGACTGCTTAAACATGAGTTGATATGATTACTGTGTTAACCGTAACCAAAACTTTGAAAAGATTATCAGTGCTGCCACACACAGGCCCAGGTATTTTGAGGGAAAAAAAGATATACAGTACTTATCACAGATAGCGGATATCTAGCGTTACTGCATTATCCTATAAAATTCTGACAATAATATCAATAGCATGTTGAGAAACATCTATGGTAATCACTACAGCAGATAACCAGCTAGATATACTACATCTGCTACATCAGCACTTCCTATATCCAGTTAACAGAGAGAGCAGCATCATGCCAAACAGACGTTTGGGCCTATATCATAGACAACACCATATATGAAGAGTCAGCGCTAACAGACAGCAGAATTTGGCGCTACTGGTGCATAACTCAAGCAGTTGTATTCGGCACTACCATTACACACAACAAACAAAGGTAGTAGTCGGCGCTATACAGGCAGCTCTCGGTGCATCCATACAGGCAGTAGTACTTGTTACAACTATTACTGAACAAAAGTATAAATGTAACAATTTCAACGATTTTACTGAGTTACAGTTCATATAAGGAAAATCAGTCAATTTAAATATGTAATGTGTTGGTCCCGTGTTTCATGAGCTGAAATAAAATATCCCAGAAATATTCCATATGCACAAAAAGCTTATTTCTCTCCAATTTGTGCACAACTTTGTTTACATCCCAGTTAGTGAGCATTTATCTTTTGCCAAGATAATCCATCCACCTGACAGGTGTGGCATATCAAGAAGCTGATTAAACAGCATGATCAGTATACAGGTGCACCTTGTGCTGGGGACAATAAATACTGGCCCCCCATGTAGCTCAGTTGGTAGAGCATGGCGCTTGCAATGCCAGGGTTGTGGGTTTGATTCCCACGGGGGGCCAGTATGAAAATGTATGCACTCACTAACTGTAAGTCGCTCTGGATAAGAGCGTCTGCTAAATGACGTCAACGTAAATGTAAAAATAAAAGGCCATTCTAAAATGTGCAGTTTTGTAACACAACGCCACAGATTTCTCAAGTTTTGAGGGAGCGTGTAATTGGCATGCTGACTGCAGGAGTGTCCACCAGAGCTGTTGCCAGAGAATTGAATGTTCATTTCTCTACCAATGTCGTTTTAGAGAATTTGGCAGTACGTCCAACTGGCCTCACATCCACAGACCACGTATATCCACAGCAGCCCAGGACCTCCACATTCGGCTTCTTCACTTGCGGGATTGTCTGAGACAAGCCACCCGGACAGCTGATGACACTGAGGAGTATTTCTGTCTGTAATAAAGCCCTTTTGTGGCGAAAATCTCATTTTGATTGACTGGCACCCCTGCCCAGTCATGTGAAAATCCATAGATTAGGGCCTAATGAATTTATTTCAATTAATTGATTTCCTTATATGAACTGAAACTCTTGAAATTGTTGCATGTTGCATTTATATTTTTGTTCAGTATTAATTCATTAGGCCCTAATCTATGGATTTTACATGCAGAGGGAGTAGTCGGCATTACTACAAACCCATTTGACTCACCGTTTGATGTTAATGTCTTTTTCCTGCTTTTCATCTATGAAATTGAGTCCAACTGCAAAGATATGTATGTGAATCCTCCTAAACACAACAGGCAGCAGAGGTAGTACTCAGCACTATAATAAAAGGTGCAATATGCAGAAATCACTCCGCCATTTTCTGGTTGCTAAAATTCAAATAATTATCCTAATTTCAGTTTATGTGACAAAACATGCCAGCCATTGTACCATCTAAACCGCAGTGAAATATTGTCATTTCAGCTGTTTGACGCTGGTGTACAAAACCTAAAGTAAAAGACGCAAAAACGAAACTTAACGGGAAGCATACAAATAGCGCACATAGAACAAATCTACCGCTTCTTAGACTTGCTTTCAATGAGAATGACAGATCTATAACTAACATTTCTATGTGAATTTGGTCGGGTCGCCCAAAAAGTTACAAATTGCAGCTTTAAAGAGTGAAAACACATTTTGACATTTGACCATATGTTGGAATCTATTTTTGACTCTTCATTGTGGACGATCCAGGTAATTGTCCATTGATATCAGTGTTAGATGGTTGGGCCTACTGTAGATCTCTGCTGACCCATTGAGATCCTCTGACTAAATTTCACAAACTTTGAAAACATCTTTCACCACAGGCATTGGTGACTGGCAAGGTAAGTAATGTCCTAAAGCCCTCAAACTCAACTCTGGACCTCGATGCCAGTTCCACTGCGTTTTTTCATTGTTCACCTCTAATAAGGGACTGATTTAGAACTGGGACATCAGGTGTGTGCAATTAATGATCAGGTAGAACAAAAAAACAGCAGGCTCCAGACCTCGTAGGGTAAGAGTTAAATACCCCTGTCCTAAAGACAAAATCCACATTTGGGAAGTGTGAATACACAGATGCCCCTTCTTTCAACATTAGTAGCAGGTTCCTTGGTGATAGATGGCTCTAGCTTCTGCATGAGAAATCAAAAAATTAATATACTTCATCTGGGAAGTTCTCCTGTAGGTCAATGTGGTATCTCCTTTGCAATTTGCAGCCAGCGTTGCATACTTCATTGGGACAGACTTGGGATTTGTCAGTTTCCTTGTATCCATCATACCTGTGCTGGAACTTCAGTTGCCAATCATATCTAAAAACAACTGCAAAATACAATGGTAGGAGTCAATTCAGTGGCTAGCTTTGCACTTGGCTAGCTAACAGTAGTTGCTAGGGGTAAGTTAAAACCTACATTTGTGTTTTGTTTTTACATACTGGTAGCCAGAGTCGTTCAAGGGAATTCGGGACATGGGTGACTAGTTAACGTTAACTTGGCTCTCTCTGTGTGTTCGTGCCGTGGGAGGAGGGGTTGGTTCGTTGACAGAGAGCAATGGCTAGCTAGTATGCTAACTATTCTAGCTAACTAACTGGCTTAATAAGTTGACGACGGACTCGCTCAAGCTGTCGGGACTAACCCACAACGTTAGACACAGACACGTATGATCTGCTTGGCGTGTTAACACACTGGTGGTTTGTTGTCGCCGAGTATTGGTGCTAAACCGTGTTGTTGGAGCCTGGCATGCTAGTTGGCTATGGCGTCATAGGACTAGGTGCCCTGGACGGTTTTCACAGAAGAATACTGTACCAAGTTAGCTAGCTGAATAAACTAAGTTAGTCTATTCCTAGAAAACATTGAACCGCTGTAGTTTACAACAATTATAGTTTCTGAGGTGGAAGTTGGGAGAGTTATATTTGGGTGTTTCAGTGAAACGTAAGTGAGGGAGGCCCCGCTCTCTCGCTTTCCCAGATGTTTAGTTCATTTCATTCCGATCTCCTTTGCATTAATGTAGCCATTTTCTGTAGCCTGTCAACTATGCCTCTGTCTATCCCTGTTCTCTCCTCTCCGTACAGGCTATACAAACGCCTCACACCGCGTGGCTGCTGCCTCTCTAACCTGGTGGTCCCTGCACGCACGACCCACGTGGAGTTCCAGGTCTCCGGTAGCCTCTGGAACTGCCGTTCTGTGGCCAACAAGGCAGAGTTCATGACAGCCTATGCTACCCTCCAGTCCCTCGACTTCTTGTCGCTGACGGAAACATGGATGACCACTGCTACTCCTACTGCTCTCTCCTCGTCTGACCATGTGTTCTCGCATACCCGAGAGCATCTGGTCAGCGGGGTGGTGGCACAGGAATCCTCATCTCTCCCAAGTGGACATTCTCTCTTTTTCCCCTGACCCATCTGTCTATCTCCTCATTTGAATTCCATGCTGTCACAGTCACTAGCCCATTCAAGCTTAACATCCTTGTCATTTATCGCCCTCCAGGTTCCCTTGGAGAGTTCATCAATGAGCTTGACGCCTTGATAAGTTCCTTTCCTGAGGATGGCTCACCCCTCACAGTTCTGGGTGACTTTAACCTCCCTACGTCTACCTTTGACTCATTTCTCTCTGCCTCCTTCTTTCCACTCCTCTCCTCTTTTGACCTCACCCTCTCACCGTCCCCCCCTACTCACAAGGCAGGCAATACGCTTGACCTCATCTTTACATTTACATTTACATTTACGTCATTTAGCAGACGCTCTTATCCAGAGCGACTTACAGTTAGTGCATACATTATTCTTTTTTATTTTCATACTGGACCCCCGTGGGAATCGAACCCACAACCCTGGCGTTGCAAACGCCATGCTCTACCAACTGAGCTACCTCCCCATGCTGTTCTTCTACCAATCTCACTGCAACTCCCCTCCATGTCTCCGACCACTACTTTGTATCCTTTTCTCTCTCGCTCTCCTCCAACACTACTCACTCTGCCCCTACTCAGATGGTAATGCGCCGTTGCAACCTTCGCTCTCTCCCGCTACGCTCTCCTCTTCCATCCTATCATCTCTTTACTCTGCTCAATCCTTCTCCCGCCAATCTCCTGATTCTGCCTCCTCAACCCTCCTCTCCTCCCTTTCTGCATCCTTTGACTCTCTATGTCCCCTATCCTCCCGGCCGGCTCGGTCCTCCCCTCCTGCTCCGTGGCTTGACGACTCATTGCGAGCTCACAGAACAGGGCTCCGGGCAGCCGAGCGGAAATGGAGGAAAACTAGACTCCCTGCGGACCTGGCATCTTTTCACTCCATCCTTTCTACATTTTCTTCCTCTGTTTCTGCTGCTAAAGCCACTTTCTACCACTCTAAATTCCAAGCATCTGCCTCTAACCCTAGGAATCTCTTTGCCACCTTCTCCTCCCTGCTGAATTCTCCTCCTCCCCCTCCCTCCTCCCTCTCTGTGGATGACTTCGTCAACCATTTTGAAAAGAAGGTTGACGACATCCGATCCTCGTTTGTTAAGTCAAATGACACTGCTGGTCCTGCTCACACTGCTCTACCCTATGCTTTGACTTCTTTCTCCCCCCTCTCTCCAGATGAAATCTTGCTACTTGTGACGGCCGGCCGCCCAACAACCTGCCCGCTTGACCCTAACCCCTCCTCTCTTCTCCAGACCATCTCCGGTGACCTTCTCCCTTACCTCACCTTGCTCATCAACTCATCCTTGACCGCTGGCTATGTCCCTTCCGTCTTCAAGAGAGCGAGAGTTGCACCCCTTCTCAAAAAACCTACACTCGATCCCTCCGATGTCAACAACTACAGACCAGTATTCCTTCTTTATTTTCTCTCCAAAACTCTTGAATGTGCCGTCTTTAGCCAACTCTCTTGCTATCTCTCTCAGATTGACCTTTTTGATCCAAACCAGTCAGGTTTCAAGACTGGTCATTCAACTGAGACTGCTCTTCTCTTTGTCACGGAGGCTCTCCGCACTGCTAAAGCTAACTCTCTCTCCTCTGCTCTTGTCCTTCTAGACCTGTCTGCTGCCTTTGATACTGTGAACCATCAGATACTCATCTCCACCCTCTCCGAGTTGGGCATCTCCGGCGCGGCTCACTCTTGGATTGCGTCCTACCTGACAGGTCGCTCCTACCAAGTGGCGTGGCGAGAATCTGTCTCCGCACCACGTGCTCTCACCACTGGTGTCCCCCAGGGCTCAGTTCTAGGTCCTCTCCTATTCTCGCTATACACCAAGTCACTTGGCTCTAACATATCCTCACATGGCCTCTCCTATCATTGCTACGCAGACGACACACAACTAATCTTCTCCTTTCCCCCTTCTGATAACCAGGTGGCGAATCGCATCTCTGCATGTCTGGCAGACATATCAGTGTGGATGACGGATCACCACCTCAAGCTGAACCTCGGCAAGAGGGAGCTGCTCTTCCTCCCGGGGAAGGACTGCCCGTTCCATGATCTCGCCATCACGGTTGACAACTCCGTTGTGTCCTCCTCCCAGAGTGCAAAGAGCCTTGGCGTGACCCTGGACAACACCCTGTCGTTCTCCGCTAACATCAAGGCGGTGACCCGATCCTGTAGGTTCATGCTCTACAACATTCGGAGAGTACGACCCTGCCTTACACAGGAAGCGGCACAGGTCCTAATCCAGGCACTTGTCATCTCCCGTCTGGATTACTGCAACTCGCTGTTGGCTGGGCTCCCTGCCTGTGCCATTAAACCCCTACAACTCATCCAGAATGCCGCAGCCTGTCTGGTGTTCAACCTTCCCAAGTTCTCTCACGTCACCACGCTCCTCCGCACACTCCACTGGCTTCCAGTTGAAGCTCGCATCTGCTACAAGACCGTGGTGCTTGCCTACGGAGCTGTGAGGGGAACGGCACCTCCGTACCTTCAGGCTCTGATCAGTCCCTACACCCAAACGAGGGCACTACGTTCATCCACCTCTGGCCTGCTGGCCCCCTACCTCTGCGGAAGCACAGTTCCCGTTCAGCCCAGTCAAAACTCTTCGCTGCTCTGGCACCCCTCACGACGCCAGGACAGCGGAGTCACTCACCACACCTGAAACCCCACCTCTTTAAGGAATACCTGGGATAGGATAAAGTAATCCTTCTACCCCCCTTACCCCACCCCCCCCCCCAAAAAAAAAATAAATAAAATAAACATCTTGTAAAGTGGGTATCCCACTGGCTATAAGGTGAATGCACCAATTTGTAAGTCGCTCTGGATAAGAGCGTCTGCTAAATGACGGAAATGTAATGGTAGCCATGCACAGAGCAATTTAAATCCACAAATAAATACATAAAACATTGGCAGCTCAAAAAGAAAGTGTCTCATCTTGGTCCCTATCCAAACATTTAGCACACCAATTCAAAATGACAAGTGACCTGTTTACCTCAGTTCAAGTCAGCTGTGCCTATTAGCAACCAATCTAGCTGACCAAATCAAAACAAAGAATCACGACTGCAGTAGGTGAAAGAGGATGACGCATGTAGAATGACTTTTGAGGTTTGAAGGGATGGTAAAACAAAGATTTGAAGGAAAAATTAAACTTGCTTGTACAGTTGAACATGGAAGTTTACATACAACTTAGCCAAATACATTTAAACTCAGTTTTTCACAATTCCTGACATTTAATCCTAGTAAAAATTCCCAGTCTTAGGTCAGTTAGGATCACCACTTTATTTTAAGAATGTGAAATGTCAGAATAATAGTAGATAGAATGATTTATTTAAGCTTTTATTTCTTTCATCACATTCCCAGTGGGTCAGAAGTTTACATACACTCAATTAGTATTCGGTAGCATTGCCTTTAAATTGTTTAAGTAGATGTCCTAACCGACTTCCCAAAACTATAGTTTGTTAACAAGAAATTTGTGGAGTGGTTGAAAAACAAGTTTTAATGACTCCAACCTAAGTGTATGTAAACTTCCGACTTCAACTGTATATACACTACCGGTCAAAAGTTGTAGAACAACAACTCATTCAAGGGTTTTTCTTTATGTTTTACTATTTTCTACATTGTAGAATAATAGTGAAGACATAAAAACTATGAAATAAAACATATGGAATAATGTAGTAACCAAAAAATATATATTTTATATTTGAGATTCTTCAAATAGCCTCCCTTTGCCTTGATGACAGCTTTGCACACTCTTGGCGTTCTCTCAACCAGCTTCACCTGGAATGCTTTTCCAACAGTCTTGCAGGACTTCACACGTGCTGAGCACATGTTGGCTGCTTTTCCTTCACTCTGCGGTCCGACTCATCCCAAACCATTTCAATTTGGTTGAGGTCGGGGGATTGTGGAGGCCAGGTCATCTGATGCAGCACTCCATCACTTTCCTTCTTGGTAAAATAGCCCTTACACAGCCTGGAGGTGTGTTGGGTCATTGTCCAGTTGAAAAACAAATGATAGTCCCACTAAGCCCAAACCAGATGGGATGGCGTATCGCTGCAGAATGCTGTGGTAGCCATGCTGGTTAAGTGTGCCTTGAATTCTAAATAAATCACAGACAGTGTCACCAGCAAAGCACCCCCAAACCATAACACCTCCTCCTCCATGCTTTATGGAGGGAAATACACATTTGGAGATCATCCGTTCACCCACACCACGTCTCACAAAGACACGGCGGTTGGAACCAAAAATCTCAAATTTGGACTCCAGACCAAAGGTCAAATTTCCACCGGTCTAATGTCGATTGCTCGTGTTTCTTGGCCCAAGCAAGTCTCTTCTTATTATTGGTGTCCTTTAGTAGTGGTTTCTTTGCAGCAATTCGACCATGAAGGCCTGATTGACACAGTCTCATCTGAACAGTTGATGTTGAGATGTGTCTGTGACTTGAACTCTGTGAAGCATATATTTGGGCTGCAATTTCTGAGGCTGGTAACTCTAATGAACTTATCCTCTGCAGCAGAGGTAACTCTGGGTCTTCCATTCCTGTGGCGGTCCTCATGAGAGCCAGTTTATCATAACGCTTGATGGTTTTTGCGACGGCACTTGAAGAAATGTTCAAAGTTCTTGATATGTTCCACATTGACTGACCTTCATGTCTTAAAGTAATGATGGACTGTCGTTTCTCTTTGCTTATTTGAGCTGTTCTTGCCATAATATGGAGTTGGTCTTTTACCAAATAGGGCTATCTTCTGTATACCCCCCCTACCTTGTCACAACACAACTGATTGGCTCAAACGCATTAAGAAGGAAAGAAATTCCACAAATTAACTTTTAAGAAGGCACACCTGTTTATTGAAATGCATTCCAGGTGACTACCTCATGAAGCTGGTTGAGAGAATGCCAAGAGTGTGCAAAGCTGTCATCAAGGCAAAGGGTGGCTATTTGAAGAATCTAAAATCTAAAATATATTTTTATTTGTTTAACACTTTTTTGGTTACTACATGATTCCATATGTGTTATTTCATAGTTTTTATGTCTACATTATTATTCTACAATGTAGAAAATAGTAAAAATAAAGAAAATCCCTTGAATAAGTAGGTGTTCTAAAACTTTTGACCAGTAGTGTATTTGAATAAAACCTTTTCACTCAAATTAATAGCTGAGTTGAGCCAGAAGTACAGTTGAAATATATGACTCAACATCCAGTTTAAAAAAGCTTGCATCTGTGAAGTCCCATGGGTTACATGTCATGTATACAGTTAATAAGTAAATTTATTATAACAGTAATATTCAAAGTCTATTATATGGGCAAGCCTCTGTGCAGCAGACCACACTGCTCATCCCAACTAAATGTAGGCCACAGTAAACCCCATATATAATTAGCTGCCAAGTATGATTTTGTATGGTTTCATTTTATTTTGGGGCAGTATCACCACACTTCCAGTTCATGCAGCATGGCTTTAGGGATCAGTAAGTGGCATTGTAATTTAGAACTGTATAAACCTTTCATTTCCTGGCAATCTCTTACACATATCTGATTGAGAACATCTCCACAGAGACTCAGCGATATTACATGACCATAAAAAGATGTGCAACTAAAGTTAAGAGAGTGCAAACCAAGAGATTGCACTCTCACAGACACTGTGAAGCATCTACAGTCATGGTCAAACGTTTTGAGAATGACACAAATATAAATTTTCACAAAGTTGCTGCCTCAGTTTTGATGGCAATTTGCATATACTCCAGAATGTTATGAAGAGTTAGGAGTTAGTAGGAGAGTGGTCAGATTAATTGCAATTAATTGCAAAGTCCCTCTTTGCCATGAAAATGAACTTAATCCCTAAAAAACCTTTCCACTGCATTTCAGCCCTGCCACAAAAGGACCAGCTGACATCATGTCAGTGATTCTCTCATTAACACAGGTGAGAGTGTTGACGAGGACAAGGCTGGAGATCACTCTGTCATGCTGATTGAGTTAGAATAACAGAATGGAAGCTTTAAAAGGAGGGTGGTGCTTGAAATAATTGTTCTTCCTCTGTTAACCATGGTTACCTGCAAGGAAACACGTGCCGTCATCATTGCTTTGCACAAAAAGGGCTTCACAGGCAAGGATATTGCTGCTTGTAAGATTGCACCTAAATTAACCATTTATCGGATCATCAAGAACTTCAAGGAGAGAGGTTCAATTGTTGTGAAGAAGGCTTCAGGGCGCCCAAGAAAGTCCAGCAAGCGCCAGGACCGTCTCCTAAAGTTGATTCAGCTGCGGGATCGGGTCACCACCAGTGCAGAGCTTGCTCAGGAATGGCAGCAGGCAGGTGTGAGTGCATCTGCACGCACAGTGAGGCAAATACTTTTGGAGGATGGCCTGGTGTCAAGAAGGGCAGCGAGGAAGCCACTTCTCTCCAGGAAAACATCAGGGACAGACTGATATTCTGCAAAAGGTACAGGGATTGGGGTAAAGTCATTTTCTCTGATGAATCCCCTTTCCGATTGTTTGGGGTATCCGGAAAAAAGCTTGTCCGGAGAAGACAAGGTGAGCGCTACCATCAGTCCTGTGTCATGCAAACAGTAAAGCATCCTGAGACCATTCATGTGTGGGCTTGCTTCTCAGCCAAGGGAGTGGGCTCACTCACAATTTTGCCTAAGAACACAGCCATGAATAAAGAATGGTACCAACACATCCTCTGAGAGCAACTTCTCCCAACCATCCAAGAACAGTTTGGTGATGAACAATGCCTTTTCCAGCATGATGGAGCACCTTGTCATAAGGCAAAAATGATAACTAAGTGGCTCGGGGAACAAAACATCGACATTTTGGGTCCATGGCCAGGAAACTCCCCAGACCTTAATCCCATTGAGAACTTGTGGTCAATCCTCAAGAGGCGGGTGGACAAACAAAAACCCACAAATTCCAAGCATTGGTTATGCAAGAATCGGCTGCCATCAGTCAGGATGTGGCCCAGAAGTTAATTTACAGCATGCCAGGGCGGATTGCAGAGGTCTTGAAAAAGAAGGGTCAACACCGCAAATATTGACTCTTTGCATAAACTTAATGTCATTGTCAATAAAAGCCTATGACACTTATGGAATGCTTGTAATTATACTTCAGTAACATCTGACAAAAATATCTAAAAACACTGAAGCAGCAAACTTTTTGAAGACCAATTCTTGTGTCACTCTCAAAACTTTTGACCAGGACTGTACATACTGTAGAAGTTTGCCTGGCCGTGTACAATGTGATAGCTGCGTGACAACAAATGGTAACGCTTTTAGCCTCTGGGTTCATACTCTGTTCCGAATGTCACCCTGCTACTCACGGTAATGTTATATTGCTAAATCTACCTTTAAATGAGGTCTCCTCTTTTAGAAATTACTGTGGTTTGGGGTTTGGCGATAAAAATGGGATTTTTTGGGGGACTTTTCTGGTTGTAATGAAGAGTAAACTTCCCAAGGTTCCTCATATGGTTTTCATCTGGGCTGTAATTAAAAATTATAAAAACAGAACGTAACCTTTTTCACCTCTACTTTAGCTCTGGACTGGGTGTTTACGGATTTACAGTGATAATGAAGGTTGAGGAAAGGGTCAACGCTTGAGTGGCAAGCCTTGGCTGGACTGCCAGCATTAAGATCAGTTAAATTGAAATGGCGTGCCAGTTGTAATCCTCCAAATTGCCTGGAAAATTATATATGGGAACTTAGGGCAGTAGGTTGTCTGAGACTTTATACTGAATATATGCTTGTAAACAAGTAAGCTTCAACTTTTCAGTTCGTGTGATGTAACACTTCATGAAACAAGAAACTTCAAACTTTTCACAGCATCACAACCACACAAAAGCACATAATAAACATGGATAGCATGGACTCAGAAAATAGCCTTGATGACAGCATGCAGGATGGCTAAAGCAAGTGCATCCCTAGAGAGACAGAAGACACAGAGTCACTTTTTGCCCCATCAAATGAAATAACTCAATTTGTCATTTAAAACCACAATCATGATACACCATCATCTGTTTACCAAAGACAATAAAAAACATGTATATGTATCAAAAAAATTGTGCTGCACCCAGTGGGAAAAATCTATACATTCACAACCCCTATTCAACTGCTCACATGTAATTAAGCAATAAGGCACAAGAGGCAGTGCTGTATCATGAATACAGTCACAGGTAAATGAAATTGTTCGTCAACCCATTGCTTTTATAAAACTGTTTGAATGAATTACATATTTTAGTATGGCTTAGAACTCGTCTCAACTAATCACAATACTTGTTTTGACCAACCCGTTGTAGAACATACAATTTCATTATTCCACCAGAAGATATAGACTGGTTGTTAGTTCTTTTGGTGATTTGCCCAGTCGTTACTTATTTTTGCATAGTTGCTATGCAAAAGGACTGGTCGTCCTTTCTAAACAAAATGGCTGCTATGCAGGCTGGATAACATTGTTGTCACTTGCTAGCTAGCTAGCTAGCCAACTTCAGCTAAATCATTAATGTCAAACATTGAACCTGGAATGACCGTACACTAGCTGCCTTTTTTAGAAATTAGAAAATAAAAAATATTTTGTCATTTACTTGGATATGTCCATGATAATGACGTTGATGCGTGATTTTGACAGGCTCAAAAAAAAGTTCTTAGTCTAGGCACCCTTCACTTCATTCGGACAGACAGACAGTGAGGCTTTTATTAACCCCCTCTGTACCAAACTAAATGCTAGGCAGGAAGCAACGGGAAATAATGTGCTAGTTGAGATAAATACAAGAGATGATTCGGACAGCAACATGAACATGATATTCTTATGGAGGCACAGTGATCATTTTCAGATGGAACTGTTAACGCTGCTCGTCCAATCAGCATCCAAACAAACAGTTTTAGAATGGGGTTTATAATGGGGTTTCCATAGAAACCATTGTTTACCCACCATTGCATTATATCAGAAATGACTCACGCAACACCATAATTGTAATTTGCAGTGACATGCTGTTATGGTAGTGTGTGTGGTCTTTCTTCAAGTAGACCTCCACAGTCTGTCAACATAGTGGAGAGTCAGCTTGTTGACAACAGAGAACATTTAGCAACTTACACTTGATTCATGGCTATTATTTTGAAACTTCAAACTGCTGTGCTGTAAGTAGTAATCGTCTTTTAGACTAGATGTTAACCAAAGTCTGTACTCTCTGTGGTTAGTCAAGATCCCCTGGCATCTGGGGAATATGGGTGTTACTTATTTAATTCCCCTCTTCTCCTCTCTAACTGTTACCCAGGTTGTTCCTGTAAATAATAATGTGCTCTTATGGTAAAATAAGGAAGATATCCATAGATTGGATAAAGTTTCAAGTGAGGAAAGACCACACACACCCTAAACAAATACTGTACTCTTGAAAACACTTGACAAAACTTTTCACTTGAACAAACTTCACACTGCACGATAATTGTTAATTGAACTCAGACATAACCTTCACATTTCTCTTTGAAAGGCCTCTGAAGCTCCATGCAGCAATTACGTTCGGGGCAAAAAAATATAAAAAGAGGGAACACTCCAGCAAAATAATAAGGGCATAACAGCAGCTGCTGTGAAACGACGCTAATTTCCAATTGATTCGAAGCAGAGGTGGCAATATCTGCAATGCAGAGGAGCATCTGCCTCTCTCTCACCATCATCCCAATTTCTGATTATCCATTGTTCAGGCTGTTTACTTAGCAAAAATGAGGGCTAAATATCAGGTTAGGGAAGCTAAAGGGGGCCAGACACCAAATTGGGTTCCCCTTGAAAGTGGGAGTATAAAATTAGAATGAATTAAAACACCCTGAGGCAGATCCTAGACTCCATCTAGATGGCAAAGATGCAAATGAGGAATAAATACACACATTGTACAAAACAGTGATTTAGTTGCCTCAGGTATGCAGAGACTGTGTGTCATTCTTGATCGATTGCTCATCAGTCTCTGAACACTTGGTTTTAAGTTAAGAGACATTTGAATGTGTATTCGGGAGAGTAGAAGTATGAAAGATGTTGGCTGACTCTCAGAGTTAGAATTGCTTACCTACTGCATAAAGACAAGACCTCGGTGTTGCCTCTGATCTGTCTTTCAACCTTTTCCCTTTCATATTCACCTTCTCCTGTACTTTTACAGAAAAGGCACTCTCCGTCTTCGATGCTTAGAGGTGAACCTCAGAAAAAGTTCTTTTTTTCATTATTCAAGTTTGACATTGCAGAGGTCAAAGGTTTTAAGGATACAATGTTACTTTGTTACACAAGCTTAAAGGCCCAGTGCAGTCAAACACTTGATTTGCTGGTGTTTTATATATATTTCTACATCATGAGGTTTACTGTGAAATTGAGAAAATTATGATAATGCCCTTTTAGTGTAAGAGCTGTTTGAAAAGAATCCCTGAAATTTCAACCTGTTTTGGTAGAATGGAGTTTTGGCCTGCCTGAAATGAGTTGATATTGAGATAAAAACAGCTGCATTGGACCTTTAAAACGTATATTATAACGAATAACCTCCCAGAGAAGCCTCAACTCAAAGGCACGTCTTGTTCTGGAAATGTATCAGAACAAGACGAGCAAATCTCATATTCCTGTGAATTGAGGGGAGTTGAAAAGACTGAATGAGAAACATGGCGTAAACCCTGTGAATTCCAGTTCTCCACTCCTGTGTTCATATGTTTACAGTGCTACTCTTCATAGGCATCCCACTTAAGCAGGGCAGCTGCTGTTTGCGCTCGGCTCATCAAATATTGCTGACAAATAATTGATTTAAGTGGTTTTTACCCAGCCAATTTGACAACATAGACGTTGCACTCTTCCAGCTAATACTAATAATGAATAGTTCAGGCATGGCCATTAATTTAGCCGCAGGGACCTGCTGGAGTTGACATTTGCAGTCGGTGTGATCCAACATTAAGCTACTCAAACCACATCTACCTATGAAGAGATAATTATCCAAATGTCCACCCGCTCACTGGCATAATAAAACGGGGTGCTTTAGAATAAGCTTTAAAGAATTGTTTTCTTTAAAATGTCAAATTGTTCCCTCAATGTCTTTGTCAGGGAAGGAAATCCGGAGAGAGCTATAAGCTCCCATATTCATACAGTATGGCAAGTCATGTCATGCAGTCCTCTTGGAATTCTTGCTACGGTCCACTACGGAACAATAGCCAGCATTTCTCTTCCCAGGCCAGAAAAACAGATAGACAGCAGAGGTCACAAAGTGCCCAATGATAAAAAGTGCCACTTACCCTTCAGACAGACCTCTTCTCTTCTTAATTTCTACACTTCCTTCATCCCTTTCCTCTCACTGTGCTAATAGGTTGTGTGTCATAGGCAGAGACTGGTGTTCATATTGGTGGACATTGGCCCCATAAAACTGACATTAGCCCAGTACAACCACATTTGGCACAATAGTCGTGATAGTTTTTTTGCACAGAAATAATGAAATAAGCATTGTAGCATCCGTTGTAGCATCCGTCACACAAATATCAGTAGTATCACATCCATTGTCTCAAATGCACTGTACAAATCAAATCCAATTTTATTGGTCGCATACACATATTTAGCAGATGTTATTGCGGGTGTAGCGAAATGCTTGTGTTCCTATCTCCAACAGTGCTGTAATATCTAACAATTCACAACAATATACACAAATCTAAAAGTAAAAGAATGGAATTAAAGAAATATATCAATATTCGGACGAGCAATGTCGGAGTCTGGAGTATAGTGTGTATAGGGCCACAGTGAATAGCGCATTTCATATCTGTGTGAGGGAGCTGGGAGATTTTCAATAATATGAGAAGAGTTGTCAAGAAAACAAAACCTATATAGAACTTGACCATCTTCTGTAACACTTCAAGTTGCTCTTATTTATGTATTGTTTGTGTGTGCTTAAGCAAGCTTTTTAAATGGACAATAATAAATATTAACTCTTCCAGATGTCCTGAAAGATAAAGCTTAGTTATTTAAACCAAATAAAAAGTGAGGCATAATGCACATAACAATTGACTGCAATACATGTTATTATGCTTATATAAATATCGCCGGAATGCAGTGAAACGAGAGCCATTAAGACGCCTAAATGGATTCATTTAATCTATCAGATATAGTGTATCAACAACACATCTCTTTGCAAAAAGATGATTACATTACCATTTGCTTTGTGGAACTTTTCATCATAAAACAAGCTTTATTAAGTGAGCTCATTTTCACCCATCATACAGAGTGCATTGTGGATGGTGGCACCCCGCTGGGTAGATTGTCTTTTCACAGCGAGGGGTTGCCTCTCTCGACAAACTCTTGCAATTGAAACCATTAGATCTACACCTCCATTTCCTGATTCATTTTTTTTATGGGAGGCAGGATGTCCCATTTCCATTCAGCCCAATGCATTTCCTTTTTCAAAATGGTGCTTATGGATTTTGTCATTTTTATGTTTCTTTTTATGATTTGTGACAACATTAGCATCTTAAGTGCAATGTAATGTGGGCTAACAGGCAACACGAGGCACACAAACTGATTTCTAAAGAAGGACAATGCCATTTGGGGAAGAAAGTTAAAAGGTATATATGTATTTGAAAGGATCTATTCAAACAATTTAGCACGCTGGTTAACAGCTCTGTATCCTACTTTATGGGTTATAAATAGATCATTTAGTAGTGACAGGTAATGGCAGATGAAATACTCCATACCAGTATTTGTTCTGTATCTCATTTGGAAGAAAGGAACAGAGCTTCTGTTGTTCGTGGAGTCTTCGATATAATTTACACACCGTAGTTGCTAATCAACACCACCTACTGCCTGTGCTTGTTCCACTGGGCCAGAACATTAGCTGTTCCTCGGGTGTCCAGTAGAGGGGTTCCCCAGCCACAGTGTAACCACACAATGTTGAGCTAAAGAGGGTACAGTTGTGCCTTGAATAGTTTGCTTGATGGAATTGGTGCAAACTAGGAGAACTGTAGTATCCAAATCAGTTAATACAGAAGTGCTATTATCATGTCTTTCTGACAACTTGCCCATAACTAAGTATGTCTATACACCTTTTAGACTGACAATTTACAACTACAACACAAAACTTTGGATATGGTTACACTACACTTTCAAAGCAGGACCAAGAAGTATGTTTACAGCTGTCACTTTGACAGACTGTAGGTAGACAACCCACACACCACAAGAATAACATAATATATGCAATGCAGATATACAATTATACTAAATTACAACAATTATAATCAGAGAGTGGGCTCTGCAGTATTGTTTTTCTGGGGACTATGTGTATACTTTGAAAATAATCTCTCCGCGTAGGTACAGAGGCTACCACCACCTTGGTTTGTCTGCAGCATATGCAAGGTAAACCACACACACAGAGTTACATTTCAAGTTTTGCAACTGTAAGCATAAGGGAGTGACTTCAGACAAGACAGCGATCCAAAAACATATATCCCTCATCAGAAGTTGGATGAGGGCGTTTTAACATGGGACCCGTGATGACATGTGACGACTGACAACGCTTTGAAACAGAGGGCAAATCCTGCTACGGAGGCACGTCTGCTACAGTTTTATTCTCTGTCTGAAATGTACCACAACAGTTTTTTTTTACCATTCCACAACTGAACCTGCATTCACATACTAATGTCTGAAAACACATGACTACCTCACAATTATCTCCAGACATAATGAACAGTGTGGTCGAGCCTAGGCACTTCACTGTGCCACCTAGGCACTGACTAAAGAGTGACTCATTTTTTCTTGTTCTCCGCCACTGTGCCAAACCTGTGTTCTCTGCCACGTGCCAAGCCTGAGGTTGTGTGGGTCTATGGGTTATCCCATTACGTAAGCGTGTCCCCATTTACTGACCAAGGATTTGGACAGTGTGGTCGGGGCCTAATGGACCTCATATAACCAAAGTGCTATGATGTCAGCACAATCACATTGTTTGTATAGTAGCTGTGTCTGAGGGAGCCATTTGGTTGTGCCAGTTCGTCCCTATTTATGGGCCTTAATGTGAGAAAATGAATGATTGAATATACTGTATGCCCTACCCTGACCTAGCTCTAATGCCAGTGAGGATAAGTCATCCTAGGTTCAAGCTTTCCACACCAGCCACTCTAAATGTATGACAAATTTGCTAACTATTTCACCAAAGCTGTTTTGTATCCAACTTGCAAACATTTCTCTCCTACTGTCAACAGAAGCACAAACAAAACACCCAATGGCCATGATGCAACGCAATTCATAATTAACACCAGAGACAGCTGTTATGAATGCAAGGCCCCTATTCAATAAATTGCTCACAGAGAAAAACAGCACTGCAAGTTCATTGAATGTTTATGCCATATCTGAGATGCTAAAATTGTTACAACAGACAAACCCCACAAACTCTTCCTCCCTACGACATTTTCCTTGGATATTGAAATCAAACTGTTCCTCCCATGGACATTTTTATTGGATATTGAAATGAAACATCACCTATCCTTGAGAAAATTCCGCAATTGATTGAATTGGGGCCTCAACTTCCTTCTGACAATGACCCAACCTCATTCTGTCTTGAAGGAAGAAGACAAACATCTTGCGGAGGGCATTGAGATTGGAACCCTGTTTTTATTACTTTGGTTTATCGGCTCAATAGTCACCCGTCTACCAGTGCTAAATGTCCCCTTGATTTGCTACCCTCACGCCTGCACCTAAAACAATTCATTAAAAATGTATGAAACAAAAGCAAAACACACTGGGACGAGTGGGAGATGTTAGAGAGAGATCAACAGCCTTAACAACTGCATTATTAATACTAAAGCCAGATGCATTCTAAAATACAGACTCATTTAGGCCACTGGCGTACCGGACACCCCCACATCCCCCACAAGGTGGGGGCCGCCCACGAGTTCTGGGGGCTCATGCGCCTGTCGTCTATATCAATTTAAATGTAATAAATCATTTTGACAGTAACCCTCCAAAAAGTAATACATAAACCTTTTTAATTTCCATATGTACTAGGAAGCTAAGTGTTTGTTTCTTGGGCTTCAGGAATGTGACTGAAAGTATGAGGGGATATCAGTGAACAAATGCCATGGTCAAGGCTATGACGGAATCAGTGCAATGAGAGGAGTTTACTCAGGTGTTCAAAAGCGCATATCAGACCGAGAGCCTAATGCTTCTTAGGTAGTTCTTCATGAGTTTTAGTTTAGAAAACAATCTCTCCGCAGAAGCGACAGTTACAGGGATGGTAAAACAACTTGATTGCCATAGAAACATCAGCGAAACTGGGCAACTGCTTCAAATACAGCAGTTCTGTAACATCTTTAATTGAGCCTCTCATTCTCCTCAATTGCTGGCCTCAACACGTTACGGAAAGAGATGAACTGTATAGGAAGCTCTGGGGACAGGTCTAAAATAATAATACATTGGTAGCTGATTAGTATGTTGTTGCATCAAACATTTATTTTATCATCTGCAATGTTTGAATTTCCAAGTCATTACATTATTGCCATCATCCAGCAGTCTAAAAATGGCACGCCTGTGATTTAGGCCTAAGCATTTAGTTTAAAATGGATTTATTTACAATGACAACATTTGATTGTGGATTTGAATGAAGCCTTTAGTTTATTCAAACAGTGTCAATCAATTAGTTGAGCCTTTTACATTCATTTGCCACTGCTTTCAATACAAGTTCCAGATCTTCTGCCTCTTGACATCAAATGAATGTGCGTGATGGTGCGTATGATTTTTTATTGACATCATCAGATAAAAAAGTGCAAAAGTGTCACTTAAGGCCTAGAATAACATTGGTAGCCTTCCTAGTTTCTACGCAGCTACGGTAGGCTACACAATGCCTCCCGAAATTCAAATTAAATCATATATTGTTCATCAAATGCTTCGTAAACAACAGGTGTGGACTAACAGCGAAAGGCTTACTTATGGGCCCTTCCCAACAATGCAGAGAGAAAGAAAATAGAGAGATAATAGAAAAGTAATAGATACACAATGCGTAACAATAACTTGGCTATATACAAGGAGTACTGAGTCGATGTGCAGGGGCACGAGGTAATTGAGGTAGATATGTACCGTACATATAACTAGGAATAAAGTGACAGATAGTAAACAGCAGTTAGTGCAAAAAGGGTCAATGCAGATAGTTAAGTAGTTAACCAAATAGCTTCCGGGCCTAACTATTTAGCAGTCTTATGTCTTGGGGGTCCTGTTGGTTCCAGATTTGGTGCATTTGTACAACTTGTCGTGCGGTAGCAGAGAGCACAGTAGAAGACTTGGGTGGCTTTAATCTTTGACAATTTTCAAGGCCTTCCTCTGACACCGCCTGGTATAGAGGTCGTGGATGGCAGGGAGCTCGGCCCCAGTGATCTACTGGGCCATACGCACTACCCTTTGTAGCGCCTTGCGGTCGGATGCCAAGTAGTACCTGCTTAAAGGTCTTACTCACATTGGCTATGGGGAGCGTGATCACACAGTCATCCGGAATAGCTGGTGCTCTCGAAAAATGGTTCAGTGTTAATAGCCTCGAAGCAATCATAGAAGGCATTTATACTGAACAAAAATATAAACACAACATGCAACAATTTCAAATATTTTACTGAGTTACAGTTCATATAAGAAAATCAGTGAATTGAAATAAATTCTGGGGAGCCAGGTCCAGCCAATCAGAATGAGTTTTTCCCCACAAAAGGGGTTTATTACAGACAGAAATACTCCTCAGCACACACCCCACCCCCCTCAGACGAACCCACAGGTGAAGAAGCCGGATGTGGAGGTCCTGGGCTGGCCTGGTTACACGTGGTCTGTGGTTATGAGGCCGGTTGGACGTACTGCCAAATTCTCTAAAATGACATTGGAGGCAGTTTATGGTAGAGAAATGAACATTCAATTATCTGGAAACAGCTCTGGTGGATATTTCTGCAGTCAGCATGCCAATTGCACTCTCCCTCAAAACCTGAGACATCTGTGGCTTTGTGTTGTGTGACAAAAGTGCACATTTTAAAGTGGCCTTTTAAAGTGCACCTGTGTAATTATCATGCTGTTTAATCAGTTTCTTGGTATGCCACACCTGTCAGGTGGATGGATTATCTTGGCATAGGATAAATGCTCACTAATAGGGATGTAAACACATTTGTGCACAACATTTCTGAGAAATAAGCTTTTTGTGTGTATTGACAATTTGTTATTTTCACCTCTAGTTGCACAGGTGACATTAGGTAAGACGGATTTCAGTTTTCCTGCAGTAACATCACCGGCTACTGGGAGCGCCACCTCCGGATGAGCATTTTCTTGTTTGCTTAAGGCCCTATACAGCTCGTTGAGAGCGGTCTTAGTGCCAGCATTGGTTTGTGGTGGTAAGTAGACAGCTACGAAAAATATAGATGAAAACTCTCTTGGTTAATACTATGGTCTACAGGTTATCATGAGGTATTCTAACTCAGACGAGCAGAACCTCCTTAATATTATAGATCGCACACCAGCTGTTGTTAACAAAGAGACACACACCACCCCCCTTGAGCTTACCCGATGTTGTCGTTCTGTCCTGCCGATGCATAGAAACACCAGCTAGTTGTATGTTATCCATGTCCTTGTTTAGCCAAGTTTCAGAGAAACACAGGACATTACAGTTCTTTAGGTCCCGTTGATAGGATAGTTTCGAACAGAGCTTGTCCAGTTTGTTCTCCAGTGATTGTACATTCACCAATAGAACAGAGGGTAGAGGGGGTTTATGTACTCTCCTGCGTAGCTTCATCAGGGTGCCCCGCATGTCGGCCTCTATATCGCAGTCTCTCTTCCGAGTGTCGGGGATTAGGGCCTGGTCCGGGGTGAGCAGTATGTCCTGCGCCGCCGACCCATTAAAGTAGAAATCTTCATCCAAATGGAGGTTAGTGATCGCTGTTCTGATGTCCAGAAGCTCTTTTCGGTCATAGGAAAGGATGGCTGAAACATTATGTACAAAAAAAGTTAAGATCTGTGAATTGGCCAAGAGCCCGTAAAACGGCCGCTATACATTCGCTATACAGCGCCATTCTCTGGTCAAATTCTTGCACGTATTAGTCGTGGTACCATATTGGAAACAAAACGTTATATTTATCATCCATACAGATGTTTATATGGTTACCAAAATGTATTATTCTGGAAAGGAGTCAAATCCCATGTACATTTTCAGTGAAGTAAGGGGCAATTATGGTTTTGAAATGACATAAATTCTCCAATTAGTTAATCACTTCCCCTTATTATATTTAGCAGTTCCACTATGTGTCTAACTACATATGTGCCATTTCGTAACCGTGGTGGTTTATATGGATGTCGGGCTGACATAAGTGTTATTCCAGGGTCCAATGGTATCTAGGGTTTACAGCCATTATTTCAGGGAAGATGATTCATGGAAAAGTCAGGATAAAAATCCACTGTGGTTCTTCTACCAGGCTTGCTTTGAAGTCAGTTTCCATTTCGCGATCCTGCAGTTGATGTGGCAGAAAATATTTACATTTGAAAGGACTGCTTCTCTGAGTTATGTCTATGAAATATTATCTGTGATCGTTACCTTAGAAGAGACAGTGATCCAGATCACCCAGGCAGCCATTAAGAAGAAGCTTTATGATCCTTTTCAGCATGTTGAGGAATCTAACCGAAAATAAGAATAGATTCTACTGTTTGCCTGTGAAGACAATCATTTATTTGTTTTCTCTTCATCTCTATTCATGAATACGTGGGTGTGAATAAACCCCCATGGCAACATAGCCTGAGTGTGAATCATGATCCAGGAAAATAATACACTGCTAAGCACTGACAAGGGGAAGAGCTTTTGGGTTGTGTGATCTATCGATGACACGGCAAACAATTACCATAAACAAAACAGACATGTTTACCGTAGGTCCTCCTGCGGAAACTGTACTAGGGCGGCCTAGCAGTCGAAGACACTTCCTCTGGACACATATACAGCTGTAGCATGGGTTTGAATCCGTCCCAGAGGCATCATGAACCTAGGCGGCACAAGGGCACATGCCCTATCAGATTTTTTTTAGATGTTAAATTAATTACTAAACTTCATTTTTAACACAAGGTTTATCATAATTATTTATGACCCGCTTTAAATTATGTTCAGCTTCTAAAGGCGTCATAAAGCCTTCATAATGCCTTCATAAGCACTAAATAAATGTGTTACAAAGCATATATAACCGTATGTCATGCTTTATAAAGAGTTCATAAATGTGGCATAACTGTGTGACATCACTCATGTCATATGTGACAAAACCCACTACGTCGAATATGATATAAACATATGCTTTATAAGGGGTGACATGTTGTGCTGAATGATGTCATACACTCTAAAGTGATGTCATGTTAGTCACATTACACCTAATCTCGTTCCCAGAAACTTCCGCCCAAAAACGCATCAAACGTGGCCTTCATTAGTTAGGGTTAGGTTTAAAATAAAAATGTAAGAAGATAAATTGTGGAAATGGGCAGGGTTTAGCCATAACTATGACTTTGTAGCTGTGTTAACTAGTGACGACCAGGGGAAATGATGACAAATACTTTACTCACTAAGGTCACTCCCATAAAATTCTATGGTCACTCCCACTAAGTTTAACTTTGAATGGTTGATATCCCAGGCTTATATGTGCTGTGTGTGCAACAGCCTGGGGACAACGTTACATCAAAAAACACTTACCTTGATGAAAGTCCCCAACATAAGGACATTCAAAGTGTCTTTCTTCTGGAACCATGTTACACCAGAGCTTGATTACAACTTGTTACAATGGCGCCAACATTTTGTGGTTGATCTTTCAGCGGGGGAGTGGGTGAATGTGTCAAAGACCTGACTGGGCCCAGCACCGCGCGGTAGTCTCAGGTTGGACTACTCCAAATCATCTTGGCTCTGACACACACACACACACACACACACACACACACACAAGCTTTGCAGGTCCATCGACATGTTTAAATACCTCTCACACCCTACAGTAACCTGTGGATCGTTAGAAAACCTTCATAAATCAGCAGAACGTTAATAACCTATATGTAGTGTCCTGTAATGCTTCATTTGAAGTGAGACACCTTCGGTCATTCATAACACATACATAAAGGCTTAATTATGTAAACAAAAATGTATTAACACTTAGAGAATTATCACTAACAGCTAAAACAAATAATCATTAATGATGTATTTAAACCATACATTTCCTTTTATTTTTACATGTTTTAAACAATACACATACTGTACATGAAGTTTTAAAAAGTCAAGCAATACAATTACGTAGAACATTACACAGGGCTGTGAACAGTGTAGCTTGTTCCTGAGCTGGTGGACGAATGGTTCTTGCCTCTCTGCCTGCTGGAGGTACTACATGTTGGTTCCAACCTTAAAGGGGAAATCAGTAGTTGTTACATCCATTTTTGGATTAAATTAATGATACGTACCCATTGATTCTTGAAGAATATAACTTATAAATGACTTATGAGCTTAGTTCAACTGTCATACCCCATCCGAACCCCAAATATAAGCTTGTTTGTAAAGAAAGAAAACGTAAACAAACACAAAACATGGTTAAAATTATAATTTTGATATCATGGATGGTCAATCCTTGCATTCATAGCTCTGTCTATGAATTTGAGAGTGATTACATTTCAGCCCCATCCCTCAGCCCCATCCCTCAGCTTTTTACCGAACCAGGGGTGGGGAGGCCACTTTGTTATTGTTTCTATGGTTGATTGTGCTTTAAAGTAAGAACAAATAAATATAGCAGGTCTGTTAGTAAATGCCTTTGTCACACCAGCTGGATAAGGGCATTTCTGTGCTGCACCAGAAATACTCTAAAAGGGGAGATGGGAAACTCCTTTTGATTCATATTATTATATTCCTCTTTCACTTACAAATCTCATGACATGTATCTAGTTTTTTATTTATTTAGCTGAGCCTGCTCACTAGCTACATTTCATTAGCTAGCAATTGCTGTAAAGTCACAGAAATTATGTGAAATAACGATTGAGCTAGCTAACTCAACACTTAACTACTACAAACTAATTACAATTACAATAAATAAAGTTTAACGTACTAATTTCTCGCTGTTGAGTGGCACCACAAGTGGGCATTTGATTTGCGAACATGTGGCAAATAACAGTGCACTGATTTAAAGGGCAACTACACAAAAAAAAAATCTATGTTTCTTCGATTCTTCCCAGACCTCAAACGTCGTCCCCTGATGTGTTTTAAGGATTGTTGTGAACACAGTAAATCTAATTTTGATGTTTTTCTATTAAAAAAGTGTGAAGAAAATGGGGGAAAACCAGAAGAAAATAGAAAATTCAAAACCTGGAAAAAGGAACTTGGGGAAAAAACAGATTTTAAAAAGGCAAATGATATGTAACCATTCTTTATTAATCATCAATGATGCTATTTATGCCTATATAGCATTTGAAAATTAATCAACAGCAATTGTTCGACTACAAGCCAGAATTAAACTAAAAATAGAACAATACAAACAATAGGCCTAGGGTTTCAATCTCAGGTTGATTTAAAATGTAATGATATTTAGTGTTATTGAATTGTGTTTGGCTACACAACACAACAGCTGGAAAACAATGACAGTTTCTCAAAATGTACACTAACTTTGAAAAGATTTGACCGCTAAGTGGTAGTCCCTGATATCCTACATTCTTGTTTTACTTTTGTAAATGAAGGGGCGGTTTGTTGCGGAGAAGAACATCAAGGAAAGATTTGCCAGCTAGCTAACATTATCCAAACAAACTGGCTAATATTAGCTAGCTAACATTAGCTCTCTGGTTAATCCTCCATGGACATGGTAACTAAGTTTACATTTTTACCTGTTGTAGCCATTGGTTGTAGTTGGCTAGTGAATGTTTTGACATTTTCATTGTACATTTTCACAGTAAATGTGTGTGTGTTCTCTCTGTGTGTGAGAGAGAGGGGGGAGAGAGATGATGATCACAATAACTTAAAGAAAAGATTGTCATCATGTCAACATTGTGTCATGCTAGCTGTGTGTGAGTGAGTGAGTGAGGGAGGGAATGTGTGGAGAGCGAGATGGTTGATGAATACACAAATAGGTAACATTGTCTGTGTGTGTGTGTGTGTGTGTGTGTGTGTGTGTGTGTGTGTGTGTGTGTGCATGTGTGTCATTGTAAGCTAGCCTAATTCTTGAAACGTGTAACCCCCAATATGGATGTGAAGTTTTTGATGAATCAGGGATCCGTGTATTTTTGTGTATTTTGTATTTGACAATATAATATATTTTACGATGCTATCCCTGCTCCCCCTCAACACTCATTCTAATGTTACATCACTCAACTGCCTATTTTCATTCTTGATTCTCTTTATTTTGCAGGAATCTTCTATCTTGGATGGAGAGGGAACAAAGGGAAGGAGTACAGAAGTTATCCAGCCTGCTGACTGAGAAATAGACAGCAAAACATAGATGGAGAGGGACAGAAAGACAACCTATCTGCCAGATTGCTGAAGGGCAACAAAGTCAAAGTACTTGCTAGGCCAAGTCTAACTTAGCGAAGACCTTAGGTAACGGTTAATCATGATTCGTTTCTGTCTTTACAGTTCCTGAAACATGTCAATGACCAGATGCATGGCCTCTACAGCAGCACTTGGCCACCCACTCAGTTACCAGTGACCTACTCAGTTACCAGTCACCTATTCAGTTAACAGTCACCTATTCTGCTACATCCCAAGGAAAGGAGAGAGCAGAACCACCCCTCTTTAAATCCATAGTCATTGACAGTAAATCATTTTTTTTCTCTTTGATCTTCAATGTGTACTGATTCCTACTAACCAGCTTGGTAAGAGCTAGGTTTGTACTAGCTATGCTGATGATCATTCAAGTTTTTTCTCTGTATCAGGTCTCACTGAGACTGGATTCCCCAAGAGACATGCTATTCAGCTGCCCATGATTGGATCTACTTACACTAAGATCAGGCAATTGAAATAGCACCGCTTCTAATAATATACGTTTTTAAAGCAAATAAAATACTATTTTAACCAGTTAAACTCTGAACGGTTGTTTTTGGCCCTGTACAGAGCCCGGTGAAAGCTCCAGGCCTTGTCTTTTCGGAAATCGAACTCAAATCTTGCTGCTGGCAATGTCATAAGAATCTCCCCCCTCCTTTTGGAACAGTAATTGTTGACATTCAAATCTCTTATTTCCCAACATGGGGACAATTGGGGGACCCAATAAAATGGTCTGCTTTATCTCGGGCTCTGTAGTAGTGACATTTTTCCTTTATCTGAATCCCACAGTTCTTACCTTTCTAACAGTACTAAGCATGTGTTTGTAAGACTTGTAGTTTTGAAAAACTAAATTTACTTTATGAGGGTAGTATACAATATTATGCGAAGTTTAGAAAATGCCACAAGAGGGGGTTAGAGTCTAACAGGTTAACTCACCTTTTTTTCCAGGTGCAAAACCCTTGCGTCCTGATTCAACAGACACCTCCCTTGGGGAGTCATGTACATTTTCTCCCATTTCTCTCTTGTTCATTCTCCCTGTTGCTCACTCAAACTCACAAACATGCACAATTGCAGAGAAGAGGAAAATATTTGCCAATTACACCCATTTCTAACAATGCTTGTTGCAGGAATGATATGACAGAACATTTCAAAAATATAATATTTTATTGTCTCTTTTTGTCTCTTTACACAGACTCAAATTTTTGCATTTACTTTTTTTTTTACTGCCAAGCTGTCCTCAATTGGGGGAACCTCTGTCCGGGAAAATGTCCTCAGGATTATGGAGCGGTGTGTTTATAAAAATGTGTTTGTATATTCCAACACGTATTAGGATTAAGCAAAACTATACCATTTAGAGATTGCCATTATCCAACTACTGTAATTTTGATATCGTCTTTCTTAAAATGTTTCAGATTGATGACCAATTAATTAATGTCCCACTTCAATATTAAGGGACAGAGGAGCAAACATGCCTTTGCTACCGCTCAAGTGTGCGTCATTGCATTTGACATAGCCAATTAGACATTTTTTGTAGATTCTGTTAAATATATTTTACTGTGTGTTACTGTTCTGTCGTGTCCTGCATGCCCACAATCGTTTATTTAATTTGTTCTCTTTTTATGCTTACAGTAAAGGCCTCTGCAAAGTCTACGTACTTTTGTCCGGCTTAATTTTTTGAACGCGACACTAACTGAGTTCCGTACCTCAGTTTGCGTAGACTGTGAAATCCCTGTGGAGAGCACCTTAAGTGTAATGAAAAGCAAGAAAACTAGGGAGTTTGATGTGCTGCGGGCCCTCTAGAAAGTCCTAAAATATACCTACAGTGAGGGAAAAAAGTATTTGATCCCCTGCTGATTTCGTACGTTTGCCCACTGACAAAGAAATGATCAGTCTATTATTTTAATGGTAGGTTTATTTGAACAGTGCGAGACAGAAAAACAAAACAAAAATCCAGAAAAACGCATGTCAAAAATGTTATACATTGATTTGCATTTTAATGAGGGAAATAAGTATTTGACCCACTCTTAATCAGAAAGATTTCTGGCTCCCAGGTGTCTTTTATACAGGTAACGAGCTGAGATTAGGAGCACACTCTTAAAGGGAGTGCTCCTAATCTCAGTTTGTTACCTGTATAAAAGACACCTGTCCACAGAAGCAATCAATCAATCAGATTCCAAACTCTCCACCATGGCAAAGACCAAAGAGCTCTCCAAGGATGTCAGGGACAAGTTCGTAGACCTACACAAGGCTGGAATGGGCTACAAGACCATCGCCAAGCAGCTTGGTGAGAAGGTGACAACAGTTGGTGCGATTATTCGCAAATGGAAGAAACACAAAATAACTGTCAATCTCCCTCGGCCTGGGGCTCCATGCAAGATCTCACCTCGTGGAGTTGCAATGATCATGAGAACGGTGAGGAATCAGCCCAGAACTACATGGGAGGATCTTGTCAATGATCTCAAGGCAGCTGGGACCATAGTCACCAAGAAAACAATTGGTAACACACTATGCCGTGAAGGACTGAAATCCTGCAGCGCCCGCAAGGTCCCCCTGCTCAAGAAAGCACATATACAGGCCCGTCTGAAGTTTGCCAATGAACATCTGAATGATTCAGAGGAGAACTGGGTGAAAGTGTTGTGGTCAGATGAGACCAAAATCGAGCTCTTTGGCATCAACTCAACTCGCCGTGTTTGGAGGAGGAGGAATGCTCCCTATGACCCCAGGAACATCATCCCCACCGTCAAACATGGAGGTGGAAACATTATGCTTTGGGGGTGTTTTTCTGCTAAGGGGACAGGACAAGTTCACCGCAACAAAGGGACGATGGACGGGGCCATGTATCGTCAAATCTTGGGTGAGAACCTCCTTCCCTCAGCCAGGGCATTGAAAATGGGTCGTGGATGGGTATTCTAGCATGACAATGACCCAAAACACACGGCCAAGGCAACAAAGGAGTGGCTCAAGAAGAAGCACATTAAGGTCCTGGAGTGGCCTAGCCATTCTCCAGACCTTAATCCCATAGAAAATCTGTGGAGGGAGCTGAAGGTTCGAGTTGCCAAACGTCAGCCTCGAAACCTTAATGACTTGGAGAAGATCTGCAAAGAGGAGTGGGACAAAATCCCTCCTGAGATGTGTGCAAACCTGGTGGCCAACTACAAGAAACGTCTGACCTCTGTGATTGCCAACAAGTGTTTTTTTCCACCAAGTACTAAGTCATGTTTTGCAGAGGGGTCATATACTTACTTCCCTCATTAAAATGGTCCTCTGTAGCTCAGCTGTAGCTCAGCTGGTAGAGCACGGCGCTTGTAACGCCAAGTTAGTGGGTTCGATCCCCGGGACCACCCATACACAAAAAATGTATGCACGCATGACTGTAAGTCGCTTTGGATAAAAGCGTCTGCTAAATGGCATATTATAAAATGCAAATCAATTTATAACATTTTTGACATGCATTTTTCTGGATTTTGTTGTTGTTATTCTGTCTCTCACTGTTCAAATAAACCTACCATTAAAATTATAGACTTATCATGTCTTTGTCAGTGGGCAAACGTACAAAATCAGCAGGGGATCAAATACTTTTTTCCCTCACTGTATACTTAAGTATCAAAAGAAAAAGTAAATGCTATGAATCCCTTCAAATTCCTTATATTAAAGAGCCACTGAACACACCGATTGGCACGTGTGTTTTTCTGTTGCCCATTAGAAAAACAAGATTTCAGCCTTGGAGGTGTGTTTCCTGACCGATTCCGCCTTTGGTTAATGATGTTTGTCCCCCATGAGACACTGTAGACGCGGATGCCTATTTCACTTCCTCAAAATCCCCAGAATAAATCTAAGATAATTCATTCATTTTGACGATTTGGCCAAGGATATTTTAGTTGCACAATTTTGCATCTATCTAAGGTGTTTGGTGCAGTATTTCTCAAGTAAAATAATGTGCAACGTGTTGTCTTATGTAAACAGTCGGAGCTGCTGGGCAGTCTCACTGTCTACGCTATTGGATAGAGAGCAATCACCGCAGCTGTTCACCCCATGTTAGTGGGCAAAATGGACATCATCAAATCAAAACCCAACCTTCATTTACCTGGTGGGACGCATGGATGTTCCCAACTCTATTTTAGAAGAGACTGACTTTATGACAAAAATGTTCCTATTTACACTTTGTAGTCAATTTTTACATTAGAATAACTGTTTCTGACTCATATCGATGCCACATAGGCTGTTTTCAAAGGAATGCTTTTAAAGGCAGTCACTCTTTAAGCAAACCAGACGGCACGATTTTCTTGTTTTTATTTATTTACAAATAGCCAGGGCCACGCGCTAACACTCAGACATCATTCACAAACAAAGCATTTGTGTTTAATGTGTCATGACTCTCCCTGGGTGAGGATCAAAGGCCTCACATCAGCTTGGCAAATGGCTGACAACAACCAGACCCTCTTACCCAACAATGAACACTGGGACAATATATTTCAAGATCTGGGAACGATGAGAAATGGAATATGGAAAATGTATGTCTATTTTTTGATGTCATAAGAAATTGTATAAAGGCGTTATAAGGAAAACATTGTGACTTGAAGAGCTTTTACACTGTGGATATCAGGATTACATCCTTTACCTTGTGTAGAAAATATCAAGGAGGAAGACAATGTTTTCGTGAAGATAGGAATGTGATTTTAGCTTTCTAACAAGATCATAGTGATGATAATAATTTTGCCTTGCAACTAGCAACGCCCAAGGGAGCTCTGAGAGCATGTCAGTATGACGGAAACGCCCCTTTTTACCTGAGGGTATAAAAGATGGAGTTAAGAATTAACAGACTAGGCCAGACGGATTCAAGCTGCAGTTTTTGTCTCCATTGGTTACGACCCTGAAAATCAACACGAGGAGAAGACGACAAAGTCGCCTCTCTAACAATCAATGTTACGGCTGAGTAGCTGTTCTAAGTACTGTATCTAAGAAGGTGAATTTAAGTGGGACCATCCTGTTACTCTCTTCAAACCATCGTCTACTACACTGCTCTCATCACCCCACAGGGGATCATCGACACGGCTGATTAGCCGTCCTCAGAAGACCCCTTCCAGAACGAGTGAAAGTAAACAGACAACTAAGAAGAAGGACATTGTGACCTCTTGTGGACAATCAGAGCGTTACATCAGAGAACGAAGGCGAAGGCCCATCCGAAGGAGAAGGCCCAATCGAACCCTTTCCACGAAGGCCTGGGTCCAACAGAAATACACGACGAAGACCTTCAACACGTAAATAAATGCATTACTTCTTACCCAAAAGGGCTGGCAGTTCGGGGCAAGGTATTAGGATTACTGTGAGAGTAGTCCCCAAATGTATCCAAGTGTTGCTTCTCTTCCTCTCTCGCTTTCTCTCTCTCTTTAACTCGCCATCTGTTGTAACAAGTGTCATATTGTGTTAGTCCACTAGGGACCCGTTTTCATTGTATTAAGTTCGAATCCCTAACCTATACGTGTATGTGTTTGTATCTTGTGTTATCATTTTTTATTAGTTAGTAAATAAATAATTAAATACATTTGTGTGGTACGGAATAATTAGTAAGACCAGGGTTTGTGCAGATTTAAAGAGTCTACAACTTTCAGAATGAGACTGATATGAGGTAAATTATTAATAAGTGACTGTTAAATGATATAAGAGATATCTAGATATCTTTAGAGTTAATTCGGGAAACGGTAACTCATTAAATAACTTTTCCCGTGGTACCCCAAATTCCTTATGAGTTAATTGTTACATGATAAATGTAATCTAGTAACAATTAAACATAGTAGGTAATTATTAGATACATAATAGTCATCACATTAATGAAAGTCACGTCACGACAAATGAGTCCGCCAGATCAGAAGGAGTAGGGATAACTATGTGTTTTCTTGATAAGTGCGTGAATTAGACCATTTTCCTGTCCTGCTAAGCTTTCGAAATGTAACAAGTACTGTTGGGTGTCAGGGAAAATTTATGGGAGTAAAAAGTACATATTTTTGTTAGGAATGTAGTGGAGTAAAAGTTGTCCAAAAATTGAAATAGTAACATACAGACACCCCCCTAAAATACTTAAGTAGTACATAAGTAGTTACTTTACACCACTGCAGTCTTGATATTATTCAAGACAGGGTTACTGAGGAAAGAAATCCCAGACGCAATCATTTGTCTGAATAGAAACAATGTTACATCAGATATTGCCCTTTTTACAATACCATACTGCATAAGAAAGGACATGTCGACCAAAAGTCTGTGTTCAGAATTGGCCTCCCTAAACTGTCACAAGGCATTTTCATGTAGCTATTATACTATGTCTATGTACCATTCACATTCACTGTATGATTTGTAGACTGCAAAATGTCCAAGAAAATATATAACTTTTTGACCCTTTCCATCTTTGGAAAAGTGTAAGAGTTAAGGAAAAACTCAAAAGCATATCATTTCAGAGTTCTGTTTCAGCTTATGTGGAGGTGGGTAAAGCACAAACCTTGCTGCCACAGACGATGTCACAAGTTCTAAAGGTTTCAGTGTCCTGTCACCAAGATGGTGTGTGTCACCTGGCACACACCATAAAAAAAATAGTCACTGCCAAAACAAACCGCATTAGCTAACCTCCTCTCAACAAAACCTTTCGTAATTGCATCTGTGGTGAATTGGAGAGACTTAGTTGGGGTTTCTATATTATGCTTGGCTTCTGTTTGTTGGGTATATTGAGGCAAGACTGTTAAAAAGTTATAGGTAATGACACATCTACGCGTGAAGCTAGGCTTATAGGCTTATGTGCCCTGTGGACTGTTATGCCTGTGATGCTCATTTAAGATGTGTTCCTATGGCATCATCAAATATTTTTTACAAAGATTTACACAAAGAAAGACCTTTCAACAAACGTCATATGAGGCCGTTGTTGAAGACATACAGTTGCAGCCAAAAATATTGTCACTCTTGCACTTTTCTTAAATAATTCCCTATTTCTTTTAAAATATGTTGAAATTGAAAACAACTTCTGGTCTCCACACCTTATTGGATTTTCTTTACTGTTAACAGTTTTTATTGTTTTTCAGCATAGAAACAACACACGAATGACAGTACATACAGATTTAAAAAAAACAGGGGAAGGGAAGAGTAGTGCATCATATAACAGTCAAATACATTAGTTACAAGGTTTTCATTTCATACAATTTTGTAATTGGAAGATATTCAAGTATAGACTAAAGGATTCAAACTTTCATGTGTACATTTCCAGAGTACGAGAACTTGTCCCAGTGACGATGTAAACCTAAATCGAAGGTCTAAGTAGTCCTCCAGCCAGCAGTCCACAGAAAAGCAAGTTGTCTTACTTTCCTTCCAGTTAAGAAGAATGACTGTCTTGACTCAAAAACAACCCAATGATAACAAACGATTCTTAACATTAGACAGCATATATTATCTGGGCTTTGACCAAGTAAACATGAGATAGGACACATTGGAAATACGACATAAAACATTTTGGACAAAACTGAAATAACTTCAGATCAAACTGTTTTCAATGCAGGGCAGTGAACGTTGTTGCTACCACAATTGTGCCAGCATACATTCGATTTTTATTCCATCTTTGAGATACGTACAGGGGTGATATAGGCTGTATACAATATCTTGTACTGAATTATCTTATACCTAACTTATTTTGAAGTGGACAGACCCCTTCTCCAAATAGTGTCCATTTGCGATGGGGTGAGAGAAGTGTTCAGGTCACACTTCCATGCTAACTGAATGGGGGAATGTGCTTTCCTGAAGTACTGATCTAACACTGTACCAGAGGAAAGTTCGGCATCCCCTTTTTTACAAACCTTGTATATGACGGTCTTAAGGTGTAGATATGCTCAAAATTAAGAATCGCTCAAACCATAATCTGCCTTCACTTGGGAAAAGGATAGAATATCATTGTTAACAATCTGACCCATAGATTAAATAATTTGTAGTTTTTGTAAACTTATAAAGACAAATGGGCTCCCGAGTGGCGCAGTGGTCTAAGGCACTGCATCTCAGTGCTTGAGGCGTCACTACAGACCCCACAATTGGCCCAGCGTCGTCCGGGTTTGGCCGGTGTAGGCCGTTTGTAAATTGTAAATAAGAAGTTGTTCTTAACTGACTTGCCTAGTTAAATAAAGATACAAAATAAAATGGCATGGACAAAATTATTGGCACCCCGGAGCTAGTACAGTACTTGGTGGCACTGCCTTTGGCAAAGATAACTGCCAACAAATGCTTCTTGTAGCCATCAATGAGCGTGCTGCCCCTTCTACTGGCAATTTGGCCTACTCTTCAGCAGCAAACTGCTCTAATTTGTCAATGTTTTGAGGGGTGCCAACTTCTGTTTTCAGCTCTCCCCATAGGTTATGGATGTGATTCAGATCTTGTCTCAATGTGTGTTTGGGGTCGTTGTCCTTCTGGAAGACCCACAACCTTCAACAGAGACCCAGGTTTTGGACGCTGGGTTGAACATTGGACTCCAAAACACTTTGATAATCTGCTGATTTCATGATGTCTTGCACACGTTCAAGGACCCCAGTACTCCCAGTTTAGTTCGACCGTAACACTTTACATTAAGGTATACTTACAAGGGTTTTTAAAGGATAAACACTTCATAAACTACTACCTTTAAGCATAATTTAATGTAAAGTGTAATCATTTTTATAAACTAATACAACCTTAATAAAGTATAACATAATGTCAAGGGTTCAAAGTTGGACTATTATTTCAGTTAACCTAGGATGAACGCGGTATATACTGTTGAGCACTGCAGCTCAACTCCCTTCTCTCTGCCTAGTAATGGGAGAGAGAAGAGAAGGGGAGTGAAATCAATCACTATAAAATAGGGAGCCCCACCACAGCAATGAGATTATAAATGTACAACCATAAATTTAACAGTTTTAGGCATCCAGATTCCCCTCTTTAATGTCTTGAGCATTTATAGCGGCCTTGGATATGTGCGGTTCTCTATGGGAAAAGTCCAACTTGATTTACGAGTGGTTTTCCCTTCCTATTGGGGCTTACGAGAGTGATGTGAAAGTTAGCCTTTCCTTCGCGAGCTATAAAAACGCAATAATTGCCGTGTTAATTTTGGGCAGAGCACAAAAGGATGCTCCACCAATCTATCCACCTATCAATCTACCTATCATCTCCGCATTTGGCATCTGCAGACCATTATTAAATAAGCTGCATAATTGGTCATAATTAAAAGGAACTGTAAGTACTGTAATTAATGTCAGTTGTCAAGCACTTAAAGGCCCCTTGCAAAATAATATGGGTTCCCTGCGGTTTGGCCACCAAGACCTTTTGAAATTTGAAGACTTTTGATTGCAATTGCCATCTTTCACACACAAACGGAAGGACTGGGCACCCAAGGATGTTTATTCAAAATAAATCTATACCGAAATTCGCTCTCCTGATAGTGTCAGACGATGACTAATGAATCCCCACCTAACTGCACAATTATTAGCCCTTTTGATATGGTCCCATATGCCATTAGTTTGATGAATGTAAAATGTCTGTCATTTGTGCACAAGTGAGACGGAGACCGACAGAGAAAGACAGACACAGACAGAGACAGAGAAACAGAAAGAAAGAGAGAGAGACAGACAGACAGATCTACCTATCATATTCCTATAAAGTACATGTTGAGTTTTGAGTTATATTTGATATACAATATTTCTTAAGAACATTTATTTGCACCTCCCCTAACCTTGCCTTGTCTGTATAACTTGCAGCCACCTCCAGGCCCTATAAATGTGGAGTCCATATTCCGCTCCCTAAGTTTAGAAATGATCCGCGTTTGTCCCGCTGCATTTTGTCAGGAAAGGTTGGATTGCATAGAGCAAGATGGATTTAAGCTGTCTGCCTGTGTCTCATACCATTGATAGCCTCTGAGGCACTGCCTTGTACGGGGGACTTATAAAGGTTTCAAAATAGTTTTATAGGTGGGAATAGGTTTTACAGTACTATAAATCGAGGTGGTAGGATACATTTCCTACCATTTTAATTCCTGGCCCCAATATCCAACGTCATGGGGCCTGTGTAAACAGGAAAACGTGTCAGAATGTCAGAATGTGGGGAATAAGTAGGGAAATTGCTATGCGAAGTCTGTTTCATGTGGAACATATTTTCGGGCGCTGTATTTTAAGGTGCATGAGGTAAAAGGGAACTTTATTATTGCTCATTGCTCAACCCGCACATTTAGTGAGTGACATCAGTGCGTTTATATACTCCTCTTGACCCTGGCCACATAAAATGCATAAGACTAAGATTGCTGTGTGATTATGTTTAATATCCCAAGGATCAAAAGATAGACGCTGTATTTTCTTCAGTTACAGATTGGGATAATATTATTGATGTCCCATTTCCAACCAGTCAGATCATTAACGCAAAATCCGCACAATGGGTTTAATTGATAATCTAGCAATGAACTATGTCTAACCGGTCCAGGGTTTGTTTTATCCTTGATGGGTGGCTTTTAAGTATCTCCAGAAATGTGGCATTCCAACAAGAAGTCACTACACAATTTTACACAGCAGCTTCCTTCCTTTCGATTTTTTCCGATCCTTTATAATAACTTCTGATTTACATTTTGTTCAATGTATCTAAATACAGTATATGTACACATTGTTATACTATTTACAACTGTTAGACCTGTTTGTGTAGCAGATGGGGATCTGTTAAACTCACCTCAGCCTGAACTGTCTCCACTTGCGCTGCAGAAAAGCTTGCTTTTTGGTGGTGCGACTGGTTAAGACGCTTTAGGGTGGGCATGTGTGTTAGCCGGCTAGAGGTCCTGGGTTGGAACCTTGGTATGACCCGTATCAGGAGGAAGCGGTACTCGCTTAACACTCAGGAGCATAAAGGCACGTAGAGCAGCTGCATTCCTCACTGTTCCTCCATCTCCTTCTGCTCCTCAGGCGAAGCATGATTACCCCATTTTAATTAGATTTTTTAATGTGATTTTTGCAATCCCCAGAAGACATCCAGCCTTCACTAATGTACACAATGTGGTTAATGATTATGGAATGACAGTATGGGAAAACACATGTTGAAGTGTTTCCCTTCCCACGCTCACTAGTGAATGCGGGGGCAAAGTTAACGTTTACCCTTTTCCTCTCTGTCGGCTTCCTTACAGGTGTTTTTATACGTCTGGGACACCGAAGAATGTGTGCGATTTTGTGTAACACTCCATCAGTTACAAGCATATACCTTGTGTGTTTTCATTGGTGAGTATACACACACACACCTACATGCACGTGCCTGCAAACACACAATGAATTCATTCTGTTTCGGTATTGAGTTAGTGGGGTGGGGGCTGGCTATTTTTTCCCCTTATTCCCTCTCAACATGGCATTAAAGTCAAGGCAGTGACCTAACAGTCTCAATACTGCTAAATAGCAGTGACTTAACATCACAGTCTCAACACTGCTAAATAGCAGTGACTTAACATCACAGTCTCAATACTGCTAAATGCCATCCCTGGGGGAAGAAATAGCACTTAAAAGGGGCAATCTGTAATTGCTACATCCATTTCTGGACTTATAAAGTAATCATATGTACCCATTGACTATTGAAGAATATAATTTATAGATGCCTCATGAGCTTAGTTCAACTGTCTTATCCCATCAGAACCCAAAATATAAGCTTGTTTTTCTCCAATGTTTGTAAACAAAGAAAATCTGAACAAAACATGGTTACAACAGTAATTTAGATATCATGGATGGTCAGTCTTTGAATCCATAGCTTTGTTTATGAATTTGAGAGTGTTTACATTTCTCCAGCCCCATCCCTCAGCTTTTTACCGAAACAGGGGAGGTAAGTACGCTTTGTTATTGTTTCAACTGCTGATTGCCACTTTAATGCCATTACCGGGGAGAGAAATAGCACTTAAAGTGGAGCAAACAGGGAGATCTTCGCAGGTACTTAACAGAATAAAAGTTTACACACACCCAGGGATAAACATCGCTTGGGTTTATCGATTGGGAAAAATGCCTGAGCATCTGCCACCCAATCTAGTTGAGAATTGTAGGTCCTGGCTTGAAACCTGCTCGGTATTCCGAATCCACCTAACACTCAACAAATTCCTGCATGCATTGTCTAATTGTGCACTGATATGGCCACCCTATGCCTTTAGGCACATATTTGTTGTTGAATAAAATTGCCAATTCAAAAGGTTAATGCACAATCTCACTGGATTAGGGAAAACCAAGTCCTTTACTACTCATTCATTGAAAGGCTTTTCACTGTGTAAATAATTTCATGCCAATTCCTGTAACCTTTAATTGAAAGTATTACAGTAACTCTTACCCATTATAAACAAGATGGCGCCGACAGAGAGGGCTGCCTCGTTTCTAGTCCTTACGAAACTTTGCAGTATTCTTTTTTTAAAGTATTATTTCTTACATTGTTAGCCCAGAAAATCTTAAGTGTTATTACATACAGCCAGGAAGAACTATTGGATATCTGAGCGGCGTCAATTTACCAGCACTATGACCAGGAATACGACTTTCCCGAAGCTGATCCTTTGTTCGCACCATCCAGGGCATTTGAACTGATTCCAGAGGCTGACTCAAAACAACGCAGCCGGAGGAGAGGGAGCCGGAGCGGTCTCCTAGTCAGACTTAGGAGATGCGCACACCACCCATCGCTTCCGAGTATATTACTTGCTAATGTTCAGTCCCTAGACAAGAAAGTGGACGAGATCAGGGCAAGGGTTGCTTTCTAGAGAGACATCAGGGATTGTAACATACTCTGTTTCACGGAAACATGCGCTCTCTCGGGATATACTGTCCCCGTCCATACAGCCTTCTGGGTTCTCAGTACATCGCGCCGACAGGAATAAACATCTCTCCGGGAAGAAGAGGGTTCTGGACGTACAGTGGGGAAAAAAAAGTATTTAGTCAGCCACCATTTGTGCAAGTTCTCCCACTTAAAAAGATGAGAGAGGCCTGTAATTTTCATCATAGGTACACGTCAACCATGACAGACAAAATGAGAATTTTTTTTCCAGAAAATCACATTGTAGGATTTTTAATGAATTTATTTGCAAATTATGGTGGAAAATAAGTATTTGGTCAATAACAAAAGTTTCTCAATACTTTGTTATATACCCTTTGTTGGCAATGACACAGGTCAAACGTTTTCTGTAAGTCTTCACAAGGTTTTCACACACTGTTGCTGGTATTTTGGCCCATTCCTCCATGCAGATCTCCTCTAGAGCAGTGATGTTTTGGGGCTGTCGCTGGGCAACACAGACTTTCAACTCCCTCCAAAGATTTTCTATGGGGTTGAGATCTGGAGACTGGCTAGGCCACTCCAGGACCTTGAAATGCTTCTTACGAAGCCACTCCTACGTTGCCCGGGCGGTGTGTTTGGGATCATTGTCATGCTGAAAGACCCAGCCACGTTTCATCTTCAATGCCCTTGCTGATGGAAGGAGGTTTTCACTCAAAATCTCACGATACATGGCCCCATTCATTCTTTCCTTTACATGGATCAGTCGTCCTGGTCCCTTTGCAGAAAAACAGCCCCAAAGCATGATGTTTCGACCCCCATGCTTCACAGTAGGTATGGTGTTATTTGGATGCAACTCAGCATTCTTTGTCCTCCAAACACGACGAGTTGAGTTTTTACCAAAAAGTTCTATTTTGGTTTCATCTGACCATATGACATTCTCCCAATCCTCTTCAGGATCATCCAAATGCACTCTAGCAAACTTCAGACGGGCCTGGACATGTACTGGCTTAAGCAGGGGGACACGTCTGGCACTGCAGGATTTGAGTCCCTGGCGGCGTAGTGTGTTACTGATGGTAGGCTTTGTTACTTTGGTCCCAGCTCTCTGCAGGTCATTCACTAGGTCCCCCCGTGTGGTTCTGGGATTTTTGCTCACCGTTCTTGTGATCATTTTGACCCCACGGGGTGAGATCTTGCTTGGAGCCCCAGATCGAGGGAGATTATCAGGGGTCTTGTATGTCTTCCATTTCCTAATAATTGCTCCCACAGTTGATTTCTTCAAACCAAGCTGCTTACCTATTGCAGATTCAGTCTTCCCAGCCTGGTGCAGGTCTACAATTTTGTTTCTGGTGTCCTTTGACAGCTCTTTGGTCTTGGCCATAGTGGAGTTTGGAGTGTGACTGTTTGAGGTTGTGGACAGGTGTCTTTTATACGGATAACAAGTTCAAACAGGTGCCATTAATACAGGTAACGAGTGGAGGACAGAGGAGCCTCTTAAAGAAGAAGTTACAGGTCTGTGAGAGCCAGAAATCTTGCTTGTTTGTAGGTGACCAAATACTTATTTTCCACCATAATTTGCAAATAAATTCATTAAAAATCCTACAATGTGATTTTCTGGAATTCTTTTTCTCAATTTGTCTGTCATAGTTGACGTGTACCTATGATGAAAATGACAGGCATCTCTCATCTTTTTAAGTGCGAGAACTTGCACAATTGGTGGCTGACTAAATACTTTTTTTCCCCACTGTATGTTTCATGACTAACGACTCATGGTGTAATTGTAACAACATACAGGAACTCAAGTCATTTTGTTCACCTGACCTAGAATTCCTCACAATCAAATGCTGACTGTATTATCTCCCAAGAGAATTCTCTTCGGTTATTGTTACAGCCGTGTATATCCCCCCTCAAGCCGATACCACGACAGCCCTCAAGGAACTCCACTGGACTTTATGCAAACTGGAAACCATATATCCTGAGGCTGCATTTATTGTAGCTGGGGTTTTTAACAAAACAAATTTGAGAAAAAGGCTACCTTAATTCTATCAGCATATTGACTGTAGCACTCGCGCTGGAAAAACGCTGGACCATTGTTGCACTCATTTCTGCTATGCATACAAGGCCCTCCCCAGCCCTCCTTTCGGCTAATCTGACCACGACTCCATTTTGCTCCTCCCTTCCTATAGGCAGAAACTCAAACAGGAAGCACCCGTGCTTAGAACTATGCAACGCTGGTCTGACCAATCGGAATCCACGCTTCAAGATTGTTTTGATCACGCGGACTGGGATATGTTCCGGGTAGCCTTTGAGAATAATATAGATGTATACACTGATTCAGTGGTTGGGTTTATAAGGAAGTGTATAGGAGATGTCGTACCCACTGTGACTATTAAAACCTACCCTAAATAGAAAACGTGGATAAATGGCAGCATTTACGAAAAACTGAAAGCACGAACAACCGCATTTAACCATGGCAAGGTGACGGGGAATATGGCAGAATACAAACAGAGTTGTCGTTCCCTCCGCAAGGCAATCAAACAGGCAAAACGTCAATATCGAGACAAAGTGGAGTCGCATTTCAACGGTTCAGACACGAGACGTATGTGGCAGGGTTTACAGACAATTACGGACTACAATAGGAAAACCAGCCACGTTGCGGACACCGACGTCTTGCTGCCAGACAAGCTAAACAAGTTCTTTGCCCGCTTTGAGGATAACACAGTGCCACCGACGCGGCCAGCTACCAAGGACAGTGGGCTCGCCTTCTCCTTGGCCGACGTGAGTAAGACGTTTAAACGTGTTAACTCTCGCAAGGCTGCCGGCCCAGACAACATTCCTAGCCGAGTTCTCAGAGCATGCGCAGACCAGCTGGCTGGTGTGTTTACGGATATATTCAATCTCTCCCTATCCCAGTCTGCTGTCCCCACATGCTTCAAGATGGCCACCATTGTTCCTGTACCCAATCATGCTAAGGTAACTGAACTAAATGACTATCGCCCCATAGCACTCACTTCTGTCATCATGAAGTGCTTTGAGAGACTAGTCAAGGATAATTTTACCTCCACCTTACCTGTCACCCTAGACCAGTCCTTCTCAAATAGTGGGGCGCGCCCCCCTGGGGGGGCTCGGAGCGATGCCGGGGGGGGGGCGCGTGTGACCCCGGGGAACATGCTTTTTTTTGCCGCAGGGAGTAGGGTTTTTTTGCACCGAACAAAAGCACAGAGTAGGAGATATGAAGTGCAGATAACAAACCCTTAAGAGACGCCATGGAAACATATCTAACAGGGATGAAAAGAAAGGCGGAGAGAGACGGAGATAATGAGACAAACGTAAGTCTCCCGAAAGCTAAGACGAGGAAATATGACGAAGCGTATGTAGCGCTTGGCTTCACTGTGACTACGGTGGGAGAAGAGGAAAGACCGGTATGTTTACTGTGTCTAAAAATGTTGGCAGCGGACAGCATGAAGCCAAATAAATTAAGGCGTCACTTAAATACATTACACCCCAATCACGCTGATAAGCCACTTGAGTTTTTTCAGCAAAAACGTGCCGAATATTGCCAACCATCGTCCCGCTTTGTGAATGCTACTTCAGGAAACCAGCGAGCACTGTTAGCATCATATAAGGTGGTGTACCAAATTGCTCAGTGCAGAAAACCCCACTCCATAGCAGAGGAGCTGATACTGCCTGCAGCATTAGACATGGTCTCTGTCATGCTGGATGACGCAAGTGCTGCAAAAATAAAAACTATCCCTCTGTCCAATGACACCGTCGCCAGACGTATAAATGACATTGCTAACGATCTTAAAGAACAGCTGGTAGATAAACTCAAAGACAAACGTACCTTTTGCCATTAATCCTGACTTCCTCATATTGCTAAAAAAAAATCAGCACAAATGGTTTTATTCATTTTTGTTTTATAGGTCAGTGTTTCATATATTGGGCTCCTGAGTTCATGTTGCTGATCAATTTGAATTTATTATTATTTATTGATTTTATTTTATTTTTCAGTATCAAATGGTCAAAAAAATTTAACAGTTTAAATAAGGCAAATTTCAGGCAAATTGATGCACTTTAAGTCTTTTCTGTTACAGACTAAAAAACAATGTTAATAAAGTTATTCTTTGTTGTAAGTTGATCTATATTTCTTTATTTTATTTTTATTTTCTTTAATGTTAATAAGGATACAATGTTATGCAGAGGTGTACTTAGAACAATTTCATAGACAAATGATACTATTTCCAGTTGCGGCGGAGAGTTGGGGGGCGCGAAATGTTTACTTCTTCCTAGGGGGGGGCGCAACAGAAAATAATTGAGAAGCACTGCCCTAGACCCACTTCAATTTGCATTCCGCAACAATAGGTCCACAGATGATGCAATTGCCATCACACTGCACACTGCCCTATCCCATCTGGACAAGAGGAATACCTATGTAAGAATGCTGTTGATTGACTATAGCTCAGCATTCAACACCATAGTACCCTCCAAGCTCATCATCAAGCTTGAGGACCTGGGTCTCAACCCCGCCCTGTGCAACTGGGTCCTGGACTTCCTGACGGGCCGCCCCCCAGGTGGTGAAGGTAGGAAACAACATCTCCACTTCGCTGATCCTCAACACTGGGGCCCCACAAGGGTGTGTGCTCAGCCTCCTCCTGTACTCCCTGTTCACCCATAACTGCGTAGCCATGCACGCCTCCAACTCAATCATCAAGTTTGCAGACGACACAACAGTAATAGGCTTGATTACCAACAACGATGAGACAGCCTACAGGGAGGAGGTTTGGGTTCTCGGAGAGTGGTGTCAGGAAAATAACCTCTCAGTCAACGTCAGAAAAACAAAGGAGATGATCCTGGACTTCAGGAAACAGCAGAGGGAGTACCCCCCTATCCACATCGACGGGACAGCAGTGGAGAAGGTGGAAAGTTTTAAATTCCTCTGTGTACATATCACTGACAAACTGAAATGGTCCACCCACACAGACAGTGTGGTGAAGAACGCGCAACAGCATCTCTTCAACCTCAGGAGGCTGCAGACCGCCTGGTACGGCAACTGCACAGCCTACAACCGCAGGGCTCTCCTGAGGGTGGTGCGGTCTGCACAACACATCACCGGGGGCAAACTACCTGCCCTCCAGGACACCTATAGCACCCGATGTCACAGGAAGGACAAAAAGATAATCAAGGACAACTACCACCCGAGCCACTGCCTGTTCACCCCGCTATCATCCAGAAGGCGAGGACAGTACAGATGCATCAAAGCTGGGACCGAGAGACTGAAAAACAGCTTCTATCTCAAGGCCATCAGACTGTTAAACAGCCATCACTAGCACAGAGAGGCTGCTGCCTACATACAGACTTGAAAATCACTGGCCACTTTAATAAATGGAACACTAGTCACTTTAATAATGACACTTTCATGTTTACATATCTTGCATTACCCATCTCATATGTATATACTGTATTCTATACTATCTATTTCATCTTAGACTATGCCACTCTGATAATGATAATGACATTGCTCATCCATATATTTATATATTCTTATTCCATTCCTTTACTTAGATTTGTATGTATTAGGTTTTTGTTGTAGAACTGTTAGATATTACTTGCTAGATATTGCTGCACTGTCGGAACTAGAAGCACAAACATTTCGCTACACTCACAATAACATCTGCTAACCATGTGTATGTGACCAATACATTTGATTTGATTTGATTTGACAAAGTGAAGCTAATTACTGTATATTAAGTCAACGCTATCCATTCTACTGTGATAAAAGTGAAGCATAGTCCTAAACTTTTTAACCCTTTGGTCAGTCTGTGGCCTGTAAACCACAACACCATATCAGAGTGTAACAAGAGGTAATTCAGAAGGTTCAGTGTCTGGTTGTTTTCAGAGAACTTAGCCTTTTGACCCCTTCTACTAGTCTCCATTCCTCGACTGTGCGGTCATGGTGCGCTCCAAAGCATGCGTCATCCCAAATAACGGTGAGGGTTGACAGACCTTCCACGTGCTAGCCTTGGAGTCAATGGGAGCATGACATCATGGGGCAGAATGCCTGGTTTCCGCTATGAATTTGGCCCTCTCTACATCCACCTACGCCGGGTCCCTCGTGCACGGACTGCAGCTGCTCCCAACTTTCTTTTTATGAAACAGTGGTTTTTGTGCTTATGGCGACCATATGTTATGGCAACAATAAAAGCTATAAAAGTCACAGGATGGCTGATTTATTTTATTGAGATACCGCATCAATCAACTCCCCGATTGTGTTTTAAGAGGCTTTTTGTGAAACTAGTCCAAAATACAATACATCATTGTAAACGGTCAAATTCAATTTTTAAACCTGAGTAAATACAACCAGACTTAGATGGGAGTCTGGTTGTACATGTTTCAAGCAGACCACCATAGTCCCCGTGCCCAAGAACTCTAAGATAACCTGCCTAAATGACTACCGACCCGTAGCACTGACGTCTGTAGCCATGAAGTGCTTTGAAAGACTGGTCATGGCTCACATCAACAGCATAATCCCAGAAACCCTAGACCCACTCCAATTTGCATACCGCCCCAACAGATCCACAGATGATGCAATCTCTATCGCACTCCACACTGCCCTTTCCCACCTGGACAAGAGGAACACCTACGTGAGAATGCTATTCATTGACTACAGCTCAGCATTCAACACCATAGTGCCCTCTAAGCTCATCACTAAGCTAAGGATCCTGGGACTAAACACCTCCCTCTGCAACTGGATCCTGGACTTCCTGACGGGCCGCCCCCAGGTGGTAAGGGTAGGTAACAACACATCTGCCACACTGATCCTCAACACGGGGCCCCTCAGGGGTGCGTGCTCAGTCCCCTCCTGTACTCTCTGTTCACCCATGACTGCATGGCCAGGCACGACTCCAACACCATCATTAAGTTTGCCGACGACACAACAGTGGTAGGCCTGATCACCGACAACGATGAGACAGCCTATAGGGAGGAGGTCAGAGATCTGGCCGTGTGGTGCCAGGACAACAACCTCTCCCTCAACGTGACCAAGACAAAGGAGATGATTGTGGACTACAGGAAAAAAAAGAGGACTGAGCACGCCCCATTCTCATCGATGGGGCTGTAGTGGAACAGGTTGAGAGCTTCAAGTTCCTTGGTGTCCACATCACCAACGAACTATCATGGTCCAAACACACCAAGACAGTCGTGGAAGAGGGCACGACAAAGCCTATTCCCCCTCAGGAGACTAAAAAGATTTGGCATGGGTCCTCAGATCCTCAAAAAAATTCTACAGCTGCACCATCGAGAGCATCCTGACTGGTTGCATCACCGCCTGGTATGGCAACTGCTTGGCCTCTGACCGCAAGGCACTACAGAGGGTAGTGCGTACGCCCAGTACATCACTGGGGCAAAGCTTCCTGCCATCCAGGACCTCTATACCAGGCGGTGTCAGAGGAAGGCCCTCAAAATTGTCAAAGACTCCAGCCACCCCTAGTCATAGACTGTTCTCTCTGCTACCGCACGGCAAGCGGTACCGGAGTGCCAAGTCTAGGTCCAAAAGACTTCTCAACAGCTTCTACCCCCAAGCCATAAGACTCCTGAACAGCTAATCATGGCTACCCGGACTATTTGCACTGCCCCCCACCCCATCCTTTTTACGCTGCTGCTACTCTGTTAAGTATTTATGCATAGTCACTTTAACTCTACCCACATGTACATATTACCTCAACTACCTCAACTAGTCGGTGCCCCCGCACATTGACTCTGCAACGGTACCCCCCTGTATATATAGCCTCCCTACTGTCACTTTATTTTACTTCTGCTCTTTTTTTCTCAACACTTTTTTTGTTGTTGTTTTATTCTTACTTTTTTTGTTTAAAATAAATGCACTGTTGGTTAAGGGCTGTAAGTAAGCATTTCACTGTAATGTCTGCACCTGTTGTATTCGGCGCATGTGACCAATACAATTTGATTTGATTTGATTTGAGTTTGAGTATCTATCCTTCAATAATTCAATCAATTAATCAATCAACCAATGAGCACCAATTAATCAAACTAAATATTATAAACATTAATATTACACACATTAGCTGTTCGAGGTGGCACGTCATTTGGAATACTCCTTCAACATGTCTTCGATAATACTATGGCAGGTCATTCCTCAATTCATTGTCTATATTTACATTAGATTCTCTCTTTCCCAGTCCCACTGCCGGAAATCATATCTGAGCCATACTACACTAGAAAAAAACAAAAAAAAACTGTACATTATTGATAAAAAAACAAAAATGTACTGCATTTTGTATATAAGCATGAGCAAGAATAAATGTGGTTTTATTTAAATACTTTTGAAGAGATTTTTCTAGAGGCTTGCGCCAAGATAAGATATTTGGATTATGGTCTGTTGATTATAATAATTGAAAAATAGCAATATTTTTGCAAATAAATGAATGTTTGTTGGTTTATTCTACTATAACTTTGTCTCAAGTTGTGTGAAGCATAAAACATTTCACTACATTTTCAAGACAAGAATGAGACATTATTTCCCCATTTACAATTACGTAATTACTTTCCAGACAAAGTCACCTCATTATTAAATGCCACTAAGTATATAAAGTAACTTTTATTGTCCATTCAAAACAAAAATAACAACATTGCAGACAATTTACTGGTCTAGTCATCAACCCATTTAGTAGATAAAAAAACTAATTACACTCAACTGAATGCATTGCATATAGCATTTTGGTGTAGACTTTACTGGCCTCAATAAACACTGAGGCAAACTGTTACTTAGTGTTTTTTTGTGTTGGGGAAAAATGTCTTATTTTTTGGGGACTGAAATGCTAGGCATTTAGGTAAAGTTTTATTGGAGTGTGGTTGCTTTTATCAATTAGTGAAAGAACATTTCACTGTTTCATTAACTTACCCTTTAGAGATGGCGGCAGGTAGCTTAGTGGTTAAGAGCGTTGTGCCAGTAACCGAAAGGTCTCTGGTTCTAATCCCCGAGACGACTAGGTGAAAAATCTGTCGATGTGCCCTTGAGCAAGGCACTTAACCCTAATTGCTCCTGTAAGTCGCTCTGGATAAGAGCGTCTGCTAAATGACTAATTATTATTATAGAGACATTGTTAGTATGTCTAGACGTTCAAAGCTTACTATTAGAAACGATTATACTGTATATGCTTTTATAATCATCTCAATATCAGTGCCATCAATTTCCCACCAAATGCAATGTTGATGGTTATTATGACAGCGGCAATCATAGCAGTCCAGCTAAACGCTGTATAGAACTAGCTTATTGGGATTTTAGCAGTATCATTATCTCAATGCAATTACTGTTTGTTGATATGCACACAACAGTGCACATTGGTTGCAACTCTTTCACTGAATTTAGCCATTAGGGAGCTGTTACGGCTGTGTCTTGACACTTCGCTTTTCTCAGCTTGGGGACCAGGGGAAAACAAATTGCAAGCAAGACAGCTTTGGAGAACTGAGGGAAAGGGGGATGAAAAGGAGGAGGGAGGGGGTGAAGTCTGAGAAGAGGCTGAGGGAGACTGACAGGACTGGCCATTAGGGCTACTGGTGCATGGGAGAGGGTCATCCCTCTCGCCGCCACCAGTGTGTGTCTCAAGTGAGTGGCACATCTTGGCTTTTGAGAGCAGATACTCCCCTAGCTCAAGGTAGCTAAAGTACTTCTGGCTATATCCTAGTTAAGCTCAAGTAGACTTGCACTGCCCTACTACCAGCATTGACACACGATTATGTATACTATATTTGAGTACAACCTCAAGGCACCTTTATTTATTCGAAACCATATACTACCAAGACAGCTTAAATCTCTTTGTATTACATAACATATTCTACCCGAAAAATTTAACCGGTTGCATGCTTCTTTAAAATGAGATGTGACATTACCCCCATTGGACATCTCTCGCTCCAGTCTGAAGATAATGGTTGAGTTATGAAGTATGTGATACCTGGGAAAGTTTTTGAAAGTCAGAAGTGAGGCAGCTCTGTCACAGAGATTGTGACGGCTCCTGAGCACAGGTTTGACATATTACATAGTGGGAGATTTTCTTTCTCTGGACCAGGAGACACTGTAGTAAATGGACTGAGAAGCACCCATTCATTCTCTTTTTTTCACTTTCACAGTTTCTACTTCAAACACACACACAGACACACACACACTTCCCCCACGAATTCACATCACGTTCTGTGTTAAAGCCTTGCGTTGTATCGCTGTAACAAATAACTATAGCAATTATATACACTACCAGTCAAAAGTTTGGACACATCTACTAATTCAAGAGTTTTTCTTTATTATTACTATTTTCTACATTGTAGAATAATAGCGAAGACATCAAAACTATGAAATAACACATATGGAATCATGTAGAAAACAAAAAAGTGTTAAACAAATCTAAATATATTATATATTTGAGATTCTTCAAATAGCCACCATTTGCATTGATGACAGCTTTGCACACTCTTGGCATTCTCTCAACCAGTTTCATGAGGTAGTCACCTGGAATGCATTTCAATTAACAGGTGTGACTTCTTAAAAGTTAATTTGTGGAATTTCTTTCCTTCTTAATGCGTTTGAGCCAATCTCTTGTGTTGTGACAAGGTACGGGGGAGGGGAGGGGGGATACAGACGATAGCCCTTTTTGGTAAAAGGCCAAGTCCATACTATGGCAACAACAGCTCAAATAGGCAAAGAGAAACGACAGTCCATCATTACTTTAAGACATGAAGGACATTCAATGCGGAAAATTTGTGCAGTCGCAAAAACGATCAAGCGCTATGATGAAACTGGCTCTCATGAAGACCGCCACAGGAATGGAAGACCGAGAGTTACCTCTGCTGCGGAGGATAGGTTCATTAGAGTTACCAGCCTCAGAAATTGCAGCCCAAATAAATGCTTCACAGAGTTCAAGTCACAGACACATCTCAATATCAACTGTTCAGAGGGGACTGTGTGAATCAGGCCTTCATGGTCAAATTGATGCAAAGAAACCACTACTACAAATAATAAGAAGAGACCTGATTGGTCCACAAGGCACACTTAACCAGCATGGCTACCACAACATTCTGCAGCGATACGCCATCCCTTCTGGTTTGGGCTTAGTGGGACTATCATTTGTTTTTCAACAGGACAATGACCCAACACACCTCCAGGCTGTGTAAGGGCTATTTGACCAAGAAGGAGTGTGATGGAGTGCTGTATTAAATTACCTGGCCTCCACAATCCCCCGACCTCAACCCAATTGAGATGGTTTGGGATGAGTCAGATGGCAGAGTGATGGAAAAGCAGCCAACAAGTGCTCAGCATATGTGGGAACTCCTTCAAGACTGTTGGAAAAGCATTCCAGGTGAAACTGGTTGAGAGAATGCCAAGCGTGTGCGAAGCTGTCATCAATGCAAAGGGTGGCTATTTAAAGAATCTCAAATATAAAATACTTTTTGATTTGTTTAAGACTTTTTTGGTTACTACATGATTCCATATGTGTTATTTAATAGTTTTGATGTCTTCACTATTATTCTACAATTTAGAAAATAGTAAAAATAAAGAAAAATCCTTGAATGAGTAGGGGTATCCAAACTTTTGACTGGTACTGTACATTTCACCAATACATTGGTGAACATCACCCAGTGATAGTTTATTTTTAGTACTAAAAATCTAAAATCTGTATGTAGCTTACACAGTTGAGTAACTGCAAGAGGCAGTTCAGAGCTAGTATGTCCCACAGCATAGGAAATCGTCTGAAAATATGTTTTCGCCACTGTGGATTTCCGGGAGCTGTCATTGCAGCCAGAGACAGCTCTGAATTTATCTGCGGGCTGTCAGTGGAATTAATACAGATAAGGGTAAAATATGACAAACGTTTTAAAGTCTGAAGTCCAAGGGGAGAGCTCTCGCTGTCTCATGATAGAGAAAAAGGGAAGAAATATATCTGAAGTGGTTGGAATTCATAGACTTACAGTTTAGATGATGCCTAGAGCCATTGTATCTGTGCTCTGTCCAAAATTAATCTGTGCCACTGGCCCTTGGAAATGTTCCTTTTAGTAAAAAGTATAAAATGGCGGATGTCATGATATGTCACTGGATCCCTCCTTTTCTTCTAAGGTTCTGTGAGCAGCTAAATTGTGACTTTTCTGTCTTAGCCTCTCATGTTAACAATTCAAAGCACTTCAGGGTTTAATGACCACCATGAAATGGCTGCCGAGTTGAGGGCGTTCGGGACTGCCACGTCAAACGGCAAGGTGGTGCTTCATTTTAAAACAGTAACACCTCTGTGTAATTTGCAGGAAATTGCGCTGATCGAGTTCAAACCTCAATCCACCAAAACAACCCTGCCATTTACTCATCAAAGTGTGAGAAAATGTGTCTGGATATTTTACTTTTAGTGGGAATCCTCTGAGGCTTGTCTGAACTTCTACGAAAATATTTAAATGTGTTGCTCACTGCAACGATATCAGACTGTCAACATCTTATGAGGAGAGTTTGGGTATGTTTTCTAAGAAGATAATGCAAACATCTGGGCCAAGTCGCATGACAGTCAAAATAAATTAGATTGGTGTGTCTGTTACCCAGCTCCTGTGTGTTAAAGAATGTTTAAGCTAGGCTGACAGCGTACGTGCATCACACCTCCAAAAATGCATCCTTAAACTTAGACATGCGGCAAGCTTACTTTGTTAACTTAAGCTTTGTCTAGTGTTTGCATTGAGACTTATTGAACATCTCACATACAAAGTAATATTCATCCATACAGTATGTGTACTTTATGTTAATTGTTCTTAGGTACCCATGGAGTTACCTATGATGAATGGGTGTTTTGTTGTTTCTATGTGCACACCTATATTAAGCACATAAAATATATCAAGGCTCACCACATTCGGTACCAAGACAATGCAGTATGACAATTTGCATTAACAATAGGTAATAAATACCTTTACAATGAGATGTTCATTCAATGAGAATGAAAACATATCACCCTGAAGGACTGCTCCTCTACAGTGTCTTCTAGATTTGTTACCTCATTATTTCTCTGTTCCAGGTTGGCAGGTTTAATACCTTCTTATATGACTCATGTAACATGTTTTCCATGCTCACTGAAAAAAGTCATTAGTATTATCTGCATTAGATTAGATGAGTGCTCTTCAGTGGGAGCAATAAAACAGAAATGGCATTTTCAAAGTGACATTAAAGAAGCTGAAGTGTTAATTCAGATTTCCCATCATTTACAATTGTTTATCTCACTCAAGTCATACGTTTGTGTCACGATCGTCAGGGAGAGAAGTAGACCAATGCGCAGCGTGATGAACGAACATGTTACTTTATTAAATTAAAGCACGAACAAAACAACAAACGACTCGTAACGTCCACGGTGACAATGACCGAACACGGAACAAAAACCCACAAACACAAAGTGAAACACAGACAGTAAAATATGGCTCCCAATCAGAGACAACCAGCCAACAGCTGACACTCGTTGCCTCTGATTGGGAGTCACTCAGGCAAAACATAGAAATAGACGAACTAGAACCCCCAACATAGAAATACACCACATAGAACAAACACACCCTGGCTCAACAACTAGAGTCCCATAGCTAGGGTGTGACAGTACCCCCCCCTAAAGGCGCGGACTGCGACCGCGCCTCAAAAAGAGCAAAACAGGGGGAGGGCTGGGTGGGCATACCTCCTCGGCGGCGGTTCTGGCTCCGGGCTTGCCCACCACCCTCCAACAAACCCCCCATAGCGCCCCTGGTCCAGTCTGGCCCCGCTGGCTGGAGCTGGACTGGACGTAGCAGGAGCGGTTAGCTTCAACTCCGTAGTGGAGCCGTTGACCGGTACCTGGTTCGGCACCGGTGACCCAGGCACGGGTTGTGCCGGACAGACGACGCGCACCCCTGGCTTGGTGCGTGAGGCAGGAAAGGACCGGACCTGGCTGACGATGCGCACCCCTGGCTTGGTGCGTGGAGCAGCAACGGGCCGGACCGGGCTGACGATACGCACCCCTGGCTTGGTGCGTGAGCCGGCAACGGCCTCACCGGACTGACGACTCGCACTCCCTGGCTTGTGCGTGGAGCAGCAACGGGCCGGACCGGGCTGACGATGCGCACCCCTGGCTTGGTGCGTGGAGCCGGAACGGGCCTCACCGGACTGACGACTCGCACCCCTGGCTTGGTGCGAGTGGCAGGAACGGGCTGGACCAGGCTGACGACTCGCACCCCTGGCTTGGTGCGAGTGGCAGGAACGGGCTGGACCAGGCTGACGACTTCGCACCCCTGGCTTGGTGCGAGTAGCAGGAACGGGCTGGACCAGGCTGACGACTCGCACCCTGGCTTGGTGCGAGTGGCAGGAACGGGCTGGACCAGGCTGACGACTCGCACCCCTGGCTTGGTGCGAGTGGCAGGAACTGGCCGGGCCGGGCTGGCGACGCGCACCGTAGGCTTGGTGCGTGGAGCAGGGACAGGCCGGGCTGGGCTGGCGACGCACACCGTAGGCTTGGTGCGTGGAGCAGGGACAGGCCGGACTGGGCTGGCGACGCACACCGTAGGCTTGGTGCGTGGAGCAGGGACAGGCCGGGCTGGGCTGGCGACGCACACCGTAGGCTTGGTGCGTGGAGCAGGGACAGGCCGGACTGGGCTGGCGACGCACCCCGTAGGCTTGGTGCGTGGAGCAGGGACAGGCCGGGCTGGGCTGGCGACGCACACCGTAGGCTTGGTGCGTGGAGCAGGGACAGGCCGGACTGGGCTGGCGACGCACACCGTAGGCTTGGTGCGTGGAGCAGGGACAGGCCGGGCTGGGCTGGCGACGCACACCGTAGGCTTGGTGCGTGGAGCAGGAACAGGCCGGGCTGGGCTGGCGACGCACACCGTAGGCTTGGTGCGTGGAGCAGGGACAGGCCGAACTGGGCTGGCGACGCACACCGTAGGCTTGGTGCGAGAGGCAGGAACAGGCCGGGCCGGGCTGGCGACGCACACCGTAGGCTTGGTGCGAGGGGCAGGAACAGGCCGGGCTGGGCTGGCGACGTGCACCGTACACTTAGTGCGGGAAGCAGGAACGGGCCGGACCGGACTGGTGACGCACACCACTTGCTTGGTGTGAGGAGCGGGACTGGGTTTCATCATAACCCCCCGCTCCCTCAGCTGCCTAACGAGTTCCTCTCGCCGTGCCTCATTTCTCACCCTTTCCCTTATCGCCTCCAAATGCTCCATCCTCTGCAACACTAACTCCTGCTCCCTCTGCGCCAGTAGCCCCCTTAACCTGGTGGCCTCCTCACCTAATCGCCCTGTGGCAGCCTCCTGCTGCCTAGTCGCCCCTGCCGTGTGCCCCTCCCTAAAAATGTTTTGGGGTTGCCTCTCGACCGTCCAACGCTGACACTGCTTACGCCGTTGCTCCTCTCTCCGTCGCCTCTCAACTGTCTCACTCCATGGCCGGCGGTCCATCCCGGCCAGGATCTCCTCCCAGGTCCAGGACCCTTTCCCGTCCAATATCTCCTCCCATGTCCAGGCTGCCTGCTCCTGGACACGCTGCTTGGTCCTGGTATGGTGGGTTTTTCTGTCACAATCGTCAGGGAGAGAAGTAGACCAATGCGCAGCGTGATGAACGAACATGTTACTTTATTAAATTAAAGCACGAACAAAACAACAAACGACTCGTAACGTCCACGGTGACAATGACCGAACACGGAACAAAAACCCACAAACACAAAGTGAAACACAGACAGTAAAATATGGCTCCCAATCAGAGACAACCAGCCAACAGCTGACACTCCGTTGCCTCTGATTGGGAGTCACTCAGGCAAAACATAGAAATAGACGAACTAGAACCCCCAACATAGAAATACACCACATAGAACAAACACACCCTGGCTCAACAACTAGAGTCCCATAGCTAGGGTGTGACAGTTTGTGTGTTTTTTTAAAAGGGGGACTGTTGTATTGTGACAATGTCACATGCAAATTAGCATTATTTGAGAGAATGTGATTGACTTCATACAAGTATTGTTATGGCTTAATTATGGCTTTACTGTCCCCTCCTCCAACATGACAAAATTGGTTACATTGCTGGGGGTTTGATACAATGTGGCACACATTTTTGTCTATTGATAGTTTGTTGAGTATCTACAGATTGACTATCCAAACAGTGTAACCAACATTTCTTTAACAAGTCTCATTTTACAATAACCGGGAACAAATTATTATTATGTAATATATATAATCTGCTCTCATCTTCCATCCCATCATTTGGACATGGCACCATTAGAAGGATGGGTAAGACTGATGATCCAACAATAATATCAGGGGATTAGAAATCCAGGGCTTAAAAACAAAGGTGTCATTGTACGCTGATGATTCAAGTTTTCTTTTAAATCCACAACTAGAATCCCTCCACAGCCTCATAGAGGATCTAGATACATTTTCTAACCTCTCTGGATTACAACCAAATTATGACAAATGTACTATATTACGTATTGGATCACTAAAAAATAAAAAATTTTACATTACCATTTAGTTTACCAATAAAATGGTCTGATGGTGATGTGGATATACTCGGAATATATATCTCAAAGGAAATAAATGATCTCACTTCAGAAAGTTAGCAAAAATGGATAAGATCTTGCTACCATGGAAAGGTAAATACCTGTCAATTTGTGGAAAAATCACCCTGATTAACTCTTTAGTATTATCCCAGTTTACCTATTTGCTTATGGTCTTGCCTACGCCTAGCGAACAGTTTTTTAAATTCTATGAGAAAAAAATATTCAAATTTATTTGGAACAGCAAGCCAGACAAAGTTAAACGGGCCTATTTATATAGTGAATATGAATTCGGAGGATAGAAATGATTAAATATTAAAGCATTAGACCTATCACTAAAAGCTTCAGTCATACATTTTAGTCATTTAGCAGACGCTCTTATCCAGAGCGACTTACATGAGCAATTAGGGTTAAGTGCCTTGCTTAAGGGCACATCGACAGATTTTTCACCTAGTCGGCTCGGGGATTAGAACCAGCGACCTTTCGGTTACTGGCACAACGCTCTTACACACTAAGCTACCTGCCGCCCCAATACAAAAGTTATACTTAAATCCGATCTGGTTCTCTAGCAAATTAGTAAGATTGTCTCACCCAATGTTCAAGAATGGCCTTTTTCCCTTTATTCAGATTACAATCACTTACTTTCAGTTATTTGAAAAGGAAATAATCTCCCAAATATCACTATAATCTTCGTAAATGATATCATCGGTAGGACTGGTGGAGTTATGTCACACATGCAGCTAATAAAAACATATGGAAATGTCTGCTCTACGCAAAATTACAACCAAATAATTGCAGCCAACCGCAAAAATGGAAGAGGAAAGTGGAAGGGAGAGAAAGTAAGGAACTTGTCTGTCAGCCTTGCATTAAAGAACATAATTGGTTAAGGAAAACTGTATCAGTTTCATTTAAGGACCAAAGGATTGACAGCCGTCCCATATAAATTGCAAAATAGTTGGGAAGAGATTTTTGACGTACCGATCCCATGGCATAGTGTTTATGAACTGATACGCAAAACGACACCAGATTCAAAACTTAGAATCTTTCCATTTAAATTATTATATAAAATTATGCTACCTATAGAATGTTATTTATATGGGGGATTCAATCTTCCCAGCTCTGCAGATTTTGCTGCGAAGATACAGAATCATTAGATCATTTGTTTTGGTACTGTCCATTTGTAGCTTGTTTTTGGACACAGGTCCAGGAATGGCTAAAGGATTGCAATATTTACCTGGAACGAACCTTGCAGATAGCATTACTGGGTGATCTGAAAAGTCATAGTCAATCGATCAATAATATAATAATACTTTTAGCAAAAATGTTTATTTTCAATTCACAATCTGTAGAAACAATGAGAATAGAAAGGTTCAGAACTTTTGTAAGACATCACAGTACAGTTGAAATATATATGGCAAATAGAAATCCTATATGGATGGTGTTGAGAGATAGATGGGAGGTGTTGAATGGAATTGAAGGATGGGACTAATAACAACTAACAACAAATAATAACAAGATAACCAATGATGTAAGCATACTGTGTCCATAATAAGTACAGTGAGAGAAAAAAGTATTTGATCCCCTGCTGATTTTGTATGTTTGCCCACTGACAAAGACATGATCAGTCTATAATTTGAATGGTAGGTTTATTTGAACGGTGAGAGACAGAATAACAACAAAAAAATCCAGAAAAACGCATGTCAAAAATGTTATCAATTGATTTTGCATTTTAATGAGGGAAATAAGAATTTGACCCCTCTGCAAAAAATGACTTAGCACTTGGTGGCAAAACCCTTGTTGGCAATCACAGAGGTCAGACATTTCTTGTAGTTGGCCACCAGGTTTGAACACATCTCAGGAGGGATTTTGTCCCACTCCTCTTTGCAGATCTTCTCCAAGTCATTAAGGTTTCGAGGCTGATGTTTGGCAACTTGAACCTTCAGCTCCCTTCACAGATTTTCTATGGGATTAAGGTCTGGAGACTGGCTAGGCCACTCCAGGACCTTAATGTGCTTCTTCTTGAGCCACTCCTTTGTTGCCTTGGCCGTGTGTTTTGGGTCATTGTCATGCTGGAATACCCATCCACGACCCATTTTCAATGCCCTGGCTGAGGGAAGGAGGTTCTCACCCAAGATTTGACGGTATGTGGCCCCGTCCATCGTCCCTTTGATGCGGTGAAGTTGTCCTGTCCCCTTAGCAGAAAAACACCCCCAAAGCATAATGTTTCCACCTCCATGTTTGACGGTGGGGATGGTGTTCTTGGGGTCATAGGCAGCATTCCTCCTCCTCCAAACACGGCGAGTTGAGGTAATGCCAAAGAGCTCGATTTTGGTCTCATCTGACCACAACACTTTCACCCAGTTCTCCTCTGAATCATTCAGATGTTCATTGGCAAACTACAGACGGGCCTGTATATGTGCTTTCTTGAGCAGGGGGACCTTGCGGGCGCTGCAGGATTTCAGTCCTTCACGGCATAGTGTGTTACCAATTGTTTTCTTGGTGACTATGGTCCCAGCTGCCTTGAGATCATTGACAAGATCCTCACGTGTAGTTCTGGGCTGATTCCTCACCGTTCTCATGATCATTGCAACTCCACGAGGTGAGATCTTGCATGGAGCCCCAGGCCGAGGGAGATTGACAGTTATTTTGTGTTTCTTCCATTTGTGAATAATCGCACCAACTGTTGTCACTTTCTCACCAAGCTGCTTGGCGATGGTCTTGTAGCCCATTCCAGACTTGTGTAGGTCTACAATCTTGTCCCTGACATCCTTGGAGAGCTCTTTGGTCTTGGCCATGGTGGAGAGTTTGGAATCTGATTGATTGATTGCTTCTGTGGACATTTGTCTTTTATAAAGGTAACAAGCTGGGATTAGAAGCACTCCTTTTAAGAGTGTGCTCCTAATCTCAGCTCGTTACCTGTATAAAAGACACCTGGGAGCCAGAAATCTTTCTGATTGGGAGGGGGTCAAATACTTATTTCCCTCATTAAAATGCAAATCAATTTATAACATTTTTGACATGCGTTTTTCTGGATTTTTTTGTTGTTATTCTGTCTCTCACTGTTCAAATAAACCTACCATTAAAATTATAGACTGATCATTTCTTTGTCAGTGGGCAAACGTACAAAATCAGCAGGGGATCAAATACTTTTTTCCCTCACTGTATATAGGTTGTAGGTTGGGAGCTTTTGTGAAAGAGCACAGTTAGAAAGATATGGCATATAGAAGCAAACCGGATGGACATCATGAAAATGATCGGAGAGGTTGAGAGTAGAAGAAGTTCAGGAGAAAAAATAAATAAAATGTAGATAGTAAGTATAAACTGGAAGTAGAGGCCTAAGCATTGTTGTTCACTAGTTTACTCCAAGTAGGGAAAGGGTGGCGGGGTTGGAAAGTAATAAAGGGGAATATATATTTTTTAAAGGATATGTATGTGTATGTATGTATGTATGTATGTATGTGTGTGTGTATGTGTGTTTATGTGTATATATATATGTATGTGTATATATATATATATATATATATATATATATATATATATATATATTTAAACATGGGGGATTGGAAGTGATGCAGACAATTACATTGATGGAAGTTACAATCTATCTGCAATATTAAGCTGATCAACCCCCCCAAAAAAAAAAAAGACTGATGATCCAGTTGGTATGCTCGTAAAACTGGAGATGGATACATTTCTCTCTGCTTTCTCGCAGAGCTACATAGGGACTTCGTCAGCAGATAGGTCATTGAGTTGACTTTGATATCTCTATGACCTCCGCCTTGACAGTGATCCGCCCTTAAATATGGGAAGACTGAGACATTTTTGGCACCGCCGAGCACTCCAGTAAGAAGTAACTGCAGAACATGTGACCCCAATATAACGATAGGACATCAAAAACAATATGCGGTGGCTCTGTCTTAATACATTGACATGTCATATTTGTTGTCTTTCTAGAGTTGCTGTTTTATATGCACATACATGTATTTGCGAGTTCAACATCTGCTGTCGTAGTCACAGCACTAGTTCTTTAAACAATATAAATGTTATTTGGGTCTGAACTGGGAGCTATATAATCCAATATCTGGGTGGGATTGCTACTGTAATCTTTACAGTGTTGAATTAAGATGACATGACATCACTTTGAAGTTCCTATTGTCAGCCATAATTACTCCACTTCCCACCATTCCATCTGATATTCCTTTTGTGTTAGTCATCCAAAAACTTTTCAGATTAAAGAAGTAGCTATTTTTTCACAAATCCCCATTTATATAGAACATCCCGATTTCAATATGTTAGAGACATTCTAGTCTAATATCTTCCTGAAGCAACATGGTGGCCATTTTGTTAAAACGACACTCTTAATCCAAATTATTTATCTAGCCGTTCTCAGATGAGCATTTGGAGGAGGGGGATTGCCCCCAAAAATCTATAAAATCAAATCCTATTAAAGCGAAATAAACATGAAGACACTAATCCATCCCATGCATGGCTCTGCCAACTCAGAGATGTGCTCTCTTCCCCAAACACTGGCTACACTCATACTTAGTATTTACCAGTTGCTTCCACTCTCTTCCATCAATGTAAATTAATTAATTAGGGTATTTACGGCTTGTAATGTGGGCTTGACGTATTACGAGACAGCTGGGAAGTTTTAATGTATAATTCCTTGAGTGTTTATTTTCAATGCTGAGTACCTATACGAAGCACATTATGATGAGGTTATACAGGATTTGCTGTTCTTATTGTTATTTAAAAGCACAGCAATGAATAAAAAATCTATGCAACTGTCAATAATAATTAATAGTAATTTACAAAGTTCTATGTAACAACAACGTTAGGACAACATTAATATACAGGTGTGAGATCAACTTAATATAAAGTGGAGGCTAGCAAAATCTAAATAAGTCATGCTCTGTATTTTCAACCAGCTGTCATTGTGATCCAATCGATCTGTTGTCATCAGCAGGGCTGGCTCCAGGCATAAGTGACATAAGCGGTCGCTTAGGGCCCCAGGCTGCTCAGGAACTCAGTCAGGGGCTCAACTTACTGTTGAGAGTTAGAATAGTAGAATACACAAGGTGCAAGTTCTACATTTGGTTGTGCATCAGCAATTTTTATCTTGTTATGTCAGTCACTGACAGTCACTCAATTAGCCATGTCAGCTAAACATTTTTTTTTTATTAAGCTGGTCTAGCCAGCCATCTAAACTTGGTGTAATCATGGCCGGATGCTGACCGGCCACGCAGGGCACGTGCACAGTGGCCCTGACCTCCAGGGGGCCTCCATTGATTTCGCTTAGGGCCCTCAAAAGCTCATCAGTTAAATGGGGTTCGAGACAGGACTACATTTCAGTCCTGGAGAATCCATTTCAAATTGAAGACAAATCAGACCTCATCACCTCCACTTAGATCACTCCCCTTCAGAGCTAATTTTGAGGGAACATTAGATGATGCATTTTGAAGTCTGGCAGACAAGAAAATGAGGCCTGCACTGTATTTGAATTGGCATGCGCTGTCACCCGGTTTCCTTCATGCAAGCTGCTGCTTTACCCACCACTACCATACTTGGATAAGACTTGTTAAACAACCAGTATGGTATTTTAACAGTATTAGACATTACAGTGGTTGTGATGTTTTATTCAAGTTACTATCACTTTTTTAATGTTAAAGGTCCAATGCAGCTGTTTTTATCTCCATATCAAATCATTTCTGGGTAACAATTAAGTACCTTAGTGTGATTGTTTTCAATTAAAATGGTCAAAAAGAAACACAAATAGCTTCTTAGCAAAGAGCCATTTCTCAAGCAAGAATTTTGCTAGGACTGTCTGGGTGTGGTCTGAGTTGGGAGGGAAAACTGAAAACGACTTGTTATTGACAGAGAGGTTTGGAACTCTTATTGGTCAATTAACTAATTTACCGCCTGGTGATGTCACCAGACAGGCCAAAACTCCATCCTACCAAAACAGGCTGACATTTTAGGCGGTCTTTTCAAACAGCTTTTACACTAAAAAGGCATTATCATAATTTGTTACAATTTCATAGAATTATTCCAACCTCGTTGTGTGTAAATATATATAAAACACAGGAAATCTAGTTTTTGACTGCACTGGGCTTTTAAAATACTTATTTTATTTGTTTTTAATTTTAAACAATTCAAATGTGGTTATACCATTGTATAACAGTTTTTGTTTAACATATAGGTTGTCTAAATCTTTCATTTTGCCACAAAGAAACAATATGCTGAAATTGTGGACGACAGGCGTCAGGTGACTGGGGACATGGCATAACACCCAGAGAGGTCCTACCATTGTCAGGTAAAACCAGGTTCCATGTCATTGCAGTGGCATTGAGGGCGGGACCTCATCGAAACAAACTGCCGACTCGACCATTTGAGAATGGTGACGAGTCCTTAATGAAATGGCGGAACGTGATGGTGACTGGCAAAGCTTAAGGCCCTCGGGCGTCCGGCATTGTGATCAGCGTCAGCCATTGAGGAAATGGTTCCTTTGAAATCAATGAAAGCTGCTTCACTGCCCGTGTTGCGCTCGCGTTGCGTCACGTCCAATGGCAGCGTCCAAGTTCAAGAATCGACAAGGTTCAATTCTTGATGTCTAACGCACGCTTTAATTCGATATTGTGAATTGAAATAAAGTTGATTTTGGTTGCCTCAACAATACACCACTGGTTATTTTAGTAAGATTTATGAAGTTAAGAGGCTAGCTAGCTAGCTACATTGACTAGCTAGGTTCACAATGTAAACAAAATCAACTTGTGTAATTAGACGATCATTTAGTACAACCACCAACAACAATTTAATGAGTACTTGCGAAAAACTGGACCAATGCTATTGTACTTACACATAATCGATGAATATGGTACAGAACAGTAGATGATCGGTCTGTATTGCTAGATGTTCGCAATTGTCTCATTTGACAGCTATCATCCCTTTGTCTTGTCATATAGCCATTGAATTCATTTTCTCGTGGCACATTCCAGAATTTCTCTATAGACGTATTATAATGCAGGTCATTAGACATTGTGCCACGCAATTAGGCTTTCCATTATGCAGCACACAGCTTCACACAACAGCTCACCCTGACAGACAAATTACATTTGCTTAGGTGCTAGTATTTGTCCACTTAATTGAATCTGAAGAGCCTGCCACAAGGAGTCGGTAAAAAGGGACCGGTTCAATGTTAAGGATAATCAGCATTTTCTCCCAGAATACTCATTCTTTGTAGGATTGTTATGAGGGGCGATTTCACCTCAGGCCAGATGATATTGTATCTTTAAAGTCCGACATCTGGATATTTTGCATGGAGGGCAGGTTGCAGCTAATTTGCAATAAACACTTGTTTTCATAAACCTCTGGCAGTACATGTTTTGTGCATTTGCCCGTTTTGAATGTAGGCGATAGAGAGCTTTATAGACCTTCTCCAGTGAACTTTGAAGTATTTGTGTTGAATGATACTGTATATTATAATATATAATGTAATGACCCAGCTGGGTCATAAAGTAAAAGAGAGACGGGCACCAGGTGTACAGGCAGAACACAGGTTTATTCCTGAATGGGCTATTGTTCAGGCCACAGCCCACGCCGCTAAACCTCGAACATACACAAATATAACATGTCAAATCAAGGGTCCCGAACAGAAGAGAGAGAGATGAGACCGTAACCCCTATTTAAGCATTCCAAAACCCCGCGGGATTACCCATCATACCCCCCCCAACCTTTCCATCTGTCCTGGCATATTTAACCCCTGCTAGCACCCATGAGAACGATAACACACCCATGAACACAGAACACAATACAGGGTCGTTACATAGCCCCCCCTTTCTAAACCCTAGCCCCTAGGGTTACAAAACAAAATCCTTAAAACGACCCGGAGGTCGCATCAGTCTCTTGTGCCTCCCCTGACTCTCACTGGTGGACCCCCAGAACACTCATCTGCCCCAATGTCATTTCCAGCGCCCTCCGAAGAGGCAGCCCCCGTCCCAGGCTCAGCTTGCACTAGAGTCTCCTCGCTAGACTGTCCCCGTGTGCTCACATCAGAGTCCTCACTTCCATTCCCTACCGTTTTCCTCCCTCTGTAGGGGCGCCAATCGGTCCCGGTGGACCACCACCTTCCTGCTCCGTGGGGGAACCTCCACCCGGTACGTCACCTCCCCCCACTCTCTCTATCACCAGGCACGGCCCCACCCAGGCACTGTCCAGCTTTGGGCACCGCCCCTTCTTGCGCGTGGGGTTGTGAAGCCACACGCGTTCTCCCGCTCCAAAGTGCCTCCCCCTAGCGCGTGAGTCATAGTGGCGCTTTTGGCGCATCCCTGCGTTCTCGAGTTGCTCTCTTGCGAAGGTGTGAGCTTCTAACCGGTTCTGCAGACGACGAACATAGTTCGGGCCAGGCAAAACCCCGTCGTCGTTATCAGGAGGGTGGCCAAACGTCAGTTCGGCTGGGGTGCGCAACTCACGACCTAACATTAGTAGCGCTGGGGAGCACGCAGTCGATTCTTGAACAGCCGACCTACATGCCATAAGAATAAACGGTAAGTGGGTGTCCCAATCTCTCTGGTGTTTTGAGGTAACGATAGCCAGCTGTTGTGCTAATGTTCTGTTAAATCTTTCCACCAGCCCATCACTCTGGGGGTGAAGCGGAGTAGTGCGCGTCTTCTCCGCGCCTAACCGTCTACACAACTCTGAGAACACCCGTGACTCAAAGTTTCTCCCCTGGTCGCTGTGTATAGACTGTGGCACCCCAAACCGACTGATTATTCCCCCTACCAATGCATCAGCTACTGTTTCTGCCTCCTGGTCTGGGAGAGCGTAAGCCTCTGGCCACTTGGTGAAGTAGTCCATAGCAGTTAGAATCCACCTGTTACCGCTGTCTGTGGTTGGAAACGGTCCAACTATGTCTACCCCCAGTCTCTCCATGGGCTCCCCTACTGGGAATTGTTGTAGGAGGGCGTGTGACTGACCTGGAGGTCCTTTCTTAGCAGCACACTCATCGCACTGCCTGCAAAAGTCCTCCACATCCCTCCTGTGCCTGGCCCAATAGAAGCCTTTACGTAAGCGCTTTATCGTTTTGGAGACCCCAAAACGCCCTGCGCCTACTCCCCCGTGAAGCTGCTGTAACACGCTCCTTGCAGCCTTTTGGGAACCACTACCTGCCACGTCATTTCTCCAGTAGCTGGCTTTTTCCACCCCCTCTGGAGCACTCCCTCAGCCACTCTAAGGACTGAGAATTTAGCCCAGAGTCCTTTGGTGACTGGTGATAGAGGGGCTACTTCCCCCCATGGCGGTCGTCTTCTCTCTTCCACCCACCCCAGCACAGGACGCAGCTCTGCGTCCTCCTCCTGGCGACGCCTCCACTCCCCGAAGTCCACAGCCTCAAGCTCCCGGCACTCTGTCACCCTCAGCTGACTCACCGTGGCGGTGACTCCCTCCTCCATGCACGGTTCCCTCTCTCGCTCCACCCGTTTGGCGCAGTACCCACAGCCGTCCTCAGCACACGGGCGGCGGGACAAGGCGTCTGCATTGCTGTGGCGAAGGCCGGCTCTGTGCTCCACCTGGAAGTCGTAGGGTTGCAGCTCCTCCAACCAGCGGGCGATCTGACCCTCTGGCTCCTTGAAGGAGAGAAGCCACTGCAGGGCGGAGTGATCCGTCCGCACCACAAACGGCAGGCCCCCTAGGTAGTACTTGAAATGGCGTACTGCTGCCACGACAGCCAAAAGCTCCCTCCTTGTCACGCAGTAGCGTTTTTCAGCCTTATCAAAAGTTCTGCTGTAATAAGCTACTACGTGCTCCCCGTCAGAACCACGCTGAGCCAGCACGGCCCCCAAGCCCTCATTGCTTGCGTCGGTGTCCAGGATAAACGGACGGTTCGGGTCTGGTGAGGACAGGACAGGGGCCTCCACCAGGGCACGTTTGAGGGCCTCAAACGCCCGCTGGTGCTCTTCGGTCCACTGAAAAACAGTGTCCTTCTTGAGAAGGTGGTTCAAAGGAGCTGCTATCCCCGCAAACCCTTTCACAAACCTACGATAGTAGGATGCCAGACCCAGGAAGCTCTTAACCTCTTTTTTTCCCCTTGGAATTGGCCACCCCCTCACAGCCTCCACTTTGTCTGGCATCGTGCTGATACCCTCACCACCCAGCTGATGACCCAGGAACGCCAACTCCCTTTGCATGAAATGGCACTTTTCCGGGTGTAATTTTAGCCCCGCCCCGAGATCCTCTCCAGCACTCGCCTAAGTGCCCCCAGTGCCCCCTCAAACGACGTGCCGTGTACCAATATGTCGTCTAGGTACACGACACACTCGTCTCTCGGAACCCCCGCCAGCACTCTGTCCATGAGCCTCTCAAAGGTGGCAGGAGCATTACAAAGCCCGAAGCACAGCACCTTGAACTGCCAATGGCCCCTATCCGTGGAGAAGGCAGTTTTTCACGTGCCCCAGGCGAGAGGGGCACCTGCCAGTAGCCACTGCGCAGATCAAGGGAAGAGAACCACGAGGACCCTCTGACGTGGTCTAGCGACTCATCGATCCTCGGTATGGGGTAAGAGTCTTTAGTGGTGACAGAATTTAGGCCCCTGTTGTCCGCACAAAACCTAAGTTTACCCCTTTCTTAGGCACCATGACGACCGGCGCGGACCATGGGCTATCTGATGGCTCAATGAAATCAGCCCGCAACATGTCAGCAATAGCTGTGGCTGCTGCTTCCCTCTTGGCAAGGGGAATGCGACGGGCCGAATTTTAATGGGTTGGTTGTCCCCAGTGTCGATGTCGTGCTGAACCAGGTGCGTTTGCCCTACCTCATCTTCCCCCCAAGCGAAGCTATCTTTAAAGTCAAACAGCAGCTGCTTTAACTGTCTCTGTTGTCTCTCATCCAGACCTTGACAGTTTTTCAGCCACACAGCCTCAACGGCGTCAATAACTTCCTCCTTCCCCCCGTCGGGCTGATGGGGTGAAGGAGCCAGTGTGTTTTGGGCTACTGGGATGCCTGTGCTTGCACCATTATGGGGAGTGAAGGTCGTTGCCGCCGGAGACAGCTGCTGGGATGGCACAACGACCAAGGGAGCAGCCGGGACGACCAGTGGAGTTTCGGCAAGCTTGGAGGAAGACGGAGGGACAGCCCTGCCCCCTGCTGGCCCTCCCGAAGGCGACATTCCCACTGTGGGCCCCCCCGACAGCCTCAAAGTGCCCGAAGCTAAGTCCAACTGAGCCCCACAGTTTTTCAGAAAGTCCATTCCCAGTATACAGGGGTCCTGTACCGCTGCTACCCACACCGGACACCCCACAGTTCTCCCCCCCACAGTCACAGACAACCGACACTTCCCTAACATGGAGGCTAGCTCCCCCGTGACAGTCCGTAGCTGGACAAGGGTCGGCTCCACCCGCACCCCAACAGGTAGTATGTCTGGTCTCACCAGGGTTACTGTAGATCCCGTGTCGACCAGGGCCAAACATTCCACCCCCTCTACCTTGACGATGACATTGCAGAAGTCCCCAATGGTGGTACGTCCCACCACAACTACCAGACTAGGAAACACGGTGGCAGCTACACCCTGGGGAAGCAGTTCCCCACCCTCTTGCCTGCGCTGCTGTGTACCTCTTCTGCTTACTGTGGGTTCGGGGGCGGAGGGGTGGGCCCCGCGCTGCCCCCTGCGCGAGAACCCGCTGTCGTTTCCCTGTTGACTGGAGAATCTGCCACACTCCCGCTGAATGTGGCCAGGCTGGCCACAACCCCAGCAGACAATGGAAGTTGAGCTGACACTGCGATGTTGTCTGGAGCCCCTCTCAATGACAAGCGAAGCGGTCTTGACTAACCCGCCCAACTCGTCGACCCACTCTGGTTTGGTGACCCCCGGCACCCCGGCCGCCGCTGCTCTCACCTCTGGTTGACTGGCAACCTCCACTCTCACTCCCTCACCCCAGATCAGCTCCCTCTTCCTGGCTATCTCCACTGCAGCCCGCAGAGATGCTGGGTCCGACATCTGAACATGCTTACCCAGTTCGGTGGGGGAGAGCGCTCTAATAAAACTGTCCCGTGCCAGCTCGTCTTGCACCCCAATCGACATAGTTGCATAAGCCCGACTGGTCAGGCTCAGAATATCACTTGCCAACGCCTTTAATGATTCCCCCTGAAGTCTCTTTTTGTTATTCAGTTCAATCCGCAGCATGTTGGGCTGTGCATCGCTGCCGAAACGCCCCCCCAATGCCTCCACTAGCGCACCGTAGTCGCCCCTCTCGTCCGGGGCTAGCGTTAGCAGGCATTCCAACGCCTCCTCTGCCAGGCTCAGGGCAAGCTGTAACCCTTTCGTCTCGTCAGACCACCTCCCGGCTCTAGCCAACAACTCGAATTGAGTGAAAAAAACTTCCCATTTACCTTGTCCATTGAACTTTGGAAGTTTAGCCGCTACCGTGGCTAATGGCAATAGGGCGCTGCCATCTCTGTTTACATAAGGAGGCCCAGCCATTTCCGCACGCGGTGACGTCGATATCTCCATCGCCGTGACGTCTGTTCTGGTCGAGCGGTTTGAAGGAAAACCCGCCCGTTCTGCCATCTTGCTGACTGACAATTTAACTTCCGCCATGTGGCTCTCCAGCTCTTCTACAGCCGTCATGGCCTGACCCTCCCGACCGGGTACACCCGAGCCCACAACGGACACTTTGTCCGACTCTTCCTTAACTTTCCGCCTCGCCCCGATCATCATGACCGTAGATGCGAGTCACGCTAAAGCTAACCACGGCCTATACTGAAACAGCTAACTCGCCTAATCTCGATCTATCCCGTCGTTCGAAAGCACTTCTGACACCAATGTAATGACCCAGCTGGGTCATAAAGTAAAAGAGAGACGGGCACCAGGTGTACAGGCAGAACACAGGTTTATTCCTGAATGGGCTATTGTTCAGGCCACAGCCCACGCCGCTAAACCTCGAACATACACAAATATAACATGTCAAATCAAGGGTCCCGAACAGAAGAGAGAGAGATGAGACCGTAACCCCTATTTAAGCATTCCAAAACCCCGCGGGATTACCCATCATACCCCCCCAACCTTTCCATCTGTCCTGGCATATTTAACCCCTGCTAGCACCCATGAGAACGATAACACACCCATGAACACAAAACACAATACAGGGTCGTTACAATAATAATAATAATGTACATCCACGTTAGCAATAAACAATTATCAAAATAGGGATTATCTGGTCTAAAGTTGAAATTCTTTAAATAAGTAAGTATAGCTGGATGAAGACAAGCAGCTAGAAGAACCTTAGCTCACATTGCAGGCTTGTTTTATTCATATGAGAAACCTGGCTCAAACTACTGCTTGAGGGGCACTTCTGAAACGTAATGTTAGATGGTTCCTCACCCTGAGAGTAGTCTATGGTCCAGGGGGAAAAATAATCCATTTAAACAGCTTTTCTTTAAACAACCACTACAAACTTTAGATACTTCCAGGGTAAAGAACCATCTAACATTAAGTTGTAACATACTTAACAAACCATTCAAAGACACTGAAGCAATACAAGCACTGCTCATACGCCTTATGATTAAGTGGTTGAAAGTGTTACGTCAAGGTTCATCTTAAGAGACGTTGATCACATTTGCAATGTTATGCAAAGGAAGAGGAATGATCATACGTTTCAGACCCATCTCTTCTCTGAATAGTAGCACTTTATCACAACTGTTACCACATTAATGTCAAACTGTCTCCCATGGAGCCCACTACATGTCCGTGCATACTCCACATGCAATCTTTTATTGCCAAAGTAATTCCTCAAGACAAGCCCATTAGATAATTATCCCTCCCACAGATATCACTTGACCCATACACATTTTATGCCTTGAGACATTGTGAGTTTGAGATACTGCTATTTTTTATTTATTCTAATGTTTAGGAATTTCTCAAGGACAGAAAGGCTTGGTTTGGGGATTTTGAGCACTTTACTTACGTGTTTTTCAGATTCATAATAGAGACAAAACAGGGTCACTATTTCAGATTTGGAATTACATCATTCAAGTGTTAATCAAGTTAGTGATAGGAGGGAAACTTTCCATGCGTAAATATCATAGGCCTACATATCATTTCCATATGACATAATTGATCAACATCATACCATAAGCCATGCCAGTTAGATAAGGCAATATCATCATTATTTTGAAGCTGTGGTTGAATTCCCTGTGAAACGGGCTTAAGTCTGCTCAAGATTAAGACAATTAGTCAAAGGGTTACCTAGGAGCCCCCAAAGTTTGTTTTCCAGCTATTGCTAATTCAAATATGGAGCTAATTTATTCAGTAGCGCTGTATGGAGCTATAGATGTGAAGCTAGAAGCAACTCTCTCTCAGGGGGACAGATTTTTCTCACGTTATCACAGGCAGTAGAGGTCTGCACCTTCAACAGGAGAGCCAATTATTCAGGTTCAAGCTAAACACTTTTGACTAAGTTGGACCTCTGGGATTTCTCAAGACTGTGAAAAGAAATAATTGGTAGTATTACCACATATTTCCCACCAAAACAAGTAGGCAAAGACAGTTTCCTTTACGGCCCTACTCAATTTATACACACTTGCTGGGACGGAAATTGCAGTCTATTAAAATCTCCTGTTAAATGTGAATTGCGGCAGTTTATGCTCATAATCGCCCATTGTGTTTCCTATACAGCTTGTAATTGTGTTAGACTAGTTATTAACAAATGGAAAGTAAACAATCATGCCATATTGTTTGCAGTAAAGTCTGGATTAAGAAGAGAGAAATAAAACTGAACATTTAAGGGGGAAAAAACGAGGATATGATAGTATGTTTTAAGTTTGTAAAACAAAACATCTTCACCTTCCTAGAGTAGCTCCAAGTTAGCAAGTTAAAGTTCCAAGAAATAAAATATAATAACATTGCAATTGACTTCTGACCTTTTCCAATACAAAACTGTCAAAATGACGACCGAGTTCTACACGGTCCTCCCACAGTATTAGCAACTGTATAATTGTGTGGTATTTTTCAGTAAGCCTTGGGAAAGCTTAGAATTACAACCTTTTTTACATTCCAAATGGAGGCTTTTATCATGGTTGCTGTTGGAGATGGCGGTGGCCCCTATGCCGCCCCACTTCTTGTGTAGTATATTCACTTTCAACGAAAAGAAGGGGGTTGAGCACTAAACCGCCTTGGGCTGGCCTTCTGGGCAAGGTGTGTCTTTGTGTTAAATCCCACCTACTCGAATGGAGAGGAAGTGAAAGTCACTTGCAAGCTAACATTACAGCTGCCAAAAACAAACACAGAGCAGATGAAGCCAACAAGCTAGCTAACTTGTTTGCAGATAAACTGTCCTTGTAGCAGCGACAACAGAAACAAGCATCATTCTCGGTTCTTGGATCTGAATCAACTCGACCCCAAAAGAAGCGAGAAAAAGACTCCTCATGACCAATTCAGAAACCGGATAAACATTGGAATTAATTCTGAAAGGTGGAAGAGTGACACCGAAATAGCCACCGTTCTCATGGACTGGTAGGTAAGTGTTGGATTTTTAGCCTGCTGGCTACGTTAGCTGCTAACCTTGGTGTGTTCAATGTTCAAGCTAGCTAACATGGCTAGATGTGCAGATTGTTTACATGATAACGTTAGTGTGTTTGGTTTGTAGATGATAATGCTAGATAACTTGGTGGTTGACAGCATTTACGGCCCAGGACCACCCCAAAAAATGCATCTAGCTATAAAATTTGATAAAGTAACATCACACAAACCTGTATTTCTCAGAGAGACGCTACTGGTGGAGACCATCTGATTTCGAGGGAACCTGAGGCTGTACAAGTTGTGGTTGTGCAAACCACAACCCTGAAAGAGAGGTAATAAATGCGATATGCATTTTTTGTTATGCTTTGTGATTCAATAATTATTTTGTTGGTAATCAACCAAAATAGTTACCTATGTTTGCCTGTTCAGCACATTGACTGCCTATATACAGCATTGATTCCTACCTAGTGTGAACTCCCCACCAGAACAACTGAATGAATATCTAGTGTGGTCAGTCAAGTAAACAATGGCTCATCTGCCTGACATATTGGTGGACTATCATCAAGTATCATCAAGTAATAGGATGGTAACATTAGCATGACAAATGTCACACTGGTTACAGCACAACACCACATCCTATGTACAGTGGGGGAAAAAAGTATTTAGTCAGCCACCAATTGTGCAAGTTCTCCCACTTAAAAAGATGAGAGAGGCCTGTAATTTTCATCATAGGTACACGTCAACTATGACAGACAAAATTAGAAAAAAAATCCTGAAAATCACATTGTAGGATTTTTAATTAATTTATTTGCAAATTATGGTGGAAAATAAGTATTTGGTCAATAACAAAAAATTCTCAATACTTTGTTATATACCCTTTGTTGGCAATGACACAGGTCAAACGTTTTCTGTAAGTCTTCACAAGGTTTTCACACACTGTTGCTGGTATTTTGGCCCATTCCTCCATGCAGATCTTCTCTAGAGCAGTGATGTTTTGGGGCTGTCGCTGGGCAACACGGACTTTCAACTCCCTCCAAAGATTTTCTATGGGGTTGAGATCTGGAGACTGGCTAGGCCACTCCAGGACCTTGAAATGCTTCTTACGAAGCCACTCCTTCGTTGCCCGGGTGGTGTGTTTGGGATCATTGTCATGCTGAAAGACCCAGCCACGTTTCATCTTCAATGCCCTTGCTGATGGAAGGAGGTTTTCACTCAAAATCTCACGATACATGGCCCCATTCATTCTTTCCTTTACACGGATGTCACGATCATAACGGATGAGACGGACCAAGGCGCAGCGTGATAAGCGTACATATTTATTAACGTACTGAACACGAACAAAACAACAAACAAACAATACGTGAAGTCCAAGGTAGACTAATAACATACCTATACGGAACAAGATCCCACACAGACTGGTGCCAAATGGCTGCCTAAGTATGGGCCCCAATCAAAGACAACGAACTACAGCTGCCTCTGATTGGGAACCACCCTGGCCAACATAGATCTACACGATCTAGAAACTCAAACATAGAAAACTAAACATAGAAACTACACACCCTGGCTCAACATTTAAGAGTCCCCAGAGCCAGGGCGTGACAGTACCCCCCCCCAAAGGTGCGGACTCCGACCGCGCCCCATAAACATAACAGGGTAGGGGCCGGGTGGGCATTCCGCCTCGGAGGCGGATCCGGCTCCGGGGCGTAACCACCACCTTCTCTCCACCTCCCTGTTGCGCCCCTGGTCTGGTCTGGCACCGCTGACTGGAGCTGGACCCGACGACGGTGGAACGAACTGTACAGGCTCCGGACTGGAGCCGCTGGCCGGAGCTGGACTGGGCACCGGTGGAGCGGATTGCTCTGGCTCCGGAGTGGATCCGCTGACTGGAGTTGGACCGGACCCCGGTGGAGCGGATTGCTCTGGCTCCGGAGTGGAGCAGCTGACCGGTGCCGGACCAGGCACCGGTGGAACAGGCACGGGCCGTGCCGGACTGGACACACGCACCACTGGCTTGGTGCGGGGAGCAGGAACAGGCCGGACCGGGCTGACGACGCGCACCACTGGCTTGGTGCGGGGAGCAGGAACGGGCCGGACCGGGCTGACGACGCGCACCACTGGCTTGGTGCGGGGAGCAGGAACGGGCCGGACCGGGCTGACGACGCGCACCACTGGCTTGGTGCGGGGAGCAGGAACGGGCCGGACCGGGCTGACGACGCGCACCACTGGCTTGGTGCGGGGAGCAGGAATGGGCCGGACCGGGCTGACGACGGGCTGACCCTTATAAACCCCCGCTCCTTCTGCTGCCTAACTAGCTCCTCTCGCCGTGCCTCTACACTCTCCTTCTCCCTTATCGCCTCCTGTAGCTCCTCCCTCTGACCAATTAACTCCTGCTCCCTCTGGACCAATAGCCCCCGTAACCTGGTGGCCTCCTCTCCTAGTCTGCAGATTCGCCCTGTCGCTGCCTCCTGCTGCCTCGTCGTCCACGCCGTGTGCCCCCCCAAAAAAATTTATTGGGGGGGCAGCTAAATAGGGAGTGGAAAGACATTACTACCAAATAAGTCAGTGTCTCAACAGTGTCCCTTACATACATAGGATGTGGTGTTGTGCCGTAACCAGTGTAACATGTGTCATGCTAGGGATGCCATTTGGGATGGAACACCAGTGTAATAAATATGACGACTGCCGGGGTTATACAATTGGTATCCCTATAATGTGAGGGCAGGATAGTAGCCTGATGCCCCCCCAGGAAACATGGGGCCGGATACTGCAGTAAAATATCTCATCATAGCCCAGATGAGCCCAGACATTAGGCATGGTGCTACCCAGACATTAACCTAGGCACGTTTACAATTTTCTCAGGCTGACACCTTAATTAAGCTAATCCTGCCTGCATGCAAAACCTCCCTTTCTCCTTCCTCCTCCTCCCTCTGGTACGAGGCGTATGGGAGACACGCCATATTCCCGTGCTCTGCCCCAATACCCATGCTCTGCATCATAAAGAGAGAGGCTTTTCACTGGTGTACTGGGTGGGGGCAGAGCTATCCCTTACGCCCCCAACCTGAGAGAGAGAGAGAGAGAGAGAGAGAGAGAGAGAGAGAGAGAGAGAGAGAGAGAGAGAGAGAGAGAGAGACATGCTGCACCGTTCCTCACACTGTATCCACACATATTCCCATCATCCCCATCATCCCCACATACCCTCTATATTCCAAATGGAGTTAGAGCCAAACACTCTTAAATGATCGCTTTCCCCCCCTCAATGGTAACGTCTGAGGCGATTGATTTCAGTCTGTTCCCACCGCCATGATTCCGATTGAATAGGCCGCAAACTGCAACATGGATTGCGCTTGACATTGTCAAACAGCCTGAGAAATAGGTTATAAATGTATTTTTTGTGTGAAGAACAGTGTTTATCAGGTGGTATTGTGTTAATGAATGTCTTCAGCAGTTATGATAAACACATTACTGCTATATCATTCAACAGTCTCTTCCAGAACATAAGAATATATAAAGGACCTGGAACTGTGTAGCAAATTATTTGACCTTTAGGCCTAACTGCAGTACTATCTCACTAAACACATGGATATGCACAAACACAGAAATAAGCAATGCACATTTGGTGAAGATAGGTGAAACAATGATTATATGCATGGCAGCTTTAGCACAGTAGCAGTATAAATCATAGCAGGGCAATCTAAATAACAAAAATACGTTACATAAATAAACGTTTTCACCCACGCGCCTCAACTTGGCAGCCATTTTTGACTCTTCCTTAGTCACATGACCTGATTAATTAAAGTGACACATTCATGTCTTGACTAATGCTACATAAAAAAAAAATAACTAGAGTCGATGTCCATACCCTGCGGATATCTAATTAGCATAATACAAAAATCCCCATCAAAATCTATCTGTTTAAGCTAGAGATATCAGTTTTGTTTGCATGGGCTGCATGTCAATTCACCATATCCGCCAAGGTCGGCCTTCCACATCTGCAGTGGAAGGTTGCAGAGCTACAGCGCTGTTTGCTAGACCAGGAGAAACTCTACGACCCCCACAATTGTCACGGGACTCGTCTAAAGGTACATTTATGGAAGTGAATGTGGCATTTCCAGTCAAAGGTACAGTATACGGATAGTTTCACTGTAAAAAAAATTCTATAATATTTTTTATGAGCATTCTTATTTCTCTCAGATATAGGACAGACATTTCAAAACATACTTCATTTTGATTTATTTTTGGACTACAGTTGAAGTCGGAAGTTTACATACACTTAGGTTGGAGTCATTAAAACTCATTTTTCAACCACTCCACAAATGTATTGTTAACAAACTATAGTTTTGGCAAGTCGGTTAGGACATCTACTTTGTGCATGACACAAGTAATTTTTCCAACAATTGTTTACAGACAGATTATTTCACTTATAATTCACTGTATCACAATTCCAGTGGGTCAGTTTACATATACTAAGTTGATTGTGCCTTTAAACAGCTTGGAAAATTCCAGAAAATGATGTCATGGCTTTAGAAGTTCCTGATAGGCTAATTGACATCATTTGAGTCAACTGGAGGTGTACCTGTGGATGTAGTTTAAGGGCTACCTTCAAATTCAGTGCCTCTTTGCTTGACTTCATGGGAAAATCAAAAGAAATCAGCCAAGACCTCAGAAAAACGAATGTAGACCTCCACAAGTCTGGTTCATCCTTGGGAGCAATTTCCAAATGCCTGAAGGTACCACGTTAATCTGAACAAACAATAGTACGCAAGTATAAACACCATGGGACCACGCAGCTGTCATACCGCTCAGGAAGGAGATGCGTTCTGTCTCCTAGAGGTGAACGTACTTTGGTGCGAAAAGTGCAAATCAATCCCAGAACAACAGCAAAGTCCTATATCGACATAACCTGAAAGGCCGGTCAGCAAGGAAGAAGCCACTGCTCCAAAACCGCCATAAAAAAGCCAGACTACAGTTTGCAACTGCACATGGGGACAAATATCGTAGTTTTTGGATAAATGTCCTCTGGTCTAATGAAACAAAAATAGAACTGTTCGGCCATAATGACCATCGTTATGTTTGGAGGAAAAAGAGGGTACTTGCAAGCCGAAGAACACCATTCCAACCGTGAAGCACGGGGGTGGCAGGATTATGCTGTGGGGGTGCTTTGCTGCAGGAGGGACTGGTGCACTTCACAAAATAGATGGCATCATGAGGAAGGAAAATTATGTGGATATATTGAAGCAACATCTCAAGACATCAGTCAGGAAATTAAAGCTTGGTTGCAAATGGGACTTCCAAATGGACAATGACACCAAGCATACTTCCAAAGTTGTAGCAAAATGACTTAAGGACAACAAAGTCAAGGTATTGGAGTGGCCATCACAAAGCCCTGACCTCAATCCTATAGAAAATTTGTGGGCAGAACTGAACAAGCATGTGCGAGCAAGGAGGCCTACAAACCTGACTCAGTTACACCAGCTCTGTCAGGAGGAATGGGCCAAAATTCACCCAACTTATTGTGGGAAGCTTGTGGAAGGCTACCCGAAACATTTGACCCAAGTTAAACAATTTAAAGGCAATGCTATCAAATACTAATTGAGAGTATGTAAACTTCTGACCCACTGGGAATGTGATTAAATAAATAAAAGCTGGAAATAAATCATTCTCTCTACTATTATTCTGATATTTCACATTCTTAAAATAAAGTGGTGATCCTAACTGCCTTAAAACAGATAATTTTAACTAGGATTATATGTCAGGAATTGTGAAAAACTGAGTTTAAATGTATTTGGCTAAGGTGTATGTAAACTTCCAAATTCAACTGTATCTGTTTTTCCATGTATGAATCTGTTATTCAATGCACATTATATATATATATATTTGACACCTACACTCTTAGAAAAAGGGTTCCAAAAGGGATCCCATAGGAGAACATTTTGGGTTTCATGTAGAACCATTGTGGAAAGGGTTCTACATAGAACTCAAAAGGGTTCTACCTGAAACCAAAAGGGTTTTACCTGGATCCAAAAAGGGGACAGCCGAAGAGTGTATAGGGGTCCTACAATTCAAAATAAAATAACTAAATGGTCCTTGGTATGACCATCTTAAAACACTTCCATATGTTAGCTTAGTAGAAACCCAGCCCCGGGCCCTTAAACCTTAGGGGGGGTGCTGTCAGAATTATCTGAAACTTTGAAGAACTGAGAAACCCCTGGATACCTACTGAAATCCTCATAACAGTTTCTGATATTCAAAATGGATCTTACACATGTACCTTTGCGTTGCCTTGTACCCGGAAACACTTCATTACTTTATATTCACATTCAAGTTAAATTGGGAGATGCAACAGAAAGCATCATATCTCTATTTTGGCTGTAGGCTATTCATTATCTATCTATTTTATTAATCCTCTATCTTTGTTCAGCAGAGTTTAACATCTAACTACTCACCCACATAGTTGTAGATGGTTGAAATGTTCAATTCACAAAAATCATACTTCTGTTTTGATACAGATTTTCCGTTTTGAACTTGAACATGTCAGATTGCTACAAACTCTTGTATCTAGCTAGTGACTTTCTGTCGTAATGCATCTCAACTCCTACATTTTATCATGTGAAAAAAGCAAATAAGAGAATTACAATATCAAAAACACATTGGGAAAAGCGCATGTTACTTAGAGTGATACATAAGTATAACATTAAAGGCCTCTGGATATGGCTGTGATGTTATGAATGTTAACAAGGCGTGGCCCAGGGAAAATGTCAATGCGATAGTGCTGGGGGAACTGGACATCAGTTAAACAGCCATGTATTTGAGCTAAGTGAAGGCCTACACATTAAGGTACAATTCAAGATGGAGAGGAAATGAGAGGTGGCTCTTTTATAAAGTTTATAATGTATTGGTTGATGAGAGAGAGAGAGAGAGAGAGAGAGAGAGAGAGAGAGAGAGAGAGAGAGAGAGAGAGAGAGAGAGAGAGAGAGAGAGAGAGAGAGAGAGAGAGAGAGAGAGAGAGAGAGAGAGGTATACAAAATGACATATAATTTAATCATAAGAAGGACTTTGGTAATTATCACTAAGGACTTTGGTTATCATTATAAAAAATTTAATAACGCTATCACTCTCTGACCATTTTCATACTTCACCTGTCTTTACCTAATTTCTCTCCTGCAAGAGACCATAGCTGCCACTACACCATAGACACTCCCTTTTCCCTCCATCCCTTCCTCCCTCCTCTCTTAGTATCTTTCATCCCTTAGGCAGTACACTGGGACACCGTGCATGGCCACCGGTGGCAATACAGTTGTTAATCTCTGGTAGTTAAATGCTAGTGTATGGCCCTGAGCAATGGCAGTCAACCATCCCCTTCTCTCCACTTTAACCTACCTCTTGAGACTCCATTCAGCCTTATATTAATGTATTACAGCGAGAGAGAAAGAGCCTCATTTAAAATCTACAGTTCATATAAGTATTTTAGTATCAGTAAACTGCATTGTGTGGTTGTGGATGGTGTGTGTTGGCACGGTTTTGTGTATGTTGTCCTTTATGTGCTTGGTTACTTTTAAACCATGATGGCTAATTGTCTCTTAAATAGACAATGTCATACTCCGTGCATTCATACACATCTTACATTTAGTAAATTTCAATTAGATCTTACATTTAGAACATTTCCATTAGATCTTACATTTAGAACATTTCCATTAGATCTTACATTTAGAACAACATTATAACGGACATGTACACTGTTAGAAGCAACCACCTTGGGTGGCCCGTTAAGATCCATTGTCATTTCCCCAAAAGGGCAACACATTTCAGTGCCTTTTCTCCATCCCTCCATAGCCCCCATTGTCCCACAGCGTATCGGATGCTAATGTTCACAGCTCTCTCCGTGGCCTACTCAGGTAGCCAGCGGCTAGGTCCACACAGTCATTAGCATGTGCTTAATAAGAGACCTCTCCTTGTGTCACAGAAAATCCATCACCCTGTGGATGAACCATAGCCGACACAGAGGAAGGTGCCACCAAATGTATTTTAAATGACACAGAAATTACCTGCATTTTAATGCTTCAGGTGGGATCCCCGCTTGGCGAGGAAAATGGAATCTTCCACCAGCTGCGAAGAGGGATGGGGACTCTTAGACTAGTCTCAGATAGCTGTTATATTCCAAAAACATCATTGGTGTAGCGTTTGAATAACTGTGATAACATTAGCGACAAATGTGGTGCCGACATAATTTGAAGTCAGTGTAGACATTTTAAATAGAATATTACATATACTGCAGCACATTTTCTCTCTGCGGAGTTGTGCTAGGAAAATAACCTCAACGTCAACAAAATGAAGCAGCTGATCATGAAATACAGGAGACAGCAGAGAAGTTGCGCCCCCATCCACATCGATGGGGCCACAGTGGGCAAGTTCACTGAAGAACCCTCCACACCGACAGCATGGTGAAGAAGGCATGATAGCGCCTCTTCAACTTCAGGAGGCTGAAGAAATTCAACGCGGCCCCTTTATATGTACAGTGTATTCTGAAAGTATTCAGACCCCTTGACTTTTCCACATTTTGTTACATTACAACCTTATTCTAAAATGGATTAAATTGTCCCCCCCTCATCAATCTACACACAATACCCCATAATGACAAAGCAAAAACAGATTTAGACATTTTATGAAAAATAAAAAACGGAAATATGACATTTACATAAGTATTCAGACCCTTTACTCAGTACTTTGTTGAAGCACCTTTGGCAGCGATTACAGCCTTGAGTCTTCTTGGGTATGATGCTACAAGCTTGGCACACCTGTATTTGGGGAGTATCTCCCATTCTTCGCTGCAGATCCTCTCAAGCTCTTTCAGGATGGATGGGGAGCGTCGCTGCACAGCTATTTTCAGGTCTCTGCAGTGATATTCCATTGGGTTCAACTCTGGGCTCTGGCTGGGCCACTCAAGGACATTCAGAGACTTGTCCCGAAGCCACTCCTGCGTTGTCTTGGCTGTGTGCTTAGGGTTGTTGTCCTGTTGGAAGGTGAAACTTCACCCCAATCTGAGGTAGTGAGAGCTCTTGAGCAGGTTTTCATCAAGGATCTCTCTACTTTGCTCTGTGAATCTTTCCCTCGATCCTGACTAGTCTCCCAGTTCCTGCCGCTGAAAAACATCCCACAGCATGATGCTGCCACCACCATGCTTCACCGTAGGGATGGTGCCAGGTTTTCTCCAGACGTGACGCTTGGCATTCAGGCCAAAGAGTTCAATATTGGTTTCATCAGACCAGAGAATCTTGTTTCTCATGGTCTGAGAGTCCTTTAGGTGCCTTTTGGCAAACTCCAAGTGGGCTGTCATGTGCCTTTTACTGAGGAGTGGTTCCGTCTGGCCACTCTACTATAAAGGCCTGATTGGTGGAGTGCTGCAGAGATAGTTGTCCTTCTGGAAGGTTCTCCCATCTCCACAGAGGAACTCTGCCAGAGTGATCATCGGGTTCTTCGTCACCTCCCTGACCAAGGCCTTTCTCCCCCGATTGCTAAGTTTGGCCGTGCGGACAGCTCTAGGAAGAGTCTTGGTGGTTCCAAACATCTTCCATTTAAGAATGATGGAGGCCACTGTGTTCTTGGGGACCTTCAATGCTGCAAAAATGTTTTGTTACCCTTCCCCAGATCTATGCCTCGACACAATCATGTCTCTGAGCTCTACGAACAATTCCTTTGACCTCATGGCTTGGTTTTTGCTCTGACCTGCACTGTCAACTGTGGGACCTTATATAGACTTGTGTGTGCCTTTCCAAATCATGTCCAATCAATTTAATTTACCACAGGTGGACTCCAATCAATTGTAGAAACATCTCAAGGATGATCAATGGAAACAGGATGCACCTGAGCTCAATTTCGAGACTCATAACCAAAGGTCTGACTACTTATGTAAATAAGGTATTTCTGTTTATTATTTTTAATACATTTTCACTTTGTCATTATGGTGTATTGTGTGTAGATTGATGAGGAAAACATATTTGAACATATTTAATCCATTTTAGAATAAGGCTGTAACGTAACAAAATGTGGAAAAAGTCAAGGGGTCTGAATACTTTCCGAATGCACTGTATATAATGTATTCTAGTCATGGCTCATCCTATATAACTACTGCTGTACACATCTTTTCTATTCATATACTGTCTATATTGTCTATGCACATCATTTATATATATATATATATATATATATATATATATATATATATATATATATATATATGTATGTATGTATATGTACAGTGGGGAGAACAAGTATTTGATACACTGCCGATTTTGCAGGTTTTCCTACTTACAAAGCATGTAGAGGTCTGTAATTTTTATCATAGGTACACTTCAACTGTGAGAGACGGAATCTAAAACAAAAATACAGAAAATCACATTGTATGATTTTAAAGTAATTAATTTGCATTTTATTGCATGACATAAGTATTTGATACATCAGAAAAGCAGAACTTAATATTTGGGACAGAAACCTTTGTTTGCAAGTACAGAGATCATACGTTTCCTGTAGGTCTTGACCAGGTTTGCACACACTGCAGCAGGGATTTTGGCCCACTCCTCCATACAGACCTTCTCCAGATCCTTCAGGTTTCGGGGCTGTCGCTGGGCAATACGGACATTCAGCTCCCTCCAAAGATGTTCTATTGGGTTCAGGTCTGGAGACTGGCTAGGCCACTCCAGGACCTTGAGATGCTTCTTATGGAGCCACTCCTTAGTTGCCCTGGCTGTGTGTTTCGGGTCGTTGTCATGCTGGAAGACCCAGCCATGACCCATCTTCAATGCTCTTACTGAGGGAAGGAGGTTGTTGGTCAAGATCTCGCGATACATGGCCCCATCCATCCTCCCCTCAATACGGTGCAGTCGTCCTGTCCCATTTGCAGAAAAGAATCCCCAAAGAATGATGTTTCCACCTCCATGCTTCACGGTTGGGATGGTGTTCTTGGGGTTGTACTCATCCTTCTTCTTCCTCCAAACACGGCGAGTGGAGTTTAGACCAAAAAGCTCTATTTTTGTCTCATCAGACCACATTACATTCTCCCATTCCTCCTCTGGATCATCCAGATGGTCATTGGCAAACTTCAGACGGGCCTGGACATGCGCTGGCTTGAGCAGGGGGACCTTGCGTGCACTGCAGGATTTTAATCCATGACGGCATAGTGTGTTACTAATGGTTTTCTTTGAGACTGTGGTCCCAGCTCTCTTCAGGTCATTGACCAGGTCCTGCCGTGTAGTTCTGGGCTGATCCCTCACCTTCCTCATGATCATTGATGCCCCACGAGGTGAGATCTTGCATGGAGCCCCAGACCGAGGGTGATTGACCGTGTTTTGAACTTCTTCCATTTTCTAATAATTGCGGCAACAGTTGTTGCCTTCTCACCAAGCTGCTTGCCTATTGTCCTGTAGCCCATCCCAGCCTTGTGCAGGTCTACAATTTTATCCCTGATGTCCTTACACAGCTCTCTGGTCTTGGCCATTGTGGAGAGGTTGGAGTCTGTTTGATTGAGTGTGTGGACAGGTGTCTTTTATACAGGTAACGAGTTCAAACAGGTGCAGTTAATACAGGTAATGAGTGGAGAACAGGAGGGCTTCTTAAAGAAAAACTAACAGGTCTGTGAGAGCCGGAATTCTTACTGGTTGGTAGGTGATCAAATACTTATGTCATGCAATAAAATGCAAATTAATTACTTAAAAATCATACAATTTGATTTTCTGTATTTTTGTTTTAGATTCCGTCTCTCACAGTTGAAGTGTACCTATGATATAAAATTACAGACCTCTACATGCTATGTAAGTAGGAAAACCTGCAAAATTGGCAGTGTATCAAATACTTGTTCTCCCCACTGTATATATATATATATATATATATATATATATATATATATATACAGTACCAGTCAAAAGTAGAGATAGCCTGCAAAGCTCTATCATACTATCCAGGTCTGTGCCCAAACAGTTTGAGCTTCTACTTCTAAAAATCCACCTTTCCAGAAATAAGTCTCTCACTGTTGCCGCTTGCTACAGACCCCCCTCAGCCCCCATCTATCCTCAGAGTTCGTACTGCTTGGTGACCTAAACTGGGATATGCTTAACACCCCGGCTGTCCTACAATCTAAACGAGATGCCCTCAATCTCACACAAATTATCAAGGAACCTACCAGGTACAACCCTAAATCCGTAAACATGGGCACCCTCATAGATATCATCCTGACTAATTTACCCTCTAAATACACCTCCGCTGTCTTCAACCAGGATCTCAGCGATCACTGCCTCATTGCCTGCGTCCGTAATGGGTCCGCGGTCAAACGACCACCCCTCATCACTGTCAAGCGCTCCCTAAAACACTTCAGCGAGTAGGCCTTTCTAATTGACCTGGCCCGGGTATCCTGGATGGATATTGACCTCATTCCGTCAGTAGAGGATGCCTGGATGTTCTTCAAAAGTGCTTTCCCCATTCAAAAAATTCAGAACTAAGAACAGATATAGCCCCTGGTTCACCCCAGACTTGACTGACCTTGACCAGCACAAAAACATCCTGTGTCGTACTGCATTAGCATCGAACAGCTCCCACGATATGCTACTTTTCAGGGAAGTCAGGAACCAATATACACAATCAGTTAGGAAAGCAAAAGGCTGGTTTTTTCAAACAGAAATTTGCATCCTGTAGCACTAACTACAAAAAGTTTTGGGACACTGTAAAGTCCATGGAGAATAAGAGCACCTCCTCCCAGCTACCCACTGCACTGAGGCTAGGAAACACTGTCACCACCGATAAATCCACGATAATCGAGAATTTCAATAAGCATTTTGCTACGGCTGGCCATGCTTTCCACCTGGCTACCCCTACCCCGGCCACCAGCTCTGCACCCCCCACTTCTCCTTCACCCAAATTCAGATAGCTGATGTCCTGAAAGAGCTGCTAAATCTGAACCCCTACAAATCAGCTGGGCTAGACAATCTGGACCCTTTCTTTCTAAAATTAGCCACCGAAATTGTCGCAACCCTTATTACTAGCCTGTTCAACCTCTCTTTCGTATCGTCTGAGATCCCCAGAGATTGGAAAGCTGCCGCGGTCATCCCCCTCTTCAAAGGGGGTGACACTCTAGATCCAAACTGTTACAGACCTATATCCATCCTGCCCTGCCTTTCGAAAATATTTGAAAGCCAAGTTAACAAACAGATCACCGACCATTTCGAATCCCACCGTACCTTCTCCACTATGCAATCTGGTTTCTGAGCTGGTCATGGGTGCACCTCAGCCACGCTCAATGTCCTAACCGATATAATAACCGTGATCGATAAAAGACAGTACTGTGCAGCCGTCTTCATCAACCTGGCCAAGGCTTTTGACTCACCACATTCTTATTGGCAGACTAAATAGCCTTGGTTTCTCAAATGACTGCCTCGCCTGGTTCACCAACTACTTCTCAGATAGAGTTCAATGTGTCAAGTCGGAGGGCCTGTTGTCTGGACCTCTGGCAGTCTCTATGGGGTTGCCACAGGGTTCAATTCTCGGGCCGACTCTATTCTCTGTGTATGTCAATGATGTCGCTCTTAATGCTGGTGACTCTCAGATCCACCTCTATGCAGACGACACCATTTGTATACATCTGGCCCTTCATTGGACACTTTGTTAACAAACCTCCAAACGAGCTTCAATTCCATACAACACTCCTTCCGTGGCCTCCAACTGCTCTTAAACGCTAGTAAAACTAAATGCATGCTCTTCAATCGAACGCTGCTTGCACCTGCCCGCCCGACTAGAAGCACTACTCTCGGCGGGTCTGACTTAGAATATGTGGACAACTACAAATACATAGGTGTCTGGTTAGACCGTAAACTCTCCTTCCAGACTCACATTAAGCATCTCCAATCCAAAGTTAAATCTAGAATCGGCTTCCTATTTCGCAACAAAGCCTCCTTCACTCATGCTGCTAATCATGCCCTCGTAAAACTGACTATCCTACCGATCCTTGACTTCGGCGATGTCATTTACAAAATAGCTTCCAACACTCTACTCAGCAAATTGGATGTAGTCTATCACAGTGCCATCTGTTTTGTCACCAAGCCCCATATACTACCCACCATTGTGACCTGTACGCTCTCGTTGGCTGGCACTCACTACACATTCGTCGCCAAACCCACTGGCTCCAGGTCATCTATAAATCACTTCTAGGCAAATCCCCGCCTTATCTTAGATCATTGGTCACCATAGCAACACCCAACCGTAGTGTGTGTTCCAGCAGGTATATCTCACTGGTCATCCCCAAAGCCAACACCTCCTTTGGCCGCCATTCCTTCCAGTTCTCTGCTGCAAATGACTGGAACGAACTGCAAAAATCTCTGAAGCTGGAGACACTTATCTCCCTCACTAACTTTAAGCATCAGTTGTCAAAGCAGCTTACCGATCACTGCACCTGTACACAGCCCATCTGTAATTAGCCCACCCAACTACCTCATCCCCATATTTTTATTTACATTGTTATTTATTTTGCTCATTTGCACCCCAGTATCTCTATTTGCACATCATCTTCTGCACATCTATCACTCCAGTGTTAATTCTAAATTGTAATTATTTTGCACTGTGGCCTATTTATTGCCTTGTCAAGATTGGTGTGGAAGAACTTGACTGGCCTGCACAGAAACCTGACCTCAACCCCATCGAACACCTTTGGGATGAATTGGAACACCGACTGCGAGCCAGGCCTAATCGCCCAACATCAGTGCTCGACCTCACTAATTCTCTTGTGGCTGAATGGAAGCAAGTCCCCACAGCAATGTTCCAACATCTGGTGGAAAGCCTTCCCAGAAGAGTGGAGGCCAATATAGCAGCAAAGGAGGGACCAACTCCATATTAATGCCCATGATTTTGGAATGAGATGTTCGACGAGCAAGTGTCCACATACTTTTGGTAATGTAGTGTGTATTATTATTATTATTATCATTATTATTTATACTCCGGACTCTGACATTGCTCATTCTGATATGATTTCTTAATAAACACATTTTCAATACATTTTTACTTTTTGGTTATTTTATTGTTAGATATTACTGCATTGTTGGAGTTTGAAACATAAGCATTTCGCTGCACCTGTGATAACATCTGCAAATCTGTGTATGCGACCAATAAACTTGTATTCTACACTGTATCAGGTTAAGAAATGATCTTTCTGAGCTGAGTCAGCTGTCAGTTCATTCAACATGAATTGCCAATAAAGATATCTATTAAAAATATTTAAAAAGACGGCTGAAACGTGTGCTTTGTGGAAAAGAACATCAGTCATCACGTTTATACTTGGAAAGAACTCTACAGTATGATTGACACAGTGCCCTTAAATTGTTAAATCAAGGCCAGGACCCCATACAAGCAAGCCTCAGGCTTCACTCAGGATTCACTTGGTTCACATGCTGGCTAATCCTCAGTAACGTATCTACTGATTACATTGGAAGTAACATGGAGTCCTCATTTCCTGCAAAAATGTTGACGGCAATCTTGTTCATGCTTTATCAGGCTGTCTGAACTCTCCAGTAGCGTATCCAGGGGTTGGCCCAGGGTGGCCCCCCACAGAAATTCTCTGAATATATTGATCATTTTGACCAAGACGTGCACCGACAGCAAGACTCATCGAAAGCATCCTCTGTCTCAGTTGTTTGTGTATCTGATGCTGTCTGGCCTTGCTAATTATTTTGGAGTAGACGAACGTACGCAGGTAACCTACTTAACCTACTTTTTGAAGTGATTTTTTTTGACAATCAGATGAAAACATGACTGGTTGGTGTTCATGACACGTTAAAAGGTAATACATTTTTACAGTTAAATTACATGTCTTTAGTATAAAGCCCATTGGAGGTCACGTAAAAACATAGACCCCAGAATGTCAAGGTATAATTCACACTCTGGATGGCACTTTCAAGTTAATTTACTGCTGTATGCTAATCCCCTTAGACTATATAAAATCCTGACCTTGAATGCAAACACTGTAACAAGACTTTTGGAATTGATTTATGATTGATTTGAACAGGGAAATGTACCAAATCTAAGCTGAAGCATTTAATGCGTTGAACCATCATAATTATATTGAAAAAATCCACCTTGCATCGATTAAGGTAAAAAAATTTATGGCCCCACTAACCTGGGTCTGTGCCCCACCTTGGCCACCCCATTCAAAATGTTCTGGACACGCCACCTGAACTCTCTAGATATTTCTCTTTGCAAAATAGCTATATGTAGTTAACACACGTAAAAGCAGAATAAACATATTCAGACTATTATATTGTCTCAGAATGAACGTATTCTGACTATTAAATGTCTGTGCTGTGTCACGATCGTCTGAAGAAGCGGACCAATACGCAGCGCGTGGAGTGAACATGATGACTTTATTTAATAAAGCAACCACAAAAAACAACAAATGACGATAGTGAAGTCCTCTGTAACACTGACAGAAACATGGAACAAAAACCCACAATACCCACGAGAAAACACACAGTATAAATATGGCTCCCAATCAGAGATAACGAGCCGACAGCTGTCACTCGTTACCTCCGATTGGGAGTCACCTGAATAATCACGAACAATCACCACACATAGAAATGAAACAACCAGAATACCAACATAGAAATACACCCAAAAGAAAATGAACAACCCTGGCTCAATACTCAAAGTCCATGGAGCCAGAGTGTCACAGTACCCCCCTAAAGGTGCGAACTCCGGGCGCACCAACATACAGTCTAGGGGAGGGTCTGGGTGGGCGTCTGTCCATGGTGGCGGCTCTGGCACTGGTCGTGGTCCCCACCCCACCATAGTCACTACCCGCTTACGTAGCCTCCTCCAAATGACCACCCCCCAACTAAACCCCCACAGGATTAAGGGACAGCACTGGACTAAGAGGCATCACCGGACTCAGGGGCAGCACCGGACTAAGGGGCAGCACCGGGCTAAGGGGCAGCACCGGGCTAAGGGGCAGCACCGGACTAAGGGGCAGCACCGGACTGAATGGCGGATCCTGGCTGGCTGGCTCTGGCGGATCCTGGCTGGACGGCTCTGGCGGATCCTTGCTGGACGGCTCTGGCGGATCCTGGCTGGACGGCTCTGGCGGATCCTGGCTGGACGGCTCATGGCTGGCTGACGGATCTGGCTGCTCGTGGCTGGCTGACGGATCTGGCTGCTCATGGCTGGCTGACGGATCTGGCTGATCCTGTCTGAGCGGAAGGCTCTGGCTGATCCTGTCTGGCGGAAGGCTCTGGCTGATCCTGTCTGGCGGAAGGCTCTGGCTGATCCTGTCCGGCGGAAGGCTCTGGCTGATCCTGTCTGGCGGAAGGCTCTGGCTGATCCTGTCTGGCGGAAGGCTCTAGCGGCTCCTGTCTGGCGGAAGGCTCTAGCGGCTCCCGGTCTGGCGGACGGCTCTGAAGGCTCATGGCAGACGGGCGGCTTTGCAGGTTCAGTACAGACGGGCGGCTTTAGCGCCGTTGGGCAGACGGGCAGTTCCGGCGCCCGTTGGGCAGACGGGCAGTTCAGGCGCCGTTGGGCAGACGGGCAGTCCAGGTGCCGTTGGGCAGACGGGCAGTTCAGGCGCCGTTGGGCAGACGGGCAGTTCAGGCGCCGTTGGGCAGACGGGCAGTTCAGGCGCCGTTGGGCAGACGGGCAGTTCAGGCGCCCGTTGGGCAGACGGCAGACTCTGGCCGTCTGAGGCGCACCCTTAGGCCTGGCGCGTAGTGCCGGAACTGGAGGTACCGGGCTGAGGACACGCATCTCAGGGCTAGTGCGGGGAGAAGGAACAGGCCGGACCGGGCTGGCGACGCGCACCGTAGACTTGGTGCGGGTGGCAGGAACAGGCCGGACCGGGCTGGCGACGCGCACCGTCAGTTTGGTGCGAGTGGCAGGAACAGGCCAGGTCGGGCTGGCGACGCGCACCGTAGACTTGGTGCGGGTGGCAGGAACAGGCCGGGTCGGGCTGGCGACGCGCACCGTAGACTTGGTGCGGGTGGCAGGAACAGGCCGGGCCGGGCTGTCGACGCACACCGTATCCTTGGTGCGTGGAGCAGGAACAGGCCGGGCAGGGCTGTCGACGCACACCGTATCCTCTGTGCGTGGAGCAGGAACAGGCCGGGCTGGGCTGGCGACGCACACCGTAGGTTCTGTGCGTGGAGCAGGAACAGGCCGGGCTGGGCTGGCGACGCGCACCGTATCCCTGGTGCGTGGAGCAGGAACCGGCCGGGCTGGGCTGGCGACGCACACCGTAGGTTCTGTGCGTGGAGCAGGAACAGGCCGGGCTGGGCTGGCGACGCACACCGTAGGTTCTGTGCGTGGAGCGGGAACAGGCCGGGCTGGGCTGGCGACGCACACCTTAGGTTCTGTGCGTGGAGCAGGAACAGGCCGGGCTGGGCTGGCGACGCACACCGTGGGCTTGGTGCGTGGAGCAGGAACAGGCCGGGCAGGGCTGTCGACGCACACCGTATCCTTGGTGCGTGGAGCAGGAACAGGCCGGGCAGGGCTGTCGACGCACACCGTATCCTTGGTGCGTGGAGCAGGAACAGGCCGGGCTGGGCTGGCGACGCACACCGTAGGTTCTGTGCGTGGAGCAGGAACAGGCCGGGCTGGGCTGGCGACGCACACCGTGGGCTTGATGCGTGGAGTAGGAACAGGCCGGTCCGTACTGGGAACACACACCACTGGCTTTAACTGGGGATCAGGAACGGGCCGGACCGGACTGGTAACACACATCAGTCTCTCACGCCGTGCCGCAACAACTTCCCTTCCTCTACTCGCCAATGGCTCCCGTAATCCGATAGCCTTCTCTCCACGTCTCCCTGTAGCAGCCTCCTGCTGCCCAGCCGCCCAAGCCATGTGCCCCCCCCAAAAAACTTTTTGGGGTTGCCTCTCGTCCTTATGGCCCTGCTGACGCCGTTGCTCCTCTCTCGCCAGGGCCTTGATCTTCCCCCAAGGTCCCTTGCCCCCGAGCATGTCCTCCCAGGACCACGATTTGCCCACCTGGGCCATCGCCAGCCTCTCGATCTCCTTACCAGGCGCTTCCTCCCATGTCCAGCTGTCTTGCTCCTGGACACGCTGCTTGGTCCTTCTATGGTGGGTTTTTCTGTCACGATCGTCTGAAGAAGCGGACCAATACGCAGCGCGTGGAGTGAACATGATGACTTTATTTAATAAAGCAACCACAAAAAACAACAAATGACGATAGTGAAGTCCTCTGTAACACTGACAGAAACATGGAACAAAAACCCACAATACCTACGAGAAAACACACAGTATAAATATGGCTCCCAATCAGAGATACCTGAGCCGACAGCTGTCACTCGTTACCTCCGATTGGGAGTCACCTGAATAATCACGAACAATCACCACACATAGAAATGAAACAACCAGAATACCAACATAGAAATACACCCAAAAGAAAATGAACAACCCTGGCTCAATACTCAAAGTCCATGGAGCCAGAGTGTCACATGCTGTTATTCTTTTACAATGCATTTGTGAATGAAAACAGCTTGCCTGGCAATAACTTGAAATATAAAGACCCCTGAGAGAGTAAAGGGCAAAATGGAAGATGTGTGAGAAAAAACCCCTAAAAGTGCTCCCTCGCTGTGAGTTAGCGTATGAAGAAATAGCTGCTCATGGCGGAACTGTCTCCACTATCAGCTGAAATAACTCACACTCCTACACACCCCTGACTGAGAAAAAAACTTTGAATTTCATGACAGCTTATTTTAATTATGCCCCTCCCCACGATAGTTGGTTAAGCTCAGCATTGCATAAAAGTTTGAACTGACTCTTCCTCCATGTTTTCCCCATTAAATGGAGAAAACTGAATTTTCTCATTACAGTGAGTTAGTCACAGCCATTTTTGGTTAGCGCAGCAGCCGTACAAGGAAGAGTTTTATCAACACTTTGTATTATGTAAGATTGACTGCGGGGAGGGGGGGGGGGGAAACCCACTTTGGCTATCAGCTCCCTCGTCGAGAAATGAAAGAATCCTATGGAGGGGTGGTCACGGGCCAGAACCATTCAAATAGGGCCAAAAGTGCTGATGCATTGTGGTAATGGACTTGTTTGCCCCTGAAAACCCCCTGCCGTCTCCTAGGAACATTGGGGGCTTAGTTCCATTCACTTTCTGCTGCCTTGGCCATGTATTTTGATTAGGGGAATGAAGTCCTTCACACAGCTATCCCGAGAATAATTGACACGATGCTCTAGGAGGTCAAGAAAAAATATACCAATAAGCTTTGTACTTATACCCACAGCGAGGTGTCGGCATGTAAAAGGATTGCAGCCGAGCATGGAATGTCATGTGTATTACTGCCACACGTTGCAACAACAGCGGTCAGGACGTCCCGTAAATCATATTTCCTTTTTCTGTCTGCCTCCTGACAGACAGCATTTCTGGGATAATTGATGAGCGCCATAATGTTCAAATTTACTCTAACTGTGTATCGTTTCAATCAGCAAGTTCAGAGGTCAGCGTCTGACGTCAAATACCTAATTTAGGTTGGAAACTTCAAATTGTCTTGAACTCCCAGCTCACCTGCTATGTTGACAGAAAACCACAATCATCCACATTTATCAGAACCATGTTTTTGTTGTGTTATGTCTATGTTCCTCCCAACATACTTTGCCTATTTGCTGGAATAGCAGCCGGAGGTGAAAGTGCTTTTTGGTTAATGTCCTGGCTGATGTGAGTGCATTGCAGCAGAGGAATCTCAGGGGCTAATAGGGGGGACAGGGGATAAGGTAACCAGTGGCAGGGGCGCAGGAACAGATGGCAGGCCTGCAGAGGTTGAGATGGGGAGGAGATTGGCAAGATGCTGAGGTAGTGAAATTAACCTTCAGGTCTTTTAACTGCTGTTGCTGCTGGCTGCTACTGGTTGCTGTCGTTACCTCTCCAGCTCTATGGTCATGTGCATTAAGCTCAGTCTCTATTTCTTTCACTTTCTCTCAACCCTCATCTGTTTCTCATCATGCCCTTGTAACATTATAGATGCAGGTGGATAAATAGGTACACACCATATGGTTCAGTCAAAGAGATACTAATCATATCAGATTTAAGATTAGTTCATTCAAACACTAATGATAGAAAAGCAAGATATACAGTACCAGTCAAAAGTTTGGACACACCTACACATTCAAGGGTTTTTCTTTATTTTTTATTACTATTTTCTGCATTGTAGAATAATAGTGAAGACAACAAAACTATGAAATAACACATTAAATAATGTAGTAACCAATAACCAAAAAAGTGTTAAACAAATCAAAATATATTTAATGGGGGTATTTTAAACATAAATATGGGAAGCAAAGAATTTATAACAACTTTTCAATGGTCAAGAAAGTCTTCAAGCATTAAGTTCACTGCAGTGGTTGGATCATACAGTACCAGTCAAAAGTTTGGACACACCTACTCATTCAAGGGTTTTTCTTTATTTTTACTATTTTCTACATTGTAGAATAATAGTGAAGACATCAAAACTATGAAATAACACATATGGAATCATGTAGTAACCAAAAAAGTGTTAAACAAATCAAAATATATTTTATATTTGAGATTCTTCAAATAGCCACCCTTTGCCTTGATGACAGCTTTGAACACTCTTGGCGTTCTTTCAACCAGCTTCCCCTGGAATGCTCTTCCAACAGTCTTGAAGGAGTTCCCACATATGCTAGCACTTGTTGGCTGCTTTTCCTTCACTCTGCCATCCGACTCATCTCAAACCATCTCAATTGGGTTGAGGTCGGGGGATTGTGGAAGCCAGGTCATCTGATGCAGCACTCCATCACTCTCCTTCTTGGTCCAATAGCCCTTACACAGCCTGGAGGTATGTTGGGTCATTGTCCTATTGAAAAACAAATGATAGTCCCACTAAGTCCAAACCAGATGGGATGGCGTATCACTACAGAATGCTGTGGTAGCCATGCTGGTTAAGTGTGCCTTGAATTCTAAATAAATCACAGACAGTGTCACCAGCAAAGCACCCCCAAACCATAACACCTCCTCCACTTTACGGTAGGAAATACACATGCGGAGATCATCCGTTCACCCACACCGCGTCTCACAAAGCCACGGCAGTTGGAACCAAAAATCTCCAATTTGGACTCCAGACCATAGGACAAATTTCCACCGGTCTAATGTCCATTGTTTGTGTTTCTTGGCCCAGGCAGGTTTCTTCTTATTGGTGTCCTTTAGTAGTGGTTTCTTTGTAGTACTGTGTGAAGGCCTGATTCACACAGTCCCCTCTGAACAGTTGATGTTGAGATGTGTCTGTTACTTGAACTCTGTGAAGCATTTATTTGGGCTGCAATTTCTGAGGCTGGTAACTCTAATGAACTTATCCTCTGCAGCAGAGGTAACTCTGGGTCTTCCATTCGTGTGGCGGTCCTCATGAGAGCCAGTTTCATCACAGCGCTTGATGGTTTTTGCGACTGCACTTGAAGAAACTTTCAAAGTTCTTGACATTTTCCAGATTGACTGACCTTCATGTCTTCAAGTAATGATGGACTGTCATTTCTCTTTGCTTATTTGAGCTGTTCTGGCCATAATACGGACTTGGTCTTTTACCAAATAGGGCTATCTTCTGTATACCCCCCCCTTGAAAAACCCTTGAATGAGTAGGTGTGTCCAAACTTTTGACTGGTACTGTATGATCCAACCACTGCAGTGAACTTAATGCTTGAAGACTTTCTTGACCATTGAAAAGTTGTTATAAATTCTTTGCTTCCCATTTTATGTTTAAAATACCCCCATTCTCTTTCTCCATCTTCCCAATTACTTGAAGGTCGATGGTTCCTTGCACCCAGAATGGGGCAGTAATGTGATGTGCATGCACACCCAATGTAGCGTTGGGTGTAGTGTCAGCTCTTATCTGGGCTTGTCGTCTCGGCTGAGCTCCAAGTCTGTACGATGGTAGATGCCCATATGTAATGTGATCATCTGCCTCCTCCAGGGCATGGTGCCGGTCTCCTTACTGGATCAGAGGCTTCGGCTTCTTCTCCATTCTGGCAGGTTTGGCCCGGGGGGGGAGGGGTTCATTGCTCTCAAAGCCGTGGCTGTCCATTTTATTTGCCCAACAGAAACGCTCTGGTGCATTGTTCTCTGTTTGGTCAGTGATGATGAGACTGGCGTAGGCTTTTAGCGTATATTCTTCCCTTCAGTTGAAAGTCGGCTGCTCTAGTCGAGGGATGCTGCTGTCTGTTCAGTTGGAAAGTTATACTGTTTACTGATAGTTTTATACTGATATTATACTGATAGGGGACTAGTACCTGTGGGGAGACCAATGGTTCTGCACAGTCAAAACCGGTTTATGTACATTTCCACAGCAAGAGAAGAAAATGGACAAGTCCTCTAAATCAGATGAATCAAGTTTTAGATGAATCAAGTTTTAGATTAATCAAGTTTTAGATGAATCAAGTTTTAGATGAATCAAGTTGCATTACAATAAATATACATTTAATAATTTGTTTAATGTCGTTTAGTGTTTGTTTAATGTCGGATACCATTGTTAACAATGTTAAATTGATGAAATGAATAAGAGGATTCAACCCTAGCCGTTCTTCATAACACACTGAATATTTGATGGATACTGTTCGATGACAAAGGGTTTTCAAATCTGACAGACATGCGTACTGGAGTCATTGAGATGTGCTAAGGGCAAAACCCAAAACTACAAAGAGGGGTGATAGAGAGAATAGAAGCGGTTAGTTCTGAGAGTAAAATTTAGGAAGAGATAAGGTCTTCTGAAGACAGAGATGGCAAGGATATGAAGACGTGTAGGGTAGGCTGGAGCAGGTCATCTTCGGCGTGGTTTGAGAAATGGGGAGATGGAAAGAGACAAGCATAGAGGGGCGAGTTTCCCAAAAGCCTCGTAGCTAACGTGTACTTCATTTCTCTTGACAACCCAGACCCACGTCACTCATAGAAAAGCAAAGTGCTTTATTTGACACATTTTGTTCGTTTCCACAGAGTAGAGTGACTGTCAAGCATAGATTGTTCTTACTTATACTTTCTTGCAGCTGTGATACCAATACATTATGTAATACATCACAAAGTGTGTACAGTATAACTACTGACTGTCTCTTTATTTAAATTCTTTGCTCAGAATGTTTTCCCAAAATGTGTTTTTTTGTTTTCCTCAACATTCAAAGTAGATCTCCTATGGCCACAGCCTTACACATTTAAGTGAACACTTTTGCTGCTCCTACTTCAGTACTCATGTCAGCTTGTGCTTGAAAAAGCATCAGCCCAAATTTAGACTGAGAGGAGCACAATGGGAGCCTGGCAAGCTGTCTTTGTTAAATAACAGATAAATGAGAAATGACTTGCATGTGGTGTTGTGACTGGCTGGTTGATTTCATCATTCTGCTGAATCTTGAAAAACATAAATGAAACATCTGCTCTGTGCATCTGACATGCAGTCTTCAGTGGAAAAATAAGTAAAGTGACAATAGAGTTAGTTATTTTATCAAAATGTGTCTTCTGTCTAGTGTAAAGCGAACATCTGCATTGGCATGTTTATAAAAGTTTAACACATAAATCCAATTGGGGCAATTTCCATATAATTGCGGAAAACAAGATGTCGCAAAGATTTGCTCTTGTACAGAATTGTGAGAGCATTTTGCCTAAACATGTCATATGCTATTTTTATGGCGAGAACTATTTCTTTATGGCTTTCAGATGGGCCTATAATCCATTCCAGCGATGGAGCTCATACTATTTTCCCAGTACTCTCCCTTGGGTGTATTCAAATAAACAACCATATTTTACTAGAGAAAGTAGCCAAACTGACTTAACAGCTGATTTCAATTTAGATGCATCAATAGAGTAGTAAGAACTAGGCTCCAGCTTTCATCTTGATACGAACCTACCTTTTATCAGCAGTGCACAGTAATGGATTCGGTCCTTGATGCCAGAATGAAATCTGGAATCATGATATTATATGAACCATCCACATTAACATTTTATCCTGTTATGGCACGATGTCATTATATTTTGCCACTGAATCTATATAACAGTGTTTGATGGATGATATACAGAAGTACTTTGATATTTCCTTTCAACACTACCATGGTCAGTGATATTATGTGATATTATTACAGCCAATGTAACATCTGTGAAGCCGATATTGGAAATCACAGTACATTTCTCACTGGAGCCCATACAATGAACTACTTTGGCACCCAAGTCAGCCTTGACAGTTTCCATTATCTACAGTATTGAATTATATTTTCTTATCTGGTAGCAAAGAAAATTTTCAAATTCAACTAGTCATAATCTTACCAGGGATGTTTTATCCGGGCCAGCACTTGATTTCGAAAGTTTTCTATTTCGCCATTCACTAAGTACTGTAGCAAAAGATCTGAACTTGGGTGTTTCCATGGTGACCTTGCAACTACACTCTTAGAGAAAAAGGTGCTATCTAGAACCTAAAAGGGTTCTTTGGCTTTCCCCATAGGAGAGCCCTTTGAAGAACCCTTTTTGGTTCCAGGTAAAACCCTTTTGGTTCCAGGTAGAACCCTTTTGAGTTCCATGTAGAAACCTTTACACAGAGGGTTCTACATGGAACCCAAAAGAGTTCTACCTGGAACCAAAAATGGTTATCCTATGGGGACAGCCGAATAACAGTTTTTGGAACCTTTTTATCTAAGAGTGTATGTTTTGTCGTGTGTTATCAAATTATTTATTTGCCTATATAATAAAGTCCCAGGAGTCTCCCTGATCTCATTTTCTTGCAGTGGGCCAGCTACCACCGGCCTGAGAAGAGACACATGGAACGAGGGGTTAATACTTTTATACTCAACTGGTTTGTTTTCTGTCCTTTAGAATTAATTGAAGAGCACCAATGAATAGCAAGCAATGGAATGAAACAAGTGCATCAAATCTTTGCCCCTGACATGATCATTTCTAATGTGCATAGGACATACAGTGCCTTCAGAAAGTATTCACACCCCTTGACCTTTTCCGCATTGTGTTGTGTTACAGTGTCAAGGGTTCTGATGCGACGGTGTGGTGGAATCAAGTGCAGGACACAGGAGCTCAGTCAAACTTGACTTTACTGGCAAAGCACAAAAATACACGGGTAAACTAACCCGGAGGTACACAATACGCAACAAAAAACCGACTACGCACGAACAACAGTGCGACGGTAAACTAGCGTCTGTCCAAAAACAGTCGAACCCCAACAGACAGGAAAACAATCACACACAACACCTGACAAACACAACGAGAACTTATAGGACACTAATGACACTAAACGATAACAGGTGTACAATACCAGACCAGAACAAACGAACATAGAAACATACAACGGTGGCAGCTATTATTCCGGAGACGACGAACGCCGAAGCCTGCCCGAGCAAGGAAGAGAGGCAGCCTCGGCCGAAACCGTGACAGTACCCCCCTTGACGCGCGGCTCCAGACGTGCGCCGACTCCCGGCCTCGGGGACGACCAGGAGGACGCGGAGCAGGGTGCGTCGGGTGACCAAGATGGAATTCCGTCAGGAGAGACGGGTCCAAAATGTCTCTCCTCGGCACCCAGCACCGTTCCTCCGGGCCGTACCCCCCCCACTCCACTAGATATTGGAGACCCCCCATCCGACGTCTCGAATCCAAGATGGACCGCACGGAGTACGCCGGTGCCCCCTCGATGTCCAATGGGGGCGGAGGAGTCTCCCCTGATCTCATTTTCTTGGAGTGGGCCAGCTACCACCGGCCTGAGAAGAGACACATGGAACGAGGGGTTAATACTTTTATACTCAACAGGTAGTTGTAATCTGTAACACACCTCGTTCAATCTTCTCAGGACTTTAAATGGCCCTACAAACCGCCAACCCAGTTTCCGACAGGGCAGGCGGAGGGGCAGGTTTCTGGTAGAGAGCCAGACTCGATCACCAGGTGCATACACCGGTCCCTCACTGCGGTGGAGATCGGCGCTCGCCTTTTGACGACGGAGGGCCCGCTGCAGGTGGACGTGTGCAGTGTTCCATGTCTCCTCCGAGCGCCGCACCCACTCATCCACCGCAGGAGCCTCGATCTGGCTCTGCTGCCAAGGTGCCAGAACCGGCTGGTAACCTAACACACATTGGAAAGGGGTTAGGTTAGTGGAGGAATGGCGTAGGGGAATTCTGGGCCATTTCGGCCCAGGGAAACGTACCTTGCCCACTCCTCCGGCCGGTCCTGGCAGTATGTTCTAAGAAACCTACCCACATCCTGGTTCACACGTTCCACCTGCCCATTACTCTCCGGGTGGTAACCCGAGGTGAGGCTCACCGAGACCCCCAACCGCTCCATAAAAGCTCTCCAGACTCTGGAGGTAAATTGGGGACCTCGATCAGACACAATATCCTCGGGTACCCCGTAGTGCCGGAACACATGGGTGAATAACGCCGGCGGTCTGCAGGGCAGTAGGAAGGCCCGGCATAGGGAGCAACGACAGGCCTTAGAAAACCGGTCCACAACAACCAGTATAGTGGTATTCCCCTGTGAAGGAGGAAGGTCAGTGATGAAATCCACCGAGAGGTGAGACCATGGTCGTTGTGGAACGGGCAGGGGTAGTAACTTACCCCTAGGCAGATGTCTAGGCGCCTTACACTGGGCGCACACCGAGCAGGAGGAAACATAAACCCTCACATCCCTCGCCAACGTGGGCCACCAGTACTTAGCACTAAGGCAGTGCACTGTCCGGCCGATACCAGGGTGTCCAGAGGAGGGTGACGTGTGAGCCCAATAGATCAATCGATCCCGAACCTCGAGCGGAACGTACCTCCGGCCCTCCGGGCATTGAGGTGGACTAGGGTCGGTGCGTAACGCCCGCTCGAGTTCAGCATCAACCTCCCACACTACCGGTGCCACCAGACAAGACTCCGGCAGTATGGGAGTGGGCTCCACGGACCTCTCCTCCGTGTCATACCGCCGAGACAGTGCGTCTGCCTTACCGTTCTGTGACCCAGGGATGTACGTGATTTTAAATGTGAAACGGGTCAAAAACATATTCCACCGCGCCTGGCGAGGTTCAGTCTCCTCGCTGCCCGGATGTACTCCAGGTTACGGTGGTCCGTCAAAATGAGGAAAGGGTGTTGAGCCCCCTCAAGCCAGTGCCTCCACACCTTTAGGGCCTGTACCACGGCTAACAGCTCCCTGTCCCCTACGTCATAATTTCGCTCCGCCGGACTGAGGCTTCTTGGAATAAAAAGCACAGGGGCGGAGTTTAGGTGGCGTGCCGGACCGTTTGCAAAGCACGGCTCCTTTACCGGCCTCTGACGCGTCCAGCTCTACCTGAAATGGTAAAGAGGGATCCGGATGCGCCAGCACCGGAGCCGAGGTAAACAGGTCCTTCAGCCTCCCAAACGCCCTGTCCACCTCGGCTGACCACTGCAGACGCACCGGACCCCCCTTCAAAAGAGACGTTATGGGAGCTGCCACCTGTCCAAAACCCCGGATAAACCTCCGGTAGTAATTCGCAAACCCCAAAAACTGCTGCACCTCCTTCACAGTGGTTGGCGTTTGCCAATTACGCACGGCTGACACCCGGACGCAGACAACTGATAACCCAAAAAGGAGACCGACTCCTGGAAAAACAGACACTTCTCTGCCTTGACATACAGGTCGTGCTCCAACAGCCTCCGCAACACTCGGCGCACCAGGGCCACATGCTCGACGCGGGTAGACGAGTACACGAGAATGTCATCTATGTACACGACCACCCCCTGCCCCTGCATGTCCCTGAAGATCTCATCCACGAATGATTGGAAAACTGAAGGAGCGTTCATCAACCCGTATGGCATGACAAGATACTCGTAATGGCCCGAGGTGGTACTAAAGGCTGTCTTCCATTCATCGCCCCCTAATGCGCACCAGTTGTACGCGCTCCTGAGATCTAATTTAGTGAAGAAACGCGCCCCGTGCAATGACTCCGTCATGGTCGCAATCAGCGGGAGTGGATAACTGTACTTCACCGTGATCTGATTGAGACCACGGTAATCAATGCACGGGCGTAACCCACCATCCTTTTTCTTCACAAAAAAGAAACTCGAGGACGCAGGGGAAGTGGAGGGCCGTATGTATCCTTGTCTCAGAGATTCGCCTATGTAAGTCTCCATAGCTCTCTTCTCCTCCTGAGACAGAGGATACACATGGCTCCGTGGGAGCGCAGCTCCTGCCTGGAGGTCTATCGCACAATCTCCCCTGCCTATGGGGGAGGCAACTGCGTCGCCCTCGACTTACTGAACACAATAGCCAAATCCCCATACTCAGGGGGAACGTGCAATGCGGGCACCTGGTTTGGACTCTCCACCGAGGTAGCCCCTACGGAAACGCCTAAACATCGACCCACACACTGGGCAGACCACTCCATCAGAGCCCTCTCCTGCCACGAAATAGACGGGTTATGGGTACTCAACCAGGGCATGCCCAGCACCACCGGATACGCAGGCGAGTCGATCAGAAATAGCTGGATCATCTCCTGATGACCCCCCTGCGCACACATCCTAAGTGGCGCCGTGACCTCCCTGATCTAACCCGCACCCAACGGACGGCTATCTAGGGCATGAACGGGGAAGGGGACGTCAACAGGGAGAAGGGGAATCCCTAAGGCTAAACAAAATTTCTTATCAACAAAATTCCCATCCACGCCTGAATCTACCAGCGCCTTATGCTGGGAATGAGGTGCTACCTGTGGAAAACGCACAGGTATACAGAAGCGTGCAACAGAGAGCTCTGGGTGAGTGGGGCGCCTACTCACCTGGAAGGACTCCCCAGTGCGGGGCCTGTCGTCCTCTCCCCTAGGAGGCCATCCCCAGCACCTAGCCGCGGTGTGTCCTCCCCGACCACAGTTGGTGCAGGAGATGGACCCCCTCGTACTCCGACCCCTCCTCTCTCTAGCGCCAGCGCCCCGAGCTCCATGGGGCACGGCTCGGAGACGCTGGAGGGTGAAATGGACGGACCCCCTCGGGACGTCCCGCGGGTAGCTAGCAGGGTATCCAGCCTGATGGACATGTCGACTAACTGGTCGAACGAGAGGCTGGTGTCCCGACAGGCCAGCTCCCTACGGACGTCCTCACGTAGACTACAGCGGTAGTGATCGATGAGGGCCCGCTCATTCCACCCTGCATCCGCCGCTAGAGTACGGAATTCCAACGTGAACTCCTGGGCACTCCTCTTCCCCTGCCGGAGGCAGAACAGACGCTCCTCCGCCGCTTTCCCCTCCGTGGGATGGTCAAACACCGCCCTGAAGCGGCGGGAGAACTCAGCATACGTGATGGTGGTAGCGTCTATTCTCCTCCACTCGGCGTTGGCCCATTCTAACGCCTTGCCGGAAAGGCAGGAGATCAGGGCGGACACGCTCTCGAGTCCCGAGGGCGCCGGGTGCACGGTGGCCAGGTAAAGCTCCACCTGGAGAAGGAAGCCCTGACACCCGGCAGCGGTCCCATCGTAGGCCCTCGGGAGCGAGAGTTGAACTCCTCTGGGTTCCGGAGCGGGAATGGGCTGACTTGCCGATGGTGAGGGCAGGGAAGATGGCGTTGGGGGTGTCCCTCGGGTCTCCCAGCGTTGGAGGGTGGTGATCACCTCCTGCAGGGCGGACCCCATCCGCAGGATCTGGTCATTCTGCTCCCGGACCCTGTCTTCCAACGTCTCCTGTGCTGCTGCGGCTCCTGCTGATTCCATTCGAAATGGTGTGTGATTCTGTCAAGGGTTCTGATGCGACGGTGTGGTGGAATCAAGTGCAGGACACAGGAGCTCAGTCAAACTTGACTTTACTGGCAAAGCACAAAAATACACGGGTAAACTAACCCGGAGGTACACAATACGCAACAGTGCGTAAAATACAAAAACCCGACTACGCACGAACAACAGTGCGACGGTAAACTAGCGTCTGTCCAAAAACAGTCGAACCCCAACAGACAGGAAAACAATCACACACAACACCTGACAAACACAACGAGAACTTATAGGACACTAATGACACTAAACGATAACAGGTGTACAATACCAGACCAGAACAAACGAACATAGAAACATACAACGGTGGCAGCTAGTATTCCGGAGACGACGAACGCCGAAGCCTGCCCGAGCAAGGAAGAGAGGCAGCCTCGGCCAAAACCGTGACATACAGCCTGAATCGATTAAATTGAGATTTTGTGTCACGGGCCTACATACAATACCCCATAATGTCAAAGTGGAATTATGTTTTCTAGAAATTTCTACAAATGAATTAAAAATGAAAATATACTATAAGTTGCATGGACAAACTCTGTGTTCAATAATAGTGTTTAACATGATTTTGAATGACTAACTAATCTCTGTACCCCACACATGCAATTATCTGTAAGATCCGTCAGTTGTGCAGTGAATTTCAAACACAGATTCAACCACAAAGACCAGGGAGGTTTCCCAATGCCTCACAAAAAAGGGCACCTATTGGTAGATGGGTAATAAAAAAGGAGTCATTGAATTTCATGGTGAAGTTATTAATTACACTTTTGATGGTGTATCAATACCACCCAGTCACTACAAAGATACATGTGGAAGGATACCACTCAGGGATTTCACCATAAGGCCAATGATGACATTAAAACAGTTACAGAGTTTAATGGCTGTGATAGGAGAAAACTGTACAACATTGTAGTTACTCCAAAATACTAACCTAAATGACAGAGTAAAAAGAAAAAATCTTGTACAGAATAAAAATATTCCAAAACATGCATCCTGTTTGCAATAAGGCACTAAAGTAAAACTGCAAAAAAATGTGGCAAAGAAATTAACTTTATTTCCTTAATACAAATTGGTATGTTTGGGGCACATCCAACACAACACTTCACTGAGTACCACTTCATATTTTCAAGCATGGTGGTGGCTGCATCATGTTATGGGTATCCTTGACTGTTATAAGATTGTTTTACTTGATTGTTTCTAAACAATGTTATTGTAAACAAAGACTGTATAGCTTCAAAACATGCTTCAAACTATAATTCTGATCTCATGGATGGTCAGTCCTTGCTCCATCTATGAATATGAGAGTGGTTAAATTTATCCAGCGCCGGGGCGCTAGTGAGCAAGCCATGGAGTAGGTCACGTTTATCCGAGCTCCTGCTGAAATTGCATTTATTTAATACTTTCTTCGCGCTTTGACCCAAAAAGAACTAGGAAACACAGCCTTTGAATTATGTGCTTTACTTTGTTCAACTTTTATTTTTGTTTTAATGCATAAATGGCGCATAACCTGCAAAAGTTTAAGTTCAGCGGAGTCACTGACAAAAGAGAAAACACTAGGCCCAAGACAAGAAGCTCGAGTTCTTCAACAAGTGGGAGTAGCGGATCCTCCCCTCGGCTCTGCGAAAAATGAACACCGAGGATTCGAAGGTTAATTTTATTAAGTCGGAGTTACAAGCAGTCAAGAATGAACTCGCAAAGCATGCAGCAATGGTTCAAACTGAACTGGATACAGTTAAGAAAACGGTCTCCGACATGGAACAAGGCTTGTCAACATGCTCAGACGATACGACTACGCTACAAACCACGGTTAAGAAGCTCGAAACTGATGTGGCTAGCCTTAAGGAACAATGCATACAATTACAAGGTTATATGCGAAGACCCAATATCAGGATCATGGGGGTAGCTGAGGACCTGGGCTCAAGTTCTACTTCATCGGTCTCAAAGTTATTGAAGGAAGCCCTCAAATTGGATAAAGACGTCCTTGTAGACCGCTCACATCGGGGCTCTCAAGCAAGAAAGCCTGGCAGAAAACCTTGCGTCATTGTGGCTAAACTACACTACTATCAGGATTTTATTGATGTTCTTCAGCGTGCCAGAGAATTTGGCCAACTTCGATGCAACAGAGCACCCATCTCATTCTTCCCAGACAATGCCCCCAGCATTGCTCATGACTGTGCCGCTTTCAACAATGTCAAGAGTCTGCTCCGTGGACGGACCAACATTCGGTATGGTGTAGCATTTCCTGCCCGGCTCCGTATAACATTCAACGGCATGGAGAAAGAGTTCCAAGACCCCCATAAGGCAATGGCCTTCGTAAAGGCAAACATTCTACCGAGTTCGGACGAAGCAAATGGCTGAATGTTCACCTATTTGGCGATTAGGGTAATGGACTCACTGTAGACTCAGTCTCTCTGTTGTAGATACTGTAGCGTTGCCAGTGGTATCAGTTGATATTGTTATTATTAGGTAACGTTATTTCCTTAGTTCAATTCTCCTTTTGTTTTAATGTTTTATTTTATTACCATGAAGCTGCTCATTTCTATTTATCGATGGTACTCGTATCCGGGGTAGATAAAGCCCAGTTCTATTATTAGGTTAAGTCATTTCTTTAAAGACATTGCTGCTAACTTAGTGGTATTGCTGTAAGATGTGATTTATAAAATGTTTTATACTTTCTTTTAAAATAGCCTAGTTTTGGGTTGTAAATAAGTATTTCTTATTTATTGATTTTTACATCCTTCACTATTTCAGCAGGGCTCTCTACTCGATAGGTTTAGTGTTCCCCACTACAAGCACATTTTGTGTGGATATCTTTCAGCAGGGCTCTCTACTCGATAGGTTTAGTGTTCCCCACTACAAGCACATCATGTGTGGATATCTTTGCGTGGGGATTAGCGGTTACCTTGTTCTATTAGGTTTTTTATTCTTCTTGAAATTTTGGGTTTTTTATTTTCTATTTTTGGAGAACAAAATTAATGGATCAGTTGTTATTGTAATCTGGCATCTATCCTTTTCCCACCTGACTTTATATGGCTAGGCCTAATATCATGAGAGGGACAGCTGGTTGCTCAGTCACATTTGCTAGCTGGAATGTTAAATCTTTAAATCCCAGTGAAACGTAAAAGGGTTCTTTCTCATTTAAATCACCTTAAAGTAGATATCGCCTTTCTTCAGGAGACACATCTCCGCACTTTCGACCACTCCCATTTAAAAGGAGGGTGGATCGGTCAATCATATCATTCCAATTTTCATTCTAAAACTAGAGGAGCAGCCATTTTAATTAGTAAAAACATACCGTTCGCAATGTCAAGTTGTCATTGTACTAGGAAGACTGTATAATACACCTGTTATCTTGGCTAACATTAATGCACCAAATTGGGATAACAGTTCATTCTTCACAAATGTCTTTTCTCGATTACCAAATCTGGACACACACCACCTAATACTAGGTGGTGATATGAATTGTGTACTGTCGCCCAACCTGGATTGTAGCTCTCCTAAGGTATCGTCTTCATCAAAAACAGTATCCACAATTCAGCTATTTCTTAAGACACATGGCATATCTGATTGTGGCGTTTCCGCAATCCCACAGCTAGGGAGTATTATTTTTTCTCACCAGTTCATAAGACCTTCTCACGTATACACTACTTTTTTCTAGACAATAGATTTCTGCCACTTATCACGGAGTGTGATTACCAAGCTAAAGTATAGTCATTTCGGATCATTCTCCTCTTACTACGAAACTACTTAAACCAAATACACAGCCTAATTATCGCCCTTGGCGGCTTAACTCACTACTGCTATCTGAAGAAACCTTTGTTGCTTTTATATAATCTCAAATTGAGCTAATTCTCGAGCTTAATCAAACCCCTGGAATGTCTCCTACAACAGTATGGGACTCAATGAAGGCTTATCTAAGGGGCCAAATTATTTAGTACAGCACAAGATTAAGGAAGTGCAATATTCAACGCCTAGGGGAACTTACTAATAAAATCTTGGATTTGGATATGGCATATTCACACTCTTCAGCCGCAGATTTACCAAACCAACGTTTGACACTTCAGACAGAGTTTGATCTTCTTTCAACTCGACAAGCTGAAAATCGAATTAGTAAATCTCGTTACAAAAATTATGAACATGGAGAGAAATCAGGGAAAATGCTAGCACACCAGCTGCGTCAGAGAACCGCAAATCAAACCATACCTGAGATAACTGACGAGCTGGGTAACAAATGTATTGATAACTTAGCAGTCAATTCATGCTTTCATAACTTTTACTCACAATTATACACTTCGGAATCCGCTGGTAATGCTACCTTACTCAACACCTTCTTTGAGAACTTAGATATTCCTACAGTTGAACCTGAGAGAGCTGCTGAATTAGAAGAGCAGTTCTCTGTAGAGATTGTGTTGGCAATTAAATCTATGCAGTGTGGTAAATCCCCTGGACCCAACGGATTTCTGAGCGAATTCTTAAAAAGATTCTCAGATCTGTCACGACTCCCTCCGAAGCTGCCTCATCTCCTTGTTCGGGCAGGCTTCGGCGTTCGTCGTCACCGGCCTTCTAGCCACTGCCGCTCCTCTTTTCATCATTCCATTTGTTTTGTCTTATTTTTCACACACACCTGGTACATATCCTCTCATCAGTCTCTGTATAATTATTCCCTCTGCTCCCCCATGTCTTTGTGTGTTATTGTTCCATGTGGAGGTGTCGCTAGCTCGTGTTGAGCACTATGTTACTTTTATCGCCGGACTGCTGTATTGGCCAAATAAACCCTATTCTATGATTCACACCTCCTGCGCCTGGCTCCGTCCTACTCACCTTGTTACAAGATCATCTCTCTCCTCTTTTGCTTTCCGTATTTGAGGAATCATTCTCCTCAAACATTTTACCCTCAACAATGAGACAAGCATGTATTTCTCATTTTCTGAAAAAGGGAAAAAAAAACTATTGAGTGTGTTTCATATAGGCCAATTTCCTTACTGAATTGCGATGTAAAGATACTTTCTAAGATGATTCCCTGCCGTTTTGAGTCAGTCCTTCCCTCCATTATCTCTACAGATCAAACTGGTTTCATTAAATATCGTCATAATTTTTTCAACATCAGACGTCTTTATAATATACTTTATAAATCCTCTTCATCTGACACTCCAGAGATATTGCTATCACGTGATGCTGAGAAGGTGTTTGATTGGGTGGAGTGGGATTACCTATTTTATACTCTCAAACTATTTGGATTTGGTCCCAATTTTATGTCCTGGATCAAAGTCCTTTAATCCTCCCCTATGGCTGCAGTGCACACAAATCATGACCTTTCATCCTATTTCCAACTTCAACGTGGGACAAGACAGGGTTGTCCTCTATCCCCTCAGCTGTTTGCCATCGCAATTGAGCCTTTAGCCATAGCAATACATAATAACACCACTATCAAAGGTATTCGAAGAGGGGGCTTTGATCATTAAGTTTCACTCTATGCGGATGACATGCTATTATGAGCATGGCGCTTGTAATGCCAGGGTAGTGGGTTCGATCCCCGGGACCACCCATACGTAAAAATTTATGCACACATGACTGTAAGTCGCTTTGGATGAAAGCGTCTGCTAAATGGCATATTATTATATTATTATTATATATGTCTGACCCTTTAACTGGTCTTCCAGAGACCCAGGTTCTACTAAAGACATTTGGTAAAATATCTGGGTATAAAGTTAATCTACAAAAAAGTGAATTGGGGCCTATTAATCCTTCTGCCATGCAAACTTATTTTAGTCATGTGCCCTTCAGAGTGACTGCACAGAAATTGAAATATTTGGGAATTTGGGTCACACACAATTTCAAAGATCTCTATGAAGCCAATTTCCCTCCCTTGATACTGAAACAGGATCTTGAACGCTGGGATTTACTTTCTCTTTCTTCGGGAGGAAGAATTAACACTGTTAAAATGCATGTATTGCTTAAGTTTTTATACTTATTTCAATGTATTCCTATCTTTCTGACAAAATCTTTTTTTTATCTCCATAGATAAACTGATATCTGCTTTTATCTGGCACAAGAATAACCCTCGGATACCTAAGAGCGTATTCCTGAGAGCTCATCCCCAGGGTGGTCTAGCACTTCCTAAATGTCAATATTATTACTGGGCAGCTAATATAAGAATCATTCTATATTGGATGACAGAAATCCCTGATGTTACAGGCCCGAAATGGTTGACCTTGGAGATCTCATCCTGTGACCCCACCTCCTTAGCTGCCTTACTCTGCTCAAAACATGCATTAGCTGAGTCTGTTTCCAAATACACAAAAAAAAAACTATTGTGAAGCATTCTCTAAAAATCTGGAAACAGTTCAGGCGATCGTTTGGTGTCAGTGAATTTTCAACTTCTGCCCCATTATTAAATAACCATACATTCTCTCCATCATTATTAGACCGGGCGTTTCATATCTGGTCTGGAAAAGGGATCTCCTAACTGAACGACTTGTACATTGATATGGATTTTGCAACTTTTGAACAGTTAGTACAAAAGTTCAATATTCCTAGATCCCATTTCTTTAGATACCTGCAATTGCGTAGTTTTGTATCTTCATATTCTAGTCACTTCCCATCACGCCCACCCACCTACTTACCTCCCTTCTAGATTCTATTTTTAAAGTGAACCCTTATATCAAAGGGGGCATAAGCTTGATCTATACGTTATTAAACTCGCACAATCTGGATTCCCTGAACTCTCTTCCAATGGAAAGAGGATTTAAGTTAACAACTATCAGACTAAACTTGGCAGAGTATGCTTCAGAGAATACATACTTCATCTATATTTCTAAGATATGCTGTATTCAATTTTAAATAGTTGATCGGCTGCATTGGTGAAATGCAAAATTATCCAACATTAGCCCAGAAATAGATCCCACTTGTGACCGATGTAAGCTGGCTCCTGCTACTTTATTACACATGTTTTGGACATGCCCGAAATTGACAGATTTCTGGATATCAATTTTTGAGACGTTTTCTAAGATACTGGAGAGACCTATAGAACCTTCTGCCTTTATTGCATTATTCAGAGTGGCACCACAGGAGGCCCCTCTAAACAGCTCTATGGGCAACATGCTGGCATTTACTACTCTTCTAGCTAGACGTCTTATACTATTTAGGTGGAAAGATCGGTTTCCTCCTACTTTTAACCATTGGATAAAGGAAGTTATGCAACATCTCAAGCTAGAGAAAATGTGCTACTCCATTAGGGGATCTGCAATTACATTTTATAATATCTGGCAACCTTTCCTATCCTTTGTAGAAGACATGGAACCAGCTAATACCACAACTCCATAAACCATCCCAAATTAGAATTTGTATCATTATTTTTACTATTTTTAACTATTATCTGTATAATCATAAAAAATGCCAAATAAAAAAACCTTTGAAAAAAATACAAAATACAACGCCATCCCAGCTGTTTACCCAAAAAATGGCGGAGTGTCTGCTTTGTTTTTGTTTGAATCCCAGATTGCACCTTTAAATGCTGATAAAGAGTCTAAGATCTTTTGATACAAAGTTGCCTTTCCAGACTTCTGAGGGGCTGTTTGTAATATATATATAGACTTCAAAGCAATTGCTATTCTTAAATAATTCATCTGTGTGCCAAGGTAGAGGACAAATAGGGATGGATTCATGACCTATTCCTCCAAGGATGACAACTAAACTTCAGTGAGATACATTGATAAAGATAGCTGTGTACCTTAAATAGGGGGAGTAACTATGACTAATTCATTGCCGTGGTATCACCCAGGTGGGTGCTACACATGGATAGTGGCTGAGATAAGTTTCCCTCCATACAATGTCAAGCAATTTGATCACGTGGAAAAATCACAGAAATCAATCCCTCACTGTAGAGGCTCATTAGCTGAAGGTAATTCTCAAATAGAACTTCAGTATTTGGATATGGTTACTTCCCACGCCATTTTGCTTATTTGCTCTACAATTGCAATATGGTAGGTGTCTCCAACTATTTACCACATTATGCATCTGTAACATCAAACCAGCTAACATTATATTTCAAAACAAGTGGAATCTGAAGCACATGGGTGGTGTATGTATGTCCCTAGCCCAATAATGGACTAAAGAAGACTAACGTTACTCTTTATAGTCCAAGGACCTTACATGTTCTGTTTAGAGGCCAATTGGCTCTGACAGCCAAAACAGCCAAATACTCCATCTAAACTAGAATCTGTTCTCAATTGCGGTACAGTTCTAGAAACGGAAAGCCCTTTACTTTGATATCACATCAAAAATCATTTCACAAATGCAAAATACACACTTACTGTAGACTGTTTTAACCGGTTTTTACACAGTTCCCATTGGGCACAAACGTCTTGAATCAACGTTGTTTCAATGTAAGTAGTCAACGTATTGTGACGTGGAATCTACGTGGATTTGAAAAAAAGTAATCAACGTAAACTATTTTCAACATAGACCAACCTTGTATAAAATATGTTGAATTTGTACCTTTGAAATAACATCAGATCTTCAATGTTACATCCACTATCAGAAGAAAAATAAACAATAGGCTGGGCAGCACCTCCTACTGGAGAGTTCATCTATCTAAAGCTATCATTTGGTCTCCCTTCCAGGGTTTTAACCAAGCCCTGCTTAGCTTTGATATTTGTCACTGACTACTACCAATGTGCTACCGTGAGAACGATAATTGAGAGGTCTCTTATTAACTATATAGATTCACTGCTATCAAAGTAATTTCAAAGTGTAGGTTTAACAGCGCAAATGAAATCTAAGCATACTTTATAAGTCATATATCATCAATTATACTATTTAGGCCTATATAGCATTTGCGAAGTCATCAACAGCTGTTTTAAATTCAACCCAGGATTCAACTAAAATAGACAATACATTTAGGCCTAGGGTTTCAAGCTTTGGTTGATTTCTAATTTAATCTTCAAGTTAATAATTAATATGTTGGATTCACGTCTCCATCTCAACCAAAAATCTATGTTAAAGGGCATTTAAAGTTTGATTTGATTTAGTCCTATTCTTTAACTTAGAGTTTTGGTTGAGATGGAGACGTGAATCCAAAATATCAATTATAAATTTATAGACAAACTGGAATTAAAGCCAGCCTAAATCAGTGGCACAAAATATCCTTCAAATGTTGATCTTTGGTTGCGCTCACAACCAAACACAATTCAATATCACTTTTGCAATACAGCAAATAGACTATTAACTTCTCGACAAGTTAACAAATTATATGTTGGATTCATGTCTCCAACTAAATAAAAAATAAAAGTTACACTCAGCTAAATAAAGTTGCCACGAGCAGCACCACAGATATTGAGATGAGACTTTGCTCCCACACAGACTTTGCGCGCACACAGTCACACACAGTGTCCACGGGACCAAAACAGCGGAGATGTTGAGCCTCACGCTTCAACGCTCTTAGTTGTTGCGAAATTGACCCACTATGCTGTTTACTTTCTGTATCTACGTCATATCGCTGAGTCAACCTTTAAAGAATAGGATTAAGCCAGTGGCTCAGATGAAACTATGACTGGAAGTTAGCGCAATGACTGGAAGTCTATCCATAGACTTCCAGTAATTGCGCTAACACTAGTTAGCAATTGCTCTAGCGCTAGTTAGGAACTTCCTTCAAACTGCACGCAGAGACATAAAAATGGTATCCATGAGTTCATCTGACTCTGGGAAAGTAGATAAATGGCCTCATTGCCAAAATCCCGAAGTATATTTTTAAATGTTGATATTTGGTGGTTGCGTTGTCAACCAAACACAATTCAATATTACTTTTATAATACAGTAAATTATCAAAAGTTAAGGCTATTTTACAAACTAATGTAACAGTATTTATTCAACCTTAAAATGAGTAACATCCATGGCCACATTTTGAGGTTACTGTAACTATAAATGTCTTCTTATGTAATCTTAGAAAGCGTGCATGTTCAACATAGCATGCAAAAATCTTGAACAGCATTGATCACTTGCACTATGTACTTTCAATGTAATCTCAATTGCAATCCAGGTCCTTCGGTTGTGCTATTAGATAAATCACAGTGATAATACATTAAGTTGTTGTATAAATACAAAATATCTGACATTGTATTCGCATTTTAACTTTGTTGTGCTTTTAAATGGTTGAAAGCGCAGTGATAACATATTTAGATGACAACTAAGCCAAAAATCTGACACTGGCCGTGTCCGAATACCCATACTTGCGTCCTCAATAGTAGGCCGTTTGAGTATGCGAAATAATATAGTTTAATAGCATGCGACATTTCGAAAATCGAGTATACTTTTAAATGCCCGGATGTCATACTATCTGACCAATTAGATATGGGGATTCGCTATCGAAATCAACTAAAAGTGGGAAACAACGCAATTGTTCATGATGCATTATAAGTATGCAAAAATATAATATTTTATGGTATGTGAATTTTTGAAAAACTAGTATGATTTAAATGCCAGGATGTTATACTCATTTTGGCTCTTCATCTAGTAGAATTCGATGCACACTTTTCCACAATGAATTGGAAGAGGTGGGCTGCGAGTGATAGGCCATAGTTGTCTGCATATAGCCAAACAACAAAACTAGGCTACTTAATTGGGAAGATGTAGAATAGTGAAGCTTCTGTGGTGGTGTTCAAATGCAGGCTAAGTAGTTATCCTTAAAATGATCACAAGTAGCCTATTGCATCTTTGAAAACAGAAGTCTTTTTTTTACCCAAAGTGAATTTGTGTTTTCTCATTGAAAAGGGATTCTTGTTCTCTTGGCCATTTTTTGATTTCTGAATGTGTCTGCACTAGGGACTCGGGATGTGGCTGCGTTATTTATGTTATGTTAATCAGGCCTTTGATTTGAACATATGGATTGTTTTAGTTTTGTAGGCTAGGCTATCTATTGAATTATTGATAAATGATCAAGCCTTAGCAGTCATTCTGTTCTCGTTCCCAACAATCAGTACTTTAGGTTATTATGTTGCTGTCCAGCGGTTCTGAATTTCTGATGCACCCGACTGTCCACAATTTTTCTGTGCAATAGCCTTTTGATTTGAACATTTGAAAAGTTTTGCTGTGTACTACAGTGAGGGAAAAAAGTATTTGATCCCCTGCTGATTTTGTACGTTTGCCCACTGACAAAGAAATGATCAGACTATAATTTTAATGTCAAAAATGTTATAAATTGATTTGCATTTTAATGAGGGAAATAAGTGTTTGACCCCCTCTCAATCAGAAAGATTTTTGGCTCCCAGGTGTCTTTTATACAGGTAATGAGCTGAGATTAGGAGCACACTCTTAAAGGGAGTGCTCCTAATCTCAGCTTGTTACCTGTATAAAAGACACCTGTCCACAGAAGCAATCAATCAATCAGAATCCAAACTCTCCACCATGGCCAAGACCAAAGAGCTCTCCAAGGATGTCAGGGACAAGATTGTAGACCTACACAAGGCTGGAATGGGCTACAAGACCATCGCCAAGCAGCTTGGTGAGAAGGTGACAACAGTTGGTGTGATTATTCGCAAATGGAAGAAACACAAAATAACTGTCAATCTCCCTCGGCCTGGGGCTCCATGCAAGATCTCACCTCGTGGAGTTGCAGTGATCATGAGAACGGTGAGGAATCAGCCCAGAACTACACGGGAGGATCTTGTCAATGATCTCAAGGCAGCTGGGACCATAGTCACCAAGAAAACAATTGGTAACACACTACGCCGTGAAGGACTGAAATCCTAGCCAGTCTCCAGACCTTAATCCCATAGAAAATATGTGGAGGGAGCTGAAGGTTCAAGTTACCAAACGTCAGCCTCAAAACCTTAATGACTTGGAGAAGATCTGCAAAGAGGAGTGGAACAAAATCCCTCCTGAGATGTGTGCAAACCTGGTGGCCAACTACAAGAAACGTCTGACCTCTGTGATTGCCAACAAGGGTTTTGCTACCAAGTACTAAGTCATGTTTTGCAGAGGGGTCAAATACTTATTTCCCTCATTAAAATGCAAATTAATTTAGAACATTTTTGACATGCGTTTTTTTCTGGATTTTTTTGTTGTTATTTTGTCTCTCACTGTTCAAATAAACCTACCATTAAAATTATAGACTGATCATTTATTTGTCAGTGGGCACACGTACAAAATCAGCAGGGGATCAAATACTTTTTTCCCTCACTGTAGGCTCTTTGATTTAATTTATACTGTATATGTTACAGCACTTCTGTTACACTAATAAATATGTTGAAATGCAATCAAATTATCTATTTCTGTTTATCTAGTCCTTTTTAAATAGGATAGATGAGCTATATCAACTACAGTATAGGTTGAATGTTATAGTCTGCCTATAACCAGCCTGAGTAGGCCTATAATGGCATTTCTATTCTATTCAGAGTTTAGAGAAATTAATCAAATTGGAAATTAACTATTATCAGGCTGGTTAATGCGATGCATGTCTGTTGAATTTTGAAAAATTCACCCGCACTCGGCCCCGCCCCACCTACTCAGCCAGTTAGGAGCCGCTACTGCGCTGTGGCCGTGGCATACTGCATACTTTTTACTAAACGGTACGTGCTAAATAGTATGCAAAGATGAGCACATAGTATGCAGTTTAAGTATGTAGTACGCTACTATATAGGTATTCGGACATGGCCATTGTTTTTCCATTGGAATTTGGTTGTGCTTTTAGATGGCCATGGTTGAAAGCATAGTGATAACACATTGGGAAACTTCTTGCTGTCCTTTCTGAGTGGGTGAATAAAGGTTGAAATCTCATTGACTCAAATTTCCCAAATTGAAATCATGTGGTGTGCCCAGTGGGTTGCAGTCACAGTATTTTTCAGTGACAACACGTTGGTGGCGTCCGTCTTCCATTTACACACAGGTGTCGACTCTGTCTTCCATCTGTTTTCCGTAAACAAGCGCTGTAACATGGAAATATGGCCATGTGGGAACCCTAACCCTATGAAGGTGTGTAGTAATTTAACCTTTTGTTTTTTGAAAATTATTTCTCGCTGATATGTTTCCAAAACCGTACTGCAAGCGATATGTGTTAACGTTTAGAGCAAGCATCGGGGCTCTTAACAAAACCTCCCTCAGCCAGAACTATTGCCAATAGGTGCTAAAGGTAGTTAGCGTCTATGAATGGGCTAATATGTCCCTAGGGGAGATAGACTCAACAGGGTTCAGGGTGAGCTCACTCACACTGTAGTGGGCCAGCCCAAGCAGGTCATTGATGTTCAGGTAATGACATTCAAAAGGAAAACAAAAAGGCATACCAAATGAAAAGGATTCAACTACGTGTGGGAAAACCCTGCTGGGTCGGGAGGCTGCTCGAACAGCCTCCTCTGATCAGCAATCACCAGTCAATCACGCACACCTTCTGCTTCTTCTTCTTCTTTGGGATTGGGTTGGCAGATCGCATCTAACTTTTTAGGTGCATACACTGCCACCTACTGTACTGGAGTGTGAGGACAGTCACGGCCTACCTACATTAACTTCTAGTAATACAAAACTGTCAAAAAGGAAAATTACCCTGCCGACTATTAGCCCTCACTAAAGAAAACACCACCCCATTCCACTATTTAACCCTATCTAATCCTAGTCCAGGCCTACGGTCTCGGAGGACAGAACACTACCACTCAACACCCCCTGAAAATCTTCTACCAGTACATTACTGGGGCTAAGCTTCCTGCCATCCAGGACCTCTACACCAGGCGGTGTCGTGTCAGAGGAAGGCCCTAAAAATTGTAAAAGACTCCAGCCACCCTAGTCATAGACTGTTCTCTCTGCTACTGCACGGCAAGTGGTACCGGAGTGCCAAGTCTAGGTCCAAAAGGCTTCTTAACAGCTTCTACTCCCAAGCCATAAGACTCCTGAACAGCTAATCAAATGGCTACCTGGACTATTTGCATTGCTTGCAAATTTTTACTTAACACTTATTTTCCTTAAAACTGCATTGTTGGTTAGGGGCTTGTAAGTAAACATTTCACTGAAAAGTCAACACCTGTTGTATTCGGCACATGTGACATATACAATTTCATTTGATTTGATTTGTAAAACCTCGCAATCCTAAGTACTTCTCCGCAGCTGCCACCCCGACCTCTATTTTCTGTGATTTATGTTCCATTTCTGCAGTACAGTTTACAACCATGGCTATGAATGCTAAGAAACCCATCTTACTGAAGCACATATTATCCCTATCCCTCTCTATTGGTCTCTGCCTACTCACAGGAATCCTCTCAGGATCCCTCACCCTGTACCCATCTTCCTCTACCACTCTCTTCACTACTTCAGTATTTGACACTTACTGTACTACTCTGACCCTGGCAACCTCCACCTGCCTTTCTCTCACCGGACACCTCCGATCTGCTGCCCCATGGGCACCCCCACAGCTAACACACAACTTGCTCCACCGATACTACACATTCCTTTGACTCATGTCCTCCTGCACACTTCTCACATCTAGGAATCTCCATCCTACACACGGCTGCAACATGACCATAAGCTTGGCACCTAATATACTGTAGTATTTTCGGAATAAAAGCTCTCACGGGATACCTAACACATCCTAACTTGACCTTGTTCACCACACTCTCCATTGGGCCTGCGTTGCACCAGACGACGGGCGTCACATACACCAGGAATCTTCAATTTCAGCTGATCCTCCTCAACACTTAATGCCACCCCTGTTATCACTCCTTTCAACAACACCCTGCTCCGAAGAGCAAAGCAAGTCATAGTTCTTGTCCCTAGTCGCGTGGTCCGGAGCACCCGCTCCCTCTGGACGGAAAAAACACAATAAATCATCACAAGTCCACTACGAGTTACTTTCACCAACTCAACAGTCCCAAACCTCTTCTCCACCAGATCTGACACCACATATGGATCAGCCAGAATAGAGAATCAGCCTCTTTTTGCACTTGACGCCAACCTTCTTCACCACACCGCTTCCCGACTACACTCAGCTCCTTTTCGGTGGTCACCACTGCACCTGCCATCGCATTTAATACATCCTCACTCTCGTCACGCTCAATTTCCTTCTGTAGCTCTTCCAAAAGTTATGTGTGAACCTCTACTCCATATTCACTCAAAACATGTTCCACTTTTCTCCTTTTTTTCTTGTCCGGCATCTTCTTCTTCATCAGATCTTCCAGAAGGCTTGTGAAATCCCCCACTCCATATTTACTCATAAGATGTTCCACTTTCCTCCTTTTCTTCCTGTCCATCATCTTACAGCAACAAAGTCATTTGGTTCACACCAATACGTCACTCACACCTGTGCGCAAGCACTCCTTGTTAATCCTGCTGCCTCTAGGGATGGGAAATGGACTCTAGTGGAAGTGAGATGTACATCTATGGCCTAACCACTTCCCTATATGTATTATTAACAATACAGGCCATTCTTCAGCTGACATGACATGATAATGCAACTTATGAAACCTGAGGTGCGTTCAGTTCGCTTGAACGTTTGTACTGAAGGACACGTTTCCCCAAAATGTTATTGTAAATTCTTGAACAGACTTCGAGGTACGTTTGCTCTCTTTTGGGGGGTGTGGCGAGGTGTGGCATGAAGCAATGAGTAACGTATTTAAAGGGATGTGGCCATGCTGACAGCGCTCCCCAACCTCCCTGTTTTTCAACTGGTCGTTCAGTACAGCACCGTTACCGTTCAATTGAACGTTCCAGAACGTAAAAACTTATTGAACGCAGCCCTGGCCATGACAAGCTTGGTATAGTGTGTCTAGAATTACAATTTAAATTGTCTCCCTTGTTCCTTCCCTCCAATTTCCAACGGTGGTCATTGGTAGATGTACAGTTGAGGCCCAGGTTTCAGCTGATGTGTCAGTGACAGAGTTAATTGCACTATGAAAATTCATTATGGCATGATGAGGCCATATTTTTTTGGGGGCAGGAGAACTATGGATTTCATTAATGACACTGCCAACGAGAGGAAAAATGGCCTCATCAGTCTTTTAAAGTCAATGTGAGATGGAGGGAAAAAAAGTGAGACCATGGTGCATAACACAGACATTTTTTAATAGAATTCATTTATAACAAATGGAACTTGTGTCAGCAAATAACTGATTTTCTTTCGTCACCAATGTAACCTAAGTAAGAAAATAAAAAGCACTCCTTTCATTCAGAAAAAAAAAACAGTTTACGCTTACAACTAACCAGAGGTAATTGTATGATTCTTTTAACAAGCCATTTTTTTGTTTACAATTTCATTAATTAATTTCAGTCTATGCATCCAGACGAGAGATAGATAGAGAGCAGAGAGAACACAACGTTTATTTCTGTAATGACACTCCAAGCTTGAATGGTGAAGCCACGTTAGTTAATAACAGATGGTTGGGACAAATTTAGGAAAGTCGTCTTCTGGAGTAATCATGGCACCAGAATGGATGCTCTTTTTGCCACAAACTTTTTTTTTTGTCTTTTTCAAAGTTGATACCTTTTTTGTGTTATTTACATACACACAACGTGAACGTTGAAGGAAATTCTTACAGATGGGTTCAAGTAATATATTATTGGGTTCAGAATCAATAGGGCAGTGCATAGTACAAAGATATAGAAAGTGCAATTCTTCCTACTAGGCCAGCTGCAGCCATTCTGCAATGTTTCACCATGCATAATGGAAATCAAAAGATCAAGATGGGAAAAACTAAATTCATGTTGTGGATCAATTAATGTACAAATACTGCTGAACTAAGTACATAAAATGTGGCATCGAGGTTAAATAATAAAATCACTTGTATACTGTTTTATATATATATATATATATATATATATATATATATATATATATATATATATATATATATATATATATATATATATAAAAGCAACTAATCCAAAAAACTAAACAATTTAGCTGCTTGAAATAAAAAGGGAAAGAAAGCACCTGGAATGCACATCCACAAAGCCATCAAAGAGAGCGAGGGCCAAATAAAAGAGGGGTCCAAAATATGTTGTGTCCTCAACCCAAAAACCATAGTTTACTGTAGAAGTAAGTCTTCCACGATAGCAGACGTAGTAACACACAATTAAGGATTGTCAGAGTTGTAACACTAACCTGTTCCAACAGTATGTATCTTTCTGCAACTGTTTATAATTGCAAATACATGTATCAGTTGAATACTTTCAAGCCTATAGCATAGTGAAGGGATCCTTTGGCTGAGTGTCTATACACTTTGTCAATACAACGAGTGTCAAACATGCGGCCCTATATGAACAGTCAATAAAAGCTAATTGACTTCGCAAATATTCTCATGGTCTTTGTTGACAACAGGCATGTGGCATTGACTCCTTAATAGACCTAATAGTCCTAGTTTGTTTAAAATGCACATTGACTTTCTGTGAAGGTATCAGTGAACGACATGGGAGTCTTCAATGTTTTATTATTTTTACTAAGCCACAATAAGGCAACAGAAAATGAAAAAAGGAGCCTTGCCATGTACGTATTTGCATATATAATTTCATATTATGTGATAAATGAATACTTAAGGTAAAAATGTAATATACAGTTACATGTACTATATGCATGGACTACTCAAAGAATACAATAATGTGTTAAATGAACGTTATAAAAAACAGGTATAAATATAAGGCACTCTAAATGCTAAATGATGAAAGTTATGTCTTTGTACCTTGCCCTATTGTATGGAGCAATGACTTAGTCTAAGGGACCCCCTGCTCTTCTATAGAACTACAGACTGTATGAGTGTATCTCACCATGGGAACAACAATGTCATGATGACTAACAAAGTATCCACATGAACCCTATCTATAATACACCTATTTATTGCACAATAAAATATGCACTTAATCAGAATGCGTTTTGTCCTACTGATGTGCATTCCAGTGAAAAATATCTTAATTTCCCCCAAAGTATAGAAATCTAATTGTGGAAGCTTTCATATACAATCCTTTCGTTTTATATATAGCCATAGATTAGGTATTTTATTTCAATATACATATGTTATAGGTTATGCAATTGTATTATTCATATATAATTCATATATAATTTATATATCTCTCATCTTATATACCATAAATATGTATATATCATATCATGTATTTTATCCATCAGGTGCTCATCTTTTACCATCATTCTAACATGGAAGAACTAAGATAATCGGTAGCAGCAACTTCATACTTTGCTCATCCCTGTTGATTCCACGAAGCCCCAGTTTATCGCATGGGTGTAAGTAGGTTATTGTGTATGTGATCATGGACAAATAAGACAAAACTAAAAATCCTGTAACAAAGTCGACATTTGGTAGTGTGAATACAGGACTGCACAAAGTGCAAAAAAAATACAAGAAAAAATAAAGAGCAAGATACCGAAAAGAGCAAAGACTTTCTCTGCATGACGGTACATACATTAGAACAGTTCTACAGCTTAAAAAAATACAACTCGGAAGAACAAAATGAACGATTACGCAAATACTTTGTTTAAATCACTTTGTCGAGTGATGCGTTTAGTTAAAAAAAGGAAATCAAATTTCACACGGTTCAAAATGAAACACATATCAGCTGTATAGTAAAGTACTAAAAAACGAAATCAATAGGTTTTATTTTCATATCTTTAAACATTCCCCCTTCCCCCCAATTATTTAAATGATGAACGTTGTGACAGGAAACGGGGTATATTATTAATTATTACTTTAGCTGTGTCCTGTTTTTCATATTGGACCAAGCACTGGTGTCTTCTTTTTTGATGGGTAGATGTCTCTGTGTAGTTTGATTGTGGAACAGAAATGTCTCTTTACAATGTGCATCGAGTTTTAAGCCATTCTCTGTGCCTCCATTTGCCTCTCCTATGGTTTGTAATATGATGTATTACTTGTCAATGTAATAGTACGTTGTGTTATTTTTTTGTTTATGTTTCTTTCAATTATTTGAACCCAAGACGAATCCTTGAAGCAACAGAAGAAAAAAAATATTCCATAAGATGCTTCAACAGTCAGGATTCCCTCTCTCTTTCCCGTGTCAGGGTGAGTTCCATGGGTTCTAGGAAACACTTGGTCCTCCAGGAATCATCTTTATTAATTTTTTGACATTTTTGTGTCTCACATCCAACACTTAATTGAGTCTTTAGCTAAGAGTTAAGAAGTACTTTCTCAAGCAGGAAATTATGGCTCAGAAAAGAGGCTCGCTGGGGTTGTCCAAGGGCCTTCTGCTTTTCCTCCGGGACAGGGACTCTTACGTAGCATAGTGGTCAAAGCTCCCAAGGTATTCCAAGCCAGCTCTGTAACAGAACTGGTATTGATCCTGAGGAGAAAGGAGAGAAAGAAAATTAGACCTGTCACTATTTTCCAACCAGGTATTATTTCTTTCTTTCTCTGTCTAGCACTCTTTCTTTTTTGTCTCTCCATATGGATGATCTTTAGTTTCACTGGCCATCATTCTCTTTTTCTCTGTCTGCCACTGTCACATTTTCATTTGCTGCTGCTCTGAAATGTGATAAATAAGCTTAGAAAGAAACTTCCTTGATTCACCACTACCTAATAGTTAACAATATATAGTGTGGCAGCTAGGTAGGTAGGTTATGTATCATGCTCGGTTGACCTCCATAAGGTGAGAGGTGTGGAGAGTACAGTTACAGGGCATCTCACCTCTGTCTGCACCATGGCTGGTCTCTGTGTCCGGAGCATTTTCACCGTCTGGAAAATATCCACCACGCCCTCATACCTCATCCGCTCTAATACGATGCTGAGGGTGATGAAGACTCCGGTCCTACCCACGCCCGCACTGCGAGAAAGATGATCAGACACTAAATAAACAGTCTGAGAACCTCCAAGCTGTTGACAACATGACCAGACAAAACCACACATGACCAGACAAAACCACACATGACCAGACAAAACAATGCAGTCAAGACTAGACTGTTATTATTTGTCTTTGTTCTCTAGACTGTTTATATTTATTTTTCCTACCTGCAATGATATGTCAGAGGACTCTGCTGTGGGGTGTCTGGGAGCTAATTTAATGTCTGGATAGATATTTGATCTTATCTTTTATCCTGGTAGGATCAAAGTAAAGCATCACTATTTCCATTGCAAGTCAAGCTAAATCTTTTAAATACCATTAAACCTTGTGGTATTTTATTGTACTTGCTTACCATACTGTCTGTGTATGACATAAAACTCCATTGAACATAAAATATTATCCTTACCTACAATGGACTGAGATAGGCCCATCTTGCCCAAACTGTTCTTTTGTTTTATGCACTTGGCCGATAAAATCGATGAAGCCCTCTCCCGATTTTGGCACTCCTTGCTCGGGCCAGTCTGTAAACTGAAACTGCCTTACCGTCCGTGACTGTCCATCCTGGAAAAATAGGGAGAGAGAATACAGTGTGCTCACTTGAATGGAACGTCACGCCAAGATATGGAAAAACGACAAAGTGCAAGTGATGAAGTCAAGGCAACCCGTCTAATGCACTTGACAAACAGGCCAAGTCGGAAGATAGTGAAGGAAAAAAAGGAAAACTGACTATCTCAATATGCCTCAGTAATGACACAGGCTCTTGTGTGCTTTTCTATTGAAGATCCCAGTCGTTAGCATATCAGGGTGCATTGAGGCACACAGTTTTAAGCACCAGACAGGCGTTTGTTACTAAAGATATCTGTCATTTTCACCTGAATGTATTAATATATGAATACTAAAGACACTAAGTCCTTTGATGTGCCTGCGTTCGGTAGGCTCTTGAAATGCTGTCTTTGAGGGTGTGCATTACTTAAGTGATATTGTATCCCCTTGATAAGGGGAAGTAATCCTATTCAGGTCCCAGTGTAACACACACTACAAAGGAGAAGCCTGCACCATTTATCTGTGTAAGCCTTTGATGGAATTAAAAACTCCCAGCGGCTCAAGGCTGCCAGGAGCAGTATTTGTTTTTACACCATTGACACATGTCATAATTCCCTCAAATATATTTCTGCATATATTCATTTTAAATCATCAAGTTTGGTATGAACAGCATATTTGATCTGGGGCCTATATGTTGGCTTGAAGAAAAAAACGGTCAGTAGGAGTCGGCCAACTGACGCTGTAAACAATTTCAGTCTAAGTCTCAATCTGAACCATTAAAATCAAATGGCTCAAAAAATTGTAATGGGTGCCGCTAGTTGTGTCTCTGTTTCTATCATCAAACAGACACAGTTGTTTAAAGACAAAGACTTCAAAGTAGACAGATTTATCCGTTTGACCAAACTCCACAATGTAAACAACGAATCTGATATATTTGGACAAAAACTACAAAGTCTGGAACGCTTTCTAGCACTGTCAAATCTCAATGACTGTTTAGACAGTAAAGGAGGGCTGTATTACAGTACAGTACTTACCCTGGCGTCAGTCACTTTGAACTCTCTCAGGATGTACTGTGGCATGTTGTACTCAGCCATGGGGTCCACCACAAAGTACTGGTATCTGGCCGACCTCTCTGCTGGCCAATACTGGTGGCATTTTTCCTGCAGCGGAGGAAAAACAACAGAAACAAACTTTCAGTGTACTTTGTACGGTACACTGAAATTCCAGCAGAGTGCCTGGATATCTTACAGATTGTGGTTGTACATGCTGTTTACGATGTGTCATTGTTGGTCTGAATTCAATTTATTTTGCATAGTTCAAGAACTACATAGAATAGAGTAGTTGAAGTAGCACAATTGTTATATGTATTGTTAAAGAAGCAGCAACATTTGATTAGCACAGAGACAACATCATTTTGCATAACATACTCTGCCCATTTCTCTGAGCTTTGTTAGCATGACCACGATGGTGGAGTTGTGCTCCCAGAGCATCCTCCAGAAGTCCTCCGTGGTCTCCGCTAGAGGCCCTTGAGTGGCAATATAGGCTTTCTGTTGCCTGTGGACATAAAACAATATGCTCTCTTGAATAACACAGAATACATGGTAAAAGTGGACTACCATTTGAGTCCCTTATTCAACTATCTTGGTCGACAGAGTTGAAAGCTCACCTGTATCCATCAATGAAACTGGCATTGATGTAGTCGGAGCCCTCCACCCCTCGGATTGGCTGAAGACACACTCGTGTGGACTCGTATGGCATTATGTTCACAAGGCGGTTCTTGAACTTGTTGCAGGGGAGATTGGCACTGATGAATCGCGACGTATGGGCTTTAGTGTTGGCTAAACGCTAGAGAGAGGGAGATAAGAAGCACTGCGGTTAGGTCACTGCTGGCAAACGCTGCTGTCTTCCTTTTATTTCCCTAGTGCCTGGCTTGTGGTTGACATAAAAAACAGGGGGTTTGTCTAATATAAAGACGTAAACGTTATTAATAATCACATGCTACCAAAGTGAGGGGAGGCCTTAGGAGGATTATGTGTTCTCGGCTGCCAAAAATTCTGAACAGAAAAAGGCTACGCTGTTTACTGCATCTACAGTACTTACATATTTAATGTTAACATTAAGTATGTAAGGGGAACCTAGTGGATTATTGTTGCTGCTCAGGTTTGCAGTGCGGGGCACAAAATTGCATTTTGTGATGAACATGAAAATGGATGCTGCGGCAAGCCCGACGTGGACAGGGCAACGGGTAATCTAACCTGTTTCACATCTCTTAGGGGTATCATCATTCATCATTGGCCAAGGGAAGTAGGTGTGTGACAAGCAAGGCAAACAAGCTTTACATACAGCACATATAACACACTGCAGACTGGCTGACTATGACGGGTGGGTGGGTTGGTAGTGGAGCCTGCTCATTGTAAATGCAGGGTGTATGTTCTAAGCCCCCTCTGGCAACTGTCCTAGTCATGGGGGAAAACCGGTGTTTGACATTTTGCTGTAAAACTACCCCTCTTATAACCATAAGGGTGGAACGGAAAGGGGAAAGGGGTAACCAAAGGGGGGGATTTAGTCGGGTTACAATAGGAAGGCTAACTAACTGGAATGGGGGAAACCACAGGCCCCACGCTGTCTCGCTGGGCTAATGGGAATTGGAAAAGTGTCTGTGAGTGGTGGTACTGAGATTGGCCAATCAATGGCGCCAGGGCCAGGATGTGACTTGGAGCTGGGGGAGGGGAGGATGGGGGGCGAGAGGGCTGGGGTTTTTACATAAAAAAATATCTAACCACCCTCTGACTTTCGGTAAATACAATATATTTAAGTTTTCTGTAAAACCTCACATGGGAACAGACCAAATTGGACATAAAAAGGGACTGGTGCTTGCTAGTACGTTTTTTTCCTTCTTCTTTTCTTTATGTAGCCAGTTCCTCTTTTGTCTGCATGGGCCTTTGGAACAAAAGCAGGATATGAGCTGGAGCACATTGCTCTTTGGTTAGCATCCAGTCCAATGTCTTTATGTTGGCTGTTTGTCTGTAGCGTGTAATGCTGCTTTATCAGTTTAGCTATTCCTTTTACAATATATTTTTGCAATAAATTGAATGCATACTCATGTAAGCTACTTTTACAACTAGCTTGCGCTGAACTGAATTATTTCCCCTTGAAAATAATTGTAATTTCTGTGTGGATTCTTCCAATTATCGACAAAGAATTTGAAATTAACTTCCATGCCAATAATACAGCACGGACCGGCTTACCTTGAACTCCAGTTCCATGCCTGAGACGTTCTCTCCACCCTCGATCCCAGTCAGCTTCTGGATGTAGGCGTAGAGGTTTCGGGCGGGCACTTCGGTGGTGCCGCAAGTGATGGCCTCCTGGAGCGCATCGTGGATGAACACGTACTGGTCCTCCGTCTGCACCATGTAGTTCCGCTGGGCGCGCATCAGCGTCACGTGGCCGTAGATGTCCACCGTCTTCTCGTGCTTGATGCGCTCCATCATGGCGTCGATCACGATGAAGCAGCCCGTGCGGCCCACCCCGGCACTAAAGACAAAACAAAGATGGCAAACTTGAAATTGGCCCCCTTAAGAGACACAATAGCCTGTGTGCAGCATTGTGGCACCCAAACACACACGGAACAGAGGAAGGGAAACGATCAGTGCTGTGAGGTTGACTTGCTACTGACTCGTTTTGGCAATTGATGACTTCAGCTAAATGTTTTAGTGGCTCATCCATCTTGACAGATGTAAACCACGATGCACCTTTGAGATAATATCTTTGTGAGGAGAAAGTATTATGTATAAACAGATAACAGGCCTAGTTAGAATCAGCATTTCATCTACAGGTGGAAATGATTTATTTTACAACGGTAATTACCTAAAACTACATCTGTGGTTTTCACTCTAACATTTTTGTATTCTGTATCCCGACCTAACATATACCCTTCATACCCCAGTGCACCACTATCTGCTGTGCAAGCCCATTCACCTATGATGAGAATGACTACCCTCCATTGGTGGAGAATGAGTGACAGATCCACGCTGGGAGAGGTGCCCTGCCTCAGTGGTGAGGAGACCTAAGAAGCTCCCTGGCTACACAGGGACCAGACCAGGGGCTAACCCCTTGGCCTCGTTGCTAACCCCTTGACCACAGCAGAGCTGACCGTTTTGGCTTTGAGCGTAAGTGGTGCTGCAGAGGCAGTGGGTGGAGGAGAATGGCTCCGGCTGCAGTGGTCTGGTCTACAGCGTGGCTCTCTGCTGGCACTGCAATGGTGCTATTTTTCTTCTTAATTTTTTTGGACGATGGCATCGCGGAGAGTGTGAACTCCAGTCCGCCTGACAGCTCATGTCTTCCCCAGCCGAGCATTGACAAGACAGTCAGTTGTTGGCTGGCTGCTCTAAAGTAAATAGGTTATTCAACCCATTAAGTCGACATGGCTACGAGGTGTGAGCAACACTCCCCTGACTCTCTTCCCCTGATAGGCCATTTGTTTTTCATTTATACAGAGAAAAAAAGAAGGGAAAAAAACTAAAGAGGGAGTTAAGATAGTCCCCGGGGCCCAAGTCTGGCTAATGTGCTGTGGTGCAGCAGAGAGGAAATTAAAACGCATACGGGAGTCGTTTGTCGCTGCAAATCATTGTGTGGTTGCGCTTAAAATGGCCGACATTACTTGATTGATTTGGGGACGTGTTTAGATGCAGGCTTTATCGCGACTCTTGAGGTATTACCCAGATGCTCATGGGTGTTGCTGGGCTTTCTGAAAGATTGGTATGTGTGTGTCTGAACCACACGTGATTCTGAAATACTGTGTGTGATATGGGCTCAGGAATATTTGGGGATATGAATCACATCCAGAGTCTAAGGAGCAGCACTCTCCAGAGCACGGCGGAGGGAGAAAACACGACAAGTGCAAGACATTTTCTACCCTGGCCCCAGCTGTTTCCAATCCTTCGCCAATTTAAAGTACAGTCCCAAACGCCAGAGAGTGATGACCTGTGAGCAAGCCATTGACAGTGTGACAGCATCGAGAGATGGGCAGGTGGAGGAAGAAGAGGAGGAGCAGGGGTGACATAGCCACTTGGCTCGCCTCCTCCGTTATCGGCAGAGAGAGAAAGAGAGGCTCTGTACGTTTGGCAGTCATGGGGGATGGTTGGCCCTGATTTGGGGCCTGTTTCTCCCGCTCCCCCCTGCACTAAAGGCCTGACACTGGCTGCTCTGACAGGCGCGGCCAGCTGCTTTGGACGTCAGCAGACATCAGTGTTAGGCTAATGTGTTTTCAATGTTTTTTCAATGTTTTCTCAGAGTTTGGGGAATGGGGAGATTGCACATTGTAAAATACAGCTGCAACTGGACCCGGAGTAGATAAAGCCTGGTCAAAGTAAAAGCAATTACATGTTGGTATGGTTACTGAATCTATTTTGGTCGGGCAACCTCTCAAGATGCCTTTTTACACCCCATTCACCCATTAAACAGACACACAGACCAACCAAACCATTAACTTAAAATTCACCATAACAGTTCAGTGTATGGCTTATAATTGCGACCAGAAGGCTGTGCAATTATTTCCACATTTACAGTGTGTATCAAAATGCTCCACCTCTATTCAAGATTAGTTTTAGTGTATCGGTACTAAATACAATGAGACTGTCTGAATGGCAACGTAGTTACATCAGAGATAAAGTCATACCATAACAAGATTTTGTGTGTTTGTGTGTATACGTGTAAACGTGTGTGTCTATACACCCTCCTGCAGTTTGGTTACATTGTTCTCCACAATCTCAAAAGGAGACACTGGCTGCATCCGAAATGGCACCCTATCCCCTATGGTCCCTGGTCAAAGGTAGTGCATTATATAGTGAATAGGATGCCATTTCAGACACAGCCAATGATAAATTCTTAACCCATCATGTGATGTGTGAGACTAGACCGCAATCTCGCCACTCGAGGAGAAATGGTGGAGAATATTACATTTCACTGTGCGATGAGGCAATAAGGTCATTAAAGACAGACTTCCAAATTCCTTGCAGAAGACTATGTTTATTCCTTCCTCCTCTTCATACGAGACACCACTCTAACGTTACCACTAACATGAACCTCGAACGTCTGTCTGTGCTGTACCTATTGTTCAAGTAGACAGACTATGAATCATACAACAACCTCCAAAGAGTATGTCTGTCGCCCAGACACATTGAAAAAGGGACATTTTTCCTAACTAAATGGTGTCTCTTTAATTATCCCAGCATTGAACCAGTGCTGCTCTTTGAGCGACGCAGAGAGCTGCAGAAAGGGCCGGCGATCCCGGTTACATTCAATCATGTCCATTGTGACTTCTCCCTGTGAGCCCATAACGCCTGAATGGCCCTGGTTCCAATAGGAGCACAACGGTCCGCAACCCCGTGGGTCACAGAGAACAGAATGGAACTGTTGAAACACGGAACCTAGTTTAGTGCTCCGTGGGGGTGGGTGGGAGACTTTTACAATATGCACCCCCCACAAGAAACGATGACCTCACCTCATGAGGAGAGAGAGCGAGAGCGAGAGAGAGAGCGAGAGAGAGAGCGAGAGCGAGAGAGAGAGAGCGAGCGAGAGACAGCGAGAGCGAGAGAGCGAGCGAGAGACAGAGAGAGCGAGCGAGAGACAGAGAGAGAGAGAACACATGGATGTACTTTTAATAATATCCTTCTTCACTGCTCCTCGGAGGGAATGTTGGCTGACGTCCACAGCTGGGTTTGGGAAGTTTTCCACGTATAATATAAAGTGTTCTGTTGAAATATAGGGATAGTTTACTCTGATCCTGTGTTGTAGGACATTTCCATTTTTCTCTGAAGCTTTGTTGAAAGTTTGAGCATCAATGTTGGCCACAGGACTTAAGATGCAATCTCGCATAGGCCTACTTAATGTTACTCTCTAATGAGCTTCAGACTGTAAACTGACAAACTCACATTAGTCAATCATTTTACTAGAGAACTTGGCCATAAAGTGAACTTTTCATGCACTGTGATTGCAATGGGTATATAATACTGTGGGAATCAACATCAAATTGAATAATGATAATATAATGATAATCCAATTTAATTGTTTTGTCACTCATTATAAAAAACACAATCAAACTCAAAGCCCCAATGCTCCTAATTGCCCTGCACTGCCAGGCTTCAACAGGGAAGCCATTTTTAATGAACAAAAGACATGAAGCACTTTGAAACCAGGCGAGCCAATTTTTTAAACAGAACACCAACCACTTACCCTCACCTCACTGTCTATGACTGTCAAGTTTTTACAAGGCATGTCATCCACAGTAATGTTAAGATGGCTAGCTCGCTATTAAGCATGACATATATACGACCATCGATGGGAAGGTCTGAAGTGGCTAGTAGATGGACAGAGTGAGAGTGACCATGGCTCTCTGTGTGACAGGAATGTCATATCTGGGAGGCTCCTCTACGGTCCCATTCGTAATGTGCACTCTTGAAGCCTGCGTAAATTGGGGTCTCTGTCTGGGCTTGACAACAAAGCAGCTAAATCAATAATAGCACTTGAGACACGGTCGACTTTGGTCAGACATTAATTCTGCTCCTTCCACTCCAGAGGCCATTACAGATTAAATTATTGTATGTGTGTTGTGTGTGTTTGTGTGTCAAATTAATTCTGCTCCTTTGACTCCAGGGGCCATTACAGATGAAATTATTGTATGTGTGTCGTGTGCGTTTGTTTGTGTCGATGAGTGTTTGAGAGAAAGTCTAAGGAAAATATGTTCAACAAACTGTCAAAAGAAATGACACTGATGATACTTGTGTTTGTGTTGTGTGAAAGCTAAAAACAATGTTTTTTGGGGATTGGGTCACACCCACACCTACTTTGATTATGTATTTTGGTCAGTTTGAGTGTTGCAACACTGATTTTTTACAGGGAGCATCGAAAAGGTGTTTTCCTGCAAACAATAGCCTGGCCAGCTAATTAATCAAATACCCTAGGGCCTGTACAATGTAGTTAATTATACGCCACAAAAAAATCATTTTTTTTCCCCTTTACAGCTTTTGTTTAGACTTGCAAATGGTCTGTGATAAACAGCCCGCAATCAACAGCCTTGCGAGATAGAGGGCTTGATGGACCGGCCATCTCACCAACTCTCCATGCTCATCCTGAAATCTAAGGGTGCGTCCCAATAATATCTCCTTTCTCATGAAGTGTGCACTCGTTCTTCACACAAATCTAAAAGCATTGGATTAGTGGAGGCAGGGCCAGTGGGAGTTCCCCCCATATTTATTAAACCAGTATTTCCTTTCAAATCAATAAAGGAAGTGAACAAGTGTACACTTTGGGAGAGATACGCAGAGATAATTGGAACGTAGCCTTAAGTTAACTTTCTGATGCAAGAATTAAAAGGAACAAATGTGGTGGTCTGACAAGGCATAGGGGATGTGGGATTGTGTGAAATGCATTTGTACGGATTTGAAGCTCTACACTTCCTTTATCTGATGCGGTGGCGAGGCATTAAAACACCAATCTGCTGAGTGACATTAATTCCTGCATTCTGGTTCGCCGTAAAAAGTCTGGATTTTTCAATTTAAACTGATTCTGCGACTAGGTCTAATTAACTCCAGCATGTAGTAATTTGTATTCTTTGGTAATCCCTTTTATTGTCCGTTTTTCAGACATAAGTTTGTATCTTCTTGCTTGCTCTCTCAGTTCCATTTTCTGTCCCCCTCTCTCTCCCTTTAGCTATCTCTCTCTCTGAACACACGCACACACACACACACACACACACACACACACACACACACACACACACACACACACACACACACACACACACACACACACACACACACACACCAGAGCCTCCTATAACTCCCCAGTCTGAAGAGAGGCAGACAGCTACATTCTCTTTTCACCTCTGTCTGGAGTTTATTCCTTCTTGTCATTGGAAGTGAGAAGTAAGTGCTTTATTTATTGACGTTTTTTGTAATAACCCCGGGGATAAGCTGGATACTCATGGAGCGCTGATGCGTGGATGTTAGTGTGGGGAGGACAGGTGTTTGGGTGTGTCTGTGTGTGTGTGTGTGTGTGTGTGTGTGTGTGTGTGTGCGGGAGGGATTTAATTTTTGCCAAGGGCACGGACACCAGTAATCCTTACTCTGTTGTAGTAAATACCTTCAGATTGAGAAGAAAAAAAAACATCCAGCAAAGCTAGTAGGACGACTCCCTCTGGCTCTCAGTCGGTGATATGCAGCCCCTCCTCCTACCCTCCTCCTCTTTCTTCACTCTCTCTCTCTTCCTTGTCTCTTTCTCTTTCCCTCTGTGTTTTTATCTATATCTGTGACAACGCTTGAATGATGAGTAACCAGAAGGCCTAGTCCTTAGCTCGGCAGGCTAACATAGTCTATGATAGTGAAATCATGATATCATGGGAGCCTTGCTCACCTGCAGTGTACCACCATGGGCCCTGCATCTGGGGGGTTACAGGCTTTGACCCGTCTGAGGAAGGCCAGGAACGGAGTTGGGTGCTCGGGTACCCCGTGGTCCGGCCAGGCCGTGAACTGGAACTGCCTCACCTCTCTCTTCTCACTGGAACCATTCTGATAGATAGAGGGGAAGTAGGTTGTACATGGGTAGAACACACATTGGGCGACATTTTGAACAGCAGCGATAATACTTCAATACCTTGAGGAGGTGTGGTCCCTCATCTCAACCACACCTACTGGCCCGTGGATAGGGTTATCAGTTTCATTCAGACCCAAATTGGGTGTCTGACTTCCGGGTGAAATAAAGGTTAAATTAATTATGAAGAAATCAAACGTACTTTATAAAGTGCAAAGGTCCTGACACAGTATGTGGCCAGCTCCACCGTGTCCAACAGCGTCACCTGGATGAGGCCGTAGGTCTCCGTCCCTCTAGTGGGCCAGTACTGGTCACATTTCACCTGGGATTGATAGAAAAACGTCACATTAGACAACTGGTTTAGTCACAACTTCTAACTCTCTCTAACCAGTTTCCAATATACAGAGGCATCATTGCACCTACTATTGTTGAGAGGGAACTAATGACCAACTTTGCTTTGCTTGAATTATGAGTCAAATAACCAATATCTGCTATATTTTCAGTGTACAAATAATTAATCTGAGAGGGTCTGTGCCCCCCTTAATTTCAATGGGCAGGACTCCCCTGCTACACATCCCCAACAACTGTTGAATCACAATAACGTTCTGATCCGATCTGATCCTCAATGCTCCATTTCTTCCCTCTAACTCTCCGAATCACTGTCTGAGATAGAATAGACCCTAATAGACATAACTGGCAAATACTCATCCAGCTTCATAAAGGAAAGTCAATGCAAGGCAAACAGGGAAGCGAGGCTGCCAAGTCTTTCCTACGCTGCTGTGCTGACTTGTGTGATTTCACAATGGAGGGAACAAGCCCAGCTAAGACATTCCACTGAAGCCCGACAGTGCTATTTGTTAGCCTGACAGGCTCTATAATTACAATCTTAACCGCAGTTTTCCAATCACATTACAGGCACAGGTTTATTATGATTATAGCGTTTCTGTTGCCCAGCGAACAGCCAATAAAACACTACTTCCATTACAGTATTATCGTTTCGTTGCCAAAGGGAAGCACAGTGAACTCGAAGAGTCCTTATGCAGATGCCTTACCTCATACACTATAACACCCTCATCTTACATACAATGGAAGCTTATATATTGCTGCTGAAACTCAATTGAGACAACTATCTAAAAGATCAATACAGAAGATGGGGGCATTAGTTAGCAACAAAATTAAGCATATTACATCATCAAAATGTTGTCAAGCTTGACAAAGGTCTATGAGGCAGCTTTTGTATGTTTTCACAAAGCTATGAGTCATTCTTATGTGATACTTGATTATCTAAAGCAACTAACAACTAGAACCAGACAATGGTCAAAACATGCACTCGGGTCTACAATATACAGTGCCTTCAGAAAGTATTCATACCCCTTGACTTATTCCACATTTTGTTTTGTTACAGCCTGAATTCAAAATGAATTACATAAATGTTATATAATGACAAAGTGAAAACATCTTTTTCAATTTCTTTGCTAATTTATTGCAAATTAAATACTGAAATATCTCATTTACATAAGTATTCACACCCCTGAGTCAATACTTTGTCAATCACCTTTGGCAGCGATTACAGCTTTGAGTCTTTCTGGGTAAGTCTTTAAGTGTTGATCATTGCTAGACAACCATTTTCAGGTCTTGCTATAGATTTTCAAGTAGATTTAAGTCAAAACTGTAACTCGGGCCACTCAGGAACATTCACTGTCATCTTGGTAAGCAAGGTTATTGTCCTGTTGAAAGGTGAATTAATCTCTCAGTGTCTGGTGAACCAGGTTTTCGTCTAGGATTTTGCCTATGCTTAGCTCCATTCTGTTTTATCCTGAAAAACTCCCCAGTCCTTAACGATTACAAGCATACCCATAACATGATGCAGCCACCACTATGCTTGGAAATATGGAGACAGGTACTCAGTAATGTGTTCTATTGGATTTACCAATATTGCTTTGCCACATTGCTTTGCCACATTTTGTTGCAGTATTAATTTAGTGCCTTGTTGCAAACAGGATGCATGTTTTGGAATATTTTTATTCTGTACAGGCTTATTACTTATTTTCACCCTGTCATTTAGGTTACTATTGTTGAGTAACTACAATGTTGTTGATCCATCCTCAGTTTTCTCCTATCACAGCCATTAAACTCTGTAACTGTTTTAAAGTCACCATTGGCCTCATGGTGAAATCCCTGTGCGGTTTCCTTTCTCTCCGGCAACTGAGTTAGGAAGGACACCTGTATCTTTTTAGTGACTGGTTGTATTAATACACCATCCAAAAGGTGCCCTTATTTGTAAGGCATTGAAAAACCTCCCCAGTCTTTGTGGTTGAATCTGTTCTTGAAATTCACTACTCGACTGAGGGATTTTACAGATAATTGTATGTGTGGGGTACAGAGATGAGGAGGTCATTCAAAAATCATGTTAAACACTATTATTGCACACAGAGTCCATGCAACTTATTATGTGATTTGTTAAGCACATTTTTACTCCTGAACTTATTTAGGCTTGCCATAACAAAGTGGTTCAGCTTTTAATTTTTTTGTAATTTGTAAAAAATCTCGAAAAACATCATTCTACTTTGACATTATGGGGTATTGTATGTAGGCCAGTGACAAAAATCTAAATGTAATCAATTTTAAATTCAGGCTGTAACACAACAAAATGTGGAAAACATAAAGGGGTGTGAATAATTTCTGAAGGCACTGTAAGCTAACGAAGAGTAAAAGCAATCCATTCACAACATCTATTCAGACAGTTCTACCAGGTAATACAGTAAAAATGTAAGGTGGAATACATGGAATTGGTCTCCTCTTGAGAGAGCTTTGTAAACAAGTAGTTAACGATCTTTAGAGGAGGAATCGTGTGAAACTTGTAACTTGTGGAGACCATGCAGTCTTTGTTTCTTTGTGATTTCAAACATACATAAGAGACCTTGCAGTGCCAGACCAAAGTGTGTGTCTTTTAACCTTGAAAGAGTGACAGGTGCTGTGTGCTTGGTTCTTGTACCGAGTGACTGACATTTTAGCATTAGCAACAAATTCAGCTATAGCTTAAAGCGGTGCTGCTGGCTAACCTAGTGACCATGCGACTAATTACAATAACAGTATAGCATCACTAATACTAAAAAGAACAAAAGGGAAAGTCATGTTGTGGCAAATAAGTGAGTGAGTGACATCCATTGGAAACAGAATGCAAGATGTCTTGCCTTAGAGAAGAAATATGAGGGCATCTGAAGGAACATGACACAAAACACACACAAAAATAGGAACACAGAATGAAAGGAGGAATGGGGAGATCTAGGAAAATGTTAAATCAGGTATTTGCATCATAGAAGCAAATGGATAGCCATGATGAGTCTTGGGTTGGGCTATGATGTTGCTGTTTAAATATATAATAATATGCCATTTAGCAGACGCTTTTATCCAAAGCGACTTACAGTCATGCGTGCATACATTTTTTTTGTGTATGGGTGGTCCCGGGGATCGAACCCACTACCTTAGCGTTACAAGCGCCGTGCTCTACCAGCTGAGCTACAGAGGACCCTGTTTCAATGAAGCTTGGAAGTAAACGATGGAAAGTAGGCTAATTAAATTGCACCTAATTTGGAATCTGAAATTATATTCCAGCATGTTTGCTTTACAGACCACATACAATGATATCAAAATGTAGATGCCTGAAGTAGAATATATAACGATGACATAATTCAATTTAGACTTTTTCTACTTTACAAATTCAATGATATGACACGTGTGCCATATATTTAAAATGTACTGTCGTAGAATTACTCCATTTTGTTTCAGCGACCATGACTAATGTCATGGTAGGATAAAATGGACCTGTGTAACAGACCTAGACCTGTGCATGACAATCAAATGCATAATGAATCCCATAGGGCTGATTCCAGATCTGTGCTTACCCTGGATCTCTCCTCCAGTTTGGTCATCATGACGATGTTGGCACTCCGCTGTTCCCAGATCATCCTCCAGAAGTCACCAAACGTCTCGGGCAACGAGCCCTGCGTGGCGATGTACGCATTCTGCTTCCTGTAGCCGTCGATGTAGTTGGAATTGATGTAATCACTTCCAGGGATACCTGGGAAAGATGAGGGAAAGTGATTAGAATGGATGGTGTCTGGTTGGGGGGGTTTGGAGGGGGGCGAGTGGTGTGTGTGTGTGTACATATGTGTGTGGGGTCTGTATGTGGAGAGTGATTAACTTTGGTTGTATGACAAACAGGGAAAAAATGATGAGCGACACATAACAGTGGCTTTGGCTTTGATTGGGATCAATAACGTTAGTCCATCCACTAGCAGGTACTGTGAAAGGTGAAGTCCCATTCTGCTAGTGCTTAGAGGTTCAGACCCCTGCTAGTCCCACTCAATACCTTGAGTTGTTTTGACAGTGAACGACACTTAATCCTGACTGAGTTCTTTCTAACTAAAAGGGCACAACTCCAGAGTTAGTTTACTCAGCCAGGAACTACCCAGGCATACAGTCTAAGGCTACTGTGTTTTTCATTTAAGCTTTGCCATTGTGTGCCTTTTGTGTCATCTATCCATACAAAATGGCTGCCTACTAGTTGAAATACAGTGTCAATTGTTATCATACTCTTGAATGTAACGTTGATGATTCCAAAAATAGCATTTCCTCTATCTACAGTGAAACTTCAAAGCGGCGATAAAGTTTGGCTTTGAAAAACGCCTCCTTCCCACCTCTCCCCTCAACCTCACAGACAGAAAAATAAACACGAAACCAGGCAAAACTGTTTTTCTTCCACTGCCGCCTCCTACTCTCCTCTTTTTTCACTGGTTGCTAAATGAAAGCACTTTTTTATTTTTTTTCAATCCGGGGAGAGGCGAAGACGGAGCTGACAGCTAGTCAATGCTTCGGGACTGGCAGTTGGGGGCCCAGCGCACACATGGTCTACCAAGATAAGTCTCATCTGCATGGATGCCACGTTTCCATAGCCAGCCGCCCATGCTCCAACTCTCCCCCCTTTCATCCACCCCTCCCTTTTTCTCCCAGGTAACTTATTCGGTGCAAAAAAAAGAAAAGACTAGAAAAGAAAATGTGCGCTCATTCAAAACCCGACATTTCTTACCCGTCTTTTTTCTCCCTCCCCTCCTTTTACCTGCTAAACCCTTTCGTGCAGCCGTTGCCTGGCTGTATATTTCCATAATGGACAAGGGATAAAGACAATTAAGCCCCCAGCTTTCAAAATGAAAGGGACGTGCAAGGAAAAAGAGACATTATTATGGTTTAATGAAAACAAGACAGTGTCTGGAAGCATATTTGGTTTCTCTGCAGATGGCCGGAGTGTCACTCAGGATTTGTGCGAAACACAGCCATCTGCTTGCAAGACTTTCAATACCGTTATCAAGAAAGAAACACAACTAATAATATGGTGCAGATATCAAACTTACTGGCAAACAATTGAAGAAAATAATAATTGGCAACGTGTCCTAAAAAAGGCTAAAAGTGGCATGTGTGGTAGGAATGTTTATGGTTATCCATTTTACGAGGCATAATCCATACTGAAGTAACTTTTGGTAAAAGTCCTCTTTTAGAGTTCTATGCTGGCCATTACATCATCGACCTGCCTTCACGATTTATGACGGTATCATAACTTTCCAACAATTGGAGAATAACCAGTATACCTGGACATTAAAAGCTCCTCGATCAAGCACAGACAACCGTAATTAGGTTATGTTGTGATTTCTCAATTTTAGCTGCACTGACCTTTTGAGAAACAGCTGGCCAGTGACTCACGTTGGTCCACTTTGAACTGCGTCTCAACTGAGTTAAAAACAGAGTCCAGGGACAGCTTTGGAGCAGAGTATAGTGGAAAACTGACTATACAGATGTTTGCTTACATAACGTGCATTCATCTGGTGAGGAATGTTACAATGAAAGGAGACAAATTTTGATGAATGGTTCGGAGTTCAAAGTGAGGGGAGACACATAGGTTGCCCAACTAAAGCCCTGTGGCAGCGTACAAAGGACTAAATAAAGTGGTATTCATGTCTGGCTTAAGGCACACAACTATAACAACATGTTATGATGCTAAATGTGTTGTGTCAGTTACAATCATCTGACATGACTGTTTATGACATCTGTTATAACACTATCATGACTTTGTTATGTGGGCCTATAACGACAGAGGGTTCAAGTTAAGTGTCACCCAATTCCCCTCTATATAGTCAACGCTAATAGCCTACCACACACTTTATCACACATCAGGGGATTCCAAAAGCACCCGAGGAAAAAGTCCTCCATTACAATCCCGACAGTCAGTCGCTAGCTTGGTGAGCTACTTAAACAGACATGTCCCTTACGCCAAAAGAACTAAATCAAAGAAGTCCTGGTTGCCAAAGGCTTTGTTTGGAGCTCCAGGGGGAAGTCCCACAAGCCTGTCTGGCAGAGTAGCGGTTTCCTCCCTCACGAAGGCTTCGATGTGAGTGTACAGATGTGTGTTTATGGCTAGTTAATGGGGTCCATCAACACTCTCAGCTGCATGGGTTTTTCTGGGAGACTGCAAAGGGACTCTGAATGTCTTTATTTATCAGTTTTCTTCCCATTAGCATCCATTTACTGCCTTGGGAGAGTCAGTTTGTTTATGTGTTTTTTCAATGTTTTCTCTCTATGGGAAATATTCAAATGGAGTAGGTTAATTAGTATGTAGTCTATGTTTGTGTGACTGTGTGTGTGCGCGTGTAACAAATAACCGTTACCCAAAAGTCCATGACCGTCACAGCCCTAGATACCATAGCTTAATGTATGCTAGTACTCCTAGAGCACAGAACACAGTGGTACTGTATAGAAGCAGACTGTCACTCGACAGTCAATTCAAGGCAAGGGGAGAGCTGCTTACCGTCAATAGCCGATAGCAGGACTCTGGAGTGGTCGTATGCTATCACGTTAGCATATCTGTTCTTTGGTTTGTTGACTTCCAGGTTGGAGTGTTCCCACGTGAACTGCTGCCCGGGATCGATGGACTGCAAGTAGAGAGAGATTATATTCATTACTTTCCTTCATCACTTACAGTAGTATATTTTGCCCAATACCACCATTTAGCTCCATTTCCCAGACAAGGACTATGGATTCAAACTAGGATCAATAATTCAGAGGATTAGCAAAAAAGCTATTTTGCAGCACTGTGTAGATTCACATTTAAAGGGATAGTTCACCCAAATTACAAAAGTCCATATTGGTTCAGATCCTCAAAAAGTTCTACAGCTGCACCATTGAGAGCATCTTAACTGGCTGCATCACCTCTTGGTATGGCAACTGCTTGGCATCCGACCGCAAGGCACTACAGAGGGTTTACGTACAGCCCAGTACATCACTGGGGCAAAGCTCCCTGACATCCGGGACCTCTATACCAGGCGGTGTCAGAGGAAGGCCCTAAAAGTTGTCAAAGATTCAAGCCACCCAAGTCATAGACTCTTCTCTCTGCTACCGCATGGCAAGCGGTACCGATGCACCAAGTCTGGAACTAACAGGACCCTGAACAGCTTCTACCCCCAAGCCATAAGACTGCTAAGTAGTTCGTTAACTAGTTAACCAATAGCTACCCGGACTATGTGCATTGACCCTTTTTGGTCTTTTGACTCATCACATACGCTGCTGTTACTGTTTATTATCTATCCTGTTGCCTAGTCACTTTATCCCTAGCTATATGTACATATCTACCTCAATTACCTTGTACCCCTGCACATGGACTCGGTACCCTGTGTATATAGCCAAGTTATCGTTACTCATTGTGTATTTATTCCTCGTGTTATTATTATGATTATTTGTTTATATTTTTCGCTCTCTGCATTGTTGGGAAGGGTCTGTAATGTTAGTCTACACCTGTTGTTTACGAAAGCATGTCACAAATACAATTTTATTTTATTTGGTTTACATGCCCTGTAAGCAGTATATGGACAAGGTATGACAACAATCAATGCTTTGGTTTTGTTTAGCTGGCCACTGTCTCCAAATTCTAATGTTTTAGTATTTGTGGCACAAAGCCAATGTTGGTAGAGCATGGCGCTTGCAACGCCAGGGTTGTGGGTTCGTTTCCCACGGGGGCCCAGTATGAAAAAAAGTATGAAAAAAAGTATGAAAATGTATGCAATCACTAACTGTAAGTCGCTCTGGATAAAAGCGTCTGCTAAATGACTAAAATGTAAAATGTAAGTCAATATCCACGATATATGTCATTTTATAATTGGGGGGAACTATCCCTTTAAGCTTGACAGTATTTCAACTCTTTAGGAATATCAGTTTGAAACTCTAGGCTTGTGTAAGACGGCCTTAACAACTATTTTCCAACTCATCCAGGGTTATTTTGACATGTAGCTTAACAGACATTTTGTGTAAGTGACAAGCGCTGTTAAATTTAGCTGTCCCAAGGCTGGCTGGCGCATTCTATCGGCATCATTCCATCAGTTTCCAATAATATGCTCAAATGTATGTACAGTACACTGGTCAGTCGGGTTATGAAATGGAGTGGAGGAGGGACACCTCCATTATCCAACCCATAAATATACTGTACATTTCTTCCACCCCCCCATGTCAAAGTATTTGACCTCATATAGCTGACAAGCAGTGGGTATACAAATATAGTATGCTACATACTGTACTCCAGCACTTTGGATTTGAAATGATACAATGACTATGAGGTTAAAGTGCAGACTGTCAGCTTTAATTTGAAGGTATTTTTATCCATATCGGGTGAACTGTTAAGAAATTACTACTATTTGTACATAGTCCCCCCATTTTAGGGGACCAAAAGTATTGGGACAAATTCACTTATACAGTGCCTTCGGAAAGTATTCAGACCCCTTTACTTTTTCTACATGTTGTTACGTTACAGCCTTATTCTAAAATGGATGTAAACAATTGAAATATACAGCAATCTACACACAATACTCCATAATGACAGAGCAAAAACAGGTTTTTAGAAATGTTTGCAAATTTATAAAATATTAAAAACAGAAATACCTTATTTAAATAAGTATTCAGACCCTTTGCTATGAGACTCGAAATTGAGCTCAGGTGCATCGGTTTCCATTGATCATCCTTGAGATGTTTCTACAACTTGAGTCCACCTGTGGTAAATTCAATTGATTGGACATTATTTGGAAGGGCCCTCCTGTAGCTCAGTTGGTAGAGCATGGTGCTTGCAACGCCAGGGTTGTGGGTTCGATTCCCACGGGGGGCCAGTATGAAAAATGTATAAACTCACTAACTGTAAGTCGCTCTGGATAAGAGCGTCTGCTAAATGACTAAAAATGTAAAAATGTATATAAGGTCCCACAGTTGACAGTGCATGTCAAAGCAAAAACCAAGCCATGAGGTCAAAGGAATTGTCCGTAGAGCTCCGAGACAGGATTGTGTCAAGGCACAGATCTGGGGAAGAGTACCAAAAAATGTCTGCACCATTGAAGGTCCCCAAGAACACAGTGGCCTTCATCATTCTTAAATGGAAGATGTTTGGAACCACCAAGACACTTCCTAGAGCTTGCCTGCCCGGCCAAACTGACCAAGAACCTGATGGTCACTCTGACAGAGCTCTAGAGTTCCTCTGTGGTGATGGAAGAACCTTCCAGAAGGACAACCATCTCTGCAGCACTCCACCAATCAGGCCTTTATGGTAGAGTGGCCAGACAGAAACCACTCCTCAGTAAAAGGCACATGACAGCCCACTTGGAGTTTGCCAAAAGGCAGCTAAAGAATATTTGATGCTGTAATCGCTGCCAAAGGTGCTTCAACAAAGTACTGAGTAAAGGGTCTGAATACTTATGTAAATGTGATATTTCAGTTTTTCTAAAAACCTACAATTTATTGAAACTTGATTTTTGCTTTGTCATTACTGGGTATTGTGTGTAGATTGATGAGGGGAAAAAATGATGTAATCAATTTTAGAATAAGGCTGTAACGTAACAAAATGTGAAAGGGGGTCTGAATACTTTCTGAATGCACTGTATGTGTATTAAAGTACTCAAAAGTTTAGCATTTCGGCCCATATACTCTACACACTTGTTGGATGCATTTGCTGTGTTTCAGTCTATTTTGTGCCCAATTGAAATGAATGGCAAATTATGCATTGGGACATTTGGGAGTCACTTTTATTGTAACTAAGAATAGAATGTGTTTCTACAATTTTATTACGTTAAGGTGGATGCTACCATGATTACGGATAGTCCTGAATGAATAGTGAAAGATTATGAGTGAATGTTTTAGACACATACCGCTAAGACATGCTACAGTCTCACTATTACAATAACAGGGGAGGTTAGCACTTTTTGTGTCTGTAACTTTCTCACTCATCATTATTCACGATTCATTCAGAACTATCTGTAATCATGGTAGCATCCACCCTAATGTAGAAGTGTTTAGAAACATATTATATTCTTATTTACAATAAAAGTGCCTCCAAAATGGCACAATACATTATTTACCATTAATATCTATTGGGCACAAAATAATCTGAAACACAACCAAAACAAACAACAAATGCATCCAACAAGTTTTTAGAGTCATTGCGTGCTTACAATATTGGACCAAATACTAAACTTTTGACTACTTTAATACACATAAGTTAATTTGTCCCAATAGTTTTGGTCCCCTAAAATGGGGGGACTATGTACAAATAGTAGTCATTTCTTAATGGCTCACCTGATAAGGATGAAAATATCCTAAAATCTGCACTTTAACCTCAGTCATTGTATCGTTTCAAATCCAAAGTGCTGGAGTACGGAGCCAAAAACAACAAAACATTTGTCACTGTCCCAATACTTTTGGAGCTCACTGTAGATAAAATCGTACCTAAGCTCAGCATGTGCGACCACAATGAAGTTGAGTTCAATCGCATGCCATTCTGAATTACTCTTTAAAAGTAGAATGCTTTCACTTGGCATGCCCATATACCAATATTACACAATAAAGCCTTGCGATCTGTAGAGCGGCCTTTTGCATCCCCTTCAATGGTCCAAATGTGGAATCCGTACCCTTACCAATATCATGGACAGTAATAGTTTGAGAACATTCCAAGATTTGAAAGATACATACACATTACCAGGCAACTTCCTTCATATATATATATATATATATATATATATATATTTACCCAACTACCGAACTATCCAACGATAGGATTTATAAATAAATTATCTGGGCCCCAGATTGACTGATTTTCCATAATGGGAAAACTCATTCTGAGCTAGCCATTAAAAAAGTACTGTCCACAGATCTAATTGAATCTGAGCAACCCTTTAATTGGAAAAGAATATGGAATAATATGACTTTGGCATCCCGTAATCAAAACCATCAACTTATACATTGAAGTTTGTTCACAGACTGTATTTAACATCAAGGAAATGTTTTATGATGAAATTGATCCCAACACCCAACTGTTCACTATGTTCCCTACAATATTAGTCCTAGCCAATAGAGAGAATTTCCTTTGACTTAAAAGCCTATTTGAAAGTCAACACATTCCGCCATTTTTATTTTATTTTATGCCATAAAGACATTACTCTCTCTGCGGCTTAAGATACCAATGTTCTGCCATTGTATGCTTCTCTGCCAACTGTTATTTGAAATTTGTCAACCCCAAAACTTTGCTTGCAGGCTGATGCCTATCAACATTATATTTAAAAAGACAATACAGTCAAAAAAAAAATGCTACAAAAGTAAATTACTTGAGGTCGGTCAATGCGCCATACAAAAGCAGTTTCAGACACAGACTATTTGTTTTATTTGAATTGTGTACTTTTTAAGGTTGTTATGAAGTGTACTTTTTCCTCGCCATTCTTCAAGTATTCTTAACATTTAAGAGTTGCTGAATAAGCATGCAAAAACATTTTTGTGAATAACTTTCAACTCTCAATTTATAATCTTTATTTGACAGGTGTTGTTGTACCCAAATCATTTATGATTACTGCATGCCAGTATAGAAGCCTAGACATTAGTAACACATTCCTAAATCCTAACTTCTTGATATCAGCTATTGTTCTCTCTTGTAAAGCTTTAGCACTTCCGAATTATTCATGTCACCATTTGCTCCTAACAAGGATCCCTCGAGAGCCACTTCACATTCCTTCATATGGTGTGGGAGTGGCCTGCAGTTAAATGCTTCTGGAGCAAAGTAAAAAAAAACATTTAGAAGTGCATACATTTAAATATTCAATGCTTTGCATCTATTACGTTACTTAACGACGATAGTCACTTGAATCTCTCAATCAATCAGACAAGACTACTGCTGGCAGGCAGCACTGCTGCGATAATTTTTTGGGGTTCAATGATGGCAAGCACCTCACTCTCTCCCATTTAACCAGTGGATACAGTTCCTATTAGAAGTTATAACATTAGAATTAACTACAGCGAGAATGAATGGTGCAAGTCATGTAACAATTGAGGCCTGCACAAACATACTTCTCTATAAAGAACAATCTCAGCTAAATCCCCACAAAATTACAGTGCCTTCAGAAAGTATTCATACCCCTTGACTTATTTCACATTTTGTTGTGTTACAGCCTGAATGAAAAATGGATTAAAAAATAAATACATCTCACCCATCTACACACACATGACAAAGTGAAAACAAGTTTTTAGACATGAAATACAGAGACATTTAAAAAAGCCTTCACACCCATGAGTCAATACATGTTAGAATCCCCTTTGGCAGCAATTACAGCTATGAGTCTCTAAGAGTTTTGCACACCTGCATTGTACTATACTTGCACATTATTCTTTTAAAATTCTTCAAGCTCTGGTTGGTTGTTGATCATTGCTAGACAGCCATTTTCAAGTCTTGACATAGATTTTCAAGATTATTTAAGTCAAAACTGTAACTAGGCAACTCAGGAACATCCAATGTTGTCTAGGTAAGCAACTTCAGTGTACAGTGAATTTGGAAAGTATTCAGACCCCTTTACTTTTTCCACATTTTCTTACATTACAGTCTTATTCTAAAATGGATTAAATTGTTTTTTTCCCTCATCAATCTACACACAATACCCCATAATGTCAAAGCAAAAACAGGTTTTTAGAAATGTTTGCAAATGCATTAAAAATAAGACTGAAATATGACATTTACATAAGTCCCTTTACTCAGTACTTTGTTGAAGCACCTTTGGCAGCGATTACAGCCTTGAGTCTTCTTGGGTATGACCCTACAAGCTTGGCACACCTGTATTTAGGAATTTCACCCATTCTTCTCTGCAGATCCACTCTGCCAGGTTGGATGGGTAGCGTCGCTACACAGCTCTTATCAGGTCACTCCAGAGATGTTCGATCTGGTTCAAGTCCGGGCTCTGGCTGGGCCACTCAAGGACATTCAGAGAGTTGTCCCAAAACCACTCCTACGTTGTCTTGGCTGTGTGCTTAGGGTCGTTGTCCTGTTGGAAAGTGAACCTTCGCCCCAGTCTGAGGTCCTGAGCATTCTGGAGCAGGTTTTCATCAACGATCTCTCTGTACTTTTCCCGTTCATCTTACCCTCGATCAAATCAAATCAAATCAAATTTTATTGGTCACATGCGCCGAATACAACAGGTGCAGACATTACAGTGAAATGCTTACTTACAGCCCTTAACCAACAGTGCATTTATTTTAAACAAAAAGTAAGAATAAAACAACAACAAAAAAGTGTTGAGAAAAAAGAGCAGAAGTAAAATAAAGTGACAGTAGGGAGGCTATATATACAGTAAAATAAAGTGACAGTAGGGAGGCTATATATACAGGGGCGTTGCACTTAGTCAATGTGCGGGGCACCGGCTAGTTGAGGTAGTTGAGGTAATATGTACATGTGGGTAGAGTTAAAGTGACTATGCATAAATACTTAACAGAGTAGCAGCACGTAAAAAGGATGGGGTGGGGGGCAGTGAAATAGTCCGGGTAGCCATGATTAGCTGTTCAGGAGTCTTATGGCTTGGGGGTAGAAGCTGTTGAGAAGTCTTTTGGACCTAGACTTGGCACTCCGGTACCGCTTGCCGTGCGGTAGCAGAGAGAACATTCTATGACTAGGGTGGCTGGAGTCTTTGACAATTTTGAGGGCCTTCCTCTGACACCGCCTGGTATAGAGGTCCTGGATGGCAGGGAGCTTTGCCCCAGTGATGTACTGGGCCGTCACGCACTACCCTCTGTTTGCCTTGCGGTCAGAGGCCAAGCAGTTGCCATACCAGGCGGTGATGCAACCAGTCAGGATGCTCTCGATGGTGCAGCTGTAGAATTTTTTGAGGATCTGAGGACCCATGCCAAATCTTTTTAGTCTCCTGAGGGGGAATAGGCTTTGTCGTGCCCTCTTCACGACTGTCTTGGTGTGTTTGGACCATGATAGTTCGTTGGTGATGTGGACACCAAGGAACTTGAAGCTCGACTAGTCTCCCAGTCCCTGCCACTGAAAAACATGCTTCACCGTAGGGATGGTGCCAGGTTTGATCCAGACGTAACTCTTGGCTTTCAGGCCAAAGAGTTTGAATCTTGGTTTCATCAGACCAGAGAATCTTGATTCTCATGGTCTGAGAATCCTTCAGGTGCCTTTTGGCAAACTCCAAGCGGGCTGTCATGTGCCTTTTACTGAGGAGTGGCTCCCATCTGGCCACTCTACCATAAAGGCCTGATTGGTGGAGTGCTTCAGAGATGGTTGTCCTTCTGGAAGGTTCTCCCATCTTCACAGAGGAACTCTGGAGCTCTGTCAAAGAGACCATCAGACAAACGGAGCAATCGGGAGGGAACGGCCTTGGTCAGGGAGGTGACCAAGAACCTTCTCCCCTGATTGCTCAGTTTGTCCGGGCGGCCAGCTCTAGGAAGAGTCTTGGTGGTTCCAAACTTCTTCCATTTAAGAATGATGGAGGCCACTGTGTTCTTGGGGACCTTCAATGCTGCAGAAATGTTTTGGTACCCTTCCCCAGATCTGTGCCTCAACACAATCCTGTCTCGGAGCTCTACAGACAATTCCTTCGACATCATGGCTTGGTTTTTGCTCTGACATGCACTGTCAACTGTGGGACCTTATATAGACAGGTATGTGCCTTTCCAAATCATGTCCAATCAATTGCATTTACTACAGGTGGACTCCAATCAAGTTGTAGAAACATCTCATGGATGATCAATGGAAACAGGATGCACCTGTGCTCAATTTCGAGTTTCATAGCAAAGGGTCTGAATACTTATGTAAATAATATATTTCTGTTTTTAATTTTAATAAAGAAAAAACATGTTTTTGCTTTGTCATTATGGGGTATTGTGTGTAGATTGATGAGGGAAAAAAGCAATTTAATCCATTTTAGGATAAGGCTGTAACATAACAAAATGTGGAAAAAGTCAAGGGGTCTTTATACTTTACGAATGCACTGTATATTTGCCTTGTGGGAGGGGATGGCGCCGGAGGAGATGGCTGCTGTTTTACGGCCCCCTAACCAATTGTGCTATTATGTGTGTTTTTTTGCATTATTTGTAATTTATTCTGTACATAATGCTTCTGCCCCTGTCTCTCATGACCAAAAATAGCTTCTGGATATCAGGACAGCGATTACTCACCTCGTATTGGACAAAGATTTATTTATTTTTAAACAACAGCTGGTGCACAAAATCTAATATTAAGGAAGTCTCTAGGTTTAGCTCGCCTGAGGTAGGGTATCTCATGATAAGCTGTAGACCACACTATTTACCAAGAGAGTTTTCATCTATATTTGTCGTAGCTGTCTATTTACCACCACAAACCGATGCTGGCACTAAGACTGCACTCAATGAGCTGTATAAGGCCATAAGTAAACAGGAAAACCAGAGGCAGCGCTCCTAGTGGACGAGGACTTTAATGCAGGGAAACTTACATCCGTTCTACCTAATTTCTACCAGCATGTTAAATGTGCAACCAGAGGAAAAAAAACTCTAGACCACCTTTACTCCCACACAGAGATGCATACAAAGCTCTCCCTCGCCCTGCATTTGTCAAATCTGACCATAATTCTATCCTTCTGATTCCTGCTTATAAGCAAAAACTAAAGCAGGAAGCACCAGTGACTCGGTTAATAAGCAAGTGGTCAGATGACGCAGATGCTAAGCTACAGGACTGTTTCGCTAGCACAGACTGGAATATGTTCCGGGATTCTTCCGATGGCATTGAGGAGTACACCACATCAGCCTTATCAATAAGTGCATCAATGACGTCGTCCCCACAGTGACCGTACGTACATACCCCAACCAGAAGCCATGGATTACAGGCAACATCTGCACTAAAGGGTAGAGCTGCCGCTTTCAAGGAGCGGGACTCTAACCCGGACGCTTATAAGAAATCCCGCTATGCCCTCCGCCGAACCATCAAACAGGCAAAGAGTCAATACAGGACTAAGATTGAATCGTACTACAATGGCTCTGACGCTCGTCGGATGTGGCAGGGCTTGCAAAAGGGAAGTACAGCCGTGAGCTGCCCAGTGACACGAGCCTACCAGACGAGCTAAATCACTTCTATGCTCGCTTCGAGGCAAGCAACACTGTGGCAAATAAAATTGTATTTTATTTTATTTGTGTTTTAGGTTATTGTCCTGCTGAAAGGTGAATTCATCTCCCAGTGTCTGTTGGAAAGCAGACTGATCCATGTTTTCCTCTAGTATTTTGTCTGTGCTTACCTCTATTCTGTTTATTTTTATCGTAAACACTCCCTAGTCGTTGCCGATGACAAGCATACCCATAACATGATGCAGTCGCCACCATGTTTGAAAATATGAAGAGTGGTACTCATTTATGTGTTGTGTTGGATTTGCCCCTAACATAACGCTTTGTATTCAGGACATAAAGTTAATTTCTTTGATTTTTACTTTTGTAGTTTTACTTTAGTGCCTTATTGCAAACAAGTTGCATGTTTTGGAATATTTGTATTCTGTACAGGCTTCCTTCTTTTCACTCTGTCATTTAGGTTAGTATTGTGGAGTAACTACAATGTTGTTGATCCATCCTCAGTTTTCTCCTATCACAGAGATGAGGTAGTCATTCAAAAATCATATTAAACACTATTAGAGTCCAATCAACTTATTATGTGACTTGTTAATCACATTTTTACTCATGAACGTATTTAGGCTTGCCATAACAAAGGGGTTGAATACTTATTGACTCAAGACATTTCAGCTTTCCATTTTTTATTAATTTAAAAACGATATATTCCACTTTGACATTATGGGGTATTGTGTGTAGGCTAGTGGCACAATAGAGAATAGGGATGGATGGGTGGGAAGGGGACTGATGGGCAACCTTGGTTTCTGGGTGGGATGGCAAGGGGTAGGAGGCATTCTTTCTTCGGGTCGATAGGTGGGGGTTAGGGGGGCTAGGCGAAGTGGGAGGCATGGTTTCCGGGTGGGGAGGGAGGATGCGGGCAGGTGGATGGAGACTGAGGGGGGCAATGTATTTTTTTACCTGTAAACCCCCCTCGAAAACAAGAGAACAAATCTAAATAAAAAGTTGGTCACCATTTTTTTTCATTAAATTAAGAATGCTTTCACTTGCTAAAGTAAATAGCAAAATTACTACATACTACATTCATAATGGCTTTTTACAGCTATTTGGAATCAGATGAAGGTAATGGTTTTAACAACAGAGTGTCCATTTTTGTCAGTCTAAGCTGAAGAATGGTTGGCAGTGTATTGCCCTTGTCTCAAATGGCACCCTATTGCTTATATAGTGCACTACTTTCAATCAGAGCCCTATGGGCCCTGGTCAAAATTAGTGCACTATAAAAGGGAATAGGGTGCCATTTGAGACTTAGCCTTGGAATGTGAAGTGGCTCTCCAGGGATCCTTGTCAGGAGCAAATGGTTAGCATGAATAAATCGGAAGTGCTTAAGCTTTACAAGAGAGAACAATAGCTGATATCAAGAAGTTAGGAGTTAGGAATGTGTTAGGAATGTCTGGACTTCTATACTGACGTGCAGTAATCATAAATGATTTGGGTACAACAACACCTGTCAAAGAAAGATGAAATGTATTCTGACTCTTTACTGTCTTTTGAAAATGTAACGTTGATAGGCATCAGCCTGCACGTCTTTGGGTTGACACATTTCAAATTACAGCTGCTATAGAAGCATGCAATGGCTGAACATTGATCTCATGAAGGAAGAAAAAAAAAACATTATCTCTCTATTGGCTAGGACTATTGTTGCATACAATGAATGCCAACCTTAGTAAGCAGAAAATTACTACAATAGTCTACTATAATAACTACAACGATAAGAGACCACTATTTTACATTTTAGCCATTGTAGATGAGGTTTTCCTCAAAGGCCAAGTTTGCTCTCCACCATCCTTGGGCCTTCTATCAGGTTAGGGTTTACGGCACACAGAAGAGCTGTACAATTGAGTGCAACCAACAGAATCAGCAATCTAACCCCTCCTATAGCTCCTATAGCTCCGTAAAGCCCGGATGGTCCCTCACCACAAATAAACTAGCTATAAAATGTAATACCACTAGTTGTGTAAGAGAAAACACCACATTGTGAAACATATTGTTCAATTTCACATGTCAGAGGAAATATTGGGCTGTGTTCTTTAAAGAGTCTCTAACTTTTTATATTTCCAATAAGGGAGTTATGAGCTGTATTATGCCCACTATTGGGAATAAAGGTACCTGACGCCAAAGGGCAGGAAGCACAGAGAGGTAAACGTGATAAAATAGTATTTAAATGCCTCATTCCTTCCTCCTTTCTGGTAGTGACATGACATAATTGGTGAAAGCAAGCTAGTGGAAAGGTTTCTCACACCAATCCAGTAATTTCAGGCTACTACAATGGTGCTGGAGGGAATAGCAGCCGTTTTACGGGCTCCTGACCAATTGTGCTATTTTGTGTGTTTTTTTTTATAGATGATCTTAATTTATTTTGTACATAGTGTTTCTGGCATCATTTTCTATGACCGAAAATAGTTTCTGGACATCAGAACACTAACCTCGTTTTGGATGAAGATTTTTAATTCAATGAGACGGAGGTGAATGACATACTGCTCATCTTGGACCAGGCCTAAATCCCTGACACTCGAAGAAGGAAGAGGCGGCGTTATAGAGGCCGGCGTGCGGGATACCTGACGAAACTACGTCGGAGAGTGGATAAACCACCTCTCCCTCCGTTATATTGGCGAACGTGCAATCACTGGAGAATAAACTGGATGAGCTCTGTTCGAGACTATCCTATCAATGTGATCTGAATAACTGTAATATACTATGTTTCTCCAAGACGTGGCTGAACAAGGACATGGAAGAAAAAAACGAGCTATTTTTTCTATACATCGGCAAGACAGAATGGCAGCGACGGGCAAACTCAGGCTGGGTGTTGTGAGTCTCTTTGTTTACAACAGCTGGTGGGCCATCTCTAATATTAAGGAAGTCTCGAGGTTCTGCTCCCCTGAGTTAGAATACAACATGATAGACCAAACTATTTACCAAGAGAGTTTTCATCTATATTTTTCGTAGCTGACTACTTACCACCACAAACCAATGCTGGACCTAAGACCGCACTCAACAAGCTGTATAGGGCCATAAGCAAACAAGAAAATGCTCACCCAGAGGTGGCGCTCCTAGTGGCCAGTGATTGTACTGCAGGAAAACTGAAATCGGTCTTACCTTATTTCTACCAGCATGTCACCTGATGCTGAGCTACAGGACTGTTTCGCTAGCACAGACTGGAATATGTTCCGAGATTCATCCGATGGCATTGAGGTGTCTTCACCACATCAGCACCGGCTTCATTTGTCTCAACCGCCGTCTCCACAGTGACTGTACGTACATATCCCAACCAGAAGCCATGGATTACAGGCAACATTCGCACTGAGCTAAAGGCTAGAGCTGCCGCTTTCAAGGAGCGGGACACTAATCCGAACGCTTATAAGAAATTCTGCAAGCCTACCAGACGAGCTAAATGCCTTCTATGCTCGAGGCTAGCAACACTGAACCATGATTGAGAGCACCAGCTAATCCGGATAACTGTGTGATCGCTCTACGTAGCCGATGTGAGTAAGAACTTTAAACAGGTTAACATTCACAAGGCCGCAGGGCCAGACGGATTACCAGGACGCGCACTCAGCGCATGCGCTGACCAGCTGGCAAGTGTCTTCACTTACATTTTCAACCTCCTCCTGACCCAGTCTGTAATACCTACATGTTTCAAGCAGACCACCATATTCCCTGTGTCCAAGAACACCAAGGTAACCTATCTAAGTAGCACTCACATCTGTAGCCATGAAATGCTTTGAAAGGCTGGTCATGGCTCACATCAACACCATCATCCCAGACCCACTCCAATTCGCATACCGCCCCAACAGATCCACAGATGATGCAATGTCTATTGCACTCCACACTGCCCTTTCCCACCTGGACAAAAGGAACACCTACGTGAGAATGCTATTCATTGACTACAGCTCAGCGTTCAACACCATAGTGCCCTCCAAGCTCATCAGTAAGCTAAGGACCCTGGGACTGAACACCGCCCTCTGCAACTGCATCCTGGACTTCCTGACGGGCCACCCCCAGGTGGTGAGGGTTGGCAACAACACATCTACCACGCTGACCCTCAACACGGGGACCCCTCAGGGGTGCGTGCTTAGTCCCCTCCTGTACGCCCTATTCAGCCATGACTGCGTAGCTGCGCACGACTTGACTGGCTGCACCATCGCTTGGTATGGCAACAGCTTGGCATACGATCATAAGGCGCTACAGAGGTTAGTGCATATGGCCCAGTACATCACTGGGGCCGAGCTCCCTGCCATCCACGTCCTCTATACCAGGCGGTGTCAGAGAAAGGCCCTAAAAGTTGTCAAATATTCCAGCTACCCAAGCGCCAAGTCTGGGACCAAAAGGCTCCTGAACAGTTTAATACCCCAAGCCATAAGACTGCTGAACAGTTATTCAAATGGCTACCCTGACTATTTGCATTGAATCCCTTTTTATTTGCACCGGCTTTATGCACACTCACTGGACTCTACCCACACACTCACACATACTACATTGACACGCCAACACACACACACACACCCACACTATATACGCTAACACACACAAAACACACATACATGCATATTGATGCCACATACACACACAAAAAATAATAATTGTACAGCTAACCTTGTGCGGACACACCATTCAGTCCCATTCAAAATCCTATTTTCCCTAACCCCTAACCCTAACCCGTACTCTTACCCTAACCCTAACCCAAAAACCTAACCTTAACCCTAACCCTAAACCTAACCCTAGCTTCTAACCCTAACCCTAAAACTAACCCTAGCTCCTAACCCTAACCATTAACATAATTCTAACCCTAACACTAATTCTAACCTTAACCCTAAACCCCCTAGAAATAGCATTTGACCTCGTGGGGACTAACAAAATGTCCCCAGTTGGACTTCTGGTCCCCACAAGAATAGTAAAACAGGTCCACACACACACGCACATAGACACAATTTCACACTCTTTCACACTTCACATGCGCTGCTGCTACTCTGTTGATTATCTATCCTGATTGCCTAGTCATCTTCACCCCTACCTACATGTACATATTACCTCAATTACCTCAGCTACCTCGTACCACTGCACATTAACTCGGTACCAGTACTCCTTCTATATAGTCTCTTTATTTTATTGTGTTAATATTTTCGTTAATATTTGTAGCAAATGTTTCTTACTTTTTAACTCTGCATTGTTTGGAAAGGGCTCGTAAGTAGGCACTTCACAGTAAAGTCTACACCTCTTGTATTCGGCGCATGTGTAATATAATTAAATTAAATTTGATTTGAGGTTAGTGATTCCTTTTAGGAAGTGTGGAGGAAGGATGCATTGTAAGATTATTGAAATGGTGAAATGATCATGTTTGTTTATACATGAGGCGGTTAGAGTCTTGGATAAACTCTCCCTGTATAATCTCTAGAGGAATGACTGAAAAAGAGTTTGGGATTTACTTTTTGCACAGTTAACCTTTGATTTACAGTGGGGGAAAAAAGTATTTAGTCAGCCACCAATTGTGCAAGTTCTCCCACTTAAAAAGATGAGAGAGGCCTGTAATTTTCATCATAGGTACACGTCAACTATGACAGACAAATTGAGAATTTTATTTCCAGAAAATCACATTGTAGGATTTTTTATGAATTTATTTGCAAATTGTGGTGGAAAATAAGTATTTGGTCACCTACATGAGATACACTTTACTAAGGGTTAAGAGCATGTGAACTTTGTCAGTAAGACCAAATCTCAGTTGTGTGACTTTCATTATCTGCAGAAATGCAGACCAGAATGCAGTGCAAGTCAGTCAGGACAAAACTTAGGCTAAGCTGCCGCATTTTTATCAAAATATGTTGAAACAGTGGGTCGCAATATTGCTCATAATAAAGAACTTTAGTTTCATTGTGCTCTGAAAATTACATTCCATTCCTCGTGAAAAAACCCGCCTTCGACTTAAAATTCAATTTACTTAAGGTGCAATAATGGTTGGGGCAGCTTGGCAGCCAGCCACATTGTGACCTCATGGTTTGGAGCTGTGGTGGCACAGCCCGCAGAGAGAGGCAGAGAAAGAGAGAGAAAGTGAGAGAGCGAGCGAGAGAGAGAAAGAGGTGGACTGCAGTTCCATCACACACAATGGCCCTGAAAGGACCTCGGCGCTCTAGCACAATTCTGCAGCTTCGCCAACATTCAGTTGAACGCAGGTCCATCTATTTAGATTTACTCCCATTGTGTTTCGCACAGAATCCATCTAGCAATGGCAAGCGGCAATAGGGAAACAGGGGATTTATTGGGCTTTAAAAGGTATTTAATTCCACATTTGTGGAGTGACTGCCGAGAGTGATGACTGTGAGGGGAGGGAAAAAACAGTAACTTTACTTTTGGACCATGCCACTCTGCTCCAATCAATCAAACCCACTATGTTTCATCGTCTGATGAAATCACAGAAATAGTATTATGTCTTTGTGAATGTGCAGAACCAAAGACTAGGGCTGTTGCGGTGACCATATTACCGCCACACCTGCAGTCATGAGTCACGGTAATCTCCTCTTATGCACTCTGGACATGCGTTGATAGTACCCAACTGGCTAACGACGTCCCTCTTACCACTCTGACATCAATGCAAATGCAATCGAAAATCACATCAAACACATATCATCAAAACCATATCAAGCTTTTAAAACTCACCTCATTGTGATCTATCAATTTGAAGAAAGAAGTTCAACAATAGCTTGAAACTGAGTGGAAAACATGGTCATTGTGGATGTTGTTTCAAAGCCAAACAACGTAATGGGCAGCGCTTTCTAAGGTGAGGATTAATTCAAATCATTTAAGACATTGCATGTAGAACACCCATACCCATATTAGAGCTTATGCATACGCATAGGCCTGTATATAAGCCCAAGCCCCCCCATAAACCTGAATTTAAATAATGATTGTGCCGTTATACAATATAGCCTAATATCCTTCCACATATTACACACGGCAGAAAAACATTAAAAAAAAAACATAGATTTAAGATGTCTTTGGCACATAATTGGTCTAGCCTATATTCCAAAGTTAAACAAATTCTAGTAATCGCCTTTGAGTGTGGACTATTATTATGCATACTGGATGGACTGGTTATGTCATGCTATGCTCCAAACTTTCTATCCACGAGTCTGGGAGAGAACGTATAGGCCTAGGCGATGCTGTTGGTTCATTGATTGTGCTTACAAAGTTAGCCTACAATTATAGTGAATTTGTATTTGATTTTGAATAGCCTAGTAATAGGGCATTTTTTATGTTTTCATCATTAATAGGCTGACACATTACCTTTAGCTGTACATTTCCATCTACTCCTCTCTATCCTTCATTCCTTCCTCAAGTGCGCAGAGAGAGGGGCTATCAACAGTTTAATTAAATATGTTTCGTTGTGAAAACATGTTACTATCAATGTTCCCGAACAGATTTCACTTGGTTTCCCAAATGAAGCACTGGGTAGCTGCAGGAACATGGTAGGAGAGCCCATGTCATACAGAGTTTGGGCGGAATATCACCTGTCGCACAGTGAGAGGCTGCATGCTCCTCAAACAGTGGTTGATACGTTAAGTGAAATAAGTGTTCTTATACAGTAAGCCCATACATTTCTATATGCAATCTCATGTGAAAGCATAGTTTTGATGGTTGCCACTAAAAGGAGGAGGATCCCAGCTGCTACTATACAGTTGAAGTCGGAAGTTTACATACACTTAGGTTGGAGTCATTAAAACTTGTTTTTCAACCACTCAACACATTTCTTGTTAACAAACTATAGTTTTGGCAAGTTGGTTAGGACATCTACTTTGTGCATGACACAAGATTATTTCACTTATAATTCACTGTATCACAATTCCAGTGGGTCAGAAGTTTACATACACTAAGTTGACTGTGCCTTTAAACAGCTTGGAAAATTCCAGAAAATGATGTCATGGCTTTAGAAGCTTCTGATAGGCTAATTGACATCATTTGAGGCAATTGGAGGTGTACCTGTGGATGTAGTTTAAGGCCTACCTTCAAACTCAGTGCCTCTTTGCTTCACATCATTGGAAAATCAAAAGAAATCAGCCAAGACCTCAGAAAAGAAATTGTAGACCTCCACAAGTCTGGATCATCCTTGGGAGTCATTTCCAAACGCCTGAAGGTACCACGTTCATCTGTACAAACAATAGTACCCAAGTATAAACACCATGGGACCACGCAGCCCTCATACCACTCAGGAAGGAGACGCATTCTGTCTCCTAGAGATTAATGTACTTTGGTGCGAAAAGTGCAAATCAATCCCAGAACAACAGCAAAGGACCTTGTGAAGATGCTGGAGGAAACAGGTACAAAAGTATCTAGATCTACAGTAAAACAAGTCCTATATCGACATAACTTGAAAGGCCGCTCAGCAAGGAAGAAGCCACTGCTCCAAAACCACCATAAAAAAGCCAGACTACGGTTTGCAACTGCACATGGGGACAAAGATCGTACTTTTTGGAGAAATGTCCTCTGGTCTGATGAAACAAAAATTTAACTGTTTGGCCAGAATGACCATCGTTATGTTTGGAGGAAAAAGGAGGACGCTTGCAAGCCGAAGAACACCATCCCAACCGTGAAGCACGGGGGTGGCAGCATCATGCTGTGGGGATGCTTTGCTGCAGGAGGGACTGGTGCACTTCACAAAATAGATAGCATCATGAGGAAGGAAAATGATGTGGATATATTGAAGCAACATCTCAAGACATCAGTCAGGAAGTTAAAGCTTGGTCGCAAATGGGTCTTCCAAATGGACAATGAACCCAAGCATACTTCCAAAGTTGTGGCAAAATGGCTTAAGGACAACAAAGTCAAGGTATTGGAGTGGCCATCACAAAGCCCTGACCTTAATCGTATAGAAAATGTGTGGGCAGAACTGAAAAAGCGTGTGCGAGCAAGGAGGCCTATAAACCTGACTCAGTTACACCAGGAGGAATGGGCCAAAATTCACCCAACTTATTGTGGGAAGCTTATGGAAGGCTACCCAAAACGTTTGACCCAAGTTAAACAATTTAAAGGCAATGCTACCAAATACTAATTGAGTGTATGTAAACTTCTGACCCATTGGGAATGTGATGAAAAAACTAAAAGCTGAAATTAATCATTCTCTCTACTATTATTCTGACATTTCACATTCTTAAAATAAAGTGGTGATCCTAACTGACCTAAGACAGGGAATTTTAAATGTCAGGAATTGTGAAAAACTGAGTTTAAATGTATTCAAATCAAATCAAATCAAATTGTATTGGCCACTTGCGCCGAATACAACAGGTGCAGACATTACAGTGAAATGCTTACTTACAGCCCTTAACCAACAGTGCATTTATTTTTAACAAAAAGGTAAAAATAAAACAACAACAAAAAAAGTGTTGAGAAAAAAAGAGCAGAAGTAAAATAAAATAACAGTAGGGAGGCTATATATACAGGGGGGTACCGGTGCAGAGTCAATGTGCAGGGGCACCGGCTAGTTGAGGTAGTTGAAGTAATATGTACATGTGGGTAGAGTTAAAGTGACTATGCATAAATCATTAACAGAGTAGCAGCAGCGTAAAAGGATGGGGTGGGGGGGCAGTGCAAATAGTCCGGGTAGCCATGATTAGCTGTTCAGGAGTCTTATGGCTTGGGGGTAGAAGCTGTTGAGAAGTCTTTTGGACCTAGTATTTGGCTAAGGTGTATGTAAACTTCCGACTTCAACTGTATTTATTTCTCAGCTGCTATTTCTCAGCTTTATTTCGCATGACAATAACCGGCTGACAAAATGTTATGACCGCCACAGTCCTACCAAAGACAACCCCCTTCCCTTCTTCTTCTCTGGTCAGATGAGACTTTGGCGAATCCTGGCCGAAGGGTCGCGTCACCTTGTCTGCGGGCTAATGAGATGAAGGCGCGTTGGCGAGATGCTGACCTTTTCTGAGCGGTGTCCATATTAAATGGAACAATTATTGCCGTTCAGAGATACGGCGGCGCGGGGGGACGACAGGCCTTTCAATCAAGCCCGTTGTGACTGGATAAATGTTTAATTTTCACTTTTTCCTGAATGCCAGGTGCCATGTTAAGGACTGGCTTTCCTGAATGGCAGGGTGGCAGTGCTGTGACACTTTTGTAATGACCGGATTAAAGGGTTCGGGAAAATAACATTACATGGCGAGACTTGGGGCTTAAATAAACTCCTGACACATTACACAATGAGTGACACAATGAGTTTAGAGGGCATCCAGCCTCTCTCTCAGGCACATGAGCTTACACTGTTGGGGTAGCATACGCTAACAAGCATGTAGATTAATGTAATAATGTCCATGTTTTTCACATACACTATACCAGGGGTAAACAACTCAGTCCCAACCTGGACACCTAGTGATGTTTTCACTGTGACCATAAAAGCATAATCAAAAAGTCCAAAGTCTTTAATATACTAACCCTTTTTTCTGAATGACAGATGGCATCTTAGTTCATCAAAAACATGAATCCTTCTCCGATAACACCTCCAATCTAACCTAAATATGCAAACAGATAAGAAACAAGCCTCCTGTTTACCTCGTATTCCTGTGAAAACTTCAGGTTGTCGTTGGCTTTCAAGCGCTCCAAATGATCGGCCAGGTCCAGGATGGAGATTGGTGGGTGGCTGGCCATGCCTGTCAATCAAACGGAAGAGGTCAGTCGCCAGGGGTGAGGGGGTCGCTACCACGGTTACAATCAGTGAATCATTAGAAAAGCAGCATGTGTGTAACAGGGGGATGGAGAAGTGGATCGTTGTTAGGCAATTTTTTCACTCAAAGCAGTGGCATGCTCATAGGAAGATATGGACAGGAAAGGAAGCCAATGAGAAGTCATCGAGCAGACTTCACTTCCTGTAACACTTCCTACTGTGAGAGAAGAATGTTATTCACACCGAGCGGCCGAGGGAGTTAGCATGACGGAAGACATTCACACAAACAAACAAACAAACCACAAACAAACAAATCACCAAGTTAAGCCAAGATGTTGTTTTCTGCTTTGAGTGATGACATGTTACTAGGATGTGTAATTTTTTTGCTCTGCCTCCTGCGATGGATGGCATGGTAATAAGTAACGTGTGGATTAGATGGGGGTGAGATTGACTGCAAGTGTCTACGTAGAAAGGAGGAGGAGGGGGAGGGGGATGAAGAGAAAAACTAACGGAACAAAACAAAAGAGAGAAAGAAAGAATGTGGTGAATGCATAAACAAGACCAACTAACTTGACGAATGGAAGTTACTGGGGTAACCGGGGTCACCTGAACCTGCGGAGAAACGGCGATATAAATAAAAACGTCGCAGACGATCGTGCAATGTGATGATTCCTTTGTTTAAGGGGTAGAAACCGTTGGGGAAGGTGACTGACGAAACTAGAGTTATACACTGTATCATCTAAATGTCACATAGATCTGTTAGTAACGCACACATTGACATGCTAGAAGCTAGCCTATGCCACCATGCGTAAATCGGTGGGAAAGACATGAAAACACTCAACAAAACAGACCCGGAGAAACAAGAACTGAGTCAAGCGATCGCACAATCCTATCATAATGAGATCCATTCTGACCATCAGATATCCTACAAAGTCTGCAGGCAGGAAGTTTCACCTTGCATAAACATTTTTTGTTGGACTTTACTTTGACAAGGTAGAACTGACATTGTTGAATGTAAATAGTGTTAGCACACAGGCTACCAATGTATTCTGTATAAGTTGTTTGTGGCGAAGGTATGTGAAGAGAACAGAGGAGAGAGCAGAGAAGGGGGTTGTGTGGGGTTGACCGAAGTCACTATGTACCGACCCGTCAAGGTTTGGACACACCTACTCATTCAAGGGTTTTTCTTTATTTTTACTATTTTCTACATTGTAGAATAATAGTGAAGACATCAAAACTATGAAATAACACATATGGAATCATGTAGTAACCTAAAAAGTGTTAAACAAATAAAAATATATTTTATATTTGAGATTCTTCAAATAGCCACCCTTTGCCTAGATGACTGCTTTTGCACACTCTTGGCATTCTCTCAACCAGCTTCATGGGGTAGTCACCTGGAATGCATTTCAATTAACAGGTGTGCCTTGTTAAAAGTTAATTTGTGGAATTTATTTCCGTCTTAATGCGTTTGAGCCAATCAGTTGTGTTGTGACAAGGTAGGGGGGTATACAGAAGATAGCACCTATTTGGTAAAAGACCAAGTCCGTATTATGGCCAGAACAGCTCAAATAAGCAAGAGAAATGACAGTCCATCACTACTTTAAGACATGAAGGTCAGTCAATCTGGAAAATGTCAAGAACTTTGAAAGTTTCTTCAAGTGCAGTCGCAAAAACCATCAAGCGCTGTGATGAAACTGGCTCTCATGAGGACCGCCACCGAATGGAAGACCCAGAGTTACCTCTGCTGCAGAGGATAAGTTCAATAGAGTTACCAGCCTCAGAAATTGCAGCCCAAATAAATGCTTCACAGAGTTCAAGTAACAGACACATCTCAACATCAACTGTTCAGAGGGGACTGTGTGAATCAGGCCTTCATGGTCGAATTACTACAAAGAAACCACTACTAAAGGACACCAATAAGAAGAAACCTGCCTGGGCCAAGAAACACGAGCAATGGACATTAGACCGGTGGAAATGTGTCCTATGGTCTGGAGTCCAAATTGGAGATTTTTGGTTCAAACCGCTGTGTCTTTGTGAGACGAGGTGTAGGTGAACGGATGATCTCTGCATGTGTATCTCCCACCGTAAATCATGGAGGAGGAGGTGTTATGGTGTGGGGGTGCTTTGCTGGTGACACTGTCTGTTATTTATTTAGAATTCAAGGCACACTTAACCAGCATGGCTACCACAGCATTCTGCAGCGATACGCCATCCCATCTGATTTGGGCTTAGTGGGACTATCATTTGTTTTTCTACAGGACAATGACCCAACACATCTCCAGGCTGTGTAAGGTCTATTTTACCAAGAAGGAGAGTGATGGAGTGCTGCATCAGAGGACCTGGCCTCCACAATCCCCCGACCTCAACCCAATTGAGATGGTTTGAGATGAGTCGGACGGTAGAGTGCAGGAAAAGCAGCCAACAAGTGCTCATCATATGTGGGAACTCCTTCAAGACTGTTGGAAAAGCATTCCAGGTGAAGCTGGTTGAGAAAATGCCAAGAGTGTGCAAAGCTGTCATCAAGGCAAAGGGTGGCTATTTGAAGAATCTCAAATATAAAATATTTTTTGATTTGTTTAAAAAGAAATTGGTTACTACATGATTCCATGTGTGTTATTTCATAGTTTTGATATCTTCACTATTATTCTACAATGTAGAAAATAGTAAAAATAAAGAAAAACCCTTGAATGAGTAGGTGTGTCCAAACTTTTGACTGGTACTGTATGTCTAGGCTTAAACACAGCTGCCGAAATGTTGACTCAGGACACTTTTTGGCCACGGGTGGGAGGGTTCGTGAGGCGACTCCACAAAGTGCTGTCATCCTGTCCCAGATAGAGGTTTCATAATAGCCGGGACACGGTGCCGTTTTTCCCACTCTCCCGCCTGAGACAGTGTCTGCGAGGGCACGTCAGTGGTCTTTTCATCTACACTGATAACACAAGTGGGCATTAGCTAATGGAAAAAGCGGAAAAGCGGAGCCTCTTTTCTCCCGCGCTCACTCGCTTTATTTCTCCAAGAGGTTGTTTCTATCAGCCTCTACCACTCAAGGCCCATTTTCAGCCGCCGGTTGACAATGGAACTGCCAATCGCCACGTGGCGCCATGCACACATCAAGCGTCCTCAAGATGGAAAAGCGCATTGAGGAGTAGCGAGGTGAGAGAGGGATGAAAGAGGGAGGAGCGAGGGAGGGAGGCGGGAGGGAGGGAAGAGAAGTGTGGTCTAATGTAGCACCAATCAGCACTGGAGAGGAAGCTGTAAAAGAGGGAGACAAAGATGTTTGGACCGCTCGAGCAAGTCGAGAGTCACTTTGAGAGGCTCTTTGGAAAATGAGAATGGTGTGCGAGACTAATCAAGATGGTTGTAGAGGATTCCGGAATAGGGAAAAGTGTGGTGGTTTAGATCACTCTGAAGTCCCCTTCTCAAAGTGAAAACTGAGAGGGGAAAAAACACCCCCTCTTGCCAAGTTTGACATTTCCAGTAATGGATATAACGTAATTGAGAGTAGGGGTTTCATAAATATGCATAATCTTTAAAAAATCTGCCTGCGGCTGGGATAATTTATTCCCTTTTCATACGAGCTGACCTGAAAAATGTGGCTTTGATATTACATTATTGGCAGTCCCTGAACACCTGTCCCACTGCTCTCGCTGCCAGAAGAACTCCAGTACCAAGTTGAGCGTGTCTCTTCACTCCAAAAATTTGAAAATGCATTGGCTCTCCAAGGGACAAAAGAACTGTGGCGGCCATCTTTTTCCCCTCTGCGACAAAAAGGGGTCACATGAACAGGCATGACCGCTGTTCACCTCGCCAGGGAAGGTCAAAAGGGAGGGGACGTTTGTGTTCACAGCTTGTCACTGGCCCACTCTTCTCTCCACTGTCCACTGCCTCATGTACAGGATGTAACATGGCACAGTGACAGTGTCATAGTTTCAGCTACCTGTGACTTCCAACATGCTACACTGTCACTCTGAGGAGACTAGTGTTAGCTTGGCAAAGGCTGCACCGACCTACAGATGTAGGTTCTTAATTTGATCAGTCTTTTGTTGCTGAGAATTTTCCTTCACAGCAGGAAATGCAAATTTGTAGTGTATTCGATGTTTAAAAAGATTTCCACTTTAAAATGTCAGTCTTGATTTGCACTAATGATGTATCAACCCTTACAAAAAATATCCATTCATTATAATCCACATAATAATTCACATTTTCTGTTGCTGCAGGTTTCTTTTCATGCTATAGCAAACTGGCTCAAATTAAGATCCTACATCTGTAGGTGACCCGTGAAGACAAGGACGATGTTAACTACCATGAAAGTGTTAGCCTTGCACTGCTGTCTCCAGCACCTCTATCTCCGGGGAGGAGTCAGTCAGTTTTGACCCTGTGTATCTTTTCCCCGCCACCTGTCCATTTTCCCTCAAGTCCAGCCACACTTTGAACAATGACCCCCCAGAATGTTCTAGTCACGGGAACTATGTGAGAAGTGTTGGTTTAGCATTTAGGTGGTGTCTTTTAAAGAGGTCACGCATAAGACATTCACACACTTCCCCAATGATAACAAACCTGATTTGATATATTACATTAATTCTGCTGCTTCACCTACTAAGTCAGGTGAAGATAAAGTAACTACAGTGGGGAGAACAAGTATTTGATACACTGCCGATTTTGCAGGTTTTCCTACTTACAAAGCATGTAGAGGTCTGTAATTTTTATCATAGGTACACTTCAACTGTGAGAGACGGAATCTAAAACAAAAATCCAGAAAATCACATTGTATGATTTTTACACGGCAGGACCTGGTCAATGACCTGAAGAGAGCTGGGACCACAGTCTCAAAGAAAACCATTAGTAACTCACTACGCCGTCATGGATTAAAGTCCTGCAGCGCACGCAAGGTCCCCCTGCTCAAGCCAGCGCATGTCCAGGCTCGTCTGAAGTTTGCCAATGACCATCTGGATGATCCAGAGGAGGAATGGGAGAAGGTAATGTGGTCTGATGAGACAAAAATAGAGCTTTTTGGTCTAAACTCCACTCGCCGTGTTTGGAGGAAGAAGAAGGATGAGTACAACCCCAAGAACACCATCCCAACCGTGAAGCATGGAGGTGGAAACATCATTCTTTGGGGATGCTTTTCTGTAAAGGGGACAGGACGACTGTCCGCGTATTGAGGGGAGGATGGATGGGGCCATGTATCGCGAGATCTTGGCCAACAACCTCCTTCCCTCAGTAAGAGCATTGAAGATGGGTCGTGGCTGGGTCTTCCAGCATGACAAAGACCCGAAACACACAGCCAAGTCAACTAAGGAGTGGCTCCGTAAGAAGCATCTCAAGGTCCTGGAGTGGCCTAGCCAGTCTCCAGACCTGAACACAATAGAAAATATTTGGAGGGAGCTGAAAGTCCGTATTGCCCAGCGACAGCCCCGAAACCTGAAGGATCTGGAGAAGGTCTGTGTGGAGGAGTGGGCCAAAATCCCTGCTGCAGTGTGTGCAAACCTGGTCAAGACCTACAGGAAACGTATGATCTCTGTAATTGCAAACAAAGGTTTCTGTACCAAATATTCAGTTCTGCTTTTCTGATGTATCAAATACGTATGTCATGCAATAAAATGCAAATTAATTACTTAAAAATCATACAATGTGATTTTCTGTATTTTTGTTTTAGATTCCGTCTCTCACATGCTTTGTAAGTAGGAAAACCTGCAAAATCGGCAGTGTATCAAATACTTGTTCTCCCCACTGTACATCTTATTTTGACTAAGACGTCCGTAGTTTCTTAAGTCATTGAGTGATTACGGATCTAGGAAGCTTTGCAGTGGTTTGTGTGATTTATGTTTGCTTTCACAACAACAACAAAATCCCTTACCAGGCGTTTGGAAGTTCATGCGTCGAAGCTCCACAGGGTCGGTGGGGTTATGAGATGGAATCTCCTTGCTGTTGGGCAGACTTCCTTTTCTAGCTTCGGATTCTGCCCTTTTCCTGTGGGGAAAAAAACATTTCAAACTTTTTTATTTTTTATTATGTTTTGTGTTCTATCGTTTTTTGGTGCATTTTCATCCCTGTTGAAGATATTTCCCAAAATTAAATGACACTATAATAAAATGTATACATTTTCAATATACAATATGTCTTAATGATGAATTACATCTGATGTGTTCCAGCATAGTTTGTGTCCTCCTTTAATCTGACAGATTGTGTTATGTTTTGTATACATGGGGATGAATGCTACTCTTAGTGGGACATATATCTCAATGTTCATAAACGTTTATAAGATTAACATTTCAAGAAGCATAAAGTTTAAAGCCTGGTGATGAACTTAAGTGCATCTTTAATTCATTCCGATAATGGGAATGCAGTCTAATAAATTCCATATCATGCTTATGAGAGAATAGAGAGGTGCCATAAATACACACAATCCCTGAGATTAACCTACAGGGCATTGGGAGATTTCATCAATGAAATATAATCCTTCTACATAGGGGATATAATACTTTTGACCACTTATTTATAAAACAGTGCAGTCTCTGACAAAGAGCTTTGACACAGATCTGCCCAAAGACTCAATACGGTGACATTTGATCTGTCTAATGAGAAGTGTACAGAGTAAAAGGGGGACTGTCACTATACTAGAAGTGACCTTTCAAAACAGTTTATCATCATTTGACCTCTGACCTCCAACCTCTCTTCATTAGGGTTAAGTAAAATCACTGACCTGTGACCTTTGCATTATATGGGAAGCAATAAGGCTTGTGTAAATAGCCTGGGGGGGGGTCAATGGTGTAATGGTCAAGGACAACAACAAAGGATGAAATGGGTCGTGTGAGGTCATCGTTGCATGCGTTTGAACACACGTAGATGGGAACATACAGAATGAGTCATACGATTTGCTACATTTGTTGGAGAATGCAGGCATGAAAAAAAAGGCTGAAAATGATAGCATGGGTACATCTGAACCGATATCTGAACACATACAATAGTCTATGTATGGCATTGTGAGAGTACGGTAAAGTGTACCTTAGCCATAACCTACAATGTAATAACCATCTAGCAATGCAAGGGCTCATCTGGTAAAAACACAGGGTTAATCAAATTGAAAGCTGAATTAAAAATGGAATGAAATGATTTGGGAGTAGTTGTGCGGGGAAAGCTGGGCAAACGCTGTTAAAGTGTTACAGTACCGGTACAGTATAGTGCTTTCCCGGCCAGTGAGTATATTTGGCTGTGATGTAATGCTGTTGAAGAAATATATCTATTTGTGATATATTATTGGCATTCAATGTTCATGCCAACTAGCATTTTGAGAATTAAGGAGAAAGTGATGGGGAGCAGTCTTGGCATTGTAATGCATGTTGGTTCTGTTCTAGGCATGCAAGTCAGTTGTGTCTTGCGTACAAGCGGTGAGACATTGAATTCAATAGAAATCTAAGAAATAAGGATTTCTAGGGGTTGTGTTTATCAATAAATTGACCCTTTGTATTGAGACAGACAGGACATTTAGACATGTTTGGTCAATGGAAAATTGAAATGGTGATATGGGTTCTCGTCAAATACAAAATACTATTAATATTTGTAATGTAATGTAGGGTGAGAGTAATGGAAGAAAGGAAAGCACACTTAGAATATATTTTTGAAAATGAACTGTCCTGGCTGATCAAATATATGATGTCAATTCAAATACTATCATCTGGAACGTAGGTCAGAATTCAATCAATGCAAGCAGCTGACTTTTAAACGTGCTTTGGTGGGTCAAAAGTGCAGTTGCGGGAACTCGCTTTCTGCAATGATTGAACTCTGCCTAACAAGCTAGAGGGTAGGAAATGTCTGCAAAGGGATAGAAAAAGGGTTGAGGTAGGGGTAGTTGTGGTATTGTCAGACATATCACATCCTTTCGCTCTTACCTGTCTGGTTTGCTGCTCCATTCGAAAGCAAGGAAAATAAAGCATGACAGGATGTTAGCTGGCACGTCAACATGACCCGGCGATAACAATCGCATCTCAATGTTGGTTGGCGTGCAAGATTAGTGTCGCTTCACTACCGACACCATGCTCAATTATGCCGCCTTGGGTATGTGTCGTTTAAAATGCTATGATTTCATCCCAGGTGCAATCCAAAGATGTATCGTTTATTTAGTAGTTTCAGGTGATTGTTTGTCACTCGAGCATGGAAGGGCTCGGTGTATCTGTTTCTATCCTAAAGAATAACTACATCAAGGCAACAACACATGACAATTGTGATACTACTGATTACTGATTATACAAAATAACGTGCTTGCATGGAGTTTTGAAGAAAATACATTCAAAAAAGACTAGATAATATAATTTGAGCTTATATGGCCTTTCCCCTTAACGTTGTAACAAAAGCCGCTTACGTTCGTTGTGATCTATAATGGGGACTGGGACACGGGGAACCTTGACTTTCAGCTCAAATTAACATAAAAATGTTTGTGACCTGTATCCGAGTGTGCATGTAGGTGTGTATCTTGCTGTGACTGATTTATACAGCTAATCAGCGATGCTGTGGGGCTATTATTTCGTCCTTTCCCCCTGCCGCAACACACACAGTAACATGAATGTTGTCCTTTGCTCCTCACACTGGCCACCAATTATATTAGATACAAATGTATCTTAACAAGTTAAATATTTCCTGGTTATGTTCAGGAAAGTCCCGACACGCTGGTGACATTGACTTAGTAAACACGCTGGTGACATTGACTTGGTAAACACGCTGGTGACGTTGACTTGGTAAACACGCTGTTGACATTGACTTAGTAAACACGCTGGTGACGTTGACTTGGTAAACACGCTGGTGACATTGACTTGGTAAACACGCTGGCGACATTGACTTAGTAAACACACTGGTGACATTGACTTGGTAAACACACTGGTGACATTGACTTGGTAAACACACTGGTGACATTGACTTAGTAAACATGATGGTGACATTGACTTAGTAAACACACTGGTGACATTGAGTGGACAACATACCTATTGATAGACTATAAGCCCAGGCTTCACTTCTCTCAAGGCTGATTCTCCCAGTAATGCATTAATACACTCTACAATGCCATTCAATGTGGATGCTATGGAGACTGATTCACTTGGCCCAAAGCAGTATTCAATCTAGGTGTCAAATAAAAGAGGGAGAAGCTAGAGAGAAATGTGTCCTCGTAACGCACCAGGTCAACAGGGGGTCACCAAGCAGGCCTGGAGCTTGGCTCTCTTGTGTGTGTGTGTGGTTCTAAAGCAGCATGCACTGCCACGCAGCAAATACTGTACTCTGAGTGCTCCCCTCCTACGCTTGACTGATGAACGGTGGCGGCGAACGGTCAGCTTCCGCTGGAGGTTCAGACATGCTCTGATTTCTTCTGTGTATGTGTGCATGTGTGTGACTGTGTGTGTGATTGAGTGTGTCTGTCTGATATGTAGACTGTTTGTGTGACAGTGTATTTGAATGTGCTTCATTTGACTTTGATGATGCAAGTCTCTCTCTCTCTCTCTCTCTCTCTCTCTCTCTCTCTCTCGCTTCACTTTCTCCAGTCCTTACCTCTTGTACAGGAGGATGGCAATGACGATGCAGATGATGAAGACCACAGCGAGCACTGGGCCCACCACCCAGATAAGTCCCTCCTCCTCATCAATGATTGGTTGGGGGTCAAGGTCCGCTGACACAACAGGGTCGGAGTAGGGGCTGGTGGCATACATGGTCTAGGAAGGAGAGGAAGGGGAGTTGTATTAGTCATCACTGTGTTATTTTGTTGAGCCTCTCAGGCTACACTTTACATGACATAGGCATTATGCTACCACTGTAACTACTAGTGGAATAACTACTTTAATAACCATGCAGTAGGCTAGTTCTACATGCAGGTAGTGTAGAGTAGAGTAGAGAAGGGGAAATTGTTTTATCACAACAATGTAGTTAGGTGTCCAGACTACGATAGGAAATATTTTTTGGCTGATTCTAATGTCACTATTCCTCTGCCTCCCATGAATTTGAAAACATATTTTGTGGTCCCAGTTCAGACTAGGTTCCTTATCATTCCTCAAAATGAAGTGATATCTTACTCCTGACTGTGTAGCTGTCTAGAAAAACAACCTGCACTCTCTCATATCTCTGTGAACCCTCACAGCTGCGCTCCAATCAATAGACCTCAACCCTTCAGTGAGGCCACCGAAAGTTCAAAATTGTCCAAGTTTCAACTTTTCCTCTACTAGTACATGTATATTCCGTCAGTCTTTCACAAAGACATCAGGACAACCTGTATGTGCCGAGTAGGCTAAGATTTGCCCATTCAAAGTTATTGTGTCAATGCAAATTTACAAATTCACCTATCCAAACGATATGGGCACGTCGTAATATCCATAACATCTCTCATTTGTGACTGAGTTAATTTACGTAGTTCTGAGTGGAACGAGATAAAGACTGGGGCTTTGGGGCCAAGAAAAAGCCAATCAGTGCTGTGGTGGGCAAATTAAAGATTTCCCCCCGTTTTGTCCGCCCGCCCGCCCTAATCATGCCCCTTTCTCCTTTGATCCACACACACTCCTTCTCGGTCTGTCTCTCTCACACACACACACACACATATACACACACCCTAGCTGCAGTGGAGGAGATAAGGGCATCCGCACGGTGAGCGTGCAATTAAAGAGGAGTCCCGTTATCGAGTTATTTCTGCGATTGACTGGAGCCTCTGGGGGATTTCCCCTTTACAGTAGCAGGCTCTGTTCTTGCCCTTTTTCAGGTACCAGGGCTCAAACGGACTTGACGTAACACATCCAGCCAAGGGACGTGCCCCCTGCCAAGACGTCAAAGACCCAAATCAATTGCATTTAATATGCAACTTTAAACACGAGGGAAAAAGATTCCTGTAAAAGGAAATCGCCAGAGGGCTGACTGTAGCGCATGTCTGAACTAATTCCTTTATGGAGTGGGGTGTCTAAGAGAATAGAAGGAAACAAATGTTGAGAGAGAGCGAGAGAGAGAGGTTTTTTAAGAAAAAAGCATAAAAAGGCATATACTTACATTTTCAGAGATCTCGAGGACAGCAAGCACAAAGAAGATGTACTCTTGGCCGTTGGCGAGCTGCTTGTTTTCAAAGTCACCATAGATCTTGGTGTCTCCCAGAGTGAAGTCGGTGGGAAGGTCTTTGAAGTAGGCCGCGATGTAGGCTTTGGGCTCAGCTTGCCTCCGGAAGCGAAGGCCTCGGCTTGTTCGGTTAATCTCTTTGAGCAGCTAAAAGTGAAAAGAGTTGAGACGATGTAGCTAGACAGTCGATAAAAAAGACACACAAAGAATGTTTTGCACACAAACACACACATTTTTTACATTTTAGTCATTTAGCAGACGCTCTTATCCAGAGCGACTTACAGTTAGTGAGTGCATAGATATATTTTTTTTCATACTGGTCCCCCGTGGGAATCAAACGCACAACCCTGGCGTTGCAAGTGCCATGCTCTACCAACTGAGCTACACAGACACACAGACACACACACACACACACACTACAAATCTGTGTTACATCCCTTCTGATTACAAAAGCTCAAACTACTGATTGCATAGGAAGACGAAATATGACCATTTGGATTTAATTTGTTCTACGCTGTAAGGATTTTTCTAAATGAGATTCTATAATAACGTAAATACTGTCAAAAATTTCAAAAGGATTTTAAGTAAAATAAAGAGATTTTTTTAGAAAGGAGACTATGTTTTGACATTCCAGTGGCATGAAATAGAATAGGAAGAGATGCCATGCTCTGCTGTGTGTGTGTGTGTGTGTGTGTGTGTGTGTGTACATGCATAAATATGATTATTGTTTATTTTTGGCTACATTGACAATGCAAAGAAGACAGCGAGTGCTAAAGCAATGCATCATCTTTAGAATGAATGAGAGGCAAATGTGGTAAACTGACTGAATACTTGTCGATAGGTAGAGATGGACTTCATTCTGTTAATATTGTGTTGATATATTTCCATCAGACTCCCCAGACACCAGCAACCTTTTGGAACTATCATGACCGCATGATGGCTTGTAGTCATTGGAATGTACAATTTTAAAACAGTATAATAGCAAATGCCCTGTGGCATGCTAGACAATATAGGTGAGGCTACTCATTGAAAGTGCTGAGCGCACCAACTGTACTGTAAGTACCAAGCCCCTAAAGGTATCAATTAAACAACAATGCAATGGTGTTCTGTTGCTTGTTAGGCATGGGTAATTAAATACACACACACAAACACACACACACACACGAAGAACACCCTTGGCTCCATTTCCTACAGCTTTTGTAAGTGGCCAGAAGCATTACGCAACATCTAAATCAAAAGAAAGTGGTGAGTCCCCGAGCATTAGCACTAGGCTAGCCCCTTCTCCACTCCCCCCGTCACAAATTGCATTGTTACACTGCACTAATAGGGAGACTAGACATTATTTACCCGCTAGCAACACCAGGCAACTTGATCAGAATGTGAATCAGGTCACACTCTTACAATGGGAGTGTGATTGCTTCCGCAGAAAAACAAAGCCAAATTTGTCTCGCTCTTATGGGAAAGTGTAATGTTGTGCAGTTCTACACTCAAGTGCTATTGCTATAGGCTGCATAACTAGGTCTAAGTATACCTATGTGGTTCTGGGTGCAATAACGCTGATTCATGCCCAACTGAAATAAAAAGGTGATTCAGTGTATGTAATGGTGTGAGACATCTATTGGTTTCATGTCTGCTTGATTTATAGTGAACAAAAATATAAAAATGCAACATGCAAGAATTTCAAAGATCTTATTGAGTTACAGTTCATATAAGGAAATCAGTCAATTGAAATAAATTCATAAGGCCCTAATCTATGGATTTCACATGACTGGGAATACAGATCTGTTGGTCAAAGATACCTTTAAAAAAAGGTAGAGCCGTGGATCAGAAAACCAGTCAGTATCTGGTGTGACCACCATTTGCCTCATGCAGCGTGACACATCTCCTTCGCATAGTGTTGATCAGGTTGTTGATTGTGGCCTGTGGAATGTTGTCCCACCCCTCTTCAATGGCTGTGCGAAGTGGCTGTCAATCGAGAGTACACCTCAATCCAGAGCATCCCCGCATTACCCGCTCCTCCGCACACTCCACTGGCTTCCAGTTGAGGCTCGCATCTACTACAAGACCATGGTGCTTGCCTACGGAGCTGTGAGGGGAACGGCACCTCCTTACCTTCAGGCTCTGATCAGACCCTACACCCAAACGAGGGCACTACGTTCATCCACCTCTGGCCTGCTAGCTCTCCTACCTCTACGGAAGCACAGTTTCCGCTCAGCTCAGTCAAAGCTATTCGCTGCTCTGGCACCCCAATGGTGGAACAAGCTATTTTTTTTTAAGTGGTTGTCCCACTGGCTATCATAAGTTGAATGCACCAATTTGTAAGTCGCTCTGGATAAGAGCGTCTGCTAAATGATGTAAATGTAAAAATCCCAAACATGCTCAATGGGTGACATGTCTGATGAGTATGCAGGCCATGGGACATTTTCAGCTTTAGGAATTGTGTACAGATCCTTGCAGCCTGGGGCTGTGTATTATCATGCTAAAACATGAGGTGATGCCGGCAGATGAATGGCACGACAATGGGCCTCAGGATCTTGTCACGGAATCTCTGTGCATTCAAATTGCCATCAATAAAATGCAATTGTGTTCATTGTCGGTAGCTTATGCCTGCCCATAACATAACCCCACCGCCACCTTGGGGCACTCTGTTCACAAAGTTGAAATCAGCAAACTGCTCGCCCACACAACGCCATACACGTGATCTGTGGTTGTGAGGCCAGTTGGACGAACTTCCAAATTCTCTAAAACAACGTTGGAGGCGGCTTATGGTAGAGAAATGAACATTCAATTCTCTGGCAACAGCTCTGGTGGACATTCCTGCGGTCAGCATGCCAATTGCACGATCCCTCAAAACTTGAGACGTCTATGGAATTGGGTTGTGTGACAAAACTGCACATTTTAGAGTGGCCTTTTATTGTCCCCAGCACAAGGTGCACCTGTGTAATGATCATGCTGTTAATCAGCTTCTTGATATGCCACACCTGTCAGGTGGATGGATTATCTTGGCAAAGAAATGCTCACTAACAGGGTTGTAAACAAATCTGTGCACAAAATATGATTTTGTATGTTCGTATGGAACATTTCTGGGATCTTTTATTTCAGCTCATGAAACATGGGACCAACACTTTCCATGTTGCGTTTATATTTTTGTTCAGTGTATGTGGTTTAAGACTACCCAAAAGTACACATCGCATCAACGTGAGCCAACTCCATATCTCTCCCTCTGGAGTGAGTGTGTGCCTATCAAGTTTCTGCAATGGCTTTGGCTCGGGGGGGTGGTGTCACTACCCGATAATGTCTTCAATCATCTCCCTTGTCAACACGGCTAAAACAAACCGCCCTTGGGAAAAGTTGTGAAAAGGTGAGAGCCCAATATTAACAAACAAATCAATTCTGACGGTAGGGGGCACCTTTCTGGTAATCGGTCAAGGTGTGAGACATGAAAATCGGCAGATGAGACTCAGCGAAACAACAACATGGTTCTTCTCAGAGATAAAGTGTATGCTCATATTATGTTTTTTGCTTGCTCCATTTACTGCATTAGGAATAAATAATCCCCATAAGTACCTACTCACAATGACAAGTAAAGTATTTAATGGATATTAATCTATCCTGATCTACTTACATCAAAAGTCTAGTGATGCAAAAGGTGCTAAAACCTGTTCACACTTGGGTTGGGATAAATCATGGCGCCAGAGGGAATGGCGGCCGTTTTATGGGCTCCTGACCAATTGTGCAATTTTTTTATATTCTTTGCACTGATCTTAACTTTTTCTGTACATAATGTTACCGCCATCGTTTCCTATGACCCAAAAGTGCTTCTGGACATCAGAACAGCTATCACTAACCTCGATTTGGACGAGGACTTCTACTTCAATCAGTCAGAGATGAAAGACATTGATTATTGCGGACCAGGCCCAAGTCCCTGACATTCGAAGAAGGAGGAGACAGTGGCGTGTGGGATACCTGACGAGACTCACTGGATACCTCCCTGAAGAAAAAACTGGATGAGCTCCATTTGAGACTATACTATCAATGTGATCTGAAGAGCTGTAATATCCTATGTTTCTCAGAGTCGTGGCTGAACAAGAACATGGTAAATATAAATCTAGCTGTTTTTTCGGCAGGACAGAATGGCTGCGTCGTGGAAGCTCAGAGGAGGGTGTTTGTGTGCCTCTTTGTCAACAACAACTGGTGCCCGATCTCTAATATTAAGGAAGTCTTGAGGTTCTGCTCACCTGAGTTAGAATACCTCAAGATAAGCTGTAGACCAGATTATTTACCATTGATGTTTATTTACCACCACAAACCAATGCTGGCACTAAGACCGCACTTAACGAGCTGTATGGGGCCATAAGCAAACAAGAAAATGCTCACCCAGAGGCGGCGCTCCTAGTGGCCGGTGACTTTAATGCAGGAAAACAGAAATCCGTTTTACCTCATTTCTACCAGCGTGCAACTTGAGGTGAAAAAACTCTAGATCACATTTACTTTACACACAGAGACGAATACAAAGCTCTCCCTCACCCTCCGTTTGGCAAATCTGACCATACAAGCAAAAACTTAAACAGGAAGTAGCAGTGATGCGCTCAATATGGAAGTGGTCCGAGGAAGCAGATGTTAAGCTACAGGACTGTTTTGCTAGCACAGAATGGAATATGTTCCGGGATTCATCCGATGGCATTGAGGAGTTTACCACATCCTGAGTGGCGCAGTGGTCTAAGGCACTGCATCGCAGTGCTAACTGTGCCACTAGAGATCCTGGTTCGAATCCAGGCTCTGTCGCAGCCGGCCGCGACCGGGAGACTCATGGGTGGCGCACAATTGGCCCAGCGTCGTCCAGGGTAGGGGAGGGAATGGCCGGCAGGGATGTAGCTCAGTTGATAGAGCATGGCGTTTGCAACGCCAGGGTTGTGGGTTCAATTCCCACGGGGGGCCAGTATATATAAAAAAATATGTATTCACTAACTGTAAGTCGCTCTGGATAAGAGCGTCTGCTAAATGACTAAAATGTAAATGTAATGTAAATGTAGTAACCGGCTTCATTAATAAGTGCATCAACGACGTTGTCCCTACAGTGACTGTATGTACATATCCCAACCAGAAGCCATGGATTACAGGCAACATCTGCACTGAGCTAAAGGCTAGAGCTGCTTTCAAGGAGCGGGACTCTAATCCGGACACTTATAAGAAATCCTGCTACGCCCTCCGATGAACCATCAAACAGGCAAAGCGACAATACTTCACCAGCTCTGACGCTTGTCGGATGTGGCAGGGCTTGCAAACTATCACAAATTACAAAGGGAAACCCAGCCGCGGTGTCCAGTGGCACGAGCCTACCAAACGAGCTAAATACCTTCTATGCGCGCTTCGAGGCTAGCAACACTGAACTATGCATGAGGGCACCAGCTGTTGTGTTCATGCTCTCCGTAGCCGATGTGAGTAAGACCTTTAAACAGGTTAACATTCACAAGGCAGCAGGGCCAGATGGATTAGCAGGACACGTACTCAGAGCGTGCGCTGACCAGCTGGCAAGTGTCTTCACTGACATTTTCAACCTCTCCCTGACCCAGTCTGTAATACCAACATGTTTCTAGCAGACCACCAACAACGCCAAGGTAACCTGTCTAAATGACTATCCCGCTGTAGCACTCACATACAGTGCCTTGCAAAAGCATTCATCCCCCTTGGAGTTTTTCCTATTTTGTTGCATTACAACCTGTAATTTAAATTGATTTTTATTTGGATTTCATGTGATGTACATACACAAAATAGTCCAAATTGGTGAAGTGAAATGAAAAAAATAACTTGTTTAAAACAATTCTAAAAAATTAATAACGGAAAAGTGGTGCGTGCATATCTATTCACCCCCTTTGCTATGAAGCCCCTAAATAAGATCTGGTGCAACCAATTACCTTCAGAAGCCACATAATTAGTTAAATAAAGTCCACCTGTGTGCAATCCACCAGTGTCACATGATCTGTAACATGATCTCAGTATATATATACACCTGTTCTGAAAGGCCCCAGAGTCTGCAACACCACTAAGCAAGGGGCACCACCAAGCAAGCGGCACCATGAAGACCAAGGAGCTCTCCAAACAGGTCAGGGACAAATTACAGTATCAGTGTTGGGTTATAAAAAAATATCCAAAACTTTGAACATCCCACGGAGCACCATTAAATCCATTATTAAAAAAATTGAAAGAATATGGCACCACAACAAACCTGCCAAGAGAGGGCCGCCCACCAAAACTCACGGACCAGGCAAGGAGGGCATTAATCAGAGAGGCAATAAAGAGACCAAAGATAACCCTGAAGGAGCTGCAAAGCTCCACAGCGGAGATTGGAGTATCTGTCCATAGGACCACTTTAAGCTGTACACTCCACAGAGCTGGGCTTTATGGAAGAGTGGCCAGAAAAAAGCCATTGTTAAAGAAAAAAATAAGCAAAATGCATGTGGGAGACTCCCCAAACATATGGAAGAAGGTACTCTGGTCAGATGAGACTAAAACTGAGCTTTTTGGCCATCAAGGAAAACACTATGTCTGGCGCAAACCCAACACCTCTCATCACCCCGAGAACACCATCCCCACAGTGAAGCATGGTGGTGGCAGCATCATGCTGTGGGGATGTTTTTCATCAGCAGGGACTGGGAAACTGGTCAGAATTGAAGGAATGATTGATGGCGCTAAATACAGGGAAATTCTTGAGGGAAACCTGTTTCAGTTTCCAGAGATTTGAAACTGGCGCCGATGAAGATGGCGGCATCGCGAATAGCTCTTAGGAAACTTTGCAGTATTATTTTTTTTTTATGTATTATTTTTTACATTATTAGCTCAAAAAGTGTTTTGTATCATTACATACAGGCGGGGAAAACTATTGGATATCAGAGCGACGGTAACTCACCAGCATTACGACCAGGAATACGACTTTCCCGAAGCAGATCCTTTGTTTGCTCTCCCCAGGGCAACTGAACTGATTCCAGCGGCTGACCCAAAACATCGCCGGCGGAGGAGAGGCACTCGGAGCGGCCTGCTGGTTCGACTTAGGAGGCGCGCACACCATCCACCGCTTCCAAGTATACTACTCGCTAATGTTCAGTCTCTGGTTAACAAGACGACGAGCTCCGGGCAATGATTTCTTTCCAGAGAGACATCAAGGCCTGTAACATACATTGTTTCACGGAAACATGGCTCTCTTGGGATATTCTGTCGAAATCGGTCCAGCCAGATGGGTTCTCAGTTCATCGCGCCAACAGGAATAAATATCTCTCCGGGAAGCAGAGGTGTGTGTTTCCTGATTAACGACTCATGGTGTAATTGTAGTAACATACAGGAACTCGAGACTCCTTTTGGTCACCTGACCTAGAATATCTCACAATCAAATGCCGACTGTATTATCTACCAAGATCATTTTCTTCAGTTATAGTTACAGCCGTGTATATCCCCCCTCAAGCCGATACCACGACGGCCCTCAAAGAACTTCACTGGACTTTATGCAAACTGGAAACTGCATTTATTGTAGCCGGGATTTTAACAAAGCAAATTTGAGGACTAGGCTGCCGAAGTTCTATCAACATATCGACTGTTGTACTCGCGCTGCTAAAATCCTCGACCATTGCTATTCGAACTTCCGGGATGGTTATAAGGCCCTCCCCCGCCCTCCTTTCGGCAAATCTGACCACGACTCCATTTTGCTCCTCCCTTCCTATAGGCAGAAACTCAAACAGGAAATACCCGTGCTAAGGACTATTCAACGCTGGTCTGACCAATCGGAATCCACGCTTCACGATTGTTTTGATCACATGGACTGGGATATGTTCCGGGTAGCTTCCGAAAATAATTTTGACGAATATACTGAAACGGTGACTGACTATATCAGGAAGTGTATAGGTGATGTTGTGCCCACTGTGACTATTAAAACCTACCCTAACCGGAAACCATGGATAGATGGCAGCATTCGCGCAAATCTGAATGCGCGAAACACCGCATTTAACCATGGCAAGGTGACTGGGAATATGGCAGAATACAAACAGTGTAGCAACTCACTCCGCAAGGCAATTAAACTGGCAAAACATCAGTATAGAGACAAAGTGGAGTCGCAATTCAACGGCTCAGACACGAGACATATGTGGCAGGGTCTACAGACAATCATGGACTACAAAAGGAAAACCAGCCACGTCGCCGACACAGACGTCTAGCTTCCAGACAAGCTAAAAACCTTCTTCGCCTGCTTTGAGGATAACACAGTGCCACTGACGAGGCCCACTACCAAGGACTGTGGCCTCTCCTTCTCCGTGGCCGACGTGATTAAGACATTTAAGCATGTTAACCCCCGCAAGGCTGCCGGCCCAGACGGCATCCCTAGCCGCGTCCTCAGAGCATGCGCAGACCAGCTGGCTGGTGTGTTTATGGACATATTCAATCTCTCCCTTTCCCAGTCTGCTGTTCCCACATGCTTCAAGATGACCACCATTGTTCCTGTACCCAAGAGAGCAAAGGTAACTGAACTAAATGACTATCGCCCCGTAGCACTCACCTCTGTCATCATGAAGTGCTTTGAGAGACTAGTCAAGGATCATATAACTGCTACCTTACCTGTCACCCTAGACCCACTTCAATTTGCTTACCGCCCCAATAGATCCACAGACGATGCAATCGCCATCACACTGCACACTGCCCTATCCCATCTGGACAAGAGGAATACCTATGTAAGAATGCTGTTCATTGACTATAGCTCAGCATTCAACACCATAGTACCCTCCAAGCTCATCATTAAGCTCGAGGCTCTGGATCTGAACACCGCCCTGTGCAACTGGGTCCTGGACTTCCTGACGGGCCGACCCCAGGTGGTGAAGGTAGGAAACAACATCTCCACTTCGCTGATCCTCAACACTGGGGACCCACAAGGGTGTGTGCTCAGCCCCCTCCTGTACTCCCTGTTCAACCATGACTGCGTGGCAAAGCACGCCTCCAACTCAATCATCAAGTTTGCAGACGACACAACAGTAGTAGGCTTGATTACCAGCAATGACGAGACTGCCTACAGTGAGGAGGTGAGGGCTCTGGGAGTGTGGTGCCAGGAAAATAACCTCTCACTCAACGTCAACAAAACAAAGGAGATGATCGTGGACTTCAGGAAACAGCAGAGGGTGCACCCCCCTATCCATATCGACGGAACCACAGTGGAGAAGGTGGAAAGCTTCTAGTTCCTTAGCATACACATCACCGACAAACTTAAATGGTCCACCCACACAGACAGTGTGGTGAAGAAGGCGCAACAGAGCCTCTTCAACCTCAGGAGGCTGAAGAAATTCGGCTTGGCACCTAAAACCCTCACAAACGTTTACAGATGCACAATTGAGAGCATCCTGTCGGGCTGTATCACCGCCTGGTACGGCAACTGCACCGCCCGCAACCGCAGGGCTCTCCAGAGGGTGGTGCGGTCTGCCGAACGCATTACCAGGGGGAAACTACCCGCCCTCCAAGACACATACAGCACCCGATGTCACAGGATGGCCAAAAAGATCATCAAGGACATCAACCACCCGAGCCACTGCCTGTTCACCCTGCTATCATCCAGAAGGCGAGGTCAGTACAGGTGCATCAAAGCTGGGACTGAGAGAATGAAAAACAGCTTCTATCTCATATCAGACTGTTAAATAGCCTTCACTAGCACATTAGAGGCTGCTGCTGCCTATTGAAATCACTGGCCCCTTTAAGAAATGGAACACCAGTCACTTTAATAATGTTTACATATCTTGCACTACTCATCTCATATGTTTATACTGTATTCAATTCTATAATATTCTACTGTATCTTAGTCCATGCCGCTCTGTCATTGCTTGTCCATATATGTATATATTCTTAAATTCCATTCCTTACTAGTTTTGTGTGTATTGGGTATATGTTGTGAAATTGTTAGATATTACTTGTTAGATATTACTGCACTGTTAGAACTAGAAGCACAACCATTTCGCTACACCCGCTATAACATCTGCTAAACATGTGTATGTGACAAATAACATTGGATTTGATTTGACTGGGACGGAGGTTCACCTTCCAGCAGGACAATGACCCTAAGCATACTGCTAAAGCAACACTCGAGTTGTTTAAGGGGAAACATTGAAATGTCTTGGAATGGCCTAGTCAAAGCCCAGACCTCAATCCAATTGAGAATCTGTGGTATGACTTAAACGCTGCTGTACACCAGCAGAACCCATCCAACTTGAAGGAGCTGGAGCAGTTTTGCCTTGATGAATGGGAAAAAATCCCAGTGGCTAGATGTGCCAAGCTTATAGAGACTTACAGCTGTAATTGCTGCAAATGGTGGCTCTACAAAGTATTGACTTTGGGGGGGTGAATAGTTATGCACGCTCAAGTTTTTTAAATCTTATTTCTTGTTTGTTTCACCCCAAAAAATATTTACATCTTCAAAGTGGTAGGCATGTTGTGTAAATCAAATGATACAACCCCCCCAAAAACTATTAACATAGTTTATATGCAAATGATGCATCACAAAGAATACACACACTTCATGGTTTGAAGGCTAAATCATTATGTCAGCTTTCTCCCTAATGTACAAATGCACCTGAGGATACAGAGAGCACGAAAGCCTCAGAAATACCTAGACTGGCTAAATATAAAAGTTGTCAAGTACTTCGTGCATAACCAGCATGCTACCTTTCCCTTGAATAAGGATAGACAAAGAGGCCTGATGTAGCTCTCCAGGTAATTACTGTTGAGAGGGGAAGAGGGGGTGGGAAGGGCGGGATGAGTTGCAGTGCACTTGATGACTACTCCATGTTCTACCTAATTTCCATATGAAGAATTCTCTCTACAGCTATTTGCGTCAATCAACGAGCCCCGTCCCCAGGTTTCCCCACCCCCATCCTCTCATATCTGCAGAGTTAGAGTAGAATTCTTCCCACCACCTCTCTTTTTAGTAAGACTTGGGTTGAAGTCGATTCCATTGCAATTCAGTAAATATCGAGATCCCACAATAGGAATTGAATGTTACTGTTTAATAAGTACTTTTTGTGGTACCTACCTCTTCTAGGTTCATCTCATCTGGACTGTCCCAGGGTTTGAGGAACTTTCCTGTGCGCTGTTTCTTCAGAGGCACCACCACTATGTAGTATCCCCTGGAAAAGAAAGAAAACAACACATTGACAACGTATTTCAAGCTCTTCAAGGTCAAAGTTCATTGTCTGTTCACTCCATAACATGTTTACAATACACCATTGTTACATGGAAGGTCACATGCTGCGCCAAGACAAAACATACCAAGATCAAAGCTTTGAGCTTCAGACACAAAAATGTTTAGTGTCCCTGGGGACCATAACAAATGTTGATGTTGAGGAGCCTTGCGCTAATCCTGCAGGTGTAACAGGGTTGGAGGCGTGGAGGACAAGAGACAAAGATGACACATGATTGCGCCATTAGCTAGTTACGCTAGCCCGTTATCATTCCATTAAGAGTCGGTTTTCTTCCATGTTTGTCTTTTAATTGATGCATGATCAGAGAAGTCGGCGCACTGTTAGCCCCATGGGCTAATTAGTACCCCTCCGTGAGAGAGAGAAGAGGAGCTGGAATTAGAGGGATTTTCATCCCTCCATTGGGGCGACAAGGGAGATAAAGGCCTCTACCAGAGTTTTTTCGGGGCTTCTCCAGGCTGGGCACGGTGCTAGCTAGCGTTAGCCAGGAAGGCAGTGTGGCGGGCTGATGGGAAGCTAATTAGCTTAAGCACTGGCACGGGGGAGAGTGGGCCCGAGTGCGTCCAGCAAGATCAAAACCCCAGATTGGTTTGAAGTGCCAGTCTACAATCGGATCTGCGCGTTGGCCTTTTGACAACCCAGAGCTTAGTTGGAAAGAATGTAAGATACATTACAAGGCTTAATACTGAGGAGTGGGCTAAATTGGATGGGAGAATTCATGGTGTCATCTTCTCTGTGTTGAGGAACATAGATCAATAGGAACAGGCTTGATACAATGCAATTAATGTAATATACAGGGTACACTAAAGAAAGTGATGAACTCTTCAGTGCTGATGTTCTGACCTTTCAAACAGTATAAACAAAAAAAATGTGCTAAGAAATCTGTCAGAGTGTAAAATCTTGTCCCTTTCACTTCTTGAGTGCAACTATGCAGATGTAAAATAACAGCAATATGAGTGACATTATGCAATAAGGAGAAAGAAGCTTTAATGGTATCCTGCTGATTTAATTGAACCCAAAGACGAGCTCAAGGTCAATAAATGGATTAGGGCAGCCACAGAGGCAAATTAATTAAGTGCAATCAAATTAGGCTAAATAGCCAGCTCTATAAGTACAAGTCTGCAATTATCCATTAGCATTAGCATTAGTTTTAATCCCCGCCACTCACCTGACTTTCTCTGAAGTCTGGACTGAGGGCAGCTCCACAGAGACCATGCCATCCAAGTTGGTCTTGCCGGTCAGGTAGGGCTTGGTGCGCAGGATGTCCGGGGCGGTCATGGTGGAGACGCGGTGTTGGAGACCGCCTGCGCTGTTGCCCCGGTTGGTCAGTAGGAAGGAGTACTGCGTCCCGGCCTGCAGACCCGTGATAAGCTTCTGAGTGAGCTTTCCGTCCACCTCTACGCTCTGGCCATTGTCATAGAGGATCTGGATTTGCAATGGTAGGAAAGGGTGTGTGAATGTTGAGGAGATGCACTAATCCAACATTTGAGGTCTGTTTAGTCAGGGAAATGTCCGGACTTCTGCTCAATATGGTAGCTTGTTCAGATATTCATGTGACAACTATATTTTTGGCTGATGTCACTTCATATTTTCTGGATTGCTGTCCTCAAACATTGTTTATTAAAATACGGAAGATAATCAAAGAGCTCTTACTGTGAAGGGCTGAGCTGCGTTATAGTTGTCTGGGATCTCCCAGGTGAGGAGCACGGATGTCTTCATGGCAGCTTTCACATGAAAGTTTTTTGCAAACACTGCTAAAAGAAAAAGGGAGCAGATGATTTAGACACAAAACAAACATAACCCTCCTTAAAGGATTCCAAAGCAATAAATCTCTTACCTGAACATGTTTCTCTTTACAACCAGTCTGAAACCAGTACTAGAGCGGTCTTAGCAGGGCTACAGTGCTCCCATTTTACCTTTGCTTACTTTATCTTACCTTTTTATTAACAGCAGCTCTTTATAATCTACAGACTCACCTTTAGCTTGGCTGACAACACATGGGACACATATACTTACTCCACCTGTTTACGATATCTTTCTTTCTTATGGGGTGTGAGGGCTATGTATACATACAGCAGATTTTTTGACCAATCATGAGATCAGTAATCCCATTTTGTTTGTTCTTCTGCCACTAAGGCTTGACGAGGTGGTTGCTGTTGGTGGTGGTTGTGGAGTGAAGTTGGATTGGGGGGCGGGAGGTGAATTGGGGTGGGGTCCTACCTTGATCCAAGGGCTGTGTCCTGAACTGGACACTGGGGCTATAGGGGCCGGAGCCCTTGCTGGTGAAGGCACACATTTTGATATCGTAAGTGGTGTCCGCCTTGAGGCCGTCCAGGGTGACGGTGGACTCCGGGGCAGTGATGAAGAGTTCAGAGGGACTCCGAGGGCTGTTGATGTCCTTGTACTGCAGGGCGTACTTCACAATAACGCCGTTGCGCTCCGCCAGTAACAGGGGATTCCAGCTCACCTGAATGGTGGTGGTGGTGCCACCCTCTGCTGCAATGCTTTGTGGGAAGCCGCTAGGCACATCTTCAGGAGTGTTGATCTCTTTGACCGTCTCCTCGCCGAATCCCACCTTGTTGCGGGCGGACAAGCGGAAGGTGTATGATGCCCCCTTGTGGATCTCTTTGGTGGTGTAGTGGTTCTCGCGCTCTGGGAACTCGATGATGGTCAGGGGGTCGACGTCTTTGCGGCCAAAGCGAAGGCGGTAGCCCTGCAGGGGGCCGTGGGTTAACGTCGGAGGGTGCCACTGGAGGAGGGCAGTGCCCATGTTGGTAGGGCTGACCATGAGTCGTGGTTTTTCGGGTACTAAGAGAAGAGCGGTGACAAAAGAACAAATTCAGTACAAATACCATGCAAAGAACCCATTCAAACTTCCATACCATTTTAAAAGCAATATCCAACGACAGACATTACGACATTTATGAGAGGATGATGACAACCCAAAAACAACCCAAGCCATAATATGCATGACATAGCAGAATCTGATCTCCTTTCCAACTCATAACAGTGTTAAGGGTTGCCATTGGCTGATGTTGTTATGAGTAAAGTGTTACCCCACCAAGAGAGCAGTATATTGCTAACACCCTGTTTGCATAAATGCTAATGCTGTTTGCTTTGATACCTACCAATATGGCATCCCTTTTAAGCCTTTACTGAGTAAAGGCTCCCATCCCCTCCCCAACACACACACACTAGCCATCTGTATCTGTACGCCAGGCAGGTGCGGCATGAAAGGCTTTTCAGACGGATTAGACGACAGCGCAATTATGTCTCACACACACAGCAAAGTATTTCTGAAATGCCATTTGGATTCTGTCATGCTGCTCTCTCAAAAGAAACCAATGAGAGCTGAACAGACCGTCGGGCTGCCTTCAATTCGGAGGTCTTTTTCTTTCCCGATTTCCCCACCTCATTTTTTCATTAGTTCCTTAACCCCTGTGAGCATTCCAATGACAAAGTGGCGGGTGAGCGGAATTACAATTGTTGTTATAATTGAGGTGGCAATTAGCCGCATTCACACTTTAATAGCCGTGGGGGGAAAGGTTTGCTTAGCATTATTTTTTTGGGCTTCCTTTCACTGGGTGCAATTTCACAGCTTTCTACAGCACAAATGCATTTTTTGATGATCACAGGGTACATTAACAGCGGTGACAGTTCCCTTACCTGCGCCAGTGGTGGTGATCAGCTTGGGCTTGCTGCGAGCGCCGTCTCCCTTTGTCGTGTAGGCTGCCACGGCAACCGAGTACGTGCTCTCAGCCTGCAGCTCTGTGATGACCATTTCCTGTAGAAGAATAGGGATTTTTATTTGTTTTACTCTTGCTAGGGATGTTTCTGCAATTTGGGCATTAGGGGGGAGTGTTTAGGGGTGTTGTGTAATACTACGATCATTCATAACACAAAGGACCAAACGAATGTACATTTTTGCATATGCATTTATGCTGTAATTCATTGATTCAGAGGACATACATTTTCTCAAAGATATTAGCTCACTAATTAGTAAATAACTGGCAATGAACATGGTTGGTACAAATCTGTCCTGTTATTATATAGTATTCAAAACCATAGCACAGTTGCCACACCATCCTTCGCTCCATGCATACGATCTGAACTGGTGGATAGGCTTAAAGTTGTATTAGTCGTATGTACAGGATACACATGGTATACACTGTCCAACAAAATGCTGACTTACACCCCATGCATTGAAAAGGAGAAAATGCTTACTTACACCCCATGCATTGAAAAGGAGAAGGTGTAAGTAGTGCAGTACCAATGGTAACGTATTATCTTGTTGTTGTGTTGTGCTCGGCTCTGCAATAAACTAGGTTCCCCAATCAAAAAGCTTGTTTATTATAATCAACACCGCTAAGCAACTATGCATAGCCTCGTAATGTTGGATATGGATTTCTGTTAGTCATGCCATTACATTTCAATTTACAAGTACAAAACAAGTAGTGTATGTTTTCTCGTTTTGTCTTAGCGGGATTCAGAACAGCCAGGAGGTGATGTGAGGTTCAATACAGTCAAAACCAAGCAAAGGTCATGAACAGAGGAGACACAGAGCATGCAAGGCAACGAAGGGGGAACGGGATTAACACTGTATCAGGTCTCTGTATCTACTCACATGTTCAGTTGAATCATCATATTCCCACTGATTAAGATTTGAGAGAGTGGAAAAGAAGAGAGAGAACAAAACAAAGGCTAAGTACAGAGTCACCGGTCACTCGTAAGAGAGTAGAGACTAGAGAGAGTTGTAGAGAAGTTGCCACAGACAAGACACATTCTGTATACTATACTGACTGATGATTTTACCCTTAAGAGATGTCATTCACTGACCACCAATAAGTTCTTGATTATGTCAGTTCCATTGAATTTACAGTCGTGTGATCCATTGGCTCTAAATGAAGTCCCCAAAGTTCCTGTGATTGTCTCAACCAGATATTGACAGTAGCAGAGGAGGAGTCACATACTGTGTAGGTCTATTCCTAGACATGTGTAGACAATGTGTATCTTATCATAGATGTACTCAATGGGTGACTGTCAGTTTCAAAGGCCCCGAGAACAACTATACTGAACAAAAATATAAACGCAACATTAAAAGTGTTGGTCCCATGTTTCATGAGCTGAAATAAAAGATCCCAGAAATGTTTTATACGCACAAAAAGCTTATTTCTCTCAAATGTTGTGCACAAATTTGTTTACATCCCTGTTAGTGAGCATTTCTCATTTGCCAAGATAATCCATCCAGCTGACAGGTGTGGCATATCAAGAAGCTGATTAAACAGCATGACACAGGTGCACCTTGTGCTGGGGACAATAAAAGGCCACTCTAAAATGTGCAGTTTTGTCAAACAACACAATGCCACAATGCGTACAATTGGCATGCTGACTGCAGGATTGTCCACAGAGCTGTTGCCAGAGAATTGAATGTTAATTTCTCTACCATAAACCACCTCCAACGTCATTTTAGAGAATGTGGCAGCACGTCCAACCGGCCTCACAACTGCAGACCATGTGTAACCACGCCAGCCCAGGACATCCACATCCGGCTTCTTCACCTGCGGGATCATCTGAGACCAGCCACCCGGAAAGCTGATGAAACTGAGGAGTATTTCTGTCTGAAAGAAAGCCCTTTTGTGGGGAAAAACTCTGATTGGCCTGGCTCCCCAGTGGGTGGGCCTGGCTCCCAAGTGGGTGGGCCTATGCCCTCCCAGGCCCACCCATGGCTGTGCTCCTGGACAGTCATGTGAAATCCATAGATTAGGGCCTAATTTATTTATTTCAATTGACTGATTTCCTTATATGAACTGTAACACAGTAAAATTGTTGCATGTTGCGTTTATATTTTTGTTCAGTATAATTTGTGTCATAAGGTTTTAACCATATCATAAAAACGTTATACTGCTTAGTAGCATATCCTTTATGTAGTTTTACAGGTGTGACGCTTATGCTTTGTTGTCCTTGTGTCAAATAACGTCTCAAGGTGAGAGGACGTGCGAGTTTGGGGAGGAAGGCGGAGGAGGAGGGTGCTTACCTGCGCATCCTCGATCAAGATGTCCTTGATGCCTGGCTGTCCCATGGGTTCCCCATTAACCATCCTGACATAGTGCACCTGGTACCCTCGGATCTGCCCGTGCTGCTTGGTGGGCATCGGCGAGCGCCAGATCACTTTAATTGATGTGGAGTTGACAGCCTCCACCTCGACTTTACGAGGCGGGCCGCTGGGAACTGGAGGAACACCATGGGATAAAAGAAAGAAGGTCAAGATTATAGAGGACCCCTTCTCCCCCTTTTAATTCCTGGCCAACTCCAAAGAGCAAAATGCTGAGGTGAAAAAATCTAGAAAAGGGGAGCGAGCATACTGCAACAAGCACTGTATGACATCAATATTTCAACAATGGCAAGGGAAAAGAAAAACAACCCCAAAAACAGGTCTGACAACTGACCTAATCTGGAAACATAAAAAAATGGAAGTAGTGGATTAAAAACATGGAATAAAAATGTGTTTGTCAAAATAGAAAAGAGCCAAAGGGAATGCTTCAAAAGCTTGAAGCACCCTGCAAGAATTTTGGCTATGAAGCGTGAAGAAAAAATGAAATTGAAATAGAAAAAAAATATTGTCATTTTAGGCCATTAAAAATACACCTTCCAAATGGTGTCCTTTCCACTGTCCATATCTTGCCATTCAGTCAAGTTTATAAAAAAAAGTTAAAATCAAAACGTTTTTTCTCATAAAAAAGTTTTTTTTTTAATGACAGTTTGGGACTGGAAGTCAAAGGCCGTGCAGGAGAAAATGCCATACCATATGTTGAAATTGAGTAGTAGGGGATAAAGGTAGAAAAATACTGATAAAAAGTTCATTGAGCTTTACAAAAAAGTTAGTCTCAGTCTGTTTAGTAAAAAAAAAGTTGCATGAGAGTTAGGAATCAGCTTTGTTAGAAGCAGGAGGAAGAAGCAGAGAGGGACGCTAGGTCAGAGTGACTATAGATGCTGTTAGGCAGTATCTGAAGGGGGTTAGAGGTTAGAGGGCGGACTGGATTTGCAACAGGGGCAGCGGTTTCAGAAAAACATACCATCCTCCTCAGTGCGAATCAGTTGAGGTAAACTTTCAGGTCCTTCACCGACATCTGTGTGAGCAGTCACTGTCACACGGTATTCTGTCCATTTTTCCATGTTTTCCAAGAGGTACTGGGAGCTTTCGGGAGGGATGTCGGATATTTGTTGGATGGTGGTGTCCTCCCCTTCAGTGGCAGCATATTGGATGGCATACTTGGTTATGATTCCATTCTGTAACTCCGTAGGGGGCGGCCGCCAACTTACCAGGATATTGGTGGAGCTGGGGCTAGAGCACTTCACATCCTGAGGTGGGGCTGAGGGCTCTGATTGGAGGAGTGGATTTGAGGAGGAGCAGGGTTTTGTTTGATTGGATCAACCATTTCAGTTGGGGTATTGTTTATTTTGTTTGTGTCGAGGAGGGGTTTCACAGGTAGGTTGAAGTTTTTTGGGGGTTGGGATGATGGTGGTGGAAACGAACAAACAATACAGAAAAGGAAAAGGGAAAATAAATATGACACAAAATGAGGACGAAGCACAAGGACTGAACAAATGTTTGCAAAGAAATTAGGTTTCACAAATTAACATGAGACAAAAGGCAAAAGGCAAAGACAAAAGACTAACACTTTTTCAAACAAGGTCAACTCAATAAATAAAATCACACACACTGAGGATGTATGGATGGGGTTGTCATGAGATAATAGGACACCTTCACAATAGGTAACCTACCTTTGTAAATAATACCTTACATATTCTTTCCTAAAAGCTGTTATCACACTAGGGCTTCATATCTTGGACTTATAACCATGACTAAAACCCACATTTAATATAAACGTATCAAATGACTGCTCAGTAAAAGTTCACTTGATCACATAAAATCCTAATAAAATCAAACAAATATCATCCATTTGGCAAGCAGTTACCACGAATCCAAAAACATAAAGGTTGATGCTTCAACTCTAGCAAAGTGTAAAAAGTTGTATTGGTCACCAACCTTTCCGAAGCCTGTTGGTTTGTGGTAAAAGCCTGACTGTACAGCAGAGAACTTCCCAAGGAGATATTAATTACTTTTGAAAGTCTCAATGCAGACATCTTTTCTTGGTACCTCCCATCGAGTTTGGACTTTTTGAACTTAGCACCTACCTGTTCTCTGCTTTTTTGTCTTACACAGACCTCTGGTTTATTTTAAATATATGTATGTTTTTCTAATAAATACACTATGTGTTTGTCCTTAGCTTTCAATTTGGTGCTTTGACAAATTGGTCAATACTTTAGCAATTTCAATAAACCTGAGGGCTTATTGTGTGGTAATAAGGTAATTCTCTATCGTCAGTGATACTACTTGCTTTTGAGCTTTCTACGGAATTTGTAGTCTATACAATGTTTTATTTTATTCTTTTGTTAAGTGGTTGGCATCACCAATGATTAATTATACTGAGAAAGGGAAACTCCACTGACCGCCAGATAAAAGGTGCAGAATTTTATTTCCATAGAAAGCTCAGTCTCAATATGCAAATATTCTGACGTGGCTGACACGCAAAGTCAAGAGACAAGGCTTCTAATAGTGGGATAGCATGCCCTTCCCCTAATCAAAACTGTCAGACAGTTGGACAAAGAGAAAATTGAAATTGAAATGAATAATTCACGGATCTATTATTGGCCTTAGTTGGGATGTTTTGCACATCAAAGGTGTTGAAGAGGAGTAGCTTCTGTATATAGTGTGACCTTGTCGGTTGACTTCACAGGAGAGCCCTGGTGAACACTGTCCATACAGCCATTTGAAAGTCAATAGGTGCATGGTCAGGTAGACTTTCAAACACCCCGTTATCTTTCCATGACATTCATTTTTTATTAAGAGTCATCCACCTCTTTCAATTATATTTTGTTTTTGGCCAAATGTTGTGGAATTAGCATATGCAATTCCAAATTGGCAAAGGTAGATGTGTTTGAAAATGGAAGAATTTGTTTTTTTTTCTCTCCAAGGTGTTTCCACATCCAGTGGTAAACTGTCTGGCCAGAGCTTAGATATGGAAGAGGACCTACGTGTTTGAGGGGTTTCTGCAGAGATCTCGTTGGTGTAGGCTCCGATACCATGCTTACTGCGCGCGGCTAGCTGGAAAGTATAAGTAGTGAAGGGTTTCAAGTCCTTCAGCAGGTATGTGGTGGTAGGCTCAAAGCTGATTCGTTTCTGTTGAGATAATGGTATGTCATCAGTTCAGAACATTAAGAAAAAGGTGTACCATTGGGCCTAAGATACATTTGGGCCAGTATAGCTAGCCGTATTTTGAATATGAGAAACCAGTTACCTCCTCCTTGTCATCCCCCTTCTTGTACAGCAGTTCATATCCCATGATTTGATTGTCTTGTCCGGTCTGTGCAGGGGCTATCCACGATAGTAGTATACTTGTTTCGGATTTGGCTTCCCCTTTGAAGTCGGTCGGTTGAGAGGGGACTTGGAAAGCAATACAAATACACATTTGGTCCACTAAACCAATGATACTAATTTTCACGTCCTAAACATATTTGATGAGTGCTGCTGCTGGTACTACTGTGGCTACTTTTACTACTAATAACATTAGTAGTAACCTGTTATTAATACATTATTACTATTACCTGTTATTGCTACTACCTGTTATTTGAGGAAAAGTATACAGTTTACATACACCTTAGCCAAATACATTTAAACTCAGTTTTTCACAATTTCTGACATTTAATCCTAGTAAAAATTCCCTGTCTTAGGTCAGTTAGGATCACCACTTTATTTTAAGAATGTGAAATGTCAGAATAATAGTAGCCTCCTTGCTCGCACACGCTTTTTCAGTTCTGCACACACATTTTCTATAGTATTGAGGTCAGGGCTTTGTGATGGCCCTCCTGTATCTCAGTTGGTAGAACATGGCGCTTGCAACGCAAGGGTGGTGGGTTCGTTTCCCACGGGGGGCCAGTATGAAAAATATATGCACTCACTAATAGTAAGTCGCTCTGGATAAGAGCATCTGCTAAATGACTAAAAATGTAAAAATGTGATGGCCACTCCAATACCTTGACTTTGTTGTCCTTAAGCCATTTTGCCACAACTTTGGAAGTATGCTTGGGGTCATTGTCCATTTGGAAGACCCATTTGCGACCAAGCTTTAACTTCCTGACTGATGTCTTGAGATGTTGCTTCAATATATCCACATCATTTTCCTTCCTCATGATGCCATCTATTTTGTGAAGTGCATCAGTCCCTCCTGCAGCAAAGCACCCCCACAACATGATGCTGCCACCCCCATGCTTCACGGTTGGGATGGTGTTCTTTGGCTTACAAGCGTCCCCTTCTTCCTCCAAACATAACGATGGTCATTATGGCCAAACAGTTATCTTTTTAAATCAGACCAGAGGACATTTCTCCAAAAAGTATGATCTTTGTCCCCATGTGCAGTTGCAAACCATAGTCTGGCTTTTTATGGCGGTTTTGGAGCAGTGTCTTCTTCCTTGCTGAGCGGCCTTTCAGGTTATGTCAATATAGGACTCGTTTTACTGTGGATATAGATACTTTTGTACCTGTTTCCTCCAGCATCTTCACAAGGTCCTTTGCTGTTGTTCTGGGATTGATTTGCACTTTTCGCACCAAAGTACGTTAATCTCTAGGAGACTCCTTCCTGAGCAGTATGACGGCTGCGTGGTCCCATGGTGTTTATATTTGCGTACTATTGTTTGTACAGATGAACGTGGTAACTTCAGGCATTTGGAAATTGCTCCCAAGGATGAACCAGACAGAGGTCTTGGCTGATTTCTTTTGATTTTCCCATGATGTCAAGCAAAGAGGCACTGAGTTTGAAGGTAGGGCTTGAAATACATCCACAGGTACACCTCCAATTGACTCAAATGATGTCAATTAGCCTATCAGAAGCTTCTAAAGCCATGACATCATTTTCTGGAATTTTCCAAGCTGTTTAAAGGCACAGTACACTTAGTGTATGTAAACCTCTGACCCACTGGAATTGTGATACAGTGAATTATAAGTGAAATAATCTGTCTGTAAACAGTTGTTGGAAAAACTACTTGTGTCATGCACAAAGTAGATGTCCTAACCGACTTGCCAGAACTATAGTTTGTTAACAAGAAATTTGTGGTGTGGTTGAAAAACTAGTTTTAATGACTCCAACTTAAGTGTATGTAAACTTCCGACTTCAACTGTATATATTTGAATGAAGTAAACAAGGCCTCAAGTCTTGTTCATTAAACTGTGATTTTTGTCATTCAGAATGCCAAATGAAAAAGTTAATTGCTTGGCACTCAAGAGGCAAAAGAGATTTCAAGTGTTTACAGCTGTGGTCAAAGATGAGGAGACTTTTATCTGACTAATAGGACAGAGTGAGTGATGTGCTTTCCCAGAAAGACACTTAGCTGTCGAATTAGCTTGTTGATACTCTCCATTGCAGACTTAGATGATGTGCTTGTTTACTCACAACTCAAACATTGCAGAGCTTCAGCTCTTACAATGATTTATAGACTAACTCACATACAGTTAACATAATTGTCCATTTAAAGGCATTGGCCCAAACAGAAACACACAAAAGCAGGCTACACACAGATCTTACCCCCCGTCTTGGCAATGATCTGGAGATCTGCAGACAGAGGTCCATCGCCCACCGACGTGTAGGCCAGGACCTTAATGTAATAGGTCTTGTTAGGGATGAGGCCCTGAATGGTGAGGAAGTTTGAGCCACGCACTATCTGCTTCTCCCACGTGTTGACTTGCTGGGCAGAGTCCATGGTGTAGTACACACGGTAGCCCATAATCTGCCCGTTGGCCTCCTCTGGTTCGTCCCAGTGGATGATGGCTGTGGTGGCGCTGAGCATACGACCCCTGACCTGTCTGGGCGCCGTGCTAGGTGCCTGCTCGGCCGTCTTGGCCTCGATGCCATCGCTGGGCGGCCCGCGCCCGATGTTGTTCACCGCCACCACCCGGAACTCGTAGTCTGAGTAGGGACTGAGGCCGCCCACGCTGTATCGCGTGGTGGCCACGCCGTCAATCTCCTTGTATGTGTCCTCTGAGATCTTGGACTTGTGCTGGATGATGTAGTAGGAGACAGGCTCAGGGTTGCCTGAGTCCCACGTCAGCGTGATGCTGGTGGCCGTGCGCTCCGTCACCACGGGAATGCCGGGAGGCTTGGGCAATGCTGGAATAACAAACAAATAACATAAATATGATTTAAAAAATTTGTTATAACCTTGCCTTACTTAGTATGCCACGTCAGTGCATTATAACCATATTTTAACTATTGTAAAACCGATAAAGGGCCAAAAGTCCTGCTGTTAGACAGATAATTCCAATGTGTTTCTCTTAAATAATATAGTGGGTTAATTTATTGCTTTAATACCTACACCAGTGGCATGAATTGAAAGATATGAGAGCGATGGATTCTCGTTATATGCCATCTCGAATGTACAATCTGGAATCTCTCTCTCTCTGGTATGCAGCAGAGGAGATATGATTACACTCCGATAAGTACCCTGCCTACTGAGAAGACCAAACAATACCCACACACGCACACACACACACACACACACACACACACACACACACACACACACACACACACACACACACACACACACACACACACACACACACACACACACACACACACACACACACACAGGGTTCTTTGGCTGTCCTCATGGAACCCCAAACAGTTCTACCTGTAACCAACATGGGATCTTCAAAAGGTTCTCCTATGGTGACAGCCAAAGTCTACTTTTTTTTTGTAGGATATAGAGCTTTGGTGTTTAACTCTCCTGGTTGAAAGATAAGCCTTTCACTGATTCTCAATCTAGCATCTAATGCACTGAGGCTGGTGTTAACACGTCCCAGGCTTTAGGAACCCTCCTTCTGAGACCAACAAAACATGACAGGAAGAAGTAAATGTGCGCTACCTTTCACTGTGATCTGCGCCACCGCCTCAATAACCCCAAGAGTGGACATGGCTACGCAGGTATAGTTGTTAGACTGGCGGACGTCAGTGAGCTCCAAAACGTTACGCCCAATGGGCATGTCGTCCTCGGGCGTCAGGTCTTCGGCTCCCAGCATCCATTTGACGTAGGGCATGGGGGAGCCCACCGCTACACAGGTGATGTTGACACTGCCTCCAGGCATGATCTCGTTGTCCGTGGGTGGGATGGAGAACCGCGGGGGCACCCGGCGCACTACAGAAGACAGAGGGTAGGGGTAACAACTCACACAAGCTGCACAAGGCCAAGGTTTCCCATCAACAGCCGAGAAAAAAAGAGACTCATAAATTACATATACGGATAACAAATATATTTACATTTACAACTTGCCCGAAATGTAACTTTTATATCTAATGTAATATATTTATACATGGATATTTTATTCTGTGATGGTTGGATGGAGAGTAAAAAACACAGTTTCACACACAAGTCGGTCCAGGCCTAGCAGGGCTCAATGATGGGACTAGCTACGGACTAACGATCACACAAATACCATGCACAAATTATACCATTCATACAGATATAAAGAGAACAGCACAGAGGAACTGGAGGGTCGACAGCATGCCGGAGTGAAGTGATCAAGAGAACAACTTCAATGCCGCGTTCTTCCAGTTGATGTGACGTAAATGTGCCGCATCACATTGTCACATCACACATACAGACACTCCATGGTGGAGACACATCCAACTATGGTGCAGTACATAGAATATAGTGCAACTCTGCTTCTCAGATCAAACAAGTGGATACACGTTCCAAAATAACCACGTTCGAAGTAGAAATGAAAACCAAATCAGAATTTGAAACCGATCGAAAAACAAATGGATTGAAAATAAATTGAAAAGAAAACAGCATTATGCACATGGAAAGATACAAGGCCGGGGCCTGTTGTGGGGGCTTGGGCTCTCTGTCATGCACACAAGCACATAGCTGGCTTGGAAAGGCAACCATGGTTGGGAATGGGAAGGAGAGAGGAGGATTGAGAGGGAAAATAAATAGTAACACAGACATACAGAAAACAGATATCAAACATGGGGAGGGCGGTTAGGGTTAGGCTGGCAGCGTTGGGTTGCTGGGAAATAAACACGACTGGCTATTATTAAGCTAGAGTTGCCAGGGCAGGACAAATGCACAGCGTCACTGGACAGATTAGGAGAAGTGCTACAGTATGACAGGACAGGACAGGGAGAGGCGAAGGAGGCAACTTAACACAAATCACAATGTTTTCTGAGGTTTGACTAAGGTAGTTAACCACATATGATTCAAACACACCATATAAGGTAAGAGAATTTAAGGGACAGGGACTGGGGCGGGGGTAGAAGAATACAGGAGCTGGGTTTGGATTTTAATACATTTCTAGGGAGGAATGACATTAAAGGAATTAAGTCAGTGTTACTGCTTATAGTACTCAGAATTACTATAGGTCCCAATAGGCCAATCTCCTTGGATACTCAGAGGCGTAATGGTGGGAGTATTTGGGGAATGTTGTTTGCTCTTCCGTGCGCCTTGGAAAGATTAATCACTCTGGTGCTTTGGTGGTGAACCTCTGTGATACTAATAAAGAGTGAAACACTTCCATCGTCCCAATCACTTTTAATTAAAATTAAACAAGCTCCTCTCTCGAATATGGGGCACAAAGATGAGCCTTGACTAATGTAATGGCAAAAGCCAATGGATTTTCTAACTGTATGCGGCCATTAATATTCATTAACGTGATGTACATTTAACATTTTAGTCATTTTATCCAGAGCGACTTACAGTTAGTGAGTGCATACAATTTCATACTGGCCCCCCGTGGGAATCGAACCCACAACCCTGGCGTTGCAAACGCCATGCTCTACCAACTGAGCTACACGGGAGTGTGATGTGATGTAAAACTGAGCGCTAGCTAAAATATATATTTTTGCTAATAGCATTTTTGGCTAATAGCATTGTTTGCTAATGCTACAAGCCTGAATCTACACGTAGCATTAGCGAACGCGTTCAACCGCCATCACATTTCATAAAGCACATTCTGCTAAGCAGATTGTGCCTCTCCAGAGAGAAGGAATCTCAGGGAACTCCTTGCATTATTAAATACAACTTTTCACTCGCTTAATATTTAATTAATATCCAATTGGATCACGCTCCTCCAAGACATAATGTTATCACATTCATTTGAATATCAATACATTTGTCAAGTCTTGCGGCTAATGCTCCAAATACATTATTCTTTCATGAACGTCTCTGTAGGAAAAATCCTTTGCAGAGGTAGCGTATCATCTCACAAGGCTATGCTACCTTAACAGCTGAGCGCTAGACCTCACCACTGACTATAACAAAGGGGAATTTAACTTATGGATTTAAAAACATATATTTCTCTGACACTATGATGAAAAGCAATAGCGGGAACATTTGCATCCAGTCTTAGCTAGTCAAATGGCTGCTCAGTGGGAATTTTTAGCTCATTTTCATGTGCCTAGGCAGGCCACAGAGTGTGGCAGTGCTCCATTCCAGGAGCCTGTAGTGATAGAGAACACCCTTCCTGCTTCGGTGCTGCGGCTCATGTTGGCTCTGTGCTTTTTTCTGCCGCCTGTCACGGCGTTGGCCTGAGTAATCAAGCAGGAACACTAACAAGCTAAGGACACTGAGAGGTGGGGGCAAAGGGCAGGGGTGGGGGTAAGAGCAAAGGGGAGGGGGGATCTCTAGCTTGAGCATAAACAGGTCACCATGCAAATACTCCCCGAAGATGCAAATATTATCCCACCCCCTCCCACCACACTAAAGCTGCACTGTCCCTCCCATGACATGCATCACTTTTTGGACAGTCAAGCATCGTAGCCAAGACCAAGGGAATTCTTCATGGAAAAAATTAACTGAGCAACTAAGCAGAAACAATAATAATACAAGGCTATAAATGATAATGAACCAAGGAGAGAACAAAACGAGAGAGAAAAATGGCACGCAAGTGCAACTACATTCACTTCATTTGTATTCTTCAGATTTTTTTAATTTTTGAGTTTCTTTAGTTTCAGTTTTGTAAGGCGGCATAAAAGTAAAAAAACACCAACCTTCTCGCAGCTCTGAGGGATGTAGGGGGTTTGATGCAGAACACAATGAAATGAGGAAAGGAGAAGAAAACAAGGGAAACACAGAGAGAGTAAAAAGGCCATGTTCAAGGCGTTCAAACTACTACTTTGAAGGACCTCCTGTCACATGTGGACAGGGAGTCCGCTGCATCGCCCTCATACCCTGGTTTAGAGGCAGAAGTCTTAACTAGCACCACTTTAAAATGTTAAGCATTTTGAGGGTTGAAATAATTTGCTATGTTTAGCATATAATGCAATCCTGTCCCAGTCATGTGGTTGGCTTGTAACGAGTGCTAAGGATGAACATATCTGTGCTATATGTAGGTTGGGTATTACATACAAATGTTCTGCATGTTGAAAATGTGAGCGATGCAAAAAGTCATAATATAATATCCAGAAAGATATCGCTGTGCAATTTGGTCAATATCCACATTCAGTTTGTTCCACACAATAAAATATCTATTAATTAATAATTATTCAGTATTCTAAGTATTGTCATTGACTGTGTTTTAAATTAATGATTTGTGATGGTACTGCAAACCACAAGACTCGAACAGAATTAGAGATAATAGTTTTTAAAGAAAAATAGCTACAGCTGGCAATTAAAATATCCATATTAAATTAATGAAAAACTATGAAAAATAATATCCATTGCTGTTCAAAGATTGATATAAAAAGGTAACAATGGACATGGCAACACATAAGACCTTCATTTTATCAGTAAACACACAATAATATTTATTCCAATGGACTATGTAATGTGACTTTCACATAGAAAGCCGAACCTCAAGACAGTTCATGACAATTGGAACAAAGATTTGTGATAGCTCAAGAAGGTGTTATGAAAGCCATAATACAGTGTTACCTTTCAATGAATTATCACTTATAAGCAAATCAGCAAATCAATTATGTACTGATGATATCAACACTAACTTAAACTTAAGATTGTTGCAAAAAATTGCAATTTTCAACACGTAGTTAAAATTCATTATTTAGAAAATGTACATTTATCTGATAACTACATACAATCACTATGAAATACAATCTCAGCACTTTTAAAACTGTATTGAAGAAGAGTTAAAGGTGTCCTTCCATTGTTGCTCAAAAGAGAAAAATGAAAAGAAACAGAAAGATCAGAGAGGATCTGCTACTATGAACAGAGGGGATTGTTGGAGGGATTGTCCACCCGTTTCCCCTCAAGGTACATTTAGGAGTAAAAGGCAATTAGTAGGTAAAACACACCAAGCAGTCAAGTCATTGGAGTTAGACAGGAAAAATAATAGAAAAACACTAAACAGAACACACAGGTTCAAATCAGTGCAGGTAGGTCAAATAGAACAAAAGAGCCATACTTACCTCATTGGACATGGACCTTTGGACTGGATCACTACCTCCACTACCCATAATTACCCAGTTTTGAACACCCATCTCACCAGTTGTACCATAATATACCATATCATATACCACTTTAATGTTTTCTTATATATTTTTTTCTTATCAGAATTTGGGTAACCTGCTTCCAAAGGAGAATACCGTTGTTGTTTTGTTGTCACTTTCCTACCTCTGACGTATAGATTGGCGGGGGCAGAATAACGGGTTCCATCGTTGTTGGTGGCGACGCACTCGTACTTCCCCTGGTCGGACTCTTCGCTCTGCTCAATCTGGAGGGCCCCTGCGTGGGAATAGAAGGTAGGTGCCGGACACCATTGGTTTAGTGTCAGCCATTTTTAAATAAGTTAACAAACATTTTAAAAAAAAATTGCTTGACTGGTCAGGGGCCAACATGTCATTGAAGCCCCCTCACTCCTAGACTTGCTCTTTTTTTGAATCGATGAGGGTACAGAGTAAAATCGGCTACCATTGTAACTAGCATAGAGGGATTTTTTGTATCTGTAGGGATCATTTGCACAGAGGATAGTTTACTTCACCATTGACCTTCACAACCTCATTTGTCGCGCAAATAGGCATTCTTCTTGTAACTTGACAGTTTTCCCCTAACATTACCCCAGCCTGATGTATCAAATATGTGTGAAATCTTTATTACATATTTTCTGTCATTATAAAAATTTATTACAGCAATCATGGATAGTTTTAGACAGATTGCTATACTATCAGGCCTACAGAAATCTTAGGGGAACAAATAAACATTTAACAACCATGGAAAAATATTTAACATTTAACATTTACCTCATTGTTGACATCAGAGGATAAAAACGAACCTACATACATGTTGCAGGGTCTAAAAAGGCACTCAACTTTAAGACCAGTGTGAAAATATGTCATAGTATAGCTCGACTTTGAGGGATAGGGGCAAGCCCTGCAATGTACAACATTTCACTGGACTGTCAATATGGGGATGAATGAAACTGCTTCAAGGAAGCATGGATCAAACAAAAGAGGTTTAACAGTATACAAAAGCAGCATAACAAGGGAGGACAATTAAAAAAATTAATTTGGGTATGAATTTTAGCATATTCAATCACAGATCTAATATCAATCAAATAAATTTAGGACTTCATCTAGTCAAAGTCGGTTAGAAAAATGCAGCGCTTACAAAAAACTGAAAAAAATGCTGCTGAGATATGTGAAAAAATACTCATCATAATATCGTATTACCAATATATCACCCTCTGTCACAAAATGTTTGACATGCAGATCTTTTCCAAAGAGCAAGAAATGTATGTCGGCACAACTTACAACCTTTTGACAACCCTTAGCTGAAAAATAAAATGCAATTGTATTAGAAGACAAAATTCAAAATGGTGGCCTTGATCTGACAAGAAGGCAACCAACCACTGCGTTAGCTTGTGAAAGCTACAAAAGACACCCATAAAAATCCACCAATGGGATCCGCAGTGTGGTGTCATATGACCAGGGGAAAAATGGCTTATGCATCAATCACTCTTCAACTCCCAAACGGTAAAAATGGACCTGCCAGGTCCTCGCCAGACTCAACTGTTTGCCTTCCCCCAAACCCTGAAGAATAAAAAAATCGTCAAAAAGTAAAATAGCCTTCAAACCCAAGAAAAGTAAGAAAAATAGGTGAAAGAGGAAAAAAGCACCCGGAGAAACTTTATCAAAAAAGTAGTTGTTTGGGCTTTTTTTTTTTTTTTAGAAGGTACAGGAGAGGAAAGCAAATAGAATAAATAAAAAAATAGGCTTGCAAAGATATAAATAATTCTTTGGGAGAAAAAAAGCAGAGTAAAGGAAATGTTGTCTTCAGCATGCCTGCGTGATTCCACAGCATCTGTGCATAATTTTAGTGCTGAACAAGAACAGCTAAGGGGGAAAAATGTTTGGTTGTTTTAGTTGGACAAAAAGAGGGACACATGAGTCGCTATGGCCAAAAAGAAAACAAAAAAATGAAAGAACAATTAGAGTTCTAAAAAAAAGTTGTCATTGGATATGCTTCTTTGAGCCGGAGCAAGCATATCACAACTGAGTTTTTTGAAAAAGGCTCTTCAAATCAAAATTCAAAGGAGGAAATAAAGCATAGACAAAAAATTGAGATTGGATGGAGTCAACAGAACAGGACAAATAAGAAGGAAGGTCGATAATGGGAACGAAATGGGATTTGGAGTCGGGAAACAGGACAAAAATGGAGGCGGACGGGCGGATGGATGGGACGACAGCAAGAATGAATTTGTTTTGTTCATTCTGTGAACATCAGTTCAGCACTCTTACCTCTTATTGGTGTACCACCTGGGTGGATAATATGAATGCAAATAAGATTAGAAAGAAGAAGCATTAGTAGGAGAAGATATAGGCTGGGGGCTTTGGAAGAAGAATCAAATTAGACTTAACAGAGTACGTAAATAAAGCGGACTAGAGGAAAGAGAAAGGAGAAAGAGAGAGAGCTAGAAAGAGAGATAACTCTGTACTCTATTGGCAAAAAAATACAGGATTCATCATAGGAAGGTATCATAGGTCAGAGAAGGTCAGAGAACGTTGTACAGTGGTGTGCCACAGGGGAGGTGCCATTTTGGAAGTGGCATGGATTCTGAAGACCATCTACTGAAGGTAAGGCTTGGAGGAGTTTGGATATGAGAGGGAAGAGACTCATTTAAGAGACCTGGAACCCTTTAGCTTGACCTCCTAGTAATTGCTAAACATCTGCTTAAATCTCTATAGTGGTGGTAGGCTATACAGTATTGAGTGAGTGAATGAGTGAGTGGGTGAGTGAGTGAGTGACTGACCATACAGTGAGGGTAGATAGGTAGGTTATATCACTAAGGTGGGGGATATGGCATCTACTGGGCTAAAGCTGGGTGAAATTTGTGTGCTCTGGAAAAAGGTGCCTGTATTGCTAATAGGAAAACTTTGTGGGGGGAAAGTATATGTGTGCCACTAGCGTCATCTTTGTGTCTACACTAACTGTTAGTAAAATGCATGCCATGCATTTTATTAATAGTTATAACATGAAGAAAAATTAGTGGGGAGTGAAGTGTGCTTCAGAACTAAGCACTTACCAAAGGATTCTGTAGATTTAAATACGGAGAGAAGAAAGACAGCATAAAAATATTATTATATTCCTTAGGTTAAGTTACATTAGTTTTTTGTCAGAGTTAAAACTTTATCAACTCTAGGTCACAGGAAAATCAAAGTCGCACATTAAAAAAAGAGGGTTAATTTACACAGATTCTGTTAACAAGGCAAAGGAGGGTTACCAATACATTTTAACAAAGGACAGCTGTGAAATCTGAAAAGGCAGGTGGTCAAACATAGAAGACTAATTGTACCAGAAGTAGTGCCAAATCTCAAATAGGAATGCTAATAGTAAATATTGCTAGCCAAACTATGAGTTAAGTAACGCTAGCATATAAGGAAACTTGGGATATTCAGAGGATCGGGATGAGGAAGTATTGGGAATAAGCCACAGGCAAAGAGAATAGAAATCTGGAGTCTACGTGGAAAAGCAGGGAGTAGATCCAGAGAGAGTCAATAAGGGACTGGGAAAGCTAGACACAAGCCTCACACACTACTGTGGCTACTTAAGGCCGGAAAACATTCCGGAAGGAAAAGGTGCCTCAACCGAAGTTCCACAAGTTTTTATCTTCTGTTTTAATACAACTGTTAGTTTAAAGGGACCTTATAGCAGTGGTGTAAAGTACTATTTAAGTAGTTTTTTGGGGTATCTGCACTTTACTTTACTATTTATATTTTTGACAACTGTTACTTCACTACATTCCTAAAGAAAATAATGTACTTTTTACTCCATACTTTTTCCCTGACACCCAAAAGTACTCGTTACATTTTGAATGCTTAGCAGGACAGAAAATGGTTCAATTCACACACTTATCAAGAGAACATCCCTGGTCATCCCTACTGCCTCTGATCTGGCAGACTCACTAAACACACATGCTTAGTTTGTAAATTATGTCTGAGTGTTGGAGTGTGCCTCTGGCTATCCATACATTAAAAAAATAAGAAAACTGCGCCGCCTGGTTTGCTTAATATAAGGATTTTTTTTATTATTTGTACTTTTACCTTTGATACTTAAGTATATTTTAGCAATTACATTTGATACTTAAGTATATTTAAAACCAAATACTTTTAGACGTTTACTCAAGTAGTATTGTACTGGGTGACTTCACTTTTACTTGAGTAATTTTCTATTAAGGTATCTTTACTTTTACTCAAGTATGACAATTGGGTACTTTTTCCAGCACTGCCTTATAGGAACTCATTTTTTGTTAAATCACAACAAAAAACAACAAAGAATTAGAAAAGGAAATAGCCTCAATGTCTGCCTATTCACTCTGTTCTGCAATTTTCTCTTGCAGCCTTTAAAAACAACAAAATTGCTAAAAACCATGGGTGCTCCTTTGCAAGTTCTGAGTGAAGCCCAATGTTGAATATTCAACGAGTTAGGGAAAACAAGAGATAAAAAACGAAAGAGAATGGATCCGTCAAACACTGCATCGAGGCAGTCAAAGGGAATCAACTAAACTAAACCAAAAGAAAAGCCACTCGTCAGAAGAACAGTCACAGCAGTGAGCAATGTGGAAGTCAGACTGAAGCGGCAAAACACACAAAGACAACCGACGGAGCCATGACAACACCAGAGGCAGGAGTGGGAGGAACAGACAACACACACCAGGATACACACACACCGTAGAGAAGGAGGAAGAAGCAGTAGAAACAATGCCATTACCTACAAAATCAAAGCCAAAGAAGAAAAGGAGGAGGAGAACGAGAGAACAGAAACAGAAGGGATTAGGGTACAAATATAAAAGAGTACTCCCGGTTTAGTTCCGGTGGCGGTAGTGACACCCTACCTGATCTGAGCTGCTTGATGCGTCCATTGTTGTTGGTGGTGTTGACGGGCAGGAAATCTTTGAACCAGGAGATGTCTGGGTCAGGGTTGCCGCTGGCGGCACAAAGCATGGTGGCCGTGCGAGTTCGCTCTACCACTTTCAACTGGGGGCCCATGTCAATGGTGGGGAAACCAGGGGGCAGTTGGTCCTCTGTGAAAACCAAGAGAAAACCATAGCTGTGAGCTCATTGAGTGCAAGTGAGAGTAGTGGGAGAGGAGAGAGCAAAGGAAGATGGCAGAAATAATTACAAGCAATTGGAGAGAGAAAGAGAGTAAGAGGTAGACTGAGAGTGTGTGTGTGAGTGTAGAGAATTCGAATCAACAAGAATGTGTGTGTGAGAGAGAGCGAGAGAGAGAGAGCGCAAGGTAAAGCGGTATAAAGAAATGTGTATTTGTGCATTGGGTTCATACTATTGTCAAGTTCTAAGCAGTTATTCAGTGACATCATAGTATTTTCTGCTTCCATCTGAGATATACTTTGCTGAAACCTTCCCTTTATTTACCAGGCTATTATATTGACATGGACAGAAAATAAAAATAATATGAAAATGCAGATTGAACATTTAGATAACCACTAGTCTCACAATATTCAGCAAGGCTCTGTATTCACTAAATGTGATACAAAACAGAACAGATTTTTTAGACAGTTGACACTTGACAATGGGGTGTGTTTTGAGTATTTGTACTGTATCAAGCGTGTGTACAAGTGCATATTGGATGGTGTGACAGGAGGGTGCGTAAGCTTGTCTCTTCCCTGTCTCCACTACAAAGTGCTGCTATTAGAAAGGGGGGCTGCTCCCCTTGCTGTTCTCCGAGATGTGAGACAAGATAACTACCGCGGCTCCCGCTCCTGTGCAAAAAAACCAACATTTTAACCAAACAAAGACAATCAAAGGCCTACATCAGCTTGTCTGGCCCTTGAGGCTCTTAGCAGGAAGCAGACTTCCTTTCACAGTGAGAGAAGACTTACAGAGAGCGCTGGGTAACATATCCCATCCAAAATGGATATTGCTTTAGCCTTGTTCAGCTAGCCGCTAATGCTAAAGAGCTAATATGCACAACAATCGGTGAGTTAATGTCCAAAACGCAGGGACACATTCAAAATGGCTATTGCATTACCTTGGTTAAGCTAACAGCTAACACTAAAGGGCTAATATGGCACATGGTTGGCATACCAATGAGGCTGAAGCACACCTTAAAGCTTCACTCTCCCTATTGTGATATGCCTAATTAGCGTCTTTCCCTCCCTTCTCTCAAACGCCACCTTTTTCGAGTCGCTCTCTTCATTAGTTTCATGAGGCACACTTCAGGCTGGAAATAGCTTTGAGGAGCAGCCGCTGTCTCTGTGCAGCCGACGATAGTCGTGGCTGCCTTCCAACGGTGCTTTCGGGTATCTGGCAGAAGAGGATACCTCGGCGGGTAAATCCTTTTCAAGAATTGAGCTTCGTTTTGAGCTTCTAAGCTTTCCCTCTTTAAGTTAGTGTCCCAACCTGAACCAAGGTTTACTTTAACGATTGGGTGCTATTGATGAGGGCATAAGCACAGATATATAATTGCCTGCGTCCGTAACGGGTCCGCGGTCAAACGACCACCCCTCATCACTGTCAAACGCTCCCTAAAACACTTTAGCGAGGAGGCCTTCCTAATTGACCTGGCCCAGGTATCCTGGATGGATATAGATCTCATTCCGTCAGTAGAGGATGCCTGGTTGTTCCTTAAAAGTAATTTCCTCTCAATCTTAAATAAACATGCCCCATTCAAAAAATACAGAACTAAGAACCGATATAGCCCCTGGTTCTCCTCAGACTTGACTGCCCTTGACCAGCACAAAAACATCCTGTGGCGTACAGCATTAGCATCAAATAGCCCCCGCGATATGCAACTTTTCAGGGAAGTTAGGAACCAATATACACAAGCAGTCAGGAAAGCAAAGGCTAACTTTTTCAAACAGAAATTTGCATCCTGTAGCACTAACTCCAAAAAGTTTTGGGACACTGTAAAGTCCATGGAGAATAAGAGCACTTCCTCCCAGCTGCCCACTGCACTGAGGCTAGGAAACACTATCACCACCGATAAATCTACAATAATCGAGAATTTCAACAAGCATTTTGCTACAGCTGGCCATGCTTTCCATCTGGCTACCACTAACCCGGCCACCAACTCTGCACCCTCTGCTGCAACTTGCCCATGCCCCCCCCGCTTCTCCTTCACACAAATTCAGACAGTTGATGTTTTGAAAGCGCTGCAAAATCTGGACCCCTACAAATCAGCTGGGCTAGACAATCTGGACCCTTTCTTCCTAAAACTAGCCGCCGAAATTGTCGCAACCCCTATTACTAGTCTGTTCAACCTCTCTTTCATAACGTCTGAGATCCCCAGAGATTGGAAAGCTGCCGCGGTCATCCCCCCTCTTCAAAGGGGGTGACACTCTAGATCCAAACTGCTACAGACCTATATCCATCCTGCCCTGCCTTTCGAAAGTATTCGAAAGCCAAGTTAACAAACAGATCATCGACCATTTCGAATACCACCGTACCTTCTCCGCTATGCAATCCGGTTTCCGAGCTGGTCACGGGTGCACTTCAGCCACGCTCAAGGTCCTAAACGATATTATAACCGCGATTGATAATAGACAGTACTGTGCAGCCGTCTTCATCGACCTGGCCAAGGCTTTCGACTCTGTCAACCACCGCATTCTTATTGGCAGACTAAATAGCCTTGGTTTCTCAAATGACTGCCTCGCCTGGTTCACCAACTACTTCTCAGATAGAGTTCAGTGTGTCAAATCGGAGGGCCTGTTGTCTGGACCTATGGCAGTCTCTATGGGGGTGCCACAGGGTTCAATTCTTGGGCCGACACTTTTCTCCGTGTATATCAATGATGTCGCTCTTGCTGCTGGTGACTCTCAGATCCACCTCTACGCAGACGACACCATTTTGTATACATCTGGCCCTTCATTGGACACTGTGTTAACAAACCTCCAAACGAGCTTCAATGCCATACAACAATCCTTCAGTAGCCTTCAACTGCTCTTAAACACTAGTAAAACTAAATGCATGCTTTTCAATCGAACGCTGCTAGCACCCGCCCACCCGACTAGAATCACCACTCTCGACGGGTCTGACCTAGAGTATGTGGACAACTACAAATATCTAGGTGTCTGGTTAGACTGTAAACTCAACTTCCAGACTCACATAAAGAATCTCCAATCCAAAGTTAAATCTAGAATCGGCTTCCTATTTCGCAACAAAGCCTCCTTCACTCATGCTGCCAAACATGCCCTCGTAAAACTGACTATCCTACCGATCCTTGACTTCGGCGATGTCATTTACAAAATAGCCTCCAACACTCTACTCAGCAAATTGGATGTAGTCTATCACAGTGCCATCCGTTTTGTCTCCAAAGCCCCATACACTACCCACCACTGTGACCTGTACGCTCTTGTTGGCTGGTCCTCACTACATGTTCGTCGTCAAACCCACTGGCTCCAGGCCATCTATAAATCACTGCTAGGCAAATCCCCGCCCTATCTTAGCTCATTGGTCACCATAGCAGCACCCACCCGTAGTCTGCGCTCCAGCAGGTATATCTCACTGGTCATTCCCAAAGCCAACACCTCCTTTGGCCGCCATTCCTTCCAGTTCTCTGCTGCCAATGACTGGAACGAATTGCAAAAATCTCTGAAGCTGGAGACTCTTATCTCCCCCAATAACTTTAAGCATCAGTTGTCAGAGCACCTTACCGATCACTGCACCTGTACACAGCCCATCTGAAATTAGCCCACCCAACTACCTCATCCCTATATTGTTATTTAATTTGCTCTTTTGCACCCCAGTATCTCTATTTGCACATAATCTCTTGCACATCTAGCATTCCAGTGTTAATACTATTGTAATTATTCTGCACTATAGCCCATTTATTGCCTTACCTCCATAACTTGCTACATTTGCACACACTGTATATATATTTTCTGTTGTATTTTCTGACTTTATGTTTTTTTTCTTTACCCCATATGTAACTCTGTGTTGTTTTTATTGCACTACTTTGCTTTATCTTGGCCAGGTCGCAGTTGTAAATGAGAACCTGTTCTCAACTGGCTTACCTGGTTAAATAAAGGTGAAATAAAAAAAATAAAAATAAATAATTACATTCTACTTATATTCACGTAGGTTTGACTGTCATCTTGGAGTGTCTTTGGGGTGGCTGAAACTAATTGTCAATTCTTTGTGATTTAGAGTAATTGCAATTAAGGAAAAGGATAAGGAATCTTATGACAACACTATTTAAAGTGTCATTAGCAATACATGTCACAAACACACAGTTTAGCATAAGTCCTCAATCCAAGGTGTTACGTATGAGGTAAGTATCCTAAGTATCTTCTTCTTGATCATTGGCCATTAAGGAAATTAGGTATGCACTGGGGGTTGGTCCTATTAAAAGTTTGCTGCCGTTATGTTTCCTCGTCCTACACTAAGAGCCTCACTCTCACACAACCTTGAATGTGTTGCTCATTTATCGATAGATACCACAGTTTAGCGCGCTACTAATTTTAGCTACATTGCGGCGTATTGAGCTACCTGTTGGGGCGACACTACAGGCTATGTGCACTCTATTAACATCTTGAGTTACAATCAATCACGCCACAAACAAATGGAGAGTAGTAACTCAGGCAAGTAGTGACAGAGAGAGGGAGAAGGACACGAGAAAGAGCCACAGCTTGTGCTAAGAGGAAATACAAAACTTCCACTTTTGTTTAGTATGGAGTCTATATAGTATGGTGGCTATTATTCAAAAATAAGTCACCACAAAACATGCTCTCTATGGTAATTAACCATAGCTAAAGGCAGGGATTTGGTATCAGATAAGGCTTGAAAATGTAAATGTTGGATACTCATGCAGGCCTATCAAATGCAATACTGATAGTCTAAAATCTGGGCAATGAAATTATCAGGAGTCTGGTTATACTAAGCCGGTGAGTCAAATGACTTACTTTCGGTTGTTAACAATAATTATGAGAAAAAGTTATGAGAAAAATAACCTATTTAGAGAGCCTAACATTAACATTTCTCTCACAAATATGTAATACTTAAAAACTATTTAGAAAAATGCCTCCTCTCATGACTTAGGGGCATACAGATAATAATGCTGGCCAAGAAGAATGCCTTAAAAGCTTTGCGGATTAATACATCAAATGTGACAATAAATCTACTGGTTACAGCCGTTGCCCACACTGCATAAAAAAAACATGAAACGGTTTTAGATTCCAAGTAAAAAGAAGACAGGAAAAAAGAACCTCTGTGTTAAAGTGCCATTAAAGAAATAGCCTAATGAAAGAGAATGGGTTTGCAGAGGTGTTTCGTTTGAAAGGAGAGAGAGGAGGAGGAGGAGGAGAGGAATTAATTGTGCGAGGTAGTTCCCTCCCCCGAGCCTCCCACAACCCGTTGCAAGGTCGAACGGAAAATCAGTTGATTTCTAAAGCGAATCAAAAGCCAGGAACGTGCCTCGGAACATGGATGCATGTTGAATATCATAATGGAATGTGACAATCCGTGCAGCCTTAAAAAAAACAATGTCATAGAAGGGACAAAAAGGTGCTCAGGAGATCATAATTTTGCCTTTCTCTGAGCAATCAAAATTGCTCTCGTGCTGGGCAAAGCAATAGCCTTAAATTCTGCTCCATAGTCTACATGTTAAAATATATCCACTGTAATGTCTTTGTCAGAATTCTATTATTTGATACCATATCAACTGAGTTTGAGAGCTCTAAATTATGTCAAAGAATTGTTCTTTCAATATAGTTTATGACGCTGTCTTGTAGACTACAATGTTACAGTATCCACTACATGTTCCACAATTTCAAGTTAGGTCATGTTCAAGGATGCCTTGGCATCCCTGTCGTTTCCCTTTGGGGTGTTAACGGTTCAACTCCAATAACATATGGGCAGCTGAGATCGCTGGATTGGTCGGTCTGAAATCAATGATCTGGTAAGAAAACGTTTTCTGGCCTTTTGAACACATTCCTGCGGACCTCACAATATGATTTACAGTCCTTTTGTGCAGTCGTGCTCCTCCGGAACAGATAAGAAGTCATGACATCAGCTGTGAGGTATCTGCAGACACTGCCCGACCATAACTCTAAAACTACCCTAGGTGATCTAAAAATATCAAAAAGGCCCCCTTTGTCTTCCCACAGTCCCTTTTTGCCTTCCTCTGCCACTCCCAGTACATTTTTTTACCTCACAGAATAAATTAGCATAGCGCTAAGAAATAAAGGAGGAACTTAAACACCTTCTCTCTATTTCTGGTGTGCTTAACAACTCAAATTGTCCGGAGCTGCGGCTAGCAATTTGACCTTGTGCTATGTTTGCAGTTCCGCTAATAGTCAGGGCTTGGGTTTTCGACTTGCGGTTACATAAATTATCAACCCGGGCTAATTCATTACCAAGTTACAAGCTGATCTACCCCCTCAAAAAAATAAAATAAAAATACATAATTACCACTCAGGGAACTATTGGCTGTTTCCTGTGAGAGAATTGGAAAAAAGTTTACATTTGTGTGTGTGTTTGTGTGTGTGTGCGCTTCTGTGGTTAAGCGTGTCTGCGTGCTTGTGTAGCACATGGGGATGTGTGAAACGTACTACTAGGCCTGAAGTGTCCCCATTTCCGCCAGCAAATAGCTACATTGGCTTGCGAAAGTATTCACCCCCCTTGGCATTTTTCCTATTTTGTTGCCTTACATATATATACTGAGATCATGTGACAGATCATGTGACACTTAGATTGCACACAGGTGGACTTTATTTAAATAATTATGTGACTTCTGAAGGTAATTGGTTACACCATATCTTATTTAGGGGATTATAGCAAAGGGGGTGAATACATATGCACACACCACTTTTCCATTATTTATTTTGTAGAATTTTTTGAAACAAGTTATTATTTTAATTTCACTTCACCAATTTGGACTATTTTGTGTATGTCCATTACATGAAATCCAAATAAAAATCAATTTAAATTACAGGTTGTAATGCAACATAATAGGAAAAACGGCAAGGGGGATGAATACTTTTGCAAGGCACTGTAGCTTTTTGCGTGGCGCCGACTGGTAAGACGCTTCAGGAGGGTGGTCACGTGTGCTAGCAAGGCAGAGGTCCCGAGTTCGCGCCAGGTATGGGCTGAATCGGGAGGAATTGGTACTCGCTAAGCAAGCAGCATGATGTCCTTTACACTTGTATGTGCTAATGTCTGTGAGTGGGTTCTCTGTGTGTCTGAGTTCAGCATGCATGACATCACCATTCTGTGGACTGAAGTAAAACGTGAAATGCAGCATAAAGACGCCTCTGTGCGGTTTCTTTTTCACCTCACTGGAAGATAAAAAATGGAAAGCTCAAGGACAGTTTAAGACAAGGGCAGTTTTATAACTTTGCTCAAGACCATACTGTATCCAACAATGGATCTACACACTAAATGAGATGGAGGGGAGTAATGCTGAAGTCACCTTCTAAAGAACTGCTGAGCACTGGTGCTTGATATAAAAGGACTCCCAATGACAATTTGCACACATTAACCAGTCAGGCCATCAGGCGCTATAGGAACCTGGTGCCAAGTATGCGAGGGTAGGAAAAAAATACATTGGCTCAAATAGTACCTCAGTGAGCATATTTTCACAGAAGACATGAGGTCATCGGACATAAGCTCAGGCTATTAGCAAATTATGTCTATCGTTCACTCTTATGTCTCCGCAGTGTCTCCCTAACAACATGCTTATCCACGATGATAAGGGTAGCCATACAACTATATTAAAAAATCACTCATTTGGCAACACTAACCAGCCCTGTAAATGTCTCAACTGCCACCACCAAACCATTCTCTCCTAACCCCAAAGAACGCTCAGAAAACGCCCAGGCACGACAACCCTTTGCACAGTCATGTAATTACAACAGACCAACATAAGTAATATTCTCCTTGGGAGGACCGCTAATTAAATCTGTCTAATTGTGTCTCGACAGACCAGGCTAACATTTGGGATGTGATTAGTTACTGTTTACCCGACCAACTTAGCCCAGTTTGTGTAATGCTGTATAGAGGGAGGGATGAGGGGGAACCCTGTTTACAGAACGTTGAGGGCCTAATCTCGATGGGAAGCGTTTCATTAGCACAGCGAGGTGACAGTGCAGCTGAACCAAGGGGCTGGATGTCTAGTTCTGCCACTTTATATTTGCTCAACGTTGACAGAAGAATTACAGAACGATTAGAAACCACTTCTTTGACGGACAGCTTCCTGTTGACACTCCAAACACCTGACCTGGGGAGAGGAAGTCAGGAAGTGTGCACTTCCAGTGTGGCATTCTTTGTCACCCTCACATGATCCTGACTAGAATATTGGGTTGTGGAATATTTTGTAAATCTGTCAGTCAACACTTCTAATACAGCGATGGCAGGGTATTGGTTTCTATAAATCACACTGCATTCAACTCCAAATTTACCTAACAAGTACAAAGGGATTTGAGGGAAGGAAATAAGCCATTGCTGCGGTGCGGTGGACTCTCCCCAAAAAATGAATCCATAAAGACGGCTTTAATTCCGTGCCTGCCACACAGGGATTGGATCCAGTCAGGCCTTTTTTCCGCCAGGCGGAACTAAACTTTTCACCCCGGGCTTGAGGTTATTCTTCTGGGAAAATCCCTGCAGGCCATAATAAGATATATTTGTTGGACATTTTTGAGCGGATACAATCTACTTAAGGGGCAGTCACAGGTCAGTTGCTGTGACGCCACGCAGGAGAAAGAGTGTGCTGAGATGCATTGTTGTTTGGGAATCCCTCTCGCCTGAAAATCGCGGATTATTGGAATGCTGGAATGTCGGTGGGGGAACCCTTCAAGTATGACACCCATCTGTTTGATATTTCTCACTCCTTTTAGCTTTGTTGTACAGCATGCCCAGCTTAGGATGCACTCTTAGTCTTCTCGGTCTTCCCGAGATAAGGTTTTTCAGCCAGCACAAAAAGGCCACAAAACATTTCCCATTTCCTTTTAAATGTGACAGTAAACTATTTGCGTCAACCACAGCCTTTTCTTCTCGCAGTATAGTGTGTAATGTGCAGTTAAGGCACACTGATTAGAAATGTATCTACTATCAAAGTGCAAAATAAATAAAGCAACAGCCTGGAAAATGAAGAATATCCCCAGGTTAGTAATGTTAACTAACTGTCTCTTTTGCTTCTGTAACACTCCTCCAATGACAATCATCGAGTTGGGCCTGGCTTGCTGATTAGGCATTCATTGTAAATGGGTTCTAATTAAGTATTGGTTGCTTTATGGACTTGAACAATAGTGACCTACAAGTGCAGGCAAAAGAAAATAAAAGAAAAGAGAGAGAGGGAACGAGAGAATGAAAGACAGAGTGCAGTGACCTCGGGAGAGGATTAAATGGAAATGGTCTTGGCGTATGAAAAATGGTGCCGGAGCATGGGATAAATCATGTAACAAATCATCTCTCAGGACATAGATGAAGGGAGTGAAATCTGCAGGCCGAAACAATCTGCCAGAAAAGGCGATCTAAGGATGACTGGCGCCATGACGCACTCAGGACTTGACCAAAATCCCAGGACACTGGCAGATGTTCAACAGTGTGGGACGTGTGGGTAAATTCCTTTTGACAAAGAGGACGGACCGTGCAACACTAACATTATAGAGTTAATCTGTTCCAGCCCCTCTGTTTCAATACGGCATGTGACCCAGAGGGTTACGTAGCAGCATAGCATGACTAGGATTTTGTATTATTTTGTGATGGAAGAACAGTGTTTATTTTGTTTGGCAATGGACTACAGTATGTTACCTAAAGGTGCTCTTTGGATGAGACAAACATTTAAAGAAAAATAAACAATGTTGTGTGGAATTGAATAGGACCGCTTCTTGTACAATGACGGCATAATTCGCTCTACTTTGACAAACTGTTTACATTTACCATAAAGTTCAATACAAACGTGTTAGTACATCCGCTAAATGGCAAACCTGAATCCTCTTCAACAAAATGTTCCTCTCTCTGCACCAGCTCAACTGATGTATTCAATTATGTTGTCTTTGGCATTCGAGGCGGAACTGTTAATTATGCTTTTGTTTTCTCTCAAACTAAATTACTCGACCAAATATAAGAGTTCTTGATTAACAAATTCCTCTTTGTGCTAATCGTATGACGCCATTTGCTCTCCTTTTCTCTCGGTCTCTCTATCTCTCATTCTCTGTTTTCCCCTACATCTTTCACGCTCCCGTTGTTGTTTCCCCCCCACTCTACTTACAAGGTGCAGTTCTCACCACGGTAAAAAGGTGATCTTTTACAGCCGAGCATATCAACGACAACAGGCCTCTAAATCTACCCACCTTTTCTTTATCAGCAATGTACAGCTGGTTTGGAATATTCCAAAATGTGACAGTTCCACCTCAAAGAGAGCCTTTTTATAGACAGAATAGAGCTGTATTTCTCCATTATTTAATCTATATCCCTCTACAGAGGTGAAATTGCATTGCGATATCACTCTCTTGCTCATACTCCTGATTTATCTGGTGCCGTTTGACAAGTATGCACAGATGTTTGACTGAGGAAACACTCTTCTGTCACGCCCTGGCTCTGGGGACTCGTGTATGTTGAGCCAGGGTGTTAGTTTCTTTGTGTAGTGTCTATGTTTCGTTTTCTATGTTCTGTTCTAGGCTATGTGTTTCTATGTTGGCCGGGGTGGTTCTCAATCAGAGGCAACGAGAATCAGCTGTTGCTTGTTGTCTCTGATTGGGAACCATACTTAGGCAGCCTTTTGTGCACTTGTTATTCGTGGGAACCGTGTTGGTTTGTATTGTATAACCGAGGACTTCACGTATCGTTTTGTTGTTTTGTGTATTGTTTAAAGTACTATTAAAGAGATGTACTCGTATCACGCTGCGCCTTGGTCTGCTTCGTATGACGATCGTGACATCTTCTCACCCCACTTCGATACTGAAGTGACTTTTTCGTAGCAGGTTAGGAGAATTAACGTAACAGGTTAGGAAACTGAGATTAAGGTTAGGAAAAGGGTCAGGGTTAGCAAAAATCACTTTGTATTGAAGTTGCATGAAAATAGTGTGTCCATGTTTGACTGTGATTTAATTAGCTTATTTGAAACAGGAAATAGAGTGACAGGCTAAGAGAGGTCTCGGAAACCAGATTTTCCTCATAAACGTACCCTTCCCGGGTTATTTTGGCCAAAGGAAATCTGCTTTAATGCAATTTATATCCATCCTATAATGAAATTAATTAATTTCTAAATTAATTTACTATTCATGTTTCAAGCAGAACACGTGGGGGAAGCAGAGAATTAATAAAGGGTTTAGGATTGACACAATATAAAACAGTCATAACAATTTCACACTGCTGACATCTTGGTTTCAAGGCCTTCTGTCTCTGGCACTGTCTAGAACAGGAAAGCTATAACCTAAATGATGCTTTTGTGACACCCAAAATATATGTTCACATTTTTGTGTTTATTTGTGTTAAACAGATAATAGTTCCTGTAAAGCAGGAATTGTAACACTTTTAACGCATCACAACCAATTAAAGGTGTGGAATAGGATAATGGTTGTGTGTGTGTGTAAAATATAGATTAGGCTAGTTCTTGGGCATAAATTGTTATTGGCCACTAGGAGTTTTGCAATACTGATATGTCAATCGACTTGTCTTTACTTATAGCACATCAGTGCAAGCTACTCAATCACAACATACACTACCGGTCAAAAGTTTTAGAACACCTACTCATTCAAGGGTTTTTCTTTATTTTGTACTACTACTACATTGTAGAATAATAGTGAAGACATCAAAACTATGAAATAACACATATGGAAATCATGTAGTAACCAAAAAAGTGTTAAACAAATCAAAATACATTTTATATTTTGAGATTCTTCAAATAGCTACCCTTTGCCTTGATGATATTATGGCAAGAACAGCTCAAATAAGCAAAGAGAAACGACAGTCCATCATTACTTTAAGACATGAAGGTCAGTCAATCTGGAAAATGTCAAGAACTTTGAAAGTTTCTCCCAGTGCAGTCGCAAAAAACATCAAGCGCTATGATGAAACTGGCTCTCATGAGGACGCCATAGGAATGGAAGACCCAGAGTGCCCTCTGCTGCAGAGAATAAGTTCATTAGAGTTACCATTAGAGTTGCAGCCCAAATAAATGCTTCACAGAGTTCAAGTAACAGACACATCTCAACATCAACTGTTCAGAGGAGACTGTGTGAATCTGGCCTTAATGGTTGAATTGCTGCAAAGAAACCACTAGTAAAGGACACCCATAAGAAGAACAGACTTGCTTGGACCAAGAAACACGAGCAATGGACATTAGATCGGTGGAAATTTGTCCTTTGGTCTGGAGTCCAAATTTGAGATTTTTGGTTAAAACAGCCGTGTCTTTGTGAGACGCGGTGTGGGTGAACGGATGATCTCCACATGTGTATTTCCCACCGTAAAGCATGGAAGAGGAGGTGTTATGGAGTGGGGGTGCTTTGCTGGTGACACTGTCTGTGATTTATTTAGAATTCAAGGCACACTTAACCAGCATGGCTACCACAGCCTTCTGCAGCGTTACGCCATCCAATCTGCTTTGGGCTTAGTGGGACTATCATTTGCTTTTCAACAGGACAATGACCCAACACACCTCCAGGCTGTGTAAGGGCTATTTTACCAAGAAGGAGAGTGATGGAGTGCTGCATCAGATGACCTGGCCTCCACATTCCCCCGACCTCAACCAAATTGAGATGGTTTGGCATGAGTCGGACCACAGAGTGAAGGAAAAGCAGCCAACAACTGCTAAGCATATGTGGGAACTCCTTCAAGACTGTTGGAAAAGCATTCCAGGTGAAGCTGGTTGAGAGAATGCCAAGATTGTGCAAAGCTCTCATCAAGGCAAATGGTGGCTATTTAAAGAATCTCAAATATAACATATATTTTGATTTGTTTAACACTTTTTTGGTTACTACATGATTCCATATGTGTTATTTCATAGTTTTGATGTCTTCACTATTGTAGAGAAATAGTAAAAATAAAGAAAAAGCCTCGAATGAGTAGGTGTTCTAAAACTTTTGACCGGTAGTTTACACCTTCAATACACACTGCTGTCCACACACTTGTTTAAGACTCAGTGACTGAGAACATTTTAATAACATGTATGGCCATCATACTGGAACTTGATCCCCCCCTATTATGGGATTCTGTTGGATTCCTTGTCATTTTATCCACATCTCAATGTCACCTTGGACAGAATACTTTGAATACTTAAGATGCAAGTGAAAGTGATGACCTTTGACCATCAATGGAGTCAAGTATCTCATGGAGGGGCTGTTGTAGCAAACCATGCAGAGCAACACAAGTCAGAACTGCCACCGAATGCAAGGTTCTCAAGGTTGGGATTGAGCACTACATATAATCCAAGACAGCACACACCAAATACAGTACAATACAAGTTCACAAAATAGTATTTGATGTTTACTTCAAGATAAGTCAGATAGATCAGGTTACTGAATGAGCATTATATGGGTGTTTTGCAGCATCCTATTCATCTTAATAGGGCATTAAATGTAGGAATTTAAATCCATCCTATACAATATCAGATTATATGCTTCTCTCGACATCATGACTAGCTACATCCCCCAATAAGCTTCCTTGCATCAAAAGGCATTAGATAACCGTCAAAGTACCAATACAATCATGGCAGACGCAATCCTCATAACCAGCACTTAATAAACGAGGCACAGCATGCTAGTGGCTTTAAAGCAAATAATAAAGGGGGGGTGGGTTAAATAAAATCTTCCCAACAATTGACATGCAGGTGCTCCCTAATCCCTTGGGGATTAGAAAGCAAATGAATAGTTCAACTTTGCCATGAAAGCCCCTGGCCCAGTTAACTCGGCTGTGTAAACAACTGGGTTTGGGTGACCCTGGGTAAACAGTATCAGGTATTTGGTACAGTGAGCCAAGTACAGCTGGTGTTGATAGTCGTGTTATCGTGCCATGCTTTGAATAATGGACAGCGTCTAGACAAATTAGCAGACATTGGGGCCCTATACAGTAAGGTTTGGGAAGCACTGATACTATGTATGCAGTATGTAACTGAGTTACGGGTGTTATAGTTGTCAGTGGTGAGTGTATTCAAGGTCCTACAAGCAGACAGTAAAGGCAAATAAACCAATTGTACAGTAGGATTAAAAATGATTACTTTGCCTATTTCCAAGTACAGTAGTAAGGGACTGTGGTATTTTTTATTTTTAACCAGGCAAGTCAGTTAAGAACAAATTCTTATTTACAATGACAGCCTACACCGGCCAAACCCGGATGAGGCTGGGCCAATTGTGCGCCGCCCTATGGGACTTCCAAATCACGGCCGGTTGTGATACAGCGTGGAATCGAACCAGGGGGTCTGTAGTGACGCCTCAAGCACTGAGATGCAGTGCCTTAGACCGGTGCGCCACTCGGGAGCCCATGCCTCCCAAACAGAGAAGAGCATTAACTGTACCCTGCACAACAAATGTTCCTCTTAAAAATTATACAGTTAATTTACAGACCACAAAGTTAATTTGTGAAAATCACTGGGACTGATTGTGAAAATGAGGCATTTTCAACTTCTCCTCCATCGCCTGTGGGGTTGAATATGATGAGTTGTGAAATTGTGTCCGGTCTGTTCATTAACGTAATGTATCAGCTCTGACAAGAGGCTAGGTATCCCATTACAAATATGCATGGGAAGTTCTTTAGCAGTGAGAGTGAGGGAGGGAGGGAGGGAGGGAGGAGGGAGGGAGGGAGGGAGGGAGGGAGGGAGGGAGGGAGGGAGAGAGAGAGAGGGGGAAAGTGAGACAGAGAGAGAGGAAGAGACGGAGAGAGTGGGGAAGAGAGAGAAAGGTTAGAGGGTGGGGGGAGAAGAAAGCTCTCTAACCTCAGGTCTCTGCCATTCTGTCTCAGTGAGAAATAGCATCCTCTCCCCGCTCGCTCTCTCCACTGATTGTTTCCTGTATAAATCCCCTTTGAGATTCTATAATTCATTGAATGCTTCTTATTTGCTATTAAAATGCACTTGGCTAATGCATAAGATTATGGGGACTCTGTTTCAGAGTCAATCAATTAATCATTGGCTGCTTTATTTTCTATTTTCCAAAAGCTCACCCACAGACGAACACTCCCAGTCATTCTTCATTCAGGATGACACTGAAAAACTTGCATTTAAAAGTCCAGGAGTCTATGTATAGAGAGGAGGTTTAAAACCGATTAGCTAACAATAACATTGAGCCTCTTTTACTGGCAGGGCTTGCACACTATTATGGATTACAAAGAGAAACCTAGCCGCGAGCTGTCCAGTGACACCAACCTACCAGACTACCTAAATACCTTTATGCTTGCTTCGAGGCAAGCAACACTGAACCATGCATGAGAGCACCAGCCATTCCGGACGACTATGTGATAGCGCTCTCAATAGCCGATGTGAAAAATACCTTTTAAACAGGTTAACATTCACAAGGCCGCAGGGCCAGATGGATTACCAGGATGCGTACTCAGAGCATGTGCTGACCAGCTGGCGAGTGTCTTCCCTGACATTTTCAACCTCTCCCTGACCCAGTATGTAATACCTACATGTTTCAAGCAGACCACAATAGTCCCAGTGCCCAAGAACCTCAAGGTAACCTGCTTGAATGACTATCGCCCTGTAGCACTCACATCTGTAGTCATGAAACGCTTTGAAAGGCTGGTCATGGCTCACATAAATGGTATGGGCCCTTAGATCCTCAAAAAGTTATACAGCTGCACCACTGAAAGCATCTTGACTGGCTGCATCAATGCTTGGTATGGCAACTGCTTGGCATCTGACCGCAAGGAGCTACAGAGGGTAGTGCATACGGCCATCCAGAAACTCTGAACAGCTTCTACCCCCAAGCCATAAGACTGCTGAACACTTAACCAAATGGCTACCCGGACTATTTGCATTGATCCCCTTTGGTTTTTTGCACTGACATTCTTGCACTGGCTCTATGCGCACTCACTGGGCTCTACCCACACACTCACACATACTACTACACTGACACTCCAAAACACACATACAAATACACTCACACACTACATACGCTCACACACACAAAACACATACGCACATGTATATTGCCACCACAAACACACACTCACACATAGACACACTTTCACACTCTTCACATATGCTGCTGCTACTCTGTTTATTACCTATACTGATTCCCTAGTCACTTTTACTCCTACCTACATTATGTACATTATTCCTCAATTACCTCAACTACCTCGTACCCTTGCAAATTGACTCCGTACCTGTACTCCTTGTATATAGCTTCGTTATTGTTCTTTTATTATTGTGTTACTATTTCCTTTTTAATTGTTCTAATATTTTCGTACTTTTTAACTCCGCATTGTTGGGAAGGGGCTCGTAAGTAAGCATTTCACGGTAAAGTGTACACCTGATGTATTCGGCGCATGTGACAAATAAAAATTGATTTGATTTTGATTTTATGTTTTGAAAACGTTTTTTCCCACATAAATGTACGCAAAACGCTAGGTGTTGTCTACCAGGAGAAATGACTGCTCTTTTAATATGAGGGGTTCATCACGAGGACAAATGGCCTCTCGCAGAAATCTCACTGTACCGAACTGAACACTGCTCCTGCCAAGCCAAAAATCCCTTCCATTGCAGAATGACAGATAGGGAAGTGGTGGGTTTCTGTAGGCCAGCCCCTCTAAACTGACCCCACACACTGTTCCTCCATGCCTGCAGTCCCTGTAGCCCCAGTCACCAATCTGTCATGGCCATTGATGTCTAGCTGCTAGATTACATCAGCTGACCTAAGTGCAACAGAGATGTACAGGTAACTGCCAAAATAAAGGAAACACCAACGTACAGTGTCTTAATAGGGCATTGGGCCACGATGAGCCAGAACAGCTTAAATGCACCTTGGCATAGATTCTACAAGGGTCTGGAACTGTATTGGAGGAATGCGACACCATTCTTCCACAAGAAATTCCATCATTTGGTGTTTTGTTGATGGTGGTGGAAAACGCTGTCTCAGGCACGCTCCAGAATCTCCCATAAGTGTTCAATTGGGTTGAGATCTGGTGACTGAGATGGCCATTGCATATGGTTTACATCTCTCCACAGGCCTGGCCAGGCAGGCACAAAGCTCTGTTTTCACTCAAATGCTCGCCCAGCTTTGCAGACTGGACATCAGCTCAGACAGATGTACTACCTTTGAGTGGTGGAGATCACCTAGAGGGAGCATGGAGGGGGGCGGGAGGGAGGGAAAGCTGAAAAGAGAGAAGTTTATAGAGGTAAAATAGGTAGTCGCTGCCTCCCTATACCGCTTTCTGTTTGCCTCTCTCTCTCTCTCTCTCTCTCTCTCTCTCTGTCTCTCTCTCTCTGTCTCTCTCTCTCTGTCTCTCTCTCTCTCTCTCTCTCTCTCTCTCTCTCTCTCTCTCTCTCTCTCTCTCTCTCTCTCTCTCTCTCTCTCTCTCTCTCTCTCTCCTGTTTAGGTTTTCACTTAGCATTTTCCATTTGCTGTCTGTTACCCTGAGTGATGAATCAATTTTCCTTAGAAAACGGAACCTCATTTTTTAGCGTGAGGAAAAAATGTCTTATTCGTCATCTTATCTGCCATCAGCACTTTTCCTGTTATGATTAGTAATATTCAGAGGACGTGCAAAGAAAAACGAAAAGCTACTTCAAAAAAGCTCTGAGCTATTTGCCAAACACAAAGCAGAGATGCGAGTCTCTTCATTTTTTTCTTCATCATCCGAGAGGCGTACGCTCGGGAGCTCTGGTTTTAACAGTCCATCAACCTCCATTCTCTCCTTTTGAGCACATTAAGCATTTGTAAATAAAGAAGCTGTGGCTAGGAATACATAAACAGCGCAGTACTGCTGTTTCCTTCATGAAGATGCTTTCCTGTCTGTGATGATGCCCTTTGAGGATTTCACGCTTAATGCCATGAGGACTTTCATTAATTTAATTATCCTCATGTTTTAATGTGTCTGTTATTGTACCTGCTTAAAACCAATTAGGCTATGTATTATATGTTCTACTTTGAAGAACTGCATTTTAACTTTATTGATGTGTATTGATGTGTATTTATGTGTATAGCATCATGTATTTGTGTGATATACACTGAGTGTACAAAACATTAAGGACACCTTCCTAATATTGAGTTGCCCTCAGAATAGCCTCAATTCATTGGGGCATGGACTCTACAAGGTGTCGAAAGCGTTCCACAGGGATGCTGTCCCATATTGACTCCAACGCTTCCCACAGTTGTGTCAAGTCGGCTGGATGTCCTTTAGGTGGTGGACCATTCTTGATACACACGGGAAACTATTGAACGTGAAAAACTTAGCACGTTGCAGATCTTGACACAAACCCGTGTGCCTGGCACCTAATACCTTACCCCATTCAAAGACACTTAAATCAGCCTTATTCTAAAATGGATTAAATACATAAAAATTCCTCATCAATCTACACACAATACCCCATAATGACAAATATATTTTTTTAGAAATGTGTGCAAATGTATTAAAAATAAAAAACAGAAATACCTTATTTACATAAGTATTCAGACCCTTTGCTATGAGACTCAAAATTGAGCTCAGGTGCATCCTGTTTCCATTGATCCTCCTTGAGATGTTTCTACAACATGATTGGAGTCCACCTGTGGTAAATTCAATTGATTGGACATGATTTGGAATGGCACACACCTGTCTATATAAGGTCCCACAGTTGACAGTGCATGTCAGAGCAAAAACCAAGCCATGAGGTCGAAGGAATTGTCTGTAAAGCTCTGAGACAGGATTGTGTCGAGGCACAGATCTGGGGAAGGGTAGCAAAAAATGTCTGCAGCATTGAAGGTCCCCGAAAACACAGTGGCCTCCATCATTCTTTTTTTGTTTTGTATTTTACCCCCTTTTCCTCCCCAATTTTGATCTTGTCTCATCGCTGCAACTCCCCAACTGGCTCAGGAGGTGAAGGTCGAGTCATGTGTCCTCCGAAACATGACCCGCTTCTTAAAACCCATCCGCTTAACCCAGAAGCTAGCCACACCAATGTGTAGGAGGAAACACTGTTCACCTGACGACCGAGGTCAGCCTGCAGGCGCCCGGCCCGCAACAAGGAGTCACAAGTGCGAGAGCCCCAGGCTGAAACCTCCCCTAACCTGGACGACACTGGGCCAATTGTGCGCCGCCCTATGGGAATCCCGATCACGGGCCGGTTGTGATACAGACAGGGATCGAACCCCGGTCTGTAGTGATGCCTCTAGCACTGCAATGCAGTACCTTAGACCGCTGCACCACTCGGTAGGCCCCATCATTCTTAAATGGAAGAAGTTTGGAACCACCAAGACTCTTACTAGAGCTGGCCGCCCGGCCAAACTGAGCAATTGGGGGAGAATGGCCTTGGTCAAGGAAGCCACTCCTCAGCAAAAGGCACATGACAGCCTGCTTGGAGTTTGCCAAAAGGCACCTAAAGGATTCTCAGACCATGAGAAACAAGATTCTATGGTCTGATGAAACCAAGATTGAACTCTTTGGCCTGAATGCCAAGCATCACGTCTGGAGGAAACCTGGCACCATCTCTACGGTGAAGCATGGTGGTGGCAGCATCATGCTGTGGGGATGTTTTTCAGCGGCAGGGACTGGGAGACTAGTCAGGATCGAGGGAAAGATGAACAGAGGAAAGTATTGCGAGATCCTTGATTGAAACCTGCTCCAGAGCGCTCAGGACTTCAGACTGGGGCGAAGTTTTATCTTCCAACAGGACAACGACCCTAAGCACACAGCCAAGACAATGCAGGAGTGGCTTTGGGACAAGTCTCTGAATGTCCTCAAATGGATTAAGTCTCTGAATGGATTAAAACAATTTAATCAATTTTAGAATAAGGCTCTAATGTAGCAAAATGTGGAAAAAGTCCAGGGGTCTGAATACTTTCTGAATGCACTGTACATCTGGATAGGGAGCGATGACAGAGACCCAGGCCAGGAGCCTGTCCCAGCAGGTGGCCAGGGGAGTGTCGGAGACCAGGTGAGCCTCCCTGCTGGTTAGGAAAACAAGACAGAAGGTCGGCCTGTGAGATATCGTATTGGTTCATTAACCTTCATGTACCTTACATTCAGAAACAGCCGGGTCAGTTTGGTCAAACAGGTGTTCCTAATCACCTGGTGTGAACTGTGTATAAAGCACATTATTTTCTTGCATTATTCATCTATTTGTTTTTAGGTGTAAAACAGGCCGGGCAGGTTTTTGCGAGCAGATACATTTTTAAAAGAGCATGTGCTAAAGTTTAGTTAAAAATCAGGGTGGTTTTGTTGATGTAAGGCAAGCCATGCTCTCAAATATAAGAACTCTTCCAAAATCTTCTCCCTGAACTTCAACTATTTTAGTATAACAACACTGTGATATTTTACAGGTCATGGCTCAGTGCTCGACCATTTGGGCACGGTATCAGCTTGATGTATATTCCAGAGGATATCTACGGTATATGTCTGAGAAAACAGACTTTATACAAGTTCATGTCCACCTGAGAATGGCAGTGCTCCGTAAATGGCCAAAGGAAAATGGTAAATAAATTATTGAAATGACTGGGGCTAAGAGCTTGCTGCAGAAAGTCTAGATTACTCATACTTGGACTAACAAGAATGGACAACTTGGGTCCCAACAGGCCTTAATGGAACCGAGTTACATCATGCTTTTCAATTAAACAGACAAAAGTTACTGCAGCAGAAGTTGGGGTGTCTCCACAGGACGTGGGTGGTTTTGAGGCATGCATCACATAAATGGCTATTTCTAGGCTCAAGGTCTAGTCATAGGACACTTGAACCTTGAAAGGTGAGTTTGAAACTTGTGGGAAACTTTTGGTTTGAGAGACTTGTTCTCAATGTATTCTATACAGCCACAAACATCTGTGGAATGAGCAAGCGATGTAATGTGGCCCTGCAAATAACTTAAATGCTTTTGTTTAACACATTTTAAATAACCCTTTAATTGTATGTAAAAAAATAAATAATTAAACTAAAGTTAGGCTATCTGTCCCATACCTGTTTTTTTTGGCAGTCTAAAGCTGTTTGGCTTTAATTAGCGATACCCTTGTAGGCAGGATTGAAGAGGTTTCTCGAGAGCATCATTAGATGCATTAGGAGTGACCCTGATGTGCCCGTTTAATCTAGTAGAAAATGACTTGAGTATGGCCAAGATCAAAGTGAAGCGCCTGCATTAGCACCCCTTGACTCCTTGGCTCAGACTGATACACTCCCACTTTACGACCTTTAAGTCCCCACAGCCCACGGAATGTTCCCCGGTAACGATGACGACGACGACAAATTCCACCAAAGAGCCCCTTGTCAATTCGACGACTGTGACTGGTGTGTGCAGGTGGCTACTTATACGCTTAAAATAAGCCTCTCCAGCTTCGTGACATGTTATAGAGCTACAGAACTAATGGAGATCATTTAAATGATTGAGCTATTATTCATTTCCTGACACGTCCTTTGACTTGTATGGTAGTGTCATTAGTGGAAGGAAACCTACAGTATGATCATAGATAGGTATCTCTCACCAAAATGGTAGAACTTATGGGCATAATACACTAAGTATACCCAACATTAAGAACACCATGGACTCTATAAGGTGTCGAAAGCGTTTCACAGGAATGCTGGCCCATGTTGACTCCAGTGCTTCCCACAGTTGTGTCAAGTTGGCTGGATGTCCTTTGGGTGGTGATACTGGAAACAGTTTAGCATGAATAACCCAGCAGTGATGCAGTTCTTGACACACTCAAATCGGTGCACCTGGCACCTACTACAATATAAAGGATAAGGGATAAGGGATCATAGCCTTCACCTGGATTTACCTGGTCAGTCTATGTCATCGAAAGAGCAGGTGTTCCTAATGTTTTTTACACTCAGTGTATACTGTTTGGGTATTGGAATGTTTAGGCCTTGAAATTTGCTTGTAAAAGACCTTGTCTGGCGTGTCCATGTATGAGATTAGTTGCTTGGCTTTGTTTTTTAGTATTCTCTAACCTTTTGGGGACATTAACAAGTAAAATAATTGTTGCCAGGAGATGTGACAAGACATTAGCATTTTTAAATCATTAAGCAACTAATTGCGCCCCCCATTTTGCGACCTGAGGTTGTTAAATAGGACACTGCATGATGTCTGGGAGCACCAAGCAGAAAACAACTGGCCCCATCTCTCCGAATCGATAATGATTAATTTATAGGGGGTTGTGTTTACTTTTATTTAAAAGATACTGTGTCATCCTGACCACCATGTTATCTATCATTTTCACAGTGCAATCCCAGTCCCTTTGTGGCTTCAGCAGATGTTTTCACACTCGCTATTGGACCGTAAAGCCTCACATCCATCTTGTTAGCAGCCAAACGTGGGTAATTTCTTGCTAAACAACACATCAGTGCTCTTTTTCGTCTTAAATCATGCTCAGTACTGTACAAATACCGATTCACCCCCTCGATTAATTAAGCAGAGAAATTTAGATAATTATAATCCGCCGAGAGATCAATATCTTTGAGGACAGTCGATTCAATCTTTTTAATTACATTCATAAATAACTTGTCATTATCTGTTCCATTTTTGGTGATGAACGAGACTGGGGAGATTTAGAATTGAGGGGAGAGCCAATACAAGACTCTTCTTTTGGCCAGCAGATTTATATTATAATGTGCAGAGTCGCCACAGTTTTTACAATCATTCATAGGCTTGTGGTTGATTGAAAAACGTACATATTGCAAAAGCTATCTATCTGGACAGATTTATAGAAGACAGGGACAATCTGACAATATTGATGAAATACCTCAGTCTACGGACGAGTTTAGAAGAGGGTGTAATGAAAATCCAAAATGGGAAATCTAAATAATCTGTGTCTGTTCAATTAGGCCTGATGGAATTTCCCTACAAATGACTACTTTTTGCCCTCATGGAAATAACCAACTGCCACGCTCCACCTGTTCCTCAACTGCCCGGAAACCAGAAAGAAATGTACAATTCTGCTGATTTAGGAAACTATGAATGGGTCAAACATCTCAGACAAGAGTATGGGATGATGGGGGTTATTTTTTCACCCATGCACAAATAAGGTTACAGAACTTCTGCTACACTTAAAACTGCTGTCTCGGTCACTTCATAATTCTTCCGTATTCTTCCCCTCAAAAGGAGTTCACCTGGGTTGAAGTCAGCGGGATTTTGAAAGCCCCTATTTATTGAAAAAAGTACTTCTGCGGCACAATTGAGTGTTCCGAGTCTTCTAAATTGTGGCCTGGGTCTTGGCGTCTACAGAACTTGCCGGTGAACCAAACAGAATAGTGTTCTCGCTCCTGGCCCCCTATGCTGCCTTGTTAACCTCCTGCATTGCCTTTTGCAAGCATAGCGATCCCAGGCTCTGCAATTTTACAATAGCCACCTGCTTCGCCCTCACTGCATGCCTTGCTCTGGCAATCCAAGACAGCTGAGCCAGCTATTTGCTTCACAAGCAATTTGAGCGCTCTGTCAATGTTTTGTTTTTTCTTTCAGGCTGTGCTTGTTTGAAGTACAACCTGAGATACAGAGTAGAGTACAGAGTAAAGAAACAAAGTAATGTGAATAATTAGTATTAAGACCCTACATCATGACACAGAAAAGTAGTTCCTAAAGGACTTGAAATGCAAATCCATGCAATGCAGTATGGTGAAGAGGAGTAAAAGAAAATTGTGATATGTCTGTGTGGTGCTTATGAATATTCTTGGTCTAGACATATTCTGTTCCTTGTTGGATTTAAAAAGCAAGCATAGTCTGGGCACTGCAACTCGAGGGAATGATACAATAAAGAATAGATATTAAAGAATAGGACTCTGAACTTCAGACAGGGAACATTGGTTTAAGTTTATCACTGCTGTGAATTTATGCCAGTAAGGCGTACAAATACACACAGTACCAACACACAAATCACTTTTTAATGGACATTCTTATTGGTTTATGTGGGTGGAACTATATTATCTTCCTCCTCTCTATACAGAAGCAGAAGTACTTCATTCCTTCATACACTTAGGCTGCGTTTACACAGGCAATTTCTGATATTTTTCCACTATTGGTCTTTTGACCAATCAGATCAGATCGTTTGGCAATAATTGTTTAAACTCAGCCTTTGTTTTCTGAGGAATTTTCTCATTCCTTATTATGAATATGCACTATTCAAACTATACTCTTCTTGAGTGTCAGAAGACTGCAAAGTGTAGAAAGTTAAGCATGCAACCTAAGCTATATACTATAGGCTTCTTCTGGCTATGGGTGAAAAGAGAATCCTACGTGGTCACTTTTACAGAGCGAGAGCACCCTGCACCACTCCTTACAAACGGAAATTATGGATTTTGTTTATGGCTTTTTTCCGTCACAGTAGAGAGACTTTCTATTTTCCACTCTTACTATCAAGTTGAGCACATCAGCACAACTCTGTATGTGAGGATAGCGAGAGAAATGGCTGTTCACAGTAAAATGGGAATATATGGATACCTTAACTTCCTTATTCACGACTGAATCTGCAGTGAAGAAAATTGACACAGCCTTACCACGTGATAATAGCATACGATTGTGCTGCCTAAGTAAAATGAGGTATGTGCTTTTGTTTGGGTGCCTACATGGGAAGGCAATTATTTTAATTTAATTCCCCACTATTGAAACTATAGCTAATTGCTCCAGCTGACATGTAATGGATATAGATTAGAATGACAAACATATGGTTCTCCATCTATAGAGTATGGAGACTTGGCTGACATATTGGCTGGTGCAATCAACTAAAAATTTTTGAGGATCTATGTCTTATTACGTGCTGTTATGTCCTGGGGGAATATGCAAAATGTCCTGCTGTAAATACAGGCAAATAATATTGATAAAAGTCACATTGTCCTAGAGAGATTTACACAGTCTTCAAAACGTCACACCTGGGTAAGCCTACACGAAACACAGCATTTATTTTAAGTGACTCTAAAATCCCTGATGGGAAAAATGAATGGAGGAAAAACAATTGGAACCATTTCCCTGTTTGACCGCTAGGTTTTATGGGTATTATGACTCATACTGTGGTACTCTATACTATACATGGTATCAAAACTACACTATGACTCCTGCCCCATTTGATCTGCTTCTCTTTAAATCATTTATCACCCTTCATCTCCTACCCTTTCCCAATTCCAATTTCAAATCAGACAACCTTAATTCAAACACCCATATCGCATATGACTTAAGTCATCTCTGAATTAATCAAAACAGAGGGAGAAAGAGATTGAAGGGGAAAAAAGTACAATATGCAAACTAGGCCCCTCATTCATTGGACAAGTAGATTCCGGGTACGAACATCATTATGCTAGCGGTTCGCCTTTCATGCAAATTACTTTCTCTCTTTAAGCCCGGGAAGTTCATTGCTAATAGCATTTCCCATCAAGTCCGCACCCCATCCAAATGCTAATATCTCTGCCACTGGATCCTTCACCTCACAGCGCTGACGCTTCATGACTGTGGCAATTACAACAATGTTACTTTTCCCCCTTTATGGAATTAGCCATTATCTCCTCCTGGAGCAAGCTACCAGAAACAGCTGCTAACCAATCTCCTAGCACAGGCCACTGGAGCTCAAATGAACTAAATGAACAGTCACTTTATATGTATCACTGGATTAGTAGTGTCTTCATCTGGTGATTAGTTTATGTATCTATGTATCTATTGCGGCTGTGTGTGGCTGTAGCGTCTCGACAAGAGGTATACAAGGTGGGATAGAGAATCTCTAAAGATCCTAGCTACGCCGACAGATTGTACTCAGATTTGAATTTTTGGTGGTATCAAGCCCCAAATAAAGTACCTGGCAGAGGAATTTCCCAAATAAATCTTACCGTGCAAATACAGACATACTGTATTCTCCAAGGGAGATCCAGAACCATGTCAGAGATACGTAGAGTATTTTTGGAACAAGGCAGAAAGAAAATGGTATCTCTATGGCTTTTTGTGTTATGTATTATGTATTGTTCTTTAACCTTGTAAAAGTACACTAGCCTTACACTGTCCTCAAACTATACCCACCACCCTGCCCCCTAAGGTAAAAGCTCATCCTTGCATCCCAGCTCAGTAGACTACATGAATAAGACATGAGGCCTCCAAAAGAAGTTGCGTTGTGAAACACAACTTCGACAATGTTTGAATTTGGCTGGTTGTGCTGGTCATAGACATTCTAGAGAAAAGGTGTAAAGCACCCCCCAAAACAAGTTTGGGGTGAATATTCTCATTCAGGTAGAAATTGGCAGGTCTGTTGAGGATTTGTATAGATGGGGATGTGAAAGTGTGTGTATACCTGGGTCTCTGCATGAGTGAGTGAGAGAGCGATACTCTCATCTGCCTTGACCAGAGAGCGTCACTTTACTGCAACACAGGAAGGGCTTTTTGCTGCGGCAGATGCGGCATCGCTCACCTTCAAACCGGTGATGGGATACAAGGAGGGGTAGGTATAGCTAGGGACAAAGTGAAATGGAATGGTAATATACATGCTAATGCCTTGGCATTGGAGCTGAGAGGCACAGGTTCAGTGAAGCAGATGCAGTGACACTCATTTCCTTCACCGGTCTCTCTCTGTCTGTCTGTGTGTGTGTGTGTGTGTGTGTGTGTGTGTGTGTGTGTGTGTGTGTGTGTGTGTGTGTGTGTGTGTGTGTGTGTGTGTGTGTGTGTGTGTGTGTGTGTGTGTGTGTGTGTGTGTGTGTGTGTGTGTGTGCGTGTGCGTGTGCATGTGTACATGTTATTGTGTTTCTACACACATACATAAACACACACACACACAGACATAGTGTAAACAGGGGAGAGGCTGCTGAGAATCTGCCACCTTTCCTTTTCAATGGGCCCCTGGGGACCATGCCAGGGGCTTTTTGTTCGTCTCGGTGGTGGTGATAAGGAAGAGAGGACAAGGCGCTTCAGAGAGAATATACAGAGCCGGCACTTTTCTATTGGTGGAGAGCTGTTGTGTAATTGTGGGGGATAATGGAGCACACCTCATTCAGAGTGCCAAGGCATTTTAGAGCCATTTCTCCATTCAGAGCATAGCAAGTCTCTGCTTTAGAGAGATAGGTCTACAAGTACAATGTATTTTTGAGTCCGGGGCTAGTGAGAATTTACGTTTGAATAGGATGTTGTGTGTAATCAAGATATACATTTGCTTTTTATATGTACAGTATGTGGTAGTGGTTATGATTGTGGTATCAGCAGATAACTTTAGATTTGGGAGCAATTTTTGCTGTCAGTATTCAAAGTAAACAAACATGAATTTGCACATCCTTATCTCAAGTAACTGTAAGTATTACAAAGTTACAACCAAATATAGGAATCTCATTTATTTAGGTTACAGTAAAACTATTAGAAAATCTAAAGTATGATATTTCATGAAAAATATGATGAAATTAGCTACATATATTTGAGCCATATCTGTTGTTTCATCAGTTTTAAACCTGATTCAAAGAGTCATACCTTTCTCTCCAGTTAAGTGAATATTAAAGCAGGAGCAGATAAGTAAAATGAAATCTGAATTGAATAGTACTCAGCTTTCTATTAGAACACCAAGAGCCAGAAATAGAAAACGACTTCGCATAACTCAACCAGCATCTTCATTATCGTGTCAGGAAACTCTATGAAAATGTGTTAATTGACTTAGAAAATCCGTATTTGGCTATATCGCTAATGGAATAAGATCAATTAAGTCAGTAAATTCAACATGAGTGGAATACTGTGGCAAACCTGAGATTAAACTACGTGTACAATAAAGTGTGAGAAAAAGAAAACAAAGAGGACAGACAGACAGACAGAGACACAAAGAAAGTCTAGCTTACCTGGTTAGTTGAGGAAACTGAGAGTTAAAGGAAGAGGAGTTAGCATTTCGGTTGTGGAGAAAGCAGCACCTACCACGTAAAACAGTGAGTCTCGTAGATGCAGTCAGCTCTCCAACAGTGTTGGAGGCGACACACTCATATATGGCTTCGTCTCGGGGTGTACGCAAGGGCTGAATTCTCAACACCGAGCCAGAGCCGTCATCGAAATCAATCACCTGCAGGTGCGAGAAACAAGATATGTTAAAGGAGTTTTTTTGTTCACAATCGGTAACGGAAGTTTGCGCAGAGTAATTACAACCGCTCCTGCAGCAGAGTATAAACACATTTGGCCTACAAAACTGATGGTGACAAACACACTGTGCTTCCCATCAGAAAACTATGAAAGCTGCAATGGCTAGTATACCCTAACATCAGCTCCTTATTTGAGTGAGTGTTTGGGAGTATATCGCTCTTTTCTCAATTGTCTAAACAGTCCATCCACCCTTCTCCTCTTCCCCTGAAAGATGTGTCCAGGTGAAAGCCAGCCTGAACAAGCTTCCACCAAATTGTTTCCCCTGTTATGTCTTTCAATTAAGAACAGGTGAAGGGGAGGAGACAAGGAGAGGATGGATTTTCAAGCAATGGATATAGAACCCACGTGTGTATCGCATTGTATGTGTTTGAGGAAAAGATACCATATCTGTAGCATGTAGATAATGACATCATTGTGACTCTTGAGCATGTTTTGTATGGCTAGTTATGCTGTTGTTTGTGCTTATGATTGGCTACCCACTGGTATAGTTATTACCAGAGCAGTTGTGTTCAGAGAGCCATTATTAGTTATATCCATGTTATTCTTATCTAGTGATGTACTGGAAGATTAAACATAATATACACGACATGGCCAAAAGTATGTGGACTCTTGCTTCCATTCAGCCACATGAGCATTAGTGAGGTCGGGCACTGATGTTGGGCGATTAAGCCTGGCTCGCAGTCGGTTTTCCAATTCATCCCAAAGGTGTTCGATGGGGTTGAGGTCAGCGCTCTGTGCAGTCGACAAACCATTTCTGTATCGACCTCGCTTTGTGCACAGGGGCATTGTCATGCTGAATCAGGAAAGGGCCTTCCCCAAACTGTTGCCACAAAGGTGCAAGCACAGAATAGTCTAGAATGTAATTGTATGCTGTAGCATTAAGATTTCCCTTCACTGGAACTAAGGGGCCTAGCCCGAAACATGAAAAACAGCCCCAGACCATTATTCCTCCTCCACCAAACTTTACAGTTGGCACTATGCATTCGGGCAGGTAGCGTTCTCCTGGCATCCGTCAAACCCAGATTGGTCCAGATGGTGAAGCGTGATTCATCACTCCAGAGAACGCGTTTGCACTGCTCCAGAGTCCAATGGTGGCAAACTTTACACCACTCCAGCCGACGCTTGGCATTGCGTATGGTGATCTTAGGCTTGTGTGCGGCTGCTCGGCCATGGAAACCCATTTCATGAAGCTCCCGATGAACAGTTCTTGTGCTGACGTTGCTTCCAGAGGCAGTTTGGAACTCGGTAGTGAGTGTTGCAACTGAGGACTGACGATTTTTACGCTCTACGCGCTTCAGCACTCGGCGTTCCCGTTCTGTGAACTTGTGTGGCCTAACACTTTGCGGCTGAGCCGTTGTTGCTCATAGATGTTTCCACTTCACAATAACAGCACTTACAGTTGACCAGGGCAGCTCTAGCAGAAATGTGACTAATTGACTTGTTGGAAAGGTGCCATCCTATGACGGTGCCACGTTTAAATTCATTGAGCTCTTCAGTATGGGCCATTCTACTGTTAATGTTGATCTATGGAGATCGCATGGCTGTGTGCTCGATTTGATACACCTGTCAGCAATGGGTGTGACGGAAATAGCCAAATCTACTAATTTGAAGGATACCTTTGGCCATGTATTGTAAGTTCAAAGATGGCTCACAGCTCTCTGACATCAACTTTGGATCCAAAATATAAGTTGATCTTGTGTATTAATTATTGGAAAGATAATCAAAGTGGCCAACTAACTTTAAGAATGGGAAAGTATTTATTGGCCAGCCAGAACAAATAATTTGGATTTTTATGTGTGTTTTATATTTGATGTACATTTTGGTTCGCCCCACTCTTAAAGTTAACACACTACTTATATATTTCAATGGGACAGAACAATAACAAACAATTATACGTGGTTTGATAAACAGTAACGAACAATTGTCATCACCATGACGTGATAGTAGTACAAAAAGACATGACCAATTGTTTTGGACAGACGACACATAAAATGTTTACAAACGGGTGTTTTGTAGCTTTTACAGCTATCGTTCCATGCTGTATACTCACTGTTTTTAGAAAGCCCTGTATCATAACTCATTTTTAAGCAATCTTTGGTAGGTTTTAAAAAAAAGAGTTGACTGTTAAGAACCTCTGCTTCATACACACACGTGCACAAACACACACGGAGAAAGGCCGGCCCCGACACTCATTGATACAGTTCAGAGCATATCATTTCACATGTTAGTTGAACAAAACACCTTGACGGTTCAGTGGCCAAGCGACAAGGGCACATTTGGGCAATCATTGCAAGAGCGCGTGATGATGGTAAGTAAAAGTGCTCCCTTTCCCATTTCAAACTCAAAGAGAAAGAAAATGGGGTTGAAAAAGTCTCAGTGTTTCTGTAAAGGGAAATTACCTTTGTTAGGGATGAGGAGGCGGCCGCGTGAGTGAGTGGGGGAATAAGGGCGGCGGCAGTGGCAAGCAAGCCTCACGGCGGCAATGGGAGAGTTAGCGAGCTAGCGCGTTAGCATTCACCACGTGCAGCGGCACAAATTTGATGAACTGTGATAAGATTCGATTCCTGCCCGATGTGTGAGACGCCAAAGACTCTCCAAACCCAGATAAGCCATTACTGCTGAGTAGAAGCATGGCACGGAGAGAGGAAGGTGTTTGTTCATATCACACTATGATACACTCCGAAAAGGAATGACACAGACATTTATAGAAATCTTATCAGTGTTTGGAGATGATGTGTTATTTGTCATGGCGATTAAAAAGAAGGACAAATCAAAGCTTGCAGCCAAACAAAACAGCGCGGGGGACATGCATTTAGATAAAGACGCCATGAAGCAAAAGACCTTTGAACCACAGAGCTACTACTCTCTCGTTTTGCATAAGGCAGCCAAATGCAGCATGATGCTAATATAGGTATATGGGTCACCATTTCTTCCCCCTTATCTTTCTTTCACTCCCCATCTTTCTTTCTGTATTTCTTTAATTACAAATATGTCCCAGATCGCTGTGTACTTGCTCATTAAAACTCATGCATGTTAGATGGCTGGGACAGCTTGATTTTTAAAGCCTGCTCATGCGTGGTGGCAAATGCGGGCGTGTGATTTTGGAGAGCGGGGGGATGGATTATGTGTTAGGGGTTGGAGGGGGACGGGAGGGGGGGATGGGGTACCAAAAGCACTGTTGAGCATTCCCATTTTTGTCGAGCATTTTACATCAGAACAATAGACCTAATACCTCAAATCTCTGGTTGCTGACTTTCTTCCCCTTCTTGTTCCAAACGATCTTGGGGCGTGGGTCTCCCGTCGCTTGGCAGATGAATGATGCCACACCTCCTTGCACGCCCGTTTGGTCATTGGGGGTTCTCAAAAACTTTGGTGGTGCTGGAGCGAGAGGGAGGGAGAGAGAGAGAGAGAGAGGACATAAATAGTTAGCGAGGGTGCTAAGCGTTGCAGAGAGCAAGTGATTTATCTTCCTTATGAACGCACCCACACCAGAAAGTCACAAAGTTGCAGATTTCAGCACTTGCATGTTATCACTAAGAGGATTGTCTTTGGAGGTCAAGCCAGACTCCGTTTGGAGACTGCATTGCCTTCTCAATGTGAGTGGAAACATAAGATTAGGTACTTGTATAAGGATGCAATCAAGAGAAGTAGGAATACATATATAATCATTGTAGTAAATAAACAGTAGTGTTGTAAATCAAGTCATCAGTTTAGGGTACAATACAGTTTAGGCACTACATGTTAGAACCACCTTTGACAGCGATTACAGCTGTGAGTCTTTCTGGTTAAGTCTCTAATCACCTGGATTGTGCAACATTTGCCCATTATTCTTTTCAAAATTCTTCAAGCTCTGACAAATTGGTTTTTGTGTTAGGCCTACTGCTGATAGGTAGCTCTCTCTGCTCTCTCCCTCCCCTCTGTCTGTCCTTGATTGCAGGAGTGGAGTCTGGTGTGCGGGAGTCAGGGTTCCAGCTGCAGCTCATTCACCATAATCACCTCAGCCTTTAAGACCCGGTCAAACTTACCACTCATCGTCAGATCATAGTCAAGACGACCATATATTTGGAACCTGACTCCTGCCTCCGCTTCACTCCTGCCACCACCATCCTGCTCTCCATTACCGGACCTCTCTTTGGACTCACCACGGACACTAGGACATTACGGTACCACACCTGCCCTGATCTGGATCTGTTACCCTCCCTGTACCTGGACTTGCTCTTCCCATATATTTGGAAACCTGGACTTTGAACATTGTAAATAAACCTGTTAAAACTTCTCTGGCTTGGTGTACTTGTCTGCATTTGGGTTCTTATCCAGTTAAATCATAACAGTATGATCTGACCAACATGAACCCAGCAGACAGTAGCTCGGATACCACCCCAGAGTGCACTCAAATTTGGACTGCCATAGCCAATCAGGGCATTTTACTTGGCCAACATGATAACCTGTTTAAAACGATTTCTGAGGACAGTCAGGTGCTGCTTAATCAGGTTCAAATACTCTCCAATCAAGTATCTGCCCTTACTACCCCTTCAGCCCAGATCAGAGAGCCTTTTGTTCCTGCTCCAGAGCGCTATGACGGGAACATGGGAACCTGTGGCGATTTTTTTGACTCAATGCTCGTTAGTGTTTGAACAACAGCCCTCACCTACGCCTCAGAAAGAGCCCGTATTGCCTACCTTATCAACTCTACTAGCGGTTCCGCTCGTGCCTGGGGATCCGCGGTCTGGGAGAGTCAGTCGGACATTTGCAACGCTACGTTGCCTTTACCACGGAGATGAGGAAGGTTTTGACCACCCCGTACGAGGCAAGGAGGCTGCGAAACGGCTGTTTTCTCTTCGGCAGGGGGCTCGTAGTGTGGCGGAGATGGCAGTGGAGTTTCGGACTTTAGCAGCAGTGAGTGGTTGGAATGACGAGGCATTACAAGGAGTGTTCATCAATGCTTTGTCTGAGACCTTAAAAGATGAATTGGTGTCATATGATGAATCGCCTACGCTGGATAATCTTATTTCACTCACTATCAGGTTGGATAATCGGATTCGGGAGCGCCGCCGGGAGAGGAGTGTTAGTTCCAAGCAACCTGTCTGTCATCAACAAACTCCTCCCTGCATCGTCCCTACGGAGAGAGCCGTGTCTTCCCGAGTCGATACGAGGAGCACTGAACCCGAAGCCATGGAGGTGGGTCGTGCACGGTTGTCCTCAGAGGAGCGTGCACGTCGTATTCAGGCTCGGGTCTGCCTGTATTGTGGAGAAGCTGGTCATTTCGTTCCTTCCTGCCCAGTTCGTCCGGGAAAAGGGCCGGCTCATCATTAATGGGAGAAGTTTTGGTGAGCCGAGCAGCGGATTCTTCCTCTTCTCCCCGCATTCTGCTCCAGGCATCCCTCCAGTGGCAGTCCCAGAATTTCTCTGTTAGTGCGCTGATTGACTCTGGTGCCGACGAAAGCTTTTTGGATAGAGAGTGGGCTCAACAAATGGATTTGGAGACTGTTCCTATGGACTGTCCGCTGCAGGCTAAGGGTCTAAATGGACAATTGTTGACCCGCATTACCCATCAGACTGTTCCTGTTTGTCTTAGAGTGTCGGGAAATATAATATAATATAATAAAATATAATATAATATAATATAATATAATAATATAATATAATATAATATATAATATAATATGCCATTTAGCAGACGCTTTTATCCAAAGCGACTTACAGTCATGCGTGCATACATTTTTTTTTGTGTATGGGTGGTCCCGGGGATCGAACCCACTACCTTGGCGTTACAAGCGCCGTGCTCTACCAGCTGAGCTACAGAGGACCACAATCATCAGGAGAACATTCAATTCCATATTATCGACTGCCCACAGACTCCCCTGGTCCTTGGTATCCCCTGGCTCATAAAACACAATCCACACATTGATTGGGTGACAGGTAGCATTGTTTCATGGAGCACATTTTGTCATGTGAATTGTTTGTGTTCTGCTCAGACTCCTGCCAGTACTGTGCCTCAACCTCCACTGGAGTCCATGGATCTTTCTGCTGTTCCTGACGTGTATCATGACCTGGCATCCGTTTTCTGCAAACACAGAGCTACTTCTCTTCCTCCTCACCGGCCTTACGACTGCGCCATTGACCTCCAGCCAGGAGCCCCGCTCCCCAGCAGTCGCCTGTACAATCTCTCCCGGCCGGAGACGGAGGCTATGGAGAACTACATTCGGGACTCCTTGGCGGCAGGTATTATGCGTCCTTCCTCGTCACCTGTAGGAGCGGGATTCTTTTTGTTGCTAAGAAGGATAAGACCCTCAGACCCTGTATTGATTACCGTGGACTTAACAACATCACCATTAAGAACAAGTATTCTCTGCCTTTGATTAATTCTGCTTTTCCCCTCCTTCATGGTGCTACCATCTTTACGAAACTGGATCTACGAAATGCGTATCACCTGGTGCGCATTCGTAAGGGTGATGAATGGAAGACTGCCTTCAACACACCCTTGGGACATTTTGAGTATCTGGTTATGCCTTTTGGGTTGTCTAATGCCCCTGCTGTTTTTCAGGCACTAGTCAATGATGTCCTTCGGGACATGTTGAATCGGTTTGTTTTTGTCTATCTGGATGATATCTTGATTTTCTCAGAGTCCTCCCAGGAACATGAACTGCATGTGCGCCAGGTGTTGCAAAGGTTGTTGGAGAACAAACTGTTTGTGAAGATGGAGAAATGTGAATTTCATGTGTCTGAGACCTCTTTTTTGGGTTACATCATAGCTCAGGGGGAGTTGCGGATGGACCCAGCTAAGATCTCTGCTGTCACGGACTGGCCAGCTCCCTCTACCCGCAAACAACTTCAACGATTCCTGGGGTTTGCGAACTTCTATAGGAGGTTCATCAAGGACTACAGCCGCATTGCGGCGCCACTCACCGCTCTCACCTCCATCTCACGACCGTTCGCTTGGAATGAAGGGGCCGAATCAGCGTTCGAAGAACTGAAACATCGCTTCGCCTCGGCTCCCATTCTGATGCAGCCGGACCCCGACCGCCAGTTTGTCGTGGAGGTGGATGCATCCGACACTGGGGTAGGTGCAGTGTTGTCACAACGTTCTCCTGAAGATAACAAACTGCATCCCTGTGCTTTTCTCTCAAGGAAACTTTCTCAGGCAGAGAGGAATTATGATGTTGGAAATCGTGAACTGCTCGCCGTTAAGCTGGCTCTCGAGGAGTGGCGACATTGGTTGGAGGGGGCGGAACAACCCTTCATCGTTTGGACGGATCATAAGAATCTGGCTTACCTCCAGTCAGCGAAGCAGCTCAACCCCCGTCAAGCCAGGTGGGCACTATTTTTTGGGAGATTCAATTTTTCTCTGTCTTACCGTCCTGGGTCACGCAACGTCAAGCCTGACGCCCTGTCTCGTGTTCATTCGGCTGTTGATACTGGTAGTAACCCTGAACCCATTTTGCCTCCTACCTGCAGTATTGCAGTCATCACATGTGACATCGAGGGGATTGTTAGACAGGCTCAACATCATCAAGCTGACCCTGGGAGGGGTCCTCCCTAACCGGATGTTTGTCCCTGAGTCTGCTCGCTCCCAGGTACTTCAGTGGGCTCACTCGTCTCCCCTTACCTGTCACCCTGGAGTTTCGCGGGACCCTTGACTTTGTGCGACGGAAGTTCTGGTGGGCCACGATGGGAGGCGGACACTCGAGCCTTCATTGCTGCTTGTACGGTATGTGCACGAAGTAAAAACTCCACCCAGGCCAGCGCTGGTCATCTACGACCTCTACCTATACCCAGCCGGCCCTGGTCGCATATCGCTATGGATTTTGTCACTGGACTTCCCCCTCGTCTGGTAAGACTGTCATTCTTACGGTGATTGATCGCTTTTCTAAGTTCGCTCATTTTTTGGCCCTACCTAAACTGCCCACTGCCAGAGAGACGGCTGATATTTTGGTTGAACATGTGTTCCGCTCTCATGGTCTACCCACGGATATTGTCTCTGACAGGGGTCCCCAGTTTGTCTCCCAGGTGTGGAAAGCTTTCTGTAAAGCTTTGGGCATTACATCCAGCCTGTCCTCTGGATATCACCCCCAGACCAACGGGCAAGCCGAGAGAGCGAACCAGGAGATGGAGACCGCTCTTCGCTGTGTCACTGGGTCTAACCCTGGGTCATGGAGCTCCATGCTCCCCTGGGTGGAATATGCTCATAACACCTTGACTAACGCTTCCTCTGGTTTGTCTCCTTTTCTGTGTGCTCTGGGTTATCAACCTCCCCTGTTCCCTTCCCAAGAGAGGGAACTTGCGGTACCCTCGGTGCAGTCCCACATGCGCCGCTGCTTCAAGGTCTGGAGGAAGGCCAGGGTAGCTCTGTCCCGAGCTTCGCGTACATGCAGAGGCAAGCCAACCGTCACCGGTCCCAGGCTCCCGGTTACTCTCCTGGTCAAGAGGTATGGCTGAAGTCACGGGACCTTCCATTGAAGGTGGAGTCTAAGAAGATGGCGCCTCGTTTTATAGGACCGTTCAAGATACTGTCTATTGTTAACCCCTGCGCGGTCAAGCTACAGCTTCCTGCCTCCCTACGGGTTCATTCCACCTTTCATGTTTCCCAGATTAAGCCTGTGTCGGTTAGCCCTTTGTGCCCGCCCTCTCGTCCCCTCCTCCGCCCAGGATCGTGGGTGGGGGTCCGGTCTACACTGTCCGGCGACTTCTGGATGTTCGCCGCCGAGGTCGTGGTTTCCAGTACCTGGTGGATTGGGAGGGTTATGGTCCCGAGGAACGTTCCTGGGTGCCCAGGAGCTTCATTGTGGATCCTGCTCTGGTCCGAGAGTTTCATAGGTTACATCCCGATAAACCCCGTCGGCCGCCAGGTGGCGTCCGTAGAGGGGGTACTGTTAGGCCTACTGCTGATAGGTAGCTCTCTCTGCTCTCTCCCCTCCCTCTGTCTGTCCTTGATTGCAGGAGTGGAGTCTGGTGTGCGGGAGTCAGGGTTCCAGCTGCAGCTCATTCACCATAATCACCTCAGCCTTTAAGACCCGGTCAAACTTACCACTCATCGTCAGATCATAGTCAAGACGACCATATATTTGGAACCTGACTCCTGCCTCCGCTTCACTCCTGCCACCACCATCCTGCTCTCCATTACCGGACCTCTCTTTTGGACTCACCACGGACACTAGGACATTACGGTACCACACCTGCCCTGATCTGGATCTGTTACCCTCCCTGTACCTGGACTTGCTCTTCCCATATATTTGGAAACCTGGACTTTGAACATTGTAAATAAACCTGTTAAAACTTCTCTGGCTTGGTGTACTTGTCTGCATTTGGGTTCTTATCCAGTTAAATCATAACAGTTTGATCATTGCTAGACAACTATTTTCAGGTCTTGCCATAGATTTTCATGCAGATTTAAGTCAAAACTGTAACTCAGCCACTCAGGAACATTCACTGTCTTCTTGGTAAGCAACTCCAGTGTAGATTTGGCCTCACGTTTTAGGTTATTGTCCAGCTGAAAGGTGAATTAATCTCCCAAGGTCTGGTGGAAAGCAGACTGAACCAGGTTTTCCTCTAGGATTTTGCCTGTGCTTAGCTCCATTTCCGTTTCTTTTTTATCCTGAAAAACTCCCCAGTCCTTAACAATTACAAGCATACCCATAACATGATGCAGCCACCACTATGCTTGAAAATATGGAGAGTGGTACACAGTAATGTGGCCATCTATAAATCACTGCTAGGCAAATCTCCGCTCATTGGTCACCATAGAAACACCCACCCGTAGTATGCACTCCAGCAGGTATATCTCACTGGTCATCCCCAAAGCCAACACCTCCTTTGGCCGCCATTCCTTCCAGTTCTCTGCAGCCAATGACTGGAACGAACTGCAAAAATCTCTGAAGCTGGAGACTCTTATCTCCTCACTAACTTTAAGCATCAGTTGTCAGAGCACCTTACCGATCACTGCACCTGTACACAGCCCTTCTGAAATTAGCCCACTCAATTACCTCATCCCCATATTGTTATTTATTTTGCTCATTTGCACCCCAGCATCTCTATTTGCACATCTATCATTCCAGTGTTAATACTAATTGTAATTATTTTGCACTATGGCCTATTTATTGCCTTACCTCCATAACTTGCTACATTTGCACACACTGTATATATATTTTCTGTGGTATTTTTGACTTTATGTTTTGTTTTACCCCATATGTAACTCTGTGTTGTTGTTTTTATCGCACTGTTTTGCTTTATCTTGGCAAGGTCGCAGTTGCAAATGAGAACTTGTTCTGAACTGGCTTACCTGGTTAAATAAAGGTGAAATAAATAAATAAATAAAAAATGTGTTGTATTGGATTTGCCCCAAACATAACACTTTGTATTCAGGACATTTATTGCAGTATTACTTTAGTGCCTTGTTGCAAACCGGATGCATGTTATTATATACAGGTTTCATTCTTTCACTCTGTCAATTAGGTTAATATTGTGGAGTAATTACAATGTTGTTGATCCATCCTCAGTTTTGTCCTGTCACAGGCATTAAACTATGTAACCGTTTTAAAGTCACCATTGACCTCATGGTGAAATCCCTGAGCGATTTCCTTCCTCTCTGGCAACGGAGTTAGGAAGGATGCCTGTATATTTGTAGTGACTAGGTGTATTGATATACCATCCAAAGTGTCATTAATAACATTGGATATTCAATGTCTGTTTTTTGTTTGTTTCTACCCATCTACCAATAGGTGCCCTTCGTTGCGAAGCATTGAAAAATCTCTTGGTCTTTGTGGTTGCATCTGTGTTTGAAATTCACTGTACAGATATGTGGTAGTCATTCAAAAATCATGTTAAACACAGAGTGAGTCCACACAATTTATTATACAACGGGTGGGTCTAATCCTGGATGCTAATTGGTTAAAATCGCATTCCAGCCGGTGTCTGTTACACAAGTTACCACCGGCTAAAGCTATGACGTTGAAATGTCTATTGACTCTATTGACAATTTATAAACTTTATCTACACTATAAAAAGCATCTAGACATTATCTCCCATTTCTTTTAGACTAGCATTTGATTTTCAACAAACAGATATTTGTATAAACCTTGCTGTCTGTCTCTCCACCATTTGCAACATTGTTTCAATATTGAAATTCGATCTACAGCTGTCCCATAGCAATGCTGAGAGTCGGGACGAGACAGACAGGCAGGCAGCTTTTCTCAGCCAGTCGAAATCAGGAATCAGCAGGCATAATTTTTATGGATATGTACAAAGAAATGTCAATAGAAAACAGGTAAAACAAAACCAAATGTAGCTAGTTTGCTGTCTTTCCAGCTTCAGTTTGAAGGGATTGTATTAGCTGTGTTGTTGGCTAGCTCCTCTGAACAAAATTGTCCTGATGAGAGAGCACATTTTCTATGCCAGGCGAAATTGCGCATCATTAGCTCATTGTTATGGATGTATCCAAATGTCACTAGAAAACAGCTTAAACAAAAGCAAAAACAGCTACTATGCTGTTATTCTGGCTGCACTGTTTGACGTGACTGTACGTTAGCCGTAAGATGTTTCAAAATAAACAAAACTTATAATTACACTGCCTTTGTCACGAATTCGGCCGAGACTGCTCCTCCTCCTTGCTCGGGCAGGCTTCGGCGTTCGTCGTCCCCGGAGTACTAGCTGCCACCGTTGAATGTTATCGATGTTTGTTTGGTTTTGTCTTATTTGTACACCTGTGTCTAGTTAGGGTTCATTATGTCCCCTATAAGTTTATCGTTTTGTTTGTGGGTATTTGTGTGTAATTGTCCGCCTGTCTGGTGTTGTCAGTTTGGTTTTCCTTGATCGGATTATTCTTGTTACGCATGGTTTGCGTGTTCGTTTTACCTCCTGTGTCGAGGTCTTTATTTTTGTATTGAGTGTTTGTTTTCTCAGTCCAGTAAAGTCGTTTTGACTGAGCCTCTGTGTCCTGCGCCTGACTCCCACCACACATCGACATCAGCCTTTGACAGCCTTCAGAAAGTATTCACACCCCTTGACTTTTTCCACATTTTGTTGTGTTACAGCCTGAATTTAAAATGTATTAAATTTAGATTTTTTAGACTGGCCTACACATAATACCCCATAATGTCAAAGTGGAATTATGTTTTTCGAAATTTTTACAAATGAATTAAAAACGAAAAGCTGAAATGTCTTGAGTCAATAAGTATTCAACCCCTTTGTTATGGGAAGCCTAAATAAGTTCAGGAGTAAAAATGTGCTTAACAAGTCACTTATTAAGTTGCATGGACTTGTATAATAAGTTGCATGGACTCACTCTGTGTTTAACATGTTTTTTGAATGACTACCTGATATCTGTACAATGAATTTCAAACACAGATGTAACCACAAAGACCAGGGAGGTTTTCAATGCCTCGCAAAGAAGGGCACCTAAAAAAACAAACACACATTGAATATCCCTTTGAGCATGGCAAAGTTATTAATGACACTTTGAATGGTGTATCAATACACCAAGTCACTACAAAGATACAGTCATCCTTCCTAACTCAGTTGCCAGAGAGGAAGGACATCGCTCAGGGATTTCACCATGAGGCCAATGGTGACTTTAAAACGGTTACATAGTTTAATGCATGTGACAAGCGAAAACTGAGGATGGTTCAACAACATTGTAATTACTCCACAATATTAACCTAATTGACAGAGTGAAAAGAAGGAAGCCTGTACAGAATAACATGCACCCTGTTTGCAACAAGGCACCAAAGTAATAATCCAAAAAATGTGGCAAAGCAATTAACTTTTTGTCCTGAATACAATGTGTTATGTTTGGGGCAAATCGAACACAACACATTACTGAGTACCACTCTCCATATTTTCAAGCATAGTGGTGGCTGTATCATGACTGAGTATGCTTGTAATTGTTAAGGACTGGGGAGTGTTTCAGGATGAAAAATAAATGGAATGGAGCTAAGCACAGGCAAAATCCTAGAGGAAAACCTGGTTCAGTCTGCTTTCCTTCAGAAACTGGGAGATTAATTCACCTTTCAGCACGACAATAACCTATAACACAAGGCCAAATCTACACTGGAGTTGCTTACCAAGAAGACAGTGAATGTTCCTGAGTGGCTAAGTTACAGTTTTGACTTAAATCTCTGTGAAAATAGTTGTCTAGCAAAGATCGACAACCAATTTGACAGAGCTTGAAGAATTCTGAAAATAATAATGTGAAAATGTTGCACAATCCAGGTGTGGAATGCTCTTACAGACATATGCCCAGCTGTAATTGCTGCCAAAGGTGATTCTAACATGTATTGACTCAGGTATATACAGTACCAGTGAAAAGTTTGGACACACCTACTCATTCCAGGGTTTTTCTTTATTTTTACTATTTTCTACATTGTAGAATAATAGTGAAGACATCAAAACTATGAAAAAACACACATGGAACCAAAAAAGTGTTAAACAAATCAAAATATATTTAATATTTGAGATTCTTCAAAGTAGCCACCCTTTGTCTTGATGACAGCTTTGCACACTCTTGCATTCCCTCAACCAGCTTCACGAGATAGTCACCTGGAATGCATTTCAATTAACAGGTGTGCCTTGTTAAAAGTTAATTTGTGGAATTTCTTTCCTTCTTAATGCGGTTGAGCCAATCATTTGTGTTTTGACAAGGTAGGGCTGGTATACAGAAGATAGCCCTAACAGCTCAAATAAGCAAAGAAAAACAACAGTCCATCATTATTTTAAGACATGAAGGTCAGTCAATCCGGAAATTTCAAGAACTTTAAAGTTTCTTCAAGTGCAGTCGCAAAAACCATCAAGCTCTATGATGAAACCGGCTCTCATGAGGACCACCATAGGAAAGGAAGACCCAGAGTTACCTCTGCTGCAGAGGATAAGTGTAAGGGTTGGAGTGAGGTGTGACCCAGGTGCGGTGCAGGATATACAGTAGGCAATAGGCAGAGATGGTGAAACAAGGATCTTTACTGGTGGTCCCGAAGCCAGAATACAAAATAACAGACTTATCATGATAAAAGAAAGGCGGAGCAAATAAGTCTCCAAAAACCGGCTGACAGGGAGAACACTTCTCAAGTACCTGCACATAGGTCTCCGATCAGACACTGAGTAGTACTGCTGGACATAGAGAAACTAACAGAGAAAACTGAGCAAGGGAACACAGGGAAGTGAGGGCATAAATACACAGGTGAACAGGTAGACACAGGTGACACCAATAGGATACTGATTAGTCCAGACTGTGAGTGAGGAGGTGCCTACGGTTGTCGGAGGATGACACCTAGTGGGTCGCTCCGGAACTGCGACCCCCTCCTGTAACAGATAAGTTCCAGCCTCAGAAATTGCAGCCCAAATAAATGCTTCACAGAGTTCAAATAACAGACACATCTCAACATCAACTGATCAGAGGAGACTGTGTGAATCATGCCTTCATGGTCGAATTGCTGCAAAGAAACCACTACTAAAGAACACCAATAAGAAGAACAGACGTGCTTGGGCCAAGAAACACGAGCATCGGACATCACACAGGTGGAAATCTGTCCTTTGGTCTGGAGTCCAAATTTGAGATTTCTTGTTCCAACCACCGTGTCTTTGTGAGACGCGGTGTGGGTGAACGGATGATCTCCGCATGTGTAGTTCCCACCGTAAAGCATGGAGGAGGAGATGTTATGGTGTGGGTGTGCTTTGCTGGTGACACTGTCTGTGATTTATTTAGATTTCAAGGCACACTTAACCAGCATGGCTACCACAGCATTCTGCAGCGATACGCCATCCCATCTGGTTTGGGCTTAGTGGGGACTATCATTTGTTTTTCAACAGGACAATGACCCAACACACCTCCAGGCTGTGTAAGGGCTATTTGACCAAGAAGGAGAGTGATGGAGTGCTGCATCAGATGACCTGGCCTCCACAAGCCCCTGACCCAATTGAGATGGTTTGGGATGAGTCGGACCGCAGAGTGAAGGAAAAGCAGCCAACAAGTGCTAAGCATATGTGGGAACTCCTTCAAGACTGTTGGAAAAGCATACCAGGTGAAGCTGGTTGAGAGAATGCCAAGAGTGTGCAAAGCTGTCATCAAGGAAAAGGATGGCTATTTGAAGAATCTCAAATATAAAATATATTTTGATTTGTTTAACACTTTTTTGGTTACTACATGATTCCATATGTGTTATTTCATAGTTTTGATGTCTTCACTATTATTCTACAATGTAGAAAATAGTAAAAATAAAGAAAAACCATTGAATGAGCAGGTGTGTCCAAACTTTTGACTGGTACTGTACATATATATAATTCAACGCTCCTAGCCACATCCGTCGAGGCAAGCTGTTTCATATCACACAGTGCATAATGTGTATTCAATGTTTTACGGGACATACATCTCGTGGCCCCTTGCCCCCTAATTTTTCTCTAATGACCGAGGCCACCTTTTTCCAAAACATTACAGAGAAACAGAAGGCAGGCAATGATTGATGCTCAACATGGGTCTTTGCAGCTGGCATGCTAATGCTGAAATTGGACTGAGCTCGCCTCCCTAAAGAGAAGAGAAGCTCTAACCAGCTCTGCCCTTCTGGAGAGCTACTGGCTATGCAGGTTGAGCTAATCAAGGTACTAATGAGCATCTAGTAGTAGAAACAGGTATACTAGAACAAGGTTGGAACAAAAGGCTGTACAGACAGTAGAGGAAGATTTTCTAACCCCTGTTACAGAATCATATAACTTTTGACTAACTATCCCACATAACAGCCATGACCACACAGACTTGTCTGACAGTGTGTGGAGAACATATCGCTATCTCACATTTTTAATCCCTGGAAAACCACCCACTTGACATCGGAGCTTGTATCCTGCGTAAATGAGAACCGTTCTTGATAAGAGCTCTGGCAAGGCTCTGATTGGCCATGCGAGGGTTTTCTAAGCCCTAATTGGTGCTCGCGATTCAGCACAACTAGTCAAGTGTAAAGGCAATAAGGGACAGAAATGTAAAACATGGGAAGAGAGAGTGAGAATAGGAGATGGGAACAGTGTTTTCTTTGTCCGACTATGTCGTGTGTGGACAGCCATGAGAGGTTGACAGTTGATGGAATTTCACATGACATGATATTGTTCTTTTTACATTTCTATTGTCACAAGAGTCAGAGAAGTTCCGTTTTAAGAACTGTAAATCCCTTCTTTTGGAACTTTGCTCATGATCAGCACCTCGTACCCACATCATCTGGGGCCATTGTTTGATTAAGCATCTAATTCCACAAAATTAATCGATTTATTTATTGTTGATCTGTTCAAGGAAACCTCTATTTTACAAGGAATAAATGTATTGTACATGTACACGCATGGCCCAATGGACACGCAACACACATTAGGACTGGGAATTGCCAGGGACCTCGCGGTACGATATTGTTACAATACGTAGGTGCCGATACAATTTGTATTGCGATTCTCATGATTCTATATGTATTGTGATTTGATACTGTGATTTTATTGCGATTTGATGTTCCAAACATATTTACATTTACATTTACATTTACGTCATTTAGCAGACGCTCTTATCCAGAGCGACTTACAGTTCATTTTTATTTTCACACTGGCCCCCCGTGGGAAACGAACCCACAACCCTGGCGTTGCAAACGCCATGCTCTACCAACTGAGCTACCTCCCTATTTCTCACTATCTGTCTGCTGCAGAGAGACAAGAGAGAGCAGGAGAAAATTTGAAAATTCGTTTTGATCAGTCATGGAAATAAAAGTACTGAAAACATGGCTCACTATTTAAAAAGAAGATGGAAAACAAGTTATAGGATGAAAAATATCGGAGTTTTAGTGCATGTACAGCCGACTAGCGCTAGCTAACGCTACAAAGCAAAAATAAAACAAAATTACAAATATATTTTTTACAAATCGATACATACATGTATCGATTTGTAAAAAATATATTTGTAATTTTGTTTTATTTTTGCTTTGTAGCGTTAGCTAGCGCTAGTCGGCTGTACATGCACTAAAACTCCGATATTTTTCATCCTATAACTTGTTTTCCATCTTCTTTTTAAATAGTGAGCCATGTTTTCAGTACTTTTATTTCCATGACTGATCAAAACGAATTTTCAAATTTTCTCCTGCTCTCTCTTGTCTCTCTGCAGCAGACAGATAGTGAGAAATAGGGAGGTAGCTCAGTTGGTAGAGCATGGCGTTTGCAACGCCAGGGTTGTGGGTTCGTTTCCCACGGGGGGCCAGTGTGAAAATAAAAATGAACTGTAAGTCGCTCTGTCCTCTTCTATGTAAAATCATGTTAGGGTTTTAGTAGCTTAAATTCGCCAGTTAGCTGCTGAGACCATAGGATAGGCTAGGCAGGCGTGAGACATCCCACCTCAGCCTGAGAAGCAAGATGGGATATGAGGTTTGACTCCATCTGACTCCATCTGTCCCTGTGCCGAACTGTTTTCCTTTTATTTTATCACTTCAGTGGCTCATTAGGGGCCACACAGCTGCAATAATACCAGGAGTGGCTGAATCACCTCTGCTGTGAGTGTTTGTGTGTGTGATCGTCAGCAGTACTGAAACTGAACAAATTAACCTGAAGGGTTTATAGAGAAGTGACATGAGACATGTTGCCTGCAATGAACAAGGCCACAACAACAACAGGCTGGCAGATGGGCCTCCATTGACAAAGGCGACTGGGAAATCACCAAACACACACACACACACACCAAACACACACAGGTGTGCTGCCGGGTCTATAACACACAATTTGTAAGTGACAGAAAAGGTGCCGTTATTTATCTGCGTTTGCACGTTATTTTATTGTCTGCTGCGCTGGGGAGTGGTTCCATCGTGGCATCTGGCTGAACAGGGCCTGATGGGTAATTGATATGCTGTTGGGCTGTTTGCTCGGGGGGCCATCTATTACGGCTCAACGCCTCTCCCTGCGTGGGCTGTGATGGACTATGATGACACAAATGGAGATTCGCAATGGAGGTGAGAGGGAGGGGAAAAGTCATCTCACAATGGGGAATGATTGAGGCGTGACACGGAAGAAATGGTGTTTTCACAGACAAGGGCGCCAGATATCATGATCAAACCCCTATTCAAGTCTGGCTGTGACGCACAACCGCTTTTTGTGGAGATATGTTGACGCATGGATTGAGGAAGATGTTGTCCCTCACCATAGATCTAGGATCAGATTACCCTAACCTTTACCATTGGGGAGTAAGGGGGAGCAGAACATACTGTATCTGACTCAGTGTCAGATCCAGTGTCTTCTAACTACTCCTGTCACTTTTTAAACACGCTATGATCTGTTGTTATGCTCAGCGAATGAAAAGGGAGATCTCAGGAGAGAGGCAGACATTGATGCGGGGGTGCCTCTGCTACTGGCTGTTGTCTAAATGTAGATTTAAATGCACAGGGGCGCGATAGAAACCAAAGGGATAACTGTGCAATACGTAGAGACTGCGCAGCATCTTCTCCAGTCAGCTCAGTTTTAGTACAGTACTGATATCCACATGCAGTACTTCTCTGATGAGTCCGCCCTGCAGAAAGAGCCCTCTATATTGGTTTCTCCCTCTCCCTGCCTCACTTCATAGGGACATTTTCTCAAATGAAGAAATGTGAAATTTCACCATCTATATTGGAGTGGCCGTTTAGAAAATATCAGTCAAGACGAGGGTGACATCAAAAAGTGTGCTGTCACAAAATCTGTTACTAATGCCATTTGGGTGTCTGAGAATATCCCTACTTAAGAGCTTATGACCAATGGGTATGACAAGGGGAAAGAAAATGCTTTGGCGCTTGTCTATCTATGGTCAGAATATTATAGGAAGGGATAATGGAAACAAAACACAAACAATCTCACACCTCGCTATCCCTGGTCATCACTTTGGATAGGCACCTCGGTAGCTTCTTCGCTGGGCTCCCCTTAAATCGACCGAAATTATGGAGGCTAGCTCTGCTAATCCGCTGCTAAGCTGTCGCCCACAAACAAATGAAAAGCGTAAAGCCCGGTGCTACCACCACTCCACTCTGCCGCGGGCCATTATAAAACCTTGTCCGTATTCACTAAGTTGAATGAAAAAAAAGCCACGCTTCAAAGCATCCCCCTGCTCCCTTTTTCAATTTAACCTGGGTAGACACAGTATTAATAATTTGGCGACTGAAAAGCCTGTGCCGCTCTTAAGAACACTGTGTCCGGGGGTATGTGTGGCAGAGAGACTCACGACTGGCAGTGGTTTTTTAATGCTGGATCTTAAAAGGGAGGCTTGAGTACTTTTTAACAGAGCAGGTGGTCTATGGCAGGGTCTTCACCACCTCCTCTGTAGCCTTTTTGCGTCCTTTATTGCTCGTACTGCTTAATGTGATGTTTTTTTTTTGTCATTACCTTAATGTCTGAAGCGGGCCAGACAAATAAAACATTGCAGCTAGTAAAGGTTTTATTCTAATCTATACAGGGTTCCACCTGTCCTCATCGCATCCATTTTAACCACTCCCCCCCCAGCTAGTTCACATTAAGTAATAGTCTGATCTGCCAATGAGGTCATGGCGGGATCAAAAGTTGGGATGATGTGGAGCATTATGGGATATTAACCCGAAATATGGCCGCCGTTGTTATAGAGGCAGCTGCTGCACAGAGCTTTTTTGCTGTGGCTAGCTACGAAATCAAATGTTGCTTTCTCAATGCTTATTAGCTCAACGGAGTCCCCATTCTTTTCCTTTATTGTTGTATTAAAAATGTATGAAAAATGTATGCACTCACTAAAACTGTAAGTCGCTCTGGATAAGAGCATCTGCTAAATGACTAAAATGTAAATGTAAAATGTATTAGGGCTGTGCAATTTAGGACTGCCTTTTAACTACCCTTTCTATAGAAATTGCAGAGGCGGCATACAACAGGGCAAATGCGCTTTAGAGCACCTGTTACAGAATATGGCCACCATTTTGGCAAAACTACAGGAATCATTCAGAGGTCAGTCTGGTTTTAAACTGATTTGATTTGAAAGAAAGTATATCAGTTCATAACTTTGTGACCATATGGATTTTCAAAGCTTTGTGGAAAGGAAGAAATTCTTATATTTTTTGCCAAATTCTCCTCAGGGAATGGTTCTGTTATTTTTGTGCTAAAAGTTTCCATTCATTACCCGTTTGTTTGACATTGGCTTAGCGTCCAGCCAAACATAGCCCTGAGACATTCTCTTCAAAATGATCTGAGAGCGGAGCTTCAACTCCGTTCGTAATGGCAAAAACATTTCAAGCTATTGAGCCTTCGCCACAGGTAGTGTTCTAACTGCCAGACCATTTAAGAGTATGAATCAAGAGGTCGAGAAGGGTGCAATAATAAACCCAAGTTTCTGTTCACACTAGACACCCGGTCCAGGAAGGGCCCATTTCCGTGTCTGAGTCTTTCACTTGGTGGGTGAACACTGAGGCTGTACCCACTTTAAGTTCATTTTAACAGTGGTCAAGCTATTTAATCCTAATGTAGGCCTACCAGAGTGGCCTACTATCAAAAACAATGGAGAAAATGCATCCCATAACATTTGAACATGGAAATAGCTATCGTTCTTCAGACAAGGAGATGACTGATCTTTGTTGTGTTGTTTGATGGAAGAAACCACTTAACAAAATAAAATGCATCATTATTCCCATTCCATTATTACAGAGAATCAGGCAAATGACGCTACCCTCTGCCTATTGTCTACTTAGCTTATTCAAGCCTGTCTCAAAATACAACATTGCCCCTTTAAGACAAAAAAAAAATGCTTTTCAAAGATGTCTAGAAATGCACACGTTTTGTGCTCTTGTAGGAAGCAATCACTCCCCATTGCTGACTGCAAATTATCTATAACTGTTCTAATAACTCACTAACTAGCAAAGGATATGAACAAATGTACAAATGTGCACACATTGCTACATGTAGCTCTCGCTTTGATCTCAAAACAAGTGCATCTACTCAAGACCAATGACCGCTCACGCTGTAAAAACAGCCCAGTACAAAGTGAATGGCACAGATCCATATAGGACAATGGTCTATTTGCATATAGGCCTACTGCAGCTCTGATTGGTTATGGCGCACCAGTCTGTGCAGAGTACGGGCCTGAGTCGTGCCTGTCAATGCAATAGAATCCTACTCAGATGCGTTCTGCCTACAACAAAATCTCATGCATAGTTCGTTTTGTTTCGGTATGTTGCATTGAAAGTGGCTAATATTGCGTTGATTCGATCACAATTCCCACAGTAAAGGGAAACTGGTGGTGTTAACTAACGGGGAAAACTCTAGAAAGTTGAGTGACATTCAATCTCTTGGTTCTCTGTGCGGGCTGATATTTCTTCTGGGCAGCAGTCCCAGGGGAGCTGCGCTCAGCTTAGAGGGAACATTGGCTATAATTCATCCTAACAATTTGGGTGGTATTCCGACAAATACCTGCTCTGTTTGGACATACAGGGGAAGTCAGGGAGTGTTTAAAGACAGCATTAACCTTGTTTGATGTCTTTAAGACACGCCATATCAGTTTGGAAATATTGATGAATGATCGTAGTTTCGCCCAGTCTAACAAAAACGGATTGGCCAGGGAGAAAGAGGACGGGAAGCAGTGTAATGGTGGCAAGAGGGTGGTGGTGTTTGATCATGGCAGGAAGGCTAGCGATTTGGACAAATCACTTTTTCTTACTGCTAAGGAACTGATTAAAGCATCAGTATTCATACAAGAGATAATGCATCTTGGATATTAGGTCATCAAAATATGGTTAAGGGACAGGAGTTAATCCTGACCACGTGAACAGACTGGAAAAAAACTCTGGGCCCTAGTTAGTGGCAAGACATTTTCCTGGTCAGGTCATTTGGTCAGGAAACCTTCCTGAGATAAATGTCCAAGAGCAATATGCAGGCAAGAGAGACTACTTTAGTTGTGCAAAGTCATGTTAGTGAGTGTGCATCTGTATAAGTTCTAGCTTCTCTCTGCACTCATTACGATGATCCTATGCCGATCGTTCTGACTGCCTACAATTTTCATGCGATTCTACATGTACATTTGGCGCACACTCGATTCCCAAATTACGTTCAGAGGTGCTAAGTACTCTCGACCAGCAAACGTCACTGGTTTATCTGAGCCTTAACACAACACATTTCATTCCTAACTGTTAAGCATATTTTGAGCAACACAAAACAGCTTTACATCTGCACACTAGTGATGAAAAAAACGACCTTTTCATTGCTGGTGGAGAAACAACATTGTGTGTACTCACAAAGGGCCAGGCGAGAGTGACTAAGCAAGGCTTAATTAGAAATGTTCACTGATTTGCATTGCATGCTCATCGGTTATCTCGCCTTAAATGGAACTGAAATTCTTATTGCAATGAGTGATTACTTGAAAAGGGATATGCCCCTGAATGATAGTTAATTACTGGATCCGGAATAGTACCTTCATTCACTGTGGATGTTGAGGGGGTAGGCCGCTCTTGCGTCAAAATCTTGCGTCCTTGTCACACATAATGAAGTTCATAATACGAGCCTCGCAACTGCTTATGTGCTCTCAAAAATAGCACAAAATTACAACACGTGAAATTAATGAACTAACAAATACAAGGAGACAACTTAATAACATTACTATAAATACAATAACTGTATTATATTTTAGGAGTTGATAAGTCCAAATCATATGACATGACCTACACATAACCCACCAGCACTCATCCCACCCCCTCCACCCCTTCAACCCCATACAAATTCAATAGAACTTTTCTTAGCCCTGGTCAGACTGCATTACTCATGCTCTGTGGGACTGCTATGTGAGGTCCGAGTTCTGTGGCTCTAGGGGCACTCTGTACAAAAGAGACAACTGCATCAGAGAAAGAGCAGATAGTACTTTCCACTACAGTAGTCTGTCCAACATGCCTCCCCTCCCCTCGATACTTCACACAAAGAACTAAACAAACACAAACACATTTGTATACTTTCCCAAGTAGCGGGTGGAGAGGAGGTGTGAGAATATTCTAGCATGTGGGAGAGAGAGGGAGGAAGAGCTCTGCGGAATGGGAGGGAAGAGGAGCGCGGATGGTATGAAAAGTTAATGGTTTCTCCGGCTTTTAAACCTTCCAGAAGGAAGAGGGGGAAAAGACTGTCCCTGGAAGCGTTCATTAAGCAAATGTGACTATCTACGCAATGACACTGTACAACTTAGAAAGCTCTATGGATACAGCACTGTGTCTCAAGGCTACAATGGTCATTAAAACCGGAAGGAATACGTTATTTTTGTCAAATAAGCCAAATAGTTGGGAGGGAATTAATACACATTATAGTTTCCTATGCCTCAGTCTTTGAAGGATAAAGAGTTATATTATGTATTCCAATGCCCACTTATTGAACTGAATCTATAATAGTTATTGTGCTCCACAGCCTATTCCTCAGTTTTTTAGCATGTTTGAAATACGGGATCAAAAGTGTCCTGCAGAAAGAGTCTGCAGCGCAATCCATCCTCTGGATAGTCTACTCACTAAGACACACACACACATACACACACACACACACACACACACACACACACACACACACACACACACACACACACACACCAACCGCTGCCTTCCGCCACTGTCTCCCACTAGACATATTAGTAAGGTAGGGGGATCCAGTTTGTCAGTTAAAGGTCCAATGCAGCAGTTTTGATCTCAATATCAAATCATTTCTGGGTAATAAATAAGTACCTTGCTGTAATTGTTTTTAATTAAAATGGTATTTTTTAAAACTAAAATAGCTTTTTAACAAAGAGCAAGGATTGTCTGGGAGGGGTCTGAGTGGGGAGGGGAAAACTGAAAACTAGCTGTTAGCGGCAGTGTCACACCCTGATCTTTTTGCTTGTCTCCACCCTCCACCAGGTGTCTCCCATCTCCCCTCATTATCCCCTGTGTATTTATACCTGTGTTTTGTGTTTGTCTGTTGCCAGTTCGTTTTGTCTCGTCAAGCCTACCAGCGGTTTTCCTGTACTCCTGTTTTGCTCTAGGCCGTTTTCCAGTTTTTCCAGTTTTTGACCATTCTGCCTGTCCTGACCCTGAGCCTGCCTGCCGTTCTGTACCTTGTGACACTGTTCTGGATTACCGACCTCTGCCTGCCCCGACCCTGAGCCTGCCTGCCATTTCTGTACTTTTCGGACTCTGCTCTGGATTACTGACCTCTGCCTACCTGTCGTTTGCCTGCCCCCTGTTTTTGTAAATAAACTTTTGCTATTTCGAACTGTCTGCATCTGGGTCTTATCCTGAGTCGTGATAGGCAGAGAGGTTTAGAACACTTTCATATTGCTCTATTAACTAATTTACCACATTGTGATTTCACCAGGCAGGCCTAAACAGGCGGTCTTTTCAAACAGCTCTTACACTAAAACGACATTATCATCATTTTCACAATTTCACAGTATTATTCCAACTTCATAGTGTGGAAATACTGTATATAAAAACAGAGGAAAATCATGTTTTTGACTGCACTGGGCTTTTAATTAAAATGCCACACTCAAAAAGATGGATTTGTTCAAATGGCCCCTGACACTCAGAGGAACCGGATCGCCGGCTCGGTGGCAATGGCACCCATGAAAAGAAACCACCCTTTGCGGTGGAAACCAAACAGAAGGAGGCATATACATATTGAATTGCGCCAGTGGCGGCATGAGGCCATCAGTAGTGAAAAGAGATTGAGGGGGAAACATTAGCCCTCCCGTTGGATTTCGAAACATCTAGTCTTGGCTTGTTGAATGGGGAAGCAGCAAAATAACACGGAAAAGACGTCGCTTCTGTCAAAGACTTGAATCTACCAATTAATTCATTATTCATTCGTGTATAAATAACAAAATTGTGGGCTGGTTGGGTAACAAATAAGGGGTTCGGAATATTGGTTGGCCAAGAAGTATGAAATGTGCCTTTGTTGTATTTCTGATTTGTGGAAATAGTAGTGTGCAAAGATAAGTAATTGGAATTGTACAGCAGGCTTTCTCGGCCTGGTAGTCTGTGCAGTGTATTTGTGAAAGTTAATTATCTGATAGGATAGGCAGTGGCAGCCACACTAACACAAAAATGCATTAGTTCATTCTGTTCTCCACTATTTCATTAAATGGCAGCACAACCACAAATGGCCAACGGTTATCACGCGAGGGCAGTGAGGACTTCAAAATAAGTGGCAAAATGATAACACATACTTTAGTAATGTCAGTGTAATGGCAATGTACAGTGGCTTGCGAAAGTATTCACCCCCCTTGGCATTTTTTCTATTTTGTTGCCTTACAACCTGGAATTTTGGGGGGTTTGTATCATTTGATTTACACAACATGCCTACCACTTTGAAGATGCAAACTAATTTTTTTTGTGAAACAAACAAGAAATAAGACAAAAAAAGCATGCATAACTATTCCAGCTGCAAGTCTCTTGGGGTATGTTTCTATAAGCTTTGCCCATTCTTCAAGGCAAAACTGCTCCAGCTCCTTCAAGTTGGATGGGTTCTGCTGGTGTACAGCAAGCTTTAAGTCATACCACAGATTCTCAATTGGATTGAGGTCTGGGCTTTGACTAGGCCATTCCAATAAATGTAAATGATTCCCCTTAAACCACTCAAGTGTTGCTTTAGTAGTATGCTTAGGGTCATTGTCCTGCTTGAAGGTGAACCTCCGTCCCAGTCTCAAATCTCTGGAAGACTGAAACAGGTTTCCCTCAAGAATTTCCCTGTATTTAGCACCATCCATCATTCCTTCAATTCTGACCAGTTTCCCAGTCCCTGCCGATGAAAAACATCCCCACAGCATGATGCTGCCACCACCATGCTTCACTGTGGGGATGGTGTTCTCGGGGTGATGAGAGGTGTTGGGTTTTCGCCAGACATAGCGTTTTCCTTGATGGCCAAAAAGCTGACCAGAGTACCTTCTTCCATATGTTTGGGGAATCTCACACATGCCTTTTGGCGAACACCAAACATGTTTGCTTATTTCTTTCTTTAAGCAATGGCTTTTTTCTGGCCACTCTTCCGTAAAGCCCAGCTCTGTGGAGTGTACAGCTTAAAGTGGTCCTATGGACAGATACTCCAATCTCCTTCAGGGTTATCTTTGGTCTCTTTGTTGCCTTTCTGATTAATGCCCTCCTTGCCTGGTCCGTGAGTTTTGGTGGGCGGCCCTCTCTTGGCAGGTTTGTTGTGGTGCAATATTCTTTACATTTTTTTATAATGGATTTAATGGTGCTCCGTGGGATGTTCAAAGTTTGGGATATTTTTTTATAACCCAACCCTGATCTGTACTTCTCCACAAATGTGTCCCTGACCTGTTTGGAGAGCTCATTGGTCTTCATGGTGCTGCTTGCTTGGTGGTGCCCCTTGCTTAGTGGTGTTGCAGACTCTGGGGGCTTTCAGAACAGGTGTATATATATTGAGATCATGTGACAGATCATGTGACACTTAGAACCCATACTACTCCCAAACCCTTAACCTAACCTTGATAGAAATACACTACCACTAATGAGTAAACCATTACCATACTTTCCACCTAAATGTCAACATTGGGAACGGGAAAATCATTCAATTCTGTTCAAGCTACAGCCTACAGGTCTACTTCAAGCTATCTTGAAGTCATCTCAGTCTGCCAAAAAGCTTCTGTGACAACCTAACCCAACCAGTGGCACTGCAGCTCACTTCTTCACTTCCCCCTAGGAGGGCCTATCCATGGCACTCTCTGTCACCAACCCACCAGTGTTTCTGGCTCAATCCAACTCCGATGGGTGCCGCGTGAGAGAAAACAAACTCCCACCGCAAACGGCCGCTCCGAGACCAAATTGACCTTTTACAGCCCATTAATAATGGTGGTAGTAGAAGGGATTGAAAGAAAGAGAAAGAAAAAATGTTGGTCATTGTTGCTGCTTCAAACAGTTTTTTTCCCCCCACAGCAGAACACTTTCATAACGGCCTAACACAATAGAGAAACAACAGGGGTAAGTAGCTTGTGGCCGTCCCATGTGGGTTCCATTAGGGAATCATGGTCCTCTGGATCTCCCCGACCCCCAAATCAGAAAGGAAACCAGCCAGAGGGGAGGGCCTCCCTAAAACCACTGTTTGTATGAACCTTGCAATTGGTGTCAGAAGTGGGATCCCCTTTGCAGAGGGTCAGCATAAATTTGAGCCTCTCACAACAAGAGCGTCACACGTGCTGAGATGCGTACAAATGCATCAAACACCATAGCACTTTTGTTGTTTGCTTCATGGAGAATGAAGATGAAATAAGATAGATAAACTGACATATGTCTTGCAGGGATTCATGATAATGTATGATGCCCAGTGCATATATTCACAATATGCCAACAGTAAAGTGTGACCGCTATGGAAAATCAAAGATGAATGATATGTTAGCTTCGCACAAAGCTAAGGACAGCTTCAAGGAGGCCCTAACAAGAAGACTGATGAATCCTCAGGCGATAGGTCCTGTTATCTTTAGCCTTCATCAGTAGAGACACTGACCTTTAATTACCTTAAATTTAAAAAGAAGCAAATGAATACACTAATGTGACTGTCTGTATTGATGGCAAAACGCTACAAAAGCATTTATATCGTTATGGTAATAAGGGGCAGGAAATTGTCCAGGTTCTTAACTTCCTTTGATTTCATCAAAACACTCAACCCCAAATGAGGAGGTCAATGGTTTGGAGATGAGCATTGATTGTGTTGGAGTTAACATAAAATTAACATACTTTTGACTGTGAAAACGTAGTCTCTCGGACGCCAATGTGAATAGCGTTTACAGTGAAGAAACCACATCTATAACATTCTAACTACAATGGGAATATACAGTATGTGATAGCTTGATATATTACATTCAACATAATTTGATTTGTTTGTCTGACATGTGTAAGTATAAAGTTTACAAGAGTGTGTGTTATAATGATAAAGACGCTGTTTTCATTAGCCATGCTCAATTTGAAATATACACTGCTCAAAAAAATTAAGGGAACACTTAAACAACACAATGTAACTCCAAGTCAATCACACTTCTGTGAAATCAAACTGTCCACTTAGGAAGCAACACTGATTGACAATAAATTTCACATGCTGTTGTGCAAATGGAATAGACAACAGGTGGAAATTATAGGCAATTAGCAAGACACCCCCAATAAAGGACTGGTTTTGCAGGTGGTGACCACAGACAACTTCTCAGTTCCTATGCTTCCTGGCTGTTGTTTTGGTCACTTTTGAATGCTGGCGGTGCTTTCACTCTAGTGGTAGCATGAGACGGAGTCTACAACCCACACAAGTGGCTCAGGGAGTGCAGCTCATCCAGGATGGCACATCAATGCGAGCTGTGGCAAGAAGGTTTGCTGTGTCTGTCAGCGTAGTGTCCAGAGCATGGAGGCGCTACCAGGAGACAGGCCAGTACATCAGGAGACGTGGAGGAGGCCGTAGGAGGGCAACAACCCAGCAGCAGGACTGCTACCTCCGCCTTTGTGCAAGGAGGAGCAGGAGGAGCACTCCCAGAGCCCTGCAAAATGACCTTCAGCAGGCCACAAATGTGCATGTGTCTGCTCAAACGGTCAGAAACAGACTCCATGAGGGTGGTTTATGCATAGTCACTTTAACTCTACCCACATGTACATATTACTTCAACTACCTCAACTAGCCGGTGCCCCTGCACATTAACTCTGCACCGGTACCCCCCTGTATATATAGCCTCCCTACTGTTCTTTTATTTTACTTCTGCTCTTTTTTTCTCAACACTTTTTTTGTTGTTGTTTTATTTTTGTTAAAAATAAATGCACTGTTGGTTAAGGGCTGTAAGTAAGCATTTCACTGTAATGTCTGCACCTGTTGTATTCGGCGCATGTGACCAATACCATTTGATTTGATTTGATTTGATTTGATGAGGGCCCGACGTCCACAAGTGGGGGTTGTGGTTACAGCCCAACACCGTGCAGGACGTTTGGCATTTGCCAGAGAACACCAAGATTGGCAAATTCGCCACTGGCGCCCTGTGCTCTTCACAGATGAAAGCAAGTTCACACTGAGCACATGTGACAGACGTGACAGAGTCTGGAGACACCGTGGAGAACGTTCTGCTGCCTGCAACATCCTCCAGCATGACCGGTTTGGCGGTGGGTCAGTCATGGTGTGGGGTGGCATTTCTTTGGGGGGCTGCACAGCCCTCCATGTGCTCGCCAGAGGTAGCCTGACTGCCATTAGGTACCGAGATGAGATCCTCAGACCCCTTGTGAGACCATATGCTGGTGCGGTTGGCCCTGGGTTCCTCCTAATGCAAGACAATGCTAGACCTCATGTGGCTGGAGTGTGTCAGCAGTTCCTGCAAGAGGAAGGCATTGAGGCTATGGACTGGCCCGCCCGTTCCCCAGACCTGAATCCAATTGAGCACATCTGGGACATCATGTCTCGCTCCATCCACCAAGGCCACGTTGCACCACAGACTGTCCAGGAGTTGGCGGATGCTTTAGTCCAGGTCTGGGAGGAGATCCCTCAGGAGACCATCCGCCACCTCATCAGGAGCATGCCGAGGCGTTGTAGGGAGGTCATACAGGCACGTGGAGGCCACACACACTACTGAGCCTCATTTTGACTTGTTTTAAGGACATTACATCAAAGTTGGATCAGCCTGTAGTGTGGTTTTCCACTTTAATTTTGAGGGTGACTCCAAATCCAGACCTCCAAGGGTTGATACATTTGATTTCCATTGATAATTTTTGTGTGATTTTGTTGTCAGCACATTCAACTATGTAAAGAAAAAAGTATTTAATAAGATTATTTCATTCATTCAGATCTAGGATGTGTTATTTTAGTGTTCCCTTTATTTTTTTGAGCAGTGTATTTAAATTTCCAGATGAATCAACAACAAAACCACACTCGTTGTACACCATAACAACGTGATGAGCTGCTTTGAAGCCTAATTGTGCACCAAAAAGTACACAGTTCATTGTCTGTGTGTGTTTCTGTAGCCGTGACTTAGTCTTCGATGGTAAACAAATGAAAGTGGGGGGTAGAGAGTGCTGGAACTAGGATGTGAGCAGCGCAATGTGACCACAAACAGTAAAACAAGGACCGTCCGGGGACCTCATTAAAATAATATGGAAGAAATAGGAGCTTCACATCACTTTAAAGAGTGTCTTTTTTGATCGTGTGCGTGTGCTGGCCTAACTGATAGAGCGGGAGACTGAGAGAGAGTGTGTGTCTTTTGTTGTTACCACCATGTTGTTACCATTGTTACCACTGAATTTGTCAGCTATCATCAAATGTGTGTGTGTGTCCCCTCATGGCACGCTTGGACAGCCTCGGGTGCAGGTGCAAGCTGGTGGCGCTGATATTCGGCGGTATCGGCCACGTACACAGGCTTGCAGTGCATGGCCTCCAGATTGCGGGCCTGACAAAAACTAGGGCAAAGCAATTGGCTAGGTATGGCTCTGTTTCAGCTGTCATAGGCAGCCTAGCTGTTTGGAGAAGGAGGTGCTTTCTGTACCATTGAGTCCCATACATACAGGGACCTTTGAAATGTTTGGATCCTTTTTTGTAAATTTGATTGGTGGATTCAAATAAAGTATTTAAAATGTGTGTGTGTGTGTGTATGTGTGCCTGTGTATTTGCCAAATCCCTTGGTGACAGACTGCCTGTTTACAAACCAAATCCAAAAGGTCCCCATTTACTGTACTATCTTGTGTATCTTTTGTAGTCCAATGAAAACGCAATACAGAGCAGACTATTGTCAGTCAAATGTCACTAAATTGTTTTGGTGTTCAAAACAGTGTGCCCGCCAGGGAAATAACTGGCAGACATATATTCACGGTTTAACAGACACAGAGAGAGGGGATACACAGCTAAAACTGAAATGGGCATTGTTATGACTTTGGAACACCATGCTTGGCTCTCAACCACACTAAAGAGCTGTCAAAACACAGCAAGCCAAGACACAGTGCAGATGATGATGATGATGGGGAACAGTGAAGTCTGATCCTGAGTGTGAGAACAATAACTATCACAGCAGTGGATGACATGTACCCAACTGCCAGAAGACAACAGGGAGTCCGATATTTCCAGCACCTCCAAAGGCTTGTTTTAAGGCCATTGGGTTACTGCACTGAGGTGATATGTACCAATGTAAAAGATTGCAGTAAGTTTTACCTCAGAGGTTTACCATAACTATACCTTTATTTCTGGCTGGGTTTGTATCAGAACTTTAACTGCCCGTTGTATTAAACGTTCCCAGGTGGTTCCCTGTTTTAGTTACGGTTGTGTTTTCAGGGAAGGTGACTTTTTAAGCGGTGCCTCTCTACAGCAGTAGCCTGTTAGTCTGTTGAGGACTAGGGAAGTGGCCTTTGGACTGCTGGGGTGTGTTATATTAGTCTCTTTAGGCCTGGCATCTCCTCACCGGACCACTGTTGACAGAGCAGGAGGGTAAACAAATGCGGCAGCCTCGAGTACAAACATTTGCACACATTAATGGGCTCTGGATCAACTTGGGAGAGAGAGAGACAGAGAGAGAGAGACCAAAAGAGAAAGAGAGAGAGAGAGAGAAAGAAAGAGAGAAAGAGAGAGAGAGTGTGTGCATTTGTGTGTGAAATCACATATGCACATATGTGTGTGCATTTAAATGTGAATTAATCATATGAACTCCTTTTTGTTTGTACCTGCAAAAGAGTGTTTCCTGTGTGTTTGTGTCAACATGTTTAAACAGGCACATTGAGGACATTTTCCAGAAGATATAGTATAAAATTACACTGGCTTGGAGATAGCACTTTTTCTGTAAGAAAATACAGAAAACTGAGTAATTTCTAATTTCATTAGACATGCAAAAATCCCTAAGCTTTGTGCAGTTTCCCATTTTTCCATAATAATTTTTAACATTTCAAAACTAGAGAGTGTTCAAGACAAACTCTTAGTTAACCCTCCAGCTATTGTCTTTATTCTAGACAGGGTGTGGTGAAAATAAAAAGCAGAGAAAAACAGTCCCTCCAGGATTTCACAGAGATTTCTTGTGATTTTTGCAGGCAAAAATCCTTGATTATGATTTTCTTCTGACATTTTGCATGGCAATATGATTTTGGCCAATTTGTCGCGGGAATACGCAGACGAGGGAAACATTTGTTGACATGTGGCTTGATTTAACCATATTATGCGGTAAATGTGCGGTGATTGGTTGAAATTGCGATTATGGGTCAGATGTATGCAATAATATTGCGATGATTTGACTGTTTTATGCGGAAATAGTGCTATGATTGGACAAATTTGAAAGCCCTCATAATATGCAGGAAATTGTTGATTTCGCACCAAAAAAATGTGATTGCAGAATCCTGGAGGGACTGGAAAAACAGAGAGACACAAACACCCACAGACCTTAATGAAAAGTCAATGCTATTTAATGAGATACCACGAGGTATACTGATGCTCTCTAAAGCTTGGCAAGCCCTGGCTCCATTCTACACTAACGGGCAGAAAGGTTAAATACTCGGCAGTCACATTGACTCAGCATTACTGTTTGTTAGCTACATGAATATTCTAGGGAAAGCCAGTTCACTTAGTGAGTCAAGTGAGTTGTAAAGTGAGTGTGATTTCTCCACTTTAAAGTGGTTGGACTCAGAGAAAGCTAATTTGCCACACTGAGCTGAACCCATAACGTCAACCAGTGTGATCGTAACACCATACGCTTGATGGAATAGTTAGCTGTTGTAATGGTGCCATTTGCAGCAAGTCAGGCTTTATTCCATTCCCTTTCTTCTGCTCAACATTTCACTTGGTAACATCATCCATAACCTCTAAAAACTACTGTGGCCTCCACCATTGCAAATTGAAGTGTCCAACAATGCTTCTAAGATGTGGTTCAATGCACGAGGGCCTTGGCGATGAGGAGAGGAGGGGAGCAATTAGAGAGAAATGAAAATAGCCGCCCACTGTGAGTGTTGGAGGGGTCAGTGCAGATGCCACCGTGGCACAAATTGCCAACCTGTGACACTGGGACATCACCCCATCGTGGCACCTCATTACATCACACATGGGCACGTTTGGCATCACAATGTGACACCTGTCATGGAGGCCACTGGTTTGTTCAGATGAGTTCAACCACGTCCAATTACTACTGGTCTAATTGGGATAGGATTCTGGTATACAGAACTAAGATGACTGTAGTTCAATTAGAGTACAGAGGTTGCTTTACCTGGCTATCAGCTTAACATGAGGCAGACTTCAAATTGGCTACCATTATACCAGTGAAACAAGTGTTTGGTGTGACAACTGTTAATATAATGTAGGCAGTTTGTCATGTCAACATTTCCATGACACATTGCCCACGGTATGTTTGCAGTATGACTATGTGTGGTACTGGGCAGCCATTTTTTATTTTCTAGCACCACATGGGATGTGGAGTCTCTCATTAATCATTCCACCTGTGCCATGGCATTGTCTGAATGCATACGGCTCCTCTTACTATCAAAAGAGGGGTGGGTTGGAGCCCGTCGCTAAAAAACAATTTCCTTCCCTGGCCCTTCCGGACTGAATTTGTCACAAGGAGTCAAGTTCAGAAGGAATTGTCTTCCATTACGTGCCCATCCTAGTTTTTTCCTGTGTCTGTGTGCTTTGCCACTTTCCTTCTTTGTCTAGCCTACAGTCCTCCCAGCTAGGCCGGTGCCATTTATCACGTTGCCATCTCGCCTGCCTCCCTTTTTGCTGGAAGCCATTAGAGCATCTCTGCATCGCGGTGGCCAGATTGCATTCTGGCTGTGCTCCGACATTTATCATATTTTGTCCCCAACTTTTTATCTTCACCTGCCCTGTGTGTGAAGCAGTCCCTATCAGCTGCTGGCCTATGTAATGAAACACTGGAGTAAATATCCTAATTAAACTAGCAGAAAACAGGGACAAAGGAGGGAGAAAAATACACAAAAGGATGGTGATGGGTCCTCAAATGCCAGGGGAAAGACATGCTCACAGATGGGCCGTGGAGGAAGTCGAGGTGGTGGTGTTGCACTCTGCCCACTCCGCATCGTCCCAATCCCTGTATTTATAGTAGGCTAAGTGACGCTAGTGTAGGACCCTGAGAACGGTTCTCTTTGGTTTATTTCAATGATGTAACGAAAGTCACGCGTTCATCTTTCTCTTCAGAGGAAAACCAGGGCCAGGGATTCTGGCCCCTTGTTTCCTGTATCGTGATACAAATCTGCCTCTCCAATAACGGTTGGAGTACAAGCCATGACTTCTCTCCCCCTCTCTCTCTCTCTCCAACTTTGATGTTTCTCGTTAGGGCTGAAAATGATAATCATAATTATCAGCGTTGTGGCACTTAACAGTATTGAGTCGATGCAGCGAAAATGTCAGAGGGCATTAGAGGCCGATTATTAATCCATATCAAGCTGGGGAAGGACAATTTAATTATCACCTGATCAATATTCCCGGATTGGGTACAGATGTTGTGCAGTGACCACTGGATGGACTTGCTTTGTGAGTAGCATTCAGAAAAGGTCAGATGCTGTAACAGTGGTCTGTCTACTTCAGTCTGGAGATATTCTTCATCCTAGCTTGACTGGAAATTGTGTTCAGTTTGTTAGCAGCACTAGGGTAGCCTGTTACAGCAAACTTCTAAAAGACCACTGTGAAGCAAGAGAGGAAGTATGGCTAAAACCTTTTTTTTTCTGCTGTTATTGTTGGTGGGACTTTAAGATGTCATGTAGTGTGTGTAAGTAGCACTGTCTCCGCCTGCCTTTGATTTCTGCTTGCAGCCTGTCTGGGTCCCCTGTATCATTTTTCTATAACGGGAAGTTCTCCCGATCCTCTTACAGAGGCATGCCGTCATCACCAGTAATGTGTCTCTTTTGGCTTACTGTATGTTTATATCTACCATAAGTTAATGCTACGTTCCAAAATGCTCAATAAACCGATGTTTTGTCGCACAGTTATAATGCAAGGTAATGGCCTTTTCAAACCTAGACAGACTGAATTCTTGAGACAAACGTAAACACTGCTATGAATTGTCCATGTCCTGGTTTTTCTTGTCATAGAATCTAAAACAGAGGCATCATTTTCTCTTAAATCTGCATTTTACCTCACAGCAGCTTGGATCATCGCTGCACCGCTGTTGGACACAGCCCAGCTCAAGTTCTGTCGGCCATGTCTTTTATTGAACAACCAAGAAATACTGAGTAAATTCCCTTGTGGATTTCAAAGACACGTCAAAACAAAGCGGCCAGGCCCCCTTAAAATGAATGTATCCTTCAGTGCTTCTGTTTTGCTTTTTGTTTGCTATTTATTGTCTTTGAGATGAGAAGAAAAGCTATTGTTTCAATTTTTGTCTTTCTCTCAGACTTTCTCAGAGGCGGAACACACATCTTCTTTGGGTAGCAATACCCAGTGGATTTGACGACTGACAGGTTGTCTTGGCCTAGTTTTTTCCCCCCTCTCTCTCTCTTTTCCACTGGATCAGAGTATTAGTCTTAATCCCAGGGTCCACTGTCACTGCCTGTAATTCCGCAAAGCCATTAGAGGGCTGTCCAACAGCTCCGAAGACCACAGCTCACACTGCTGTCGAACGCAGCTCAAACACACACACGGTCACACACACACAGTGAGGAACCGTCCACTGTAACATTTAATTTACTAAAATGTTCCATCATTACAACTTCATCCCTGTTGGAAATGGGGAGAAAAATATCCTGATACCAATTACATGGTGCAGCAAGTCAATGGGGATTTCTGTTCCTTGACCATCAGGTTCACAAACTCAATTTTGAGAACTGTTCCTCTAACGTTGTTTTATTTCAACTTGTTCTAATCACCCTGCCTGTTGCAGATTGTGTTTTATCTAATTCCACAATTAAAAGGATACAATGGCTCTGTGGGTGTTTTAGTGTTGTGGAGCTCTAATATCATCAGCCAATAAGATTATACTCATCACCACTTAGCACCAATCAGATCCTTTCCTTTATCTCTCCCCATTTACAAATACAATGAAGCCATAAACTGTGTTTGTTTGGAGTGATAGAACATTACTGATCTCATATGGCCTAGCAATGATGCACAGGTTCCTCAATATTCCACTATCCAATTGGTTGTTCAGCTTGTGTCCCTCAGTATCTCTCTGTTCCATTGGTTAGTCAGCTACAGTACGCAATATGCATGCTAATCACAACAGGTGTCGTTAATAAAAAAAGTTTTGTAATCACATGAAAGTTTTCCTCCCTCATAGATTCTCAACAGATATTTGAGATGAGACAGAAGATTAATTTGCAATTGACCTTCAATTCAGGGGTGTCGTAATATTCTAAATCTGTTTATCTTCAGAACTCATATCCAAACCTTGAGGCCCGTGAGATTAGGTTGGCACGGTGATCTTTGGCGAACTTCATTAACGTTGAGAACCCTTGTTAAAACTAGTAATAAAACAAATACTTCTTGTTATTACTTTCCGTGCAAATTATTGCCCCAGCAAACACAATTTGACATTCTGCATGTATCAATCATAATACCAAGCACCCAGGTCTACAGTAAAGCATGCTCAGGCAACTGATTAAATAGGATTCACTAGATCTTTCTTTTCAAAGATGGAAAGGTAAAAGCAATATTGGCAGATATGGTTTTGTCTGTCACACTTCATTCTCTCTGCATAATGTTCTACCTCTTTCTCTATGATTCCCATAATGCTCTCTGCTACTTGCTCTCATACTCCACATCCTCACCCTTTCTCAATTTTGAACCTCTTTCCTTCTCTCTAAATCTCTCTGTCCCTCCCTCCCTCTCTACCCACGTCCTTTCTCCCTCTCTGGCTGTCATGACGTATGGAGAGAGGCAGCCTGCCTGCCTCCGGGCGACTCAGGGGCTGACGGTTGATGGGCAGGTAATCTGATTCATTCAGCATCCCTCTCTCCAGCGGCTTAGGGAGCTGGCTGCCTCTGCCTCAGCCTACCACAGCTGCTGCTCCCAGGGTATTCTCCCATCCATTAACATCCATTACATAGACGGCTAGATCACACAGGGCCATGCAGGCCTGTACCTGTGGCCCTCGTTGAGTTGTTTCATAGTGTTTAATCTGGTGAAAGAGCCCCTGGAGCCTCTGGTATGACCCCGTTGTGGCCTGTTGAGTGTCATTGACCTAGGGTTGGATAGGTTCTTGTTTTGACATGTTTACGTGGGAAATCAGTATGTCCTTTGGTTGCAGTGGAGGGGATATATTAGTGCTGCCTTAACTGACATCTGTATGTTTGTGTGTGTATGCGCGTGTGACCTGTATATGTCATGTGTATGGGAATGAATGTCTGTGCTAGTATTTGTGCATTATGTGTGGGTGTCTGCACAGCTGCATGTGCATGATTACATATGTAGGTGTCCATGTTAGGCGTAGTGGATCAGTCCAGATCGGCTCTCAGAGTACCCTGTATCTCAGTGTAGGGGTGAATGTGAATGTGATTTGCGGTATTCGGGGTCTCCCATGCCCGCCTTCTACAATCCGCAGTTCAGCCCATCAATCAAATGTCCTGGGCATCTCTCGAACCAGCTATCTATTACCACCAAACCACAGCTCTCTCAATGGCTACAGGGGAACTCACACTGTGGCCCTGTATAACCGGGCTCTCAGGTGGCTCCTCGTTCCCCCGCTAAGAGCTAACAGCTAAATGCGTTCCCGATCCCCATTCCACTCCCGCTGGCAAACCGTCGTAATATCCGCACGTGAACACCGACACAGCATCGCCGCGTGGCTTTAATGGCAAAACTGCAGCCTATCCTTTTCCGGACGCCTCCACCTGAAAAAACTGGGAATAAATGGCGAGCGAGCCAACTAAAGGGCTCTGTCATAATGAGAGGCAAGAGATCATGCGGTGTGAAATTACTGTCTTCTCTCGCGCGGGCGGAGAAAGAGGAAAAAGAGAGAGAGGATCGCAGAGAGCTCTGATTGTGTTTTTTCCTCCCTCCCTCCCGCTCTCCAAGGGGATGGAAAGAGAGAGTGGGAAAATCTTATTTGAAATGTGTACTTAAAGAAATCTGTGTAGACACAAATCCTGACATTATGGGCTCTGTTCGACAGCTGCCCTCCCATATGTATGGAGTGGCATCCCAACACAACACAGAGAGAGAGAGAGAGAGGAGAGAGAGAGAGAGAGAGAGAGAGAGAGAGAGAGAGAGAGAGAGAGAGAGAGAGAGAGAGAGAGAGAGAGAGAGAGAGAGAGAGAGAGAGAGAGAGAGAGAGAGAGAGAGAGAGAGAGAGAGAGAGAGAGAGAGAGAGAGAGAGAGAGAGAGAGAGAGAGAGAGAGAGAGAGAGAGAGAGAGAGAGAGAGAGAGAGAGAGAGATACTCTACTGTAGTCACCCAACCCCTGTCCTACACTAATTAGCTACACTTAATATTCAATATTCATATTGAATATGAGTGATGGTGAGGAGTGGACAATTAATTCACTGGAGAGAGGATGATGAATGAAACAGATGTCACCCCCAAGAGAACAGGCCTGGAACGTTCAGGGGAAGGGGCAGTCCTGGTGAGGCTTTGATGGATGCCATATAAATATCTCATCTGTGGTGTGTGTGGGTGTGTGTGTTCTGTGGGTGTATCTCTGAGAGAATGGGCATGCGTGTGTGTAAGAGTGGTCCCTCTCTGTATGTGTACGAGAGAAACTGTGTGCCTGTAAGTGTGTGCTTGTGCATATGTTTAGGGGGAGCAGTAGAAACTGGGCAGCTCCCCACTAATGGAAAAGGGTTGTTTTGTGTGTGTGTGTGTGTGTGTGTGTGTGTGTGTGTGTTTGTCGGATGGGTACTTAGTGCACTGCACCATTAGAATCAAGGCCTTTACATCGGACCATGGCGTGAGAGTATTATCACCTCTCATTTACCATAACATAAACTACATTAAAGCCTTGTGTCAGAAGTCCCCAAACAGCAACATACTCATATGTCAAAGCCGCCAAAAGGGCTTGAACTATGCTGTTTTTCAGGCAGAGTGAGTGGGTGTGTGAGTAAGTGAGTGAGTGAGTTAATGGGAGAGAAAAAGATAAAGAAAGTTAGAGAGAGCGATAAAGAGAATGGGAGAGAGTGAAAGGTGGTAAAAGAGACGACATCGAAAGAGAGAAAATGTATGAAAGAGAACACTCGCTGTCACGTATGCTAACCTATTTGGACAACAAGAGGCCAGGGGTGATGTTAGCGCTATAGATTTCCGATCAACATTGGGAGGATTGAAGTGAAATATGTCAAAAGGTATAGATGTGGCTTTGTGGCCTGGGAACACAGATAGCCCTGGAGCACTTCACTGAGACAAAGGCTTTACACCATTAACCCCTCTGCAGTCCCTGCCGACACCTAAATGTGCTGTACTGGGATCAGTGAAATGTGCCTCCCCCAGAGTCAGACCAAAGAACAGGCTCCAGGCCAGGTGTCCTAACACAGTGGTATGGAGAGAGAAGGATATTGTGAAGGTACTATCTATCAGATATGGACACACACACTATAGTACATACAAACATACTGTATACTCATGTGAACACACACAAACACACATTCACTCCTATCTTCAAACTCAGTGCCTCTTTGCTTGACATCATGGGAAAATCAAAAGAAATCAGCCAATACCTCAGAAAAAAAAATGTAGACCTCCACAAGTCTGGTTCATCCTTGGGAGCAATTTCCAAACTACTGAAGGTACCACGTTCATCTGTACAAACAATAGTACGCAAGTATAAACACCATGGGACCACGCAGCCGTCATACCACTCAGGAAGGAGACGCGTTCTGTCTCCTAGAGATGAACGTACTTTGGTGTGAAAAGTGCAAAACAATCCCATAACAACAGCAAAGGACCTTGTGAAGATACTGGAGGAAACAGGTACAAAATTATCTATATCCACAGTAAAACGAGTCCTATATTGACATAACCTGAAAGGCCGCTCAGCAAGGAAGAAGCCACTGCTCCAAAACCGCCATAAAAAAGACAGACTACGGTTTGCAACTGCACATGGGGACAAAGATTGTACTTTTTTGAGAAATGTCCTCTGATCTTGATGAAACAAAAATATAACTGTTTGGCCATAATGACCATTGTTATGTTTGGAGGAAGAAGGGGGTTCCTTGCAAGCCGAATAACACCATCCCAACCGTGAAGCACGGGGGTGGTAGCATCATGCTGTGGGGGTGCTTTGCTGCAGGAGGGACTGGTGCACTTCACAAAATAGATGGCATCATGAGGAAAATGATGTGGATATATTGAAGCAACATCTCAAGACATCAGTCAGGAAGTTAAAGCTTGGTCGCAAATGGGTCTTCCAAATGGACAATGAACCCAAGCATACTTCCAAAGTTGTGGCAAAATGTCTTAAGGACAACAAAGTCAAGGTATTGGAGTGGCCATCACAAAGCCCTGACCTCAATCCTATAGAAAATGTGTGGGTAGAACTGAAAAAGCGTGTGCGAGCAAGGAGGCCTACAAACCTGACTCAGTTACACCAGCTCTGTCAGCCAAAATTCACCCAACTTATTGTGGGAAGCTTGTGGAAGGCTACCCAAAACGTTTGACCCAAGTTAAACAATTTAAAGGCAATGCTACCAAATACTAATTGAGTGTATGTAAACTTCTGACTCACTGGGAATGTGATGAAAGAAATAAAAGCTGAAATAAATCATTCTCTGCTATTATTCTGACATTTCACATTCTTAAAATAAAGTGGTGATCCTAACTGATCTAAGACAGGGAATTTTTACTAGGATTAAATGTCAGGAATTGTGAAAAACTGAGTTTTAATGTATTTGGCTAAGGTGTATGTAAACTTCCGACTTCAACTGTACGTGCCTGCATCTGACATGCATACCTTGGTTGATACATTTATTATTACATATCTTTAATAAGGGTGCTAAAACGAGACGTGTTCGGTTCGTGAGGATACCGCTAAACCATTCTGATCCAGGGCCTGTTAATAGGAGGTGAGGTTGTCGTCATGCATCTGACTAATTAGCCCATCGTAGGTTATTAAGCCGCTAATTGATTGGATGTGATGCCTCTTCAACCAAACCGGCAAGGGGTAAAACGCTACTCCACTCCTCCACTCCTGCAGCTCCAAGTGAAGGGTTGGGATTCCTAACATCTCAACTGACATTCCAATGCCATCATGTCTTGAATGTGCCATACAAGTAGGTAGGGCATACAGAACAGTCTAAACCACCACATAAAACAATAAGCGTTAGACTTCACATTGCAAAAGAGAAAAGTCTACTATAAACAGAATACTCCCTCCTCCTTCATCCCTCCAATTCCTAACTGGCCATCTGTGTTCTAAAGCAGTTCAAATGGCCACCTTGGGAGTTTGCTACCACTGGTCAACTACTGTAGCTCAGGGGGCTGTCCTCAGTGAATCTCACAACATAACTCATACTGACCTGAAGGGAAAAGAAAGTGAATGTCACCTAAGGGCCCTGGACAGGACTGAACACCTGCATGATGTGTGCCATAAATATCATCTGCATTCCATACCAAAACATTTCTTCTTGATAATTCAAGCCTGCACCTATCCTTCTGGTATAAGCTAGGCTAAGAGGTTCTGATATAGCTCTCACCTCTTCAAGTTCTTGATCATTTCTTAATATCAATGAGGATGGGCAAGGGTCAACAACTTGGGAGGAAATCTATATCTGTTCCAGATAACAAGGTGAATTTCACTCACAGATATAAAAAATACAAACGTGGATTGTTTAACCTTTTTCCATTTTGTAACATCTTATGTACTAATGTACCAGAGGGGGTCTTATAAGCCTTCTATGGAAGCCTAACGATTTATAAAATAATTGTTGTAGTTTTAATTTAAATGGTATTCTAATTATATTATTATTTTCAATAATATTCAGATTTAATCTCTTCAGTTTGTGTTGGAAAGGAAGGGGTTAACACTGAAGAGAAAAAAAGATCCAATCAGGATTTTTCTTTGGTGGTCTCTGGGGAGATAAATCTAGCTAGCTACAGTGCTTTCAGAAAGTATTCATACCCTTTGACTTATCCCACATTTTGTTGTGTTACTGAATTCTCTCACCCGTCTACACACAATACCCTATAATGACAAAGTGAAAACATGTTTTTAGAATGTTTGCTAATGTATTGAAAATTAAATACAGAAATATCTCATTTACATAACTAGTCACACCCCAATAATAATAATAATAATATGCCATTTAGCAGACCCTTTTATCCAAAGCGACTTACAGTCATGTGTGCATACATTTTTACGTATGGATGGTCTCGGGGATCGAACCCACTACCCTGGCGTTACAATACATGTTAGAATCACCTTTGGCAGCAATTACAGCTGTGAGTCTTTTTCGGTAAGTCTCTAAGAGCTTTGCACACCTGGATTGTACAACATTTGCACATTATTCTTAAAAAAAAGTTATTCCAGCTCTGTCAAGTTGGTTGTTGATCAGTAAGCAACTCCAGTGTATATTTGGCCTTGTGTTGTAGGTTACTGTCCTGCTGAAAGGTGAATTTCTCTTCCAATGTCTGTTAGAAAGAAGACTGAATAGATTTTCCTCTAGGATTTTGCCTGTGCAAAATTATTTTTATCCTAAAAGAACTCCCTAGTCCTTGCCAATGACAAGCATACCCATAACATGTTGCAGCCACCACCATGCTTGAAAATATGGAGAGTGGTACTCAGTGATGTGTTGTGTTGGATTTGGCCCAAACAAAACACTTTGTATTCAGGACATAAAGTTAATTTCTGCAGTTTTACTTTAGTGCCTTATTGCAAACAGGATGCATGTTTTTGAAATGTTTTATTCTGTACAGGCTTCCTTCTCTCACGCCCTGACCTATGGAACTCTTGTTTGTTGAGTCAGGGTGTGAATGTCTATTGTAGTTCTATGTTATGTATATCTATGTTTTAGTTCTAGTTGTTCTATTTCTATGTTTGGCCGGGTGTGATTCCTAATCAGAGGCAGCTGTCACTCGTTGTCTCTAATTGGGGATCATACTTAAGTAGCCTGGTTGCCTACCTTAGTTGTGGGATCTTGTTCCGTTTAGGCTTGTATGTGTATAGCCGGAGGACTTCACGTTACGTTGTGTCTTGTTTTGTTGTATGTTTATTTAGTTAATAAACATGTACACTTTTCACGCTGCACCTTGGTCTGAACCGTCTCTCAACATTCGTGACAGAAGATCCCACCTCAAAAGGACCAAGCAGCGTGCCGAGGAGGAGCGAATAGCTTTGTCACAGGTGGGCAAATGGTGGTCATGGGAGGAGATATTCGCTGGGAAAGGACCCTGGGCGAAGGTACAGGCCCTGGCAAGAGAGGATCAACGACGACGCCAACGGGACCAACCGCTGAGGAAGCCCGAGTGGCAACCCCAAAAATGTATTTTTGGGGGGCTAGAAGGGTGGTCGGGGATCGAGAGAGAAGAGCCCCGACCACTGCACCCGGTGGGGTTCCAGTTGGAGTCCCTACGACCATGGGGACAGGAATGGGAACAGTTTTACACGGAGGAGTCGGAGGATGACGACGACGATGAGGTTCTGTTCCCTAACTCGTGGGGGCTCCAGGAGGAGTCCTCACTGGAGGAGGATTGGCAAGAGAGAGAGAAGGACTGGAGCAGTCTGAGAGAGGAGGCCACCACGTTACGGGGGCTGTTAGCTCAGAGGGAGCAGGAGTTCTCCATTCTGAGGGAGGCGCTACAGGAGGCTCAAAGGGAGAAGGAAGTAGTGGAGGCACGGAGAGAGGAGCTGGTCAGGCTACAAAGGGAGCGTGTGTTCATTGAGGAACCTAGGTATGCGGAGATACGCACTGTGTCGCCAGTGCACATTCACAGCCCAGTGCGTCCTGTGCCAGCGCCCCGCACGTGTCGTGCAAAAGTGGGCATCCAGCCAGGACAGGTTGTACCTGCTCAACGCTCCTGGTCGCCAGTGCGCGTTCACAGCCCAGTGCGTCCTGTGCCAGCGCCCCGCACGTGCCATGCGAAAGTGGGCATCCAGCCAGGACAGGTTGTGCCAGCTCTAAGCTTCAGACCTCCAGTGCGTGTATCCAGTCCAGTACGGCCCGTGCCTGCTCCCTGCACCAAACCAGTGGTGCGTGTCTCCAGTCCGGCACGACCCGTGCCTGCTCCTCGCACCAAACCAGTGGTGCGTGTCTCCAGTCCGGCACGGCCCGTGCCTGCTCCTCGCGCCAGACCAGTGGTCCGTGTATCCAGTCCGGCACAGCCCGTGCCTGCTCCTCGCACCAAACAAGTGGTGCATGTCTACAGTCTGGCATGGCCCGTGCCTGCTCCTCGCACCAAACCAGTGGTGTGTGTGCCCCGTCCAGCTCCGGTCAGCGGCTCCACTCCGGAGCCAGAGCAGTCCGCTCCACCTTAGCCTAGTCCAGCTCCGGTCAGCGGCTCCATGCCAGAGCAGTCCGCTCCACCGGTGCCTAGTCCAGCTCCGGTCAGCGGTTCCACTCCGGAGCCAGAGCAGTCCGCTCCACCGGTGCCCAGTCCAGCTCCGGTCAGCGGCTCCACTCTGGAGCCAGAGCAGTCCGCTCCACCGGTGCCCAGTCCAGCTCCGGTCAGCGGATCCATTCCGGAGCCAGAGCAGTCCGCTCCACCGGTTTCTAGTCCAGCTCCGGTCAGCGGTTCCATTCCGGAGCCAGAGTAGTCCGCTCCACCGGGGTCCAGTTCAGCTCCGGTTAGCGGCTCCACTTCAGACCCAGAAGTCAGCCCTTCTCCAGGGTCGGGGCCTCCCACACCAGGGTCCAGACAGGGCTTGGTGCATCGCGGGAGGATTGCCGATCCAGGCCCAGACGTCAGCCCCTCTCCAGGTTCGGGGTCTCCCACACCAGGGTCCAGACAGGGCTTGGTGCATTGTGGGAGGAAGGAGAGGGGAAGCATCGCACCGAGGTCCAGACCAGACCAGGGGCGCAACGGGAGAGGTTTTCATGCCCGGAGCCGGATCCGCCTCCGAGGCTGAAAGCCCACCCGGACCCTCCCCTGTTAGGTCAGGTTTGTGCGGCCGGAGTCCGCACCTTTGGGGGGGTACTGTCAAGCCCTGACCTATGGAACTCTTGTTTGTTGAGTCAGGGTGTGAATGTCTATTGTAGTTCTATGTTATGTATATCTATGTTTTAGTTCTAGTTGTTCTATTTCTATGTTTGGCCGGGTGTGATTCCCAATCAGAGGCAGCTGTCGCTCGTTGTCTCTGATTGGGGATCATACTTAAGTAGCCTGGTAGTCTACCTTAGTTGTGGGATCTTGTTCCGTTTAGGCTTGTATGTGTATAGCCGGAGGACTTCACATTACGTTGTTTCTTGTTTTGTTGTATGTTTATTTAGTTAATAAACATGTACGCTTTTCACGCTGCACCTTGGTCTGACCCGTCTCTCAACGTTCGTGACACCTTCTTTTCACTCTGTCATTTAGGTTAGTATTTTGGCGTAACTACAATGTTTATCCATCCTCAGTTTTCTCCTATCACAGCCATTAAACTCTGTAACTGTTTTAAAGTCATCATTGGCCTCATGGTGTAAATAATAACTTAACCATGCTCAAAGGGATATTCAATGTCTGTCTTTGTGGTTGAATCTGTGTTTGAAATTCACTGCTCGACTGAGGACCTTACATATAGTGTATGTGTGGGGTACAGAGGTAGTCATTCAAAAATCATGTTAAACACTATTGCACACAGTGAGTCCAGGCAACTTATTATGTGACTTGTTAAGCCCATTTCTACTCCTGAACTTGCCATAACAAAGGGGTTGAATACTTATTGACTCAAGATATTTCAGCTTTTCATTTTTAATTAATTTTTTTACTTTGACATTATGGGGTATTGTGTGTAGGCCAGTGCCACAATCTAAATGTAATCCATTTTATATTCAGGCAGTAACATAGTAAAATGTGGAAAAAGTAAAGGGGTGTGAATACTTTCTGAAGGCACTGTACATCAGCCATTGGCTAGGTCCTCAGAAGCTAGACAGAAGGTAGCCTCTGCCAAGGCCCCAACAACCGGATGTTCCGGTTTTCAGGGGAAATGGAGAGCCTTTGACGCGACTTCCGATTTTGGACGTTAACAAGGCAACACTCCATCTTAACTCCTCCTCCACATTTACTAGATTGGTTGAACAGTACAGAAGAGAACCTCCCCAAAATGTTTTTGTCTTCTCGTCAAGACCAGTATGTAGGGGATTCTATCGCCCACATGGAGTGCGCTGCATATTACGGTCACTGTCCTTTCAGCCTGTCACACATCCTTTTATGTGTCACTGTTGTCGCTTTTGGTGATAGTGTGATGGCGTTAGGCTACCATGGGTTGTAAAAGCAGTGTGGTTTGTTGTTAGCATTATCTTTGCGGGTGCCATCTCTGTGTGAGTGGCAGCCCGAAGCATGGCTCAGCCTCAAGCCTGTTTGATTTAGTTGGACGCATTAGGCCTAAGTGATGCTGTGTTTCTGTTATTTTTCTGGATTTTTGAGTTTGGTACAAACGTGTTGGAAGATGTTTTTCCCCCACTGAAGGTCCAATAGCCATGGTTCTCCACTGTAATGTACTAACATTGATCATTCACATTGACGTACCCACTATTAGAAAACCACAAAACACTACCCCTTACTCTGTAATAGGAATAATTATATAACGGTAAAGCGCATCCATTCAAGCCAGTGACCAAATCCAATAATCCCAAAGGCCCAATCTATTAATTGCACAGTCACTCTAGTGATGTCACGCAACATCTGCATTGTTACAGGGTGCATTGACATATGAAGTGGTGATCCGCTTTAGCATATGCCAGCATGGTAAACGCTGTGCCAAGCGTAAGCCAGGCATACGCAGAACAGCTGGCATTGTGTTCGGCTCACCGGCTGATCCCGGCATCAAAGGCATACTAGAGGGGTCTGTGTGAAACCTGGTCATTTGTGCTCTCTTAATGGGAGCATCCAGTTCAAATCAGGCTTTGTTCGACTAATATGCCAAACCTGAGGTAAAATCTGTCCAAATTCATTTCATTTTAGGTTTGAATGGGAAAATATACAGCTTTTTACTCTTTATTCGGTGGACAAATATGTCAAACCTGAGGTAAAATCTATCAGAATTAATTTAAATGTATGCAATAAATCCGTTTGTATTGTAAAAAGACTTGGTCAGTTGTCAGTCAAGTGGGCGTACCATAACCATTTGGCTATTTGGTTTTGTGTTGAGGAGGTTTTGATCTGTCAATACCCTTTCTCTTGGATTTGAATGCCTCAGAGTGGCTAAATTGCCTCTCCATTATCAAGTCAATGTCTCTTGGAGACGTAAGTGCACTTAAAAATAGCATTAGCGCCCGAGGCTAGCCCTTAATTACAGTATGTGCATCTGAGCATGCACAATGCCTCTGTATTGTAAGAAAAAGTTCACTTTCTTAGCCTTTCTATGTGTATGGGAGGGTCAAGGAACTTTGGGAATCGGCCTGACCTTTGTATGGTACTCTAGCCTTAAGTGGATGGCCAAATTAGAGCATTCCATAGCTAGGCTAACAGCATCAAATAATGGACTACCAGGGGGTTTCTGCAAGACAAACCAGCATTCCCAGTGTAAATGGTGAATGCACACAGTGTCCTATGGAGTTACATTGTAATTATAAAGTAACAACAATATTGTGAAGCACAGAGTTTGTAGAGTACAGTACTTTTACTGGAGAAAATTAGGATTACTGCTTATTCATTTATGATAGTGAAGCCCTGGTATATCATCTCCGAAGGCCATGATAACAATTACGTTTCCATTGTCTTGTGAACTGATTGCGTGCGACTGAACCACAGGTTTGTAATTAAACACAGTTGTTGAGGAGGGTTCTGGAGCCTTTGGTGTTTTCTATCTCATATTTGTGCTGTGAACATGGTCAGAATGTGGTCTATGGTCTATCCTTTACTCTGGTTAGGTTGTGGTTTATGTATAGACACTTTACACTGAACGAGTGGAGCTAACAATGAGATTTCCACTTGAGCAGTGTCCGGCAGAATGACAAATGACGGCAAGACTGGGTGAATGAAAATGATTAAGAGGTGGAGCAAACCTCACTAGTTTTAGTCTCCTTTTTTTATGTCATTCTGAGGAAATATGTTATTGTTTAATATGTGGATGTGTGGATTGTGTGTGTGTGTGCGTTAGTGTGCGTGCGTGTGTGCGCATAAGAGTGCATGTGTGTGTGTGTGTGTGTGTGTGTGTGTGTGCGTGTGTGTGTACGTGCGTAAATGCAATGACACTGTGAGGGTATTACTATGAGTGCAGTGGGGAGTGGAATGGACTCAATTTAAATCGAATTACCATGCAGGCAAATTAAGCAGTGGAATTTAATTTGAACTGTTGTAAAAATGCTAATTTCAGAACAGCCTGGAAGCCCATATGCAAATACAACACTATTTTACAATAATTCATATTAGGGGAGGCAAGCATAAAACACACAATTTACAACCCCCTGACATCTGGGAGTACAGTATCATTAGCCCTTGGTCTAGCTAAGAGGTGCTGCTCAGTGTGCTTACATGAGCCTGTGTGTGTGTGTGTGTGTGTGTGTGTGTGTGTGTGTGTGTGTGTGTGTGTGGGGGACTAGATTATTTTTTTACCAACTGGGGATATTTTGTTAGTCCCCACAAGGTCAAATGCTATTTCTAGGGGGTTAAGGTTAGCGTTACGGTAAGGGTAAGGGTTAGGGTTAGGATTAGTGTTAGGGGTTAGGGAAAATAGTATTTTGAATGGAACTGAATTTTGTGTCCCCACAAGGTTAGTTGTACAAGACTGTGTGTTTGCGTGTTTCCATGTGTGTGTGTGTGTGCATTATTATGTGTGTGTGTACATGTGTGTGTGTGTGTGTGTGTGTGCCTGCCAGAAGGTCTATGAATGTGTGGCCATTGACATATACACTCCATAAAAATATGTATAATTTTCAGGAAAAACACCATATTATTCCATATTCTATTCATACACTGACAGCCATCCGAGTGACACAGTGACAGTGATGTGGTCGAGCTCGAGCCCTATGATAATGCCCGTGAATAATGACAATATGGGAAAGTCTGTTCCTCACAGTGCACTGAGTAATTATATTACACATTATGTTCGCCGCAGAGCCGTGCACAATTTGACCTCTGCATGGTAACGCACTAGTCTGCCTCCTGATTCTACTTGAGCCATCAGAACATGGCAAGAGCCCTTTCATTTGTTGGTGTAGGACGCAGCCAGCGTAACAAACGTATGTAATTGTTCTCCCTTTCTCTCTCTCTTCTTTTCTCACTCCACACGCAATGGCTTGAGTGAAGAGAGAGAAAGAAAGAGAGAGGGAGAGATGGACGGATGCACAAATAGATGGAGCGTATTTGCTTTTCCACTTTCCATGTGTTTAATCACGGAGGGAAAGATAGAGAGAGAGGATCCGTCCCAAATGGCACCCTATTCCCGTCTTTTGACCAGGGCCTATAGGTGCCATTTGGGACGCAGCACGTGTGAGATAGAGTTTTAGGGACGTAAACGGTTAGAGTGTTTACAGAGGTCCGGGGCAGCCTGTCAATACTTATTTGACGCGTTAAAAGAGGAGCGTTCACTCCACTGGGATACGACACGCCATCTGCCATTAGTGGAGAGAATCAATTCAACCAGCATTAGGCCCCAGGTTGACTTAGTTTGCATCCCAAATTGCACCCTATATCCTATATAGTGCACTACTTTTGATTGATTTAGGAGGGATTTAAAGCAACAAGTCACATGACTTAAGTAGTTGCTCAATAGATAAACAGAAAACCCCATTCCTACTCTAAAGGAGTGATCTTCGGGAGTGTATCAACGATCAATAATGATCAATGGTTCGTCAAAATGGGTCTAGTTGATTTTGGAAGGGGCCAGAGAGGACAAATAAACAAGCACAAAGGCAAAACCATTAGAGGGCCCATATAGACTTAGGTCAAAAGTAGTGCATTATGTAGGGAATAGGGTGCTATTTGTGACACTACCATGTGTTTGAGGGGACTAAACAGCTCAGTGATTCATTAGCAACATTAAATGCAAAGACTGTTTGCCTCCCTCCCCTACCTAGCAAACAAACAGCACCAAACAAAACACAATAAGCCCTGGAGGTTGTTAGAGGTCTCTAATGGTTTTGCCTTTGTGCTTGTTTGTTTGTCCTCTGCCATTTTCCCCTTTGGGCACTTAAAACTATCTGTCCCCTTTCTAAGTGGAGCTAGATACATCATTATTGATCATTGATACACTCCTGAAGATCACTCCTTCAGAGTAGGAATGGGTTTTTCTGTTAATCTATTATGCCATTGTTCAACCAGAGACACAGCACGGTTGTTTGCCTCCACCACCGGCATCCCCCCTCTCTCCCCGGGGCTCACCAGGGACAATTATGCACTCTTTCAATAGTCCCGAGCCCAATTTGCCACATAAACTAAAGTAATAGCCTCAAATCCACATAGGCACAGTCCTATGCCAACAAAAGGCCCTTTCTATCCATGCCTATCCACATATTAACCAAACAAAGCATTGCCATATAGCATTCGTCCATGTTAGCATTGTTAGCGCCAAAATCCCAAACCCTCCCTACGTGTGTCCTGTCACGGGGACATTTGTTACTCTTTTTTTCCCGCCTTTGCGGGAGAGGTTAGGGCAGCCAGCCGGACATGGGCACACAGGACTGGCTCCGAGGATGGTGCCATCTGTTGAGCAGGCCGAGTCAGCCATTTTCACCCTCTCACGTGTCTCATATCCTCCGCCATATCTCCTCGCCTGCGGGGCTAACACACCCCAGTTGGGCTAACGCACTGCACTGACGGAGACATTCAGCTTCCCTTCTTCCACTATGGGGTTTTAGAGTGTTAAAGTGAGGAGGTGGGTGGTGGGCGGGGGTTATTCGGTAGGTATTTTGGTCTTTCCTCTCACGGCTTGTGCAGTCTTGGGGAGAGTCCTAAGGCTGAGCTGAGCAGCTGAAGTGTTTATGCAGATGCAGTTGCACACTAGAGAGAAAATGGATGCAGAGTCACTGGCATGGAGCTAACGCAGAGGCTCAAAAGCGAGGGAGAGAGAAAGAGAGAGAAAGAGGGAGAAAGAGAGAAGGAATATCTGCAAGAAAGGGTCCATAGCAACAACGAATAAAGGTGGAGAGAAGAGATAGCTGAATATAGCTGGATATAGCAGGACATAGCTGTATATATCTGATTATAAACTCGGTGGTTCAAACCCTCAATGCTGATTGACTGAAAGCCATGGTATATCAGACCGTATACCATGAGTATGACAAAACATTAATTTTTACTGCTCTAATTACGTTGGCAACCAGTTTATAATAGCAATAAGGCACCTTGGGTGTTTGTGGTATATTGCCAATATACTACGGCTAAGGGCTGTATCCAGGCATTCCGTGTTGCGTCGTGCATAAGAACAGCCCTTAGCCATGGTATATTGGCCATATACCACAACCCTTGGGCCTTATTGCTTAAATATAGCAGGATATAGTTGAATATAGCTGAATATAGGTGGATATATCTGGATATAGTTGGATATAGCTGGATATAGCTGAGAGAAGAATCCAGCTGGAGAGAAGACATAATCCCTGAGCAAATGTGTACTACTTCAAATTGGTTTGGATCTCTGTACACTCACACCTCAGCTGTGGACACTGGCCTGTCATCCAACACCCTATCCCCAACCCCCTCTCCTCCGTTACTCAGTCATTGCTGGACTACCGTCGCCTTCCCTCACGGTCAGTTTGTTTGGGCTTGGAAATGATAAACCAACACAGCTGTCCAAAGGGCTATCAGATCAGCTGTTAGCACGCAGACAGCAACAGGGAGAGAAGGGAAGGTGGGGATTTAGGGGTTAGGATGGCCAAGTGCACTTGTGGTTGTCTCATCGGTTACATCTATGCTCAAATTCACCCGTGGAATGCCCACTGGCGACTGGAGTTTGGATGTCTGGTAGTTGGCTTTCCTTTAGTCATAGCACCTAAACTATAAGTACATGGTGACATACGCCATTTTCATGGTCTATCCTATTCTAAAAGATTGCTTGTTGTGCTCAATAGAAAGCACATAAAATGCTGCTATGATTAAAATGGTAAAGTCAATAAAACCTTGAGACACACCTGAAGTGACAATTTACTTTTCCATTCATCTCTCTCCCACTGTGAAATATATGCAGTGGGAGGGAAAATTGAGATGGGGGAGAATGAAACAGATTGCAGCGAACATTTCTCAACCACAAAGTTTCGAGTCTCGCCCATCAATTTCACTTTCGCTGCTCCCTCGTCTATGACCTTGGGAGAACGCTCCGCTATTTGAAGATATTCAAGCTGAAGAGTGAGATTCCTGCGGTGTGAAGGGTGTAATAAAACTTTTATTCACCTGCACCTGCTTCCTGGAACGTAATGATTAATGGGAAGCTGTGTTAACCAGGGAAAATGGAGTGGGAGAAACTCAATGGAGTCTGAAACCTGCTGTGACACCTCAATGCTCAGATTTAAACTCCAAACATCCTGTAACTCCAATTCAATGTCTTATTGTGGTGAAATTCCATGTTAAAATATGGTTATCTCCATATTGGATAAGAATATAGAGGCATGGACTTATGGCCATGGCCGTATCAGGGTGCTAGAGAGAGAGAGAGAGAGAGAGAGAGAGAGAGAGAGAGAGAGAGAGAGAGAGAGAGAGAGAGAGAGAGAGAGAGAGAGAGAGAGAGAGAGAGAGAGAGTGTGTGTATAACTATTAGTGTGTGTATGTGACAATGTGATAAGACCACTTATAAGAGACCTCTCTCATCCCCACAATGGCACAAACAGAGGAGAAGGAGAGGATGAGAAGATGTGACGAAAAGCGACACTTACTTTCGGCGTCGGCGAGGAGGAGGAGCAGACCCAGGACGAGCAGTGCGGGTCTAGCTATGTGCATCATGGGACAGCTTGGCACCAGCATGCTTTGGCAGCCTCAGTGGTGCTGGCTCACAGAGCTCTGTGAGTCAGTCTGGTCTGACTTCTCAGATGCAGGATATTCACAGCCTGCGGGGGGAGAGAGGAAGTGGGGGAGAGAGGGGGGAAGAGAGTGAGGGCATGAATGAAACAAAGTGGTTTGGCTTCTCGTACTTTATCTATCTAGTGCACATTTCTGACATACCCACACAGACTCAGTAGGTTCTGACAGCTAAAGAGGCGAGAGGGTGATGTGCTTGCAGGCTATATTCGGACACTTCTGAACGCATATTAATGTGCGCACGTACACACGCACGTACACAGATGAAAGGGCTCACTAACGCGATTTTATCCTCGCAGCAGGGATTTGCACACATGCTCTAATCAAATGAACTTTTTTTTTGATCATCACTGTTACATATCAGACTTTTATATAATTTGCCAAATAATGTACTGATACCATGTACTATACAGAAAACTAACACATTCAACATGCTAGCAGTGGAATCCTAACCTGTTTAGCCTTCTATATTAACACTAAAGAGTAACTAACCCAAAATGTCCCTGGAGAACCATATAGCTGGCCATTCAACTCACAGCACCTAATGTCTCCTTTCGTTCTTTATTGAGCTTATGGTGTGACAGTAAGAGAAGCCAGTAATATATTGGTGGATTTCTCTCCAGAGACAAGTGCTATCCATAGTCTACGGAGTGATAAAATGCCACCATTGTTCTTAGTACCCTTAAAACCATTCAGCTCCACCTCATATTTATGCCCGTCTGACATTAACATTTTAGTCATTTAGCAGACACTCTTATCCAGAGCGACTTACAGTTAGTGAGTGCATAATCAAACCCACAACCCTGGCGTTGCAAACGCCATGCTCTACCAACTGAGCTACATCCCTGCCGGCAATTCCCTCCCCTACCCTGGACGACGCTGGGCCAATTGTGCTCCGCCCCATGGGTCTCCCGGTCGCGGCCGGCTACGACAGAGCCTGGATTCGAACCAGGATCTCTAGTGGCACAGCTAGCACTGCGATGCAGTGCCTTAGACACTTCTCTTGCACATCTAGCATTCCAGTGTTAATACTATTGTAATTATTCTGCACTATAGCCTATTTATTGCCTTACCTCCATAACTTGCTACATTTGCACACACTGTATATATATTTTCTGTTGTATTTTTGACTTTATGTTTTTTACCCCATATGTAACTCTGTGTTGTTTTTATTGCACTGCTTTGCTTTATCTTGGCCAGGTCGCAGTTGTAAATGAGAACCTGTTCTCAACTGGTTTACCTGGTTAAATAAAGGTGAAAAAAATAAAATAAAAAATAAATAAAAAGACCACTGCGCCACTCGGGAGGTTACACCACTTTCCATCAGCAGCTGAAGCTTTAATAGCTTTAAGTGTCTCCAAATGGATTAGGACAAAAGAGAGCGCAACAAATCTATACAGTTTGATGGAGTAAGCTAGTGTTAGCCAAACGTATATATGCAACCAACACCTACTTTATCAAGCGCTGCTTGAAGTACACATAAAATCTGTATGACCGAGTAGGCTAACCAGTTAGCATGCTAGCCATTTAGCATGCTAGCATGGGAGGAGGCTATTATCTGAGACAGACGGTGCATTCCAACATACACATTTTCCAAGCAGGTCTGCACAGATTATATAATGTGGATTTGGTTCCTGAGATGTAAAACACTTTTCCAGGCATTGTAGATATCTAATCATCGGTGTAGATCTATGCTTAAAATGTGCATTTGGAATGCACCCAAAATGGTTGAACTTGCTTGAGGTACACTGATGCTGAGAGCCTTCACACTTCTTCAGATGGACACATTATTTGACCTCTAACCTCTTTGACAGTTTGACATTTAGCGGAGTAGCACCGAATGCTAGCTAACAGATAGTATCGACCATTAGCACATTAGCCACACCACAGGCGCAGACACAGCACTGTTTACCCTGACAAACGCATTACAGGAATCGAATAATCCCTTTACGCACGGGGCTCATTCTTCCGGCTATGTATCTGATGATTTATAAACAAATAAAACATCTAGAAAACCCAAAGTGCAATCAGTGTGGTGGACGATGACAAAGTACCTCATTTCCCTGCTACCCATCTCCCCGCCTCTCTCTCCCTGTTTCTCCCCCTTTTATTCCTTCAGCTGTAGCCTGTAAATGGCAGAAAAGACAGGAAGATAGCGCACCTGTCACACTCCATTTGTGTTGTGGGGAGATAGACGTGACTACCTGTCTCAGAGCGACGTGAGGCCAGTAACGGCCGTGAGCGGGGGGCGCGTGGCGAACATAATCAATTTGAGGCAATCTCAACCTACACACCCGCGCACACACACAATGGCTCACGTGCACACACCCAATGGCTCACGTGTACACACACACACACACACACGTACACAAACACACACACACACACACTGTCATACACATACAAGCACACACACATAATTTCTGCACTAGAGTATTTCTAGTGTATTCTATTCCATTACACTGTGTAAGGATAGGGATATCCCTGAAGTGTAATACATAGTAAGCAACGGCAAAAACAGAAAGCTCTTTTAATCAAGGTCGCTGATGTCTTCCTTGACTTTTGCTTTGCATGCGAAATCTGGGTTGATAGCCTTTGAGTTAATTGATGTAATGTGTGAATTTCCATAATGACATGACATTAGGAGTCCTCACTATACACAGTACTCAGCAGCCCTCCCTTCCTTTCACTTCCTCCCTCCACTTCCCTCCACATGCTGATACAGACAAACAAAGCCATCTGTATGTTTTGTAAGCACCAACCAGGGGAAAGGAAGGCTGTGCCATCCATGTGAACACAAGCTGCCCTAATATGAACAAAGTAGCCGACAAATCGATCCTGAAATTTGAACCTAGAACCTAAAAGGGTTCTTCGGCTGTCCCCATAGGTGAACCCTTTGAAAAACCCTTTTGAGTTCCAGGTATAACTCTTTCCACAGAGGGTTATACATGGAACCCACAATAGTTTTACCTGGAACCAAAAAGGGTTATCCTATGGGGAGAGCCGAATAACCTTTTAGGAGTGTACATCAGAATCCCCAGTGTTATCCACGGCACACTGCTACCTCAGATACTACCTCTGACCATTGTCACCAAAGCTTTTGTTCCCCAATATGGCCGCTCTGTTTCATGCGTCAGTTAAATTTCACCAGTGGTGGAAAAAGTACCCAATTGTCATACTTGAGTAAAAGTAAAGATACCTTAATAGAAAAGGACTCAAGTAAAAGTGAAAGTCACCCAGAAAAATTATACTTGAGTAAAAGTATTAAAGTATTTGGTTTTAAATATACTTAAGTATCAAAAGTAAAAGTAGAAGTATAAATAATTTCAAATTCTTTACATAAAGCAAACCAGACGGCATCATTTTCTTGTTTTTTAAATGTATGGATAGCCAGGGGCATGCTCCAACACTCAGACATAATTTGCAAACGAAGCATGTGTTTAGTGAGTCCGCCAGATCAGAGGCAGTAGAGATGACCAGGGATGTTCTCTTAATAAGTGTGTGAATTAGACAATTTTTCTGTCATGCTAAGCATTCAAAATGTATGTAACAAGTACTTTTGGGTGTCAGGGGAAAATGTATAAATAATTTCCTTTAGGAATGTAGTGAAGTAAAAGTAAAAGTTGTCAAAAATATAAATAGTAAAGTAAGAGATAACCAAAAAAACAACTTAAGTCGTACTTTCAAGTATTTTTACTTAAGTACTTTACACCACTGAATTTCACACATACAGCGATGCTGATGCTTCCATTGAACATTTATTACCAAAAAAGAAGATTAACAAGAAAAAATCATGTCCTTTCTTTCCGAGCCCCTCTGCGGTATTATTGTGTTTCTATTCAGCGGTGTTCCATTCAAAGAGCCGGGTTGTGATAGGATCATGCATTATTAAACAAAAGGCAGACAACATGCATAATGTTAATTAGAAAATGGGGGGATATTGCCAGGCAGTGGCGGAGGAGAGAAATAAAGAAAGAGAGGGAGAGAGGGAGAGTTGGTGAGTTGTCTTTCTCTCTCCCCTGATTCTTATCACTCCCTGAAAGGTTGATAAAGGAGGAGGGAGGGAAACAACAGAGAGGGATTCTCTGTAGAATGGCTAGCCCGTTTAGTGTCTTCTATTGCATGTTGGAGCTATGTGTTTCAAACAAAGACTAATGACTTAGATTCAGAGCTTTATTTATCCTGCTGTATGAACTACCAAACAATGTTTGATAAAAGACACGTTGGCTCATTTTTGTTAAAACATCTTGAGATGACTGTTGATCATCAAACAGAAGTGAACACATTCTTGTAGCATCAGCATCCTTCTCCCTCTATCCCTTTCCCATGAATCTATTTGATCCTTAATGACCACCATGCTGTGGTGGTCTTGACCATGAAGGCATGCTGTTATAGAAGCTAATTCCATCTACAATGACACATTCTGTGTTAGCGTGCTAACATAGCGTGCTAGTATATTTACTATATGACACAAACTAATGGGAACCAAATGCTAACATGTGCATTATATTAATGCAACTGTAAAAAAAAAAAAAAAAAGAAATTGGCATGGGATAAAAACAATACCCCATAACCAACCTTGACTCATCTTTCATGCACGTTGCCTCAGTTTTGCTTCAACAAGCCAATTGAGTTTCAAGGTTATTTTTTTATGTTCATGAATAGCATGCAATGCTTTTCCCATCTTATAAAATGGATTACATGGAAACAGTTGTTGTTCTCCCCCAAAAAAACAAAGCGGCCACAAAAATACCAAGCACAACTATTAAGTCAACCCCTTCCTTAATTGCGTGTATACACAAAAAGACAGAACTCTTGCAATGCCACTATATTGGGGCTATATCAAAACCCTCACACTGTAAGAATGCCCAAGTATTATGCCTAACAGAGCTAAACAAATAAGATTTGAGCCTTTTATGAAATGTTCCCTTTCCATGCCCTTTAATATACAATGCAGTCATTACATAGTCCAAAACCACAAGTAAAAAATGCCAGGTTTCTTAACTCCAGCAAGGTAAAGCTGCGATTTTAGATGTTTTATACAGTATCTTGTTTGACTTTCCAGATGCCACGCTAGAGGTAAGAGTCAAGCGCTCAAGGACTCTTTCCGGCGTAATTAAGGCAGAACCATGGCCGAGAGCTCACCCGCCTATTTCAACCGAGAGGTGAAATGGCATCTCTACAGAGGGCATAGGGTATCGTGTACCTATCCCTCACCCTCCCCGTCTACCCATTTCAACAGAAATATGACTTTAATAGAGTTGAGAAGAAGCTGCATGAAAGATGATTCACACCAACTCAATAATAATAATAATAATAATAATAATAATAGTAATAATAATAATAATAATAATAAGGTGCCCTCTGGGTTATTGCTACAGTGCCTTGCAAAATTATTCATCCCACTTGGCGTTTTTCCTATATTGTTGCATTACAACGTGTAATATAAATTGATTTTTATTTGGATATCATGTAATGGACATACACAATATAGTCCAAATTGGTGAAGTGAAATGAAAAAAATAACTTGTTTCAAAAAATTATAAAAAAAGATAAATAACGGAAAAGTGGTGCGTGCATATGTATTCACCCCCTTTGCTATGAAGCCCTTAAATAAGATCTGGTGCAACCAATTACCTTCAGAAGTCACATAATTAGTTAAATAAAGTCCACCTGTGCGCAAACTAAGTGTCACATGATCTTAATATATATACACCTGTTCTGAAAGGCACCAGAGTCTGCAACACCACTAAGCAAGGGGCACCACCAAGTAAGCGGCACCATGAAGACCAAGGAGCTCTCCAAACAGGTCAGGGACAAAGTTGTGGAGAAGTACAGATCAGGGTTGGGTTATAAAAAAATATCAGAAACTTTGAACAACCCACGGAGCACCATTAAACCCATTATTAGAAAATTGAAAGAATATGGCACCACAACAAACCTGCCAAGAGAGGGCCGCCCACCAAAACTCACGGACCAGGCAAGGAGGGCATTAATCAGAGAGGCAACAAAGAGACCAAAGATAACCCTGAAGGCGCTGCAAAGCTCCACAGCGGAGAGTGGAGTATCTGTTAAGCCATACACTCCACAGAGCTGGGCTTTACGGAAGAGTGGCCAGAAAAAAACACTTGCTTAAAGAAAAAAATAAGCAAACATGTTTGGTGTTCGCCAAAAGGCATGTGGGAGACTCCCCAAACATATGGAAGAAGGTACTCTGGTCAGATGAGATTAAAATTGAGCTTTTTGGCCAAACGCTATGTCTGGCGCAAACCCAACACCTCTCATCACCCCGAGAACACCATCCACAGTGAAGCATGGTGGTGGCAGCATCATGCTGTGGGGATGTTTTTCATCGGCAGGGACTGGGAAACTGATCAGAATTGAAGGAATGATGGATGGCGCTAAATACAGGGAAATTCTTGAGGGAAACCTGTTTCAGTCTTCCAGTGATTTGAGACTGGGACGGAGGTTCACCTTCCAGCAGGACAATGACCCTAAGTATACTGCTAAAGCAACACTCGAGTGGTTTAAGGGGAAACATTTAAATGTCTTGGAATGGCCTAGCCAAAGCCCAGACCTCAATCCAATTGAGAATCTGTGGTATGACTTAAAGATTGCTGTACACCAGCGGAGCCCATCCAACTTGAAGGAGCTGGAGCAGTTTTGCCTTGAAGAATGGGCAAAAATCCCAGTGGCTATATGTGCCAAGCATATAGAGACATACCCCAAGAGACTTGCAGCTGTAATTGCTGCAAAAGGTGAATAGTTATGCACGCTCAAGTTTTCTGATTTTTTTGTCTTATTTCTTGTTTGTTTCACAAAATTAAATATTTTGCATCTTCAAAGTGATAGGCATGTTGTGTAAATCAAATGATACAAACCCCTCAAAAATCAATTTTAATTCCAGGTTGTAAGGCAACAAAATAGGAAAAATGCCAAGGGGAGTGAATACTTTCGCAAGCCACTGTATGTGTCATATGATTGGAGTTAAAATGTCTCCTGTTGGAACGCTCGACAAAGGCATAACTTCCCCTAGCAACCGTCCGCCCACCTGTCAAAAAGGGTGCGGGCTAAGTCAGAGTGGCAGGCCATAAGCTTGGGATGCTGACTGCACTTATTATGCATGACACATGCAGCAGTCTTTTATCTTGCCTCCTTCCACTCATCTCTATCTCTCTCTCTCTCTCTCTCTCTCTCTCTCTCTCTCTCTCTCTCTCTCTCTCTCTCTCTCTCTCTCTCTCTCTCATTCCAACAAAATCTTCTTCTTCTGTTCTCTGCCTCTCTCATTCACTCTCTACTTTCTCTCCCTCTCATTCACTCTCTACTTTCTCTCCCCCCGTCTTTCACTCTCATTCCTCTGCCCTTCTCTCTGTTTTTTCTATCTCTCACTCGCTCATACCTCCTGTCTCCCTCCTCTGTCACTGTACTCTTTTTCTCTCTTCCATCCCTCCCTCAATCTCTCTCTCATTTTGATTTAGGACTGGCATCGGGGACGTTTCTCACACATCGCCCCAGATCAGTGGGCATGTGTAATAACATCCCTCAAGCTAAGCTAAGCTATGCCCTCAAGTGCAGCCTCCACATGAAAGCGTCTGACAAACCGCGGCTTAGAGGGGTTTATTTGTGAAACTTATTTACCCCCCCCTTCCGACCTCAGTGAAACAAGCCTCCCACGGTCATAAATAATGTTTTCAGAGATGCTCGTCCCACCCGAATTACTCTGTTGTCTCCATGTTTATTAGAACGTTGGCGGTGTTCGTTTATGTCATGGCTAGCGGCTAATCACTAAAGAGCTAACAACAAGCTAGCATCCACTCTAGCGTCCCACTCTTTGTTGTTATGAGTGACGCCTTCCATCATGAGACACTGAGATAAGCTTATTGGGTTTGGGTGACATTTCCTGCGCCAGTAATTGGGTTTAAAAGCACCTGCTGTGGCTGGAAGAAGGAAGCAACGGTGATCTTGTCGCTGCATCGTGTCCCCAGGTGCGGGTACAGGAAATGCCAAAGCCATTTCACCTTCGCAGCAGGAGTTTGAACTTTGAGAAGCCTCCTAATAAAGTTTGTCTGAAGGGAGTTGTGTTTGTTTACCTAATCCCCAAAGGTCACTGACAAATTAAACCCAAAGATATGTTTAAGGGTTGCTTAACTAGTGCAAAGTATCTATCTGTGATTATAGCTCTGGAGGGAGAATTTATGCAGGTTGGCATTTATTGTCATTACATTTTACATTTTAGTCATTTAGCAGACGATCTTATCCAGAGCGACTTACAGTTAGTGAGTGCATACATTTTCATACTGGACCACTCTTACCCTGGAGGCAGCTCTGCAGAGTGGTCACTAGCTGGCACAGCTACAAAGTCATAAAATCTGATTTTAAATCTGATTTTAAACCTAACCTTAACCTCACTGCTAACCCTAATGCCTAACCCTAACCTTAAATTAAGACCATAAAGCTCTTTTTTCCCCCCCAGCTATTTTTAATATATAGCCAATTTGACTTTGCAGCTGACCTATCTAGCGGAAATCACTAAGTTATGCATACAGGGTAAGATTCATGACAATAAACGTCAACCTGCAGAGTTTAACTGAATTCAACAGTTTTAACAAGCTGGTGTTTGCCCATATAGCTGCAAGAAAAACTAACAATGGAACAGAGGCCAATATATACTGTATATTCTCAGTTTACTATAGTGATCCTATGTGAATTCAGCCCTCCTACCATGTCCTTGTCCAAATAGATATCTCACCAAAACTATCTAGCACTGTCCTTTATCTACCTCATTTTCCCTGTCCCTCTTTCCTTCTCTTATTTCTCTCACTTTCTTTCTCTCTTACCCACATTAAAACACCTCTACCTCTTTTTTAACACGTCCCTCGGTCTTTCTCTCTCCCTCCATCTCTCTCTCCCCCACCCCTCCTCTACTCCGTTATCCCTGTCTCACAGCAGCTGTTAGGTTCAGATGGATGGTCGCCCAGTACACGACCTTGACCACCAGACCGGTGAGTGATTATCCCAGTGCCCTGTTGGGCTGCTCCCCTGCACACTGTCATACAGAGTCAAACACACACACACGCACACATGCAAGAACACACACACACACACACAAAGGCCATGCACACACACACACAAACCCACACACATACACTCTCTCACTCGCACACTCTCTCACACACACACACACACACACACACACACACACACACACACACACACACACACACACACACACACACACACACACACACACACACACACACGGTTACCCAAAACCTAAACTTCAGGGGTAAGCATCAGGGACACAAGGGTGGGGAATAACATCACCACAACACTCTACATCTGTGACTGCTTGTTTGTATTTCTACTGACCTTGATCACATTGGCCAACACATGGTTAATTCAATCATACAAAAAACGTGAATGCCTCTGAGGGCTCCCCCATGCACTTGAGGGGCCACGAGTTTGTTTGCTGTCTCAATGTCGACAATTTAGAAGTGCATAGTGTGTCGTGCTCATGTCGCCGCCGTCCACTGAAGGACAGTTCTGTATGAGTGCCGTGTTTCACGGAGAAAGGAACTCATTACCGTGCAAATGCGCTGCATTCGAGTGCCCATTGTGTGAGAGGGAGAAAACAGTAGACTCAGCAGCCGCCAACCTGGAATCGCTGGGATTCAATTTACGCCGCATGAACAGGGGAGGGCCAAATCATGTTACATATTATGAACCAGAAAACAGGGGAGAGGGAGGAGATGGAGGGAGAGAGAGAATGGTAAAGAGGGAGCTGAGAAGGAGGGAGCAGGTAGAGAGAGTGAGTGAGGTGGGAAAAGAGAGAGAGAGAGAGAGAGAAAGTGCCTCGCTGCCAGCTTTTCCCCTGCTCCGTCTGTGCTTGTGCCAAAGCGAGAGAGAGAGAGAGGAGGAGAGTGGTGGAATGAGACTGAGAGGGAGAGGAGGAGTAGGACAACAGAGAGTGGAGGGTGGAGAGCCCTAGGTACCCTATAGCAGTCTGGAGGTGTCGTTTCCCAGAGGGGGGGATGATGGGATGGAAACATTAGCGATGGTCGGAGTACGAGAACGTGGACGGGCTTCAAGATCCTCTGTTGCCTGCAACATGCATGTATACACACTCTCTCTTTCTCTCTCTCTGTGTCACACACACACACCCATAGTCTCTGCACCATACGCTCTGGGCATCTTGACATCTACCCCCCACCCAGCCACGGTCTGTGGGAGGATGATTAATATCACTTCCGAGAGAGGAGAGAGAGGGAGGGAGATAGAGAAAGGGAGGGGGAGGGAGAGAGAAGATAAAGAGAGAGAGGATGGATGGAGAGAAAGAGAGGAAGATGGAGAGAGAAAAAGAGGGACAGAGGATGGAGAGAGAGACACAGAGCACAAAGAGAGAGAGAGAGAGAGAGAGAGAGAGAGAGAGAGAGAGAGAGAGAGAGAGAGCGGAGAGAGAGGGGGGAGAAAGAGCGGAAGGAGGGAGAGGTAGAAAAACCATTCCCACCCCCCTGCCCCTGCTCTCATGCAGTTTTATGGAAAACACAGAGGCCATGAGAGTATTAGTGCTCCCGTGAATAGACAAAACAGCACTCCTCTGTGAGTAGTGTGGCATTCTGGCAGAAATCAACTGAAAAACCAATGCAATTGCATGAGTTCATACTTCATAGACCAGACTCTAATGCACAATGCAGTTTTCATAGGTACACAACAATCACTCCTTATCTCCAATACAACCAGTTCATGGTTCATCACTTTGAATATCAAGGTATTTTGCCACAGTGACATTTTAGCCGCATTTGTACCAAAGCCGGCTTGTTTTACATATGGAAATGCTTTAGTTAAGCATACACGGAGAATGTAAAGAAACGCCTAAGGCGTACACGCTGCTCTCAAGGGCAATGTCGTTATTAAAATGCTAAGTATCTCCCATTTTCTATATGCTAATTTATGTGATATACCCTGAGCTAAATGTAACGGTACACTATATGTGCGGGAGCTTTTGAACTATGGCAGGGAGGGTGTATCCCTCCCACCCATATCCCCTCAATTAGCTTTAACACAAATGTGTGCCATATTATACCTGTAGTAGCATGACTAATGTTTCTACCTCCCACAAGCACACATGATAGGTCATCTCATTGAGACGTTGTACCGGCAGCTCTTGACTTAATAAAAAGTAGTGTGAGTTTTGCATGTTTTTGCACTTTGTTTCGTGCCCGACTCCCAAGAGACTAGAGACACATGGTTATTGGTCTACTGGACGCCACATGGCTACCCAGTGTGGCTTGACATGAGTATAAAGGGGATTATGACTGCTAATGTTTTGTCATTAATCATATTTGATTTTAAAAACACAGCAGAAGTCTGTAACTGAGACAATAGACTGATTAGCAAAACACAAGCTTATCAGAGCGCTTTATGTGAGAGAGCTGAGAGAGCTGCCAAGATGGCTGTTGAATGGACATAAAATATTATCACAAATATTAGGGGACTTTGTTGAATAAGCAACAAAGCAATGAAGCCATGTTACTCTTTTCGCTTCCTTCAGTTTTGGATAATACTGTCAAAGAACATACTAGGAGGGGTTGAAACATCCTTGAAAAGTTGTAACATTTTACCTGTGGGGGATTTTGCAGGACTCATTTGTTCAGAAATATCATTTGATGTGCATTTTAGCAAGTAATTTCAATAAAAACACTATATTTATGGATGATTTCAGACCTCATTTGGACAGATGTTAGCTACAGTTCTCACAGACTGTGGGAGTGAAATTTGCGGGCCTAGCACTCCACACATTGCCGCAAGGACTGAACACAGGCAGGAGCTAACAATTGTTGACAGTGACATAATCTGTTATACAATGGTCTACGTTAGTAAGAATCAAGAATACCTCAATTCAATGCTAAGCCCATTTAACTGATGGCCTATTGTGGTACTAGAACAAGACACTGTGTTATGGCTTTTAAAATGACTGAATAAGTCCCTTTCTTCTCCCACAGTGTTGAGATGAAAATTAAATTACATCTCAGTTCGGCTCTCGAAGTCAAATAAATGCCAGCACGGAAGCAATTTAACCCACTACCTCTTCTCCCAATGCATTTCCAATGACAATGTACATATCTACTTTAAAAGCACATTTATGTCTCTATTCCTTTAAATCATTTTAGATGGAGACTGTGGTTGAACCCGTAACAGTTTGGTCTTTGTTTTTATCATTTTCAACGTGATTAATATAACCATACACTACCGGTCAACATTTTTAGAACACCTACTCATTCAAGGGTTTTTCTTTATTTTTACTATTTTCTACATTGTAGAATAATAGTGAAGACATCACAACTATGAAATAACACATGGAATCATGTAGTAACCAAAAAAGTGTTAAACATCAACATATAGTGTTATATTTGAGATTCTTCAAATAGCCACCTTTTGCCTTGATGACAGCTTTGCACACTCTTGGCATTCTCTCAACCAGCTTCATGAGGTAGTCACCTGGAATGCATTTCAATTAACAGTTGTGCCTTCTTAAAAGTTAATTTGTGGAATTTCTTTCCTTCTTAATGCGTTTGAGCCAATCAGTTGTGTTGTGACAAGATAGGGGGGGTTTACAGAAGATAGCCCTATTTGGTAAAAGACCAAGTCCATATTATGGCAAGAACAGCTCAAATAAGCAAAGAGAAACGACAGTCCATCATTACTTTAATAAGATATGGTCAGTCAATACTGAACATTTCAAGAACTTTGAAAGTATCTTCAAGTGCAGTCGCAAAAACCATCAAGTGCTATGATGAAACTGGCTTTCATGAGGACCGCCACAGGAATGGAAGACCCAGAGTTACCTCTGCTGCAGAAGATAAGTTCATTATAGTTACCAGCCTCAGAAATTGCAGCCCAAATTAATGCTTCACAGAGTTCAAGTAACAGTAACAGTAATAACATCAACTGTTCAGAGGAGACTGTGTAAATCAGGCCTTTATGGTCGAATTGCTGCAAAGAAACCACTACTAAAGGACACCAGACTTGCTTGGGCCAAGAAACACAAGCAATGGACATTAGACCGGTGGAAATGTGTCTTTTGGTCTGGAGTCCAAATTGGAGATTTTTAGTTCCAACCGCCCTGTCTTTGTCAGACGCGGTGTGGGTGAACGGATGATCTCCGCCTGTGTATTTCCCACCGTAAAGCATGTGTATTTCCCACCGTAAAGCATGGAGGAGGAGGTGTTATGGTGTGGGGGTCCTTTGCTGGTGACACTGTCTGTGATATATTTAGAATTCAAGGCACACTTAACCAGCATGGCTACCACAGCATTCTGCAGCAGTACGCCATCCCATCTGGTTTGGGCTTAGTGGGACTATAATTTGTTTTTCAACAGGACAATGACCCAACACACCTCTAGGCTGTGTAAGGACTATTTTACCAAGAAGGAGAGTGATGGAGTGCTGCATCAGATGACCTGGCCTCCACAATCCCCCGACCTCAACCCCATTGAGATGGTTTGGGATGAGTCGGACCGCAGAGTAAAGGAAAACAGCCAACAAGTGCTCAGCATATGTGGGAACTCCTTCAAGACTGTTGGAAAAGCTTTCCAGGTGAAGCTGGTTGAGAGAATGCCAAAAGTGTGCAAAGCTGTCATCAAGGCAAAGGGTGGCTATTTGAAGAATCTCAATATAAAATATATTTTGATTTGTTTAACACTTTTTTTAGTTACTACTACTACTAATAATAATAATAATAATAATAATAATAATAATAATAATAATAATAATATATTACTATAATACTACTACATACACTACAATGTAGAAAATAGTAAAAATAAATAAAAACCCTTGAATGAGTAGGTGTTCTAAAACTTTTGACCAGTAGTGTATGTCTCCAGCTTATGAAAACAAGGTAAGCACTACCAATTTTTATCTTACAAGTTACATTTGAAATTAACGTTTGATAAGTGCCTATTCTTACACTGGCATTTCTCCATTTACCAGAGCAACACTGGCTGTTAGTTTATTTCCTTCTCACTTGGACATATATTGTGAGGCTGCAGTGTATATTCAATATGCAAATGTAAACATTTTATTTACTCCCTCAAAAGACCTACAACCACAAGAATAATGCCTATTTTCTCACAGGCACATATCCTTTAACGCAGTTGTTTAAACTGTACACACACAACACTGTCTACACACACAAACACACACACAGCCAAACAAACACACACATAGACAAGTCTGCATTGTCACAATACCAATACCAATCTAACTACATAACTACATAATGGGAATAATTTATTTGAATGGTAAACCTCTGGTCTATTGATACTGGTTAAATCAAGATGTAGCCTAGGCATATTCACACTACAGGTGAATGCATATTCAATAGGAGTGTGTGCATGCGTTGAGTTAAATGCATGCACACACCAAACATTCTGGTACCAAACTGTTTTTCATGTTCTAGAATGAAAAAAGTACCGCTGTTTCGATATACCGAGCAACACTAAGTGCATCATCCCAACTGCCAGAGCCTCCTTTCCAAGAGTTTAAGTTACCATTAACCAACTGTCTACATCTTATCATTAACATGGCTGTCTGTGTCAAAGGTGCCAAAGTGGCATCTGAGGCTCCCATTGGTGGAGCCCGGACCCACTTTACCCGCCCAAGTGGCATCTGAAGAGAGATAGGACCCAGATTATCTACTGCATAATTACTTATTTAAAGATCCTAATTAAGAATATCATTAAGAGTCGCTGCCAGTGAGATTCTGCCACTGAGGTGCTACAGGGAAAAGGTGTGTTTGTGTGTGGGTGAGTGTGTGTGTATGTTTACGGTACATTGATGTCGTTTAGCAGATGCTCTTTTTCAGAGCAGCTAACAAGGACAACAACATACAGTACAGTAGGCCTGCAATATTGAGCGAGCCCACTGTTGTCCTAGGGACACATAACGTCTCATAACGTCTCTGATGAAATGTACAGATCTATTATCTAAATTTGATCACTCATTTGTTGCTGAGGATTTTCCTGTGCCGCAGCAAATGCAGATGAGCTTAGTGATTTCAATAAATTCACTGAAAACCCTCACTAACACACGGTTATGTTAACAGTGTTGCACTTTTCATGTAGCTTCATTTTGACCAGCGAATAGCCTAACCACCGATCAAGCAACATTATGGACTAAACGTTCAAATCCTGTTGCTGCAGGATTATTTTGCTGCGACAATACAGGTCAAATTAAGATCCTACATCTGTACTGTTATGTTACGATGAGGGGCATCATTAAAGGTCATGGTGGTTACTAGTGTGTGATGTGTCTGTAATTAACAGCTGTGGTTCAATCGCCTAATATCATCCGCCTACAAAATGCACTCATAAGACAATGCAAACCATTCCAAAAGGTTACTACACAATTTAGAACTTTGCTCACAAACTCGTTTTAGTTGTCAGAACTCGCTTGTCTCTTGTCAGACTGAGGGCAAACGCTAAAATGAATTAGCTATACATTCTCTATCTCATAATGCAGCCCAGCATCGTGATGTATTTCCTTTCAACTTCTCCTTTTGTTTTATGTGAGGGAAGGCATTGTTGTGTGTGTGGTAACGCCTTGCTAAACCCCTGCTGTTTAGTCGGTTGTAATTAGCCGAAGAAAGTTGCAATTGTGCTAATGCCATGAAAATTCTGCTCTACTTTTATGATTGAAATGCTACTTCTTTCTCCTGCATGTTTGTTTGGAGTATTGCTAGACTGCAATACTGTATATACTGAACAAAAATATTAACGCAACATGCAACAATTTCAAAGACTTTACTGAATTACAGTTCATATAAGGAAATCAGTAAATTGAAATAAATTCATTAGGCCCTAATGTATGGATTTCACAATACTGTGAATACAGATTTGCATCTGGTCACATATACCTTAAAACAAGGTAGGGGTGTGGATCAGAAAACCATTCAGTCTCTGGTGTGACCACCATTTGCCTCATGCAGAGCGACACATCTCCTTCGCATAGAGTTGATCAGGCTGTTGATTGTGGCCTGTGGAATGTTGTCCCACTCCTATTCAGTGGCTGTGCAAAGTTGCTGGATATTGGCGGGAACTGGAATACGTCTTCATACATGTCAATCCAGAGCATCCCAAACATGCTCAATGGGTGACATGTCTGGTAAGTATGCAGGCAATGGAAGAACTGGGACATTTTCAGCTTCTAGGAATTGTGTACAGATCCTTGCGACATGGGGCGATGCATTATCATACTGAAACATGAGCTGATGCGGCAGATGAATGGCACGACAATGGGCCTCAGGATCTCGTCATGGTATCACTGTGCATTCAAATTGCCATCGATAAAATGCAATTGTGTTTGTTGTCCGTAGCTTATGCCTGCCCATACCATAACCCCACCGTCATCATGGGGCATGTTGACATCAGCAAACCGCTCGCCCACATGACGCCATACACGTGGTCTGCGGTTGTGAGGCCGGTTGGACGTACTGCCAAATTATCTAAAACAACATTGGAGGCAGGTTATGGTAGAGGAATGAACATTCAATTCTCTGGCAACCGCTCTGGTAGACATTCCTGCAGTCAGCATGCCAATTGCACGCTCTCTCAAAACTTGTGGGATTGTGTTGTGTGACAAAACTGCACATTTTAGAGTGGCATTTTATTGTCCCCAGCACAAGGTGACCTGTGTAATGATCATGCTGTTTAATCAGCGTCTTGATATGCCACACCTGTCAGGTGGATGGATTATCTTGGCCATGGAGAAATGTTCACTAACAGGTATGTAAACAAATTTGTGCACAACATTTTAAAGAAATAAGCTTTTTGTCCATATGGAAAATTTCTGGGTCTTTAATTTCAACACATGTTTATATGTTGCGTTGATATGTTTGTTCAGTGTAGTTAGACAAAGACACCATAGAGAACGTTTGGCGCTACTGTGTGGAGTGTTAGTCATACTGTATAGCATTGTTGTTGGAAGCTAGGAGCAGTCAAAACATTTTCCCACTGCTGTTGAAATGAAGTGATTCCAATAGGCGAAACCGCGTATACACATCATTTTACAGCGTCCCTGACAATTCCTTCAACCCCAGACAAAAAAGAGCGAGCGAGCTAATGACGCTAGCATCGTCAGCCATCAAAGTTATCCTTTCATCTCTCACTCTGAGTGTCAGCCACATCCATTTCCAGTAGCCGCAAGCAAAACAAATGTGTCAGACAAGGGAGGGAGAAACAAGAGGAAATGTATATTTTTGTTATCTCTTGAACAGGAGCAACGGTAACACAATTATTGGATGTGACGGCTGGCCTCTGAAGCTTGGTCTGATGTGATTCTCGTGGCGGAGTTGAGATTGTAAAACCGCAGTCTTTACCTGCACATCAAAAACAGCTTTTATCTGCAGAATCGCTAAGATCCAAAAAGTAATTGTGACCGCTCAAAAAAGGTTGTGGACAAAGTCAATTGAGGATGCTGTAGTTGTCATTTATCCAAAAGGTTGAGTGTGGTGGAATACGTTTTACTTGACCCTCATTCACTCCACACCAGTAAAACAGTAAGATTCTCAAATATAAATAACTATTACTTTACCTCTCTCTTCTTTCAAAATAACTATAAACAGTTGATCCCAACTGGCAGTTAAGACAGTTGATACAGTTAGACCTGGGACTGGTATACATACTGAGGCCTCTGAGAGAATGGCTGGGTAAGAAGAGGTACAGTGAGAGAATGCTTGAGCCCCTGATCTTTCCATTGTAGTAGTATCATTGGGGGAGAATACACAGTCTGCAGTTTGCTGATGAACAATTTGACCTGATTTCAGGCCTGGCTACCCGCAAGTCCCTCCACTAAAGATCCTCAGTCTTTATCTCTCTCCTCTCTGTCTCTATGGGACTACCAGAAAATAGATATATCAGGGGGACAGTGGGGGCATTGGCCAGTCGCTGGCAGTTAGCCTGCGTGTGATTGAGGTGTCACTAATTTGCAGCAACATTGGGGAAACTAACAGGAGACTATTGGAATTGCTTGGGGGCTGCTAGCAGCTGCTAACTGCTACTACGACTAAACTGTCCCTCCTCCAGGGGATTCATAAACGTTCAAAGATGGGGACTGGTGTTGAGAAGACGCCAAGGTGCTCAGGGGCATAGTGACACTCTGATTTCACAAGTCTTGGATGATGTCCTTGTACCCTGTTGGCCACAACAAAGAATATGCCAAATATATGAAGGGATAGAACCAAACAGGCAAGCAAGCAGCATGTGCAGTGTGTGTTCCATTGCACAATTAAAGGTGAGAGGTGAAAACTGGGAACTGAACCTAATCAAACTCAACACGCTTTTGCCATTTGAGGTTTCGAAACATGGTTTGTGTTGATGAAGGAGCAGTTAAACAGCGAAGTCAGACGCCATAACAGTTCAACAAATCTGATATCCCTCTTGGGTTTATTTGACCTTTTGATACAGTCAAATATGTTCCACACTGATCACAAAAGCACCAGAAAATGCCTTTTTTTGTCAACGTTACATTCTCTTCACCTGTTAAGAAAAAAACTGGCTCAGTCTGTACTTGGCAAGCTGTCTATCACCCATCTGACCTTAAACATCAGAAACGAACTGTCCCACTGGCGCCTGTGGCTCAACTGACGACCGTATGTGTCTGGAACATTCACCTATGCCTCATTTCTCCTGCTAGCTCTCACTCCCTTTTTTCTCAGTGTGAGAGACAGATAATGGTTCATCTCTTCACCTCAAAGGTGGTTTTCACGCCACACAGCAATGCCTGACTGGCTGCCGTCTGTTATTTTGGGGAGGAGCCAGTCTTATCCTAATCTCTTGCTTTAAACTTCGCTGACTAACGCCTTCGCCTTTGTTGTTCTTACAATGGGCTTGGCAAGGCGACAATAAGCTTCAAAGGGCTGAAATGTATTCACACACATAAACAGCAGATTGGCAAGGAGTAAGAAAGAAAGCAGGCTGCATAATCTCTAAGCAGGGTGTGTGTGTGTGTTTGTAAACACATGTGTGTGTTTTTATGGATGTGTGTGTGTGTGTGTGTGTGTGTGTGTGTGTGTGTGTGTGTGTGTGTGTGGCGTCTGTGTATGATCAATCCCAGCATTGACTCTCAAGTGCTTGTTACTGACGTGATTGCTGATCATAACGTAAGCCCCTCCAACCCCGTTGCTTTGAATGTTTGACTATGACGGAGATTGTTCTGTAATGGCCATAAGACTGAGGGATTCACCTAGTGACTGCCTGTAATTGGCTAGAGGCTTTGACATTTACTTTTGTGTGTAACGGGCAATTACCAGGAGAGGACTGTTGTTGTTCTTTATTTATTTATATAGGTTAACTTTCACTCTCTGCAGTCTGCACTGCACAAACCCTTTATCCATGACCAATCCCTCCATTTATTCTACATGCAAGCATGCAGAGACGTGCACACACACACACACACACACACCAATGCATCATACTAATGCATATTACATAGTAACATATTAACAGAGAGACATAAATAGACATATACTAACCTAGATATACTCACACAGACACAAACACACTGTCACCCACAACTCCTACTACATTACTAGGGTAAGGTTGGTTTGACCTAAATAAGTAACGCTGTGGAACAGCATCAGGGTCAGTCTGTTTGTCAGATCAGAGAGAGTGAGGGAGAGTGAGAGTGTGTGAGTGTCAGTCAGTGAGTGAGTGAGTGAGTGAGTGAGTGAGTGTGAGAGAGAGAGAGAGAGAGAGAGAGAGAGAGAGAGAGAGAGAGAGAGAGAGAGAGAGAGAGAGAGAGAGAGAGAGAGAGAGAGAGAGAGGAGCAACAGCAGTTGTAGAACAGATGGCCACAAAAAAGTCATCCAAAAAAAATGTCCAAAGTATCATGTGCACCATTAGTATGGCGGCCAAGTAATCAGTGAAGTAATCAGTGTGTGTGTGTGTGTGTGTGTGTGTGTGTGTGTTGTAATGCTGATGCTGCAACATAATATTCCTCTGTTGTCATTTTGAGGTGATAACCTTACAATCACTTTATTTTCTATCTGCTATCATTAAATGCCATCACAACCAAAGGCTACGCTCTGATTGTACATTTTAAAGCAGTGCATAGTGATAGTCTATTCATGGCAAATGCCCATTCAATTCAAAACATCATATGCACTAAAACTGGCACACTAAAACTGGCACGCTATCACAAGGGGACCATTTTGAATGTCACGTGAAATCCATAATATCCATAACATAATGATGTATCCATAATATCCATAACATAATGATGTATCCATAATATCCATAACAGAATGATGTATCCATAATATCCATAACATAATGATGTATCCATAACATAATGATGTATCCATAATATCCATAGCCCACATGTTCCTGTCAGGGATCATCCTGTAGCTAACATAATTAATTACCGTGTTCCTATGACATCTTGGGTATGTCACAATATTCTCTCCTAAAAGCAGTGGATTGGTGTAGGCATGGACGACTTTCCATATACAGTACCAGTCATTTCCTTTCAAACCCATGAAGGGAAGCGAAGAAGCACACACTTCGGGAGAAAGGAGAGATTGGGACATAGACCTGAATCACGGAAACCCTAAGCCATTACGATCCTCCAGTCCTCCTCAGCCTCTGGGTGTCTAACCCTGTCTGACTGCCCAGCCTTGGTGTTCTAAAGCCAATCCGACTGGGGCCAGAGGCATGATCAAACCCAATCTCACCCTTCTGCACTCTCTATCTCCCATCTACATGGGGGACATCCATCTTGATTTCTGCCGAGTGCCAAAAAAAACAGGAAGGGAAAGAGAAGGGGAGGAGGAGGAGGAGGAGGAGGGGGGGAGGGAGACAGCCTCCCAGATAAGGATGAGGAGAGGATCTTGGGAGTTTAGCCCCAGAGTGAGGGTAGGAAGAACTTCATCTTCTTCTAATTACTGGGCTAGTTTCAGGGAAGGGGGATAGCGTGATCGGTGAGTGTTTATGGAGGCTTGAGTGCGGTGTTACAGGCTCATGTGAGATGTGAACACAGGCGCAGGCACACACACACACACATACACACAGGAAAGAGCACACACAGACACACAAACAGGCCAGACAATCAGCTCCCACACACACACACACACACACACACACACACAAACATACACAGACTCATATCCTCTCTCTCTCACACACAGACACTCGCGGGGGCCAGGGCCGAGCGCCATAACATCCCAATGAAATATATTCCGATTAGAAAGTTGTCGCATTACTCCCCAGCCCGGATGATAAATACACCGTTAGCACCGCCATTAATCTTTTAGCCATCCACTGCTGGACGTGACGAAGGGATGGAGCCTTCTGACGGAGCTAGCGCCTCTGAGAGGGGCGTAGCGGCATCGCTGTTCATTGTAATAAAACACACTAACATACTGCAAGGAGCTCATACCACTGGGCTGAGGGGTTGGGTTTTGGTGTCACTGCTGAAAAGAGACCAGTCTAACGTGCCATTCATTGGGATTGTATCTTGTTTCTGTGCATGATTGTTGGAGAGTATGTTTGAGCAAGTGAGGCAGTATTTATGGCATGTATGTGTGGGAGATATTTTCATCTTGCTCCTCTCTCTCTGTCCCCCTCTCTTTTGCTCTCCCTCTACACCCCTCTCTGTCTACTCCTCCCATCTCTCTCTACCCCCTTAATCTGCACCCATCACCCTCTCTCTCTCCTCCATCCCCCTCTCTCTCTCTGTCATAGAGGGTTTACTGAGACATTAGCCTGTGAATGGCAGATCCTAAGTGAGCATTGCATTGGTAATGTGTACCATCCATAAAACACTAGGACTGGACAGCACCTCTATGTGTGTGTGTGTCTGTGGTAGCACATCTGTTCAGTAAACACTGCCAGAATCCCCAGTGGGAGCCCGGACAGACAGTTAATTCCCTCCAATACAAACACCAGCCGAGCGAAATATCAAAGGTCCAGAGCTGAGGAAATGAGATGTGATAAGTAGGTACCGAGGCTGTGGTGTTGTATATATTTCGGAGCGCTCAATGCTCGCTGGTTACATGTTTGATGGAGTTGGGCTGTGTGTCTTTGAGAGTGCGGCCCACGTTTCCCCGAATTGGGATTGACTGTTCTGCTAGAGGTTACTCCCACACATTTTAGATTGCAGGAGGCACTCATGTTGTACTCACAGAGTGAATCCTGTCCAAATCAGGGAAAGTGTTACTTTAAGCGCTCAGGCTCTCATTCTGATTCTCAAAGCAAACATAACATTTTGTTTTTGCTCATGGTGTTTGCTTGAATAGAGAAAATAAGTGTCTAGTAAATATTCCATCACAAAGTTAGTATTGAACTGCATTGTGGGATAGAATTAGACATTTTACATTTACGTCATTTAGCAGACGCTCTTATCCAGAGCGACTTACAAATTGGTGCATTCACCTTATAGCCAGTGGGATAACCACTTTACAATATGTTTATTTTTCTTTCTTTGGGGTGGGGTAAGGGGGGGTAGAAGGATTACTTTATCCTATCCCAGGTATTCCTTAAAGAGGTGGGGTTTCAAATGTCTCCAGAAGGTGGTGAGTGACTCCGCTGTCCTGGCGTCGTGAGGGAGCTTGTTCCACCATTGAGGTGCCAGAGCAGCGAACTGTTTTGACTGGGCTGAGCGGGAACTGTGCTTCCGCAGAGGTAGGGGGGCCAGCAGGCCAGAGGTGGATGAACGCAATGCCCTCGTTTGGGTGTAGGGACTGATCAGTATATCAACAAGTATGCATTTATTTCACTTCTATCTGCAATGGTGTGCATGTGAGCTAAGATGTAGGCTAAAGATTATTGCTCACGTGCACTATATTAGAGGAAATGCAATGTGTATAGGCTACTAAAATAAAGAGCTACCTTAATTCTGGTAAACAGAAAGATGCTTACTCCTTTAGGCCATAGTGCTGTATGTTTGCTATGGGCATACTCTTTTTTATCATACTATCAGCAAAAAAAGAAAGTCTCTTTCGACGGTGACAGCAGTTTAATAGTGGTAAAAAGCCTCTAAAAGAGGCACTTGTTAATAAATTAAACTGTGTTATTACATCTGTCGACCTATTAGGAGAAGAAAAAAACAACACAGCACATTCCGAACGGTGCCCAGCAAATTGGAGTGGCTTTGAATTGAATTATGTTTTTATTATGATATATTTTGATGACACACAAATGTCTTGCAGAAAATAGATGGTACAAACTGGTAGGGTGAACTTATATTCCAAAGTCCATATGGATGGTTTTTCTTTCTCCCCGGGTGGATGAATAGTTTGAGTTCTCAGTGTAGTGCATCGACCAGCGTAATGTCCCAGTGTAATGTATTCTAATGCCTAGGCTTCAGCTCAGAGGTCTAACAGTCATGTGGCGCAAAGGAGACCTTGATTCAAACCCAGTCAGTATATGGGAGACTTGAGATGTTCCAGTATAAACTATTCTATTTCAGTGTGGGGTGGCTTTGTATCTCTTATGGGTGATGTAAACAATATACTGTCTTCAGATGGGGCCTAATCCGTGGTGATTGTTAGAGTGGGGTAATGAAAAAACGGAGAATGGACCACCAGTAAAACACACACACACACACACATACATATACACGAACAATCCTACACAAACACATACACACACACACTCCCCACTTGAATTACACCATTTATTGAATTCCTTAGCCCCAATCGTGCTGTGCTCCATAAAACACGGACGAGTGGACTCGGGGCACTTTAACGGCGACTCAATGCAGAAATAAACTTGTTTTACTGCAGCAAACAATGTGATGTGACCTGGAAAGGTTGTATTTTCTACTGGATAATGACTGTGTTTTAGAGGCCCAGTCTCAACGTGCCCACTAATTACTCGTCTGGGGATGAGTGCTCAGCCTAGGTCTCCCAGCCACGGGCGAATGAAGGCCATATTGGTGGTACGTGTTTATTAGTGGGAGGCTTAGTGTCTAGCAAAAACGTTTAATCTAGTCACCTAGCTAGCTGGCGACCTACCACACTCTCCCCTTTGTTAGGCTGCATTGTATGTAAACTCTTTCTGGTCAACGTCTTAGCCCATACTGGGGGTACACTATATACAAAAGTATGTGGACACCCCTTCAAATTAGTGGATTCGGCTATTTCAGCCACACCCGTTGCTGACAGGCAATCTCCGTAGACAAACATTTGCAGTAGAATGGCCTTACTGAAATGCTCAATGACTTCCAATGTGGCACCGTCATAGAATGCCACCTTTCCAACAAGTCAGTTTGTCAAATTTCTGCCCTGCTAGAGCTGCCCCAGTCAAATGTAAGTGATGTTATTGTGAAGTGGAAACGTCTAGGAGCAACAACAGCTCAGCCACGAAATGGTAGGCCACACAAGCTCACAGAATGGGACCACCGAGTGCTGAAGTGTGTAGCGTGTAAAAATGGTCTGTCCTCGGTTGCAACACTCACTACTGAGATCCAAACTGCCTCTGAAAGCAACGTCAGCACAATAACTGTTTCTTCGGTAGCTTCAGGAAATGGGTTTCCATGGCCGAGCAGCCACACACAAGCGTCATCTGGAGTGGTGCAAAGCTCGCTGCCATTGGACTCTGGTGCAGTGGAAACGCGTTCTCTGGAGTGATGAATCACGCTTCACCATCTGGCAGGGCAGTCCGACAGACAAATCTGGGTTTGGCGGATGCCAGGAGAACACTACCTGCCCCAATGCATAGTCCCAACTGTAAAGTTTGGTGGAGGAGGAATAATGGTCTGGGGCTGTTTTCATGGTTCGGGCTAGGGAAATCTTAACACTACAGCATACAATGACATTCTAGACGATTCTGTGCTTCCAACTTTGTGGCAACAGTTTGTGTTCTTTCCTGTTTCAGCATGACAATGCCCCCGTGCATTGAGGTCCATACAGAAATTGCTTGTCGAGATCGGTGTGGAAGAACTTGACTGGCCTGCACAGATCCTTGACCTCAACCCCATCGAACACCTCTGGGATGAATTGGAATGCAGACTGCGAGCCAGACCTATTGCCCAATATCAGTGACCGACCTCACTTATGCTCTTGTTGCTGTATGGAAGCAAGTCCCCGCAGCAATGTACCAAAATGGGGTGGAAAGCTTTCCCAGAAGAGTGGAGGCTGTTATAGCAGCAAAGGGGGGACCAACTCCATATTAAAGCCCATTATTTTGGAATGAGATGTTCGTCGAGCAGGTGTCCACATACTTTTGGCCATGTAGTGTATGTGTTCATTAGTGACAGTGTTAGTGTCAAGCGAAAACATCTTATCTTGTTACCGAAATAGCTAGCGACCTACCTACCGCATTCTGCCTTTTGTTAGGCTACATTCTCTATCCCTCACAGCAAACACACAACCACTACACAATGTTTGCTCAACGTTGACTCCAAGTTGTGGGCCTCAACGAGCCATTGCTTTCTGTTCTGTTCTAGGTAGATTGGGGTTAGTTCTGGCTTGATGATAGTGCTTTGATGTTACATGCACCTACCTACAACATTCTGTATTTTGTGAGGCTGTGTTCTAGCTATCTCTTTCTGTTTTCTCATGGGTATATTCGGGTTAGATTAGGATTGATGTTACTGTTGATTTAATCCTGTTTGTTTGTCTGGAACGTACTGCCCTTTCAAGGTACGTATGAATACTAAATCCCCTCAGCTAAATAGAGAAGACAGAGGAAACTCTTGATTAAAACGTCTTTGTCAGGGGTTGACGTTTCTTCAATGGCCCAATACTGTACAAACAAACATGAAGAGGAAATCACCATCTACAGTTAAAACTTAGAGGGGCTTTATATCTCATTCGTAGGACTTTGTGAACTGTAATCTTTCGCAGTACGGGGAAGAAGATATTTTGGGAGAAATGTCCTTTGACTTTGACTTTTTATGTGCTTTCATAATCCAGACTCTGCAGAACTGGCTCCCAGTTAACTTAATAACTGTGACGCCCATTCTCGGCCATTCTCATAAATATGCAAATATACAATACAGACATTCTCAGTATTTTTATTGTGGAATAGGGCATTATGGGTAGAAAAAGTTCCTTACAAACCAGAGACTTGGATAAAAAAAAAAAACTAAAATCTCACACAATATGAATACCTCATGTGGGCCAACTCTTTTCAATATTGTTTGTTAGGGGACATCGCTATGGCAACACGGGTCCAAAAAAGCAGCATGCTCGCCTATCACAGCAAATTATATAATCCCAAATCAGAGCGATCGCTCCACGCTTTCCCTTGTCAATGGCACTTCTTGGAGTGACTTTATTTCCCGCTGCTGTAAACGTTTGAGGGACGGTAGCCCCGACAGAGCTCGGCAACTATCCCTGCCTCCCGTCTCTTCATTTTGAAAATAATATTGTAAATGGCACAGAGGAGGTTAAGTTATATTGCCTGGGAATACCACTTTACCCCCCCACTAGTAAACTGGGCTTCCACAGACTGTAAGGCGACATGGGTTTGAGAGTCGGCAGAGAAAATTAGAGGGAGGGGAGCCGATGGAGGGGGATTGGTGGGGGTATTAAAGCATTACACTCTGCTGGCTAGCGCCTTATCCCACCGCACATTTCAGTGGTATGCCGTGTGAAACTTTACCACCCCACCAAGGGGAAAAACGGCGTTTCAGCTTGACAGAGGCATGGCAGCAGCAGCGCAGCAACAATGACCCCCTTTGAGGAGGTGTTTCTGGTTGAAGCCCCAAGTCCAACAGTCAGCAGTCTGTCTAGGGTCACAGGAGCTGGATGTGTTAAGGTGTGCCCAAGCTTCAGTGTGTGTATATGTGTGCGCACTTCAGTGTGTGTACGCTTCAGTGTGTGTGTGTGTGCGCAAGTGTGTCCTGAACTGAAAGGGATCTTCTTAATCTCCGACAGAGGAGTTGAGACGACGTCTGTGTACAAACAGCTGGGAAATCTATGCCCTCGACTGCCCTTGCACTCATCCCTCTCCCCCTCTTCCTTTCCATCTCTGTCCCTCTCTCCTTACCCTACCAGGTCAGCCTACTGATGGCTAATAAAAGAAGCGGCCCTTGACTCGGAACAGCTGGCCTCCTGTGATCTAGCTCTGCAAGCGGCTGTTGGACTCTGAGTGGAATAGTAAAACGTATAAGAATAGCACAGGGAGAGAGAGGGATAGATGGGCTAAGACAGAGGGAGGGGAAGAGAGAGGGATGGGGCAGAGAGAGAGAGAGAGGGAAAGAGGGATAGAGTGAGAGGAAGAGAGAAAGGTATGTAATGATGGGAGAGAGAGGAAGAGTGAGGGGAGAGAGAGAAGAGATAAATCAAGAGAGAGAGAGAGAGAGAGAGAGAGAGAGAGAGAGAGAGAGAGAGAGAGAGAGAGAGAGAGAGAGAGAGAGAGAGAGAGAGAGAGAGAGAGCAGACTCACTAACGGACTAAGCCAGAGGAAGGGAGCTCAGTGTCTGTCCTGTTCCTGGCTTTTCATGGGCTAACCAGCCAATCAATAGCACTGAGATTAAGTCTTTCAGCCGGCACGGGGGCTTTATATACAGGGAAAAGTGCTGGAGATGGACCCCATTCTCACACCGAAGCCTCAGAGGTGGCAACACAAAGCACTGGTGACACAGGTGCAAAGCCTGTCATTGAAAATGCACCATGAGGGTACTTACATACATGGCTTTAACAGTGTTAGAGCGTGACAGCCAATGTCAGGCTTTGCGCCTATGTCACCGGTGCTTTGTGTCTCAAAGGCTATAACATGTCATTGACAAAGTCTGACATGGATATTGGTGGTTTTGTTCTGTTTGTATATTTTTCTCAGTTTCTTTGACACGTGTCAAATGACGAGACCATATGTAACTTTCAAGAGAGGGAAAAAAATATGCACAAAGACCATTGGGCCTTATTCCTAGAAGTCCCCTCCAACACCACCCCTTCTGGACTCCCAAATTTTTTCATGTCAACAAGGACAGCTTTTTGTGCGTTGTTGAAACTACCAACCTGGCACTGGATGAACCCCTTAAACCCCCTGAAGCCCCTAAAAGCCCTGCACCCTTCCTTGTCCACATTCCTGTCTCGGCAGACTTGAGAGCACGACCATTCCGGACCCAAAATAACGACACCAGACAGGGGTGGAGGGGCCATGTGATGTGGTAGGACTTAAATGAGGCAGACTTAAATAGCCGGCTGTGTGACCCGCAGTATCTGACCTTGGCCTCGGATCGTGCTGGTATTCCATACAGATCCATTCCTAATTGAAGGGAGGAGGGGGTGGGGGGGTTCATGTGTTAGTGTATGGCATAGACATTAAAATCAGTAGATAGTGATAGCGCTGACGTCCATCCACGTATTCATATGGGAAACTCCTGATGGCGCATGAAGCCAGAAGAACTTTAATTTGAAGCGCGCCATATTGTTGAATGGGGCTGAATGGCACCAAAAAATCACTAAGGGTCATGGTGAAAGTGGCCATAACTAGCAAAGGATCATGGTCGATGTAGTCATTTTCCTCCTGCCTGAGAGAGTCAACCGGGAGCCTCCTCGTAGCCGGCCCTTGATTGGTCTGTGTCAGCATGTGGTCCTGTGTGACGACAAATGTAGTAGTCAGAATGGATCACTATTTAATTAAATATTACAATTTGTAGCAAACTTTTAAATCATTCACAGTGGGGGTCGAACATGATCATACTAAACTAATTTTAGAGCCCAAAACGGCCGTCTAAAACGGCTTTCTAGGGCAGACCAGGGATTTTGGCACCGCTAGGTTTCTACACAGTAGCCGACCAGCAGAGCTTGTGACTTCACACTCCAGACCGGACACTGGGGGCCTAGTGTGTGGTAATGAGTGGGGGGTTGTTGGGTATAAAGGACTACTCCAGATGCTCCCAGCTGGCTGATGCCCAGAGAGGCTAATACACCCTGTGCCTGCCTCATTATTATAACCCCCACACACGGCAACCCACACACACACACACACACACACACACACACACACACACACACACACACACACACACACACACACACACACACACACACACACACCACCCCACATCTCTCTCTCTCTCTCTCTCTCTCTCTCTCTCTCTCTCTCTCTCACACACGTCCATCCAACATCCACCTCCTCAACTCAACGTCCTGCTGTTTCTATAGTTTTATGGTAGGCAGAACATATGCCCCCCATGCCTCATAAAGGACAGGCAAGCAGGCAGCTAAACAAACATTACACTCTCTCATTTGCTCTCTCTCTCTCTCTCTCTCTCTCTCTCTCTCTCTTGCTCTCTCATTTGCTGTCTCACTCTCTCTCTCATTTGCTGTCTCTCTCTCTCTCTCTCTCTCTCTCTCTCTCATTTGCTGTATCTCTCTCTCTCTCTCTCTCTCTCTCTCACTCTCTCTCTCTTCTCTCTCTCTCTCTCTCTCTCTCTCTCTCTCCCCCCCTCTCTCTCTTGCTCTCTCTCTCTCTCATTTGCTGTCTCTCTCTCTCTCTCTCTCTCTCTCTCTCTCTCTCTCTCTCTCTCTCTCTCTCTCTCTCTCTCTCTCTCTCTCTCTCTCTCTCTCTCTCTCTCTCTCTCTCTCTCTCTCATTTGCTGTCTGTTACCCTGAGTGATGAATCCATTTTCCTTAGAAAACTAAATCTAGACCACACTGAGAGGGATTGATTGACAGAATAAGAGCCTAAAGTCATTAGCTTGTAAACTGGAGGAGGTTAGTAAATGAAGAGCCTCTCGATGAACACTCCATCTTGCCTACTGTAGTGCAAACTGACCCGGGAAGGAAGCTGCAGAGAGTTGCCTTGTGCGTGTCTCTGTTTCTGTATGTATTTACTATATGACTATCTGGAGAGTTGATCCAAACCAATCAGAGAATACCCTCTCTGGAAGAATCCACTGTTGAGAGACAAAGTGCCCTCACAAAGTCAGGTATTACATCACTGCTGGAAACACTACTCCACCAGCAAGCCTGTCTATCTGTCAGTGTTTCTGTCTGACCACAAAGCAAGGTCTAATAGGGAAACTAATACCCTCTGAACAACCAAAACAACAGAAGGATGCTGTGCCAGCCGAGGAGAGAAAGGAGGAGAGAGCGAGATAGAGAGAGAGAGAGAGAGAGAGAGAGAGAGAGAGAGAGAGAGAGAGAGAGAGAGAGAGAGAGAGAGAGAGAGAGAGAGAGAGAGAGAGAGAGAGAGAGAGAGAGAGAGAGAGAGAGAGAGAGAGAGAGAGAGAGAGAGAGAGAGAGAGTGTGTGTGTGTGTGTGTCTGAGAGCTTCCCAAGGTCACTGTTCCTGGACCAGTGTCACAGCGGTGGAAGCGAGACGGCGTGGACAGATGTCAGAAGTGATAAGCGGCGAGGCTGACAAGCTCCGGCTTGACTGTCAGTTACCGCTCTGGTCCCCGGGTCAAACCGGTGCCAAGACATTGCCAACGCTCCGCCGTGATGATCCATAGAGCCTGGGGGGTGCAGCAAAATGGCCGCTAACACTATGCTAACACTATGTCAACACGTTATCTCCAATCAGATATGGCACGTTATCAAGGAAGTGCCATATCTGATTGAAAACAGGCTAACTATACACTTTTTGGAGAATCTTGAATAATTTGTGGTCTTCCTTACAGAAACTGCCATATACAGGCTCTTGATATTTTCTTTCTTGAACATCATACATACAGCTAGTCTCTTTTTGTTCAGAGATTCTAGACACCGTGTTTTGTTAACGTCACACTGCTACTGGCAAGGCTATTCTTGTGTCTGTGGTGAGTGATATCTCGTATAGCATTAAATATATAACTTTTCCATCTTATTTATCAGTTTGAGTCCTTACTCTCCCACAAGCATCATTCGCACGGCAGGAAAACGTAAATCTTCATTTTTACATTTGAAAGGAGACTGGCACAACGGCGAAAATCCAATACTCACGGGAGTGCTTGGTCTTGCTTTAAGCATAATAAAAAACACTGCCAAATGAATCAATAGCATTCAATTTACTGTCGTATTCTGTAATCATTGATGATCTGTCAAACCATTTATTTCCGAGCCAAAGCTGCAGCGCAAAACTATTTTCCTAAATAACTTTCCCTACTTCCAAAACAAATAATGAATGACTTGCAAATCGATATGGAGAGCCTTATTGAGCTCGCATGCTCAACTTTTGTGTGGCACTTGGCCCAGCTGCATTTCAGCTGCTAGGTTAATTTTTTTCACCCAGAGCTTTGTGTTATTGTCTATAAGAGAAATGTTAGCGGATGTTGACAAATGACAAACGACTCAGAAAAGGTTGAATTAAGTTTAGTCGTTGTGTGTGCAAGGTTCTGTATATACGATTCATTAGCAGGCAAATAAGGTTTAGTCATTGGGTTTGCAAGGTACATACAATTCAATATCAGGCAAAACATTAAACGCTAAACCCCATCTCTACAACAGTCTTTCATCACAGTTTATATCCCAAGGGATTGGGTGGAAAACATCCGGTGCCATTGAGACCAGGCACAGCAGCCTTAGTCAGCCGCAGTCAATGGGGCTTCTGTTCCTCAATAGAGCCGTTGGCACTGCCAGCCCGACCCTGAGGTCACAACCTGCTGTTATACTGAGTGGAGCGGAATCAAATCATCCCTGGCAGTTTGAGAGCTCTCGCCACCTCCACCAGCGGACGAGGTCAACAACACTGACCTCCAGCAGGAGTCTAAGAGGGCCCGTCGAGGGCCCATTTTCCCAAACACTTCCGAAAGCACCCGAGTCAGCGGGAAGTCTTGAGTTATAAAAGGGAGTCCACTAAAGAGGGGTTCTGCCGAGAGAGAGGCCTCACTGACTGACTGACAGGCAAACTAGCGCTCATGTATTATTTGATAGGGACACAACCCGAGCGTCTCTGAATGGGGCTAATTTCAAAGAGAAGTGCTGGAAAACGCCAAGGGCGTGAGATGTGTTCGAAAGCTTACCAAGAGAGGTGAAAAGTGTAACATTGGTTGAATGGTCATAAGAGGGCAAACTGGTGAAGTTGAAATAACTCACTTATAAGTCAAGCACAAAGCGCAAGTAAGATAAACATCCCTCGCAAACCATTCATTTGAGTAAGTGTATAGGCCTAGCTCAGTGAAGCGCTCAATCCAATAAACCATCAGCCCACCTACAACAGCACTAGACTGAGGCCTGAGTTTAAATACATTTTCATTCATCCCTCGCTTCTATCTCTTTCCCGCGATCTCACCTCAGTGGAAGTGTGTATGAGAGGCATTGGGGGACAGCTCAACCCGCTGACCCCACCCTGGCTGATACTAACTCCGGTCCTCTCTCTGGGGTCGCGACCCTGGGGTTCAAAACCCGACGGAAACGTGAGAGGCTATGGATTGAATAGTTTCATTGTTTTAGGACCAAGCTGAGGCTTAATGGTACAACAAAGGAATAGGCAACTGGAATAAAATATCAATCCTGCCACTGACTAACCCTCAGAAGCACTAGGTAAACTTGGAAAAAATACTGTATATAGCATTGCATATAACAAATTACGGTGATATCTATTTATTTGTATTTTATTTTACAGTCAAAACACAACATGAGCGTTCTGGCAGCCATCCCCTATGTTGGGATACTGGCCATTATTTAGCGGAAGGAGCACTCGGTCCTGATGTCATATATCTGGTGTCTGCTCCTTTTGTGCCAAGCATCTGTTATCCCTGATGCTAGCTGGCATTGAACCATATCGGATTCCGCACTATCCAACCCGCGATAGCATGAACATGTCTCTTCATGTCTGTCTCATTTGAATCCCCGGAACTAACATGTGGCTCTGTGTGGAGTTTTGTTTAATTTCCTCCCTAGCTTGTTGAGGTTGCTGTGAACCTGGAGGGCAGCAGTTTCAGTTGTAGGACAATTACAAGTTCTCTGGGCACAAGTTATTGGCTTCTAAGTGCAGCTAGTCGGCCATTTTGTGTCTGCCTATTTTAAACACTGGGGAATCCTGCTGAACCTGCCTGGAATCCTGAGAATTAAACTTGTCCAGTATATCAGTGATAAACTGCCTCGACGTAGCCCTCTGCACAAGCCATGACGGCTCTCAAAGCCCTGGGAAGGGATAGGGCTGAAGATGGGATGGGGCTGAAGATCAAGATACGTGCGAGGACGTATACTCTGTAATCGCAGCGGTGCCATTAATAAGATCGGTGGTGGCTTGTGCCCCTGGGTTCGCCGGCTTTTTGTTATCGTACCGCGGTACAATCTAAAAATGAAACAGTGCTGGAAATATTGCGTGCCTGTGACAGGATAAAAATGGGAAGGAATGCGATGGGCCACGGTGTCAGCGTGTTTAATCTAAAATAATGGCTGGCAATTTATAGCCGCGATCCTGACCCACACTGGATCTACTGATGCAAGAGATCGAATTTTTATGTGTACATTCCATCACCGCATACAGTCTACTGATGTTCAGGGGCAGAAGTCAAACAGCAAATTATTCTATAGTGATAAGCAAGAAAGGACTATAAGGTGCAGGAGAGGGGTTGGGTGTGTGTTTGTGTGTGTGTGTGTGTGTGTGTGTGTGTGTGTGTGTGTGTGTGTGTGTGTGTGTGTTGTGCGGGAGCATGTGTGTGCAGTCTGTGCCATGGCTTGTCCCACACTTGTTCAGCCTTAAAATTGATTGACTTGCGTGTCATTTCAGCCAACGGTCATTTGCAATCAGCAAAACAGGAAGGGTATCAAAACTGGCTTAAAGGGTATCAGTTTCATTTGGAAAATGCAAATCAAGGCCACCAGCAGGGACTGTTGACACAGTGGGGAGCCCTGGCTGAAACCAGTCAATATTCTCTGCAAGTAGACACTAGACTCCATCCACTCTCCATACCCTCTCCTCCCTCCTTCCCTCCAACTGCGCTGAAGACTTGAATTAGAAAAAAAAGATAGAACAAAAAAAATCAATGGCAGCCATCTATAATAGCCTTCCCATTTTGCTGGCCGCCTCCCAACATCCCTCAGTTAACGGGATATAAGAAGTCCCTTTTGCATAGCTGTCTAACTGGAGGGGGGTTTGACAGCCAGGCAATTTATGAGCCACAGTTTGAACTGCAGAGATGAGGTTGATGCCAAAAGGATGGATTTTTCCCCTTTTTCCTGATGGGCATTTTCATAATGACCCACTGTCTGTGATTGTCTGGAATACATTCTCAACTGTGTCAGATAAATGTCAACATTAAACCGCTACTGGGCTCGTCAAGTAAGTGTCCAAGTCATGTAATTAGTGAAAAGGAGAAGACCATATAATATATATATATATATATAGAGGCAGTAATACTAGAACTTTCCTATTTGGAATATTCTGTCATATAATCAACCACAATCACCAGTGTGTGACTCACAGCCATGACTGTAGGCTAATGTTCCGAATGAGCTCTCGACCTGGCTGTGCAAATGCACCCGTGCGCCAATATGAGATCTTATTTATGGATTTATGGAACTCGATTTGGAGCAACCAAAGAATCAACACATGTAGGGACAAATCCGCTACATACACAACTCTCTTCACGAACCCAGTATAGAATTGCCGTTCTTTACATCAGACCGCTTAATGAAGCCACGGTTAGCTTTACCGCCGACTTCTGCTTGACTGTTATGGGCTGTGTCCCAAATGGCACCCTATTCTCTATGTAGTGCACTACTGCCATATGGTCCCTGTTCAAATGTAGTACACTACATAGGTTAAAGGGTGCCATTTGGGACACTTTTTTTTTTTAAGCACTCACACAGCTTGCCTAATTTTGCTATGGCTTAATGAGTGTCGTTTGAAATAATAGGCCTGTATTGAACAGAAATAATAGGCCTGCATAGAACATAAATTATAAGCCTGTTTTGAACAGAGGCATCAGGCATCTGTATCCATACAATCCTAAATGAGTAGACACCATTTCAACAGATAATCACCTCACTGCAGTTGTGTTCTTATGCTGAGATGCTGGAGATTTACTCCCCCACATTTAATGAAATCAGATATTAACTCACGAGTATACAAAAGAAAGATTCTGGTTGGTCATTGGTATGTGTTCTAGTCATAGAACAGAAAACAAACCAATCCACTGTAGTTTGCAGTGGGATTGGTTTAACCCAAATACGCTTCATTGTATTGCCATTAAGGGCAATAAAGTTACACTGAATCCATTGTTTTTAGAAGAGGTGCTACATACCACAGTCCTCTGGGACACCATTAGTCCCTTCCTCCATTTGGTTGGCATGCCACCACTCTTACTGAGAGTGATAAACATAGCCTCTGAATCCTGGTACTGTCCTGGCCTCATCCAAGACTTTCTATTCTGTCTACTTCCGAGACAAGAAAAGAAAGAAACTACAAACACCTCCAACATGCTCAAATGGTAAACAAGAGTGAGAATCCTAAAGATGCTTGGGTAATGAAGTCCGCTGGGAAAGGCAGAGAGACACAATTAGAGGCAAGAAGCAATGCGACAAACTGGGCAGGGATCTAACTCTGAAGAAGGGTAGTATAGGGAGTGGGTACTGGTGTCACTGATGACATAGAGGCAGTGGAGTCATGCAGCCATTGCAGATGGCAGATACTTAACGAGAGGGAAGATGTGGGAGAGATGGAAGGAGGGGAAGAGAGGGAAGGAGGGGGTCAGAGGGAAGGAGGGGGAGAGAGGGAAGGAGGGGAAGAGGCAAGGGAGTGGTGAGAACCCATGATGACAGAACCCCAAGCCTGTTGAGAGAAATGAGAAAGGTCATGGTTCCAAACAGCTCTGTAATGTTCCATTCAACAAACTCGCACATTTCTGTTCACTGACTTGTCGTGAAATAATGCTATGGCCTTTCGTTAGCCCAAAGGTTGCTTGAGCACCATAGGGAGTCACAAGATGTGAACAAGAAATACAGGAAGTATTGGCGAGATATACATTTAGGTAGAGTAGGCCTAATTAGTGGAAGGCAGAGTGACAAAGTTTTCTGGCATGTGTTTGGTCAGCTGTCTAGCCCTCCTGTGTCTTTTGGAGTGGTGGTGACTGCTACAATTGGACACAATAGTTGAAAAAGAACAACAGAAAATAATTCCCTGGTGCAATGTTATGCAGCCTGGCAGCCCGGCAGAGCAGCAGAAAACAATATGCTAGCAGCTAGCACAGGACATCCTCCTTCAACGTTCTCTGTTGAGCTTATCACAATGGACGGTTGGGAACATTTCCAAAACAGCAGGGGGGCAGATGGGGGGAACAGAGGGACCCAAATGGAAGGAAGGATTCTATTGTTGTCATGTTTTCATGACTACCAAAAATAACCTTTCCATAAAGTGTGACAGAATAAGCCAGTGATACAAAAGCAAACACTCCTACCACGCAACCCTTTTCCTGGGTACAGAACCAATTTTGGAGAAGGATATTAATATGTTTTTATTTTATTTTTTTGCAGACGCTCTTATCCAGAGTGACTTACAGTTAGTGAGTGCATACATTTTTCATACTGGTCCCCCATGGGAATAGAACCCATAACCCTGGCGTTACAAGCGCCAGGCTCTACCAACTGAGCTACACATCTTTTCAGAGAAGAGAGTAACAGCCAGCTATGATAAATCAGAAGTGCCAACCCTTTTACACTCATATTGGCTTACCTGGGAAATGGTTCAAACCTTTTTACACCGCCAATCCCTAGGCGAGTAATCTAACTTGACAAAAACACACCCTTTAGGGTGAATAATTAGATCCAAAGTTAGCCAGCCATTTCACAAGTTGAGAGTCTCTGGCTTTGGCATGTGAGGCCATTCATTCATACTTAAAGAGTGGATAAAAGTTAGTTTTTCAAAGACTTTAATTCTCTTTCATTGATTATTCTCTAGATCTGTGAGTGAATAGCTTTCCGTCTCTCTTTCTCGCTCCCTCACTCTTTCCTGTCATCCTTGTCCCTCTTCTTCTCTTCCCCCTCTCTCACTTCCTCTCTCTTTCTCTGTATAAAAGTATATTTTTCCCGGTTCTTTCTATTCCTTTCTCATTCACTCTGTGGTGTCTACCTGTCCATCTCTATGGAACTGCTGCTGTACGTCAGTGCTTTGAGTTCTCCATCTCTTATTTACTAACTATTTCCCTCTGAAACGTCTAACCGTCTATCAGAGTGTGTGCAGGTGTGTGTAGCACCTCTCTCTTCCATCCCTCCATTTCTCTCTGTGGACTGGATTGACGAGGATGATGAAGTCTCTCTCTCTCAAACACACATTTTCTCCCTTGGGCCTAGAGGCGTGTTCCATCCCCATTTTGCTCACCGGCGGGCCTGTGGGATCAGCGCTTGATTATTAAATTCATCCTCGTGCCACCAGTCCCCCATGCTGAGCACACACACACGCGCACGCGCAGACACACACACACACAAGCCGATTTGGGCACTCACAGGGAACTGTATGTACTGGGGACTACCCACACACACAGAGGGAGAGAGACAGGGAGATTTAGACACATCAACTGTGACGGGCCATTTGGCTCAAAATTGCCACTGAGCATCAACTGGTTGCTAGGTTGCCATTCATCTGTGTGGGAATGAGTCAAACCTCAAATGGCAGTTGCAACAATCAAACCTATGATGTGATCTCTTTGTACTTTTCTGTGTTACATGAACATAATTCAGTGTCCAACTTCTCACAAGTTGGAATATGGTATAACTATGTCCCATATGCATATTCCCAACAGTTATAGCGCGACAGTGTCCAGTTATTATACCATTTAAGCCTCCTTGGAATGTTTCTTTAGACTGCAACGACAAGGCAGAGGCAGGTAGAGGATTAGGTAGTCGGAATTGAGTTGAATTCCTGGTATTTGTGACCTTGAACCGTACACATCAACCTATTACTACTACTACTACTACTACAGGTCCCCTGTAGCTCAGTTGTTAGAGCATGGGGCTTGCAATGACAGGATTGTGGATTCGTTTCCCACGGGGGGCCAGTATGAAAATGAAGGCACCTCACTAACTGTAAGTCGCTCTGGATAAGAGCGTCTGCTAAATGACTAAAATGTACTACTGAGTTAGTCAGTTCAGGGAGAGCTGTGGTGAACATACAGTACATTGAGATGCTCTGATGCTCAGTGATGCGTGCCTTGTGTTTGCCTTCCGAACAGTAGAAATCTGCTGAGTCATTGCCTTGATAACTTTATTTCCGTCAGGGGACAAAACTCTACAGCTATCGAGCATCAGAGCATCTGGTTGTTTCTGACATCAAATGTTATCGTTGGAGCCAAATTATGTATATTATCGTAATGTGGCTAGATTATCATCCGTGTGCAATAATACACCGGGTGGTAAATAATATCATGACCTCATTAGAAGGGCATGTATATTGTCTCTGTCTATTTGTGACAGCTTAATTTGTTCCAGCCTGGACTACTTTTAACAGTAACCTGATCTATCATGTGCCTGTGGCTAAACATCCCCATATATGACTCTCTGTCTTCTTATGGGGTATTTTTCCTTATTATATGCTCTCATCCAAACTTAGTTTATATCCAACTATGTGCTTGCAGGGCGAAACCTAGTTTGCTGTTATTGCTGTAATTGACACTTCATAACCTTATTTGAGGCTGTGTTTGATTACAGCTATACCACTCCATGTTTTTCAAACCTAGAGATGATATGTGTGAATAAATATGTGGGGAGAGTCAAAGAATGTTTGGGCTTTTAAAACCGCCTTACCGCACAAGTATGGCCTCCTATGCTGAACAAATAATTAATAGACTACCAGCATATAAATATGCCAGCGGGTCATCCGAGCCATATTTTTTTTTCTCGAGCCGACTAAATATAAACAAGGCCCTGTCTACAGAACATTATTAACTTACCCTGCATGATGCAACAAGTGAAACCCCTCTGAAATACTTCTTAAAATATACATGAAAAGGCTACGTATGTAGCGTCTGCTAGCACCAAGCTAACTTTGAAGATACAAACACAGCCTTCACCTGTCATCATGAATCGGATGCTAAAAATGTCACAACGCGAAAGGAGAACAAAAAAGAATAGGAAGAGAGAGACCTCATACTGAGGATAGTCATGAACATTAGCGTCATCCAAACGCTTCATCATGACAAACCCGAGCGGTCTATTACATATGAAATGATGGCAAAATATGCAAGAAACTGACCCGTTCACCAAATACGAATACCAGCCAGAAACGAAAGTGAAACAATATTTCCTTCATAACCATGTCTTTCAATATAAAATCATTTTTTATTTATTTGAGAGCCAAGTACAATTTAATTTTCCCACAGGACATACTCCTATGTCGTACGCCGGTGATACAATTCTCCCAAGCAACTCCAATCTATATTAATAGATGAATAATGACTCCAAACCCCAAACTATCTAAGCTCATTAGAGCTGAACTGTAAAAGAAAGCCCGCTGCTTACCTAGGTGATCACACACACACTCGCTTAAAACACACACACATATGCTCAAACACACACACACACACACACACAATCGCATTCACACACACACACACACACACATGCTCACATACACACACACCCACACCACACACAGGTGATGCCACTCAACCCTGGTTTCTGGCATCAGCCCCCCCATCCACACACCACCCCTGCGTCTCTCCCGGCACAATTCATCTTGTAATCTGCCTTAAAGCTGCTAAGCTTCCCTTGGTCTAAATTAAGGGGGAACTATAGAGGGGACAGGAGCCTTGATGCCCTGGCCTGTATCAGAGAGACACGAGGCGACACAAAAAAAAAGCATACTATCGGTCTCCCTACCCCTCTCTTTCTCTTTACCCTTCTCTGTTTTACACTCTCTCTCTCCCTCTCTATCTTACTCTGTCGCTCTCTCTCTACCTCTCCCTCCCTCGCCGTCTCTCACTCCCTTTCTCTACCTCTCTCTCCATTACCATTCCCCTTCAAAATGGCGGTCATTATGCCAGACATGACAAGACATTTTAGTTCTGCATGGTTTCTTCAAAGCGGCTGGGCTATAATTGCGGCATGAAGAAAAAGAGAGAGACCTGCACATGTCCTCTATATTGTTATTGTTCAATGGTTATTTTGACCATTGGTTATTGTTGTTACTGTTGTCCCGTTGACAATATTGATTATTATTATTTTAATTATGTTAATATTGTAAATATCAAAAGTAAACTTTAGCAATATGTACATTGTTACGTCATGCCAATAAAAGAAAATTGAATTGAATTGAATTGAGAGAGAGAGAGAGAGAGAGAGAGAGAGAGAGAGAGAGAGAGAGAGAGAGAGAGAGAGACAGCAAATGATAGAGAGAGACATAGAGAGAGACATAGAGAGAGAGATAGAGAGAATCATAGAGAGAGACATGTGAGAGACATAGAGAGAGAAATAGAGAGAAACATAGAGACATAGAGAGAGACATAGAGAGAAACATAGAGAGAGACATAGAGATAGACATAGAGAGAGACATAGAGAGAGACATAGAGAGAGACATAGAGAGAGACAGAGAGAAACATAGAGAGAGACATAGAGAGAAACATAGAGAGAGACAGAGAGAAACATAGAGAGAGACATAGAGAGAGAAATAGAGAGAAACATAGAGACATAGAGAGAGACATAGAGAGAGACATAGAGAGAGACATAGAGAGAAACATAGAGACATAGAGAGAGACATAGAGAGAAACATAAAGAGAGACATAGAGAGAATCATAGAGAGAGACATAGAGAGAGACATAGAGAGAAACATAGAGACATAGAGAGAGACATAGAGAGAGACATAGAGAGAGACATAGATAGAAACATAGAGAGAAACATAGAGAGACATAGAGAGAGACATAGAGAGAAACATAGAGACATAGAGAGAGACATAGAGACATAGAGAGAGACATAGAGAGAAACATAGAGACATAAAGATATACATAAAGAGAGACATAGAGATAGACATAGAGACAGACATAGAGAGAGACATAGAGAGAGAGAGAGACATAGAGAGAGAGAGAAACATAGAGAGAGACATAGAGACATAGAGAGAGTCATAGAGAGACATAGAGAGAGACATAGAGACATAGAGAGAGATATAGAGACATAGAGAGAGACATATAGACATAGAGAGACATAGAGAGAGACATAGAGAGACATAGAGATAGACATAGAGAGAGACAGAGAGAAATATAGAGAGAAACATAGAGAGAGACATAGAGAGAGACATAGAGAGAAACAGAGAGAAACATAGAGAGAGACATAGACAGAGACATAGAGAGAAACATAGAGATAATCATAGAAAGAGACATAGAGAGAGACATAGAGAGAGACATAGAGAGAGACATAGACAGAGACATAGAGAGAGACATATAGAGAAACATAGAGACATAGAGATAGACATAGAGAGAGACATAGAGAGAGACATAGAGAGAAACATAGAGACATAGAGATAGACATAGAGAGAGACATAGAGAGAAACATAGAGAGAAACATAGAGAGAGACATAGAGAGAGACATAGTGAGAAACATAGAGATAATCATAGAGAGAGACATAGAGACATAGAGAGAGACATAGAGAGAGACATATAGACATAGAGATAGACATAGAGAGAGACATAGAGACATATAGAGAGATATAGAGACATAGAGAGGAACATAGAGAGAATCATAGAGAGAGACATAGAGACATAGAGATAGACATAGAGAGAGACATAGAGAGAGACATAGAGAGAAACATAGAGAGACATAGAGAGAAACATAGAGACATAGAGATAGACATAGAGAGAGACATAGAGAGATACATAGAGAGACAGAGAGAGAGAGAGAGAGAGAGAGAGAGAGAGAGAGAGAGAGAGAGAGAGAGAGAGAGAGAGAGAGAGAGAGAGAGAGAGAGAGAGAGCAAGCAGAACTCTAAGAGGAGGTGTTGCCCATTTTACGCCTGTGTATCCTGACGGCATGGGGCCGGAGTGTGAGGCACACAAACACACACCCACGCACACAGAGAGACATAGAGAGAGACATACTGAGAGACATAGAGAGAAACATAGAGAGAAACATAGAGAGAGACATAAAGAGAGACATTGAGAGAGACATAGAGAGAGACATAGTGAGAGACATAGAGAGAAACATAGAGAGAGACATAGAGAGAGACATAGAGAGAGACATAGAGAGAGACATAGAGAGATACATAGAGAGAGACATAGTGAGAGACATAGAGAGAAACATAGAGAGAGACATAGAGAGAGACATAGTGAGAGACATAGAGAGAGACATAGAGAGAAACATAGAGATAGACATAGAGAGAGACATAGAGAGAGACATAGAGAGAGACATATAGAGAAACATAGAGAGAAACATAGAGAGAGACATAGAGAGAGACATAGAGTGAAACATAGAGATAGACATAGAGAGAGACATAGAGAGAGACATAGAGAGAGACATAGAGAGAGAGAGAGACATAGAGAGAGAGAGACACATAGAGAGAAACATAGAGAGATAGAGACATAGAGAGAGTCATAGATACATAGAGAGAGACATATAGACAGAGAGAGACATAGAGAGAGACATAGACATAGAGAGAGACATAGAGACATAGAGTGACATAGAGAGAGACATAGAGAGACATAGAGAGAGACATAGAGAGAGACATAGAGAGACATAGAGAGAGACATAGAGAGAGACATAGAGAGACATAGAGAGAGACATAGAGAGACATAGAGAGAAACATAGAGAGAAACATAGAGAGAGACATAGAGAGAGACATAGAGAGACATAGAGAGAGACAGAGAGAGACATAGAGAGACATAGAGAGAGACATAGAGAGACATAGAGAGAAACATAGAGAGAAACATAGAGAGAGACATAGACAGAGACATAGAGAGAGACATAGAGAGAAACATAGAGATAAACATAGAGAGAGACATAGACAGAGACATAGAGAGAGACATAGAGAGAGACATAGAGAGACATAGAGAGAGACATATAGAGAGACATAGAGAGAGACATAGAGAGACATAGAGACATAGAGAGAGACATAGAGAGACATAGAGAGAGACATATAGAGAGACATAGAGAGAGACATAGAGAGACATAGAGAGATACATAGAGAGAAAGAGAGAGCTTTAGATAAGCAGTGTAGACAGAACACATACTGTATGACACATCAGCCTTGATCTTTGGATTTCTAGAGTAGCTAAGATACCAATGTGATACCAAGATGAGAATATTTGTGGCTTCATGTATTGCAGGGGAAATCTGGGAACATTTTTAAATTATGAAAATCCATCACTGTTAAATGCATTCCTCGGTCGTGAAATTACTGCGGGCCTATGTCACTGCACAGTCTAATATAACTTTCCCCATGTAGACAGCAAACAAATGAAAGAGCTAGGCTAAATAATCTTTGTTCTTCAATTCCATTTGCTTCTGGATTTTTTTTGGGGGGGATTCTTGATCTGATGTAAGAAATGGACGGGCCTAAACGTGGAAGAAAATCAAAGAGTTGACTGCTTCAGCATGAGAAAAACAAGATAAAAAGAGAATCCATCTCCCTTTTGACAAAACCTCCTCCATTGTTGTCCATTATCATCTGTTATGTACCTCTCCACAGGACCACCATTTAAGTATGTCTGTGTGTGTGTGTGTGTGTGTGTGTGTGTGTGTGTGTGTGTGTCACTCATGTACGTGTCCATACCTATGTGTGTGTGTTAACAATCTCTGTCCAGACTGTTTCCAATCCCTGAGGGTTAAATGTAGGTTGAACTTCCCCAGTTTATGAGCTAGCCACTGGTCAGACTTGGCTACTCTGAGCCAAGTCTCAGTCCCTAGCACTTATCTGTTGCCACCCCTCTATCTCTCACAGCAGGTAGTGTAATTGTTCTTGGAAAAAGCCTATCAACCAAGAGACTCCATCTTGAAAGTTCTTTCAAAGACCCCTTTATCTTAACACTGTTGCTGATTGGCTCTGTTTTAGCCTAGTCATTCATTTCTGAGAGATAGAGAGAGAGAGAGAGATATGGAGAGAGAGAGAGAGAGAGAGAGAGAGAGAGAGAGAGAGAGAGAGAGAGAGAGAGAGAGAGAGAGAGAGAGAGAGAGAGAGAGAGAGAGAGAGAGAGAGAGAGAGAGAGAGAGAGAGAGAGAGAGAGAGAGAGAGAAAGAAATAGAGAGGCAGTGAGAACAAGAGAGAAACCAACATAGAATATAGTGCCAAATCACTTTTTGTTCCCCTCACGCGGCAGAAACAAATTTTAAAACTGTCATATTTTAATTTAAATTCCATCACTTATGTGGCTGCTATTGAGGAATAATTTGATAAAGCGCTGTGACATGAATGCACAGAGCGGGGCGTGACTTCCATTTCTCCTGCCTTTTATTTCCCCCGTTCAGACCGTTATTTAAATGAACCCCTCTGTGGATTCTGTTCTGGACCAAAATTATAGATAAGGGAAAAGGAGACAATAATGAGGGTAAAAAGACACCACCATTTTGGGTCAAACCTGGAAACTTGTCAAATTAAGCGTAATTCTACCCAGCTACTTAGCCATGTATCGAAGGGAAACATCATATTAGCAACCAGCACAGCTAAACTGTTTCTTTACATTTGTTTCCATTTGTTTCCAGTTGGTGCTTGCTAACTGCTAACGATTGGTGGTGACTAGCATTCTGTCGAGCCAAAATGGAGGTCAGAATCCGATCCCTTTTCCATGCGGTGCTACTACTGACCCAATTCAAATCCATAGCAGTAGCCGCCCCCCTTTGTCCTCACAACTGGCTACAGGCATGTGGCATCTGTCAAATCTGTTGAAACCCAATCCGCCAGTGAAGAACAGCTGCAGAGACAGGCAGTCGTGGGGCATCCCCTCCCATTTGTGGCACGTGGGTGGTCGCCTGATCGCCCCTATAGCTTTAAGTCTGCATCTTCCACCATGAAACCAGAGGGAGAGACAGAGGAGAGGACCTAGAGGGTCAAACGGATTTGCTTGGTAATACTACTCAAAGGTCTAAAGAAGTGTCTTGGCTGGAGAGAGAGAGTGTGCATGTGTGTGTGTGTGTGTGTGTGTGTGTGTGTGAGCGAGTGTGTACGTGCGTGCGTGTGTGGTGTCAGTGTCCATCACCCTGTCAAGTCTCCATCTTGACAGTGTGATGGACAGTAGAGGTGATTCCGCCTGGGTTTCTTAATAGGTGTCTTGTTACTCCGACCCCAGCGGTATAAACTGAAAATCAACAAAACGCTAGAGTTTGCCTCCGTGTAAAGCCATTGTTCCGTGGCAGACTTCTTTGAATGTGTCTCTAATGGCACCCTATTCACTATGTAGTGCACTACTTTTGATCAGGCAACCACCCTTGAACACTAGTTGGGTAGAACTATGGGGTTAGATGAGGGAATGTAAGCATGGGTAAATCAGTAGATGAAGGGGCTTAATGATTAACATGGCGGGCTGCAGCCAAGTGAACCAGGAAGGAGGGCTGGAGAGAGGCATGATTACTTCATTATGCTGCAAAATCAAACTACTTTCTCATTTGTCACATTGTATCAGGTTCTCCTTGGTAAACTGGGTTTATAGAATAGGATCCACACACATCCACACACACATGTACAGTACATAGGCACGCTATTATACACACACACACACACACACACACACACACATACGTGCATGTACACGTATCCTCATACAGCACTGGCCCCACCATATGGGGGGTAGTTTGGGCCTGCTGGTACAAATAAGGTAGATTAAACCAGTAGATTACAGGGAAAGACAAGTTGATGGGATGATTGTTAGCAGACCTTTTGGCACTCCGTGGCCTTCTCTCTCCAACCAGGTTGGCGCCCCATAATTGTAGCCTGTGTTTATGTATCCGTTTTTATAATGTAAGTGTTGATTTTTCATTCCACGCTCATAATGGAAGGCCTTGGCTTGCATTCCATGAGCAGTGCTCACAGACACACAGGCGCACACGCACACACACAAACACACTTTGCAAATATACTTTTTTTGCTTCCCCTTTCTGAAATGGGATGGTGAGTCATAGCCAATTAGATGTGGTGGGAACAATAGCAGTGTAAAACGAGAGCCCACTTCTTTAAGAGGGTACTTGGTTTTGTCTCGTTCAGAGACTGGATGCTGAGTTTATACCATCTCAAGATGTTTCAATTATCTTAGCTAAGTGCCTCTGCTTGGTTCACACTATGTTGGCCTTTTGACCACAGTAGAACATATTAAAGGCTAAGTATATATTTTTTTTAAAGTAATTGGAAACTTGATAAACATCTTCACCTGTACACCTGGAGTGGGGATCAGGGATGCTAACTGGTGAGGGCCAAAAAGGTGACAAAAATGTTTCACACAGAAACACGCGAAAAATCTGTGTAAACTCCAAGAACATTTGGCTATTTCCAGAATGAGGTTGTCACAATACCAACATTTTACTAACGATGTGATACCAGGCCAAGTATCACGATACAGAGTAGTATCGTGACACCACAGGGTTTGCCTGTTCCTGTTTTCTATACGTTCTGCACGTGTGCTGCACAAAAACCTGTCATTGATATCCACACCTCTACACAATACAACACATTGAATTTAACTTCACACTTCAGTGTTTCCCCTTGGATTTTTTTCAGCAGCGGTGGCAAAGTTAACATGGGAGGTGGCGGGGCGTGGTAGTGGCTGTGGCCAATGAAGTGGTCTACGACCGCAAATTTTAGAGGCCCTCCTCTTGGCTGCAGAGACAATTTTGCTGTTTTAAAGCTAATTTCCTGCAATTCTATACATTTTGCCATGGGGCAGAGAGAAGATGTTACAGTTTTAAAGCTTATTTTCTTGCAATTCTACACATTTTGCCTTGGCTTATGCTATCTGAGTGACTCATTGCAAAATCAATGTCATGCCATTTTTGGAATTTTTGATTCTCCCTGACTGTCTAGTTTTATTTTTGTGATTGTTAGTTCTGAAAAAGATGATCTTCTTTAAAAATATATAACAATGGAAACATTTTACCATCATATTTTTTGGAGTGGCGGCTACTATTAATAGAGGGGAAACGCTGCACTTTTTACTGTATAATTGAAAAAGCTACTGCAAAAAATAGCTGATCTGCTCATATCCAAAGGCCTACATGTGATTAGGCAGGAGGAATGTAATAAGGAATAAAAATGCATAATGATCTGCATTTTCATTGTGTCAGTAAGGGGAAAAACCATTAGGCCTATATGAAACCATCTTTAGCCTACTCTTTACACACAGCCTACACACTCTCCCTCATACACACACACGCGCACACACACACACGCACGCACACACACACACACACTAACACACACACTAACACACACACACAGACACACCCACACAATCACTCACTCTCACTCACACCACCATTAGGGGTGCAGGGGTAAAATCACTGGGGAAACCACGGCAGGAAAAAATTCCCATATTACAACCTATGTGTTGTGATAATTGCGTTGTTTGCTCTATAACCTGTTAGTTCATATGCCTTGACATTGTGATATATAGGTCTAATGCCGAGACAATAAGAAGACAAAGTGGCAGAATACATTCAACCAAGTTTTTTCTGTCAATGACGTTTGGTTTTTGATGAGATATGATTGGTGAGAAGCCAAATCCAAACTGGCTTCTCTTTACACGTTTTTTTTTGGTACGCCAGGACCATTCACAGTTTAGCTTTTTAGCTCAATGCTGATTGGCAATTATTTTATACTTTTTTTACCAAGGGAGGCCAAATGCTCTCTCGCTTCCCTTGCATTCAATGCTACAATATCGTATTATTTTTGACCAGACAGCATCAGATAGATGTGCTACACATACAGAGACAGAGGGGCATTGTTTTGCTCGCTCAGATGCTTTCTCCGGTGAGATACTTTCAGCATCTTGCAAATTGAAGGACATTTTTTTTTTCTTGGTAAATGTTGTTGAATACACGCCACTGCACACCACTCTCTTTCACGCTCCCTCACACACACACACACACACACACACACACACACACACACACACACACACACACACACACACACCAAACATAATTTAAGAAACACCAGAAAAATTGATGGATTTTTTATTCAGATTTAGCATATAATTACATTGATTAGGCATATGTATCCTACCTTTGAAGCATCTCTTTGAGTAGGCTATCTGTCCCTTTTCCGTTTACCCTGTGCATAGCCAAGGGGTGCCATGTTGTAGGCTAGCTAGCCAGGTAACATGACTAAACAAGGTCATTTGTTATCAAACCAAAAACCCACGGCCCACCAGTAGTTTCAAATGGCCCGTGACATTGTTTATACATTTATATAACGTGCCAATTCGCGGTAGAATTGGGTTTGGGCTAGAAACTCACGTTTTTCATTGATGTAAAGATGCAAGCATGACTGTCACTGTGCTCCGTTTTTCCACTATGGCAGTGGCACTCAGAGGCTGCATGGTCAGACTGGCTTGCTTGTTCTTACAGGCGAAATGAAAAGATATCTACGTATCCACTTTGCTCGCGCTGCGAGCCGCTCCAATAATTTAACAATTGTAACAACAGAAACCCCATCACTGCCTTCACACCCCAGCTCGCAATCACGGCTAAATAACATTTTACAACTGATGGAGATGCACAGAAAGAACGGACGGAGAGAAGCAGCGGAGTAGGCTAAGAGACCATTTATGCTTGATCCGAAAATGTGGTTGGAGGCGCCGTATGGAGGGTGTGACGCAATTGCAGAGCCTACGGAGGCACGCAGAGGCCAAATTTAGCTCCGTACTGCATCGCTGTGTGCCTCTTAAATGTTGTAACAAAAAGGAGGGCTCCGTATAGCTCCCCATTTACATGATTGGTTGATTGTAGGTGGGGGCGGGAGGTCCGGTATAAACACAAACTCACTTCCTTGACAACTTCCTTCACAACAGCTCTGCTCAACAGTTCTGCGCTGCTCGGCGAAGCGCAAGAAGTATGAATGCCCTGACTTCTGCAGAGGCCATATCATCATAAATGCTGCACGGACAATGCAGACGTTGGAATGACCATGCAGCACCTTTAATGGCTGGTTAGGGGCTGCTCTCAGCTGTCACACGTGGTATTGGATGAAGCACTCATCGCTCAGTGGGTGATACACTCCGCGTCTGCGCACTTTTCGTTATTTTTTCCTGATCTGCACGATTCACGTGGATGACCTGTTTTGAGATCAAACGGTGAATATCGCCGAAAAGTGCTGGGTTTGCATCCCTGGGGGATATAACATTCTAGCCAGGTGAGTGTACAACAAAAACATGTCCGGGAGAGGGGGGGAATACCCTGACATTCTACCTTGAACATATCCCTCTATCTCTCCACTAACGGGCACTCAAAACGCTGGGTTTGATTTCAGAATGAGCCGGGGCCAAACTATGAGGAACGGGAACGAGAGAAAATGCTCTGAATCCCCATAAGGGCATCTATTAACCCTTTGGCAGCAGGCTCTTTTCGTGTCAGCGGCCTGTGTACTGTATCATCATTTTCAGTCCCAACATGAAACACACACTGCAAGTGAACTAAAAGCCTCACTCTCATCGATACACAACACAGTCTTCCCCTGCCGCACTCAGTCATAGAAACTCGGTTTGTTATGAAAAAAATACTCTTCAAACACAGCCATAAATTGTTTCAAAGGACTTCACAAGGAAAGCAGCCAAGGACAGGGGCAGACAAGATGGTCGCTTCAACCCTGCTTTCAAAACAGCAAAACTCATCTCTCACAACAGCTCTCTTTGGGTTTAACAACTCAAATCGACTATGCTATTACACGTAAACGCATATTCGTTTAGTCTCCTCTTTTGAAGGAGGCTGTCGTAACAGTGAAATTAGAAATTGAACAAGTAGCGATGGGCGCTAATTGCTGTGTGTCAAAATTGGGCGAGTGCTAATTGTTGGAGCTGAAAACTGTAAAACATAGAAGACAGTATTGGTGCTTGGGTGAGCTCTCTGGAAGTGCTTACTGTCTACAAACTGCATGGAGACTGCTCAATCACACAGCTGCTCACGTAAACAGATGTGCACACGTACACACACACACACACACACACACACACACACACATACACACACACATTCATACGCAAACACACAATTACAAAGCACTTACGAGCCATTTTCAACACCTCACTACTCCAACCTCTTTTAATGGATTTTATTTCACTCAGAGCAACAAACTCAACACAACCCAATACTGAGCTATAACGCAGCTGAATGGACATGGACTGTAGGATAACCAAACGCAAAGTAATTTACATTTACTGTTTCATACATGCACATACTATATTACTCTGCCTAGAAAAGTCTCAAACCCAGAAAATTGAATAAAATTATATACTGCGTAAACAACAAGCAATTAACCAAAAATGTGATTACTTTCTTTAAAATATAAGAATATAATTGATCAAAAAAGGTCAGCAGCAGAGCAGCACACAGCATTGCAACCTTATTATTCGCAAAATAAATGTTGTCTACAACAACCATGATAACCTTGTATGATCACAGCAGGAGTTTTACAAAAGGAATATCTCTTGAGGGGCATTGGTAAGGCAAAGGGGAGAGAGTTTGGCCTGTCTTCTTCTGGCATCACTGGCCATCTAAACCCCATTGGCCGGTCTCTCTACTCTGCATTCCGCTGTTTTACTGTAGAGTAGAGTAGGCTATGAAGGCCCCTAGTGGCTAAACTTGCTCAGTGAGCACAGGTGTTGTTCGCAAGTTATCTTGGAAAATCTGTCACGGAAAAAAAGGTTCGCTTTCACCTGATTTAGTGACAGGCGTTTTCGCCTTTATTTGTGTGCCCTTTTCAATGCCTGTAAATCCAGGGATATAGTTCGCCCTGTCCGACAGTTTAGTTAGGACCGTGGGGGAAAAAAATGTGTTCCAAAAATAGGCAACAACATAGATAAGACGCGCGTCTCTTCCAAGTGCGAGGAATGCGGCTTTAAATTATTTCAGAAGACTCCATACAACTTCGAAAATAGTTGTTTTCCAATTAAAATGTGATATCACTATCGTAATCCTAAAAGAGGACCATCAAATAAATCGTATTTTTTTCTTTTTCTGAGGAGCAAATAAAAATAGTTTATGAATGTTTTATGAACCCAATCATCTATCGATCATGCGTATGATTCTACCATAGGACTGCACAATAAATCAACTGTCTTTCCTTAGCCTACTGCTGTAAAATGTACATTATCATACAGTAAACGAATACCCAGATCCCCAAAATCGTCTAGTCTACTGGAATAGTCATAAACATAATAATTCAAAAACCTATTGTTATCCTGTTCTAAATGTACATGTATGCTGAATAATTTAATTCAATGGGATGCTCTCGTCCTTCACAAAATAGGCACTGGTTTATTCAGAGTCAATTCCATCTCAATAAAATGCAGTCTTCTTTTCCACTCTATAGGCCTACATAATAAAAACAACAAACTAATCCATAAGTATAACTCACGAAATGCACTATAGCCTAAGCACAGGCATAGTTTGGTGCCCCATTATATTTGACAATAAACAAATACAACAAACCATTCGCATCTCAATACGCACCACACTATTTGAAAGACTTCAATCCGCTCACACTGTGCGTGAGAAGTCATACATAGACAAATTAGCCCATTTGAATGGTCATTTCCATAGAAGCTTACCTTATCATATTTTCAATCAGTCTTTGAACTCGGTCTCCAGTTGTATAAGAATAGTCGCGAATTACATCCAGAATGACAGCAGTATTAGATAAATAATCCGTCTGTACATCTAACGTTATATACGCTTCGCTTCCAGTCTGTCCGCTTTTATTTCGCCTCTTTTCCTTGACTTTGCTTTTTTACTCTTTAATTAATGTTCCTCAAAGCAAGAGGCAAACCACAACAGCGAGCGAATGGACCAGAATGTCCAGCGATGAAAACATGTGGTATATTTCCCGTCGTTGTGCGCGTTAGGTCTTCATTATTCAATGTGTCGAGATTGTAGTTCTGTGTGTGCGGTGCAACAGGGACGCGTTCTCGTTCTCTCTCGCCGACACTCATACACAGACTGCCCGACTCAGGCACAGAAAGGGAGAGGGGATGGAAAGGTGACGTCACTCAACAGGATCAAACTAACTCCGCGAGATCAACTTTCTCCCCTTCAGTCCACCAATGTAATGTTGACATTTGGACATCATAACACTTAACCGTTTTCAGGGAAACATTTGTCTTGCATGGTAAAATAGTCGGTAAATAGTTTTCAGATGGTGAAAATGTGTGAATGAAGAAGAAATGTGTGCGTGGGTGAGAGAGAGAGAGAGAGAGAGAGAGAGAGAGAGAGAGAGAGAGAGAGAGAGAGAGGGAGAGAGAGAGAGAGAGAGAGAGAGAGAGAGAGAGAGAGACATAATATGACATTTGAAATGTCTTTATTCTATTGGAACTTTTGAAGGTGTAATGTTCACTGTTAATTTTTTATTGTTTTTTTCACTTTTGTTTATTATCTATTTCACTTGCTTTGGCAATGTAAACATATGTTTCCCATGCCAATAAAGCCCTTAAATTGAAATTGAATTGAATTGAGAGAGAGAGCGAGAGCGAGAGCGAGAGATAGAGAGATAGAGAGAGAGAGAGAGAGAGAGAGAGAGAGAGAGAGAGAGAGAGAGAGAGAGAGAGAGAGAGCGAGAGAGCGAGAGAGAAAGAGAGATGGCTGGGACACTGATACACTGAGTGGGGTGGCTCTCTCAATGTTACCATTGTTAGATGCGAGATGTTTGTGCCTGCTGGCTATGTTATTCATCAGAAGCTTTGGGTCCCTGCCACAAAAGCAAGTTTTCTCCAAACACCCTCACTCATTCGTCGCCCGAGGACATTGTTTTTCAGCCTCTAAATCAGGGCCCGGCATACACTTGACTTTGTTATGGCTTGGTGAACTGCAGAATACAATGCACAAAGACATAATATTTATATTTTTGCCTCAGTCGATAATATTGGCTTATAAAAAAGTGTAGAGATGAATAACACATAGTGTCATTAGTAATAGTAGTAGTAGTAGTAGTAGTAGTAGTAGTAGTAGTAGTAGTAGTAGTAGTAGTAGCTGTAGTAGTAGTAGTAGTAGTAGCAGTAGCAATAGTAGCAGTATTGGTAATAGTAGTAGTACATATGACTAGTTGTTCTTACATTGTTAAAACAATCATTAGTGATGACTTTATTGGTGCTTCAAGGGCAAAAACATTATCAGCATGAATGTATTGTTATCATAACTCTTCAACATTTTTCAATTGCATGTGGCTTGTGTAAGTAAATGGTGGAATTCCCCAGATAAAGCTAAGCCTATGAATTAAATCTGAATGACCAAAATAGCTATCAAAATACACATTTTCTCTCTCTCTCTCTCTCTCTCTCTCTCTCTCTCTCTCTCTCTCTCTCTCTCTCTCTCTCTCCATTACATGTATCTGATTGAGTAATGTTGATTTATCCACTCAAATAATATTGAGTTAAACTTTAAGGGCAAAATTGGATCTAGGTGTGTGTTGCTGAATATATATTTTATAGGTTAAATAAAAGTGGTGGTTTTATAAAAATGAACAATGTGGGAAATATGTCATTTCAAATAACTTTTGATATAGCAATTAGCCTGTTCTGGCGATGTGAAAATTACAGGTTTGATTGGACAGTAAAGTTCAGTTGTGCTTACAAAATCAATGTTGTAAAATTGTTCGAATGTCATTGAAATGATTGTTTGAAAAACACACGATTCAACGAGAACCAAAGCCACAATTAAATGACTTGTCCTTGACGTGTTTTGGTGGGTTTAGGCCTACAAAATATGATATGCAATGTATGCATTCAGATACCTACAGCATATAACATGAAAACGTCTTAAAAATTGAAAGGTTGTTGACATTGTTTGTAATGTACACCTTAAACATACAGACTACACATGCTCAGACACATTACAGTACAAGCTATAACAGAAATACAATATGGCCATAATACAACTACTGCTACTGTTTTCAAGCCTGTTCTCTCTTTGAATATAATTGGATGAGACTAGTTATTAGATTTACAATCCCACGCTATGTCTAACCTTGTGTTTTTTTATGTTCTTGGGCCAAGAACAAGAATCTTGGCACCGTTTAGGGGGTGTAATACGCTGTTGTTGATAAATGTGGGCAAGGGTGGGATTTGTCTAGAGCACTCATTACCTATAATGGGTGAACTTTGTCATGTAGGACTATACGACGAGTCCATAAACCAACTGTCCTTCAATAAGATGGATTCAAGACAAAGGCAATCCAGATGCTTGGCTATTGTACAGTGTTTCCCTTCTTTTGAATGAGAGAAGTCGAGTTTGTTCCCTATCATGTCTGGCAATGTAGTGACCTTTTACGTTTCTAAGGTGACGCCACATCTGGAACAGATGGTGAATATCATAAAATGAACACTGTTACAAGGAGATTAACATGAACTCAATAGTGTGCCTATAGGCATTATGTTGATGCTCTATATACATCATGTTTACTAATCTACATGTACACTAGTATGTGGACACATGCTCGTCGAACATCTCATTCTAAAATCATGGGCATTAATATGGAGTTGTTCCCCCCTTTGCTGCTATAACATCCTCCACTCTTCTGGAAAGGCCTTCCACTAGATGTTGGAACATTGCTGCGGGGACTTGCTTCCATTCGGTCACAAGAGCATTAGTGAGGTCGGCACTGATGTTGGGCGATTAGGCCTGGCTCGCAGTCAGCGTTCCAATTCATCCCAAAGGTGTTCGATGGGGTTGAGGTCAGGGCTCTGTGCAGGCCAGTCAAGTTCTTTCACAACAATCTCGACAAACCATTTCTGTATGGACGTCGCTTTGTGCACGGGGGCATTGTCATGCTGAAACAGGAAAGGGCCTTCCCCAAAGTTGGAAGCACAGAATGGTCTAGAATGTCATTGTATGCTGTAGCGTTAAGAATTCCCTTCACTGGAACTAAGGAGCCTGAACCATGAAAAACAGCCCCAGACCATTATTCCTCCTCCATCAAACTTTACAGTTGGTACTATGCATTGGGGCACGTTGCGTTCACTTGGCATCCGCCAAACCCAGATTCGTCTGTCGGACTGCCAGATGGTGAAGCGTGATTCATCACTCCAGAGAATGTGTTTCCACTGCTCTAGAGTCCAATGGTGGCGAGCTTTACACCACTCCAGCTGACGCTTGGCATTGCGCATGGTGATCTTAGGCTTGTATGTGGCTACTCGGCCATGGAAACCCATTTCATGAAGCTAGTGAGTGTTGCAACCGAGGACAGACCATTTTTACGCGCTACGTGCTTCAGCACTCTACATTGCAGTATATAAAGTGGAAAACCCCTCCACCCACTATGGCAGGGTTCCCCAACTGGCAGTCCGCGGGTGATTTTATTTGGTACCCCAAGTAAAAAAAAAAACATAACATACTGTAAAAACATCAGCAATTCAGCTCCAAGTGATTTTAATTTTGGAAATTTGTTCCAAAGTTTTCTCACGCATAACAGAGCGATATATGTGATCGTATACAAATGTAAGCAAGGTTTGAAATGATTATGTTTTAGTCAAATATTATATCTGTTTGGGCTTCTTGTAGTCAATTTGCATTCTACAAATTATTAGTTATTATGTTCCGGCCCCCTGAACATCTGCTCAATAAAAAATCGTCCCGCAGCTGAATTTAGTTGATGATCTCTGCACTAAGGGGTCCCCTCATACTGTATGTTAACGAAAACATTACCAATGCTAATGATATGTACATGTAATAATTATGTAAAGAGTCACAGAGTATGTCCGAAACTGCATAGGGGCTGAGGGTAATGCATATATTATACCGGCTGTGTATTGTGCACAAACAACAACAACAACAACAAACACCCTCACTGGGGTACAGTAAATCTCTGGAGACCTTGACTAATTCCAAAAACACTGATGAACTTTTGAATATCAGCAATTATGGGAGGTGGTGAATTGCCCTTTGACATGTGTTTTTGGATAAACCATCAAGTCCTGTAATGCAAATTTGTGCCGTTGATTATTTGCACTTATATTGAAGGTAAGGGTGATCTGAATTGATAGCCAAATTTATGATGGCTGGCAACGTTCTTATCCCTTGCTTGCTAACTAGCCAACTTTGGCTAACATAGTCATGTCAAACAGTGTAGACAGAATAACAGCAAAGTAGCTGCATTTGCGTTTGTTTCAGTTGTTTTCTAGTGATTTATGTTGGGATATGTCCATAACAATGAGCCAATGATGTGCAATTGTGCCTGGCATAGGACATTTGTTCTCTCGCCAGGCCACTGTTCATAAGAGATAGCCAACTACACAGCTAACACAATCACTTCAAACTGAAGCTAGAATGACAGCAAACTAGCTGCATTTCGTGTTTTTCCATTGACATTTCTTTATATACAGTGCATTCGGAAAGTATTTAGACCCTTTGAGTTTTCCACATTACAGCCTTATTCTAAAATGGATTACATATTTTTTCCTCCTCATCAATCTACACACAATACCCCGTAATGACAAAGCAAAAACAGATTTTTAGAAAATTTTCCAAATATATTACTAATAAAAAACGGAAATATCACATTTACATAAGTATTCAGACACTTTACTCAGTATCTTGTTGACGCACCTTTGTCAGCGATTACAGCATCAAGTCTTCTTGGGTATGACGCTACAAGCTTGGCACACCTGTATTTGGGGAGTTTCTTCCATTCTTCTCTTTTCAGGTCTCTACAGAGATGTTCTTTCGGGTTCAAGTCCGGGCTCTGGCTGGGCCACTCAAGAACATTCAGAGACTTGTCCCGAAGCCACTCTTGTATTGTCTTGGCTGTGTGCTTAGGGTCGTTGTCCTGTTGGAAGGTGAACCTTCACCCCAGTCTGATGTCCAAACAATGTCAACAACCAGTTTGGCCGGGCGGCCAGCTCTAGGAAGACTCTTGGTAGTTCCAAACTTCTTCCATTTAAGAATGATGGAGGCCACTGTGTTCTTGGGGACCTTCAATGCTGCATAAATGTTTTGTACCCTTCCCCAGATCTGTGCCTCGACAAAATCCTGTCTCTGAGCTTTACAGACAATTCCTTCGACCTCATGGCTTGGTTTTTGCTCTAACATGCACTGTCAACTGTGGGAACTTATATAGACAGGTTTGTGCTTTTCCAAATCATGTCCAATCATTTGAATTTACCACAGGTGGACTCCAATCAAGTTGTAGAAACATCTCAAGGATGATCAATGGAAACAGGATGCACCTGAGCTCAATTTCGAGTCTCATAGCAAAGGGTCTGAATACTTAAATAAGGTAGTTCTGTTTTTGTATTTTTATAAATTTGCTAAAAAATCTAAAAACCTGTTTTCGCTTTGTCACTATGGGGTATTGTGTGTAGATTGATGAGGAACATGTTTTATTTAATCCATTTTAGAATAAGGCTGTAACATAACAAAATGTGGAAAAAGGGAAGGGGTCTGAATACTTTTTGAATGCAGTGTATCCATAACAATTATGCTGATTCATGATTTCGACTGGCTGAGAAAAGCTGCCAGCCTGTCTGTCTCGTCCCGACTCCCGACACGTTAATTACCATAGGACAGCTGGAGATCAAATTTCAATATTAAAACAATGTTGCAAATGTCGGAGAGACAGACAGCAAGGTTATTACAAATCTTTGCTGTTGAAAACCAAATGCTAGTCTAAAAGAAATGGGAGATAATGTCTAGATGCTTTTTACAGTGTAGATCTAGTATCTAAATTGCCTGGCTGAGCTGATGAAACAGCGGATTGCACAGTCAGATGGAACAGAGTAAATAGGCATTTCAACGTCATAGATTTAGCCGGTGGTAACTTGTGGAATAGACACCGGCTGGAATGCTGTTTCAATCAACATCCAGGACTAGACCCACCCGTTGTATAAACATAATTTATAGACAGTTAAGTATCATAGATGAACAGCTATAACTCATTGGTTGAAACTGAGTTACTGTCGTTTTGGTGCTTGCTAAATAACAGGTTTACTGACAATGAGGATATAATGTACTCAATGACAGCCACTTTATCAGAGGGTACAAGTCAGTCTGGGGCTTGCATGGTACCAGCCTCCCATCACAGCGGTTTCTCTCAAAGCCATGAACCAGACTATATGACAGCTGTCGCAAATCAATGTATAGATTCTCCTTTACTGGGTAGTGCTAATTTCAGCAAGAATCATAAAGATCCTATTAAATTAATTAGTATTCTAATTCCTAATTCTATGGCAAGATAAACTACCTCTTAAAGTTCCACTTTGTTGTTGTGTGTCAGTTCAGGTTGTCCAGTGCAGAAAAAAAAGATATCCTTGTTACACGAGTTAGATGGAGAGCTAAAGGAGCTACTGAACGATACAATCATGGATTTCAAAACAAAGATCAACCAGCACATACTGATTTGATTTGTATTAAGAGCGGGCATTTAATCAGGCTTTGGATCAATTCAACATGTACAGTATGAATGAATTGCAAATTATATTTCAATGAGTATTTATTTTCCATTTTATGAGTAGAATTTTCAGTTATTTACCTGAATTGATTGAGTTCAAATGGATTGACACCAACCCCAGATTATATACAGTATACCTACACAGTAAGTTCTAACATACTTCATATAGTGAGACCTTGGAGAATAAAAATATCCCCAACACTTGTATTTTATTTTATCCTGATACAGAACCCTAAGGTGCAGGCCAGGCCTGTGTATCCTTGCCAAGGTGCTGTGCCTTTATAGATGAGCCTATGTCACGTCATTACTCTCTGTTTGTGAATCTCGGGACAACACTGTTCATAACCTAGGGGTGGAGCGACAGAACTTGTATCCCCACCAAAAACAACAGAGTCTCATCCAATTACTCAGAGTCAATCCTCCCTCACCGCAATGCGCCGTTAAAACCCTCACCATTCCAATCAAGTAAATCAATCATCGTAAAATGAATTTCACCCCCATCAAGCTATCGCCTCTCACTCTTCAGATAAGAATCTCTTAAGCGGATATATCTAATGTCGAGACGACGGACTAGATTTACTTTTTAATTGCCACTGGCCAAATCAAATGACATTTTATTTGTCACATGCTTCGTAAACAACAGGTGTAAACTAACAGTGAAATGCTTACTTACGGGTCCTTTTCTAACGATGCAGAGTTAAAGACAAAAAAGTGACTAGGCAACAGGATAGATAATAGACAGTAGCAGCAGCATATGTGGTGAGTGTGAAAGTGTGTGTGTGTGTGTGAGTTTCTGTGTGAGTATGAGTGTGTGTGTGGCGTCAGTATGCATGTGTGGGCATATATAGTGTGTGTGTGTGTGTGTGTGTGGGCGTATGTAGTGTGTGTGTGTGTGTGTGTGTGTGTGTGTTGAGGTGTTAAGTTTAAGTCCAGTGTGTGTGTGCATAGAGTCAGCGCAGGAGAGTTAGTCACGAAGTACGACGATTCGGCGAAGTGCCGAAGGCGACAGCCAACAGCCAAGGTGATATTACAGACAACACTTCCCCCCCAAGGCATGACAACGTACACCCAACACCCCATAGAACCCCAGCGTAAATCTCAGCCAAGATACCCAATATGTCTCTTTTCTCAGAATGTCTCAGAACGTGTCAGCGACCGATGATGGATGGTGAAGCGTATAGTCTTACTTTCACAGTAAATGAACAGTTTAATGGTTGCTGAGTTCATGATACCAAAAATAAAAACACAGGAGAGGATTATGAGACTTTGGAGCTGTTGCAAAGTTTGCCCTCGAACCTCAAAAAAGATTGATTGCGATGATTAAGTTTCATTTGGGTTGAGTTCGGAAGTTGATATATTGACTTTAAGCCAAGCAGCTGTATCATTAAATCTTACACAAACAGTAATATTGTTTTTAAATTATTTTTTATAGCCATGCCCCAACTGTATTAGAACACTGTATGAAACTGTATTGAAGTGAACCAGATAGAGATACTACTTATTTTATCCAGCTGTGCTAGCTCTACTGTATATGAACTTGGTTGTGTTCGGTTCTACTAACCCATTCTACCTTTACATATGAGTAACTACTCATCTTCTCCGTCCATGCATTTATTGTGACCTCTTTTTGCCTGAGACATATGCTCAAAGTCAGTAACCTGCTCCTTACAGTAAAGTATGCAGAGTCATCATTATTAGACACTGCCTTATTACAAAAGCTCCATCATACTTTGCAATCGCGACCGGCGCTGAAAGAGCTCCGAGCTCCGTTCAGATTTAACAGGGATTCAGGATGTCGTAATGGGCTTGAAAGGCAATCATATTCCATTAGAGCTGAATTGGGTTAACGTGGAAGTGTGGTGTTCCGCGGCCGTGTATTGTGAGTGTTCCGACAGTTCCTGTCTGCTGCTGGAGAATGTTGTCCTCTCTTTGAGAGAGAGAGAGAGAGAGAGAGAGAGAGAGAGAGAGAGAGAGAGAGAGAGAGAGAGAGAGAGAGAGAGAGAGAGAGAGAGAGAGAGAGAGAGAGAGAGAGAGAGAGAGAGAGAGTCAAGTTCCAGGAAATAATTCAGCGGACTTGGGAAACGGTGCAGATCTGCATCGGTTGATGTGTTGGTATGGATGTTTGTGTGTGTGTCAGGCTCTGTTTGTGTATGTTTGTCTGTGTGAGGTTCTGTCAGTGTGTGTGTATCTGACAGGTTGCCAAAGAAACTCTGTGAAGACAGGATTGGAATAGAGAGGGGGGATAGGGGATGAGAGAGTAGAGGAACGAGATAGTGGTGTTCGGGAGTGCCTGTGAAGGGCTATGTGTAGGCTGGGTCTATGACGGTTCTGCAGAATAATTATGACACAATCTTCCTTCCTCAATCTACTTACAGTATATACAATATTCCTTTGTCTTCTGCACTCTTTCAGACCCTCACTTCCTCTCCAACCCATATCTTCCCCACAATCATCTTCCATCTTCAACACCTCTCTCTATCTTACCTCTTTTCATCCCTACCCCTCTATCTTCCCCTACCTGTCTCTTCCTCCCTCCTGTTCCTTCTCCACATCACTTCCTCTCTCTCTCTCTACTCCTGCCTCTTACTAACTTCTCTGACTCCCTTTCTCGCTCCTATACCTGCTCTCTATCTCAACCCCTCTCTTTGCCTCTCTTGCTCAACTCACCTCTCCTCCACTCTACTCTCTGTACCCATCCCCCCGAAAGCTGACACGGTAACACGATGTGACGCTCCCATGCACTCTCTCTCTCCTCTCTGTGTGGACATCACCTCTCACCATGCGACTACAGGCATTTACCAGAACTCTCCCGGCGTGGCCGATTGATCACAGCCATTGTGTCTGCCCAGGCCCTCCATTTTACACTTCAGTGTTCATGAAAAGGTGCTTTCGCCGGCCCGATCCGTCACCCCCCTCCCACCCCACAGAACAAAGTGGAGCGCCTGCTGGCCGATTCCCCAATGACATTTTCACAAGCGCACCTTCATCAATTTCACACCTCCGATGCCCTTCTATGGAGGGGGCGGGGGGAGAGGGGGGAGGGAAAATTGATGGGGGAGTGTTTGAGAGAGTAAACATGAGGTTTGAAGTTTGGGGAGTGGTGTGAGTTCTGCACAAACAGACAGGGTCATGTCCATTGTAGTAAGGGACAGTGCAAGGTCATCGATGCTATACATACATACCCCTATTGTTATGGTAATGCTTTTAGATTATTATTGTTCTGTATTAAATTGTTATTGATCATTAAGCATTCTCATGTTAATGATATTGTAAAATCATCTACCAGTGTAGTCCAATATTAATGTTGTTTTGTAACTATGAATATGGTTGAACTTTGTATATTGAAAAGACATTCCAATTCATTGTCCCTATCACAATGTACACACCTCTGAGTATTTGAGATTACTGTTTGCTGCCCCCTGTAGTTTGCATCTCTCCCTTTCTCTCTCCCTCAATCCATCTCTTTCTCTTTGATACTGTCATAAATAACACATACGCAATCCTATAAATCCAATGACATCATAAACGTTGTAATGGAAAATGTCTCTGCACGAGGTAAACATCCTATGTCCTCACTTCCTGCTTTCACCTTCTTGACACAAATAGGCCTTCATATAGGCAGCCAGCTGATCCATTTGAGAAGCACTTGAGTGATTGGTGAAGGTACTGTAGGAGAGCATGTAGAAGCTCAGGGGAGGCTAAGTAAATGTATTTGTGTTGGAGAGGCTGAATGCTACCTACGTCAGGAGTCACGTCAAGAAAGTGGAGTGGGAGAGGAGGAATGGGAGGGGAGGCAAGTAGAGAAATGAGAGGATAATCACGAGGGGAGGCAAGCAGGATAGAGAGACAGAGAGAGAGAGAGAGAGAGAGAGAGAGAGAGAGAGAGAGAGAGAGAGAGAGAGAGAGAGAGAGAGAGAGAGAGAGGAGGAACGTGAGGGGAGGCAATCAGAGATAGAGAGAGGAGGAAGGCGAGGGGAGGCAAGTGGAGAGAAAGAGAGAGAGGTGAGGTGCCTCGTTCATGGGCCTTTGGGTTTATGGGATTGCTCCCAGCTGTCTCTCTGTTTAGTGTATCCGTGGCGCCCATAATATCTTAATTGTTTCAAATTAAACGCTCGTAAAATTGCAAAGGAAATTAGTTTTCTCCCTGGCTAATTCAGTGACTACCCGACTTTCATCTGGGTACACTTTGAGTGTGGAGGCTTTTTAAAGAGGAAAAAGGCTCCCATACCGGATAATTTGTTTTATAGGTTGTCAATTTCCACCTTGTGCATGAGCTTGCATGTGTGTGTGTGTTTGTGTGCTTGTGTGAGCGTGTGTGTATGCATATGAATGTGTGTGATTGTGTGCGTTTGGCCGTGTGTGTGTGTGCGTGTGTGGAGAGTATCATTCTAACTGTCTAAATAACCCTGAGGAGGGGTAACACATCTATTCCCTCCCCCATGGCTTTCCTAAGACTCATTCCATGGGAGCACACATTCAAATCACTCAATCAGTAAAAGTGCCCTGAACGACATAAGCCATACTGTCACACTACACACACATATACATACAAGCACATAAACACACACACACACACATGTATACGCGCCAAGCTGAGATACAAAATCCATGTGTTTGTGTGTGTTTCTGTGCATGTATGTATACACTGAGTGTACAAAACATTAAGAATACCTGTTCTTTCCATGACAGACTGACCAGGTGAATCCAGGTGAAAGCTAGAATCCCTTATTGATGTCATTTGTTAAATCCACAACTCTATTAGGAAGGAGTTCTTAATGTTTTGTACACTCAGTGTATGTGTGTGTGTGTGTATTGTGACAGTACGGTTTATTCTTGGTGTTGAGCATGAACACACTGTATGTTAGTCTACATACCATATATTACATATTATATTCTGCATATTGGAGCTTATTTACACCTGCATGCCATGATACTTGAGACATTTCTGAACACAATTTGCACTCAAAATGCGTATCAGAAATTCCCATTAGCCCTAGTTAACCTGGCATATTTCCTCTCATTCTTAGATAAATACGGGGCCCAAACGAAGCCCACACCAGGCAAATACAGGGTCCAGTTACAGCTCATTAGACTGGTGGAGTGGAGTATTGTGATGGGGATGGCAAGTCAATTATCCCTAGCAAAACACCAGCTGAGATGGCTGACACCTCTTCACATGCAACCGGAGACTGATTTAAATGGAGCTGATCGTTCGGGATTGGAGAAGTAGAGAATGTGTCTGATCTGAATGGAATGGAGGCCAAGTGGGAAGGCTTTTGTTGATAAGTGTTATAAATGTTCGTAACACTTGATGTGAGCATAGGTATGTCCTTTATAAGTGTTTTTTTTGGGGGGGGGGGGGGGGGGTTTCTCTACGCATTGGTACTCAGGTCAACTACTGAGAGGTATTGCTAGCAATGATCTTACACCCTATGTCATAACACCTTCATAATCCTGTCATAGAATGACATAGTAATGTCAAAAGGAGTCATAACAACTGACATAGGCACGCGTGTCCACCCAATTATATAGCCTTACTAATATTAATATCAATGAAAAGTTCTAAACTGTAAACCTTTCTTTCAGGTTACTTAGCTAGCACACTAGTTCATATATTTCACTGTACATCTAACATTTGCTGAATGAGTACATTATGCAAACATATTCCATGAACTTTTAGGTCTTGGTCCCAAAAATGCCAGCTACTGCTTACCGTTGAGCGGAGCGTACTCAAATCTTATGTCAATACATGCCCCACTGTGTAATCTACCATATCTATTACATATCATCATCGCTTCACTGTCCTAATACCAGTGGCAAGTTTCACATGTTGAAAATCAAAGCTGTCATTCTTACGCAACACAACATAATTCCTGATCCAGACTTTACATTGCAAACACAGAAAATAATCTCTCTGACAGACAACATTGCTGTTATATGAAGTTAGACAGGGTGGGTTTTATATGCACAACTAAAATGTCAATCATATTTTGGGGAGTCAAAAGGGGGAGGGGTGAATATGTGATACGATAAAGATGGCATAACTACCGTAACGAGGCAATCGGAAGGACGCATACACTTTATATTCAAAAGTATGTGGACACCCCTTCAAATTAGTGGATTCGGCTATTTCAGCCACACCCGTTGCTGACAGGTGTATAAAATTGAGTACACAGCCATGCAATCTCCATAGACAAACATTGGCCTTAGTGAAGAGCTCAGTGACTTTCAGTGACCGTCACAGGATGCCAACTTTCCAACAAATCAGTTAGTCAATTTTTGGCCCTGCTAGAGCTGCCCCTGTCAACTGTAAGTGCTGTTATTGTGAAGTGGAAACGTCTAGGAGCAACAACGGCTCAGCCGCGAAGTGGTAGGCCACACAAGCTCACAGAATGTGACAACCGATGGGCTTCCAAGATCACCATGCGCAATGCCAAGTGTCGGCTGGAATGGTGTTAAGCGTGCCGCCATTGGAGCAGTGGAAACATGTTTTCTGCAGTCCGACGGATGAATCTGGGTTTGGCGGATGACAGGAGAACGCTACCTGCCCCAATGCATAGCCTCTGGGGCTAGGCTCCTTAGTTCCAGTGAAGGGAAATCTTAACGCTACAGCATACAATGACATTCTAGACATTCTAGAGTGGAGGCTGTTATACAGTCGCAGCAAAGGGTGGAAACAACTCTATATTAATAACCATGATTTTGGAATGAGATGTTTGATGAGCAGGTGTCCACATACTTTTGGTCATGTAGTGTATTATGTGGCAACATTTCGTATTAAATATTATGCGTCATTCCATATGATTATTTATTTATTTATTTATTTATAATCCCGATAATACCAATATTGACGTCATGATTAACCGATAGGTCACATTGGATTTAATCTGGACTGACATTAATGGATTCACTTTCTAGAGCATGAGCAGTATGTCAACGGTAGAATATTTTTTATATTGTATTTCCTAGTCCTCTTTCTTTACCCTTCTCCCTTTTTAGCACCTACATTCTTTCTTCTTTCCAACATCTTCTAGTTTCTTCTTTCAATGTTATATGGGACCATTATCTATTCCTCTCCTGTGTGTTTCTCTCTTTCCTCTCTTCCTCTTCCAATCTCCCCTAGTCCCCTCATTTTCATCTCTCTTCTCTCCTCTCCACTCTTTCTTTCGGGGGATTTTGCATGCACTCTCTCTTCCACTTCCCCTCTGCTCACAGCTCCTTCTCGCCCCTCTTGTCCTCGGTTCTCCTCCCATCCTCTCCTCCTATTTTGGAGGCACTACACTTTCCACTCCTCCTCTTCTCTGCATTTCCTCATCTCCATTCCCCTCCATCACCTACCTCATCAGTTTTTCATATTTGTCCTTCCTGCTTTTCTATTCTCCTCACTTCATTTTTCATTTGGCTCTAGTCTCGCTCTTTCCACCCTTTCTCTCTCCCTTGCCATCATTACCCTTTTCCTCCCCATATGTCCTCCTCTCTTCTCCACCACTCTCCTCTCTTCTCCACCTTTCTTTCTCCATTCTCTCTTGCCACACTCCTCACATCCACTTGTCCCCCCCGCATTCCCTCTCTTCTCCTCTCCCGTGTTTGTGCCCTTTCGCTCTGTGCACATCTAATGGCTGTGGTGTAATCCACTGGCTAATCTGCAGACAGCCTGTGTGACAAGGCATTAGCTCTGTGTCACTGCCTACCGCTGCCTCGCAGGGTCTCTGTGTGCGTGGGTGTGTGTTTGTGTGCCTCACACTCCGGCCCCATGCCGTCAGGATACACAGGCGTAAAATGGGCAACACCTCCTCTTAGAGTTCTGCTTGCTCTCTCTCTCTCTCTCTCTCTCTCTCTCTCGCTCTCTCTATGTCTCTCTATGTCTCTCTCTATGTCTCTATGTATCTCTCTGTCTCTATGTCTCTCTCTATGTTTCTCTCTATGTCTATCTCTATGTCTCTATGTTTCTCTCTATGTCTCTCTCTATGTCTCTCTCTATGTCTCTGTCTATGTCTGTCTCTATCAAATCAAATCAAATCAAATTTTATTGGCCACATGCGCGGAATACAACAGGTGCAGACATTACAGTGAAATGCTTACTATGTCTCTATGTCTCTGTCTCTATGTCTATGTCTCTATCTCTATGTCTCTATGTCTCTCTCTATGTCTCTATGTCTCTATGTCTATACAGTGGGGGAAAAAAGTATTTAGTCAGCCACCAATTGTGCAAGTTCTCCCACTTAAAAAGATGAGAGAGGCCTGTTAATTTTCATCATAGGTACACGCTACTGTATGACAGACATATTGAGAAAAAAAAATTCCAGAAAATCACATTGTAGGAATTTTTATGAATTTATTTGCAACTTATGGTGGAAAATAAGTATTTGGTCAATAACAAAAGTTTTATGTTACTTTTATATACCCTTTGTTGGCAATGACACAGTTCAAACGTTTTCTGTAAGTCTTCACAGGGTTTTCACACACTGTTGCTGGTATTTTGGCCCATTCCTCCATGCAGATCTCCCCCTAGAGCAGTGATGTTTTGGGGCTGTCGCTGGGCAACACGGACTTTCAACTCCCTCCAAAAGATTTTCTATGGGGTTGAGATCTGGAGACTGGCAGGGCCACTCCAGGACCTTGAAAGACTTCTTCTCCCTGGAAGCCTTTCGTTCCCGGGCGGTGTGTTTGGGATCATTGTCATGCTGAAAGACCCAGCCACATTTAATCTTCAATGCCCTTGCTGATGGAAGGAAGGTTTTCACTCAAAATCTCACGATACATGGCCCCATTCATTCTTTCCTTTACACGATCAGTTCCTGGTCCTTTGCAGAAAAACACCACCCAAAGCATGATGTTTCCACCCCCATGCTTCACAGTAGGTATGGTGTTCTTTGGATGCAACTCAGCATTCTTTGTCCTCCAAACACGACGAGTTATTGAGTTTTTACCAAAAAGTTTCATCTGACCATATGACATTCTCCCAATCCTCTTCTGGGATCATCCAAATGCACTCTAGCAAACTTCAGATGGGCCTGGACATGTACTGGCTTAAGCAGGGGGACACGTCTGGCACTGCAGGATTTGGGTCCCTGGTGGCGTAGTGTGTTACTGATGGTGGGCTTTGTTCCTTTGGTCCCAGCTCTCTGCAGGTCATTCACTAAGTCCCCCGTGTGGTTCTGGGATTCTTGCTCACCGTTCTTGTGATCATTTTGACCCCACGGGGTGAGATCTTGCGTGGAGCCCCAGATCGAGGGAGATTATCAGTGGTCTTGTATGTCTTCCATTTCCTAATAATTGCTCCCACAGTTGATTTCTTCAAACCAAGCTGCTTACCCTATTGCAGATTCAGTCTTCCCAGCCTGGTGCAGGTCTACAATTTTGTTTCTGGTGTCCTTTGACAGCTCTTTGGTCTTGGCCATAGTGGAGTTTGGAGTGTGACTGTTTGAGGTTGTGGACAGGTGTCTTTATACTGATAACAAGTTCAAACAGGTGCCATTAATACAGGTAACAGTGGAGGACAGAGGAGCCTCTTAAAGAAGAAGTTACAGGTCTGTGAGAGCCAGAAATCTTTCTTGTTTGTAGGTGACCAAATACTTATTTTCCACCATAATTTGCAAATCAATTAATTAAAATCCTACAATGTGATTTTCTGGAATTTTTTTCTCAATTTGTCTGTCATAGTTGACGTGTACCTATGATGAAAATTACAGGCCTCTCTCATCTTTTTTAAGTGGGAGAACTTGCACAATTGGTGGCTGACTAAATACTTTTTTTCCCCACTGTATGTATATGTCTCTATGTCTCTCTCTATGTCTCTATGTATCTCTCTGTCTCTCTCTATGTCTCTCTCTATGTCTCTCTCTATGTTTCTCTCTATGTCTATCTCTATGTCTCTATGTTTCTCTCTATGTCTCTCTCTATGTCTCTCTCTATGTCTCTCTCTCTCTCTTTCTCTCTCTCTCTCTCTCTCTCTCTCTCTCTCTCTCTCTCTCTCTCTCTCTCTCTCTCTCTCTCTCTCTCTCTCTCTCTCTGTCTCTCTCGCTCTCTCTCCTGGCACAATTGAACTAATAGAATAGTCAGACAAATTCCACCCATCTGGCACTCTACGCAGATTAAAGCAAATGCTTAAAGTATTTGAAACATTTAGAATAGTATTTGAACCAAGGTCTGCTACCAAGAAAGGGAGTAACTAGACGGTTATTTGTTATGTTATTTTTACAGTCTGCCCTTGTACCTTGACCTATGTGCAGTGCTGTTTGATTAGAGTTAGAGCAGGAGAAGGTGTCCGTCCTCGTTTCCTGCCTCTGTGGGAAAGCCCTGGAGTGGGCCAACGCGGTGTGGAACTAAGGAGGAGCCGCGTTGGAGGACTACGGGGAGTTCGCTCGCCTCTTTCGGTTGGTCTTCGATCACCTGCCCGAGGTTCGAGAGCCGGGCGAGCGGCTGGTCCACCTGAGGCAGGGGACGAGGACCGCGCAGGACTTCGCGTTGGAGTTTCGGACGCTGGCAGCGGGGTCCGGGTGGAACGAGCGGGCCCTGATAGACCACTTTCCCGATCACATGGTAGCAGCTGGGAACTTTATGGACAGGTCATTTGCACGCCGTCAAGGCATTTCATTGGTTCCCCTATCCATTCCACTCCCCATCAGAGCACTCGATAGTCGACCATTAGGGTCCGGGTTTGTTACGGAAGTCACTATACCAGTCACCATGATCACCCAGGAGACACATTATGAGCAGGTTATTTTTTCGATTATTGAGTCTCCTGCTTTCCCTGTGGTATTAGCACTCCCTTGGCTAGCACTCCACAACCCCACCTTCTCATGGCCGCAGAGGGCTCTCACGGGGTGGTCACGAGAGTGTCAGGGTAGGTGTCTAGATGTTTCCGTTGGGGCAACCACGGTGGAAAGTCCAGACGGTACCTCCATCATGCGCATTCCCCCCGAATACCTCAATTTGGGTGTGACTAAATTACCACCTCATCGGGCGGGGGATTGCGCGATAAACCTTCGGGTAGACACTGTACCTCCCAGGAGTCATGTGTACCCCCTGTCACAGGCTGAAACGGAGGCTATGGAAACATACGTCTCCGAGTCCCTGGGCCAGGGGTATATACGTACCTCCACTTCACCCGCCTCCTCAAGTTTCTTCTTTGTGAAGAAGAAAGACGGCAGTCTGCGCCCGTGCATTGATTATCGATCACTGAACAAGGAGAATATTAGATTTAGTTATCCTCTCCCCCTCATTCCTTCAGTGATTGAGTCAATGCATGGGGCATGCTTCTTCACTAAACTAGATCTCAGGAGTGCATACAACCTGGTGCGTGTTCGAGAGGGGGATGAGTGGAAGACAGCATTCAGCACAACCACGGGGCATTATGAATACCTGGTGATGCCGTACAGTTTAATGAATGCTCCATCCGTCTTCCAGTCCTTTGTGAACGAGTTGTTTCGGGACATGCTTGGTCGCGGTGTGGTGGTCTACATCGATGACATCCTGGTGTATTCCGCTACTCGCGCCGAGCATGTGTACCTGGTTCGCAAAGTGCTGGCCCGACTGTTGGAAAATGACCTTTATGCCAAGGCAGAGAAGTGTATGTTTTTCCAGCAGTCTCTCTCCTTCCTCGGATACCGCATTACCACCTCAGGTGTGGAGATGAAGGGAGATCACATTTCAGCCGTGAGTAATTGGCCGACTCCAACCACGGTTAAGGAGGTGCAGCGCTTCCTTGGCTTTCCCAACTACTATCAGAGGTTTATCCAGGGCTTTGGCAAGGTTGCCGCTCCCATTACATCCCTGTTGAAGGATGGGCCGTCCCGGCTCCGCTGGTCTGCTGAGGCTGACCTGGCCTTCAGGAGACTGCGGGGTCTGTTCACCTCAGCTCCGGTACTGGCCCACCCCGATCCATCACTACCGTTTGTAGTGGAGGTGGATGCGTCCGAGGTAGGGATAGGCGCTGTCCTGTCCCAACGCTCGGGCACGCCACCCAAGCTCCACCCCTGTGCCTTCTTCTCTAAGAAGCTCAGCCCGGCGGAGCAGAACTACGACATTGGTGATCGGGAGCTGTATGCTGTTGTCCGAGCTTCGACCGTGTGGAGGCATTGGCTCGAAGGGGCGAAACACCCTTTCCTCGTCTGGACGGACCACCGTAACCTGGAGTATATCCAGGCAGCAAGGAGGCTGAATCCTCGCCAGGCCAGGTGGGCTCTATTCTTCACCCGGTTTGATTTTACACTGTCATACATTCCGGGTACGAAGAACGTGAAGGCAGACGCACTGTCCCGGCTGTATGACAGAGAGGAGAGGCCCAGAGACAACACCCCCATACTCCCAGCCTCCTGCATTGTGGCGCCAGTAGTATGGGCGATGGACGCGGATATAGAGCAGGCATTACGCACATATCCAGCTCCACCGCAGTGTCCAGCTGGGCTGCGGTACGTGCCTGCTCTTATCCGTGATCGTCTGATCTTCTGGACACACACGTCACCCTCCTCTGGTCACCTAGGTATCGGTCGTACAGTGCGCTGCTTGATCGGAAAGTACTGGTGGCCTACCTTGGCTAAGGACGTGAGGGTGTACGTCTCCTCCTGCTCGGTGTGCGCCCAGAGTAAGGCACCTAGGCACCTCCCAGCGGGTAAGCTACAAACTTTACCAGTTCCACAACGACCATGGCCTCACCATAGTATTGGTTTTTTGACTGATCTTCCCCTCTCCCAAGGTAACACCACCATCCTGGTCGTTGTGGAACGCTTCTCCAAGTCCTGCCGCCTCCTTCCTCTGCCCGGTCTCCCCATGGCCCTGCAGACTGCAGAGGCCCTGTTTACTCACGTCTTACGGCACTACGGGTGCCAGAGGATATAATGTCCGACCGAGGTCCCCAGTTCACGTCCAAGGTTTGGAAGGTCTGGGGGTCTCGGTCAGCCTGACCTCTGGGTTCCACTCCGAGTCAAATGGGCAGGTGGAATGGGTAAATCAGGATGTGGGTAGGTTCCTGCGGTCCTACTGCCAGGACCGGCCAGGGGAGTGGTCGGTGTTCTTGCCATGGGCAGAATATGCCCAGAACTCTCTCCGCCACCCCTCTACTAACCTAACACCATTCTAATGTGTTTTAGGTTACCAACCGGTTCAGACCGAGGCTTCTGCGGTGGATGACTGGTTTCGGTGCGCGGAGGAGACATGGGACGCTGCCCACGTTCACCTCCAGCGTGCCGTGGATCGTCAGAAGGCCAACGCTGACCGTCACCGCAGTGAGGCCCCGGTCTTCGTACTGGGAGATCGGGTCTGGCTCTCGACCCGGAATCTGCCCCTCCGCATCCTCCTGGCCGTCCCCGAGGCCGGGGTCGGCGCGCTGCTGGAGCTGCACGTCAAGGGGGGGTACTGTCACGACTTCGGCCGAGGCTGCCTCCCCTCCTTGTTCGGGCAGGCTTCGGCATTCGTCATCACCGGCTTACTAACCATTGCTGCTCCAATCATCATCACAATTGTCTTGTTTTGTCAATCACACACACCTGGTTCCTATCCCATAATTAGTCTGTGTATAAGTGCTCCCTCTGCCCCTTGTCCTTGTGGGTGATTGTTATTTGTGAGAGTAGTGTAGCTCGGTGGAGCTACTCGTAACATATTGTTGCCAGGGTAGATTTTCCCCTGTGTCTATGTATTGTTGGATATCTGTTACAGTGTATTTGCCAGGGATGATAGTTTCCCCTGTGCCGGTTTCGTTGATCGCTATTTAAGCGCATTTGTGTGTCTACGAAGGAATAAACTCTGTATTCGGTGATTACCCTCCTGCGCCTGACTCCTTTCCATCACACTCATCACACTGTTGGACTAAATATTACACCCTAGATCAGCTAGATGCAGGCAAGAGTGTGCAAGGAGGTATTGAATGTGTCACTGTTTGTCACTTTGCTTACAAAAAATGTATTTAGACCCTGTGCACCTATGTTGTAAACTTTAATTCGTAGGCTAGGTTGTAGAAACCTCATGATCTGTATAGGGAAAATTGGAGTATCATGTAGTAGCTTAAACCTATCGATGTTACATTGAGCTGGGTGAATGGAATATGAAAGACAGTCATCCAATATGCTGTAATAGAAATAAGGCCATGCTCATAACATTTAAATGGCACAGACCACCACTGGTGTGTGTGTATGTTTGTGTGTGTTCGTGTCTGTGTGTGTGTGTGTGTGTGTGTACCGACACACAATCTCCTCCCTCATCTTAATCGCTGGCTCAGCTCTGTTTTGCCAAAACCCCCCGACAAGCGCTCAATCACACCTAATACCTGTCCCTTCTCTCTTTCATCCCCTCTGCTTCTATCCTCTCCATCCCCTCTCTCCTTTTCTTCAACAAGCCCCAGACCAAGACCTCCATCTCTCCCTGTGATCCCGTTATTGTGCTTGACCCCATCAGATCTGTGTGTGTGTGTGTGTGTGAGTGTGTATGTGTGTGCGTGCGTGCGAGCCTGTATGTGTGTGTGTACTTGTGTCTGTGTGTGCGAGGGTGTGTGTGTGTGAGGGTGTGTGTGTGTGCAAGTGTGTGCGTGTCCACGGCAGATCTGTCGGCTAGCCACACAGATTATCCAGACAGCAGTCGGACACAATGGACTCCCGGTTTGAAGTGGAAGAGATTGCCTGATCCCCTGTAGCTGATAAGCTCCGCCCCCAGTGCTGGGCTTTAGGATATGAGAAGGTCCGAAGCAGGAAGGAAGGGAAGAAGTTAATCACTCTGGTTAGGCTTTTCAAAGGGGATAAGGGAGACAGAAAAAAGGAGGGGTGTGTTCGGTTGGAATTGAACCGGGCTGGCTAGAGTGATTGATTGATAATGTAGATTGCCAGACTTGTTGATTGATTCTTTGAGCTGCCTGTGTGTAAAAAAATGCATAGTGGATCCTAGAAAGACTTATAAGCCTTTATGACACGTCAAGCGTCCTTTATAATACATTATGGCTGTACATGTATTCATGATACAATACGAAACAGTGGTGGTATAATAGTGCAACTACTCATATGGTCTTTGAAAGCTTGTATCCTGAATGCATTACATGCATTGCATTTCCTTGGTAGCTGTCACCATTCATTCTTTAAAAATCTATGATAACTGCACTTTAACTGTTTTGGATAAGAATACATCTATTCCAACAGTTTGCCTTTTTCCATTAAACCATCCTTCAAACTTCCCAATGTGTTTGCCACCACAGGGAGGACACCTCTACCATCCAAATGGGAGATATAGAATGCGATCCTTCATTCATTTCTCCATAGTAAAGACAAGAGACTCTTATGAACACAGCTTGCTAAAGTGCTGTCAATGTCTTGATTTAGATGATTCACTCGTTCGTAGCCTCCGAACCACGTTGCCTGTGCCAGCTGTTGTTTGACAGATAATGTAGGATTCTTCCTGCACTGTACAAAGATACAACTGGGAAGTTTTAGCAGCTGGACAAGCAGCTCACGATGGGGCTCTGTAATATCCAAGCTGGTATTTGAAGGTACCTGGGGTAAAACATAATCACTTGGGATAGTTCTGGGAAAGTTCTGAAATGCTTTACTGCAATGTGTGAAGATGACTTTGTCATATATCACTTTTGATCAATTAGAACGTAATATAGCGAATTGTATGACCTTATGTTATTATCTATAACTACACCACTAATTTACTCTGTATACTGTATAAGGCATTGATTAACGTTACTTTATAGCCACACCACTCCGTAAAAATCACAAACTACATTCTCACCAATGACAAATTAATATAACATTGTTGTTAATGGAACATTGCAGATTTCACAACAGGCCCATTGACCCGACCGCGCTAAGACTCTGTAGTAACTTCACAGGCTGAGTGTGAGGTGTATACTTTGTGTGAGGGGTTCACGTTTACTCTGACACACACATGCACACACACACACTCACACACATGCACACACACATGCACACACACACACACACACACACACACACACACACACAAACTGAACGAGAGACCTCTCGGTTCCCGGGGCAAAAACCCTGTGCTATCCTGGAGCACGAGTACAGGACATTGCAAGGCTGCTTCCTATCCTTCTATGACAGATGCTGGGGGCTGACACTGTCATAGTCCATGTGGGATCAAATTACATTAGAAGGGCTAGCTCGGAACTGCTAACAATTGATTTTAAAGAACTGATTCTAGCTCTGAACGTTCCCAAAAAGTGGCCAATTATTTCAGGCCCGGTACCATCTTTGGGTCGCGGCTGTGAGAGATTCAGCAGGCTACTGGCATTTCATCTGGCTAAAAGATTACTGTAGCTCTGTTGGCATAACTTTGACATTCAATGCTGCAGACATTTTTTGGTACCCTTCCCCAGATCTGTGCCTTGACACAATCCTGTCTCGGAGCTCTACGGACAAATCCTTCAACCTCATGCCTTGGTTTTTGCTCTGACATGCACTGTCAACTTAGCAAAGGGTCTGAATACTTATGTAAATAAGCACTCCACCAATCAGGCCTTTATGGTAGAGTGGCCAGACAGAAGCCACTCCTCAGTAAAAGGCACATGACAGCCCACTTGGAGTTAGCCAAAAGGCACCTAAAGACTCTCAGACTATGAGAAACAAGATTTTCTGGTCTGATGAAAACCAAGATTGAACTCTTTGGCCTGAATGCCAAGCGTCACATTTGAAGGAAACCTGGCACCATCCCTACGGTGAATCATGGTGGTGGCAGCATTACATTTTTTTACATTTTAGTCATTTAGCAGATGCTCTTATCCAGAGCAACTTACAGTTAGTGAGTGCATACATTTTCATACTGGCCCCATGTGGGAATCGAACCCACAACCCTGGTGTTGCAAGCGCCATGCTCTACCAACTGAGCTACACGGGGGGCCACAGCATCATGCTGTGGGGATGTTTTTCAGCAGCAGGGACTGGGAGACTAGTCAGGATCGAGGGAAAGATGAACGGAGCAAAGTACAGAGAGATTCTTGATGAAAACCTGCTCCAGAGCGCTCAGGACCTCAGACTGGGGCGAATGGGATAAACTCCCCAAATACAGGTGTGCCAAGCTTGTAGCGTCATACCCAAGAAGACTCGAGGCTGTTTCAATCTTTACTAATGACCTGCCACTGGCTCTGAGTAAAGCATGTGTGTCTATGTATGCAGATGACTCAACACTACACACATCAGCTACTATAGTGAGTGAAATGACTGCAACACTTAACAAAGAGCTGCAGTCAGTTTCAGAATGGGTGGCAAGATATATTTGAAAAACTAAAATAATTGTATTTGGGACAAATCATTCACTAAACACTAAACCTGAACTAAATATTGTAATGAATAATGTGGAAATTGAGCAAGTTGAGGAGACTAAACTGCTTGGAGTAACCCTGGATTGTAAACTGTTATGGTCAAAACATATTGATGCAACAGTAGCTAAGATGGGGAGAGGTCTGTCCATAATAAAGTGTTGCTCTGCCTTCCTTACAACAATATCAACAAGGCAGGTCCTACAGGCCCTAGTTTTGTCGCACCTAGACTACTGCCCAGTGGTCAGGTGCCACAAAGAGGGGCTTGGCAAAATTACAACTGGTCCAGAGCAGGGCAGCACGGCTGACGCTTAAATGTACACATATAGCTAACATTAATAGTATGCATGTCAATATCTCATGGCTCAATGTAGAGGGGAGATTGACTTCATCACTACTTGTATTTGTGAGAGGCATTGACATGTTGAATGCACCAATCTGTCTGTTTAAACTACTAGCACGCAGCTCGGACACCCATGCATACCCCACAAGACATACCACCAGAGGTCCAGAACAGACAATGGGAGGTGCACAGTACTACATAGAGCCATGGCTACATGGAACTCTATTCCACATCAAGTAACTCACTCAAGCAGTAAAATCTGATTCAAAAAACAGATAAAAATACACCTTATGGAAGGGCGAGGACTGTGAAGAGTCACACACACAGGTACAAAAACACATAACATACACACTATACACACACATACACCTGGATTGTGTCTTGAAGTAGAGTAGTGGTCGGAGGACATACACTTAATGTATTGTGAAATCTGTTATAATGTTTACTATTTTTATTATAATGTATATTGCTGCCTTAATTTTTGCTGGACCCCCACCACCACCACCCGAGAAGCAGGAGTAAGAGTTACTGCAGTTTTATTGATCGATCTTAATTATACGACTCAATAGAATTTACTGCTTTCAGCTCAACCATCAGCAGCCATTTCTACGGCAGAGTATTGAGTTGGGCAATCACTCCTAATGGCATGAGTTATCGCGACTAAAGATAGATGGGGCATAAATTCTGTCTAGGAGCCACGTTGTCCAATGAGATCAAGATGGAGATCACAATTATATGGTTGTTGTTTTCCTACTACGTTGATATGCTCCTTCAATGAATGATAGGTGGACCATAAAGAGTCGTCCAAGTGAACAGTGTTGGATGTTGAATGACGTCATCCCATTGCTGTATAAATCCCCTATCTCTTACTTGTTAAGCACTGACAGTCACACTCTTGCTTCCACTGTTGTCCAACCCACAATCAGGGCCCATATTCAGAAAGGGTTTCAAAGTATGAATATGGGCCCAGACCCTCTTCCAAGAATGAGACTTCACTGATCCCAACTGTATTTCATTAGAAATTAACAGTCTAGTATACATCCTCTCCAATCATAAACCATCCAATAAACAAGACGCTACTCTTGAGACTTACAGAGGTGTGATTAGTGCCATTAAGTCAAACGATTCCACATGCAGTTCGATAACATGAAATACAACACGTAACACCCAGCCATGTTAAGGCTAATTGCGAGGTGCACTCGGAGAACTGATGCCGAGCTTCGAACTTCTGAGTAGCTCATCATAATTAAAACATAAATTGGAGCCATTGAAAGGTATGCAGTAAAGACCAGCCCTCAGCTAGGGGTATTGATTTCCCTGCATACCTCGAAACAATTGCTCTGATTTGTGCACAGTAAATTATAGGAGTCTATAAATAAAATCAATAACAAACAAGCCAAACAAACTCTCCAAACAATGGCCTGTGAATTACAATCAGCCAATTCTGCTCTGTTTTGAGGGAGTCGGGCACAATTGAGAGATGCAGGCTGTGTCCTAAACGACACCTTATTTCCTACATAGTGCCCTACTTTTGACTGGTCAAAAGAAGTGCACTATAGGAAAAAGGGTGCCATTTGGGATGAAGACACAGTGTCCAACATGGAGGAAGAGTTCAATGTTCAATATGTGAGAATTCTATTTAAAACGGTGAATTAATGAACGCTTCATTGATTTGGTTAAATAGCGTTGGGTCCATTGAGAGAAGTAGTCTATGAAATTACGAGTAAGAGTCAATGTTGGAATGGAGACAATATTCGAATAAAAATGAACAAACTGTTTTGTGTTTCAAGTTAGTTTGTTAATGATCATGACCCAAATGATAGTTAATCTAAAACACTGGCATTTCTACTGAGAACACACGTTGTTAAAGTTATATTTACACAAACAATATATCTGTCTATCCATCCATCTGTCTGTTTGTCTCTCTCTTTCTCTCTTTCTGTTTCTCTCTGTGTATCTATGAGTGTGAGTGAACAGCAATGATAGGGGCTCAATAGCATAAGGAAGTGACCTAACATACCTGCCCAATGGGAGATGAGGACATTGTTGTGTCTGTTGTCGAGGATTGGAATGGGCCCACAACTACTAATACATAGAAACTCTAATCCAAAAATGTAGTTATGTAATTTCACAAGCATGCTTCTCTCAATGCTGTTACACAACCGTTGTCAGTGCAGCAGCATTGGCATAAGCCTATACTATAACAATGTCCACATTACATTTGTGCAGAAGTGCATTGAAATACAACATTACAACACAGCGACACCATACACAGTGCCATATGTGCCCATAGCCCTGTGTCTCTCCTCTATCGGGCCGACATAGCGTGACAAACCGAAAAGGGAACAACAGCTATCATCCGTCAGCCATGTGTTACAGCTGAGATAGTTTTATCTAAAATGGCCGCTGGCAGCAACCCACACTGCAAGTCACACCTGAACCCCACTGCTCAGTTAGACTAAGTTGTGCCTCCATCTTAGAGTAGAGTGTGATAGAAGAGAATCAACAGAAAAGGGATGTTATATACAATGGTAGTTCTTGCCAAGGTGGATTTGGTAACACTTTACAATTAGGTACCCTTTACAAAGGCTGTTACCGTTGATTTGATCACGAAGAGGCTTCACTAGATTGATAAAGATGAAATAAATACAGAAACAAAAACAAATTAAAACTAATGGGTTACAAAACTGTTAAACTTTGCAAGTTATATTGCCATTCAATCATCTCAGGCACATAATACTATAAATAAGAGTCTCTAAAGACATACCTGAGCTAATAACACATCAAGTGTTTATGCATATGTTATTACACATAAATAATCATCTAATAACACATGGATAAGCATGTAATAACTCAATAATAACCCATATGGTGTGCAATATTGCAGTATCCACTGACTGATGTGTCACATGTACCTAATGTAGCCTTTAATCCATGGGCAGAGCATTCCCTGATTTCCAGGGATGTCTCCCCTCCCTCTTCCAGACTAATTCACATGCCCAATGTGTCATCCTTCAGTACAGCCCTGCCAACCCCACATCTGGAGAAAGTGAGAGTTCAGCCAACACTGGCACTGAGGTGAGCCATGGAGGAAGACAGAGAAATAGGGAGAAAGAGTGAGAGAGAGAGACATACAGAGAGAGAGAGAGAGGGGGAGTGAGAGAGAGAGAGAGAGAGAGAGAGAGAGAGAGAGAGAGAGAGAGAGAGAGAGAGAGAGAGAGAGAGAGAGAGAGAGAGAGAGAGAGAGAGAGAAATAGAGAATGAGCTAGATAGAGAGAGAAGAGAGGGAGAGAGAGAGAGAGAGAGAGAGAGAGAGAGAGAGAGAGAGAGAGAGAGAGAGAGAGAGAGAGAGAGAGAAGGAGGGAAATAGAGAATGAGCTAGATAAAGAGAGAGAGAGAGAGAGAGAGAGAGAGAGAGAGAGAGAGAGAGAGAGAGAGAGAGAGAGAGAGAGAGAGAGAGAGAGAGAGAGAAAGTTGTGGACGGGGAGAGGATGGACAAAGAGAGAGGGAGAGATAGAGAGAGAGCGAGGTGGGGAAGAGAGGGAGTGTTATGGGTTTCCCTCAAAGCGCCTTTCATCTGCCTTCATATCACATCGCCCCTGCCTGAGACGCACATCTACACACACACACAACACACACATACACACAACACACACACACACACACACAACACACACATGTGTACTCACTCACACACACACACACACACATTATTTGCATACACATACACACATTCACACCCAAAGCATGCACACAAACTTACACTCACACACACACACACACACATTACACAAACACACACACGCACACATATGGACACACCATTGGATGACACACATGATACACACACTTCCAAACACACATTTTTATATCACACAAACAGGCACATACAGTATGTATACAGAGTCTTCTATTCACTATACAGACTGACACAGTTACAAAAACTCTCTCACACACACATTCCCGCCTGACTAGCCCGGCGTCTAGTCCATATATTTCTGCGATGAATGGATCTCCAACCTGATTCAACATTAGAGGAAGGACAAAAAGCAGGAGGCCAAAGCAGAAAAGGGAATGGTAAACAGGTGCATAGAGGAACCTCACTCAAATACACACACACACACACACACACACACACACACACACACACAGGGCAGTACGAAACACGGGGAAAGGCTAGCGGCGGAGAACAGACAAAATAAATTAAAAGAGAAGCACTAACAGGAGCTGACGTGTCCACAGCATATTTTTAATTATGCCTCGACTACCTCAGCCTGTTTCAACAACTTCTCACTACAGTAAGATAGGACCACACAGAGGAAGCATACAGTTGAAGTCGGAAGTTTACATACACCTTAGCCAAATACATTTAAACACAGTTTTTCACAATTCCTGACATTTAATCAGAGTAAGAATTCCCTGTCTTAGGTCAGTTAGGATCACCATTTTTTTTAAGAATGTGAAATGTCAGAATAATAGTAGAGATAATTATTTATTTCAGCTTTTATTTATTTCATCACATTCGCAGTGGGTCAGAAGTGTACATACACTCAATTAGTATTTGGTAGCATTGCCTTTAAATGGTTTAACTTCGGTCAAACGTTTTGGGTAGCCTTCAACAAGCTTCCCACAATAAGTTGGGTGAATTTTGGCCCATTCCTCCTGACAGAGCTGGTGTAACTGAGTCAGGTTTGTAGGCCTCCTTGCTCACACACTCTTTTTCAGTTCTGCCCACAAATGTTCTATAGGATTGAGGTCAGGGCTTTGTGATAGCCACTCCAATACCTTGGCTTTGTTGTCCTTAAGCCATTTTGCCACAACTTTGGAAGTATGCTTGGGGTCATTGTCCATTTGGAAGACACATCTGCGACCAAGCTTTAACTTCCTGACTGATGTCTTGAGATGTTGCTTCAATATATCCACATAATTTTCCTTCCTCATGATGCCATCTATGTTGTGAAGTGCACCAGTCCCTCCTGCAGCAAAGCACCCCCACAGCATGATGCTGCCACCACCGTGCTTCACGGTTGGGATGGTGTTCTTTGGCTTGCAAGCTAACCCCTTTTTCCTCCAAACATAATGATGGTCATTACGACCAAACAGTTCTATTTTTGTTTCATCAGACCAGAGGACATTTCTCCAAAAAGTATGATCTTTGTCCCCATGTGCAGTTGCAAACCGTAGTCTGGCTTTTTTATGGCGGTTTTGGAGCGGTGGCTTCTTCCTTGCTGAGCGGCCTTTCAGGTTATGTCGATATAGGACTTTGCTGTTGTTCTGGGATTGATTTGCACTTTTCGCACCAAAGTACGTTCATCTCTAGGAGACAGAACGCGTCTCCTTCCTGAGCGGTATGACGGCTGCGTGGTTCCATGGTGTTTATACTTGCGTACTATTGTTTGTACAGATGAACGTGGTACCTTCAGGCGTTTGGAAATTGCTCCCAAGGATGAACCACACTTGTGGAGGTCTACCATTTTTTTCTTTAGATTTTCCCATGATGTAAAGCAAAGAGGCACTGAGTTTGAAGGTAGGCCTTGAAATACACCCACAGGTACACCTCCAATTGACTCAAATGCTGTCAATTAGCCTATCAAAAGCTTCTAAAGCCATTACATCATTTTCTGGAATTTTCCAAGCTGTTTTAGGCACAATCAACTTAGTGTATGTAAACCTCTGAGCCACTGGAATTGTGATACAGTGAATTATAAGTGAAATAATCTGTCTGTAAACAATTGTTGGAAAAATGACTTGTGTTCACAAAGTAGATGTCCTAACCGACTTGCCAAAACTATAGTTTGTTAACAAGAAATTTGTGGAGTGGTTGAAAAACGTGTATGTAAACTTCCGACTTAAACTGTATATAGGTTAAGGGAGTTCAATATGTTACTTTGCCTATACAGTCTCCTGAGATATATGTTCCATTTCAGTAAAATGTCACAATGGAACATTTTGCTTATAAACCCTTTAGGTTATGTGTGGTTCAGTTGGTAGAGCATGGCAATTGCAATGCCAGGGATATGGGGTGTTAAACTCCAGTGTTAATACTAAATTGTAATTACTTTGCACTATGGCCTATTTATTGCCTTACCTCCATAACTTACTACATTTGCACACACTGTATATATTTTTTCTATTTTCTATTGTGTTATTGACTGTACATTTTTGTTTATTCCATAAGTCTTGCAACACCAGGGTTGTGGGTTCATTTCCCACAGGGGGCCAGTATGAAAATGTATGCACTCACTAACTGTAAGTCGCTCTGGATAAGAGCGTCTGCTAAATGACAAAAATGTAACTCTGTGTTGTTGTTGTTTTTATCACACTGCTTTGCTTTATCTTGGCCAGGTCGCCGTTGTAAATGAGAACTTGTTCTCAACTGGCTTACCTGGTTAAATAAAGGTACCTTATCCATCTAGCTGAATTGTCTTAATATCCTGAAATAAGATATTTGGATATAATTCTTAAGAGATAATTCCATAAGATCAATAAAAACAAGGCTATGGTCAGTAAAATAGCAACACTTTTTTTTGCAGCTAATAACTTTAATTTTCACTAAAGCACCACAGTAAGGTGTTCGACTTCCGTTCACCATCAGCAGGAAACCAATAATACATCGATTGTCATATTTAAAGAGGTTTTGAATAAAAAACCATCAAATTCACCATATTAAACCAAACCAAACAATATTGCAGTGTAGTCAAACATGAACTGGCACACATTCAAAGGCCCAATACTTGTGGCCACAGGTTCCCTCAATTTGTGTGAAGTTAATACACACACACACACACACACACACACACACACACACATGTACAAAAACAAAAGCACCCTCACACACGTGTCATCATGTGCATCCATGTTATTAATGAAAGGCCCGAAGGCCCATTCCGCAGCCGTGCCAGTCTCTGCGCGTTCCCACAATGCATCGCTCAGCTGCTAACAGGGACGATGGGTGAGGGAGACCATTTATCACTGTCAGACGCGGCTGAGCGCAAGTTCTTATTGGCTGGGCAGGACTCAGCGACTGCTAAAGCAGCATGCTGATCTCTTGCACAATGATAATTAAACAGAATTGAGAAAAGAGCAACGGGCTTTCTCTCTCTATTTTTCTGTTTCTTTCTCTCTCTCTACCCTCTAAGATTTCCATTCTGCCTGTGCCAGCACACATGCAGTCCACAGACAATTCAAGTGAAGAAATAAAGGCAGCTACTGTAAAATGGCAAAATATGAAAAAAAACATAACTGCTGGGATATGATGGCGGTTGAAAATGTGTTATTACTCAAATAAGTATTATTGCGCCACACCATCAGAATGATTTGATGTAACACTGGTCCAACCAACATGGTACAATGGGACCTTCACTGGAGCACACACACACACACACACACACACACACACACACACACACACACACACATATACAGCCCCCCGCCACACACACCCTCACTCACTCACACACTCACTCACACCCTTTTGTCAGTCTCTATGAGTTATTCTAATGAACTTAGTGTCAACCAAAGGTCGATGTTTCTGACAAAATCAGTGTAACCTATGGACCATCATGATATGTGTCCACAAATAGCATATGAGATCACTATCACTTCCACACAAACATGACAAAACACACTAACCTACCTTTCAGCACCCAAGCAACTGTCCCAATGATTCAAGAGCTGCAAGACAAAAGACAAGACACATTAGATTACAAATCAATCATCCTCTATTGTTCAAATGGGAAAATGAAACTTGGTTAGGCAGAATTAAATGTTGTCTCAAGACTCAATGTATCCATGAACACTTATACGACTTCTCAATCATAATCAACAAAACACATTGTGAGTCGTACTAACATAGTACCTCAGCAGTGAGAATTGAGTTCCAACTAAATCAAACATTTGTGTTCATTGCTTTGTACAGTGTAAAGGGCAAATCATTTATTATGAGCAGATTACATTTGGCAGGCATATGTGTCTGCACTTACGCCTCCTAATTCCGCCATTGTTAAAACTTCACACGGCGATATTCAATCACTGCACCGATGTAGTTTATCTCCCATCTATTTCACTGGGCAAAACAGTTTTTTGAACTTAATTCAAATCAAAAGGTCAGAGATTGTGGCTCGGGAGCATTGCCACTGATTGTGTGCATATACTGGTACTCAAGGTCTCCTAGACTAATCCGCGGTTCACTTGCAGTCAAAGAAACAAAATGAGTTCTACTTCTGATAAACAGGATATCTGTATGATGCGTTCCCCCTTTCTTTTCAGTCGATAGTAGGCGCAGATGCCAACGCAATAGATTTTGTTTGGAGCATATGATTGCAGAGTATATGGAGGCTAAAAGTACTGTATGTGAATGGCTACTGTCGAAGTGGCAAGGGTTTGAATTGATGTGCTGTTTATATGCAAGCTGTATATCACAGTCGTTGAGGAGAAATGGTAATTTGATATGTAACAATACTGCCATATACACATCCGCTGCACTGGGGAAATGCTTGAAGGAATTGGGGCTTCGTTTTAATTATTATTATTATTTTATATCAGTTGTCACATTTTGTCAGCCAACCAATAGGGGTATCACTTTTACAAATGAGGCAATGGAATTGCCTCTGCTGTGAGAACATTTCAATGCAATACACCTTATTTTTGCAACGGTTACACCCAATAGTTATCCTAATCAGTCAAAGATGTCCCAACAAATACCAGGACAAACACCCCATCACATCCTCAAAGGAATTAGTTATGTACTACAAGCCATACCTATATTCAATGTTTCAGTGAATGATTGAAAAAGCACTTAATTATTTATAAATATTTATTAATACATTCACACAAATTGCTTCTTGGAAATCAGTTTTTACTTTTTGTTTGAAAATGCTTGAAAGGCCCATTTTGAAACAACCCAACCGTCTGCTCTCCCCTACTGTTGATATTAGATGCTCTATAATTTGACTGCTGAATAGCTGCCATCTGCGAAAGGTCAGTAAGCATTCGCCAGTGGAGGCACTGTACATACAGTGGCCCTAGTTGGATTGCAGAAACAGGGAGGGGATGGGATAGGGGAGGGTTTGGAGGAAAAGGATAGACTGAATCAACAGATTTGATCAATTCCTCAAAAACGGATCCTATCTCTGGGACTGGTGGCGCCATGACAACAAGGAATGTCGCACAAGATTAATTGTAGCACCCCTGTGATCAGCAGGCAGTGAGAGGGCCAACCATCGGGTCCTGACTCCCTCTATGATTTATAACCAATAATTGGGCATGAATGGGGCCTCCGAGGCACTATCAGGACCCCGCAGGGTGCCTGCTTTGAGACACAAATAGGGTTGAAATCAATCTGTTTCCCGTGTGCTGATATGCTACGAGGGCGTGCACAGCAGCGGTGGAGACACAGCAAAAATCCATCTTCAATTTCACGAGCCCCACAAAACGGAGTCTGGCAGCTGTGAGAGAGGTATATTCCCTTCAAATAGACCTGTGCCAGCAGGGGCGTCATGCACCCCAAATGATCTGAGGGGGCACACAGTACGTGAGGATGGTTGGAGGGTAGGTGCCCAACATAACAATGTGGTGGTGTGTTGGACACAGACACTCATATATAGAAGTATATACAGTTGAAGTCAGAAGTTTACATACACCTTAGCCAAATACATTTCAACTCAGTTTTTCACATTTCCTGACACTTAGTCCTAGTAAAGATTCCCTGTCTTAGGTCAGTTAGGATCACCACTTTATTTTAAGTATGTGAAATGTCAGAATAATAGTAGAGAGAATTATTTATTTCAGATTTAAATTCTTTCATCACATTTCCAGTGGGTCAGAAGTTTACATACACTCAATTAGTATTTGGTAGCATTGCCTTTAAATTGTTTAACTTGGGTCAAACGTTTCGGGTAGCCTTCCACAAGCTTCCCACAATAAGTTGGGTGAATTTTGGCCCATTCCTCCTGACAGAGCTGGTGTAACTGAGTCAGGTCTGTAGGCCTTGCTCGCACACTCTTTTTCAGTTCTGCCGACAAATGTTCTATAGGATTGAGGTCAGGGCTTTGTGATGGCCACTCCAATATCTTGACTTTGTTGTCCTTAAGCCATTTTGCCAAAACTTTGGAAGTATGCTTGGGGTCTTTGTCCATTTGGAAGACCCATTTGCGACCAAGCTTTAACTTCCTGACTAATGTCTTGAGATGTTGCTTCAATATATCCACATAATTTTCCTTCCACATGATTCCATCTATTTTGTGAAGTGCACCAGTCCTTCCTGCAGTAAAGCAACCCCACAGCATGATGCTGCCACCCCCGTGCTTCACAGTTGGGATGGTGTTATTCGGCTTGCAAGTCCCCCCCTTTTCCTCCAAACATACCAATGGTCATTATGGCCAAACAGTTCTATTTTTGTTTCATCAGACCAGAGGACATTTCTCCAAAAAGTACGATCTTTGTCCCCATGTGCAGTTGCAAACCATAGTCTGGCTTTTTTATGGCAGTTTTGGAGCGGTGGCTTCTTCCTTGCTGAGCAGCCTTTCAGGTTATGTCGATATAGGACTTGTTTTACTGTGGATATAGATACTTTTGTACCTGTTTCCTCCAGCATCTTCACAAGGTCCTTTGCTGTTGATCTGGGATTGATTTGCACTTTTCGCACCAAAGTACGTTAATCTCTAAGAGACAGAATGCGTCTCCTTCCTGAGCGGTATGACAGCTGAGTGGTCCCATGGTGTTTATACTTGCGTACTATTGTTTGTACAGATGAACGTGATACCTTCAGGCGTTTGGAAATTGCTCCCAAGGATGAACAATAGGATTTTTTTCTGAGGTCTTGGCAGATTTCTTTTGATTTTCCCATGATGTCAAGCAAAGAGGCACTGAGTTTGAAGGTAGGACTTAAAATACATCCAAAGGTACACCTCCAATTGACTGAAATTATGTAAATTAGCCTATCAGAAGCTTCTAAAGCCATGACATCATTTTCTGGAATTTTCCAAGCTGTTTAAAGGCACAGTACACTTAGTGTATGTAAACTTCTGACCCACTGGAATTGTGATAAAGTGAATTATAAGTGAAATAATATGTCTGTAAACAATTGTTGGAAAAATTACTTGTGTCATGCACAAAGTAGATGTGCTAACTGACTCGCCAAAACTATAGTTTGTTAACAAGAAATGTGTGGAGTGGTTGAAAAACGAGTTTTAATGACTCCAACCTAAGTGTATGTAAACTTACGACTTCAACTGTAAAGCCTGTCTGTATTCCTGATTGCTGTAACCGTTAGCTTACCTGTGTAATATTGACACAAACTCAGAAACACTTGTTTTGCAAACTTGGTCCTGTTTTACCAACTGCTGTGCTGATCAATGGGCAGTTATTTACCTCTGTCAAATGAATATGTAGCTTAAAGTTAGAAATACAGTGTAGACATTGTTAATGTTGTAAATGGCTATTGTAGCTGGAAACGGCTGATTTTTTATGGAATATCTACATAGGTGTACAGAGGCCCATTATCAGCAACCATCAGTCCTGTGTTCCAATGCCACGTTGTGTTTGCTAATCCAAGTTTATCATTTTAAAAGGCTAATTGATCATTAGAAAACACTTTTGCAATTATGTTAGCACAGCTGAAAACTGTTGTGCTGATTAAAGAAACAATAAAACTGGCCTTCTTGAGACTAGTTGAGTATCTGGAGCATCAGTAATTGTGGGTTCGATTACAGGCTCAAAATGGCCAGAAACAAATAACTTTCTTCTGAAACTCGTCAGTCTACTCTTGTTCTGAGAAATGAAGGCTATTCCATGCGAGAAATTGCCAAAAAACTGAAGATCTCGTACAACGCTCTGTACTACTCCCTTCACAGAACAGCACAAACTGGCTCTAACCAGAATAGAAAGAGGAGTGGGAGGCCCCGGACAACAACTGAGCAAGATGCCTCATAGGTCCTCAACTGGCAACTTCATTAAATAGTACCCACAAAACACAAGTCTCAATGTCAACAGTGAAGAGGTGATTCCGGGATGCTGACCTTCTAGGCAGAGTTGCAAATACAAATTAAAGATTAAGATGGGCAGTCTGAGATATGGCTTTTTCTTTGCAACCCAATTGAAATGTTTGGGATGAGTTGGACCGCAGAGTGAAGGAAAAACAGCCAACAAGTGCTTAGCATATGTGGGAACTCCTTCAATACTGTTGGAAAAGCATTCCAGGTGAAGCATATTGAGAGAATGCCAAGAGTGTGCAAAGCTGTCATCAAGGCAAAGGGTGGCTATTTGAAGAATCTCAAGTATAAAATATATTTTGATTTGTTTAACACTTTTTTGGTTACTACATGATTCCATATGTGTTATTTCATAGTTTTGATGTCCTCACTATTATTCTACAATGTATAAAATAGTAAAAATAAAGAAAAACCCTTGAATGAGTAGGTGTGTCCACACTTTTGACTGGTACTGTATATACATACACATACATTATTTTAATAGCAGGACACTTTAAAGTCCATTATTTCTCTGAAGAGTATGAATTAGGCTGTTTGAGAATGATTTAATCCTAAACAACCTGCATACACATTGTTTGAAGTACAATAGACTGTAGTAGGTAAAAGCTGTGTGCTGGAAAACCTTGGTAGAGCATGGGTGGAGTAGGTATCGTGGTGCTCATGTGAATTTCCTTTTTTTTATTGGATTCAGACAAATCCCTACTTCTCACTTAAAACATAGTTTTTAGTTTTACATTTCCATGTTTTTTACACCGTAAAGGTGATTATACAACATGTTACAAAATTTCCACATGCAAAAGGTGTCTTTGGAAAATATAATTTGCTCTTCAAATGGTGTTAAAAAAAATTGATGTGTTTTGCCTCACATAATTCATTGTCCATGGCCCGGTTTCCCAAAAGCATCTTAAGGCTAAGTTCATCGTTGAACCTTTACATGCACATTGTTAAATCTCTGAGCTGTATCCCAAAACCATTGTTTCTAAAGTTGCACTTAAAAACACTTGTTATTTATCGACTGCCTCAGACCCCTCGTAGAACAGCTAACAGAAGATCTCCGCTAAACATAGAATCAAGATGTTTATCTGTCTCTCTGTGACCGCTGATAACTTCAGAACTAAGTTGACTACATTACACAGTCAATGTCTTTCCAATTGTTATAAACAAGCAACGGGTAAAAATATGCTTCAAATTAAAACAGACATGATTACATTAAAATATAAATACATTAGGCTACATAGACCTATATACAGTATTTCAATCTTATTTAAATAAATGTAATGCTCAATCAATTGAGTTCTATTTTGCTAATAGTAGGCTACATTCTGTAATTTTTGCCTCACTTTCATGATGTGTAGGCTGAACAACATGTGTACAATGATGTGCCAAATAATCTATTTAGTGCATAGCCTAAGCATTAGAATAAGCCGCCTCAATATTTGTACCCATTTGTGATCATTTCTCTCTAGGAGCTGATCTGTCATCAGTATCTAATGTTAAGGTAATATTTGAATTGATAATGCTGATCCGAGAGCAGCACTGCCTTTCTTTCGATCCTATTAGTATTGACACATGTTCTAACAACGCACTTATTTAACATTCTCCTTACGTGATATTTTGGGAAACACATGTGCGTTCTTCGGCCGTTATAGAAATGATGCATCGTTTAAACACTCGTAAACTTAAGTTTCACCGCTATCGAGAAATCGGGCCCTGGCTATTACATCATAGACATGGCTATTTGCATTTATGTGAAACATATCGATTCTCCCTTTAAAGAGGGGAGGGGGGTGAATATCAACAGCTGCTATACATTGAGCACATGTCAGTTCCTGTAAGTGACTCTTAAAGTACTGAATAAGTTGGCTGAGTGAGCATTTGGAAAGAAATCCCCTCCAAAAATCAGTGGGAGTTCCCCCAGACCCCCTCCAGTTTTTATCTTGTTGATGGCCACTTCCCACTAAGGGTACCTACGCCGACATCTTTTGGACGTTTTTTTTTTTGTGCCAGCCTTGATTTCAACGTCCACGTACGGGACTCCCTAAAAACACGCCACTTTGATACAAGTGACTTCTCGTAGCAGGCTAGGAGAACATTTTCGCTATCCCTAACCCTTTTCCTAACCTTAACCTAATTATCCTAACATGATACGTTAATTCTCATAACCTGCTAAGGAAAAGTCATAGCTGTATCGAAGTGCCGTTTTTTCAGGGAATGGAGTACATGAATGTTCATTTTTGGTCCGCTTCTAACCAAATCTGAACCATTCATAGACGTCCATGTTTGGTTTAGATTTGGTCTGGTCCCCGTTCCATATAATTGATCTATTCCAGAGCTAGCACACCTGATTCAAATTGTCAATTCATTCTCAAGCTCTTGAATCTCACCTACAGTGAGGGAAAAAAGTATTTGATCCCCTGCTGATTTTGTACGTTTGCCCACTGACAAAGAAATGATCAGTCTATAATTTTAATGGTAGGTTTATTTGAAGAGTGAGAGACAGAATAACAACAACAAAATCCAGAAAAACGCATGACAAAAATGTTATAAATTGATTTGCATTTTAATGAGGGAAAATAAGTATTTGAACCCCTCTCATTCAGAAAGATTTCTGGCTCCCAGGTGTCTTTTATACAGGTAACGAGCTGAGATTAGGAGCACACTCTTAAAGGGAGTGCTCCTAATCTCAGTTTGTTACCTGTATAAAAGACACCTGTCCACAGAAGCAATCAATCAATCAGATTCCAAACTCTCCACCATGGCCAAGACCAAAGAGCTCTCCAAGGATGTCAGGGACAATATTGTAGACTTACACAAGGCTGGAATGGGCTACAAGACCATCGCCAATCAGCTTGGTGAGAAGGTGACAACAGTTGGTGCGATTATTCGCAAATGGAAGAAACACAAAATAACTGTCAATCTCCCTCGGCCTGGGGCTCCATGCAAGATCTCACCTCGTGGAGTTGCAATGATCATGAGAACAGTGAGGAATCAGCCCAGAACTACACGGGAGGATCTTGTCAATGATCTCAAGGCAGCTGGGACCATAGTCACCAAGAAAACAATTGGTAACACACTACGCCGTGAAGGACTGAAATCCTGCAGCGCCCGCAAGGTTCCCCTGCTCAAGAAAACACATATACAGGCCCGTCTGAGGTTTGCCAATGAACATCTGAATGATTCAGAGGAGAACTGGGTGAAAGTGTTGTGGTCAGATGAGACCAAAATCGAGCTCTTTGGCATCAACTCAACTCGCCGTGTTTGGAGGAGGAGGAATGCTGCCTATGACCCAAAGAACACCATCCCCACCGTCAAACATGGAGGTGGAAACATTATGCTTTGGGGGTGTTTTTCTGCTAAGGGGACAGGACAACTTCACTGCATCAAAGGGACGATGGACGGGGCCTTGTGCCGTCAAATCTTAGGTGAGAACCTCCTTCCTTCAGCCAGGGCATTGGAAATGGGTCGTGGATGGGTATTCCAGCATGACAATGACCCAAAATGTACGGCCAAGGCAACAAAGGAGTAGCTCAAGAAGAAGCACATTAAGGTCCTGGAGTGGCCTAGCCAGTCTCCAGACCTTAATCCCATAGAAAATCTGTGGAGGGAGCTGAAGGTTCGAGTTGCCAAACGTCAGCCTCAAAATCTTAATGACTTGGAGAAGATCTGCAAAGAGAAGTGAGACAAAATCCCTCCTGAGATGTGTGAAAACCTGGTGGCCAACTACAAGAAACGTCTGACCTCTGTGATTGCCAACAAGGGTTTTGCCACCAAGTACTAAGTCATGTTTTGCGGAGGGGTCAAATACTTATTTCCCTCATTAAAATGCAAATCAATTTATAACATTTTTGACATGCATTTTTCTGGATTTTTTTGTTGTTATTCTGTCTCTCACGGTTCAAATAAACCTACCATTAAAATTATAGACTGATCATTTCTTTCTCAGTGGGCAAACTTACAAAATCAGCAGGGGATCAAATACCTTTTTCCCTCAATGTAGCTATCTTAAAATGAATATACTAACTGTAATCCGCTCTGGATAAGAGTGTCTGCTAAATCACAAACATTTAAAAATTTAAAAAATGAATAGCTAGTTCATAGTAGGGCTGGAAATTGCCAGGGACCTCACGATAAGAATGTCACGATACTTAGGTGCTGATACGATATGTATTGCGATTCTCACAATTCTATATGTATAGCAATTTGATACTGTGATTTTATTATGATTCTATGTTCACCATATGTCTGCTGCAGAGGGACAAGAGAAAATGAGTTTTGATCAGTCACGGAAATAAAAGTGCTGAAAACGAATTGGCTCCCTATTTAAAAAGAAGATGGAGAACAAGCTATGAAGGGAAAATAATGGAGCTTTAGTGCAGGTACAGCAAACTAGCACAAAAATAATATTGCGATATTGTCAAAACAATATGATACGATATATCATCAAACATAATATCCCGATATGTAACTGTATCAATGTTTTTTCCCATCACAAGTTCACAGCAAAATTGTGAAATGTCTGAAGGTCCCCAAGTAGAGTACAGCAGTACAGCACAGTACAGTACAGTACTGTTACGGTTCGGCACTGTTGGTCCGGTTCCCGCTTGTTTCCCTGTTCCTTTTTCCCCTGTGTGTGTGTGTGGTCTGTGTCTGTCTCCCCCTGCTGTGCAGCCCAGTCAGAGGATCTAGGTCAGGGGGCGTGGCCATTCTCTCTCATGCTCCGTTACTTCCAGCTGCGGCTCATTGTCATCAATCAACCAGCAGTTATCTACCCGGGCTGGACACCTCTCCAGCGCCAGTTCGTTCCTACACTACCTGTGATCCCATCTGTTCCTGCTGCCTGCCTGCCTGTCATTCCCACGCCGCAACCTGCTCCTCTGTTGTCTGATATCCTCGTCATCCAGCTCTCTGGACTACTGGCTCTCCACCCTACTCAGCTCCTACCCCGGCCTGAAGCTACTCCACCCTGAACTGCTTCTCTCTGCCAAGACACGCTGAATAAATTACATCCTAATCCACCCTCTTGGTCCGTGTGTCCGTCTCTGCACCTGGAGTCCCCCACCCAACCTAATAGAACGAACTGGCCAAACATGGACTCAGCAGAGATGCCACATGAAACAACGGGTGATGGCGTACAACGCGCCCCTCCATTCACAGGGAATGTTATTGGGACAACACGACCAACTCATCCGGACTCTTGTGGATAACAACCAGCAGTTGTTGGATCAAGTATCTCATCTCACCTCTCAGGTAGCTAACCTGGTAACACTCACTACCCTTCCTCCCTCTGCTTCTCCTCCGCCTGTTCCTCCTACAGTGGCTCCAGGCTCGGCTTCCGCTCCTGCCCTTCGGGAACCCCCTACAACCTCACCGAACCTTTCACCGGGGACCTGAACAAATGCCGTGGTTTCCTGCTTCAGTGCCGCTTGGTGTTCCAACAGAAGCCCCTGTCTTTCTCCACGGAATCCTCAAAGGTACATTACGCACTGGGGTTAATGAGGGGCAAAGCTTTGATTTGGGCAGAAGCGGCTTGTTCTACTCAGCAGATTGCCAGCCTGTCGCTTTGACGATTTTTCCTCTCAATTGAAAGTTGTGTTTGATCACCCGGACCATGCCGGGACCGCCACAAAGAGACTATTGAAGCTACGACAGGGCACGGGTAGCGTGGCTGAATACGCCATTGATTTTTGGACCTTGGCAGCCGATTCCAAGTGGAATGACGAAGCTCTTCAGGGAGCGTTTGTTAACGGTCTAAGTGACACGATTAAGAATGAACTAGCTGTTCGTGATGAGCCTGCTAACCTTCATGTTCTCGTTTCCCTTGCTACACGAATAGACAACAGGCTACGGAGAGGAGACAGGAGAGGGGCGGTCGGGTCCACACCGAGCGGATCCCTCCACGGAACTAGACGAGCCCATGCAGCTGGGCCGTGCTCGTCTGTCCCCTGCCGAAAAGGAACGGCGCATGCGGGCTGGTGAGTGCATGTACTGTGGGGACCGCACTCATTTCCTGGTTAACTGTCCGGTTCGCCCAAAAGACCAAGCTCGCAGGTAAAAGTGGGCATACTTGCGAGTGCTACACCTGACTCAATGCCCACAGCACCCCGTCTAGTTATCCCAGCTACAGTCCAGTTCAGGAATCTATCTCTCCCACTAGCTGCTCTCATCGACTCTGGTGCTGAGGATAGTTTCCTTGACGTTAACCTGGTCACTCAGGCTGAGATCCCTGTTAAGCCCCTGCCTAAGCCTATAACAGTAACCGCTATTGACGGCCATCGTTTGCCAACATCACCCATCAAACTGTCCCGTTTCTCTCATGCTGTCCGGCAATCACAAAGAAACCATCCAGTTTAAAGTAGTCTCCTCCTCGGCCTCCCCCTTATCCTCGGTTTCCCTTGGCTTAGCATTCACAACCCCCCATATTGACTGGCAAAACCACAAAATACACAGTTGGAGCACTCACTGCCATTCTGTTTGCCTTGGGTCGGCTATTCCGCCTCGGTAGGTTCCCCTGCTTCCCCTGTCAAAACCCCAGACCTCTCTTCAGTCCCTGAGGAGTACCTGGACCTGGCCGAGGTATTCAGTAAATCCAAAGCACTCTCACTACCACCTCATAGGCCATACGATTGCGCTATTGAGTTACTGCCTGGAGCCCCTTTGCCGTCCAGTCGGCTTTTCAATCTGTCCCGTCCTGAGAGAGAAGCTATGAAACCTACATAGGCGACTCCCCTAACCTCTGGCATCATTCGTCCCTCATCTTCCGCTGTTGGTGCTGGGTTCTTTTTGTTGAGAAGAAGGACAAAACATTACGCCCTGCATTGACTACAGAGGACTTAATAACATCACAGTCAGAAATACGTACCCCCTGCCTCTCATCAACTCAGCATTCGAACCCCTTCATGGTGCCACCGTGTTTACCAAACTCGACCTACGTAACGCTTACCACCTCGTTAGGATCAGGCCGGGAGACGAATGGAAGACTGGGTTCAATACCCCTCTCGGACACTTTGAATACCTAGTCATGCCATTCGGTCTCACTAACGCCCCAGCAGTGTTTCAGGCCATGGTTAACGATGTGTTGAGGGATTTTCTACACCGTTTTGTGTTTGTCTATTTGGATGACATTCTAATATTCTCTAAGTCACAGGATGAACACGTCTCCCACGTCCGTCTGGTTCTCCAACGCCTCATGGAAAATAAACTGTATGTGAAAGCAGAAAAATGTGAGTTCCACCGGCAGTCCGTCCCTTTTTGGGCTTTATTATCGAGCAAGGGACAAGTGTCACCAGACCCTGACAAGATCAGAGCGGTTGTGGAGTGGCCCACACCCACGTCTCGGAAGCAGCTACAACGCTTCCTGGGCTTCGCCAACTTCTACCGCCGCTTCATCAGGGGTTTCAGCCGAGTGGTTGCCCCCTGACCAAGCTCACCTCCCCTAAGGTGCCATTCCTGTGGACGCCTGAGGCCGAGTCAGCTGTGAGTACATTGAAGGAACTATTCACCACCTCACCTGTTCTTATTCATCCAGACACTAGTTTGCAGTTTATTGTGGAAGTGGACGCCTCTGATTCGGGGTGGGGGCAGTCCTGTCACAACGTTCCCCCACGGACCAGAAGCTCCATCCTGTGGCCTTTTCTCCAGGAGATTGACCCCTGCTGAGAAGAACTACGACGTGGGTAACCGGAGTTGCTTGCTGTCAAGTTGGCGTTGGAGGAGTGGAGGCACTGGCTAGACGGAGCAGAGCAACCCTTCATAGTCTGGACAGACCACAAGAACCTGGCTTACATCCAGTCAGCCAAGAGGCTGAACTCCCGCCAGGCCAGATGGGCTCTGTTCTTCAGCAGGTTCAAGTTTATTTTAACATATCGTCCTGGCACACGTAATGTCAAGCCTGATGCTCTCTCTCGCCAGTTTACAGACAATGAAGACTTCAGCAATCCTGAACCTGTTCTGCCCGCTTCCTGTTTGGTGGCGGCTGTTCACTGGGAAATCGAGTCCCTCGTCCGATCGGCACAAGAGTTGGAACCTGGACCGGCCGATGCCCCCGACCTTCTCTATGTTCCCGCAGCCGTGGGCCATAAAGTGCTCAACTGGATCCACACCTCACGATTCTCCCTGCCACCCTGGTATGAACCGTACACTGTCGCTACTTAAGAGGCACTTTTGGTGGCCATCCGCCGAGGCTGACGTCCGGGAGTACGTGGCGGCCTGTTCCATCTGTGCCCAAAGTAAGGCTTCCCACAGGGCTCCTTCGGGCCTGCTGCGGCCTCTCCCAGTCCCGAGTCGTCCTTGGTCTCACGTGGCCTTGGACTTCGTCACTGGACTTCCTATGTCTGAGGGAAGGACACCATACTCACCATCGTGGACAGATTCTCTAAATCTGCCCATTTTGTTGCATTACCAAAATTACCGTCTGCCAGTGAGACAGCCGACCTCTTTGTCCCTACATGTATTCCCCGTCCCCATGGAATCCCTGTGGACATAGTGTCCGATAGAGGTCCACAGTTCATTTCGGTATGGAAGGAGTTTTGTTCGGCTCTGGGTGCCTCTGTCAGTCTCTCATCAGGTTTCCATCCCCAATCCAATGGCCAGACTGAGAGGACCAATCAGGACCTGGAGGCTGCTCTACGCTGTGTGACATCCCAGAACCCGTCCACCTGGGCCAAACATCTCCCCGTGGGTCGAATATGCCCCACAATTCCCTCACCTCATCTGCCACCGGCCTCTCACCTTTTGAGGCGGCTTTGGGGGTATCAACCGCCATTGTTCCCGTCTCAAGAAAGGGAGTTAGCCGTCCCGTCAGTTCAGGATAACCTTTGTCGCTGCCGCAAGGTGTGGTGGACACCCGTGAGGCCCTTCTACGGACAGCAGAGCGTAACAAGAGGGTGGCGGACAGGCACAGGGTAGTCGCTCCCCAGTTCCAGCCTGGTCAGCGAGTCTGGCTCTCCTCCAGCAACATCCCCTGCGCACTGACTCCCGTAAGCTGTCGCCCCGGTATTTGGGTCCTTTCGAGATCGACTCCATCATCAACCCTTCGGCTGTTCGGTTGAAGCTTCCCCAGGCCATGAGAGTCCATCCTACATTTCACGTGTCCCAGCTGAAGCTGGTCTCCTCCAGCCCTTTGTGTCCGCCTGGGGATCCCCCTCCGCCACCGCGTATTATTGACGACCATCCAGCCTACACGGTGCGGAGACTGCTGGACGTCCGGAGGCGTGGTAGAGGGCTTCAGTACCTGGTGGACTGGGAGGATACGGTCCCGAGGAGAGGTCCTGGATTCCCCGACGATTTATACTGGATCCGCAGCTGGTGGCTGACTTCCATAGGGACCACCCTGACAAGCCGGGTGGGTCGCCGGGTGGCGCCCGTTGAGGGGGGGGTACTGTTACGGTTCGGCACTGTTGGTCCGGTTCCCGCTTGTTTCCCTGTTCCTTTTTCCCCTGTGTGTGTGTGTGGTCTGTGTCTGTCTCCCCCTGCTGTGCAGCCCAGTCAGAGGATCTAGGTCAGGGGGCGTGGCCATTCTCTCATGCTCCGTTACTTCCAGCTGCGGCTCATTGTCATAATCAACCAGCAGTTATCTACCCGGGCTGGACACCTCTCCAGCGCCAGTTCGTTCCTACACTACCTGTGATCCCGTCTGTTCCTGCTGCCTGCCTGCCTGTCATTCCCACGCCGCAACCTGCTCCTCTGTTGTCTGATATCCTCGTCATCCAGCTCTCTGGACTACTGGCTCTCCACCCTACTCAGCTCCTACCCCGGCCTGAAGCTACTCCACCCTGAACTGCTTCTCTCTGCCAAGACACGCTGAATAAATTACATCCTAATCCACCCTCTTGGTCCGTGTGTCCGTCTCTGCACCTGAGTCCCCCACCCAACCTAATAAGTACATCATTTCAACATTCATTCAGAACCAAAAATGAACCTGAGTTCAACGTCTGGAAAATACATAGTTCAACGTCCGGAAAATACGTATTTTCAACGTCTGGAAAATATGTATTAAAAAAATCAAGAAAATCCAGTACCAGTCCAAAGTTTGGACACACCTGCTCATTCCAGGGTTTTTCTTAATTTTTACTATTTTCTACAATGTAGAAAATTAGTGAAGACATCAAAACTATGAAATAACACATATGGAATCATGTAGTAACCCAAAAAGTGTTAAATAAATCAAAACATATTTTATATTTGAGATTCTTCAAAGTAGCCACCCTTTGCCTTGATGACAGCTTTGCTAGGTGGCTAGTAGTATTACAGAGAAATCTGAGGTTGCACGTGCCAGTCTGACATGACTCTCATCCACTGTCGCAAAATGTTTCCTTTCTGCAACAGAATGGTTTTCAATTTTCACCATATGCAATGCCACCACTGAATATCATTGAGTAAAACCCCTCCAGGATCATACTAGAGCAACAAGTCGACTGAATTTGCTACAAATAAAATAACACAATGTATTTCAGAATATATGGTTGACTGACTTAATTGATGTATGAAACGCTGTTTAATTCAACAGTGTCAGAAATGTAGTTCAATGCAATTTCAATTCCAGACAGATCAGGGTTGAAATTATAGTGTGACATGGTATTGAAACAATCTTTATTTAACCCTTATTTTACCAGGTAAGTTGACTGAGAACACATTCTCATTTACAGCAACGACCTGGGGAATAGTTACAGGGGAGAGGAGGGGGAATGAATGAGCCAATTGGAAGCTGAGGATGATAAGGAGGCCATGATGGTATGAGGGCCAGATTGGGAATTTAGCCAGGACACCGGGGTTAACACCCCTACTCTTACAATAAGTTCCATGGGATCTTTTAGTGAGAGTCAGGACACCCGTTGAACGTCCCATCTGAAAGATGGCACCCTACACAGGGCAATGTCCCCAATCACTGCCCTGCGGCATTGGGATTTTTAAAATGTTAGACCAGAGGAAAGAGAGCCTCCTACTGGCCCTCCAACACCACTTCCAGCAGCAGCTGGTCTCCTATCCAGGGACCGACTAGGTCCGACCAGGACCGACCCTGCTTTGCTTCAGTGGCAAGCCAGCAGTGGGATGCATGGTGCTATGCTTAACAGTAAAAAACGAAAAGGGATATATTCATCTGAGTAGCCTAATAAGACAGATTATGTATAAACACCTCACCACCTAAAACCCACTAGCAGCCCTGATCTATAGAACTAACACACTGTGTACAACTGTAAAAAGAACAAAACCGGATATAGAAGGTCACATTGGAAGCAACACGTTAAACAGAATCACAACACCAGGTCGGCCTAATGTCTTAAATAAACACAATACCCATCCAACTGTGGCTTGACGGCACCCCGCAGATCCTAGTTTGTCTTTAATATCTACATATAATGAAAATAGCACATGTATCGACCAGGGAAATACACACTTGATGACCTTAAAAATCCCATCTGTTGCACAGCAGCACCACCAAAGGCAGAACGAGAGAGAGAGAGAAAGAGAGGGAGGGAGAGAGAGAGAGAGAGAGAGAGAGAGAGAGAGAGAGAGAGAGAGAGAGAGAGAGAGAGAGAGAGATAAAGAGAGGGAGGGAGAGAGGGAGAGAGAGAGAGAGAGAGAGAGAGAGAGAGAGAGAGAGAGAGAGAGAGAGAGAGAGAGAGAGAGAGAGAGAGAGAGAGAGAGAGAGAGAGAGAGAGAGAGAGAGAGAGAGAGAGAGAGAGAGAGAGATATTGAAACCGGTGAAGCCTAAACTAAGACAGTAGTACTCTTTGTTTCCTCAAGAATAGGCAAATAAGCTGTGTAAATGTCTCAACATGTAACTCAGTTCGAACGATCATCGTCTGCGTGGGACGGTTTCAATAACGTTTATTTGATGACTCTGAGCAGCGCTTATCAGCTCTTGTAATTAATAAGAATGACACAAAGACTGCTGGTAGAAGGAGGAGAACGGTCCACAAGTCTGACACTACCATTTGTATTTCTGACAGCTGCTCAGCGTGCAGAGAATGATATTATTAACTGTATGTAAACATACTCAGGAAATATGAAATCATGAAACCGCTGAACAGCGATGATGATGACCTGACTGCCCAAATAACTCTGTGGTTATTTTTTCTTTATTTATTCCACACATTAAAGTCAACTCCTCCCCCACCACACCCAACTAACTCTTTCGATTTCTCAATGGCTTCTGAGTTTTTCTCCCTTCCCGATAATTCCCGATTTAGAGACTCTGTAAAACCACAGACCTTGGGTTCAGTGTCAGTCTCCTTCGGTGGGAGATCATACCATCCTTCCACCTCCTCTTTCCTTCCCCTCTATCCCTCGCCTCCTCTCTCTCTCTCTCTCTCTCTCTCTCTCTCTCCTCTCTCTCCTCTCTCTCTCTCTCTCTCTCTCTCTCTCTCTCTCTCTCTCTCTCTCTCTCTCTCTCTCTCTCTCTCTCTCTCTCTCTCTCTCTCTCTCTCTCTCTCTCTCTCTCTCTCTCTCTCTCTCTCTCTCTCTCTCTCTCTCTCTCTCTCTCTCTCTCTCAAACTCCTCCAGCCGTGCCCTCCCGACAATCACCCATCAACCCGGGTGCAATTTAAAAAACCTTCAACAGCTGCCATTCCACAGGGCTGGCTATCATTCCAGCTGCTGAAGAGCCAGACAGGGAGTCTGCTCAAGCCAAGACAACTTTGAAAGAGAAGTTGGTTTCCCTCCTGTTTCAAATGGACTGAAGGTGAACAACTATTTTCCCCCAAGCAGACTCAGTCAAAGACGGAAAATATAGATTTTTCTAACTCAAATAGAAAAAAGATATATATTTTGTAAATAGTGATACATGACATTTGCTCAAATGTTGTGCTTTCAGATTTACAGTATGGTGATACTATGAATGTTTTAAGCCTTATTAATCCTTAATTAATGTGGTTTATTTGTCTGTTTTTCAATGACAACCTTTTCATGTAGCATCCAAGCAACTGAGAAAAGTGTATTTGAGAGAGGATAAAATCAGCTCATGCCAGGAGTGAAGACAAAATGAATGATGAAATGGATACAGGTACATGTATATTTGCAACTGATGTAATCCTTTGCAAATGCTTTCAAAACAAGGGAAATGCCTCCTGCCCTTTCAGTGCACTCCAACCAAAGATACATGTATCTTGTTCATTTCCTTTTCTGGGATTTGTCGTTTGCCTCATGCTGATTTGGCCTGCTCTGCCAGTGTGTGTGTGTGATAGAACGAGAGAGAGAGAGAGAGAGAGAGAGAGAGAGAGAGAGAGAGAGAGAGAGAGAGAGAGAGAGAGAGAGAGAGAGAGAGAGAGAGAGAGAGAGAGAGAATGAGAGAGAGAAAGAGTGAACGAGAGTGTGTGAGAGAGAAAGAGTGAGATAGATAGAGTGAGAGAGAGATAGAATGAGAGAGAGATAAAGGGTGAGAGAGTGAGAGAGAGAATGAGAGCAAGAGCAATAGCAAAAGAGAGAGAGAGAGAGAGAGAGAGAGAGAGAGAGAGAGAGAGAGAGAGAGAGAGAGAGAGAGAGAGAGAGAGAGAGAGAGAGAAAAAACATTTTAGTGTGTCAGAGAAAATGAGATGCATGTGTTTGAGAGAGGGTGTATGTGTCTACAAATGTCACAGCAAAACAGCTCAGGATCCAGGTTGGGCTGCCTGCTGCTGTGCAGTTTGCCGCTCCATATGTCTTTGTCGAAAATATCCGGGGCGAATGAGATATCTCTCCAACTGGTATTTTCCCCAGTGTCCCTTATTGAAGGCAACAAAACAGATTGATGCCTGCCAGATCTGCTACATTATGAAATGAAACAACTGGCCACCAGCGCTGTTTTCAGGATGGACCATCTGTCCAATCCACATGTTGAAGTGTTTTCAAAATAATAAAACGTCTGTGGCCATTTTTCGCCCGCCTTGAATGGCAAATCAGGATAGAGTGTGTAAAAACAGTGCTGAGGTTACTATTGTAGCACTTTAAAAAGTGGAAATGTGTTTTCGAGAATTTCTGGTGGCTACGTTGGTGTCACGATCGTTGACGAACGAGAAGAACCAAGGCGCAGCGTGATATGCATTCATGTTTATTTATATTGAATAAACACCACGACAAAACAACAAATGAAACGAAACGTGAAGTCCAAGGTAGACAAACAACATACCTCACACGGAACAAGATCCCACAACCCACTAGTGCCAATAGGCTGCCTAAGTATGGTCCCCAATCAGAGACAACAAGCTACAGCTGCCTCTGATTGGGAACCACCCCGGCCAACATAGATCTACACATTCTAGATCTAAACATAGAACATCAACATAGCAAACACAACACAGAAAATACACACCCTGACTCAACAAATACGAGTCCCCTGAGTCAGGGCGTGACAGTTGGTCTAGAATTGTGTTTGGTGGTTCGAGTGCATTGACAGGTTAAGTCAGTGGAGTATTTCCCGGGTAATGTGATTTCACAGACTGAGCTAGTCTTTGGGAGCTATACCAGTCTCTGTTGTCTCAAAGTATCTCTAACCTTGTACTATACATTATGGTCTTTGTCAGGCTGCATCATGTTGTGATAAAAGGTGTCATGGTATGACAGGATCAAACATTATTATTATATTTTCCCTCTGATTCAAACACAGGTTGATCTCCTTAGCATTTTGTAAATATCTGACTTAATGGAATTATTATGGTAATAGTACATGGTCTCAAAACACTGGCACTAAGAGGGATGTTTCTCCCCATGGAATCCATTAAGTATTATGGATTGTCAGTTTACAGAATTGCTCTACAGTCCATACACTGGCACTGGATAGAGGAGCCAAGCTGTCTTCAGCTGCTGTTCCTGGACCTGTCACAACCTCCTGCTATATGCAGATGCTTTTAGCCCATTATGTTGTCACCCCCTGGTATAACGTCTTGCAACAGTTTTGTTGATAGCCACATAGGATCATATAGACAGCGGATCCAGTTGGCTTGATGGCACGGCTTCATACCTGGGATAACACTTATTTTGCATAGACTGAAGGAGGAACGGTTGGGTCTATCAACATGATGGGGATTCAAGCTCCAGTGATTAAATTGCCCGGTGTGATCTGGCATTGGGGACATATCCCATTGAGCTAGGGGAGTTAATGGTTTTGAAGTATTTTGTCTAGAATATAACCACATCTACTGTTGATAGATTAGACCCATCCCCACTTGTTGTAATCACCCAGATTGTGTTGTGATTACCCAGTGTCCCCAAAAGGTAACACTTTAATTGTTACTAAAGGTACATAAGGACTTCATAAACCATGTATAACCCATGCATTCCACATTCATAAGCAGTACATAAGCATTTCATTTTGTCAACATCTACAATACATAATGGGTAACATGGCCAACTCTCAGCATTTCTGGCCACACAGAAGACCCATTTAAATGTACACTAGATCCGTGACTAAAGTTCTAGCCAGACGTCCAAAGTGCTCATGCAAAACAATCTGGGTATTTTCTGAAAACATGTCAGAGCACCTGCTGTACCATCTTGCAATGAGAACAGTAAATCACCAGCCCATTCCTTCTCTCTTTCTTGCTTTTTCTTCACATTTGTTTCCCAGTTGTGTTGACTATGTTGGCGAGAGCCAGTGGTGTAAAGTACTTAAGTAAAAATACTTTAAAGTACTACTTAAGTACTTTTTGGGGGTATCTGTACTTTACTTTACTATATTCCTAAAGGAAATAATGTACTTTTTACTCCATACATTTTCCCTGACACCCAAAAGTACTTGTTACATTTCAAATGTTTAGTATGACAGGAAAATGGTACAATTCACACACATTTCAAGAGAGCATCCCTGGTCATCCCTACTGCCTCTGATCTGGCGGACTCACTAAACACAAAATGCTTAATTTGTAAATGATGTCTGAGTGTTGGAGGTTGCCCCTGGCTATCTGTAAATGATGTCTGAGTGTTGGAAGTTGCCCCTGGCTATCTGTAAATGATGTCTGAGTGTTGGAGGTTGCCCCTGGCTATCTGTAAATGATGTCTGAGTGTTGGAGGTTGCCCCTGGCTATCTGTAAATGATGTCTGAGTGTTGGAGGTTGCCCCTGGCTATCTGTAAATGATGTCTGAGTGTTGGAGCTTGCCCCTGGCTATCTGTAAATGATGTCTGAGTGTTGGAGCTTTCCCCAGGTTATATGTAAATGATGTATGAGTGTTGGAGCTTGCCCCTGGCTATCTGTAAATGATGTCTGAGTGTTGGAGTGTGCCCCTGGCTATCTGTAAATGATGTCTGAGTGTTGGAGTGTGCCCCTGGTTATCTGTAAATGATGTCTGAGTGTTGGAGGTTGCCCCTGGCTATCTGTAAATGATGTCTGAGTGTTGGAGTGTGCCCCTGGCTATCTGTAAATTATGTCTGATTGTTGGAGTGTGTCCCTGGCTATCTATAAATGATGTCTGATTATTGGAGCTTGCCCCTGGCTATCTGTAAATTATGTCTGAGTGTTGGAGTGTGCCCCTGGCTATCTGTAAATGATGTCTGAGTGTTGGAGTGTGCCCCTGGTTATCTGTAAATGATGTCTGAGTGTTGGAGGTTGCCCCTGGCTATCTGTAAATGATGTCTGAGTGTTGGAGTGTGCCCCTGGCTATCTGTAAATATATAAATAAATAAAATAAAATAAAATGGTGCTGTCTGGTTTGCTTAATATAAAGAATGTGAAATTATTTTAACATTTACTTTTACTTTTTATACTTAAGTATGTTTAAAACCAAATACTTTTAGACTTTTAGTCAAGTAGTATTTTGCTGGGTGACGTTAACTTTTACTTGAGTCATTTTCTATTAAGGTATCTTTACTTTTACTCAAGTATGACAATTGGGTACTTTTTCCACCACTGGTGAGAGCAAACTCAGTCAACTGGAAATTATATATACTGAAAAGCATTGGTTCAGAAATTCTGACAAGATTGTGTCTGTATAGTCACCTGAAGGGAGTAGTTCCCCTCTTTGCTGAATAACTTATTAGTTGTGTCATGGGGGTCGTGCTCCCCATCTTGGCTTGACAACTTCCTTTCACTGTGTTCTCCTTCCATGAGAATACCGTAAGGTTGTTTTACCCCCTTGCAGAATCTATTTTACTGGTAGGCGAAATGGAAGAGAGGTGATCTGTAACTGGATGGAATGACCTTCCTTTGCCCCACTGTAATAGCGAAGCATGATTAGCGACGGGCTCATGATTAGCGACAGGTATTGATTATGGTGGAAGGTAGTCAAAACGCTTATCACATGACTACAGTTCTGGGTCAGAGTTCAGCCGCAGTCTGTCAACAGTCTCTCTACCTTGTGACTGAGTGACACATAATTTTCACAGTACCTCCCCACACCACCCCATCACCCCCCAACCCATCTCCCTCCACAATCTATTTTCTGCCTGGCTAAGCTTATGAAACTGCATATACAGTATGCTGTCTGATTCCTGTCATCATCCCATGAAAGTCCAAATGGTGTTGGTTGGTATGGTATCAGTATGGTGTTGGTTGGTATGGTATCAGTATGGTGTTGGTTGGTATGGTATCAGCATGGTGTTGGTTGGTATGGTATCAGCATGGTGTTGGTTGGTATGGTATCAGCATGGTGTTGATTGATATGCTATCAGTATGTTGTTGGTTGGTATGATTTCAGTATGGTATTGGTTGTTATGGTATCAGTATGGTGTTGGTTGAAAAAGGAAATACAATTGTTCATTTCCTCCTCATTACAGGGCTAGAGATATTTTATTGATCTGATATACACTGAGTATACAAAACATTAAGAACACCTGGTCTTTCCATGACATAGACTAACCAGTTGAATCCAGGTGAAAGCTATGATCCCTTATTGATGTCACCTGTTAAATCCACTTCAATCAGTGTAGATGAAGGGGAGGAAACAGGTTAAAGGATTTTAAGCCTTGAGACAATTGAGGCATTGATTGTGTATGTGTGCCATTTAGAGGGTGAATGGACAAAATATTTAAGTGCCTTTGAACGGAGTATGGTAGTAAGAGCCAAACGCACCGGTTTGTGTCAAGAACTGCAACCCTGCTCGGTTTTTCACGCTCAATTTGAGGCTGTTCTGAGGTCAAAGGGTGTGTGGTGGGGTGCAACTCAATATTAGGAAGGTTTTCCTAATGTTTGGTATTCAGTGTATTGTTACGGGCCAAGTATTATCATTCCAAGTCTTCTAATGGGCCAAATTAGGCCTAATGACTTGTTTCAAATATATCTATTTCAGATCTTATATTAGGACAAACTGTACATCAACAATTTGATGATCCTTGAATGGCTAGGTATTTTTATTGTAAGCACATCAAGCTGAGTTTACACAGGCAGCCTAATTCTGATCGCTTTCCACTAATTGGTCTTTTGACCAAACAGATTGTCTCTTTTGCCAATAATTGGGCAAAACATCAGAATTGGGCTGACAGCATCAGTGTGTAGAGGTGCATGTGTGTCTGTATACTTTATGCAAGTCTGGGTGCATGTAAGTTTAAGAGCCATTCTAAATGGGCCATGCAATGACTGCCTGGTGCTTATTCAACTCTGTTTACATTTACATTTACGTCATTTAGCAGACACTCTTATGCAGAGCGACATACAAATTGGTGCATTCACCTTATGATAGCCAGTGGGACAACCATTTCACAATAGTTTTTTTAATAAAATTTGGGGTGGGGTTAGTGGGGGGTGGAAGGATTACTTTATCCTATCCCAGGTATTCCTTAAAGAGGTGGGGTTTCAAGTGTCTCCGTAAGGTGGTGAGTGACTCCGCTGTCCTGGCGTCGTGAGGGAGCTTGTTCCACCATTGGGGTGCCAGAGCAGCGAACAGTTTTGACTGGGCTGAGCGGGAACTGTGCTTCCGCAGAGGTAGGGGAGCCAGCAGGCCAGAGGTGGATGAACGTAGTGCCCTCGTTTGGGTGTAGGGACTGATCTCCCATGTACGAGAATATCCAACCGGCGCTCCACAAAACATCTTTAAACCCTTTGAATTGCAAATCTCCCAAGGCATATCAGCAATTAGAGCCTAAGCTGGCTTGTAAAATCAATTAGGACTCACATTGGTGCCACAGGTACAAACTCTGGCTGACTCTTGCCTACTTGGACTCGCTTCACTGATTGAAGCTAACATGGCAGAGTCTATAATCTGTTGGAGTCATTCATCCAATTTATGGAAAATCTTAAGATCTCCAATCTCAGGGGAAGGGTGGATCAGGGAGGTGATACTGAAACAGCCCCAATGTCATGGAGACTCTTGTTCAGCTAGTCCAAGGATGGGGTCGCTCAGGATAGACTTTCAATTAACTGCTTCTAATTGTGCTTTCCGTACGGCTTCATTATGTGAGGGATTCCCTTGGAGTGTGGAGGATTAGTGTGTAGCATTGTGTGGAGTGTTTGAGCTCATTTAGTATGGAGCGTCATTTAGCTTTGAATCTCAATGCTGATTCCAGTGTAATTGTGAAATGTAGCTACGTCTCTATTGGTAAAGTGATTTTCACTATCCTGGCATTTGTTTTATTATCATTTAATGGGTACTGGGCAATGTGGGCATGTCTACCCGTGTCCAAGGGTTCTGAGTCTGTGCCCTCAAGGATACCCTGAAGACCTTGCCATAAGCCCCTGCCCACATGTTTGTGGATGCAGAACATTAATATTGGATCATAGCAATGTAATATGTACATAATATACAGCCATCAGTTAGATATGCATTCACCTTGCAAATCGAATGACTCATTCTCCATAACAAATGGTATTACAGTAAGTAGCTGATACAGAGACTGAATAAACTGTTGTCATTAGGGTTGGACAATTCCATTAACTTTCCCAAAGATTCCCAGGTTTCCTGCTTATTTCCTTCTGAACCTGGGGATTTTGGGAAAGTTACCGGAATTTTGCAACCCTAGTTCTCATTGTATTTCCCATCTATCTGAGAGCAGAGCAAAATAACAGATGCTACTTGGTGAGGGTGGGAAAACCAGGGCAAGTTATGTACAGTGAATGTTGGCATGTACTGTATTTATTCATCAATATCTTATTGTGGCATAGGGCCTCGCAAGCAGATTCTCCCCAGGTATGTCTAATAGCTTTGGACAATACAACATGCCCAAGCTTAGCTAAAGTTATGGAAACAGACATTCTGCTTGCATTGCGTTACATGGCCAAATTGAACAGTTGGCGCGAGTTGCTTTGCCATAGGAAAATAATGTTTCTACATTGTTTGGGAGAAAGCGTTTGTACTTTGTTTTATTACCCTATTCAGCTATATTTAATAAAAATCCACTAGCTATGTCATGAATGTTAAATTGAAGACAAAACGACAAGTATGGATACTGAACCGGTAACCTTTTTCCATAATGTGATGCAGGACCAGGGGATGTAAGTTCTCCAGCACTGCCAATCATTCTACTGGGATTATGGCCTCCTCCATGAATCCACTTATAGGTTATCTAACAATAGATATGGTTTTGTGTGCAGTTCTGTGCATTGCCATTGAATGTGGGTGAAATTAGCTGGCATATAATGCATTTTTTAGAGCTATTGGGTCCACTCCTCAATGGCAAAACAAGTCACAGCTCGACACTGGCCTTTCTTTTAACTCGTTTCCACTCTCCAAGGTCAGCAGGTCTCTGTTGGCTCATGGCTCATTCAGCCGGGAGCAGTAATTATACTGTGTGTTCATGAATCATCATGGATCATCCAGAGGTACACTCCAGCTTCAGGTGCCCTTTACTCACCATGCGTCACACTCAGTTACACCAATTTGACCCTTTAGAAGGCTGCAGTGGGGCTATTGGGAAAGTTATGCATTTGTTAATATGTAAACAGGAGAAATACCAAGAAGATTTCACCTTGCCAGTGTGGATTGGGAGACTAGCTCAGGAATAACAAACGAGGACATGGTCCTTTGGGGTAACGTGCATGCCTCTGGTGGCTGTTTTTCTCAAAGCTGTGTGGTACTGATCGTGCATGTTAATTGGAGAATAGAAAGAGCAGTAGCAAGAGTCTACCAGCATGAATGCAAATACAAAGTGTACAATAGGAAACAGAAACAAACACAAACAAGAATGGAATTTGCTGGATGACTACATGCACTCTCCTTAGATCAACATTCTAATTGGTCCTGACAATGTATATGTTGAGGTATGATCATGAATTATGATTGATACAAGTTGCATGTATGGTTATACTAGATACAGAATGTGTGTGTTTGTGTGTGTGTGTGTAATACACTTGTGCTTGTTCATGTGTAAGACGTTCTGTTTTTGCATGTGTAGGGTTTTGAGAGAGTAGACTCATCCTGCTGTTGTGGAATAGGTTCATACTGAGATCAGTGGAGGATCTCAGGTTCAATGAATACTGCTGCACATTCTCACGGCTGCACATCACAGGATATACAGCCCTCATTCTTCACTGGTCCAGAGTGAGTCAAACATGCAAATGTGCCCAGTCAAGTGCAAAACATTTTTAACCTCAATAAGCAACTCTGGAATTATGGAACAGCCAGCACTTTTTATTCTCCGGAAAAGAAAGTAAAATACGTATGCGCTCAGTTTCATTGGTGGTCCCAAAGCAGTGACAAAGTGTTATCTTTGCTGGATGGCTTGGAAAAAAACTATTGGTTTGAGACAAATGTATCAAAATATCAGAGCACTCACAAATTCCCTCAGGAGTTTCTGACTGACACCTCTGACAAAATCGGGCAGACCAACACAATTCTGAGAAAAAAGGAAGCAAATGTTACAGGAATATAACGTTGTTATACGGCTCCGGTACTGTATTTTCTGAAAGAGCACACCACTTTCACGTTACATAGAACGACAATGGCGAGCAGTGGATATCCGTACTATAGAAAACAAGGGAAGAAAAGTGGGTTAGATAAATTCAGTGTGACAGGCAATACAAATGCACTGATCTTTCCCGTTGTGTTGTGGTCTGGGATCCATATTGGTATAAGGCTATTGTCTACTGAGATAACTATTGGCATTTACATTTACATTTTAGTCATTTAGCAGACACTCTTGTCCAGAGCGACTTACATTATTATAATTTTTTGAATACTGAAAATGTAATTGTGTTTCGCGGACTAAATGGAAGTATAAGAATAATTTTGAACCACAATAGAGACACTGGTCTTGTTTATGGAATGCTAATCAGGTACAATGGAAGATGATTTTCAAATATTATTTACCAGATAACGAGACCACTAATGCACCAACATTTTAGCAGTGTGACTGGAACTCCCAGGGAAATTTGCTCGGCCAAAAAGCTTATTTGGCCACAGACTCGGGGGGGGCAGAGAGACGACGACACTCATGTGGGATTTTGCTCCCAATTTCACAACATCTAATGGCGTTCAGGAATCAATGTGTTACACAGCTGGGCCGCAAATCATGGGGGCTCTATCAAGTCCGAACGGTGAATCACCCGGGCAGAACGAGCCGAGAAATAATTAGCACAACCAAAGCGGCAAAACAAGAAGCGGAACTTGATGAAATCAACTGTTAAGGAACATCTGACACCGAAGCAAGCTGCTACCCGAGCATATGCTCCTCCGGTGTTGAGAACACTGCTCTATCTTCAGCCCGGCTAAGATGTATTTGTTTATAGCCTTAGTCTCAACTCACGTCTTCAACTTCACTGGTTCCTCGAGATGTGCCACAATTATACAATTTTGAATGTCCTCCCCAACTGGAAAAGGGGTCCGATTGACATCATGGAACCAGAGCATGTAAAACATTTAACGTTGGCTTAGAAGAACTTTAATTAACTTTATTTTTGTTATATGGACGACTTAAAAGGGAAACGGGATGATGTCAACTCTTAGTGGATGTGTGCTGACGTCTAATGCAACATAGGCTAAGCCCTTTTCAATGGATTTACTGTCAGAAGGAAATACAAGACATGTGTTGTTCACTTCAACAGTTGGTGTTAGTGAACTAAAACAACCAAATGTTTCTACTAAGCGCTAACCAGTGATTTTGGGCTTCTGTGAAGTATCCATGTTCATAACCATGTCTGTGGCACCATGATATACAGTATATAGGTTAATCATAAAATGTATTAGACAGGGAATGGAAAACATTTTCAATAGGGGGCTATGCTTAACATTTATGCAACACTTTACGTCCAATCAAGATGTCTGATGGAGAAACTACAGCTTCCTCCCTTTCCGGCCAAGTAACCCTCTCAAGCCCTAGTCTAAACTGAATTCATGGCTGTCCTACACTTTCTCTACTCTTGTGCATTGCCACCATCCACACCTGTCATACCTATGGGAATACTTTAATTCATCACTCTCATATAATCAAGAGTCCATGAAAGCCTTGTAATTATCTGTACCTATAGTCCTCCCACATATCCTACTCCACAGGGGCACGCTGCAGCCGCTCATCTGAATAGAGGCATTTATTCAGGAAATTAAAGTGCAATTAAAATAGGGTCTGGTGCTGAAGGTGATTATGCTCATTTGCATAGCATATTGAAATTGTTTTTTGTTTTTTTTCATCGCGCATAAGCAATCGTCCCTCACCCAAAACCCATATTTCAAATTGGCATTTCTAATATTTGCAATGTGAGACTTGTCTGTCACTTGTCTTTACAGCCAAATTGAAAAACAGTAGCTCGCATGATCAAGAAATATTGGGACAGAGTAATATCGGTGGTTTTGTGTTCGTAGAAGACTCTTAAACATGTAGCACTAAAGATTGCAACTAGCATAATATATCACATTAAAGTAAAATAATCTGAAGTTATGATTTATTGAAAATATCAGTGAGATGTAGATCTCTTTCTGGGAGATACCCACACTTGCAGTGAATAATCTATCAAACACTCAACTCAAGCTATAACACATTATGCCAGCTATAAAATCAAGATATAGGGCTGGTAAATGAATCACCAAAGACAAACAGTGGTCTCCAGCTTTTATCACCGCTCATATTTCATGAACATAACATTATGTAATTTGCTTTGGACTTGTTTGGGAAGGCAAATGGGGGACTATTATATGGGCCACAGACCGTGGAGAAACTCATTACCTCTCGCATTATTGCTATAAAAGCGACAGAAAATGGAGGTCTGCTATTTCAGCTCTCAGTTGGAGGCTAAAGCTTGTGTCTCAGCCAGGTTGTGAAAGGACCCCTTCTCCATTCATGCTGGTGAGGTGTCCGAGGCCATGCCTGATATTCAGTGACGGGATGTCATGACTACTCCAGCTGTCAGGCGCACAGCTGTTCCCTTTCCCCTCGAGTGAGCAGCGCTGCCGCTTTCGCCCTACGGCGAGAGTGGGGAGGATTCTGACACGGTCCACTGGAGAAGGCGGCCCGATCCGGCAAACGCAAACAGGAAAAAAAGGGGGGAAAAAACACCTTTGCAAAAATAAAATGGCGGGCCCAAGCTACTGGGGTCTATTGTAATCCTTCCATCTCTAATCATCCCTGTTATTGTCTATAGGATATATTTTTCTCTAGCCTCATGTTCTCTATGCCACACCTTTCATACATCAGTGTGATGGCATTTCTAATCTGATAATGTCTGTAGAACTCTTAGAGACAGCCCAACGTTTTAAACCAAGGTACTGTTGAAGGAAGACAATGAAATGAAATGGGATACACTCTGGCTACCACAGAGGATGGTGATGTATCCGAGAGAAAAAACATAGCCACCCCATCTTTCAAAAATCTATGCTAATGCATTTGGTGCCTTTGCAGGAGAGGGAATAGTCAAACATGTATCAGGAGGAATTCTGCAGGAAAGGATAATGGACTTCGAGAGCCACATTGTTGGAGGGTGTTTAACATACACTGCTGGAATGGAATAGGCAACCACTCATAAATAAATAGGCTATGTGCCTACAATGATTAACTCTCCAATGCGGCGAGATAACGAGGGCTGGCAAACTAAAGTAATAGACACATGCTTGGGAAATGCAAATGCAGTGGGTGAGAGAACTATACAATGGGCTTGGCTTTTTCGTATGAAGGAGTATATAATATAAAATGCCACAGAGGCAGTGCCCAGCAAACAGGGGAAGTCCTGAGGACATTTGGTGACGTTCCCATTAGGTCCCTTAAGGGTTTTGTCGAGACATTATCCCACTGATGTTCTGAGAGTCCCAAGGGAACATTCTTTGGGGGACCTTTGTCTAGTTCCCTGTGCGTTCCCAGGATGTTACTGAGGGCCATGTCAGGACCTTTTTACGATGTCCTCAGGACTTTCATTTTACTAGTCCTTAGGACATTGCGTGATGGTCCCAAGGGAACATTCTCTAGGGGACCTTTTTATAGTTCCCGGTTTGTCCCGGGGATGTTTTTAGGACGTTTTTTGGGACGTTGTGTCATGGTCCTAGAGGTTTTGTCTAGTTCCCAGTTTGTACCGGGGATGTCCCCGAGGACGTTTTTAGGACATTCTTTGGACGTGTGTCATGGTCCCCTGGAGGTTTTGTCTAGTTCCCGGTTTGTTCCGGGGACGACGCCGAGGATGTTTGTAGGACATTCTTTGGATGTTGTGTCATGGTCCCCTGGATATTTTTTCTAGTTCCCAGTTTGTCTCGGGGACGTCCCCTGAAGGTCCCCTGAACATTCTTGGGACGCTGTGTGATGGTCTCAGGTCTCCCAAACCATTATAAGTAAATTAATGCAATGGTATGTGGGTTTTAAGGTAAGTGATACGCTGTTCAGCTAAAATTGTGTTTACAATGTTTAATCAACGACAAAATAATCGTACATTCGACATGATCACTTAGTACTGACTTTTCAATATGACCCCACATGGGATTTGAACTCACAACCTCTAGATTTAGGGTATGCTGATCTTTCTGCAGTGCCACAAAGTCTGTCTGATTTCAGAAGTCCCATACACATTCATTACCTATAATACATCTCTGCACTTAGCAAAAGAGTGCCATCTGCACTGCTACTTACACTGAACAAAAATATAAACCCAACATGTAAAGTGTTGGTTCCATGTTTCATGAGCTGAAATAAAAGATCCCAGAAATGTTCCATAAGCACAAAAATAAAATAAAATAACATTTGTTTACATCCCTGTCAGTGAGCATTTCTCCTTTCCCAAGATAATCCATCCACCTGACAGGCATATGAAGAAGATGATTAAACAGCATGGTCATTACACAGGTGCACCTTGTGCTGGGACAATAAAAGGCCACTCTAAAATATGCCGTTTTGTCACACAACAAAATGCCACAGATGTCTCAAGTTTTGAGAGAGCGTGCAATTGGCATGCTGACTGCAGGAATGTCCACCAGAGCTGTTGCCAGAGATGATGATAGTGTGGGTTTGCACAACCGAATAACTTCTGCACAAACTGTCAGAAACCGTCTCAGGGAAGCTCATCTGCGTGCTCGTCGTGCTCACCAGGGTCTTGACCTGACTGCAGTTTGGCGTCGTTACCAACGTCTGTGGGCAAATGCTCACCTTCGATGGCCACTGGCATGCTGGAGAAGTGTGCTCTTCACGGATTAATCCTGGTTTCAACAGATGGCAGACAGTGTGTATGGCATCGTGTGGGTGAGCGGTTTGCTGATGTGGACGTTGTGAACAGAGTTATGGTATGGGCAGGCATAAGATATAGGCAACAAACAGAATTGCATTTCATCGATGGCAATTTGAATGCACAGAGATACTGTGACGAGATCCTGAGGCCCATTGTCGTGCCATTCATCAGCTGCCATCACCTCATGTTTCAGCATGATAATGCACGGCCCCATGTCAGTATCTGTGACCAACAGATGCATATCTGTATTCCCAGTCATGTGAAACACATAGATAGGGCCTAATTCATTTATTTAAATTGACTGATTTATTTATATGAACTGTTATTCAATAAAATCTTTGAGATTGTTGCATGTTGCGTTTATATTTTTGTACAGTGTAGTTATCAGTTAATCTGACTATTCTCTCATTGATTTCATTTACTTATTTCAGCAATTTGAGTTTGGGTTTTCAAAACAGGAGGTTGTTGGCACCTTAATTGGGGAGGACGGGCCCGTGGTAATGGCTAGAGCAGAATGGTATCAAATACATTAAACCCATGGTTTCCAGGTGTTTGATGCCATTCCATTTGCTTTGTTCCGGCCATTATTATGAGCCATTCTCACCTCAGCAGCCTCCTGTCATTTTCAATATAGTTGTTTAATGTTGGTGGGGCATATTATTCTGTTTTAATATTACTACTGAATCACTATGATAAATATAATAGTTTTTTTTTTTTCAGTATTTTTTACAGAGCTGAGATTTACATTGAAGTGCAAAGTGTAGGAATAGGCCTACTGGTGAAATCAGTCATTAATACAGACATGTTGGCATAGCAGGAAGATCAGAATGCTGTGAACCAGGAGGTTGTGAGTTCAAATCCCAGGTGATGACATTACTGTATGAATAAACATACAGAATGTAATCATGTATGTCAAAGTGTGTCAGATATGTACTGTAAGTTGAAAACACTTTATGTTAATTTAAAAGCACTGTGTGGGTGGGTGTCCCTAGCATTGACAAAGAGCTGGGACTGGATCAGTGGTTCACCAATCAGGGCCTTGATGGGTTTGGCAACAGTAACAAGGGGTGATGTGCTATGAAACTAGGGGTATGTTTATTTGCGTCCATCAGGTGATGTCCTTGTGACAAACCGGGATCTAGACAAAAACCTCAGGGGACCATGATGCAACGTCCCAAAAACATTCAGGGGGCTTTCAGGGGACCATGACACAACATCCCAAGAAAGTCCTAAAAATGTCCCTGGGACAAACCAGGAACAAGACAACATTTCCTCAGGACCATGACATAATGTCCTAAATATGTCTTCTGGGACTAATCGGGAATTAGACAAAACCTCCAGGGGACCATGACACAACGTCCTGACGACTTTAGGCGACCATTTCGTGACGTCCCGGGGACATTCAAACTACTCATTATTGTTTGCAGGGTGTGCCCTGTTGATCTATACATAGTACATACAGTATGGTGATTGATGTTCGACCCTTTGGCCTAGTCGGACATTTTCTCTGCCATGACTCTCTTGACACCCCCACTGCTGCATATCTTTTGAGGAAGTCCGGAGGTGCTAAGGGACTGTATTGATTGCGAATGGAAGCAGTCGCTTATGATGAATGGAGGCCGGCTAAATCAAATTAGGAGATTAATCGGCTACTGGCGGTGTCGTTACGGATCTGATGGGCAAATTAATAAGGTGATTAAACAAGTGGTTGTTACGGTGTCGCGGCGTGGCCCTGACAAGCTGACCCCAGATCAGTAAGTAAGCACTGAAAGGCCACTTAATCATTTCCCTCCGCACACTGTCTCTGACCCATAGCATTTACATTTGTCATTATGGATTTCATTGACACTTACTACAGAGGAGCCTTAGAGTAGAAAGTGAATGGGAATGTTTGGCATTCCAGTGTTTTGTCTGACATTCAAATTATGAATATGGAAATATGGAATTCCTGGGCAAGCCTTGTAAAAGAATCATCACATATTGCCAACTTTAGTCAAGGAGAGTTGAGTGTGAATATATTATGGACTGATTTCAGCTTCTAAATTCGCATCAAGGGGTCCCTCGAACAAGTATTCTTGGCTATCGCTAAAATGCTAATGTCAGCTAAATGATCCTGGTGCCAAATTCACACGCGCACCCACCAGTGACGAAAAGTGTCCCTGTGACCCTCATGCTGCATATGGTGAAGTAGAGGGCAGATAAAATAAGCACTGGACTCCATGTGTGACTGCAGCCTGGCAGTCGTTGAGCTATGGGGCCCATGGTGCTAGTGAGAGAGGCGGAGTGCGGTACAAATATGCCAATGCCCTTCTGTAAATACTGAACCACAACACTAGCTATCTTTGGATGCTCTCTATGTTGCTCCTACTACAAGCACACCTGCTAAAACCCAACTCAGCCACTTTCACTGTATAACATATCCATCACATTCTTTATGACCTGCATGACAACCATAGGCCTGCAATACTAGCCATTTTCTCATCTAGCTAGGCTATGCACCAAATACAATCAAAATGCCTGTTGGCTTACACAGAGTGTACTAATGCCGGGTTGCATGCGGATTAGTGTTGAGATACTAATTTCACCCTAATGCCACTGCCGGGGCCAAACGAAGCATCTCCAAAGCATCTGACAGTTGATATATGGAGCACCTTTTTTCTCTCCACATGCTCCCGCATGCAGCCTCTACCCGGGGGGCATTTTCCATTTCTCTCAGTGCTGGAGTTTAATGCATACACGCTCCATTATCAATGGGAAATATAGCTGTCAAAGCTATATCGGTAGCGCAAAGTAAGCACTTTGTCTTTCTATCACACGTGATGAGGATGGCGAGTCCAGTGAGTCTAGCGACCATCTGATCTTTTTGTTTTTTTCACAAGTTGCCCATTGCCCCAGAAATGTCGGTGAACATTTCAGTTAGGCTTCTTTAAGTGTGCATCGGGAGAGCATTGCGGTACAGTGCTCTTCAACCACTTTATTTGGCAGGGGCTACTGAAATGAGTGTACAGTGTACAGCCTCTGTGTGTGAGGAGAACGCAGAGAGGGCAGAAAAGTAGATGTCTTAAAACACTCAGTATGAATTAGAGGCAGATGTCATTTTCAGATGGTTGGGGCTTGCCAAGGAGCTGTATGATGAAGAAAGTTTCAAGTTTAAAAGCTTCAAATTCAACAGATGTCTAGCACTGAGTGATATATTTATCAGGTATCAAGAGAGTCAACTGGTTTCTTATAACCAGACATTGTAATCTCAACAAAGAATTACAAATGAATAGTTATCATTGCCTGTCTCTGTCATAGTCGACCGATGTAATGTTCGCAAGCCAGAATATGGTAGACTGAATAAAACCCTTTTTTAAGGTGGAACAGATTAATAATTTAAAAGGCTTTTGATCTTTGCGAAAAGAAACCTGCAAATTGTGGCTAACCCAGTTACTTTTTTAAATGACACCAAGCATCAAGCTAACATCCACAAAATGCTCAGCCCTGAGTGCTTATAACATGCTTACAGGTGTGTTATATACGGCTTATGAAGTGTGGTCCTTATGTAAGGCCATACAACTACAGTGAGGGAAAAAAGTATTTGATCCCCTGCTGATTTTGTACGTTTGCCCACTGACAAAGAAATGACCAGTCTATAATTTTAATGGTAGGTTTATATGAACAGTAAGAGACAGAATAACAATAAAAAAATCCATAAAAACACATGTCAAAAATGTTATAAATTGATTTGCATTTTAATGAGGGAAATAAGTATTTGACCCTCTCTCAATCAGAAAGATTTCTGGCTCCCAGGTGTCTTTTATACAGGTAACGAGCTGAGATTAGGAGGACAATCTTAAAGGGAGTGCTCCTAATCTCAGCTTGTTACCTGTATAAAAGATACCTGTCCACAGAAGCAATCAATCAGATTCCAAACTCTCCACCATGGCCAAGACCAAAGAGCTCTCCAAGGATGTCAGGGACAAGATTGTAGACCTACACAAGGCTGGAATGGGCTACAAGACCATCGCCAAGCAGCTTGGTGAGAAGGTGACAACAGTTGGTGCAATTATTCGCAAATGGAAGAAACACAAAATAACTGTCAATCTCCCTCGGCCTGGGGCTCCATGCAAGATCTCACCTTGTGGAGTCGCAATAATCATGAGAACGGTGAGGAATCAGCCCAGAACTACACAGGAGGATCTTGTCAATGATCTCAAGGCAGCTGGGACCATAGTCACCAAGAAAACAATTGGTAACACACTACGCCGTGAAGGACTGCAATCCTGCAGCGCACGCAAGGTCCCCCTGCTCAAGAAAGCACATATACAGGCCCGTCTGAAGTTTGCCAATGAACATCTGAATGATTCACTGGGTGAAAGTGTTGTGGTCAGATGAGACCAAAATTGAGCTCTTTGGCATCAACTCAATTCGCCGTGTTTGGAGGAGGAGGAATGCTGCCTATGACCCCAAGAACACCATCCCCACCGTCAAACATGGAGGTGGAAACATTATGCTTTGGGGGTGTTTTTCTGCTAAGGGGACAGGACAACTTCACCGCATCAAAGGGATGATGGACGGGGACAAGTACCGTCAAATCTTGGGTGAGAACCTCCTTCCAAAAGCCAGGGCATTGAAAATGGGTCGTGTATGGGTATTCCAGCATGACAATGACCCAAAACACACGGCCAAGGCAACAAAGGAGTGGCTCAAGAAGAAGCAATTAAGGTCCTGGAGTGGCCTAGCCAGTCTTCAGACCTTAATCCCATAGAAAATATGTGGAGGGAGCTGAAGGTTCGAGTTGCCAAACGTCAGCCTCGAAACCTTAATGACTTGGAGAAGATCTGCAAAGTGGAGTGGAACAAAATCCCTCCTGAGATGTGTGCAATCCTGGTGGCCAACTACAAGAAACATCTGACCTCAGTGATTGCCAACAAGGGTTTTGTCACCAGGTACTAAGTCATGTTTTGCAGACGGGTCAAATACTTATTTCCCTCATTAAAATGCAAATCAATTTATAACATTTTTGACATGCGTTTTTCTGGATTTATTTGTTGTTATTCTGTCTCTCACTGTTCAAATAAACCTACCATTAAAATGATAGACTGATCATGTCTTTGTCAGTGGGCAAACGTACAAAATCAGCAGGGGATCAAATACTTTTTTTCCCTCACTGTATGTAAAACAGGCCTGCCATTAATCAAATAGGGACACGTTATGACCCTTGGGTGTTTTGGTCAGTGAACTAATGTTATTGAGGTGAAATATTGCGTGCCGTTTGATTGACCGAATGCACACAGTCGCACACAGTCCAATTTTCCAAAGGACCCTAATCTGATTGGACATGTCCACTACTGGGTCAAGCGCTAGCTGAGGGGCATTTTCAATTGACTTGTGCCGGGCCCCGAGGGGCCACTTAATCCAGTTCTGTTGACCTCTTTGTCCCTTCCTCAACCTGCCCGTCCTTCTATTAAAATGATAACCACTTTCATTCTGTGGCATATGAATTGGGATGGTCAACAACTATACACAGACTATTGAAAGTATTCAATGGTCTCAATGCTTTAAAAACTGAGTTATAAGATGGATTCATTTGTCAATATGGGTTGAGGCCTGGGAGGATGTCAGAAATTAAGCTAAGTGCTGTCCTGTAACATTTTGCAGTTCCTTCTGTAATGGGAGGCTGTCACATTTGTCTACTTTCAGATTCTATCAGGAAGTGGAGACTTGCACATAATGGAGCTGCTTGCCCCAGATACAATGTTCAATACGGCTACAGTCACAACAATGACAGCTACCCACCAGTAAACCTTTTGTCAGATGAACCCTATGACATTCTTAGAATCTTATGGTTGGTGAAAACATAGGTTATGATGAATGTTGATTCCAATCAGATTTATGTTTGTCAATATGTAAATCACCAAGGACAGTAAATCGCATACTTGGTGAAAACATAGGTTATGATGAATGTTGATTCCAATCAGATTTATGTTTGTCAATATGTAAATCACCAAGGACAGTAAATCGCATACTTGGTGAAAACATAGGTTATGATGAATGTTGATTCCAATCAGTTTTGTCTATGATCATCACAAAGGGATAACAAATTCAAATATGTTCAATGCATATGAGGAAACAAACAAAAACCCTGTTAAACTTTGTGTCATATGCAGGGTAATTCAATTACTATACCACCAAGGAGGTTGGAGTCTGTTGCAGAATGGCTCGTTACGACTGGCTGCTTTGGGTAATGGTGTTTTCTTTGCCAGGGAAATGAAATATAATATCATTAAATAGAGATATGCAGAACAAAGAGTCAACAGATCCATCTTGGATGTATGCTCAGTCTGTTCCTGGCCTGCGACGCCGCTCCCTATGTCGGATCCAGCTCATCATTGAGACGTCTCGCGACGGAAATCTGGGGATGTGCCCATCCGACATTGTGAGATTTATGTTTGTCAATATGTTCAGGCAGGAGTAACGACAGGCAATTAAGGATATATCCTGAAGAATGCTGAACAGACAGTCTATTACCAGACAGTCTATCACATGCATGTACACACACACACACACACACACACACCGCACACCCACTAGAACTCTATAGCTGCCTCATCCAATGTCCTCAACGATGGGTATTTATTGTATAACCAGGTTTGCAATCATGTAGAATCATGTCAGCTCTATCTAAAACACGTCTATCTGCAATGTATTTTCCTCTGACCAATGTGTGGGGATCAAAAAACATGAACTCTTATTGACTATTGTTATCTTACAAAGCTGGGCCTAAACCACTGGAGAAAGTGCTCCGAAAATAGAGTTAGTAAAGTGGGATGAAGAGGAAGAAAGACAAGAAAAGAAGACATGCAATAAAGCTTTGACGACGGTACGCATAATTGTTCAGTGGCATCCTCAGGCTTGTGTTGAGAATACAGATTGGCTACAGGATATTTGGGGTCCAAGTTGGTGAATTAGAACATCTGTCAGCATTCTTTATCCTGGTGACACTTCAAATGCTTCAGACACATTGCACTTGATTTTCTACTCGTGGCACACAGCTCATCTAATTAATTGACTATGGGGGTGGGCACACTGCCACTGGAGAAGGGGGGATGGGAGGGGGGGTTAAGAGAGGGATTGAAGTGTTTTTACATTGTTAGCTATGTCCACAAACAAGCATTGCACACTGTTATTATGTTCTCAGAACTGTCCCCCCACCCCCCTCCCGAGGACATGTAAAATACATTTACATCATTTATTGATTCATCTAATATTTTAGCTATTGTGATACACATAAAAGAGCAGCATAGTTGGTACATTTGTCAGGCTACTTATTGTCAGAGACTTTCTTAGCCATCCCACTTGAACTAGAATAAGAGAGAGTGACAGGACTGGATTAACTGTCAATGACAGCCCGCACACTGGTGTCAGCGGTGGGATCTCCAGGTGCTCAGGCCTCATCAGCCTCCAATGCAAACCCATATGAACTGGTGTGCCAAACAGCTACTAGTGTACTGCAGCTGAGCTCAGGTCCAGGGTGCCAAGAGATGTTGTATTGTCAAACACAGACCCAGGAACACAACTAGCAGGCAGTTGGGCTAAGGCAACAGCTGTTTTCCTTTACCAACCTGAGAAGTCATTAAATAAGTGAGAAAATAACCACAAATTAGTTGTGTCCACTCCATGTGGGAGACATCTGTGGCACTGGTAGCGATAGGGAATCTATTCAGGATGCTCTCTCTTTTGTATTTCAGGATTGTGTGGGTTGGGCTCCATTGATGCAATGTTATACAGCAGGTTGTACATTAAGTTGCTGATCATAAAGACACATTTCAAATTGCGTTAGGCAAGTAGTGAAACTTAATACTTACATTTTAGTCATTTAGCAGACGCTCTTATCCAGAGTGACTTAGAGTTAGTGAGTGCATACATTTTTCATACTGCCCCCCCCCCGTGGGAAACAAACCCACAACCCTGGCGTTGCAAGCACCATGCTCTACCAACCGAGCTACAGGGGACTAACTTTGTTGATCTTTATTAACTACCAGAGATTATAGTTAAAATGGGATGCTGGATATGAACTAGTTATATATTAGAAACTATGAGAAGTTCTTTATTTTAAAAAAGAACACTTCACACTCCACTCACACTCATACTGGGAACAGAGTTCAGGTCAAATCTAAGAAATAATGCTAGAACTGGATGTTCTGACATTTGTATAACTGTATGACAACCTTGCCACTGAATGCCTGTTTTATTAAATATGAGGCCTACGGCTTAGGACAAGAGCCCTGGGGGAGCTTCAAACTCAATAGATTCCCTGCTAGCTACATGGTGTCAACAGGACTCAGATGAGATACCTAAAACCTAATGCAAGGCAATATATTCAACTGCCAAAATACATTTAGCTCCATCACTAATAATACCAAAAAAAGTGAATCTACTATAGCACCATGGGAGAGAGCAAGGATCAAACAAATGTTTTGAGTCAAGAAGAGTTCAGCATTAATTTCAAAGTGTTCGCTCGAGTCCTTGGATTCTGTCATTGAGGGTATTGTAACTGATTTGCCCTGCTATTTGACAAAAGGCCTTGTTAAGGGCTTTGTCTGCTCTTAGGGTAAGCTGTTTGGTAATCTTGGGGCCAGGAACATATTATATAGCCTCCGTTTGATGTTCACATGACATTATACAAGTATGAAACGCACTTTGGCCTTGTCCACTCTTAGTACAGTAGTGTCAGTGTGATTCTTCTATTCAGCTACTGGTACTAAATGCAGACCTATTTCAATATGTTGCATCTGTGGTGGAATGCATATCAAATCAATCAATCAAGAGATCAATCAATATGGAAAGCATATAAAGTGCATTCGTAAAGTATTCAGACCCCTTGACATTTTGGTACGTTACAGCCTTATTCTAAAATTGATTTTTAAAAAAATGGTATTCCTCATCAATCACAATACCCCATAATGACAAAGCAAAAACTGGTTATTAGAATTTTTGCAAATGTATAAAAAATAAAAAGCTGAAATATATTATTTACATAAATATTGAGACCCTTTGCTATGAGACTCGACATTGACCTCAGTTGCATCCTGTTTCAATTGATCATCCTTAAGATGTTTCTACAACTTGATTGGCGTCCACCTGTGGCAAATTCAATTGATTGGACATGATTTGGAAAGGCACACACCTGTCTATTTAAGGTCCCACAGTTGACAGTGCATGTCAGAGCCAAAACCAAGCCATGAGGTCGAAGGAAACCCAGATGGTAGAGTTGTCCATAGAGCTCCGAGACAGGATTGTGTCGAGGCACAGATCTGGGGAAGGGTACCAAAACATTTCTGCAGCATTGAAGGTCCCCGAGAACACAGTGGACTACATCATTCTTAAATGGAAGAAGTTTGGAACCACCAAGACTCTTCCTAGAGCTGGCCGCCCTGCCAACCTGAGCAATAGGGGGAGAAGGGCCTTGGTCAGGGAGGTGACCAAGAACACAATGGTCACTCTGACAGAGCTCTAGAGTTACTCTGTGGAGATGGGAGAACCTTCAGAAGGACAACCATCTCTGCAGCACTTCACCAATCAGGCCTTTATGGTAGAGTGGCCAGACGAAAGTCACTCCTCAGTAAAAGGCACATGACAGCCCACTTGGAGTTTCCCAAAAGGTGCCTAAAGACTCTCAGACCATGAGAAACAAGATTATTGGGTCTGATGATAATAATATTGAACTCTTTGGCCTGAGTGCCAAGCGCCACGTCTGGATGAAACCTGGCACCATCCCTACGGTGAAGCATGATGGTGGCAGCATCATGCTGTGGGGATGTTTTTCAGTGGCAGGGACTGGGAGACTAGTCAGGATCGAGGCAAGATGAATGGAGCAATGTACAGAGAGATCCTTGATGAAAACCTGCTCCAGAGCACTCAGGACCTCAGACTGGGGCGAAGGTTCACCTTCCAACAGGACAATGTCCCTAAGCACACAGCCAAGACAATGCAGGAGTGGCTTCGGGACAAGTCTCTGAATGTCCTTGAGTGGCCCAGCCAGAGCCCGGACTTGAACCCGATCGAACATCTCTGGAGAGACCTGAAAATAGCTGTGCAGCGATGCTCCCCATCCAACCTGACAGAGCATGAGATGATCTGCAGAGAAGAATGGGAGAAACTCCCCAAATACAGGTGTGCCAAGCTTGTAGTGTCATACCCAAGAAGACTTGAGGCTGTAATCGCTGCCAAAGCTGCTTCAACAAAGTACTGAGTAAAGGGTCTGAATACTTATGTAAATGTAATATTTACGTTTATTTAATTATTTTATACATTTGCTAAAAATGATAATAACCTGTTTTTGCTTCGTCATAATGGGGTATTGTGTGTAGACTGATGAGAAAAAAAAAATCAATTTTAGAATAAGGCTGTAACGTAACAAAATGTGGAAAATGTCAAGGGGTCTGAATACTTTCCGAATGCACTGTACATCAATAAATCATTATGTTTCACATACAGTATGTCACATCGGATGTCATTACATGCTTTATTACCTCTATCATTTTGACCCTAATCATCAGAACACATCAGACTTCAGATTGTCATCTCTATTTCAGATCACTGAACTCCGAGCAGTGACTATTTTATTAATCCAAAAGTAATTACATGCTTTGGTATCTGAGTAACACAATGCACATGACTACCTTGAATTTTTGACACTGTTTGGATTAATTGCAAACCTAAACGGTACAAGCCAAAAGTAATTGCTTGAAAGAAGAGCATGGTGAGTGGTCATTTTGTGGGCCAGAGAGGCATGAATGTCCACAAGTCTCACTCCGGCACACGGGCAAATTCAACCTGAGGGATTCCATCTGCATGTAAATACAATCAGATATGAGAGTCCCATTTCTCTTGGTACCCTCCCGACACTTGTTTAAATCAGACACACTTTTACTGGCAGTCTATTGTATATTAGACTTGCAAGTCATGCACATTTAGCTAAATACTGCTCAGAGTCGTAATATTAGCTTTTTTTTTCCTTCTTCTTTTTTTTGCAATTTAATCGCAGGAAGCCATATTCTTGTAAAGTAGAACATCCAATATTTTGGAAATGGTATTCGGGCGTTATTCTCATCAAACCCCTGGCGTGAAATATGAGAAATATTTAAAGCGATGGTATTTGCCAGAATAAGATGCTCGCCAGATGAATTAATCACTTTGGCAGGGAGTGACAAACCAGTGCTGTGTGACATAAATAAAATGGGAATGAAAGGGAGAAAAATGGGAAAACACTTATTATCCCTTTAGATGGAGCTCCATTGGCCCTAATTTGAAAGAAAAGGCCAGAGCTTGGCCGGATACGAGCGGCTGTCATTCGGCCTATGAAATGCATTCGAAGGGATTTGAATGATTCCCAAGTACTATGTCATGCAGCTAACAGGTGGATGAATGCTTTATGAATGCCATGGAAAGCTACAAAGAAAGTACAGACAGAACTTTGGTGACACAGGTTCTATAAAAAAGCTACAGCTAAATGCATAACATTTGAATAATACAATTTAGCTTCATAGTTGCAACTACCATTTTCCATTTAAAACTTTCTGGTTGTTAAGTGGAAAGGTTGTGTGTGCTCCCCACAAGCACACACACTATGGTACTGTTGTCGTATAATGTATCTATATCAAATCAAATTGTATTTGTCACATGCTGAAGGGACTACAGATTTACTGTACCGACAACAAGATCAAATACCGACAGTAATGCATATTTTTATACTGTTGTGTCATGACCTCTTGCATGTTGGCTCCTGTTCAATGACTTTACCTGAGTTAGTCGCTACATCCTGTTGGACACCCTGTATTCCACAAAAATGTCCCACCAACCCCCTCACTATAATCGGAGCCTGCTACAATGTGTTTATTGTCCCCCTCTTCTGAGATAATTGATGCTCTAAATGAAAAAATCTGAAAATATATGTTTACCATTAATGCCAGCTTCTTCCATTTACATTCATGCTATGTTTGAGTTGCAGATTCAATGAATCTCCTTCGTGGTCAGCGCAAACAATAGCATTGGCCATCAATTGATTAATCTTGCCTCACCAGGTATGTTGATGCTTTCCATTGGGGAAGGCGAGAGAGAATTCTACACTTTCCCTCAAGCCTCAATGTTCTAATCAAATCTAAGGGTTATTAATCTATTGAATGAGAAAAATACCACGTGGAGACTTTATTTGAATAAGAAACTAATCTTGTGAGTCAGTAATGTAAAAAAAAAAAATACTGCTAGTTTTGTTACTAGGCCTTTGCAACAGTTCACATAGTGTGTAGTCTACAGAGTAATTGTGAATCCAACTTCACAGCCCGCCACAGACAGTGTCAAAACATTGGCACCTTGACATGCAATTCAGATAATGGCCAATTAATAAAGATAGTCATCTCTCTTCTCACGGAGTTACTCTGATAGATCTTTCCCACAGCAACATTGTGAGAGGCTGTGACCTTCAGAGACAAAGTAGACACGTACTGCAAAGGGAAACAAACTAGCTAGCCTGAATTAGCGACCTTCTGTGTTCACTTGCTTTGTTAATACGAATGACAGACCGAAACTCATATCATCCAATTCTCCGAATCAACACAAAAGGGGCTATTGGATTGGGATTATGACTGACTGACACATAGCACTTCCTTTCAAAGCTATCCGTCCGTAGTATTGGCCAAGACTAAACTGGGCTACATTTCTACTCCGTCACACACAAAGGGTCAGGGGAATCGGTAGAATCCGACAGGCCGGTCAGGCTTTTGGTGGGATCCATTTCTCAAACTAGATAAAGTGTGTCGGCCGAGTTAAAAGCAGACCGGGTTCACGTTTTCGGACTCCATTCAGCACCTGGCTTATCTCCCTCCACAGCCAACTGTATGACCGGCACCGCCTCAACGCAACAAGTGTAAAGATAAACTTGACAGATCAACTTTTTTGATAGTCACCGAGCCTATAAACAACCTGGGAACTCTAATCTGATAATCCTCAAATAAAAGATTAAGTCTGGGGGAGTATTATTGTGTTGCCACTCTTGCTTATAGGGTCACATGGGCTTTCTGCTGCTAGGTTAACTAAACCCCATGGAAGAAGTGACATCCCGGCAGGTTAAAAGTACAGCAATAATGTGACGTCAATAAAATTGTCTACATTTGATAATACATGTAGTTAATCAGCAATGTAATATACATTTTCAATGGAGATTCTCCATTGAGCTTGCTTTTTAATCTAGAACTAGGTTTATAATCTGTGTCCTTTAAATCGCCAAGTAGGATTTAAATAATGTCTATAGTGATGAATTGATATGATACTATTGACTGCCTGGTCCTTTAGGATTATAGTTACTTCCCAGATATCAAACACTGAAGTCATTACAGCTTGTGCTCGGACTGCTATCTCGTAAGGAGGCCGGGCCAAGGAGTTGCGGAGTAATTTGAACATTCTTCAAACTGCAAAAAAAAATCCCAGAGTTGTAATTATGGTCTATTAAAATGCTAATGATGCCAATGGCAGAGGAGTGCTAATCACTCAATGTCTGCTTATGGGCGGTAGAGCTACATTAGGGGAGCAGGCAGAGAAGAAGCCCATCATTAACAGATACCCGCTATCTGGAAGGGATTATTTGTGAAACTAAGGTGACTATTTGATGAGAGCCAGAAACTCATGCATTTCTGAGTAAACTAAGTCACAGACAAAAATCGCCCACGTAACAATAAAGTATTTTCAATTAAATATTAATTTGAATGGTTTTGTTGCTGTTTTTTGTTATTTTTTACAGATGCATTCTCACAGCGCTCGTCAGCTCACCGACATCAACTAGGAGTTACCAGTTTTGATTGAGTGAATCCTTAATGTTAAATAAATTACCTTTGAACAACCATTATTTGTTGAGTTGAGGTTCATTGTATGTGATGATATCATATTTTCAGCTTGGATGCTGTCACAGCCTATAGCTGCATATTACTTCTGCTAGGTTGTATATACATGCCAACAGCATAGATGTAGACTCTTCATTTGATCACCTTGTTGCAGGAGAACATAACACTTGTAGTGTATTTGAGGTTTAAAAAGGCTGGTGAAGTTTGTAATGTCCACTTTGAAATTTCCGACTTATAAGTAGGATGTGAATGTTCCTCAGTACATTATAAGTAGGATGTGTATGTTCCTCAGTACATTATAAGTAGGATATGTATGTTCCTCAGTACATTATAAGTAGGATATGTATGTTCCTCAGTACATTATAAGTAGGATGTGTATGTTCCTCAGTACATTATAAGTAGAATGTGTATGTTCCTCAGTACATTATAAGTAGGATATGTATGTTCCTCAGTACATTATAAGTAGGATATGTATGTTCCTCAGTACATTATAAGTAGGATGTGTATGTTCCTCAGTACATTATAAGTAGAATGTGTATGTTCCTCAGTACATTATAAGTAAGATGTGTATGTTCCTCAGTACATTATAAGTAGAATGTGTATGTTCCTCAGTACATTATAAGTAGAATGTGTATGTTCCTCAGTACATTATAAGTAGGATGTGAAGGGGATGTGTGTGTTTCTCAGTACATTCAACATGGTGTTTGGAGGATTTCCACCACAGTATGTGGCCTTTTTCATGTGCACTGTGTTTCTACATGTTTACACTGTGTTCCCCGGTCTTACTATGCATTACATCAAGTGGGGGATTAGGGTTTATGTATGGTACTGTTAACCATATGGCGTGACAGCAACAACAGCCACACCAGTCTCTTATCAGAGGGTCGGCCAGTGACAAGGTGGCGTTATTAATAACCAGGATGCTTTGAACTGTTCACAACTGTGTAATGCAGAAAATACATGCAGGGGTTTGAGCATAAGGTCTAAAGCAATGTTATGTGTACATGCTGTGAGTTGGTTTTGGTTTGGTTAACTGTCACGAGATATTGTATGTAGCAATACATTACAATCTGATAAAACGATGGGATATTTTATGTTGTAGCATTTCTACCATTTCGATTACAATAGCCTGACTTGCTAAAGCCGGGGGAAACGTCCAATCCTGCAACGTTGCACGCATGTTAGGATAACATACTGCATATCCTCCACACGCTCAAAGTGGGCCGACCGCCTCAAGTGAAGTGCTTTTCTAATCACGGGTGAGAGGATTTGCGAGAATATAAATAGCACTTTCATTAGATCAATACTGCCATCTCCCCCAGCCCCTCCTCATAAACACACACACACACACACACACACACACACGCACACACACAAACACACCTCCCCCGAGCTAACATTAAGCACACAATCCTGGTAATAATGGAGGACTGTTTGGACACACTCTAGCCATTCTTGTTTGATCACATGTTGTACCCCAGGGTCTTGTCTCGGCCCCGCTGATTAATTAATCTATGTGATTGGCCCTGTAGAAGCTGGAGCACTAAGAGGCGCCATTGATTTGTCATTAGGATGATCATTCCATTGGAATTTGATTTATTTGGCATCTTAAGAACATGACAAAACTGTGCGCTGGTCAGCCTGAAGGCCACCGGAGGCCAGCCGATAGGCTTTATCTGATGGAATGTCTGGCGGCTGACATATTAGCTCGCATTTTGTTTCCAAGTTTAGCTATAATGTACTATATGTATGCATACAGTATCTATATTTCAGTATCTAACTTGACTATATTTTCCAAATATATATGAAAGATGTCCAGAAAACATTGTGAAAATGATCTAACTGCCTACAGTGCCTTGCAAAAGTATTCATCCCCCTTGGCGTTTTTCCTATTTTGTTGCATTACAACCTGTAATTTCAATAGATTTTTATTTGAATTTCATGTAATGGACATACACAAAATAGTCAAAATTGGTGAAGTAAAGTTAAAAAATAAGTGGTGTGTGCATATGTATTCACACTCTTTGTTATGAAACCCCTAAATAAGATCTGGTGCAACCTTCAGAAAATCACATAATTAGTTAAATAAAGTCCACATGTGTGCAATCTAAGTGTCGCATGATCTGTCACATGATCTCAGTATATATACACTTGTTCTGAAAGGCCCCAGAGTCTGCAACACCACTAAGCAAGGGGCACCACCAAGGAGCTCTCCAAACAGGTCACGGACAAAGTTGTGGAGAAGTACAGATCAGGGTTGGGTTATAAATAAATGTCTGAAACTTTGAACATCTCACAGAGCACCATTAAATCCATTATTAAAAATGGAAAGAATATGGCACCACAACAAACCTGCCAAGAGAGGGCCGCCCACCAAAACTCACGGACCAGGCAAGGAGGGCATTAATCAGAGAGGCAACAAAGAGACCAAAGATAACCCTGAAGGAGCTGCAAAACTCCACAGCGGAGATTGGAGTATATGTCCATAGGACCACTTTAAGCCGTACACTCCACAGAGCTGGGCTTTACGGAAGAGTGGCCAGAAAAAAGCCACTGCTTAAAGAAAAAAATAAGCAAACACAAAAGCCATGTGGGAGACTCCCCAAACATATTATAAAATTGAGCTTCTTGGCCATCAGGAAAACCCTATGTCTGGCGCAAACCCAACACCTCTCATCACCCCAAGAACACCATCCCCACAGTGAAGCATGGTGGTGGCAGCATCATGCAGGGGGGGACTGGAAAACTGTTCAGAATTGAAGGAATAATGGATGGTGCTAAATACAGGGAAATTCTTGAGGGAAACCTGTTTCAGTCTTCCAGAGATTTGAGACTGGGACCGAGGTTCACCTTCCAGCAGGACAATGACCCTAAGCATACTGCTAAAGCAACACTCGAGTGGTTTAAGGGGAAACATTTAAATGTCTTGGAATGGCCTAGTCAAAGCCCAGACATCAATCCAATTGAGAATATGTGGTATGACTTAAAGATTGCTGTACACCAGCGGAACCCATCCAACTTGAAGGAGCTGGAGCAGTTTTGCCTTGAAGAATGGGCAAAATTCCCAGTGACTAGATGTGCCAAGCTTATAGAGACATACCCCAAGAGACTTGCAGCTGTAATTGCTGCAAAAGTTGGCTCTATAAAGTATTGACTTTGGGGGGAATAGTTATGTATGCTAAAGTTATCTGTTTGTTTCACAAAAAAAAAGTATTTTGCATCTTCAAAGGGGTAGGCATGTTGTGTAAATCAAATGATACAAACCCCCCAAAAATCCATTTTAATTCCAGGTTGTAAGGCACCAAAATAGGAAAAATGCCAAAGGGGGTGAATACATTCGCAAGCCACTGTATATATCAAGTACCAGTTTAGTCCTCCAAAACAAATGCATTAGGCTATGTTATATCCTATGTCACATTACGATTGAAGTCCTACACTCGGTTGTCTCCAAATGTCAACATTTTCACAGCGGGGATGTTCTTGTTAACATGCCACTCCTTACCTAAATTCATTACAGTTCAAAACCAAAGCAAGGATCATTTGCAGGGCCTAAACCAAACTTTTTGGCCCACTAGCCACTGTGGCAGGTAGCCACTCAGATTTTTTTGCCACATAAGAAAACACACAAAAATGGATGACCATGCTTTGTAATGTTTCGAAAACAAGAAATGTATTAGTAAGAAGTAATGTGATATATTGCTACATTTTATTACATTTTTTGTGACCTGAGTTTTTAACTAAACAAAATATTCAGCTGCCCCTTTAAGGGTGGAGGTCTGTGTGTGTGTGTGTGTGTGTGTGTGTGTGATATTTGGGATATGACTAAGTCTCACTTATTAGACTTTAGAGTCAATTAGACTTTTATGCCTGTGTGCAACGCCTCCAGAAATTAATCTATCAGCACTTCACTCAGTGCGCACAGCTCCCCTGCCAGGCAGTGTTGCTCCGCGAGGTGGGATATAGGATTCATATTTATTTGTGCAATTAGCAGCTATGAGACAAAACAGCAGAAAAACTTTGAAAACAGCTACTGTAGCATTTTTCTGCTATAAATCGTAACTCGCACATGTGCTCATACTTGACTTTTTACTATTTTTATTCGCGAATGTAATGCTCGCACTGTAGAGCCCAGCAAATTGACCACCCTCCAACGTGGCTGGTGAAATAGACATTCTTACCGGACAATACCTAAATCTACCCAGGTGTTCATTTTATGCCCTGGTAATTTTTTCTTCCGTGGCGCCTACGTATGCAAACATTTTACACCTGTCGTAAATCTTATCAAGGTGAGGGAAGTGTTTACCCGTTCATTTATTTCAGCGAAAGCCAGACCAGTGACCCATAAAACGAGCTAAGATAATGGTGACCTTAACATGGGTCTGCACATGGAGGTAATTGCTAAGGCCCAAGATCAATCAATATTGACTGCACAGTTTTCCCACTACTGTTTAGATTAATGTGTCAAATTGGCTTTAGACGGATGGAGAAAATATCCCTGAATGTTTAACCTTTATTTATCTAACACGTTCACTTATCTTTACAATTATAGATTTACACTGGGAATTCTGTGGTGTGTTAAAAGTGCAAAGTGAACTATTAATATTGCACAGAACATTTCAGGAATCGTCTTTCATTGGAACAGAAATTGGGTGTCTACATAGATAAATTGTAAGGCCCTTTGAAAATCTGCCCCTAAAAGAGATACTGTACATGACTGCTCCCATGCTGTATGTGTTAATGACAACAAGCCATATTGAGAAAAGATCTATGTAAAAAAAAAAAAGACATCAAAAGGTGCTAGAACATCTTATCAAGAAATCACAAACAGAAGAAGGGTGGCTGGGGGGGATGACTGCATAGCCAATCACCACTTGCTCTTAGGCACTTTGATTTCTGTTAAATTTTTCAATGTAGGGGCACCGACTTAGCAGACAATTCCATCTTGACTTGATGAATCTCACAATCTTATTTTTCTTGCCACACTGAAGTCATTTATTTTTAATCTCTCCGAGCTATATATATATTCTGGTTAATATTTCATCTCTTTTTTCATACAACCTGACAAAAGATGCCTCAAGGGATGATAAGAATTCCAGAACCTTTGCACTCTAGCTCCAGACATAATTTGGTCTCCTTTCAGTCGTAGTTGAAGAAAATAAAGTTGTCCTTTAGAAACAATTACTGTTATACTTAAATAATCACTGTTTTGACACACTTGTCACAAACATGACATACAAAAGCACATGGGCACTTCAATATGTTTACCTCAAATATGGAACACTGCCACTTTTGTTGTCCACAGTTTTCATGAAGATTCATAAAAAGGCTATTTAATGACTGTAAGATCAGCATGATCAATATGTGCATATTGATTCAAGGTAACACTTACATTTTATGATGCTTCAGTGAACCTCATTGCCTTTGCCTGATTTCTCAGAGAGAAAATTACATTTATCAGAATGTGATTCCGCGGAACATTCCGTGAGGTTAGCAGTAGTGAGGTTAACTAAGGGCCAATGAATCTTCCAGGGGTATGATGCAACAACACTCAATTTTCATTGCAAGAATGTTTTCATTATCAACAATGTTTACAATTTGAAACAGTCATTGCAGGCTTTCTCGCAGTGTATGAAGAATGTAGTTTCCCCATCCCGCGTAAACTACCGGATACTAGCTTAGAATACATTTGATTGAATACTGTTATCAAAAGGTGGAGGGTTGGGCAGTTGTTAGAGGGAGATGAGGTTACTGTATTTATGAGAATTGATTCTCTATTTTTTTTATGGCAAATATCACATGACATTACCTGGCCAATGACGGGCCGTGCTATTTAAATCATCCGTCCCAAGATTCCACATTATCTAGACGGCTGAACTTGTTCAGCGGTGAAGAATCCATGAAAGGCCCATGTCACTGTCTCGCCCTGACCTATTTTCATGTACAGTGCATTCGGAAAGTATTCAGACCCCTTCCCCTTTTCCACATTTTGTTACGTTACAGCCTTATTCTAAAATTGATGAAATTATTTTTTCCCTCATCAATCTATACATAAAAACAGGTTTTTAGAAATGTTTGCAAATGTATTAACAATAAAAAACATAAATAATTTATTTAAATAAGTATTCAGACCCTTTGCTATGAGACTCGAAATTGAGCTCGGGTGCATCCTGTTTCTATTGATCATCCTTGAGATGTTTATACAACTTGATTGGAGTCCACCTGTGGTAAATTATATTGATTGAACATGATTTGGAAATGCACACACCTGTCTGTATAAGGAACTATTTAATCCATTTTAGAATAAGGCTGTAACGTAACAAAATCTGGAAAAAGCCAAGGGGTCTGAATACTTTCCGAATGCACTGTACATTATTGATACAGCTTATATTTCCCTTGTTTTGAGTAAAAAATCAATGGGTAAATTCAGCATGAAATGTTCACTACGTATTCATAGTCGGGCAAATTATATTTTACTCAAAATGAGGGGTGGCAATCTGCTCTTGGCCATTCAACTCCAACTTTAATTTCGGTTTGAAAAGATTTATTTAGGAGACATTGTTAGGCTAATGTACATTTTCGAAAGGGGAAAGGAGAGACTACCGCTGGCTTTACTTTGATGAGGTGTTAATATCTAATATCAAGAGCAGATAAGACCCTTATTAGCCCTAGTCTTCTCGTTAGAGAGAGGGGCTTATCACACAGAGAAGAAGACGAAAGAAAGATTGCTGCATGTCCTAAAGCTTCATGGATGAGCTCAACTTCATTTTGAGAATTCGATACGGGGGAAAGCTTGCAAGACGAGCCACACTGATGCTGTTTGAAAGATCTAATTCAGGCCCCATCTTTCATCGACTTTCACAACATCCAACGGATTACAACATTTTAACTTGTACCCAAAAGCTCATTTAGTAGATATTTTCAGTAGCCAAGTGCCCTTTGCAACTCCCACGGTTTGTTTGTTACAGACTATAGAGTCTGTGGTTCAATCAAGTGTATATAAGGTAAAGGTTCAGAATTGGTTTTTAAGGAATGTTGTTGTCTTACAGTGGCTTGCGAAAGTATTCACCCCCCTTGGCATTTTTCCTATTTTGATGCCTTACAACCTGGAATTAATTATTATTATTTTTTGGGTTTGTATCATTTAATTTACACAACATGCCTACCACTTTGAAGATGCAAAATATTTTATATTGTGAAACACACAAGAAATTAGACAAAAAAAACAGAGAACTTGAGCGTGCATAACTATTCACCCCCTCAAAGTCAATACTTTGTAGAGCCAACTTTTGCAGCAATTACAGCTGCAAGTCTCTTGGGGTATGTTACGCACTCCTCTCGGAAGAGGGAACGCAACACCCTGCTACAACTCAACTGTCTCTATAAGCTTGGCACATCTAGCCACTGGGATTTTTGCCCATTCTTCAAGGCAAAACTGATCCAGCGCCTTCAAGTTGGATGGGTTCTGCTGGTGTACAGCAATCTTTAAGTCATACCACAGATTCTCAATTGGATTGAGGTCTGGGCTTTGACTAGGCCATTCCAAGACATTTAAATGTTTCCCCTTATACCACTTGAGTGTTGCTTTAGCAGTATGCTTCGGGTCATTGTCCTGCTGGAAGGTGAACCTCGGTCCCAGTCTCAAATCTCTGGAAGACTGAAACAGGTTTCCCTCAAGAATTTCCCTGTATTTAGTGTCATCTATCATTCCTTCAATTCTGACCAGTTTCCCAGTCCCTGCCGATGAAAAACATCTCCACAGCATGATGCTGCCACCACCATGCTTCACTGTGGGGATGGTGTTCTTGGGGTGATGAGAGGTTGGGTTTGCGCCAGACATAGTGTTTTCCTTGATGGCCAAAAAGCTCAATTATAGTCTCATCTGACCAGGGTACCTTCTTCCATATGTTTGGGGAGTCTCCCACATGCCTTTTGGCGAACACCAAACATGTTTGCTTATTTTGTTCTTTAAGCAATGGCTTTTTTCTGGCCACTCTTCCGTAAAGCCCAGCTCTGTGGAGTGTACAGCTTAATATGGTCCTATGGACAGATACTCCAATCTCCGCTGTGGAGCTTTGCAGCTCCTTCAGGGTTATCTTTGGTCTCTTTGTTGCCTCTCTGATTAATGCCCTCCTTGCCTGGTCCGTGAGTTTTGGTGGGCGGCCCTCCCTTGGCAGGTTTGTTTTGGTGCCATATTCTTTCAATTTTTAATAATGGATTTAATGGTGCTCCCGTGGGATGTTCAATTCTGATATATATATTTTTTTAACCAACCCTGACCTGTACTTCTCCACAACTTTGTACCTGACCTTTATGGAGAGCTCATTGGTCTTCATGGTGAGCTTGCTTGGTGATGCCCCTTGCTTAGTGGTGTTGTAGACTCTGGGGCCTTTCAGAACAGGTGTATATATACTGAGATCATGTGACAGATCATGTGATACTTAAATAAAGTCCACCTGTGTGCAATCTAACTAATTGTGTGACTTCTGAAGGTAATTGGTTGCACCAGATCTTATTTAGGGGCTTCATAACAAAGGGGGGTGAATACATATGCACACACCACTTTTCCGTTATCTATTTTTTATTTTTTTAACAAGTTATTTTTTTCATTTCCCTTCACCAAAAAATCCATTTAAATTGCAGGTTGTAATGCAACAAAATAGGAAAAATGCCAAGGGGGATGAATAATTTTGCAAGGCACTGTATGTGTTTGTTGGGTTTGAATATCAGCCCAGATACAGTGGGGGGAAAAAGTATTTAGTCAGCCAACAATTGTGCAAGTTCTCCCACTTAAAAAGATGAGAGAGGCCTGTAATTTTCATCATAGGTACACATCAACTATGACAGACAAATTGAGAGAAAAAATTCCAGAAAATCACATTGTAGGATTTTTATGAATTTATTTGCAAATTATGGTGGAAAATAAGTATTTGGTCACCTACAAACAAGCAAGATTTCTGGCTCTCACAGACCTGTAACTTCTTCTTTAAGAGGCCCCTCTGTCCTCCACTCGTTACCTGTATTAATGGCATTTGTTTGAACTTGTTATCAGTATAAAAGACACCTGTCCACAACCTCAAACAGTCACACTCCAAACTCCACTATGGCCAAGACCAAAGAGCTGTCAAAGGACACCAGAAACAAAATTGTAGACCTGCACCAGGCTGGGAAGACTGAATCTGCAATAGGTAAGCAGCTTGGTTTGAAGAAATCAACTGTGGGAGAAATTATTAGGAAATGGAAGATATACAAGACCACTGATAATCTCCCTCGATCTGGGGCACCACGCAAGATCTCACCCCGTGGGGTCAAAATGATCACAAGAACGGTGAGCAAAAATCCCAGAACCACACGGGGGGACCTAGTGAATGACCTGCAGAGAGCTGGGACCAAAGTAACAAAGCCTACCATCAGTAACACACTACGCCGCCAGGGACTCAAATCCTGCAGTGCCAGACATGTCCCCCTGCTTAAGCCAGTACATGTCCAGGCCCGTCTGAAGTTTGCTAGAGTGCATTAGGATATGGTCAGATGAAACCAAAATATAACTTTTTGGTAAAAACTCAACTCGTCGTGTTTGGAGGACAAAGAATGCTGAGTTGCATCCAAAGAACACCATACCTATTGTGAAGCATGGGGGTTGAAACATCATGCTTTGGGGCTGTTTTTCTGCAAAGGGACCAGGACGACTGATCCGTGTAAAGGAAAGAATGAATGGGGCCATGTATCGTGACATTTTGAGTGAAAACCTCCTTCCATCAGCAAGGGCATTGAAGATGAAACGTGGCTGGGTCTTTCAGCATGACAATGATCCCAAACACACCGCCCGGGCAACGAAGGAGTGGCTTCGTAAGAATCATTTCAAGGTCCTGGAGCTGCCTAGCCAGTCTCCAGATCTCAACCCCATAGAAAATCTTTGGAGGGAGTTGAAAGTCCGTGTTGCCCAGCGACAGCCCCAAAACATCACTGCTCCAGAGGAGATCTGCATGGAGGAATGGGCCAAAATACCAGCAACAGTGTGTGAAAACCTTATGAAGACTTACAGAAAACGTTTGACCTGTGTCATTGCCAACAAAGGGTATATAACAAAGTATTGAGAAACTTTTGTTATTGACCAAATACTTATTTTCCACCATAATTTGCAAATAAATTCATTAAAAATCCTACAATGTGATTTTCTGGATTTCTTTTACTCATTTTGTCTGTCATAGTTGACGTGTACCTATGATGAAAATTACAGGCCTCTCTCATCTTTTTAAGTGGGAGAACTTGCACAATTGGTGGCTGACTAAATACTTTTTTCCCCCACTGTACATCCAAAGCTTTCTTGGAATTACATCTCCTAAAAATAGATGTGGATGATCATTGCAATATTTCCATGGTGTCCTCAATGCATAACAAAGAACACTGATTGTTAAAAAATATTAATTTCCTTCTCACACATAACAGTTTAAAGGTGTAAATGCTCAATATGTGATGTTAACTCAATCTCATGTAAAATGTATGAAGTAGTGATACATAAATTTGCACAATGTGGATCTGGGAACAGTACTGCTCAAGGCTAAGGCTAGAAATAGACTGGACGGCATTTGCCCTATTTGGCATCCTCAGTTTTAACATTTTATGGCCAGATTTTCAAAGTGTTTTCACATGCACAAAGTTAAAAACATACTGTGTTTTTAGCTGCACCTCTTTTCTAAACATCAATTTGACCTTTTGTTTGCCCTTTTGTATATTTTTGTATATTTCATTTCCTCTTGAAACTATCTGGTGTAGTTTGACAGGTGAAAACAGGCACACACACAATCACGCACGCACACAGACACACACACACAGACACACGCGCGCACACACACACACAAACACTGCAAAACATTACATACATTTTAAAATTACAATTGACCATTCACTAGTCATTCACTAATAAATCCTCTTATTGGGACAATCAAAAAGCACAAAGTAAGCACACTGGTAGAACACCACCAATCAATGCTTTAAGACAAAGAAGAATGAGCCCAGAGCTTGATAAATGTTGAGCCATTGACAGATCGACTGAGTCAATACACAAACGTTCGACCTAAACAAGTCAGGAAACACCTTGGGCGCCGGCACTGTACGTCCCATCGATTTCTGTTCAGGCTCAACATAGATTCTGCTGCACTTAGACATTTAATTCCCTCTCAAGCAAAGTCATTACACAGGCAAATGTTTAATTAAGCAATCACTGTGGTGTAATCTCAATCATCCAGTATCTGAATGTGGGTCAAACTGGCACCCTACTGCCTGCCCCTTTCCTTTTGTGGAAAAAGAGGGGAGGGATTATTTAGCTATAGCCAATCATGTTGAGCTAGAGAACAGTGGGAGAAATGCCCGCCACCAAGTATGACTCCTGTAATAGGTGTAGGGTCTGTATCACCTTTTTGTTGGAATGAGGCTTTCTTAACACTTTGCCTTACATTGCATATATACCTATGTAACTAAACAGTAATAACTGTAGTAACAACATTGCTTACATAGGTATAACAGCAACTTGAGGCTAAGTGTTCAATTGTTTTTAAATTGGTTAAAGATACAAAGTAGACTGGCAAAGATATTCCAAAAGTCCTTACTGTTTCTAAAACCACTACTGAACCTCACACAAAGACACCTCACCACATCCACACTGACAATCCAATAACTGTGCCACATAGGCTAGAATAGATCTTAAATTCACACCATTCTCAGAATGGTCCACTAATTAAAAGCCTGCTTCAAGGATTTTCTGCAGATTCAGCCAGGTGTTCATGGTTGACCTATTTATCAACCAAAGGAAAACCCTTTTTAGGGGCAAGGATCGAGACAGATGGTTCTGAAAAATGTCAAGCTCTTGTTCACCCCTCCACGCCTCCATGCACAATTCATTATGTCTGGTTTTTGTGGATGATTTGGCTTTCCAAACTGTCCTCAACTGGACGCACTGTGGAATTATTCCTCCCCCTAAACTGTGTGTCAGTTAACGGAAGACAGCTTGTCACACATAATATGGGTGTCATGGCTGCCAGTGGAGGACAAGCGCCAATAAATGGCCACTGTTGCTCATCTCAAAGTTAAGTGCATGAGGGTGTCATTTCAAATTACAGTGATCTTTCTTCATTCATATCCAAAGTGAGGTCAGTACTTTCTGAAGCAAATGGCAAGAAATTCAATAGGCAAATGTGTGCAAGTTATATGCTGTATTACTGTTCAACATAGTGAGAGTATATCTGAATAAGTTTGAGCCACGTCATTTTCTTTCAGAGGCAGGACAGGCGTCAAATGTTCAACGTAGTGAGAGTATATTTGAATAAGTTTGAGCCACTTAGTGTACATTTCTTTCAGAGGCAGGACAGGCATCAAATCCAGAATATGCTCACATATGATATGCTTCAAAATCCTCCATATTATCAGAATCTGAGTAGATTATACCCTTCACTTTTTACTTTCACATTTATCTCTCAGAATAATAGAACAAAAAAGTAAGAAATTCCTTTAGTTCCAAGTTCCAAAAAGTGACAAAAACAATTAAGCAGTATGCAAATCATGATTGAATTCAGAGTCGGTTGTTTGTTCTTTTTCATTGTGTTCGATATCAGCAATGTAAATCAGAATGAGAATCAGAAGACAAAGCCGACTATTATACAGATAACACTGGAAATCATTTGATAATTCACAATGCAACGAGTCAAATAAAGCTTGCCAATATCTAAATGAGGAAAGAGTAGTCCTACAGCAGATAAACAAAGGCAATTATAATCGTGTCCTGTTCAGAATATTTGGGCGAGCAAAAAAAAAAAAAAGAACGATTCTGCGGCGGAAGATAATTAACTTTTGACACTTTTCCGTGAGAACGAGCCAAAATCAGTTTCTGTCAGGGTTGGGGGGTAGTGATGGGGGGGTGGAGGAGTGAAGAAACCCAGTGGTGGCAAGGCAATCGTATTATCAGAGTTGCTGAAGTAGAACTCAAGAGATATAATTATCATGGATGATTCAACTTATATGGTAATTACGGTATTGGAATAAATGGGAACATGGCAAGTGACCTAAAAAAATTAATCTGCTAGCAGAACAAAGATAAGTGTGATTTGTATTCTAATAAAAAAAATGAAAACGTCAGTTTCTAATCTTTGCCACCTCTCTGTAGAGAGGCTGTGGCTTCAGATGAGCAGCAATCATAACACATTGGCGTTCTCCAACCCTCCCCTATTCACATCTCTGGCGTAATCCCAATGTTCGCTGGATACCGCTTATCAGTCTTTTGAAGTTTTTAGTTGCAAACATTTAAGTCATTTTCTGATGCCGGGCATGCTCGCTTGTCAGGGGGATGTTCCAACTTAGAACACTGCATAGAAATTAAGCATGTGACACTGAGGTATTTTGAATATGAAGGCCGGCTTACATTTGCAATTCGGTATGGCATAAGTGAGTCATGACTGCAGTAAAATTCCACATGACCGTTTAGTCACGGTTATCTCATTTTATGCACTCTGGACATGCTTTGGTAGTACCCAACATGCTAACGACCATCAGGTCCTAGTGACCTGGTACTCTGAGCTCTAAATGCAATCTAAAATCACATCAAACACATATAATCAAAACAGTAGGCCTATCGTACTTTTAAAACTCACCTCGCTGTGATGATCAATTTGAAGAAAAAGTTCAACAGCAGGTTGAAACAGTGTAAAACATGGTTGTTGTGGATGTTGTTTCAAATCCTAACGCAATGAAATGGACAGCCCTTTCTAAGGTGATGACTAATTCAAAACATCCACATATTAGAGCTTCTGCATATGTGTAGGCTTATGAGCCCAAGCCTGAAAAGAAATTCTGGATAAAAATTATGATTGTGCCGTTATACAATACATAGCCTACCGCATATTAGGCATGGCAAAAAAACATAAAACAAAACTGATTTAAGATGTCTTTGGTACATAATTGGTCTAGCCTATATTCCAAAATTAAACAAATTCTAGTAATCGCCTTTGAGTATGGACTGTATTATTATGCATACTGGATGGACTAGTTAACTTATACTGCGCTCCAACATGTATATCTATGTGTCTGGGAGAGAACGTACAGCCCTAGGTGATGCTGTTGGTTCATTGATTGTGCAGGGCTGCTTACAGTTAGCCTACAATTACTGAATCTAGTAATAGGGCATTTTCTATATTTTCATAATTAATTGGGTGACACATTACCTTTAGCTATACAGAATATCTCATCACCATGCATTTCCATCTACTCCTCTCTCTCCTTTATTCCTTGCTCGAGCACGCAGACGGGCTGTCAACAGTTTAGTGAAATAAAATTATGTTTAATTGCTATCTATGTTCCCGAACAGATTTGGCTTGGTTTCCCAAATTAAGCACTGGGTAGCTGCAGGAACAAGGTTAGAGAGCCCATGGCATATAGAGTTTGGGCGGAATATCACCTGTCGGGGCAGCGAGAACATGCTCCTCAAACAGTGGTTGATGCATGGAGTGAATAAGTGTTCTTAAATGTATTTCTCAGCTGCTCATATTAAGCACATGCTCCGCTACAAAACCGAAATAGCCAACAAAACGGACTTGTGGGAAAGCGGACGGCGTCCATTCGCTATTCGAGTGCATACAGATGACACGTCTTTTTCCCCTGCCCCTGTTCCTGCCCATTTGATAATTGTCCATTCTAAATCAAAACTAAGTTTACATTTTAGTAAAGACAAGATTAAATTGAGAATAGTCTGATGGGTGAAAATATGATCACTTGATGAGAGAACAGCTGTGCAATTTGAGGCAAGGAACAGAGAGTGGAAGCTTTTTTTGCTACCTTCTCAAATCATCAATTGTCACGACTTCCTCCGAAGCTGCCTCCTCTCCTTCGGGCAGGCTTCGGCTCTCGTCGTCACCAGCCTTCTAGCCACTGCCGCTCCTCATCTCATTCCATTTGTTTTGTCTTGTTTTTACACACACCTGGTTCATATCCCCTCATCAGTACCTGTATAAGTATTCCCTCTGCCCCCCATGTCTTTATATGTGATTGTGGAGGTGACGATAGCTCGGTGGAGCTTTATATATTTGTATTGTCAGGATATTCACCCGTGTGCTTAGTTTTTTTCCAGAGCGCCGTTATACCGCATTGCTGCGTACCGCTGTACTTGCCGAATAAACCATTTATTCTGTGATTTACCCTCCTGTGCCTGACTCCGTCCAAATCACCCACTACAGAATCACACACCCAACAGCATGGAGTCAGCAGGAGCTGGGAATATGCCTGGATTCGTCGAGCAGGTCCGGGTGCATTCCAACATGCTAGCCAGCTTGGGCGAAGCGATGGATCGGGTTCTCCAGGTCATCCAGCGCCTGGAGAGGAGAGGACCTGACCCTGCGGAACCAGCTGAGCGATCGGATCCAGCCACCCACACCCCAGCGCCCAGAGGTATTCACCTGTCTCGACCCAGGGAATAGGACGGGACAGCGGCCCGCTGCCAGGGTTTCCTCCTGCAGTTGGACCTCTATTTTTCCACCATCAGCCCGGCTCCATCGGGTCGGGAGAAGGTGTCCGCCCTCATCTCCTGCCTCTCGGGGAAAGCCCTGGAGTGGGCCAACGCGGTCTGGAGTGAAGGAGGAGAAGCGTTGGACAACTACGGGGAGTTCGCTCGCCTCTTCCGGGCAGTCTTTGATCACTAATGCGGTCTGGAGTTTAGAACTCTAGCGGCTGGGTCCGGGTGGAACGAGCGGGCCCTCATCGACCGCTTCCGGTGCAGCCTGCGAGAGGACGTCCGAAGGGAGCTAGCCTGCCGGGATACCACGTTGACCTTCAACCCGGATCACGTTCCGATGGAGCTGGGTGGTGCAGTGATCCGGGAGAACGGAGGACGACATATCCAGTGTCACTCTTGTGGCAAGAGAGGACATTCTGCTGCACGCTGTAGTCAGAGTTCTTCTGGGTCTGGAGGCGGCAGGCAGGGCACTCTCGCCTCACCCCAGGTAGCGCAAACCCACACTCATTCAGAGCCCTCTGCTGCGCAATTCACCATCCACGTCCACTTCCCTGATTACACAGTAGTTCCCCAGTGTAAGGCACTGGTCGATTCAGACGCAGCTGGGAACTTTATGGACAGGTCTTTAGCTAATAGTATATGTATTATATTGGTTTCGCTACCCACTCCATTGCCCATCAAAGCACTTGACAGTCGACCATTAGGGTCAGGTTTTGTTGGGGAGGTTACAGCACCAGTCACGATGATTATGCAGGAGACCCATAGGGAGCAAATCACCTTTTATATTATTGAGTCCCCTGATTTCCCTGTTGTGTTGGGCCTTCCCTGACTAGCACTACACAATCCCACCTTGTCATGGCCGCAGAGGGTTCTCACAGGGTGGTCGCGAGAGTGTCAGGGTAGGTGTCTAGCTGTTTCCGTTGGTGCAACCACGGTGGAAAGTCCAGACACTACCTCTACCGTGCGCATTCCCCCCGAATACCTCGACTTGGCGCACATTTTTTCCAAAACGCAGGCGAACAAATTACCACCCCATCGGGCGGGGGATTACGCAATAAACCTCCAGTTAGACGCTGTGCCTCCCAGGAGTTATGTAAATCCCCTGTCGCAGGCTGAAACAGAGGCTATGGAGACATACGTCTCAAAGTCCCTATGCCAGAGTTCATACGTACCTCCACTTCGCCCGCTTCCTCAAGTTTCTTTTTTGTGAAGAAGAAAGACGGAGGTCTGCACCCTTGCATTGATTACCGGGCACTTAATCAAACTACCATTAGCTATAGTTACCCTCTACCCCTCATCTCCTCTGTTATCGAATCAATATATGGGGTGCGCTTCTTCACAAAATTAGATCACAGGAGTGAGTACAACCTGGTGCGTGTCCAGGAAGGGGACGAGTGGAAGACAGCATTTAGCACCACCACGGGTGGTGCATTATGAATACCTGTTGATACCGTACGGGTTGATGAATGCTCCATCAGTCTTCCAGTCCTTTGTGAACAAGGTGTTTCGGGACATGCTTGGTCGCGGTGTGGTGGTCTACATCAATGACATTCCGGTGTATTCCGCTACGCGCACCGAGCATGTGTCCCTGGTTTGCAGAGTCCTGGGCCGACTGTTGGAGCATGACCTATATGCCAAGGCAGAAAAGTGTCTGTTCTTCCAACAGTCCGTCTCCTTACTCGGATACCACATCACCACCTCAGGTGTGGAAATGGAGGGTGACCGTAATTTCAGCCGTGCGTAACCTGAGGGCTCTGTTCACCTCAGCCCCGGTACTGGCCCATCCCGATCTATAATTGACGTTCGTAGTGGAGGTGGACACGTCCGAGGTAGGGGTAGGCGCTGTCCTATCCCAACGCTCGGGCACACCACCCAAGCTCCGCCCCTGTGCCTTATTCTCTAGGAAGCTCAGCCCGGCGGAGCAGAACTACAACGTTGGTGATCGGGAGCTGTTGGCTGTTGTCAGAGCCCTGACCGTGTGGAGGCATTGGCTCGAGTGGGCAAAATACCCTTTCCTCGTCTGGACTGACCACCGTAACCTGGAGTACATCCGGGCAGTGAGGAGGCTGAACCCTCGCCAGGCCAGGTGGGCCTTGTTTTTCACCTGGTTTTATTTCACGCTGTCCTACATACCAGGCACAAAGACTGTGAAGGCAGACACACTGTCTCGGCTGTACGACACAGAGGAGAGGCCCATAGACAACACCCCCATACTCCCGGCCTCCTGCATTGTGACGCCGGTAGTGTGGGCAGTGGACGCGGACATAGAGAGGGCGTTACGCACAGAGCCATCTCCACCTCAGTGCCCAGCTGGGCTGCGGTATGTGCCGCCTATTGTCCGTGATCGTCTTATCTATTGGGCACACATGTCCCCCACCTCTGGTCACCCAGGCATCGGCCGTACAGTGCGCTGCCTGACTGGGAAGTACTGGTGGCCTACCTTGGCTAAGGACGTGAGGGTGTAGGTCTCCTCCTGCTCAGTGTGAGCCCAGAGTAAGGCACCTAGGCACCTTCCAGCGGGTAAGTTATATCCCTTATCAGTTCCACAATGGTCCCACTTATCAATTGACTTCAAAACTGATCTTCCCCTCTCTCAGGATGCACCACCATCCTGGTTGTTGTGGATCACTTTTCTAAAGCCTGCCGCCTCCTTCCTCTGCCCAGTCTCCCCACGGCCCTGCAAAATGTGGAAGCCCTGTTTACTCACGTCTTCCGGCACTACGGGTTGCCAGAAGACATAGTGTCTGACCGGGGTACCTAGTTTACGTTCAGGGTCTGGAAGGTGTTTATGGAACATCTGGGGGTCTCGGTCAGCCTGACCTCTGGGTTCCACCCCGAATCTAATGGGCAGGATGGAATGGTGAATCAGGATGTGGGTAGGTTCCTGCGGTCCTACTGCCAGGATCTGCCGGGGGTGTGGTCGGTGAGCTTGCCATGGGCCGAATATGCCCAGAACTCTCTCCGCCACTAACCTATCTCCATTTCAATGTGTTTTAGGTTATCAGCCGGTCCTGGCACTGTGTCATCAGAGCCCGACCGAAGCTCCTGCAGTGGACGACTGGTTTCGGTGCGCGGAGGAGACGTGGAACGCTGCCCACGTCCACCTCCAGCGCACCGTGTGTCGCCAGTAGGCCAATGCTGACCGCCACCGCAGTGAGGCCCCGGTCTTTGTACCGGGTGATCGGGTCTGGCTCTCGACCCGGAACCTGAAACTCCGCCTGCGCTGCCGGAAGCTGAGCCCGCGGTTTGTGGGGCCATTCAAAGTCCTGAGGAGAGTAAACGAAGTTATGTATAGGTTACTACTCCCTCCTGATTACCGTATTAACCCCTCATTTCACGTGTCTCTCCTCATGCTGTGGTGGCTGGTCCGCTCTAGGAATACCGCACTGTAGTGTTTTACGCATTGCTGCGTACCACTGTACTTGCCGAATAAACCATTTATTCTGTGATTTACCCTCCTGCGCCTGACTCCGTCCAAATCACCCACTACATCAATAGCCTATAGTCACACCATGCAGCCCATATGTGTTTTATTTTCTAAGACATTCTAAGGTGTGTATCATTCATAGCCTTTTGCATGACAATAACCGTCTGACAAAATGTAATGACCGCCACAGCACTAAGCATAAGCATTATATTAGTTACAGTTGCTGCATATTAGTTAGAATTGCTAATGTATTACTAGTATGACATACTGTATATTACTATTTAATCTAATTCTAAACCTATTTCTGAAAATCAAGCTCTAAATCATGAATATCTATGAAATAATTCCTTGGCTTAAAGAAACACAAATAGCGAACACTCAAGTTAGATATTTGTAGAATTTCACAAAATAGCTGTTTGGAGAGGAGATCATTTTGAACTTTGATGTTATCAGCCTTCACTATACAGACATTAATCAAAGTCAAAACACAATCTTGCTTTGATAAGCTGCCAGCAATAATTCTCCCATTGAATGCACTTATATTTGCGAGGGGTTTGTGCAGGTGCAATGAAGAAGAGCTGATTGCGTGTGGTAATCCTACTGATTAAATGTATCGGGGCGGACTGAATATCTGGCATTTCGGGAAAAACACGGGCCGCTGTGTTATAAATGCCAGGGCTGATTTTAGGTCCCAGCCTGCCCCTGAGTGTTTCCCACATGCACTGACATCTATGTTTCTGTTCCTACTTTCAGCTGAAGTGACATCTCTAATTAACACTTGATAATCAGTTTATGCCACCATATTGCAACTATTTTCATTGTAGGCTGCAGACTCTGATTCTACAATGACTTCTTCTTCCTGGTAATATAATATTTGATATTCTACATACAAAGAAATGTATGCTGTTATATCATGGCTGACAATGATAGATCCACCCTCATTATACACCTGCTTGTGTGTTAGCCTGGCAGCTTTCCTCTGAACGGCTTGATAATGATAAATGAAACAATCATCGACTGTAGCAGGGAGAGTTCAGCACCCTGCCCCCTGTTCTGCGAGCAGAAATACCAATGATCAAAGCTCAGAGTGGATTTCTCCTCTAGTAAAATCACTCATATGAATGTGTAATAGTATCGGAACGATTGTGGCATGTACTTTTCCATAGAAATTCACCATGAACTGTTTTTTTTTTTTTTTTTTTGGGGGAGATCAGCTTAATATTGCAGATAGATTGTAACTTCCATCAATGTAATTGTCTGCATCACTTCCAATCCCCCATGTTTTTTTTTATATATATATATATACAGTGGGGGAAAAAAGGATTTAGTCAGCCACCAATTGTGCAAGTTCTCCCACTTAAAAAAGATGAGAGAGGCCTGTAATTTTCATCATAGGTACACGTCAACTATGACAGACAAATTGAGAAAAACAAATCCAGAAAATCACATTGAAGGATTTTTAATGAATTTATTTGCAAATTATGGTGGAAAATAAGTATTTGGTCACCTACAAACAAGCAAGATTTCTGGCTCTCACAGACCTGTAACTTCTTCTTTAAGAGGCCCCTCTGTCCTCCACTCGTTACCTGTATTAATGGCACCTGTTTGAACTTGTTATCAGTATAAAAGACACTTGTCCACAACCTCAAACAGTCACACTCCAAACTCCACTATGGCCAAGACCAAAGAGCTGTCAAAGGACACCAGAAACAAAATTGTAGACCTGCACCAGGCTGGGAAGACTGAATCTGCAATAGGTAAGCAGCTTGGTTTGAAGAAATCAACTGTGGGAGCAATTATTAGGAAATGGAAGACATACAAGACCACTGATAATCTCCCTCGATCTGGGGGCTCCACGCAAGATCTCACCCCGTGGGGTCAAAATGATCACAAGAACGGTGAGCAAAAATCCCAGAACCACACGGGGGGGACCCTAGTGAATGACCTGCAGAGAGCTGGGACCAAAGTAACAAAGCCTACCATCAGTAACACACTACGCCGCCAGGGACTCAAATCCTGCAGTGCCAGACGTGTCCCCCTGCTTAAGCCAGTACATGTCCAGGCCTGTCTGAAGTTTGCTAGAGTGCATTTGGATGATCCAGAAGAGGATTGGGAGAATGTCATATGGTCAGATGAAACCAAAATATAACTTTTTTGGTAAAAACTCAACTCGTCGTGTTTGGAGGACAAAGAATGCTGAGTTGCATCCAAATAACACCATACCTACTGTGAAGCATGGGGGTGGAAACATCATGCTTTGGGGCTGTTTTTCTGCAAAGGGACCAGAGGACGACTGATCCGTGTAAAGGAAAGAATGAATGGGGCCATGTATCGTGAGATTTTGAGTTAAAACCATCAGCAAGGGCATTGAAGATGAAACGTGGCTGGGTCTTTCAGCATGACAATGATCCCAAACACACCGCCGGGCAACGAAGGAGTGGCTTCGTAGAAGCATTTCAAGGTCCTGGAGTGGCCTAGCCAGTCTCCAGATCTCAACCCCATAGAAAATCTTTGGAGGGAGTTGAAAGTCTGTGTTGCCCAGCGACAGCCCCAAAACATCACTGCTCTAGAGGAGATCTGCATGGAGGAATGGGCCAAAATACCAGCAACAGTGTGTGAAAACCTTGTGAAGACTTACAGAAAACGTTTGACCTGTGTCATTGCCAACAAAGGGTATATAACAAAGTATTGAGAAACTTTTGTTATTGACCAAATACTTATTTTCCACCATAATTTGCAAATAAATTCATTAAAAATCCTACAATGTGATTTTTCTCATTTTGTCTGTCATAGTTGACGTATACCTATGATGAAAATTACATATATATACCATGAACTGTTAGCATACAGTACCAGTCAAAAGTTTGGACAAAGCTAGTCACTATATTTACTATTTTCTACATTGCAGAATAATAGTGAAGATATCAAAATTCTGAAATAGCACAAATGCAATATTTTACATTTGAGATTCTTCAAAGTAGCCACCCTTTGGCTTGATGACAGCTTTGCACACTCTTGGCATTCTCTCAACCAGCTTCATGAGGTAGTCACCTGGAATGCATTTCAATTAACAGGTGTGCCTTCTTAAAAGTTAATTTGTGGAATTTTGTTTGAGCCAATCAGTTGTGTTGTGACAAGGTAGTGGGGGTATACAAAAGATAGCCCTATTTGGTAAAAGACCAAGTCCATATTATGGCAAGAACAGCTCAAATAAGCAAAGAGAAAAGAAAATCCTTCATTACTATTAAGACATAATGTCAGTCAATCCGGTAAATGTCAAGAACTTTTAAAATGTCTTCAAATGCAGAAGCAAAAACCAAAGACCCAGAGTTACCTCTGCTGCAGAGGATGTTCATTAGAGTTACCAGCCTCAGAAATTGTAGCCCAAATAAATGCTTCACAGAGTTCAAGTAACAGACACATCTCAACATCAACTGTTCAGAGGAGACTGTGTGGATCAGGCCTTCATGGTTGAATTGCTGCAAAGAAACCACTATTCAAGGACACCAATAAGAACCACGAGCAATGGATATTAGACCGGTGGAAATCTGTCCTTTGGTCTGATGAGTCCAAATTTGAAATTGTTGGTTCCAACCGCCGTGTCTTTGTGAGATGCAGAGTAGGTGAATGGATGATCTCCTCATGTGTGGTTCCCACTGTGAAGCATGGAAGAGGAGGTGTGATGGTGTGGGGGTGCTTTGCTGGTGACACTGTCAGTGATTTATTTAAAATTCAAGGCACACTTAACCAGCATGGCTACCACAGCATTTTGCAACGATAGGCCATCCCATCTGGTTTGCGGTTAGTGGAACTATCTTTTTTTTTTTTCAACAGGACAATGGCCCAACACACCTCCAGGCTGTGTAAGGGCTATTTGACCAAGAAGGAGAGTGATGGAGTGCTGCATCATATGACCTGGCCTCCACAATCACCCGACCTCAACCCAATTGAGATGGATTGGGATGAGTTGGACCGCAGAGTGAAGGAAAAGCAGCCAACAAGTGCTCAGTATATGTGGGAACTCCTTCAAGACTGTTGGAAAAGCATTTCAGGTGAAGCTGGTTAAGAGAATGCCAAGAGTGTGCAAAGCTGTCATCAACGCAAAGGGTGGCTACTTTGAAGAATCTCAAATCTATGATTTGATATGTGTTATTTCATAGTTTTGATGTCTTCACTATTATTATACAATGTAGAAAATCGTAAAAATAAAGAAAAAGCCTTGAATGAGTAGGTGTGTCCAAACTTTTGACTGGTACTGTATATTACACACATTTTGAGAATAGAGAATATGTTATACTATTTAATCAATTTGCATCTAAGACTCAAGGAGTTTCCTTTAAACTGTTTAATACTACATTCATGTGGGTAAGGGATGACTATCACTCTTTTCAATGGCATAAATTATAACACACTCCAGTGGGTCTATTGTGTCAGAATATTTCATTTAAAAAATGTGCCACTCAACTGACAGTAGGGGGTAAAAAAAAAAGGATTTGTGACCAGTATATTGCCAGCTGCTCGGAAATGAGCTCAACCAAGCTGCGTGGCAATGGAATCAATGAGCATCGCCTTTTTCAATCATTCTACAGTCCATGTGTTCCAACACAAATGTAATCCACATTGTGTTGTGTGTGTTGTAGCACTTATACCACACAGTGTGTTAGTGTCTACAGTGGAAGCTCTTGGCAGTAGTGGACTTCATGGGGGGATGTGTAAATTGACATGTTATAAGGCCTGTTAAAGTGACACTAGTCTCCCCCAGGGCTGGTTGAGATCTTAGCCGTTGTGTTGATGGAAGCAGTAGCTGACAGCCCCCAGATGCTTGTCCCCTCCCAGAGATAGAAGGAAAGAGCTTTCAAAGAGGAAAGGGGGGGGACACATTAACTGTTGCATTCCTTGAAACGGGCCCACCCTCTTTCTATCCCACAGAATCACATTCTTCCTCGAAAACGCAATGTGAATTTGGATCGTCAACACTCACGACTGTATCAATAACACATGTTGAGAGCAATGGGAAAGATCAATAGTGGGACACCAATAAAGCCATTTAGCATTTTGCTGTGAGACCTAAATCAAAAACAGGGTTCTCTCAAGTGCTCTCATTTAAGTGATGTTAACAGGATAGAAGTGTGGCTTCTGTGGGGGGCAAGTTGTATATTAGGATTTGTTGGAGGGTTTAGCTGGATATTACTTCCATTTGGGGTGAAAGATTTCTGGTAAAAATACCACACTCTTGCAATGTGTCACTCTATTCCCTGCAGTATTATGAATGGAAACGATTAATTAATCAAATATTAATAGTAATCAAGGAGTAAATTATCATGAAATTGCTTCATGATTAAATCATATCACAGGATAATAGCCATTGACATTGGCATAAACTTTATGATTTCATTAGGGTTAAGAGTATGATTGATTATAATTAAAACATTTTTTTTTATATAAACACACTATCCCTCTAAGCCATCGTCATTCAGTTCATTAACCATTCTGCTTTGTTATCGGAGTGGCCACAAAATCAAGGCCCCAGAGAGAGTGACAAGGGACTGCTGCATGTGTCATGCAACGTCTTTCAAATTGGCCTTTTAAAAGATAAATACTTAATCCAGTGTTTCCCAACTCCCGTCCTCGAGTACCCCCAACAGTACATACTCTACATGACCTAAAGTATGTTCATCCCAAAAGTGTTCGATGGGTTCGACAAACTATTTATGTATGGACCTCGCTTTGTGCACGGGGGCATTGTCATGCTGAAACAGGAAAGGGCCTTCCCCAAACTGTTGCCACAAAGTTGGAAGCACAGAATTGTTTACACTGTCATTGCATGCTGTAGCGTTAAGATTTCCCTTCACTGGAACTAAGGGGCCTAGCGTGAACCATAAAAAACAGCTCCAGACCATTATTCCTCCTCCACCAAACTTTACAGTTGGGTCTATGCATTGGGGCAGGTAGCATTCTCCTGGCATCCGCCAAACCCAGATTTGTCCGTCGGACTGCCAGATGGTGAAGCGTGATTCATCACTCAAGAGAACGCGTTTGCAATGCTCCAGAGTCCAATGGCGGTGAGCTTTACACCACTCCAGCCAACACTTGGCATTGCGCATGGAAACCCATTTCATGAAGTGCCCAACGAACAGTTATTGTGCTGACTTTGCTTCCAGAAGCAGTTTGGAACTCGGTTGTGAGTGTTGCAAACGAGGACAGACAATTTTTAAGCGCTTCAGCACTCGGCGGTCCCGTTCTGTGAGCTTGTGTGGCCTACCACTTTGCGGCTGAGCTTTTGTTGCTCCTAAACGTTTCCACTTCACAATAACATCACTTACAGTTGACCGGGGCAGCTCTAGCAGGGCAGAAATTTGATGAACTGATTTGTTGGAAAGGTGGCATCCTATAACGATGCCACGTTGAAAGTCACTGAGCACTTCAGTAAGGCCATTCTACTGTCAATGTTTGTCTATGGAGATTGCATGGATGTGTGCTCGATTTTATACAGCTGTCAGCAACGAGTGTGGCTGAAATAGCCGAATCCACTAATTTGAAGGGGTGTACACATACTTTTGTAAATATAGTGTATGTTTGTTGTGGCCCTGGACAAATACACCTGATTCTACTTATCAACTAATCATCAAGCCCTTGACAAGTTGAATCAGGTGTTTTTGTCCGGGGCTACAAAAAAATGTGTGCTGTCGGGGATACTCAAGGACCGGAGTTGGGAAACACTGCCCTTATCCATACAAATGACCATGGACTCAATAGCCATACACATCAGAGTATGACACTGTTGGGTGCGAACGTTAGTTTCAGACTCCAATTTCTGATTGAATTTTCACAGGGGGGCGACTTAACCCGACGCATGAACAAGTGGAATCCAGATTCCGTCTTAGTGTCATTGCAAACAACCTTTCGGGAGTAGAGAAAGGAAGGGCACTATAATATATATATATATATATATAAAGACAAAATGCCCATATTTCATCGTAATGTTCCTTTGATGTGATGTGAAAATAAGCCCATTTGCTACAATGTGTCAATTTCAGTGTGTGAGTGTATAAAAAGCGCCGTGCCACATGGATTGGCTGCGGAGGGGTCATTCTTCAGAGGCGGATTGTGGGGAGTAAGCACAGTCGGCTAACATTTAGATGCAGAAAGATTTGAGGGAGCGAAATTGATCAAAACGAGGCTATGGGGTAGGGGCGTGTATATGTGCCCACACCAGAGTGTATTATGTGTGGGGAGGTGGTTGAATAGATTAATGTTGATGCCCTTCATGAAATACACATACGGAGCCTGATTATATTGTGCTTGCCTGTCATGCTGCATAAATAGTATAGGGGCCAATTGCAGAGCCCGGCGAAAGGGACCATTAGGATGGCACTGTGCAGTGGTGTTATGAAATGAGATAAAACAGAAAGACTTACATTAGATTACATAGCCATACAGATATACTTACATTAGATTATACAGCCATACATATAGACTTTCATTATATTATACAGCCATACATATATATTTATATTAGATTATATAGCCATAAAGAAATAATTATATTAGATTATATAGCCATACAGAAATACTTACAGTATATTAGATTATATAGCCATACAGAAAGGCATATTAGATTGTATAGCCATATATAAATACTTATATTAGATTATATAGCCATATAGAAATATTTATATTAGATTACATAGCCATACAGATAGACTTACATTAAATTATATAGCCATACAAATATATTTACATTAGATTATACAGCCATACAGGAAGACTTACATTAGATTATATAACCATACAGATAGGCTTACATTAGATTATACAGTCATGCAGATATATTTACATTATATTATATAGCCATACAGATAGATTTACATTAGATTATATAGCCATACAGAAAGACTTATATTAGATTATATAGCCATACAGAAATACTTACAGTGTATTAGATTATATAGCCATACAGAAAGACTTATATTAGATTGTATAGCCATATAAAAATAATTATATTAGATTATATAGCCATATAGAAATACTTATTTTAGATTATATAGCCATATAGAAAGATTGATAATAGATGATATAGCCATATAGAAAGACTTATATTAGATTATATAGCCATATAGATAGATTTATATTAGATTATATAGCCATATAGAAAGTGGGGGGAAATGTATGGAAAAGGGCAGGAACATCAGCTGATATTTTTCATATACATTTTGTTTACTATGTGCATGGGGAAATGTTTAAATCTAGAGCCTTCCAAAGCTGATGAAGATGTTGGAAATGAACTAACATCCTGCAAGTTGCACAGTTCACACCACTGAACACGTACTATACTGCTATTGGATAGTTTAAGGAGCAAATCACTCAAACATCAATCAACCATGTGTCACGCTCTGGTTCCGGGACGTTGTTATTGAACCAGGGTGTGTTCGTTTTGTTGTGTGCTGTTTGGTTGGGGTGTCTAGGTGGTTGTCTTCCTTGTTTGTATTCATGTGACTCCCAATCGGAGGTAACGAGTGACAGCTGTCGGCTCGTTATCTCTGATTGGGAGCCATATTTAAACTGTGTGGTTTCACCTTGTATTTTGTGGGTTTTTGTTCCGTTTCAGTCATAGTCACTGTAGGACTTCACTATCGTCGTTTGTTTGTTGTTTTCGTGGTTGCTTTTATTTAATAAAGTCATCATGTTCACTCCACGCGCTGCGTATTGGTCCGTTTCCTCAGACGATCGTGACACCATGACGTGCCAATATATAGGATATCCATTGTATAAATAACACATTATTGACATCCATTAATCTGTTCTTATTCTTGAGATCTCTCTAATTCAAACATACCTTGATTAATACTATGTTACACACAGGACTGCTGTCAAATAAGTTCCTAAGGAAATATCACACAACACCTTGGAGAAGTTGTTTGTGCTACCAATTTAGGTCATTGTTGAGGGTTCATCAGCAGTTCATGCATGGCACTAACAGACTGTACTTTTGACACAGACAGCTTCATTGCATAGTTCATATTGCAGATGTATTGGGTTACTCAATATGTGTATGTGTCATAGAATGTGCCTGTAATGGAGGTCATTGACGTGTTTGTCAATATGTAGTCAAAATGAATAAGATGAGTCTCAATGTTAACTCATAAGCCAGTGAGTAAAATGAGACATTCAGGATTTGTCAAGAGTAAGGCTTCACATATAATTGCAAATTTGAGAGTCTAAGGAAATCAAATGTGTGTGGAACTTTGCAACAAGAAGAAGGAATTTGGCTGGCAGGCAGGCAACTATATCAAATTATTGTTACTTTATCATAGTTTGGAAATAGAGTTTCAATGTGATGGGATTTTTCTTCCTGCCTTTTTGCTCTCAATTTGCAGTATAAATAGCAACCTATGATATTATCCTTCAGCCAGTTAACATTCTCATTTGAATATGGAACAACATGGGCAATGTTATCCATATGAGAATTGAACTATTTTTTTAAAATCAGGGAAGGACAATATATAGTTATATTAGACTTTTAGAAAATACTAGTCCCTATAATGTAAGAAGTATTCTTATATTATTTACAATTTACCCACAATATCGCTGTCTTCACATCTGTGTTCACATTCCAAAGCTAGTTAGCAGGATCAACTCAATACTGCATTGTCGTATTTACACAGTAGTTAATTTTTATCATAGGCAAATAACATGTCATTACTGTAACAACATACAACCACGTAACCACTACCCTCAAAGGAATGCACTTCCAGTTTTCAGAATCAGACAGGTGAGTACACGTGGACATTTTTCAAATAAGACATTGCATTAATGTGACATGTTAAATTTAGTCTGTTGTGCATGTCAGTACTATATTGTTTGTGCTGTCAGAATGAGTTTTCACATCCCAGTAAACATAGCGAGTTGCACTGTGATACAGTGCAGACGTGTGTCAATGTCTACAGTCCTCCTTGTGTACAGTAGATAGAGAGGCAGCTATAACAGAATCCAACCCAGTCGTTTATATGAACTGATAGACTGACAGAAACAGAAACATATAGAGCTATACAGCATGGAGGCCTACCTTGAGGTTGAAGGTGTGAAAGTCATGGAACATTCTCTCTCCTGAGACCTGTGTGACAATGAAGAAGATGAGACGTCAGTCATGATTAAGGACGCCCGCAATTACAGAGCAGCCCCATTGACAGTGATCGATCAACAAGGAACTCCTCTTAATGAAGACTAAAGCACCCGAGGGCTCCAGAGACCAAATTGGAAAATGTAACTAGGACTACGGTATACAGTTCCAGATGCTTCACTCAGCTTGTGATAGGATGTTTATAGTGTGTTAGATGTTAGACAAGTGTGTACGTTAATATCACCTGTGATGCTAAAATATTAAATGCGCCTAATTAATTGCAGTTACTAAAGCCAGTTCTCAAGAGATATTCAATCAACAAACTCTGATCATCTTATCAAACCAGGGGGACACAATACCAAGTCCAAACCTGAACAATGCATCGTCATAGTCATGGTAAAACATTGAATAGACGAAACAGAGTTCATGGAAGGTACATTGCATTGAGCTCTCTGAAGGGCAGAGGACAGGAATAATATTTCACTCCAAACGGCAACAACAACCTATTCATGGTATCGGTGTGCCCAGGCCAACACTAGCAGGTAACCTTGAAGGTGGACAAAGATAGACAGAATTTATTGAGTTTGATTGAGTTTCTGTTTTATTTGTGTTAAAAAAAAAAAACTGTCTGAACCCAAGGGCCACTCAAACAGAACTGAATCAGTTTGACTGTGAATACAACTTTGTTTTCTATCTCATTGTTAAACACTAGAGCGAGAGAGAAAATTCAGGCCCTGGAGGCGGACGCATCAGATGCCGATGTGTTAAAATTCAGCAGGTGATTCAGCCCTGTAATACACAACAAAACATGGATCGCGACGGGCTCTGACTAACCATAGGGAGGTACATGTATGCTTTTGGTTCTATTTCCATTATCTATAAGGGGTTGAGTAAGGCCGTTGCCAAAACAGATGGGCCCTTCAAGGGAAAACATCTGACCAGAGCTCCAAAGAACTGAATAAAATAAATGACCATCAGTCATCATGGGAGAATATGGAGGAGGGAAAAACATCTTTGAGATCCGGGAGAATTCATTTCATGTGTCACAGGGCGAGAGATGGAGTAGACTGCAGAATTAAGCCCTGGAATTGGGTGGTACAGTGGGGAAGATTTAGATCTATGTACACTGTTGTTGGCATTAACTTCCTGGGCCACAAACTCAAGTGGAGATGCCATTTCATTTGGTGATTTCTGGAGCAAAAAATATTTTTGGGTGTGTGTGGGAACCAATGAGCTGCCATAGGGTTACGCCAATTTGGAATGGTAAGCAATTACAGTGATTAATATGAAATGTAAAATATGGATGCTTGTATCCTGTTTTATACTATATACTGTATACTGTTTATACTGTAAATGCTGTACATGTATACATCAGTGGAGGCTCCTCAGGAAGGGGAGGACCATCCTCCTCAGTGAATTTCATAAAAATAAAAAGTGAAACATAAAAAAAAGTTATCATTTTTAGATAAAACTATACTAAATATATCCACATGTCACCAAATAATTGATTAAAATACACTGTTTTGCAATAAAGGTCTACAGTAGCCTCAACGACACTCTGTAGGGTAGCAGCATGGTTTAGCTGGAGGACAGCTAGTTTCCTCTGGGTACACTGACTTCAATACAAAACCTAGGATGCTCATGGTTCTCACCCCCTTCCATAGACTTACACAGTAATTATAACTTTTGGAGGATGTCCTCCAACCTATCAGAGCTCTTGCAGCATGAACTGACATGTTGAATCTAGTACTGGAAGCATATGCTAAAGTTAGCTAGCATTGTAGTGCATAAAATGTGGTGAGTAGTTGACTCAAAGTGAGCACTATGGCTATCCAACACTGGAACTCTTCCAAGCCAAGGTAAGCTTTTGGTTTTATTAATTTATTGCCACTGGGGCCCACCGGTGTAACTGCTAAACTGCTTGCTGACTGTACACTGTACTGCATGATTGTAGCGGGTTTACTAACGTGTTAGTTATTGTAGCTATGTTGACTATGACGTCAGCTAATATGGTGACAACGATGTAGGCTGTGTAGCGGTTAGTGGTTATGATATGAAGGTTTGGCTTGGAAAGTTTTTTTTGCCTGGTCACAGACAGCTGATGTGTTGTGCACTGAAGTCCACAAGGGAAGGGAAAAGGTGAGAGGAGGAGATATACAATGAGCAAAATGTTCATGCTGTTTGTATGTGACTGCTATGAAAGTGAACTGGGTTTGCGTGTGATCAGGGGTGTATTCATTCCACCGATTCTGTTGGAGAGAAAATACTTGAAACTGAAAGAAAATGGGGATAAACATACCTGAAACTGTCCAATATAAACTCTTGTTTGCAACTGTTGGACTAATAATTACACCAGATCAGCTAGATGCAGACAAGAGTATGCAAGGCGGTATTGAATGTGTTACTGTCTGTCACCTTGGGTGTGTTCGTATATTCACTCTGGAGTGTCAGAGTGCACTCTGAGCGTTCATAAATTCAGAGTGTTTTGCACTCAGAGCATTCAGAGCGCACACTGGACGTTCTGGCCGAGGAGTAGGGTTGATCCGAGCGTTCTGACCTCACAACGGCAGTCAAGCACCCAAGTTAACTGGCTAAAGTTGGCTAGCTAGCTAGAACACTTCACTCTGACCATTTTACTCACCCTAGCAGAGCTGGTTAGGCTGTTTTCATGTTATCTAGAGCGTTGGTCGACCTGTGCTGCTGGCAACAATTTAATAAATAAACAAATTGCCAACGTTTACTGACACCGGTCATATTCAATGGGTTCATATTCGTAAATAAATCAGTTATTCTGCACTTTGGCACACAGACAAGAGTGCTCTGAAATCGGAGTAGATAGCCAGAGTGAATTTACGAACGCACCCCTTGATTACTCAAATGTTTCTCTCAACCTGTGCACCTTCCTACATTGTAAACTGTCATTCATATGTTAGGTTGTAGCAACCTCATGATGGGTATAGGGATAATTTGAGTATCATGTAGTAGCCTAAACCTATCGATGTTACATTAAACTGGGTGAATGGAATATGAATGACAGTCATCCAATATGCTGTAATAGAAATAAGGCCATGCACATAAAAAATATATAATCATCCTCCCTCATCTTAAACGTCACCGACCGCCACTGGTATACATAAGTCATCATACAAATCACCTTGCTTAGTTATTACTTGTGCACTCACCTAATGGTAAATATACTGTATCACAGTGCAGCTTTGAAGAATCTCCAGCATCCTTTCACTGGCAGAGACCAACTGAACTGCTACCCTCCATTCAATAGAAAGTAATTACTCATATGAAGTGGAGTTTACTCCATCAACTTCTCTCTTTTGTCAGGTATAGAATTCTATAACGTCCAGTGGAAAAGCACAGTGATTGTGTGTGCTGTAGGTCCTATACTGTAACCACACTAAGCTGCCCTGTTCAAATGTGATGCCCTCCAATGCAATCTCCCTCCCCATCCAAACATCAAGATTATAGGGCTTAAGGTAATGGAAGTGGGAGAATCAAATATCCAGTGGGGAAGTAATGTATGCTCGTACAGGCCGGGTGTCTCAGCGAGCACACACTGTATGGGGTATGTTATCTTTACTTATTTACTTGAAATAAAAGTCTGTAAGTTGTAAATACTATTTACCTATGGGTTCTTTTCCAACATCCAAACTAGCATACAAATTGGAATGCTGCCCAATACATTTGTTCTTTCTAAGTGGAATGCTGGTATGGACATTGGAACAAACAAGCTATTACTTTAATTGATGGGAATCCTATTTGTCGTTTGATGCCATTCTTTAGCCTCTACACCCACAACCACTGTTCAGCCTTCCACTCTCATCATACTGTACTGTGCCAAGGACTTTTATTCCTACCTCAATAGCACCTTGCCACTAAAGTTAACCTTGCCTAATTTGTCCTTGTTCCGTTTTTGGTCTCCATAGAAACTGTCCCATCAAGTCCATTCAAGCCAGAGTGGCAGGGAGGGAAGGACTCTTGTCTGATCTCAAAGTGGTCTCATTTTAATCGATTCTGAGAATGGCCTAAGTCTAACATAATTACAGTTAATTAGATAACTACTGAGGTACTGTTGGAGTAGGCTAGGACAATGATACCCTGATGTAAGCCCGTGGCTAGAGATTCAAAAGTTAAAATGAACTTCTTCAACGTGTTCATATAGACTAGATAACAGGTATGTTGACCTAATATTGTATCTTAAGAGACATACTGTCAGACATGTCAGGCTCAAATAGAGTTGTTTAGCCTTTCACATATGAATTGACGCTTATTTGTCACGGTTCTTTATTTGAAGTGAAAATGAAACATCATGCTTAAGCTCTTTTGAAATGTGTTGCCATATGAAGGTCCTAATTCAATCCAAACCAGTGAAAAGGTTACTGGTATGTGACAAAAAATAACATTTATATCATGGAGATGACTGAATCTGTGTTACACAGGGAAAGCATCATTGATTGCATTGGTAGTAGTGCAACAACATTGATTGCCTTCTGGTAGTGTAATGGACATTTTATATTTGATTCAAAAATGATTAAATTTTTTCCAGAAAAATGTAAACTGGAAATAAGAGTAAATCCTAGCAGTCAGTCTTTTCTGACACCTCTCTCCATAATGTTAATCTACTGGGAAAGGTTGCCTGGGCTCAAGGCATACCCTTTTTTTCCAAATCGCAATGCTTTATAAACAAAGAAACACGAACACACACACACACATTTTAGGCTTTTTGAGGACAGTTAGCATTTTCACAGCCCGAGGTGTCATGCATCAGATGCTGTAGTTATCTTGAAACAAGAAAGAAGTCAATCTAGTGTAAGAAACAGCTGAATGTGATAATTGCTTCAGGTTGCAAAGGGAGTTTTGGATGTTCTCCCCATTACACTGTAACAGTCATCACTCTTTTGTTGTAAGCCAGAGCCATTTTTATACAATCAGTCTACTGAATTAACCATCTGGTAGTTTGCTTGTTTGCTCATCTTTGAGGAATGTTTGACACATTTCACACGCACATGTTTCTTTTGTGGTGTGATCTAGTAGTCAGTTGGTAACAATGTCTCCGAATGGTGCAGTCCTTTCAATCTCTGTTTCCGCTCACAGTTTGTAAACAGATGGGTGGGTCCTGGCAAATGGTAATGCCAATACTTGTGTTTACAAACATAAATGTTAGTATATGGCATCAGTTTGGCCATGGAGTGCGCCTTTCAGTATGCTTTGAAATTAAACTACAATATTTTACTGTGTAAACCTTATTTGTCCCTTTGGAATGATGGCAATAGTGATGGTTATTATGTTGATGATCATGATGATTATGAATGAAGATGATGACAATGATTATGTGATGATGATGGTGATGGTGATGATCATAATGCTTGATTGGTCCTTCAAAATACACTTTAGATTGCATCCGTAAATATAGGCTATACAACAGACCGGGACAGGGTGGCAGGTAGTAGTTAAAAGTGGTGGGTCAGTAACCGAAAGGTCGCTGGTTCGAATCCCCGAGCCAACTAGGTGAAAGATCTGTCGATGTGCCCTTGATCAAGCCACTTAACCCTAATTGCTCCTGTAAGTCGCTCTGGATAAGAGTGTCTGCTAAAATGAGACACACAATCAAACATTGAGAGCCACTCAGCCTTGCCTACAAACATCTGCACTGTGAAGTGTTCTGCTCTGTATAAGCATATTTGAGACTACTGTGTATGCATACAGTTTCAGAAGACACATAATGCTAATAGAAACAATTACTTGGTTGAAAAACGTCACCACCAACTGCTTCATCTCACGGCGCCCAGCAAAACATATCTCCTCAAGTCCAGGCTTGACAATGATGCACTGTCCAAATCGCTCCTATTGATCCCCACCATTATAAACTATATTTCCACTTAATAAGTTGCCTTCACGGTCAACAAGATGGATTTGAAGCCTGAGAGTGTTGTCAACTTTGAGTGTAATTACTCAGTACTGAATAATGGAGCCTATTTAGTTTTTGAGGAAAACAATGACCCTTTTCCCCTATCCTCTCCTCTTCTACTATCTCACTCTCTCTGTACCTTCACACATTTTGGACAGCGCCTGAATCCAGGTGAATTTAATGATTTGATCTTAACAGTAAAATGGGTCCTTAGAGCCTCAGGAATTGGAAAAATGAACATTTGGCTGGTGGAGCTGCTTGCCTCAGCACTTAGGAGCAGCACATTTTAAATGCTCTGCTTTCACCCAGAATGGCCAACAAGAGGGACTGATGGGGGTCTGTTGACGCGGGGAACCTGGGGATTGTGCAGCCATTCATCACGTTAATGAGTCACATCATGTATTTACCCCTAAATGAGGGAGTTTGTTTAGAAGTTACACCCTGCTAGCGTGTTTATTTTTTTTTCTGTAATGTTAGCTGAAGTTAGTGATTTGTCCTAACAAAAACTAACACTTGAGGAGTTGATATACAGTGAATAGGCTTGTGGCTTGCGTACAGGGTACAGTTTTTGTGTGTGTGTGTTAGGTTTATGACAACGGAACAATTAAGATGCACTTCTCAATCTTGTTTCTGCCCAATGTGAGCCATGGAAGGTTACCACAGAATTAAAAGAAACATATTGACTGTTACATTTGGCAATACCAACCAGAGGCTTTAGCCGTCTATCTTATTTTACTGTTTGTAATATAATCGTTTTTTAGGCCTGAGACAAAACACTGATGAGAAGGAGAGATTAGAATGGAGGGAGGATATTGGAGAGCAGATTTTTTTTTTTTACCTGGGAATCCAATTCTGTGAAATTACCATTTTGCAGGTGAGCGAATTTAAAGGAAGATGGACTGATAAATATATCAAAAGTTATTTACCCATTATAATTGGAAATGTCTGTCACACTGTAACAGCGTCTACCTTTATCAGCGGCAGGTATTGTATGGAGGGTGAAATGCTGCATTTCAGCCACATCTTTAGATATATTCAGGCAACAGATATTTATTCAAAGGAATAAAAATGTTCAGACGTTCAAGAGATCAAGTGAGTTGTGTAATATTTGACTGAGGTCAGCTTGTTAATCATCGTTCACCCCATACTGCACTTTCAACAAAACCATGGTGAACCTCTTTTCTCTTGAGAGACTTCAACTAAATCTGTCATTAAACTCAGTGCTTTAGGTGATTCCAGTTGCTAATTACCAGTTTCTAATGACATGTACCACTGGCCTAGGCTGTTCATACTAGACTGAACTGAACAGACTGAGACCCCTAGGCCAGCCCCTAGGTTAATCTCCTCAGACATGTTAACACCCTATGGATGCCCGGGCCCGGCATTGACAATCGGCCACTCCCTGCTCCCCCTCTTCCCCACTCCCCGACTCCCATCCCCGGGCTGTCACCCTCACTGTCCTGCCTGTCTGGGGTCCTGAGTGACACTGTTGGCGCGGTGTTGGCTGGATGAGCTCCACCCGGAGCTGCTCCGACGACTAAGCAGGACACTGCGCGGACACCGTTGGGCCCTGATGATGTCACGTTGTGACAGCGGCGGCTGTTTCAGAGCCTGGGAGGGTGGGAGATGAGTCGCCGGCAGTAGTGGACTATCAAGGGACTGTGTGTGTGTTTGTGTGTGTGTGTGTGTGTGTGTGTGTGTGTGTGTGTGTGTGTGTGTGTGTGTGTGTGTGTGTGTGTGTGTGTGTGTGTGTGTGTGTGTATCTGTGTGCGTGCAGTTACTAAAATGAGATCCAGACACAGGTCCGGGGAAAATGTCAAACAGTCTTGCTCTTACAAGCTGTGGTTTGTGTAAACAATATATATTCTTGGAGATACCTGACTAGATTAAAAAATAGCAGGTGGTAACTCAGCCCTTCATAAAGACAACATCAACAAGAGCCAGATAAAACAGAGTTAACACTCAATAGTAATGAAAACATCTTTCACTTTAACCTCTAGAGGTCAAAGCCTTTGTGTGTGTGTGGGGGGGTGTTCTACTAAACTAACATATGGAATTATTTTAAGAGGGTCATACCAAGGATAATTTCGCTACTTCATTTTGAATTTTAGGAACCCTGCAGGTATATACAAGAAAGTATACAGACTGATTGACTTTTTCCACATTTTGTTACGTTACAGCCTTATTCTAAAATGGATTAAATAATTTTCCCCCTCATTAATCTACACACAATATGCCATAATGACAAAGCAAAAAATAAAAATACAATAATATTTATAATAATAAAATATCACATTTACATAAGTATTCAGACCCTTTACTCAGTACTTTGTTGAAGCACCTTTGGCAGCGATTACAGCCTCGAGTCTCCTTGGGTATGACGCTACAAGCTTGGCACACCTGTATTTGGGGAGTTTCTCCAATTCTACTCTGCAGATCCTCTCAAGCTCTGTCAGGTTGGCTGGGGAGCGTCACCGCACAGATATTTTTAGGTCTCTCCAGATATGTTAGATCGGGTTCAAGTCCAAGCTCTGGCTGGGCCACTCAAGGACATTCAGAGACTTGTCCCGAAGCCACTCCTGTGTTGTCTTGGCTGTGTGCTTAGGGTCATTGTCCTGTTGGAAGGTGAACATTCACCCCAGTCTGAGGTGCTGAGCGCTCTGGAGCAGGTTTTCATGAAGGATCTCTCTGTACTTTGCTCCGTTCATCTTTTCCTTACTAGTCTCCCAGTCCCTGCCGCTGAACAACATCCCCACAGCATGATGCTGCCACCACCATGCTTCACTGTAGGGATGGTGCCAGGCTTCCTCCAGATGTGACGCTTTTCATTCAGAGTCCAAGAGTTCAATCTTGGTTTCATCAGACAAGAGATTATTGTTTCTCGTGGCCTGAGAGTCCTTTAGGTGCCTTTTGGCAAACTCCAAGCTGGCTGTCATGTACCTTTTACTGAGGAGTGGCTTCAGTCTGGCAACTCTACCATAAAGACCTGATTGGTGGAGTGCTGCAGAGATGGTTGTCCTTCTGGTAGGTTCTCCCATCTCCACAGAAGAACTCTGGAGCTCTGTCAGAGTGACCATCAGGTTCTTGGTCATCTCCCTGACCAAGGCTCTTCTCCCCAGATTGCTCAGTTTGGCCGGGCGGCCAGCTCTAGGAAGAGTCTTGGTGGTTCCAAACTTCTTCCATTTAAGACTGATGGAGTCCACTGTGTTCATGGGGACCTTCAATGCTACAGACATTTTTTGGTACCCTTCCCCAGATCTGTGCCTTGACACAATCCTGTCTCTGAGCTCTACGGACAATTCCTTTGACCTCATGGCTTGGTTTTTGCTCTGACATGCAATGTCAACTGTGGGACCTTATATTGACAGGTGTGTGCCTTTCCAAATCATGTCCAATCAATCGAATTTACCACAGGTGGAGTTACAGAAAAATCTCAAGGATGATCAATGGAAACAGGATGCACCTGAGCTCAATTTCGAGTTTCATAGCAAAGGGTCTGAATACTTATGTAAATAAGGTATTTCTGTTTTTTAAATACATTTTCAAAGAGTTCTAAAAACCTGTTTTTGCTTTGTCATTATGGGGTATTGTGTGTAAATTGATGAGGAAAATGTTTTTAGAATAAGGCTGTAACGTAACAAAATGTGGAAAAAGTCAAAAATACCTTCTGAATGCAATGTATATTAATATATATATATATATATATACACTACCGGTCAAAATATTTAGAACACCTACTCATTCAAGGGATTTTCTTTATTTTGTACTATTTTGTACATTTTAGAATAAAAGTGAAGACATCAAAACTATGAAATAACACATATGGAATCATGATGTAACCAAAAAAGTGTTAAACAAATCAAAATATATTTTATATTTGAGATTCTTCAAATAGCCACTCTTTGCGTTGATGACAGCTTTGCACACTCTTGGCATTCTCTCAACCAGCTTCACCTGGAATGCTTTTCCAACAGTCTTGAAGGAGTTCCCAGATATGCTGAGCACTTGTTGGCTGCTTTTCCTTCACTCTGCATTCATCCCAAACCATCTCAATTTGTGGTCCTCTGTAGCTCAGCTGGTAGAGCACGGTGCTTGTAACGCCAAGGTAGTGGGTTTGATCCCCGGGACCACCCATACACCAAAAATGTATGCACGCATGACTGTAAGTCGCTTTGGATAAAAGTGTCTGCTAAATGGCATAGTATTATTATTATTATTAATTTGGTTGAGGTCGTGGGGTTGTGGAGGCCAGGTTATCTGATGCAGCACTCCATCACTCTCCTTCTTGGTCAAATAGCCCTTACACAGCCTGGAGGTGTGTGGGGTCATTGTCCTATTGAAAAACAAATGATAGTTCCACTAAGCCCAAACCAGATGGGATGGCATATCGCTGCAGAATGCTGTGGTAGCCATGCTGGTTAAATGTGCCTTGAATTCTAAATTAATCACAGACAGTGTCACCAGCAAAGCACCCCCACACCATAACACCTCCTCCTCCATGCTTTACGGTGGGAAATACACCAGACGGGTTTCGATTGCATGCAAACCCAAACAACGTCTCTAGCCCAGCCTACCACCCAAACAACACTACACTGTTGTTATTCCACATTTCCCGCCTGGCTGACACCAATTGGCTCGTTCACACCATCTGCCAGTGAGGTGCACAGAGACATCCAAGTGCCAGGGGACACTTTAACTGTGCCACTGCCATAATGCCTATGTCCCCCCTGTGCACTACTACGTGTTGTGAGTGAGTCTCTAGTTGAGGATACACTGTAGTAGGAGGCAAAAGATGTGAGGACAAAGCAGGGATGCTGTTTGACATGAGTTGTGTGGACATCACCTGAGGATGTCTTCTCACACATAATACAGCAAGGAGTTCCCACTTCCCACTGAGAACAGAGCTTGTTTTGAGTGAATGCCCACTAGGGTTTGATACCATTTCAATTCAAGTAAATTGAGACTAATTCAATTGTATCACTGTTATAAATCAGAAATATTGTCCAATATTGCCTATGAAAAACGCTGTTAGATTTTTAAAGTCTAGCATTAAACGGCAATGACAGAAATTCAGTGCATTGCTCAGCCACATTGTAAAGTCACTGATAAACTGAGTAGTTTCAGTTTTATGGTAATTTCACCACAGACAGTCTTTGAGGAGGGGATTTAATTATGTCCCAACGCATTTCTCTTAGAACAGCCTACTTGCACAAAACTTCACAACAAAGTATGTGATTTCAGGGGTTGTTTAATGGTTCCTATGGTTTGATCTTCACTGTGTTTTCACATGCAATGGGGGAAAGAAAGAGTTTCATGTGTTTCTCAGGGTTCTTTTAGATACTCCACCATCTCCCATCCCCCTGCACAATTAATTTTATCTTTGGGGGTATTATCAAGAGGGAGCCTCACAAAGCGGCATGACAGAAAATTGTCTAGAACCCAAGGCCTGGGGTGGGAATTAATCTGTTTGACAAGATCTCTCACATACGATTTGCCTGGCTTTTGTTCAGTTGGATGTCGTCGCCACAACCCAGCGTATCTATGGGGCCGAGGATAAGCATGTTTCAACCATAATGCTGACAGAATCAAATCACAACGTTGGAATAAACAGTGACAGAGCAGCACTGAGACTGAAATGGGGTTGGGAATGAATCCTAAATATGCATGTTTGAAAGTAAGAAAAATACATGAGCAGATTGACTATTTAGCAGTGTGCCCAGGTTAAATGCTTTAACCTTGAGGCTTAGTATTTAGCAAGAACATGTCAAAAAATGGAAGTGAGACAGCAGAGCACCAATCAATAGTTTTGGAATCATGAAGGTACATTTTCCTAATTTCCAAGCCAACATAAGAGAATATGTATGAATATGTATTAATATGGTTAAATTAATCAAAAAAATCACCCACAGAACATATTGGCCCTGTTTGTTCATACCTTCTCTTTCAGTACTTTCCAAACTATTGATATCAACCCAGACGTTTGACACATAATCCGGGATGTGGAAAACTAATCAAGGTAATGATTGAATAATTATCTCAAGAGCAATTAATTAAACATGCCAATGAACTCATCTTGAACAGCTGTCCTAGCTTCACCACTTAATCACTTGTGAGAATTACCAAACACATGGAGGATGCAGAGTGCATGCAATAATCTCTGCAAAGTGCATTGTTTACAACCAGTAATTAATATCATACTGTGTATTAGCGAGCAAAGTGACTGCTACACAGTCCTATAATTGTCCTAGAGAGAGTTGGGTTTGTTTTTCGCCGGTTGCCTCCGAGACTCCTCGTTAGATAGCAGACAGGTGATTTGATCACTTATTTACTCAATGTTGTCAACATATAGGCAGCTGCATCCCACAAATGATTCAAGGGGTTACTGTATGTTTGCCGTATACTTTTGGGATAACTGACTTGCATTAGCATAAGAGTAGTATGACAGTAGGAGTTGAAACTGTCAAACCCTGTGCTCAACAACTAGCTGAATCTCCGGGACACCCAATTCACTGACCATATCCCCTCCACACTAGATTGTCCACATATACAGTATAATGTATTTTACAGTATGTCACTGCCCTGAAACCTGAAATCCTTTCCAATGTTTTTTCTTGAGGGAAGGGACTAGCTAAATCCCTCAGTCAAACCCACACTCAGCCTTTTTAAAAGGTTGCCGTGACCATGCCAACCGAGTCTGCCGGGTTTTTGCTATGAGGTAATTTTGGGCATCACATACCCGGCTTTCATGGTCCGCCAAAGACTGACAGTCACAGAGGACTGAGGGAAATAGAGTCTGTGGTTCTGACATATGGGGGATCTATCTGGAGCAGACTCGTGTCTGGTGGATGAATTAGGATTGACAGCTAATACAGTGATGTAACACGTGTTTGAGTCGTCACAAGTGGACTCTCTTGGGAACTACTTTGCAGTGGTGATTGTGGAGGAGTATTACATTTTAGACATTTTAGTCATTTAGCAGACGCTCTTATCCAGAGCAATTAAGGTTAAGTGCCTTGCTCAAGGGCACATCGACAGATTTTTCACCTAGTCGGCTCTGGGATTAGAACCAGCGACCTTTCGGTTACTGGCACAACGCTCTTAACCACTAAGCTACCTGCCGCCCATGTAGCTATGGCGATGATAACTTGCAGGTCATCACTGATCGCAATGATACGTCTATGGGCTTTTCTTTCATTTCGTAATATGCACCGGTGTCCAACATTGGCGACATTATAATCTTGATAATTACATGCACTTATTTGAGTTTATATAAAAATGGTGCCATTGTGATTAGAATATTAAATAATTGTGGGCTGCTGAATCCAAATTGTAATTAGCATATTAATTTTAATTCCAATATCTCACACAGTACATTTCAGTGGGAGTGATAACAATAGGGCACAATGGAGATATTACAGTAATTAAAATAAGCTTAGTGTGAACTATGTGACTGCTCTGTCTCGAGTGTCTAACTACATGATAAAACACTGAATTAAGTGTGTCAACCGATATGAGGGGCATGCACAAAACTAGTCTATATATATGAATGATTTGTTGGTAGGCCATGCATATTTGGTGTAGTACACCCAATTTTACATGAAGGTGATACGCTTCCTGTTTTGTCTGAAACCTTAATACTTTGGTTCCTATTGAGCTATTCTCCTCCAGGTTAAATAAGACTGAATAGAAACAAAAATATTCCAGAGACACTGAACAATGCGTCTCAAGCAGTGTTAATGGTATTTAGCCTTATCTGGGATTGGTTTGTTTATACCCCGCTTGAAAAACACCAACCACTTTTTGTCTCCTTTTGAGAGCATCTCAATGAACTCTTCCGACAGCATGGGCATTAGCCTTCTCACAGGCCATGCTAATGTTGCTAGCTTTGAAAGCAAACAGCCCGTTGTTGTCCTCGGACTGTATCGCAGCTCGAATTATGATGGTTTGTGTACAATCAATTACTTGAAATGATGTCTGTAGATGTATTCCAATGTGATGCTTTGATGGGAAGGAGACTCCACAACGTGAAAATTAAAAACCATCTCAATGGCTGTGTCGCTACAAAGAAATCTTTGAAACCATTGTTGTCAAAGAAAATATGACTCGATCTGCTGTAGTCACACTCGTGGAGTCACTCGATATCTTTGAGCAAAATGGAATATTGATTGGACAAAAAATAAATTCAAATCCTCAATAAATGTTCCTTCTTGTTGTGAGGGAAATATATACTGGCTTTGATCCTTTTATTGTTAACCATGATGTGTGGCTCTCAAAAAATTGATTTCCCTCCCAAGTAATTGTTCTTTTTTTCCTGTGTTTAGCTAAATAAGCTGTTAGACCGGCAGATACTCTGGCCGTCTAAAAGGTTATTGTTGACTCTGCTTCAGAACAAGGATGGCAATAAATTGACATTGTGAAGTTCTTTGGCTGTGAGGTCGTGAAAGGCTTTTAAAGGATTGCCACTGCCGAGTGGCGCAGTGGTGTAAGGCACTGCATCGCAGTGCTAGCTGTGCCACTAGAGATCCTGGTTTGAATCCAGACTCTGTCGTAGCCGGCCGCGACCGGGAGACCCATCAAGGGCGGCGCACAATTAGCAAGCATCGTCCAGGGTAGGGGAGGGAATGGCCGGCAGGGATGTAGCTCAGTTTGTAGAGCATGGCGTTTGCAACACCAGGGTTGTGGGTTCAATTCCCACGGGGGGCCAGTATGAAAATGTATGCACTCACTTAACTGTAAGTCGCTCTGGATAAGAGTGTCTGCTAAATGACTCAAATGTAAAATGATTTCTAGGCGCATCGATAGCAATTATATTTAAATTACCCAGAAATGTCATTTTATTTTATGACAGTTGACGTGACAGTTCAAATGCACCCATTTGCTGTTTTGATGGTATTTTGACCTTAAAGGATTTATTTTTACAGCATATATAGACATACTACTATCTGAAAAATGCCTTGCTATGTGATTTGTGGTTCAAGAGGTTTCTTGGAAAAGGTTGCAGGGTCATAATTTTTAGGGTCATATTTAAGTGGTTTGTATGACAGTTGGATGTGGATGAACTAGGAGCATTATGTTTGTGTACATAGAGTACATTTTCATTGGTTTGTATGACGGTTGGATAAGGATGAACTAGGGGCCTTCTGTTACTGTACATGTTCCAGCATCGGAACATTCATCTCATGTGTTATTTAATAGATTGACTGAAACAACTCTCTAACATGGCATTATAATGTCCCCAATACCCACTGAGTGGCTTGTATAGATATGGCTGAACTAGGAACAATCCATTGCACACATGTCTAGAAGGGAGAGAATATACGGACACGCCTGGTGCCCAAATTGATGACGTATGTTACGCAGCGAGAGTCGAATGGAGACGAACGGAAACGAACGGACTCAGTTCAGTCAGTTAATTGTCCTGATGAGCCTTTCCCTGCTAGCTAATTTATAGATGTGGCTATAAACTTCAGCAAGAATTAGAAACATGTTGGGACTTGGGAGCGTGTTCAGAATCATTCAGTTTTTATCTGAGTAATTTGTATGTATTTATTATGTAGACGTTAATGCCATAGTTATACATTTTCGGTGAAATTCACTACAATACATGTGCTTTAGCTGTCACCCTGGCCTGATATTGGCTACACTATCTAGCTACTTCCCTCTCCTTACCATTGCAAGCGGGACCAAAGGTCACCGTGCCCTGTGTTGTTGTGTTGCCAGGGTGCAGCACAAACTCTCCCCATTGAGCAGTGTAGACTGTATCACGTGACATCCAGATGGTTACTAGTACCAAAAACCAATTTTACAAGTTATTTCTTGTGTAGGCTGTTATCCTACTCAAAATAAAATCAAGTGGAATGGAACAAATTGGCCACTTTAGCTACATGTGATACAGCTGCCCAGTGGGAAACACTAGCCTCTTCGCCCAACCATACTGCTTCGCTCTGGGAGACCTGTCGCCCGGAGCGAAGAGGCTAACAAGCACTTCAATACAACACCGATGCGCTGGTCATTCGCAACGGCTTGTCGTTAGCTAATTGGCATGTCACGGTGTCAACCAGATGGTGACCAATACTACAAGTTATTTCTCCCTCGCCCATCAAAATAAACATAACTTTCTTGTTTAACTAGTGTTATGCTGCTGTTGTTGTCAGCTAGCCAGCCTAAACTAGCTTGCTGTGAAGACTGAACTGACTGAACCGAATCCATTCGTCTCCACTTGACTCAGCTGCACGACATAAGTCATCGATTTGGGCACCAGGCATGTCCGTATAACCTCTCCCCTGTACATTACAGGGGTTCTTGTGTAAATTTACTGAAACGACTATGTAACATGGGATTATAATCCCCTCAATACCCACTTATTATGCTTTCGGTCATTACTATATAGTTGAGTTCAAGGTGAGCAGATTATTTGGTGAAAGTTTGTCATTCTCTAAACTAACAGTGTTTCAATCTTCCATTTGCAAGCATGTCATCTGTTGTGCAACCATTTTATTCACTCCCCTTTCCATCTCTCAGTCACTCTCTCACTCTCTTCTCTCTTCCTCCCTCCCTCCCTCCCTCCCTCTGTCAGTGTACAAGTCACACCCGAGCCATCCATCCAAACCCCTAGACCATGAAATTAGCTTAAGACGCAAAGCTGTGAATGACACAGGTGTGGATACAAATGAGAACATCCAAAGGAAGAAGTGCAGATCTGAGATGTGTGACACTGTAGTGGTTAAGACATTTAGAATTACATGTCACAGCTTACTTATTCGTTTATTTTGTGCCTAGTCTTTTGGGGGCTGCTGTGTAATGTGTATTCCAGAAACTAATGCTAGCTTGGTATTAGCACACGCTGCAGAGCTCAAGGTAATGGTTGTGAGAAACTCATATTCCTGTGTCTCATTTCCCATTGAAAACTTTTGAAGTCGCTCAAGCATGTCCGCAATTCTTCTGTGCGCAGTATAAATTATGACGCGTCTCGTCCTCTATCCCTTTTTAAAGCATTCAGATATTCAAATATTCTATTCATCACCTCCTTTAATAATTGCCTCCCCGTGTACAACTAAGATTTGGCGTGCGACAAGCCCCGGGGGAATCACGGCGGCTATTGTCTGCGACAAAGCATGTTAATGTACCTGCAGAGAGTATTGACTGACACCGATGTAAACAAGTCCTGCGATAGTGGGGGTGATGAAAACATGAAAACATCTATTGTATGTTCTGATTGTGTGGTTTTGGGCTGCATGACATGGACTGGGCTTGATTGTTGGCACGATTAGCATTTTAATAATGTGGGAGTTGTTGAGAGAGAGTGATAGAGTCAGAGCCCTGTTAATACCCACAGTCAGTTGGTTTTTGTCACAAAGGGGACGGGAGAGAATGTGCCAAATGAAAGGCAAAAATTTCATGAGATGAGAGAGTGACATTTATACAGCAGGCCTTTATGAGATATTCTAATATAACGTAGATTCAGTGACATAGATGCGTTGCCCATTTGGTCAAGTCGTGCAAAAAGCCAAGGGCGACAAATCAAGGGGTTGTGAGAACATACAGGTACCATCGCCATATTTAATTTTTCTATGCCCGTTACTTTAAGACTGTGCAGGTAGGAGTACAGATTAACCAAACATTTTATTGTTGTTTTTGTTGAAATCAATGAAAATGGTCAGCATTAAATGGAAATGTATTAATTGTATGCCTACTGTGTTGTTTTGGCTAGTTGGAAAAACGCCACCTCTAGAGGATACATCAAAGCTCAAGAATGCTAGAATGTTATTGACTATTGGCATTTGCCATCATAGGCATCGACTCCATGCTTTCTGTTACATCCTTCTCCATGATGGGCAAAGATGTGCTGTCATCTACTTTCCTTCAAAAACCCTTTAAGTTCCATTATAGCCGTATTCAAAATGTGTCGTCCATTACCCAATCTCGACAAAAAGGAACCACATGTTGAAAGGGGAAAGTAAAAGAAGCACATGCAAGAGGTATCTCTTTTGATTGATGGGACTTTTTTTGGTGTGTGAAGGGGAGAGTCGAGAGTGTGTCCACCGATTAATGATCCTTGGCGTTTTTGAATGATTACTAGCGGATTTGTCTTGACACTGAGAAGTGAATGTGGAATTGAAAAGCTAATCAATTGCTCCTTTGCTCAGGCAAATGATGGACTAATGATTACCTGCTATCATGTGATCCTGCTATCATCTACAGTGCATTCGGAAAGTATTCAGACCCCTTCACTTTTAACACATTTTGTTTTACGTTACAGCCTTATTCTGAAATTGATTAAATAGTTTTTCCCCCCCTTATCAATCTACACACAATTCACCACAATGATAAAGCAAAAATAAGTTTTTAGAAATGTTAGCAAATGTATAAAAATAAAAAACGGAAAAAACACATTTACATAAATATTCAGACCATTTACTCAGTACTTTGTTGAAGCACCTTTGGCAGTGATTACAGACTCAAGTCTTCTTGGGTATGACGCTACAAGCATGGCACACCTGTATTTGGGGAGTTTCTCCCATTCTTATCTGCAGATCCTCTCAAGCTCTGTCAGGTTGAATGGGGAGAGTCGCTGAACAGCTATTTTCAGGTCTCTCCAGAGATGTTCAATCAGGTTTAAGTCCAGGCTCTGGCTGGGCCACTCAAGGACATTCAGAGACGTGTCCTGAAGCCACTCCTGCGTTGTCTTGGCTGTGTGCTTAGGGTTGCTGTCCTTTTGGAAGGTGAATCTTCACCCCAGTCTGAGGTCTTGAGCGCTCTGGAGCAGGTTTTCACCAAGGATCTCTCTGTACTTAGTTCATCTTTCCCTCGATCCTGACTAGTCTCCCAGTCCTTGCCGCTGAAAAACATCCCCAGAGCATGATACTGCCACCACCATGCTTCACTGTAGGGATGGTGCCAGGTTTCCTCCAGATGTGATTCTTGGCATTCAGGCCAAAGAGTTCAATCTTGGTTTCATCAAAACAGAGAATTTTGTTTCTCATGGGCTTAGTCCTCTGGGTGCCTTTTGCAAAATCCAAGTGGGTTGTCATGTGCCTTTTACTGAGTAGTGGCTTCCGTCTGGCAACTCGACCATAAAGGCCTGATTGGTGGAGTGCTGCAGAGATGGTTGTCCTTCTGGAAGGTTCTCCCATCTCCACAGAGGAACTCTGGAGCTCTGTCAGAGTGACCATCGGGTTCTTGGTCACCTCCCTGACTAAGGTCCTTCTCCCCCGATTGCTCAGTTTGGCCCGGGCGGCCAGCTATAGGAAGAGTCTTGGTGGTTCCAAACTTCTTCCATTTATGAATGATGAGGCCACTGTGTTCTTGGGGACCTTCAATGATGCAGAAATGTTTTGGTACCCTTCCCCAGATCTGTGCCTCGACACAATCCTGTCTCGGAGCTCTACGGACAATTCCTTCGACCTCGAGGCTTGGTTTTTTGCTCTGTCAACTGTGGGACATTATATAGACAGGTGTGTGCCTTCCAAATCATGTCCAATCAATTGAATTTTCCACAGGTGGACTCCAATCAAGTTGTAGAAACATCTCATGGATGATCAATGGAAACAGGATGCACCTGAGCTCAATTTCGAGTCTCATAGCAAAGGGTCTGAATACTTATGTAAATAAGGTATTTCTGTTTTTTATTTTTAATACATTTGCAAAAATTTCTGTTTTTTAATTTGTCATTCTGGGGTATTGTGTGTAGATTGATGAGAAAAAAATAAAATAAATCTATTTTAGAATAAGGCTGTAACGTAACCAAGTGTGGAAAAAGTAAAGGGGTCTGAATACTGTCCGTATGCACTGTACATATGGATTTGCCTGCTGTAGAGACTGTGAAAACAACGTGAAGAAGCAATACCCCATCACCAAAGCAAAAAACCCTTGGCATCACTGTAAGGGTTGGTGTGAGGTGTGAATCAAATCAAATCAAATTTTATTGGCCACATGCGCCGAATACAACAGGTGTAGACATTACCGTGAAATGCTTACTTACAGCCCTTAACCAACAATGCATTTATTTTTTAATAAAAAAATAAAATAAAACAACAACAACTAAAAAAGTGTTGAGAAAAAAAGAGCAGAAGTAAAATAAAATAACAGTAGGGAGGCTATATACAGGGGGGGTACCGGTGCAGAGTCAATGTGCGGTGGCATCGGCTAGTTGAGGTAGTTGAGGTAATATGTACATGTGGCTAGAGTTAAAGTGACTATGCATAAATAATTAACAGAGTAGCAGCAGCGTAAAAAGATGGGGTGGGGGGTGGGGGTGGGGGGGCAGTGCAAGTAGTCCGGGTAGCCATGATTAGCAGTTCAGGAGTCTTATGGCTTGGGGGTAGAAGCTGTTGAGAAGCATTTTGGACCTAGACTTGGCGCTCTGGTACCACTTGCCATGCGGTAGCAGAGAGAACAGTCTATGACTAGGGTGGCTGGAGTCTTTGACAATTCTGAGGGCCTTCCTCTGACACCGCCTGGTATAGAGGTCCTGGATGGCAGGAAGCTTGGCCCCAGTGATGTACTGGGCCGTACGCACTACCCTCTGTAGTGCCTTGCGGTCAGAGGCCGAGCAGTTGCCATACCAGGCGGTGATGCAACCAGTCAGGATGCTCTCGATGGTGCAGCTGTCCAACTTTTTGTGGATCTGAGGACCCATGCCAAATCTTTTCAGTCTCCTGATGGAGAATAGGCTTTGTCGTGCCCTCTTCACGACTGTCTTGGTGTGTTTGGACCATGATAGTTTGTTGGTGATGTGGACACCAAGGAACTTGAAGCTCTCAACCTGTTCCACTACAGCCCCATCTATGAGAATGGGGGCGTGCTCAGTCCTCTTTTTTTCCCTGTAGTCCACAATCATCTCCTTTGTCTTGGTCACGTTGAGGGAGAGGTTGTTATCCTGGTACCACATGGCCAGGTCTCTGACCTCCCTATAGGCTGTCTAATTGTTGTCGGTGATCAGGCCTACCATTGTTGTGTCGTCGGCAAACTTAATGATGGTGTTGGAGTCGTGCCTGGCCATGCAGTCATGGGTGAACAGGGAGTACAGGAGGGGACTGAGCACGCACCCCTGAGGGGCCCCCTTGTTGAGGGTCAGCGTGGCAGATGTGTTGTTACCTACCCTTACCACCTGGGGGGCGGCCCGTCAGGAAGTCCAGGATCCAGTTGCAGAGGGAGGTGTTTAGTCCCAGGATCCTTAGCTTAGTGATGAGCTTTGAGGGCACTATGGTGTTGAACGCTGAGCTGTAGTCAATTAATAGCATTCTCACGTAGGTGTTCCTCTTGTCCAGGTGGGAAAGGGCAGTGTGGAGTGCAATAGAGATTGCATCATCTGTGGATCTGTTGGGGCGGTATGCAAATTGGAGTGGGTCTAGGTTTTCTGGGATAATGGTGTTGATGTGAGCCATGACCAGCCTTTCAAAGCACTTCATGGCTACAGACGTCAGTGTTACGGGTCGGTAGTCATTTAGGCAGGTTATCTTAGTTTCCTTGGGCACGGGGACTATGGTGTTCTGCTTTAAACATGTAGGTATTACAGACTCAGTCAGGGACATGTTGAAAATGTCAGTGAAGACACTTGCCAGTTGGTCAGCACATGCTCGGAGTACACATCCTGGTAATCCGTCTGGCGCTGGGGCCTTGTGAATGTTGACCTGCTTAAAAGTCTTACTCACATCGGCTACGGAGAGTGTGATCACATAGTCATCCGGAACAGCTGGTGCTCTCATGCATGCTTCAGTGTTGCTTGCCTCGAAGCGAGCATAGAAGTGGTTTAGCTCGTCTGGTAGGCTCGTGTCACTGAGCAGCTCGTGGCTGTGCTTCCCTTTGTAGTCTGTAATAGTTTTCAAGCCCTGCCACATCCAACGAGTGTCAGAGCCGGTGTAGTACGATTCAATCTTAGTCCTGTATTGACTCTTTGCCTGTTTGATGGTTCGTCGGAGGGCATAGCGGGATTTCTTATAAGCGTCCGGGTTAGAGTCCCGCTCCTTGAAAGCGGCAGCTCTACCCTTTAGCTCAGTGCGGATGTTGCCTGTAATCCATGGCTTCTGGTTGGGGTATGTACGTACGGTCACTGTGGGGACGACGTCATCGATGCACTTATTGTGGTCCTCTGTAGCTCAGCTGGTAGAGCACGGCGCTTGTAACGCCAAGGTAGTGGGTTCGATCCCCGGGACCACCCATACACAAAAATGTATGCACGCATGACTGTAAGTCGCTTTGGATAAAAGCGTCTGCTAAATGGCATATTATTATTATTATTATTATTGATGAAGCCAGTGACTGATGTGGTGTACTCCTCAATGCTATCTGAAGAATCCCGGAACATGTTCCAGTCTGTGCTGGCAAAACAGTCCTGTAGCTTAGCATCTGCGTCATCTGACCACTTTTTTATTAAGCGAGTCACTGGTGCTTCCTGCTTTAGTTTTTGCTTTTAAGCAGGAATCAGGATGATAGAGTTATGGTCAGATTTGCCAAATGGAGGGCGAGGGAGAGCTTTGTATGAGTCTATGTGTGTGGTGTAAAGGTGGTCTAGAGTTTTTTCCCCTCTGGTTGCACATTTAACATGCTGGTAGAAATTAGGTAGAACAGATGTAAGTTTCCCTGCATTAAAGTCCCCGGCCACTAGGAGTGCTGCCTCTGGATGAGCGTTTTCCTGGTGACTTATGGCCTTATACAGCTCATTGAGTGCAATCTTAATGCCAGCATTGGTTTGTGGTGGTAAATAGACAGCTATGAAAAATATAGATGAAAACTCTCTTGGTAAATAGTGTGGTCTACAGCTTATCATAAGATACTCTACCTCATGCGAGCAAAACCTCGAGACTTCCTTAGTATTTGATTTTGTACACCAGCTGTTGTTTACAAATATACACCGCCACCCCTTGTCTTACCGGAGTCAGCCGTTCTAACCTGCCGATGTAGCGTATATCCCGTCAGCTGTATGTTGTTCATGTTGTCGTTCAGCCACGACTCGGTGAAACATAAGATATTACAGTTTTTAATGTCCCGTTGGTAGGATAACCGTAATATTAGGTCATCTAATTTATTTTCAAATGATTGAACATTGGCTAATAGGATTGATGGAAGAGGCAGTTTACTCGCTCGCCGTCGGATCCTTACAAGGCACCCCGACCTACGTCCACGATATCTCCGTCTCTTTCTCCTGCGAATGACGGGGATTTGGGCCTTGTCGGGTGTCTGTAGCATATCCTTCACGTCTGACTCGTTGAAGAAAAAATCTTAGTCCAATACGAGGTGAGTAATTGCTGTCCTGATATCCAGAAGCTATTTTTGGTTATAAGAGACGATGACAGAAACATTATGTACAGAATAAATTACAAATAACGCGAAAAAACACACATAATAGTACAATTGGTTAGAGGGCTGTAAAACGGCAGCCATCTTCTCCGGCGCCATCAGATATTTCTGATGACCCAGGTGCGGTGCAGGTTAGACAGTAGGCAGTAGGCAGAGATGGTGAAACAAGGAACTTTACTCATGGTCCCAAAGCCAGGATACAAAATAATGGACTTTACACGAAAAACAAAGGCGGCACAAATAAGACTCCAAAAAAAGGCAGACAGACAAAACTATGAAATACTAACTATGACTGAAATAATAAATAAACAGGGAGAACACTTCTCACGTATCTGACCATACGTCCCGTGATCAGACGCTGATTAGTACTGCTTGGCATAGTGAAACTAGCAGAGAAAACTGAGTAAGGGAACACAGGGAAGTGAGGGCATAAATACACAGGTGAATCAGATAGACACAGGCGACACCAATAGGAAGATGATTAGTCCCGACTGTGAGTGAGGAGGTGCCTAAGGTTGTCAGAGGATGACACCTAGTGGGTTGCTCCGGAACTGCGACCCCCTCCTGTAACACATCACCAATTAATCCCTTTTTACTAGCTTGTTTATGTGACACCAATATGTAATAAAGGTGTTACACATGACTTTTCAACAAATTTCTAATATTTGGAAATACAAAGATCCCAAATCACCAATACATCCATGAATGTCATAGCAAACAAACCAGCAGTCTCTAGTGCAAACACGACTATTGGCCTTCACAATTCAGTGTAGAGTAATCATTGAATTAGCTGCATGTATGAGTACCTATGAAACGTGTTGGCCATAACAGTAAACCTGCTCAATTAGTTTGTCCAATTTGAGTTGGATGCAAATACCTGGTAACATTTCCATCCCGCCCAACCAATTATGTTCGGGCGACATTGAGTTATAGTGGAATTATGGGTTACTTGGCGACAGTGGCTTAATAACTATCTACCCTGTTTCAGTTACAATGGAATGATGGGTTACTGGAGAACCGTCTTCGGACATAAAGCTGACAGTTATATAGTGTTGTACAGTACAGTATAGAAGTACAATGTAAATATGTGAATGTGGATCCTAATGAGGTTCTACTGTCAATACGATGTTGAGTTATGAATAACCACTGTGGTGAATTGATTGCTTTTATTTAGTATCCCCCGGAAATTATTATATTGTCCATCCTGTAAAAGGTTTCCACTTTATTTCTGTCTCGGACAAAACGGGTCAAAGTCCATCACACGCTTGCTTGCACATATTCTCACACACACACATGCTCACACACACACACGCTCACACACACGCACACACACACACACGGTTACACACACGCACACACATACAAACACACACACACACACACACACACTAATGCAAACACAAGCACTTGAGGGATGCCCAGGGTCAAGTGGTGTTCAAGGCGTGCTTTGCAAAAATCCTGACACTAGCAAATATGTCATGATGTTGTCTTTATTTACATGCAAGTTGCTGTCTCAGCCTGTTCCGTATTGGGGTAATTTCCCATTTGAATGTCATAACGGTTATTGCAGTCATTGAAGTGAACATTAACCAGCCTTCTCATTTTTTGCCCTTTTTTAAAATCAATCTATCTTCTCTCTCATATTATCCTATTGTCACTATCTTTCTATGCTTGTCTGTCTGTCTGTCTATTTTTCTCTACATATCTAAATTTTCTCCACTTTCAACTCACCCTCTCACTGTTTCTCCAGTGACATAACTATCTCTGCCAACATTTCTTTCTCTCTCTCTCTCTCTCTCTCTCTCTCTCTCTCTCTCTCTCTCTCTCTCTCTCTCTCTCTCTCTCTCTCTCTCTCTCTCTCTCTCTCTCTCTCTCTCTCTCTCTCTCTCTCTCTCTCTCTCTCTCTCTCTCTCTCTCTCTCTCTCTCTCTCTCTCTCTCTCTCTCTCTCTCTCTCTCTCTCTCTCTCTCTCTCTCTCTCTCTCTGTCACGCCCTGACTCAGGGGACTCTTATATGTTGAGTCAGGGTGTGTATATTCTATATTGTGTATATCTATGTGTAATATCTAGTATGTGTAGATCTATGTTGGCCGGTGTGGTTCCCAATCAGAGGCAGCTGTCGCTCGTTGTCTCTGATTGGGGATCATACATAGGCAGCCTATTGGCACTCGTTAGTTGTGGGATCTTGTTCCGTGTTTAGGCTAGTTTTGTGTTCAGCCTTTGGACTTCACGTTTCGTTTGGTTTGTTGTTTTGTCGTGTGTTTATTCGTTGTAAATAAACATGTATGCATATCACGCTGCGCCTTGGTCTGACCCGTCCTTGAACGAACGTGACACTCTCTTAGAATCCTCCTATTCTGCTCTCTTCAAGCTCAGTATATTTCCTTTGCTCCCTCGCTCTGTCCATCAGCCTATCTCTTCCCCTTTCTCTCTTCAACATTAATGATGAAATGGGGAGAGCTACTTGTTGTTCTCTCTATCTTTTCTTCCCTGTTTGGAAAAAAATGCAGGCAAAACTGCCTCTGAGCTCTGTAAAATGGGTGCTTTGACATTTCCTCCCCGAGATGTGGCGGCACATTATATCCCTAATAATTGGAGTATATTAAGGATATGACATGCTGATGGCAGGGTGGATTCAACCCTTCGCACCTGCTTCTGCCAAGCTTGTACACAAAGCTTGGATTTTCTTACAGGCACGTCTGTGCACTATACTTGGAGAAAGGCCTAATTTCTCTGCTCTCCCTGCCTTACTCTCGTTCTGTAATCAACAGCGATTCATCTCTGGCACGTCTGATTAGGATGGTACTGTATACAACAGGGGCCACGTTGAAGCCAAGTTTGTTTTTGTTTTTTTTACTGTGGGAATGACGTAGCAAAGCTAAGAAAGACGGATATAGAAAATGAGCTGTTTCTCAGAATTGGGGCCTATGATATTAGTTGAGTCGATGTTGGTTGAGTAGGCCTGTGTCATCATGAACAATGGGTCACATCCAGACAACCTCAATAAAACCCTACACCCTAGATTAGACACGTCACCTACTGTACATCTGAAAGGACTGGAAAGGTATAAACTAATTCCACCTCTGATTAGCAAGGGAGAGTTAATTATATATTATTTCTGGTCTGATCTATACATGTGCCTATAGGGAGTAGGGGTTAGGATATTTTTTGGACCAGGTCATGGTTTCCTAAATAAAAGGACAGCTGCCAGTTTGTTGTCATAAGTTGACAATCTGGCCTTGAGAGTGTTCAACCAAATGTGACAAGATGAGTCCTTCTTTAAACGTGCTACAAACAGGGAATTGTTTGCAACTTCCCTCTCTTAAACTGTTCCAAGACCACTTATGAAATGTTTACTTCCATCAACTAGGGTATTTTCTACACAACTGGTGGCTAACTTACAGCATCACCTATAGCACACAACAATCTAGTAGGAACTACATCATCCAAAAGACCATAAATGGGAAACAGATCAATATGTTGCAAAGAACCATCAGATAATCTATTAGTCTTTCTACGGTACAGTTCACTAAACTTTTGAACTAAACTTTAATATAAACTTTACTACACATATAAGTGAATTTGTCCCAATACTTTTGGTCCCCTAAAAGGTACAAAAAGTACTGTAATTTCTAAACAGTTCACCAAATATGGATGAAAATACCCTAAATTTAGTTAAAGTCTGCACTTTAACCTCATTGTCATTGTATCATTTATAATCCAGTGCTGGAGCACAGAGGCAAAACAACAACAAATGTTCACTGTCCCAATGGTTTTGGAACTATATGTATATACAGTACATATCGCCATCACTAAAGGAGACTGAAATAGTGGATAATGTTAAAGTAAGGTATTATGGTTTGTAGAAACAGCTGCAGTTTTAGTATCAATTACTGTTGCAGTGATGGAAGCACATCCAGTCATAATACTCAGTGTGTGTATCATGAGTACTATGTCACTCGATTCTATCTATCAGCAATGTGTGGTATTATAAAGTACATCTTCTATGTAGTGTAAATGTCAGACACACGAGTCTCCGCAATATAGAGTCATTCTGGATTATTTTTTTTATACACCCCAGTAATTCAAAATGATTATTGTTAATATCATTCATATTGGAAGAAATTTCAGTGCAGCCTGCTGAAATATTCTCATATCCGGCGGGGCTGGCGCTGCCACTTTCACAGCGACGACAGCAATATTGCGTGTGCTTTGAGTTTATGCAAAGCACCCCATCTCCCTTCGACAGTGCTCAGTCATAGAGACCGTGGCAAATATCATTAAATGCTCTGCTAACATTTCTCTCTCTCTTTCTTTCCCTTCCCTTTTTTTTTGCTGGCTATTACTCTGCAGCAGTGCACAGGGGAGAGAGAGTGCATTGATCAGCCAAAGTGAGCAGCCATTTCGCTGGGGGAGTCTCTGAGCTGCCTCTGAATGGGAATTGCTCATTTCACCTGGGCGCCTTGCTTAGCAGGGCTTACGGGGAGCCACACCAGGAGGGAGTAGAGGCTGGGGCCAGGGCCCCCGGTCAGGGCTTGGCAGGCAGGAGATAAGAGCTCGGGGGCTACTCCTTAACCCGATAGTGCTACTAGTGCTCCCCCTCTCTCTCCATTGCTTTCTTACTAGCTTGCTCTATTTCTCCTCCATGCTCTCTCTTGCCTTCTCACTCTACCTCAATCCCTCACGAGCACACACTGCTACCCTCTCGTTCATTCTCCCTCTCTCCCTCCCTCTCTCTCTCTCTCTCTCTCTCTCTCTCTGGATTCCCTACACATATGTGAGAGACTAATAATACATTGGCGTTCTAGTGAGTGAGCCTTCTGTCCACATGCTAAAATAAAAGTAAAACATGGGGCCTTTATTGAGTTTGAAATCACTAACAGTGGAAATCCCAGTACAGAGATTTAGCACTACACTAGTTGCCCTGCCAATGTACCATGTGTCCACAATACGGACTAACATGATGTCCAAAGCAGGTGTTTAGACAGCAGTGTATAAAGGCAATTAACTACTTTAGCAATTTTAGACGACCAGCTATTTTTATGTAGCTCTGTTACACAAAGTTATAGTGGTTTAATGTTTTTGCATAGCAATTCATATATTGTTATTTTCAACGAGGATTTAGTAGACCATTATCAAAGTTTTGGAACAATCTTAACAATAAATTGCAACATAATGAACCAACTTCGCTGCCAGTGTTAATTCAACTAGTCCTAAACTTGTGCGGCCTTAACATGCATCCCTGCTGCACACCTAATTCTTCACAAGTCCACAACGCAATCCAGCCGGTCACTTCATTTCCCTACTTCATTCTCCATGTGTTCCAAATACATCCTCATCACCAGCCACATCCTTATCTAGTCTATCTCTCCTAGTCTGCCTCCTCTGTGGCAGTCTCATCACGCTCTATCAATCAGGCATCTGAAGGCTGGTACACAGCACAAGGCATGGCCAGTCTGGCCTCATCAGAGCCAGTCAGTCTCCCTGTCCCTATAAGGTTTGGCTTGCCAGATCCAGCCTTTTCTCTCCACTAACCAAAGGAGAGATGGCAGAACAGAGACCCAAGCCGAGCCATCAGATTTGGGGTTGATTCCGTTTCTATGTAAGAGATTGATTGTACATTTCTTTCAGTGAGCACTATTTTATGCTTGTTTTCAATTCAGGGACAGAACATTATCTGAAATGACTGATTTGCAAATGGAATTAATCCCAATCCAAGGGCTAATTGAAATAGTAATTAACAAATTGTATTGTTATGCCCAATGTGGCTAATCTATTGTCCACACTGGTTGATTGTGCGGGACCAGTGTCAGCCTTGTTAACCCATCCAGGCAGCTCTGGCACTCAATGCATGGACATAATGGCTCCAAATTGGCAATCACATTTCAACACATCACATCCATCTCAAAATCGTACCTCCTCTCAAGCCTCATCCTGTGGTTGTTGTCTCAGGAAAGAGAACTGGAACGACAAGAGAGAGAAAATATTAATGACTCAGGAAATATAACTGCAACATGACATCTTGTCACAGAAATCATATTATTAAAGCATATCATCATATTTCAATGTTGATTTGTTTCTAGAATTAACCATTATGTAACAACAAAACAACATCTTATCATTGGCACCATTTGGGTGGCAAACTCCCGCTTGGCGGGTAATACACACATTTCATGGACAATCCTAAAAATTACTTAGCAGAAATATTGATTGGCTTTGTGGCCTATAATGAAAACATACAGTATGTAATTACATTCTCCTTAAAGCAGCACTACAAATTACACTTGTAGAGTTATTCCCTGCTAAATGCTACGGTGCCCATAAATATTAGCTGCTTATTGAACCAAAAGGGAGAAATGTGCTTTAGGTTGTTCCGAGAAAATGACGCAGTGATATTTTTTTATAATTTTTTTTTATTGCCAAATTGGATGCACCCTAATTTCAGTCATCATGTTTAAAGGTCACTGTTTTTCATCAATGCTCATTAAGAAATACTAGTGGCCATGACTGAAGGCAAACATGAGTTGTCTTGGGGGTGTGGTTAGATGTGGGTATTTCTTGCCATTCAATCACAACAAAAAAAGGGCAGTAGTGAGTACAGTGAGGTAAACTAAGCTAGCTAAGCTATGGAGAAAATGTAGTATTGAAGTTGAGGACGTCTTCCCTCCTGACTGACTCGCCATCTCAAGATGGTCACCTAATTCAGTTCTATGTGTAGGCTAAAGCCTTCGCTGACCTTGTGTTTAGACAAACTGACAGCAGCTAGCTAGCAAGGCTTGGTGATAGCTGCAGCTGGCTATCCTATCTAGCTGATATTTATCTGTCAAATCATTTATGCCAGTGTCTGGAATGTGTTTCATAAGACACTCGCTCTACAACATCTTGCTATGAAAGTAGCTTGCAACTTAGTTTCAACGTTTCATCACGTCATGTAACGACATGTTACTGTGGAAACGGTATCAACTGTGAATTGTCATACAACACAATCATTGGTCCTACAACACAATATTCTATAACTTGCTAGTTTTGTCCACTGTTAGATCTTTCCCGGGGGACAAATCCCAGAACTACTAATATCCCTACAATAGGTGTAGGCTACATGTGGACATTGCACAAACATCTCCCAGCATGAGTGTAGATACATTTGTCAACAAAAAAGTTAATGAGTGTGTTTGTGTTACAAAGACAAAACATTTTATGCTGTAAATATCATATTCATTTGCTTATAATGACAGTATGCCTAAACTTACCTAGCAAATACAAATAAGTTGTGTATAGAGTACAACTTCAGCTGCCTAACCAGAACTAGAATGGCATTTGTCTATTTGGCCAAATATAAGGATTTGGTTGTCTAACCACACATTGAAATGCACAGCTCTCTGGGTAAGGTTCTGTCTCCAGTGGGTGATCTCCAGTGGGTGATCAAGTCCCATCTATGATATAGACAGTGCCTTCAGTAAGTATTCATACCAATTGACTTATTCCACATTTTGGTGTGTTACAGCCTGACTTTAAAATTGATTAAATATATTGTGAATTTAGTGAAAATGATATACAGAAATATCTCATGTACATAAGAATTCCCACCCCTGAGTCAATACTTTGTAAAAGCAGTCCATGCCCCGATGAACTGAGGCTGTTCTGAGGGCAAAAGGGGGTGCAACTCAATATTAGGAATGTGTTCATAATGTTTTGTGCACTCAGTGTATAGACAGGTGTGTTTCTTTCTAAATCATGTCCAAATAATTGAATTGGCCACAATTGGACTCCAATCAAGTTGACAAGTGACATCTCCAGGATGATGATCAAAGGAAATTGGATGCACCTGATCTCAATTAGGAGTGTCATAGCAAAGGGGTGTGAATACTTATGTAAATTAGATATTTCTGTATTTCATTTTCAATACATTTGAAAAAAAAAAAAAAAAAGTTTTACATTTGTCATTATGGGGTATTGTGTGTAGATGGCTGAATGTTTTACAATATTTAATCCATTTTGAATTCAGGCTGTAACACAAAAAATGTGGAATAAGTCAAGAGGTTTGAATACTTTCTGAAGGCACTGTATTACAGGTCACGGACAGGTGCAGTCAGGTGGCAGGAGGGGTGGAGTGCATGACAGTCCATCCTGGACATGACAGAGTTTGACTCAACCCATGGGTCCAGCAGGCAGATTATTTTTTTTATTTAACCTTTATTTAACCAGGTAAGCCAGTTGAGAACAAGTTCTCATTTACAACTGCGACCTGGCCAATATAAAGCAAAGCAGTGCGATAAAAACAACAACACAGAGTTACATATGGGGTAAAACAAAACATAAAGTCAAAAATACAACAGAAAAAAAAAATATATATATACAGTGTGTGCAAATGTAGCAAGTTATGGAGGTAAGGCAATAAATAGGCTATAGTGCAAAATAATTACAATTAGTATTAACACTGGAATGATAGATGTGCAAGAGATGATGTGCAAATAGAGATACTGGGGTGCAAATGAGCAAAATAAATAACAATATGGGGATGAGGTAGTTGGGTGGGCTAATTTCAGATGGGCTGTGTGCAGGTGCAGTGATCGGTAAGGTGCTCTGACAACTGATGCTTAAAGTTAGTGAGGGAGATAAGAGTCTCCGGCTTCAGCGATTTTTGCAATTAGTTCCAGTCATTGGCAGCAGAGAACTGGAAGGAATGGCGGCCAAAGGAGGTGTTGGCTTTGGGGATGACCAGTGAGATATACCTGCTGGAGCGCATACTACGGGTGGATGTTGCTATGGTGACCAATGAGCTAAGATAAGGCGGGGATTTGCCTAGCAGTGATTTATAGATGGCCTGGAGCCAGTGGGTTTGGCGACGAATATGTAGTGAGGACCAGTCAACAAGAGCGTACAGGTCACAGTGGTGGGCAGTATATGGGGCTTGGTGACAAAACGGATGGCACTGTGATAGACTATATCCAATTTGCTGAGTAGAGTGTTGGAGGCTATTTTGTAAATGACATCGCCGAAGTCAAGGATCGGTAGGATAGTCAGTTTTACATGGGCATGTTTGGCAGCATGAGTGAAGGAGGCTTTGTTGCGAAATAGGAAGCCAATTCTAGATTTAACTTTGGATTGGAGATTCTTAATGTGAGTCTGGAAGGAGAGTTTACAGTCTAACCAGACAGCTAGGTATTTGTAGTTGTCCACATACTCTAGGTCAGACCCATCGAGAGTAGTGATTCTAGTCGGGTGGGCGGGTGCCAGCATCGTTCGATTGAAGAGCATGCATTTAGTTTTACTAGTGTTTAAGAGCAGTTGGAGGCTACTGAAGGAGTGTTGTATGACATTGAAGCTCGTTTGGAGGTTTGTTAACACAGTGTCCAATGAAGGGCCAGATGTATACAAAATGGTGTTGTCTGCGTAGAGGTGGATCTGAGAGTCACCAGCAGCAAGAGCGACATCATTGATATACACGGAGAAAAGAGTCAGCCCAAGAATTGAACCCTGTGGCACCCCCATAGAGACTGCCATAGGTCCAGACAACAGGCCCTCCGTTTTGACACATTGAACTCTATCTGAGAAGTAGTTGGTGAACCAGGCGAGGCAGTCATTTGAGAAACCAAGGCTATTTATTCTGCCAATAAGAATGTGGTGGTTGACAGTGTCGAAAGCCTTGGCCAGGTCGATGAAGACGGCTGCACAGTACTGTCTATTATCGATTGCGGTTATAATATCGTTTAGGACCTTGAGCGTGGCTGAGGTGCACCCATGACCAGCTCGGAAACCGGATTGCATAGCGGAGAAGGTACGGTGGGATTCGAAATGGTCGGTGATGTGTTTGTTAACTTGGCTTTCAAAAACTTTCAAAAGGCAGGGCAGGATGGATATAGGTCTGTAACAGTTTGGATCTAGAGTGTCACTTTGAAGAGGGGGATGACCGCGGCAGCTTTCCAATCTCTGGGGATCTCAGACGTTAGAAAAGAGAGGTTGAACAGCTAGTAATAGGGGTTGCGACAATTTCGGAGGCTAGTTTTATAAAGAAAGGGTCCAGATTGTCTAGCCCAGATGATTTGTAGGGGTCCAGATTTTGCAGCTCTTTCAGAACATCAGCTGTCTGAATTTGTGTGAAGGAGAAGCGGGGGGTGGGGCATGGGCAAGTTGCAGCGGAGGGTGCAGAGCAGGTGGCCGGGGTAGTGGTATCCAGGTGGAAAGCATGGCCAGCCGTAGCAAAATGATTGTTGAAATTCTCGATTATTGTAGATTTATCGGTGGTGATAGTGTTTCCTAGCCTCAGTGCAGTGGGCAGCTGGGAGGAGGTGCTCTTATTCTCCATGGACTTTACAGTGTCCCAAAACTTTTTGGAGTTAGTGCTACAGGATGCACATTTCTGTTTGAAAAAGTTAGCCTTTGCTTTCCTAACTGCTTGTGTATATTGGTTCCTGACATCCCTGAAAAGTTGCATATCGCGGGGGCTATTTGATGCTAATGCAGTACGCCACAGGATGTTTTTGTGCTGGTCAAGGGCAGTCAAGTCTGAGGAGAACCAGGGGCTATATCTGTTCTTAGTTCTGTATTTTTTGAATGGGGCATGTTTATTTAAGATTGAGAGGAAATTACTTTTAAAGAAAACCAGGCATCCTCTACTGACGGAATGAGATCTATATCCATCCAGGATACCTGGACCAGGTCAATTAGGAAGGCCTGCTCGCTAAAGTGTTTTAGGGAGCGTTTGACAGTGATGAGGGGTGGTCGTTTGATCGCGGACCCGTTACGGACGCAGGCAATAAGGCAGTGATCGCTGAGATCCTGGTTGAAGACAGTGGAGGTGTATTTAGAGGGTAAGTTAGTCAGGATGATATCTATGAGGGTACCCATGTTTACGGATTTAGGGTTGTACCTGGTAGGATCTTTGATAATTTGTGTGAGATTGAGGGCATCTAGTTTGGATTGTAGGATGGCCAGGGTGTTAAGCATATCCCAATTTAGGTCACCAAGCAGTACGAACTCTGAGGATAAATGGGGGGCAATCAATTCACATATGGTGTCTAGGGCACAGCTGGGGGCTGAGGGGGGTCTGTAGCAAGTGGCAACAGTGAGAGACTTATTTCTGGAAAGGTTAATTTTTAGAAGTAGAAGCTCAAACTGTTTGGGCACAGACCTGGATATACAGTAGATTGCAACTCCACCCCCTTTGGCAGTTCTATCTAGACAGAAAAGGTTGTAGTTGGGGATGGACATTTCAGAATTTTTGGTGGCCTTCCTAAGCCAGGATTCAGACACTGCTAGAACATCAGGGTTGGCGGAGTGTGCTAACGCAGGGAATAACTCAAACTTAGGAAGTAGACTTCTGATGTTAACGTGCATAAAACCAAGGCTTTTACGGTTACAGAAGTCAACAAATGATAGCTCCTGGGGAGTAGGAGTGATCCTGGGGGCTGCAGGGAGATGTGAGATGCAGGAGGATGGCACTCTTCTCATACCACTCTGTAGCCTATTGAGTAATTAATATGAGAAGAGTATAATTGCTGAATTTATGTAGATATTCTAAACAAAGTGTTTTGATAACTTTCAAGTGTAACAGTTCCATGTAGAATAAACCATACTTCACATAATTATGTAGCAGTGTTCTGCTAATATAACAATGTGCAAATATTATACCTTCCTGTATGGTGTCCCGTATAAGACAGGAGTTCCCTGATATTTTTGAAGAACACTCAGGGTTCCCCCCCCCCATTCAATTCAACAATAACAAAAAACAATAAAAGGTAATAAATGTGTCTTGTTTAATTTGAATACTGAGAGGAAGATCTCTCCCAATTCAGACATCAGTATCAACCTGTCTTTTCGTCAGAGGACTCCATTTCAAAAGCATCTCTTCTACCCATCTGTAGAAAAACAAGGACGTTTTGATGAGTGACACATGTATTGAAAGGGTGATATTACTAAACACTTATGATGTACTGTCTTATGTAATGACCTTTTGACACTTCTGAGGTGTTTGCCAACGCCTGATGGGCATGGCAGTGTAGATCAGCTCCAGGCCCCTCTAATCACAGATACCGGCCCAACTTGGGCTCCTATATCAGACCCTGCTCCTATATCACATAAGGAGAGCGAGAAAGTCTGTCACCGTACATGGAAGCCAACAGTAAATACACGGTTGAACACAGCCAATCAGAGATCCAGAATCACAGCTAATTCACAAGGGACACATGCCGGTATGGCACTGACTGGTTGGCATTACTCACCCGGGCCCAGGAGTAGTCCATTGGCATAGTGGAAGGTGGCACCTCCTTACAACATACTGTACAAGACACACAGATACACACAGCACTGATTACATTATCAATGGTGGTTAGGTGAATTTCAGGACAGAAAGTATTTTGACCATTGACCAGATCAAATGTGACCAACCTGATTCAAGTGTTCTCAATTATTCTGAAGCGGGACTGGTGTCTGGCCACTGCCTCAGCCTTCTGTAACAGCTCATGTTATGGCTGAGACGTTCCCACAACGCTGCTGAACAACAAATCCACCAGGTTTTGTACGTAGCCTGTGAATTATCTAAAATATCATCACTCAATAAACATATAGCAAGAAAAATTACTTTCTCTAGTTTGGAAGTAATTTATATGCTAATAGAGGGACCGTAACTACAGAATAGATTCAAGCCGGTGACGCTGACACTGTTACTATGCAACCAGCTGTGTACGTTGCTGAATGCTTACTGATACGTTTTGCTATTTGCTACTAGAGTCATCGCTATATTTGAAGTAGACAAGCACCATCCTTCCTTTATTTTCGCCCTAGAAAATAGACAATGCACTTTTATGATAACAGGCATGTTGTTTTGGGTTAACAGAAAAAAGCCCCCGAAGGCTAACTACCTAACTTGCAAATCCAGGATAGTTTTCATATATTTTTCCGAGTTTAAATGAGTTCGCTAGATAGCTAACATTAGCTAGCCAGTTCGAGTTGAAACATTATTGAAAGCAAGCTGGCTACATTCTATGTTTAGCTAGCAAGCTAGTATCCAAGGGCCTGCCCTGTATTGACCCTAAATGCCAATGGGCTACAGTTAGCTCTTGTTAGCAAGGTAACTAGCTAACGTTATCTATGCACATCTTCCTCTGACATGCTACATCACATTACACGTTAGCTACAGCATCATTGCCCTTTCATCTGTGATATCATATCTAGCCTGGCTTGCTAGCATGATCAAATAATATTGTATAACCAAAAGTAGCTACTATCTAGCTAGTACCAGCTATCTATTTAGCTAACGTACTCACCAACACCAGTGAGTGGTTTGACGGTTGACATGCAGCTGAAGTGACCCTGTCTGTTGTCCATTCCTGGCCATCTGGCAATATTGTTGAAATGCATTGGAAGTTTGCACCAACTTTATGGAAGCCCATTTTCACTACTATTTTCAGAGCGAAATGTGCGTGAGTTGCACCCATATACAGACTTGACAACACATTTCCACATGGCAGCTGGGGGCGGACCACAACATGTTGTCTCTGGGCAATTGGGCATTATTGGAAAAAGTGGGCACATAAGGAATCCATACCCAACCCTTCAGTAAATAGTGACAAACTCACAAGACTGACTTTATGACCAAAATTATCCTATTTACACTTTGTAGTCAATTTTGACACTAGCATGAATGTTTCTGACTCATATCGACATCACATAGGCTGTTTAAAACCAGAGAAGTTGGTTCGAAGGAGCAGTTGACCTTTAAGAAGTTGTGAGGGCGGTGGGTATAATAGTATGAAAAGGACCTCCTCGGAAACTGGAAACCGCGCGGACATGTGTTGCCATGGCAAGACCACTGATGTGAAATTTGTGAGTGCAGTTCTTCTTTTAATTTGCCCAGGATTTAAATGAACATTGGATTAATCATATCTAAGATGTGAATGTTTGTCATACCTGAGAAGCCAACCTGAACATCCTCAGATGTATCCATTTGCATAAACCACTGCTTCATTTAGTTAAATACATTTTACAAGTAAACAGACGATGGAAAAAAGTGATTATGCAAGTAAAAGCGGGTGGTGGAGTCTTCCCTCAAATCCTGCCTGAAACAATAGTGTGGGTTGCCGAGTTCCCCTTATCTACAGTATGTTCACCTGATACATCCTGTCCATTCTAATGGATGGCCATTTTGATGTGGCCAGGAATACATAATTAGGACTTGATTTGGCCTTATAATTATAACATTATCGCAAAGATAACGTTCAATGAAAATTAACAACGCTTTGATGGATTCTGTGCCACAACATGACACAGATGTTGGGTTTGCTGAGGGAGTAAAAAAAAAGACCCAAAAACGAATAGCAGAAAAAGTGACAAGAAAGCTATCTGCACAGTTTCCTGTCCGAGGCACAGCCATATTTCATTACCCAGCATTGAGGCTTAGGAGGCAATCAAGCATATTTAGCCTTCCTCGTCTCGGCCGGAAGCAATTATTACTCCCCAGTTTTTTACTGTGCTCCGCCATGGGGAAAATGAATTGCAGTACTTATCAGCTCAATGCATACACAAGTGACTGGGGGAAGGCAGCTGGACAGGACCCGAGCCATAGGTTACCTTTGAATCCATTAGCTTAACATCAGCACATTTAGGGGCGTGTGGTGAGATAGAACGATAACCATAAACATGTCACCCAAAAAAGCATTGATATTTGCATTAATATTGGACAGGGCCAAACAGAGATAAACAACAAGCAGTGAAGGTGAGGGTTTATGACCTGTAGCAGTGTGCTTCTGTCTGCATCTCTGAAATATCTGAACCTACACTTGTCAGGCTTTGTATCTGATTATATTATCATGGCTGGCCATCAATGGCACAGCATCATCCCTCAGCCCTAAAGACAAGTATGGCACATAGGCCTACTATAATCTGAATATAAACTAGTGGATCTCTTCATACGATCTGTGTTCTACGAGTTAGAGTGATGCACAACTGTTGTTGTTGATAATATTACTATATTCATTTAGCCATAGATCATTACAGCAGTATATCCTGTAAATGTGTTATCTGCTCAGTTTCCTGAGAGGACATATCAAAACATTTAGAATGTAATTTATATTTGTATTTGTATATAGTTATGGAAAATTTAAGTGAGTAAAGTGGGATATTAGCATACAGTGGCTTGCGAAAGTATTCACCCCCCTTGGCATTTTTCCTATTTTGTTGCCTTACAACCTGGAATTACAATTTATTTTTGGGGGGTTTGTATCATTTGATTTACACAACATGCCTACCACTTTGAAGATACATAATATATCTTTTTTCGTGAAACAAACAAGAAATAAGACAAAAAAACAGAAAACTTGAGCATTAATAAATATTCACCCCCCAAAGTCAATACTTTGTAGAGCCACCTTTTGCAGTCTCTTGGGGTATGTCTCTATAAGCTTGAAACATTTGGCCACTGGGATTTTTGCCCATTCTTCAAGGCAAAACTACTCCAGCTCCTTCAAGTTGGATGGGTTCAGCTGGTGTACAGCAATCTTTAAGTCATACCACAAATTCTCAATTGGATTGAGGTCTGGGCTTTGACTAGGCCATTCCAAGACATTTAAATGTTTCCCCTTAAACTACTCGAGTGTTGCTTTAGCAGTATGCTTAGGGTATTTGTCCTGCTGGAACGTGAACCTCTGTCCCAGTCTCAAATCTCTGGAAGACTGAAACAGGTTTCCCTCAAGAATTTCCCTGTATTTAGCGCCATCCATCATTCCTTCAATTCTGACCAGTTTCCCAGTCCCTGCCAATGAAAAACGGGATGGTGTTCTCGGGGTGATGAGAGGTGTTGGTTTTGCGCCAGACATAGTGTTTTCCTTGATGGCCAAAAAGCTCAATTTTAGTCTCATCTGACCAGAGTACCTTCTTCCATATGTTTGGGGAGTGGCTTTTTTTCTGGCCACTCTTCTGTAAAGCCCAGCTCTGTGGAGTGTACGGCTTAAAGTGGTCCTATGGACAGATACTCCAATCTCCGCTGTAGAGCTTTGCAGCTCCTTCAGGGTTATAGTTGGTCTCTTTCTTGCCTCTCTGATTAATGCCCTCCTTGCCTGGTCCATGAGTTTTGGTGGGCGGCCCTCTCTTGGCAGGTTTGTTGTGGTGCCATATTCTTTCAATTTTTTTATAATGGATTTAATGATGCTTCGTGGGATGTTCAAAGTTTCTGATATTTTTTTATAACCCAACCCTAATCTGTACTTCTCCACAACTTTGTCCCTGACCTGTTTGGAGAGCTCCTTGGTCTTCAAGGTGCCGCTTGCTTGGTGGTGCCCCTTGCTTAGTGGTGTTGCAGACTCTGGGGCCTTTCAGAACAGGTATACAGGGGGGCCAGTATGAAAAATGTATACACTCACTAACTGTAAGTCGCTTTGGATAAGAGCGTCTGCTCAATGAGTAAAATGTAAAATGTAAAAATGTGTATATATACTGAGATCATGCGACACTTAGATTGCACACAGGTGGACTTTATTTAACTAATTATGTGACTTATAAAGGTAATTGGTTGCACCAGATCTTATTTAGGGGCTTCATAGCAAAGGGGGTGAATACATATGCACGCACCACTTTTCCATTATTCTTTTTGTATAATTTGTTGAAACAAGTAATTTTTTTCATTTCACTTCACCAAGTTGGACTATTTTGTGTATGTCCATTACATGAAATCCAAATAAAAATAAATTTAAATTACAGGTTGTAATGCAACAAAATAGGAAAAACGCCAAGGGGGGTGAATACTTTTGCAAGGCACTGTACCTAATTTTGAAAATCAATGAAAACAGTAGTATAAACTGAGAGAGCAGAGTGGAGAAAGAATAAGGCCTAAATGACTCAGCAAATTTGTGCATGGGCCACTGCTATTCAACAGCATTAAAGTGGGCAGGTGGATTACTTAAACTGTCAGTCAGTGGCGTATCAAAGTCTATCTACGACATCCCTCAGCTTCATCCCTCCTTCATAACCTGGTGTAATGAGACCCCTGTGGGGTTTGAGAAGATCCGGAGGTAGGAAGCCTCAGGTAGTTCAGGGAATCTCATAGTCCTCTATTAATCTAGTGAAATTAAATCCTTCTCAAAGGTTTCTGAGGGACCTGCAGTGGACAGGCAGAGAAAAAGGTGAGGTCCTGGTTTAATCTCAGAAGGTACTTAAATAACTACACCGCTGATCTGGGGCCAGTGGCCTTCTGTGGGTGATAGGGATTATCTGCCCAGCAGGTTTGCAAACAAGTATACACGCACATGCATGCTCCCTCGCACACATGCACAGAATAATCTTGCTTGAACTGACACATCACCTGGCATTCAAGTCAAACAATTTCAAATTAAGTATTTATCTGTTGTTGTACTAGAAGTTACTTTATGCTTCCTAAATGTCTATGCATGGTTGATGTGCGATTGCTTGGAATGTAGAACATTACACTACAAAATACAGTGGAACTATCTCTCCAATAAAACATAACATGATAATGGAAAATAAACACCAAAATATTAGATCTGAATATTCCATTGACTAATGGTCCTCGTTTACTTCAGAGGCACCAGGGCCAGCCGCATCATTAGTGTCCATCTGGGGGAATGTGTGCTCTTTCTCAATTTCCAGTTCTCTTTAGTTTCTGGGCATCCTCCCCAACCCCATAACTCAAATATCCCCACTCCCCAGCGATTGGGCTGTCATAATCATCAGCATTAAGGCCTCAATGAGCTTGATTTACAAGTGTGGACATCGTAGCAGCCCGTCGCCAGGGGTGCCTGTCTCCTATCCCCCAACCCATTTGTCTTCATACTCCATCACTATGAGGACATAAGAGTGAACACATAAGTGAACATAAGAGTCCAAACAGCATTACGAGGACATAATGAGTTAAGCGTGATCACAGTACTACTGTAGATCTACCTTGTGAAACGTTGAGGTCATTATCCTATCACCCAACCCAATTGTCCCTACTCAACCACTATGAGGACTACTGGTAGTGAAGATGAGATTCCAAACAGCATTATTAGGACAAATGAGTTAAGTGTGATCACAGTAGGTCTACCTTGTGAAACTTTGACTTTATTGACATAGTAGTGTGGGATCCTCTTCCTGATGTATAATTTGCATTACAGTATATGTTTTATGATATATAAACCACCATATACCTAGTTCATCCATTTACAATAGTAACTGAGAAAATGGGCATTATTATGTACAGAAAATTGTATTCCTAAACTCACAGAAAAATGGCTACAAAGAAAGCCATAGTCATTTGTGCCATTTTACCAAGGCTATAGAGGCATTTCCAAGGTAGCATTTTTTTTTGGGCATCCTCCCCAACCCCATAACTCAAATATCCCCACTCCCAAGCGATTGGGCTGTCATAATCATCAGCATTAAGGCCTCAATGAGCTTGATTTACAAGTGTGGACATCGTAGCAGCCCGTCGCCAGGGGTGCCTGTCTCCTATCCCCAAACCATTTGTCTTCATACTCCATCACTATGAGGACATAAGAGTGAACACATAAGTGAACATAAGAGTCCAAACAGCATTACGAGGACATAATGAGTTAAGCGTGATCACAGTACTACTGTAGATCTACCTTGTGAAACGTTGAGGTCATTATCCTATCACCCAACCCAATTGTCCCTACTCAACCACTATGAGGACTACTGGTAGTGAAGATGAGATTCCAAACAGCATTATTAGGACAAATGAGTTAAGTGTGATCACAGTAGGTCTACCTTGTGAAACTTTGACTTTATTGACATAGTAGTGTGGGATCCTCTTCCTGATGTATAATTTGCATTACAGTATATGTTTTATGATATATAAACCACCATATACCTAGTTCATCAATTTACAATAGTAACTGAGAAAATGGGCATTATTATGTACAGAAAATTGTATTCCTAAACTCACAGAAAAATGGCTACAAAGAAAGCCATAGTCATTTGTGCCATTTTACCAAGGCTATAGAGGCATTTCCAAGGTAGCATTTTTTTTTGGGCATCCTCCCCAACCCCATAACTCAAATATCCCCACTCCCAAGCGATTGGGCTGTCATAATCATCAGCATTAAGGCCTCAATGAGCTTGATTTACAAGTGTGGACATCGTAGCAGCCCGTCGCCAGGGGTGCCTGTCTCCTATCCCCCAACCCATTTGTCTTCATACTCCATCACTATGAGGACATAAGAGTGAACACATAAGTGAACATAAGAGTCCAAACAGCATTACGAGGACATAATGAGTTAAGCGTGATCACAGTACTACTGTAGATCTACCTTGTGAAACGTTGAGGTCAATATCCTATCACCCAACCCAATTGTCCCTTTCGAATGCAATTTTCAAAAGGACTTTGATCATAGTTGATAAGCCTTTGGGTAAACCCATGACACCTTCCTCACCCCCCTCATCCATACAATATTAAATACAACATATCATATTATCATACATTTACCCACAGTTATGGGCCTCTTAAATGATAGGCCACATAAATCTGTTTTATAAACACACACAATAATATTTATATGTGGCTTCCAAAGCCCCTGTAGATAGCTCCCCTCGCTTATCACTGTTTGAATACAGCCAGCATTTTAAAAGCACTCGGCGTCTACGGAGGAAGAGTGGGGGTTATGCAGTTTTGTTTCGATTATTTTTCCAGAAAGATGGAGTTCTTAGCGGAGCCTCATCCTTGGCTGTAATTACTTCTCCTTCATATGAAAAATAACATTCCAATGTGAGAAAATAAAATTACATTCCTTTCATCTACTCTGCTTTCACCAGGGATAGTTTAAGTTCATACTAAAATGTAGATTGGACTTCTGTTGAATTATGTGTTGCAGGCAAGTCTGGCAATACAAAAAACCCATGACAGTACATGGAAAATGAGACAATGTCATTCATGGATGATTGACAGCTTAATCGAATCAATCGATCAATGAATGACGGCAACATTGTTTAGTGAGGAATGAATGAATGAATGAATGAATGAATGAATGTTCCAAATCAGAATCAATAGTCATGAGGCTTCCTCTCCATGTGTTCCTTCCTAAGGGAGTATTGCAACGTATCGCTTTCAGCTATGTTTTTAGATCAGTGCATGCAAAGGAGAGAAGCATGTTAGAGAAGATAGAGAAAATAGGCGTTTACAGTCAAGAGAACTGACACGTCAAATGATGGCTTGGATGTCTTCTATAGAATACACACACACACAAACACACATCACACTTGAACACACGGATGCACATGTGCACAAGCATGCATGTATTTTCATGAACCACGGACGCCACTTCTGGCACCTGTCAGGTGGAAGGTGTCTGTGATAAGCTCAGGTATACGGTATCTCATACTGTTGAGTTGGAGACAGCATGGATGAAGAATACATGCAGAAATATGAAATCAAGCAACCAATTGGGTCAGTCAGTATTTTTACAGCTTTGATTCAAGTAGTACATCCTCAAAACAGTAACATCAATGATATTAAAACAATGAAACAAAAGGCTAATTAATCAAATCCTGTTTTATCTAATCATCTACCTTCTACATGACTCTCTGGTTCTATTTTGGGCAAAGAAATACGAGGCGTTATTTCAAAATGAGAAGAATATTGTATCTCCATTGCATCAGATTAACAAGCCGTGATATGGACTGGAATTATGCATGCTTTTGATGGACCACAGGAAGCTGGTGAGGGGAAGACAGCTCATAATAATGACTGGAATAAAGTGAATGTAATGGTATCAAACACAAGGAAACCATGTGTGTGATGTGTCGATACCATTCCATGAATGCCATTCCAGCCATTGCTATGAGCCCGTCCTCCCCAATTAAGGTGCCACCAGCCGTCTGTGTGATGGACAGAATGAAGAATGGAGGTGGGGAGGCTTTTTATAGACAACACGGGTGATGGTGGTGGTGTGAAAGGAGGAGAGGAAGTGGGGGATTCAAGATGTGCTGTTTCAGAGACTCACCCACTCTCCTAAGATGGTACTCTGCCAACGGCATGGGCCAGTGAACAGACAGATGGCGAGGGCGACGCCATCGGACTTGAGACGAGAGGAGCAATAGAGAGAGGAGGTGGAGGAGGAGGTGGTGGAAAGAATAAAACAACCAAAACTAAAAGGGGAGGAGGGAGGTTGGGGTGAGTGGGTTTGGGGAGACTTCCTTCAGGAGAACATTCACCTTGCATGAGCTTCTTTGCATGTACAAATATGCTTTGTACTTCATTACTGCAGTAAATAAAGGTTAATTCTCACTGTCACTTTTCATTCCAGGACAAGGTGGGATGAAGACATCATCTAAGGTAACAGACCTGGTTCTGTCTTGCAGTGGAGGGGTAGAAAAGTAATATTTTAAAAGTGCTAAAGTGTAGAGTGGAGTCTTTAGGGGGGCAGAGAGAGATGTTACATTGCTAGACTGCCATCTACTGGATATGTATTGAAATATATATAATTTGCATTGTTTCACTTTATGCAACATATACTAATGCTTATCCTAATTGTCTTCTTCAAATGTGTATTCATAATGTTATTTATTTATAGGCCTGAGTGTGTTTGAAATAAATAAAATGGGTATGTACAACCAAAACAAATTTGTTCAAGATAAAATAACCAGACAATTCCCTAAACTATTTTGAAATCTTATTTTTTTTCTCTGTTTTTCATTATTGTCTTCAGTATATGACAGTGAGATTTGACAGTGAGATTTGACAGTGAGATTTTAAGCAAATCAAATACATTAGGTAAACAACTGATAAAGAAGATATTTTATCCCCCAAAAAATATTTGGGGTCCAGGCAAACTAATAATTAATGAATTATATGTGTATTATGATGTTTGTTAATTATGTTTATAGAAAATATATTAATGGTTTTCAATCTATAGTACATAGCTTCTGCAACTGGGTCTAAGATTTTCAGTCAATGAAGCAATGATATAATTGTACAGTATGTATTGCCACGGACATATATGTATATACAGTGAGGGAAAAAAGGTTTTGATCCCCTGCTGATTTTGTACGTTTGCCCACTGACAAAGAAATGATCAGTCTATAATTTTAATGGTAGGTTTATTTGAACAATGAGAGACAGAATAACAACAAAAAAATCCAGAAAAACGCATGTCAAAAATGTTATAAATTGATTTGCATTTTAATGAGGTAAATAAGTATTTGACCCCCTCTTAATCAGAAAGATTTCTGGCTCCTGGCATCTTTTATACAGGTAACGAGCTGAGATTAGGAGCACACTCTTAAAGGGAGTGCTCCTAATCTCGGTTTGTTACCTGTATAAAAGACACCTGTCCACAGAAGCAATCAATCAGATTCCAAACTCTCCACCATGGCCAAGACCAAAGAGCTCTCCAAGGATGTCAGGGACAAGATTGTAGACCTATACAAGGCTGGAATGGGCTACAAGACCATCACCAAGCAGCTTGGTGAGAAGGTGACAACAGTTGGTGCGATTATTCCCAAATGGAAGAAACACAAAAGAACTGTCAATCTCCCTTGGCCTGGGGCTCCATGCAAGATCTCACCTCGTGGAGTTGCAATGATCATGAGAACGGTGAGGAATCAGCCCAGAACTACATGGGAGGATCTTGTCAATGATCTCAAGGCAGCTGGGACCATAGTCACCAAGAAAACAATTGTTAACACACTACGCTGTGAAGGACTGAAATCCTGCAGCGCCCGCAAGGTCCCCCTGCTCAAGAAAGCACATATACAGGTCCGTCTGAAGTTTGCCAATGAACATATGAATGATTCAGAGGAGAACTGGGTGAAAGTGTTGTGGTCAGATGAGACCAAATCGAGCTCTTTGGCATCAACTCAACTCGCCGTGTTTGGAGGAGGAGGAATGCTGCCTATGACCCCAAGAACACCATCCCCACCGTCAAACATGGAGGTGGAAACATTATGCTTTGGGGGTGTTTTTCTGCCAAGGGGACAGGACAACTTCACCGCATCAAAGGGACGATGGACGGGGCCATGTACCGTCAAATCTTGGGTGAGAACCTCCTTCCCTCAGCCAGGGCATTGAAAATGGGTCGTGGATGGGTATTCCAGCATGACAATGACCCAAAACACACGGCCAAGGCAACAAAGGAGTGGCTCAAGAAGAAGCACATTAAGGTCCTGGAGTGACCTAGCCAGTCTCCAGACCTTAATCCCATAGAAAATCTGTGGAGGGAGCTGAAGATTCGACTTGCCAAATGTCAGCCTCGAAACCTTAATGACTTGGAGAAGATCTGCGAAGAGGAGTGGAACAAAATCCCTCCTGAGATGTGTGCAAACCTGGTGGCCAACTACAAGAAATGTCTGACCTCTGTGATTGCCAACAAGGGTTTTGCAACCAAGTACTAAGTAATGTTTTGCAGAGGGGTCAAATACTTATTTCCCTCATTAAAATGCAAATCAATTTATAACATTTTTGACATGCGTTTTTCTGGATGTTGTTGTTGTTATTCTGTCTCTCACTGTTCAAATAAACCTACCATTAAAATTATAGACTGATCATGTCTTTGTCAGTGGGCAAACGTACAAAATCAGCAGGGGATCAAATACATTTTTCCCTCACTGTATATATATATATATATATATATATATATATATATATATATATATATATAATTTGAAGAACTCTGTACCTTGAAAGGTTACAATCTGTATCCACTGTGTAACTGAAGTGACATCACAAGTTTGATCCTAGATGGTTATTCAATGAGGAACAGCACCATCATGTGGATGTATTGTAATTTACTGATGTAAAAATGTACAGGCCTTACTTACCAGTGTAGTAAAATTATTAGCTAAGCATATCTTCAAAGATAGCATTCCACATGCTGAAATTGAATGAATATATAGTGGTTCCCCATATTCAACTTTCTGACCTTTTTTTGTGCATTTTGGAGAAAACATAAGATTTATAAGGGGGTAATTGTTTCATAATGACCTGAATGTTCACTAATTGCCTCATTGAGAGTTGAGGAATTAGTTGTTTATCTACCAACATTAATCTTGATCCTTGTTCCCACTATTAATCACACTATGCTGTGCCAATAATAGGTGTAGCATAGGAAATCCCTTTAGGGGCCATGTACAGTGCCTTCAGAAAGTATTCATACCCCTTGATTTATTCCACATTTTGTTGTGTTACATTTTGTTGTGTTCTTTGTTTCTCATCCATCTACACACAATACTCCATAATGACAAAGTGAAAACATGTTTTTAGAAATGTTTGCTAATTTGTTGAAAATGAAATACAGAAATGTGAAATGTACATCCCTGAGTCAATACTTTATAGAAGCTCCTTTGGCAGTGATTAAAGCTGTGAGTCTTTCTGGGTAAGCCTCTAAGAGATTTCCACACCTGGATTGTGCAACATTTGTCCATTATTATTAAAAAAATTCTTCAAGCTCTGTCAAACTGGTTGTTGATCATTTCTAGACAACCATTTTTAGGTCTTGCCATAGATTTTCAAGCAGATTTAAGTCAAAACTGTAACTTGGCCACTCATGAACATTACATTTACGTCATTTAGCAGACGCTCTTATCCAGAGCGACTTACAGTTAGCGCATACATTATTTTATCGAACCCACAACCCTGGCGTTGCAAACGACATGCTCTACCAACTGAGCTACATCCCCTGCCGGCCATTCCCTCCCCTACCCTGGACGACGCTGGGCCAATTGTGCACCGCCCCATGGGTCTCCCGGTCGCGGCCGGCTACAACAGAGCCTGGATTCGAACCAGGATCTCTAGTGGCACAGCTAGCACTGCGATGCAGTGCCTTAGACCACTGCGCCACTCGGGAGTACGTCACTGTCTTCTTGGTAAACAACTCCAATGTAGATTTGGCCTTGTGTTTTAGGTTATTGTCCTGCTGAAAGGTGAATTCATCTCCCAGTGTCTGGTGGAAAGCAGACTAAATCAGGTTTTCCTCTAGGATTTTGCACTTAGCTCCATTTCATTAATTTTTTATCCTGGAAAAACTCCCCAGTCCTTAACGTTTACAAGCATACACATAACATGATGCAGCCACAACTATGCTTGCAAATATGGATAGTGGTACTCAGTAATATGTTGTATTGGATTTGCCCCAAACATAATACTTTGTATTCAGGACAAAAAGTTAATTGCTTTGCCAAAATGTTTGCAGCATTACTTTAGTGCCTTGTTGCAAACAGGATGCATGTTTTGGAATATTTTCATTCTGTACAGGCTTCTAACTACAATGTTGTTGATCCATCCTCAGTTTTCTTCTATCACAGCCATTCAACTCTGAAACTGTTTTAAAGTTACCATTGGCTTCATGGTGAAATCCCTGAGCAGTTTCCCTTCTCTCTGACAACTGAGTTAGGAAGGACGCCTGTATCTTTGTAGTGACTGGGTGCATTGATACACCATCCAAAGTGTAATTAATAAATTCACAAGCTCAAAGGGATATTCAATGTCTGCTTTTTATTTATTTTTGTCCATCTACAAATAGGTGCCCTTTTTTGCGAGGCATTGGAAAACCTCCCTGGTCTTTGTGGTTGAATATGTGTTTGAAATTCACTGCTCGACTGAGGGACCTTACAGATAATTGTATTTGTGCGGTACAGAGATGAAATAGTCATAAAACAATCATATTAAACACTAGTATTGCACACAGAGTGGGTCTGTGCAATTTATTATGTCTTGTTAAGCAGCTTATTTAGTCTTGCCATAACAAAGGGGATGAATACTAATTGACTCAAGACATTTGAGCTTTTAATTTGTAATTAACTGTCACTTTCTCCGAAGCTGCCTCCCCTCCTTGTTCGGGCAGGCTTCGGCGTCCGTTGTAACCGGAACTTCTTGCCACTGCCGCTCCATATCTCATCATTCCATTTGTCTTGTCTTGACAATTACACACACCTGGTTCATATTCCCCTCATTAGTACATGTACAGTGGGGGAAAAAAGTATTTAGTCAGCCACCAATTGTGCAAGTTCTCCCACTTAAAAAGATGAGAGAGGCCTGTAATTTTCATCATAGGTACACGTCAACTATGACAGACAAAATGAGAAAAAAAATCCAGAAAATCACATTGTAGGATTTTTTATGAATTTATTTGCAAATTATGGTGGAAAATAAGTATTTGGTCAATGACAAAAGTTTCTCAATACTTTGTTATATACCCCTTTGTTGGCAATGACACAGGTCAAACGTTTTCTGTAAGTCTTCACAAGGTTTTCACACACTGTTGCTGGTATTTTGGCCCATTCCTCCATGCAGATCTCCTCTAGAGCAGTGATGTTTTGGGGCTGTCGCTGGGCAACACAGACTTTCAACTCCCTCCAAAGATTTTCTATGGGGTTGAGATCTGGAGACTGGCTAGGCCGCTCCAGGACCTTGAAATGCTTCTTACGAAGCCACTCCTTCGTTGCCCGGGCGGTGCGTTTGGGATCATTGTCATGCTGAAAGACCCAGCCACGTTTCATCTTCAATGCTCTTGCTGATGGAAGGAGGTTTTCACTCAAAATCTCACGATACATGGCCCCATTCATTCTTTCCTTTACACGGATCAGTCGTCCCTGGTCCCTTTGCAGAAAAAACAGCCCCAAAGCATGATGTTTCCACCCCCATGCTTCACAGTAGGTATGGTGTTCTTTGGATGCAACTCAGCATTCTTTGTCCTCCAAACACGACGAGTTGAGTTTTTACCAAAAAGTTATATTTTGGTTTCATCTGACCATATGACATTCTCCCAATCCTCTTCTGGATCATCCAAATGCACTCTAGCAAACTTCAGACGGGCCTAGACACGTCTGGCACTGCAGGATTTGAGTCCCTGGCGGCGTAGTGTGTTACTGATGGTAGGCTTTGTTACTTTGGTCCCAGCTCTCTGCAGGTCATTCACTAGGTCCCCCCGTATGGTTCTGGGATTTTTGCTCACCGTTCTTGTGATCATTTTGACCCCACGGGGTGAGATCTTGCGTGGAGCCCCAGATCGAGGGAGATTATCAGTGGTTTTGTATGTCTTCCATTTCCTAATAATTGCTCCCACAGTTTATTTCTTCAAACCAAGCTGCTTACCTATTGCAGATTCAGTCTTTCCAGCCTGGTGCAGGTCTACAACTTCTTAAAGAAGAAGTTACAGGTCTGTGAGAGCCAGAAATCTTGCTTGTTTGTAGGTGACCAAATACTTATTTTCCACCATAATTTGCAAATAAATTCATTAAAAATCCTACAATGTGATTTTCTGGATTTTTTTTCTCATTTTGTCTGTCATAGTTGACGTGTACCTATGATGAAAATTACAGGCCTCTCTCATCTTTTTAAGTGGGAGAACTTGCACAATTGGTGGCTGACTAAATACTTTTTTTCCCCACTGTATAAGTGTTCTCTCTGCCCCCTTGTCCTTGTGGGTGATTGTTTCATGAGAGATGAGTGTAGCTCGGTGGAGCTACCTGTACTTTGTATTGCCGGGGTATATTTTCCCTGTGTGCCTGTATTTGTTCCAGTGCGCCTGTTTTGCGCACTGGACTGTTGAAGCTATCCAGCGTAACTGTGTGCTACAGAATAAACTCTGTATTCTGTGATTTACTCTCCTGCGCCTGACTTCTTCAAATCACACTCTCACATTAATTACATTTCAAAAATAGTTTGACATTATGGGGTACTGTCTGTAGTAGGCCAGCGACAAAAAAAATCTCTATTTAATCTAAGTTAAATTTGGAAAATGTCAAGGGGTGTGAATACTTTCTGAAGATACCTGTATGTGCATTTTACATTGTAGTGATCATATACCGTGCATTCGGAAATTGTTCAGACCCCTTGATCTTTTCCACATTTTGTTACGTTACAGCCTTATTCTAAAGTGGATTAAATAACAAAACATCCTCCTCAATCTACACACAATACCCCATACTTACAAAGCAAACACAGAAATACCTTATTTACATAAGTATTCAGACCTTTTGCTATGACACTTGAAATTGAGCTCAGGTGCATCCTGTTTCCGTTGATCATACTTGAGATGTTTCTACAACTTGTTTGGTGTCCACCTGTGGTAAATTCAATTGATTGGACATGATTTGAAAAGGCACACATCTGTCTATATAAGGTCCCAGAGTTGACCGTGCATGTCAGAGCAAAAACCAAGCCGTGGGGTCAAAGGAATTGTCCATAGAGCTCCAAGACAGGATTGTGTCAAGGCACAGATCTGGGGAAGGGTACCAAAAAATGTCTGCAGCATTGAAGGTCCCCAAGAACACAGTGGCCTCTATCATTGTTAAATGGAAGAAGTTTGGAACCACCAAGACTCTTCCAAGAGCTGGCCGCCCGGCCAAACTGAGCAATTGGGGGCAGGGACTGGGAGACTAGTCAGGATCGAGGGAAAGATGAACGGAGCAAAGTACAGAGAGATCCTTGATGAAAACCTGCTCCAGAGCGCTCAGGACCTCAGACTGGGGCGAAGGTTCACCTTCCAACAGGACAACGACCCTAAGCACACAGCCAAGACAACGCAGGAGTGGCTTTGGGACAAGTCTCTGAATGTCCTTGAGTGGCCCAGCCAGAGGCCGGACTTGAACCAGATCGAACATCTCTGGAGAGACCTGAAAATAGCTGTGCAGCGATGCTCCCCATTCAACCTGAAAGAGCTTGAGAGGATCTGCAGAGAAGAATTGGCGAAACTCCCCAAATACAGGTGTGCCAAGCTTGTAGCGTCATACCCAAGAAGACTCAAGGCTGTAATCGCTGCCAAAGGTGCTTCAACAAAGTACTGACTAAAGGGTCTGAAAACGTATGTAAATCTGATATTTCAGCTTTTTATTTGAATACATTTGCAAAAATTTCTAAAAACCTGTTTTTGCTTTGTCATTATGGGGTATTGTGTGTATATTGATGAGGGAAAATAACAATTTTAACAATTTTAGATTAAGGCTGTAACGTAACAAAATGTGGAAAAGGTCAAGGGGTCTGAATACTTTCTGAATGCACTGTATGTAACCTAACTGAAAAAGTTTGCGAAGACAAATACACTATGAATGTCATTACTTCAATAGTGAACAGTTATGAATCTATTGTAAAATACTTTCACCTCTAGTCCACATGACAGTATCTACACAGTAGCAATCAAAAACACTGCTTTATAAATAATACTGTATGGTTAACTGATTCTAGCCACTTGCATCAGCTACTCTTTTCACATCAAATTCATGCAGAGTACCATAGACTGCCCACGTGGAGCACTAGGTAAGTGAAAGATCAGACATCTGTATTTCAAAAGCCAGAGAGACAGCGAGCCCTCAGCCGCCATGCAGTCTACTCACTAATGAGAAGTTAGACTCCAGTTATGCGTCATGAAAAATGAATCAGTCTTAAACACACAAATCCCCTGAATCGCCCTGAGACAAACTATGGGATTTAATTAAACTCATCAAAAATAGCGTTCGGCTGGAATTGCTCCTTCACTCATGCTTTCATGCTTTCCATTGAGCATTTTAGCTAAACGTGTTTACCTAAAACTGCTCTAATGTAATGCTCATAAATACTCAGTGTTATACTGAATAGGGGAATATGACTTAATAACAAATGAAGCATTTTGGACAGCTGTATTAATTAAGTAGCTTAACTGATTCTAAGAAAAATTGGTTTGGAAAAAATCGAATGATTTTTTTTTTAATAGCTGGGGGCTGTTCCAGAAAGGTGGATCAATGACTTAGCCAGTTAACCATCAAAAAGTGTTTGAAATTACTTCAACAACAACCAATATACAAATGTAGCTTTCTTGAGGGAAACCTGTTTCAGTCTTCCAGAGATTTGAGACTGGGACAGAGGTTCACCTTCCAGCAGTGGTTTAAGGGGAAACATTTAAATGTCTTGGAATGGCCTAGTCAAAGCCCAGACCTCAATCCAATTGAGAATCTGTGGTATGACTTAAAGATTGTTGTACACCAGCGGAACCCATCCAACTTGAAGGAGCTGGAGCAGTTTTGTCTTGAAGAATTGGCAAAAATCCCAGTGGCTAGATGTGCCAAGCTTATAGAGACATACACCAAGAGACTTGCAGCTGTAATTGCTGCAAAAGGTGGCTCTACAAAGTATTGAGTAAATGTTTTCCGTTTTTTTGTCTTATTTCTTGATTCTTTCAAAATATATTTTTTTTTTGCATCTTCAAAATGGTAGGCTTGTTGTGTAAATCAAATGATACAAACCCCAAACATTTTCATTCCAAATTGTAAGGCAACAAAATAGGAAAAATTCCAAGGGGGGTGAATAATTTCGCAAGCCACTGTATGTATATCTATCTTTTTCAACAGGCAGTTTTTAAAATACATTATTAACTGCAGGGGATTGTGCTATTTGGTAATTCACAGAAGCCGCTGACCTGTCTTTCATTTCAGTGTGCGCTGTACCAAAAAGTCATTTTCAATTTTGATCTTATTTGATCCTCAATACATTAGTACAATCAGATATATTGAATACGACTTAGATGCTTCATTGCTTCACACAATACACAGCTTATGCCAAGAAAATATGAAGATGGGCTGTTGGGTGAACAACCAAATCATGGCTTCTTCAGAAGTACAGTACTGACTCAAGACAATCCCTAGCATCCGGACTATGGCCAGGAGTTTTACCTTCCAGTGACATAACCAGAAACAACTCGTACCTTACACTAACGCCTAATAACATACCAAATGTTACTGCTTACATACTATTCTTGGTTTTCTATTCCTGATAAAAGTTGACCATTTCAATACAAGCTAAATAAAATGTGCACTGTTGCCTACCGTTGCCATCTTCAAACTGAACGTTACTTCATAATTTGGACAAAAAATCTGTATTTCACAGAATCAACAAAATATTACACATTAAGTTGATTCTAATGTGATATTCAGTTAAATAGAAAGGAGAAGACACCAAGGCCTGTATTCAAAAGCACGTCAGAGTAGAGTGCTGATCTAGGATCAGGACCCCTCTCTTATTCATTATGATTTAAAAGGCTAAACTGGTCCTAGATCAGCACTCATACTCTAAGACACTTTGTGAACATGGCCCCAACTGTTTATTATTTTGGCTTTGAGATGCAGAAGGAAAAAAAACACATCAAACAACATTGGGGAAAAATCTTCTGGTAACATATTTTCCATGTCACTGTGTTCTCCTTCAATAAACAAGGAGTGCACACATGCATACACATATAAATGTGCACACACACATGCACAAACAAGTGCACACACACACTGACACACACACACAGTACAGATTCCTGGCTACATTTTCATATTTTTGTCAAAGAGGAGTCAGAGAAAAACTAAACTATTTTAAGGAGTAGGAATAATGTTAACTCAGTCAACCATGTCATGTAATGTCATCAATAATTTAGTGCTTCCAAATCCCCAGGAGGATATGACATGTTGTTAGGAAAAAACGAACTCTGCAAGATGTGTTTTTTGGTGATGTCTTTCCGACACCCATTTCATAATCATAATTCTATGAAAGTTAAAGTTGTTGACTATATTGTTAGTCTTAAAAATCAACTAAACTACAGAATGAGTGTAGTGGTGGAAAAAGTACCCAATTGTCATACTTGAGTAAAAGTAATACAATGTACAGATAGCCAGGGCCACACTCCAACACTCAGACATCATTTAGAAACAAAGTATTTGTGTTTAGTGAGTCCGCCAGATCAGAGGCAGTAGGGATGACCAGGGATGTTCTCTTGATACGTGTGTGAATTGGACCTTGTTCCTGTCCTGCCAAGCATTCAAAATGTAACGAGTACTTTTGGGTGTCAGGGAAAATATAAGGAGTAAAAAGTACATATTTTTGTTTAGGAATGTAGTGAAGTCAAAGTCAAAGTTGTACAAAATATAAATAGTAAAGTAAAGTACAGATACTAAAAAAAACTACTTAATTATTACTTTAAAGTAGTTTTACTTAAGTACTTTACACCACTGTATGTGTGTATATGTTCATGCCAGCCTATCCGCCCGTCTGTCTGTCTGTCTGTCTGCTTTTCTGTCTGCCTACCTGTCTGTCTGCCTGTCGGTCTACTACCCCAAGTGTATATCTTTGTGTGTTTGTGTTTATATGCTGGCTTTATACCTCCATGTTCCCCAGTCGCTGCTTGGTGCAGAGTGGAACAGTAAAGCTAGGGGGAAGATATCTCTCAGAAGCTTACATAAAGCCACTGGACTTTGTAATAATTCATGGAGCAAAATGCTCTCCGCCTGCAATATTTATACCCCCCTGAATGTGTTCTGTGTCTGTGAGTCCTGTCACTGTATCAGGCCAGCTGAGGGGAAACTTTCACTTTCTTTCGGAGGACAGGTTTCACCTAAAGGGCCTGTGGCACTGAGATAGATATGTCCCATAATGCATCAGTCTGTATAATAATAATAATAATAATAATAATAATAATAATAATAATAATAATAGTAATAATATTAATATGAATATATGTATTTTATATAGCGCTTTTCAATACAAACAAGAATCTCTAAAGTCACTTTGAACACAAAAGATTATTTAGGGATCGGGCAGTTCATGGTTGATGGTCTTTCACAGCTTCTAGTGAGACTTATAGTGAGTTAAAATAGCCCTATTGAGGTCCAGGGGCATCATGAACGAGGTACATGAGGATGGAGGGGGGTATTTTCCTGTATGTGTATATACTATGTGATAGTTACCGTGTGTATAGGATGCTAATCATGGCTAACTTACTTTGACTCCTATCCTTTGGGGTTTTTGAGCCATGTTGTTGCTCTGCAAAGAGACATTAGGGAGATTCTATGAAAAGGTAAGAGAATATGACAGGACTTTCAAACTACTGGATAGACCATACATAATGTACACACCCGCGCACACACATCATCCCTGCTATAAACCACTGATGATAGAGGCCATTGCATATATTGGGGTGGGAACTGTAAACATGACCAAAATGAGAAAAAAAGAAGGAACCCGCACACTGCTCTTGATAGTATCACTGCTCTTTACGTATCGGCCTCAAGGCCTTCGTCAGAGCTTTTTTAATTAGCACCCTTATGTAGACATAGCCCCACCCACATCCGTTCCACGCATCGAATGGGGTTGGTGTCGAGGGAAAACAAGTAAGTGCTACAGAGAGCCATATTTGTTGATCAGATTGAGAGATTGTGCGCCACTAATGCTGACATTTTCAAGTCCTCTCTCCTTGTTGATCTTTCCTCTATGACAACCACACGTCTTTGCCATCAGATCAGCCTGAGTTTATATCTGCATCCCAAATGGAACCCTATTCCCTACATAGTGCACTACTTTCAAAAGTAGTACAGTATATAGGGATTAGACGGCCGTTTGGGACATAGACTATGTCATTCATCTGGTTAATGGAAGATTGGTAAGTCGTTGGTATGAATGAGGGAGCAGGATCTGGGTATGGGGGATATAATGGATTGGGTGAGATGTTGGCAAGCTTTTAGATGGGTGTACTGTATCTAGTATGGGTAAGGCAAAATCAAATAAAATGTTATTTGTCACATGTGCCGAATACAACAGGTGTAGACCTTACAGTGAAATGCTTACTTATGAGCATTACAAAACAGGGCTGTATACGCTGAAATGGTACATTTCAAAATATGTGTTTTTACCCAAAGAAAAATGTGTTAAATCAGTGGAAAATGTGTTAAATCACTGTCTGATATAATGAGTCTATGAATTGTATCAATAAATCATTTAGGCCTGGTCAGAGCTTGGTAGCCAAGTTTAAATAATGTCCTACTTTTAGGGCAATAAATACTGTTGAGATTTATTCCGAAACATTTGTCGGCATTGATTTTTTCTCATACTATCCCAAACGATTTTGTTTATGATGCTTTCCCACTGAGAAAGTTGCTCTTTATGATGCCCTGCAGAAGGGTAGAAGGTTTTATTGTGCCAGAGATCTAGTGAATGTGGGCCATGAACTCACCCAGAACTGAGGCTCCTCTGTTCTACTCATGCAGGTGCCAACATTCTGCCCGATGCCCAAGCTTCGTCCTCACCAACAACACCAGTCTGACCAATACCCCCTATGCCCCCACCTAGGAGAGGAAAGGGAGAAATAAAGGGACAGAGAGAGAGAGAGAGAGAGCATGTAAGAAAGATTGTGCAGTGCATAATCTGATCAGTCACTGATTAAACAGCTAGAGTGAAAACCAGTAAACTCTGCAGCCCTCCAGGACTAAAATTGTGCAACTCCACTCTAAATAAACGGTAGTTGAACTAACCAGGGATGACACAAAACCTACTTAACATTTCAGAGCAAAGGAAAGGTCTAAGATGTTGAATTTACATGGATATTAATAAAATATTGATAAAGCATTCAACAACAACATATAGCATGGCACCACAACGCAGGCCCAAATGGCGCCACAATGCAGGCCCAAATTTGACATGATTGAGCTATTCACTGCATTTGATTAGGACTCTCATGAGATTTAATTCAAACAGATCCAAATTTCAAATGTTTTGGACTGTGACGGTGTGCCTGTGAGCTATCACGTGGGACATTTCCCTCCATTTCTCCCCGCACCAACGTTGTTTGCTAAAAACATTGTTAATTACTCTTGCTAGCCTAAGTAGGCTATGCTATCGCTAGTCCCTTTAAAAAATTGTGGATTGTATCATGTCAAAGAACAAACACCAGGGTCTGGCTATCATATCAGTTATTTTGAAATGTTTAGCTTCATATTTGTCTTTGATTGGTTTCAAAACCTGTTCTACTCACCGCCGCTTTGAACTGGCTCCTAGGTGAGTGCTCGCCGATTAAGTTAGCCGTTTTAGCCACAGGTTGCCTCTTGTTATTTGGTTTATCACGGTAAAGGGGAGTTTTCATTGTTTCTTTTAAAGTTTAAATACTAATGTTCATGCAAAGTATGTTGTTGTTTTCATTAACGTGTAAAGTATTGGGCATTCAGGCGTGAATTGTGCAACAGTATTGCATATGAAGGGTTATTTCACTGTTCATTAACAATTTACCTTTTTTGAAAGGTGTGAATGGTTTATGCCAGGTTAGGGCAGGTCCATATAATATTGAGGTAATATTACTATTGCCCAGCTGTTATTATTTTCTCTAATTAAGTATTTTTGTCAACAATTATCCTCATCTTCTTGCCATTTGTATATTTTGTAAAACACTGGATCTAGTCTTCTCCATCGCCTGATCTACTGTAAATGAATACACCTGATCTACTTTAAATAAATACACCTGATTTACTGTAAATAAATACACCTGATTTAATGTAAATATATACACCTGATCTACTGTAAATATATACACCTGATCTACTGTAAATAAATACACCTGATTTAATGTAAATATATACACCTGATCTACTGACTCCATCTCAACTGTTGCTGCTCCAGAACCTCTTAATAGGCTGATGCATCCTCTATCTCAACAGGCTGCAATAGTAAGTGTATTTCCATACGTCTCTTAAAATAAAGTGATTGGGGTATCGTTTCAGGATTGTAATAACACATCCAATGCCATTTTTAAAAATGTGTTATTTGTTTATTTTGTTATTGCTAGGTATTACTGCACTGTTGGAGCTAGAAACGCAAGTATTTTGCTGCATCTCCGATAGCATCTGCAAATCTGTGTGCACGACCAATAAACTTTGATTTGATTTGAAATCTTGCTTGCCATCACAATGATTTCTTTCATGTGTTTAAACCCAGGCATGTTTCAGACTGTAATATACACATATTTTCATATAGCTTCACTCTTGTAAGCAGGTGATGGGTGTGTAATATCACACCATCAGTGTTAGAGTAGGAAGTGTCTCAGGGAGAGAGGGGAGTAGAGGGAAGCAGAACCTGCCAGTTTGGGCAGGAGGCTGGCAGGGCTCCCTATCGCCAGGGGCGATGGTGCTCGCTGGAGTAAGAGTCCCCTCGAGCTGTGTAATAAATCATTTCAGTCGGGCTGGCTGGCAAGCTCCCTCTAAACATTCACACACACACACACACACACACACATACACACAGATATACTCTCACACACACACAGGCAGCTTGATTCTTAATGAGACAATGTATTTACTCACAGTCCTACTGAGAGGAATAAATGTGGGCTTTATGCAATGAAAATATGGTCAAACAATTAGGTACCTGACATAATGCCTTTCACACTGTCCTAGCACAACACCAAGTGTAATTTTCTTATTACAACTGACAAGGTGTGAAAGATAAAAAATGTATATTCAAATGTTAACCTTGTTACAAAACCATAAGTCAGTTATCATAACCTTTGTTTTGTAAAGATGCATTTTGCTGTGACACTCAGCTGTCTGCTGACATGAACTCAAACTATAGTTCACTAGCAGAAGTTGGTTGTCATAGAATGTGTTGATTTGTGCCACTTCAACTTAAGTGCTACCAAAATACTCAGAGGAACCAAATAGCTTTGTCACAAAGTTAGGAGTCTTAAAAGCTCAAATGGAATGTTCTGGCAGGTAGTTCTATTGTAAACGTGTTAATGTTTGTTTTTAAAAGTACCCAACCACTCATGCATAAGAGGCCTCCAGCACTTACAGTACCAGTACAGGACACAGTCGTTTTGCCACTGTGAACTACTTAGCAACAAAGTCCATGGCCCCTTTGTGTTTTCCTAACCCATGTATTTGCTTTACGGTAGCAGTATTTGTAAATGTCACCTTTTGTTTGGCTCACCTTGTCACCTGTGCCGAGAAAGAGTAGCTTTTAAACCACATCACACTGGAGACACTGAAATGTGCTGTAATGTGTCTAATGCCCCGTAGCTTTTAGTCCATCTATTTAACACGCAGGTGAAGAAGAATCTATCGTGGACTGCAAGAGAACCGCTAAGAAATACAAGTGCAGCAAGAAAATAGGGAAAGGGGATACCTAGTCAGTTGCACAACGGAACGCATTCAACCGAAATGTGTCTTCCGCATTTAACCCAACCCCTCTGATCAGAGAGGTGTGAGGGGTTGCCTTAATCGAGGTCATCGGCTCCCAGGGAGTAGTTGTTGATGGGGGTTAACTGCCTTGCTCAAAGGCACACCGGCAGATATTTCCACCTTGCAGGCTCGGGGATTCGAACCAGTGACCTTTTGGTTATGCTCTTAACCGCTAGGCTACCTAGGCTACCTGCTATCTCCCCTGAATGAAAAAGCAAGATATTTTGGAAAAAATAAAATCGATCCAGCTATAAATTTAATGCGAAAGAGTACGCTTCAAAAACTTCCCAGCAGCATTTGATAAGTTCATTGGAGATTCTATAGACACGGAGAGAACCTTTGCACTGGCGTATATAGCATACTCCCCTGACCGGGAGGCAAACAGGCGCACCAATTACAACTGTACCCACAATCCTCTATGGGGAGCATAGTACTGCCTATTGATCTTAGACATCCCCCTCGTGGTCATGTGTTCATGTTGACTCGAGTCATTCTATTAGAAAGACAACATTCAACTTCTTGGAGAAAGAAGTTACCAGGCCGTTAGAGAATTAGTTACCTTAAATGCCACATTATAAGGGCTCAGTCACACCAATAGTGTTTGCTGGCCAATGGGCGAGAATATTTAGCACCTCTGAACAGAGTGCCGGCTGTAATTCGCGAACAGAGTGTGCACCGATTTTACATGAAGAATTGCGTGAAAATGGTGGCAATCATTGCTAGGGGGCTGGCCAACGTGGGGGAAAATGTAGGGAAAATGGCGCAGCAAAAAAAAAGTCGCTTTCAAACTAGGGATTTTGTGGCTGATTGAGGTAAACAGTAATTTGGCTTATATATTATGCATGTATGAACTACACATTGACACATCCAGCCCAAAGCAGGACGTTTGAAAAATACCTAGTAGTCGCCAATGTTCCTGAGCATGTCTTTAAGTAAGTAATTGCCTTCATTACCATAAATTAGTCAACCACGCTAATTTTCTCATCTCTACAGCACCTCCAGTATGTTGCTGTTTTTCCTTTAACACTACTACCTCAATTAAATATAATTATTGAATAATTTTTTTGAATTTTTGCAAATTTACTCAAAATTAAAAACAGAAATACCTTTTTACATAAGTGTTCAGACCCTTTGCTATGAGACTCAAAATTGAGCTCAGGTGCATCCTGTTTCCATTGATCATCCTTGATATGTTTCTACAACTTGATTAGAGTCCACATGTGGTAAATTCAATTGATTTGACATAATTTGGAAAGGCACACACCTGTCTATATAAGGTTGACAGTGCATGTCAGAGCAAAAACCAAGCCATGAAGTCGAAGGAATTGTCCGTAGAGCTCAGAGACAGGATTGTGTCGAGGCACAGATCTGGGGAAGGGTACCAAAAAATGTCTGCAGCATTGAAGGTCCCCAAGAACACAGTGGCCTCCATCATTGTAAAATGGAAGTAGTTTGGAACCACCAAGACTCTTCCTGGAGCTGGCCACCCGGCCAAACTGAGCAAACGGGGGAGAAGGGCCTTGGTCAGGGAGGTGACCAAGAACCCAATGGTCACTTTGACAGAGTCCCTCTGTGGAGATAGGAGAACATTCCAGAAGGACAACCATCTCTGCAGCACTCCACCAATCAGGCCTTTATGGTAGAGTGGCCAGACGGAGGCCACTCCTCAGTAAAAGGCACATGACAGCCTGCTTGGAGTTTGCCAAAAGGCACCTAAAGACTCTCAGACCATGAGAAACCAGATTCTCTGGTCTGATGAAACCAAGATTGAACTCTTTGGCCTGAATGCCAAGCATCACGTCTGGAGGAAACCTGGCACCATCCCTACGGTGAAGCATGGTGGTGGCAGCATCATGCTGTGGGGATGTGGGGATGTTTTTCAGCAGCAGGAACTGGGAGACTACTCAGGATCGAGCCAAGATGAAAGGAGCAAAGTACAGAGAGCTCCTTGATGAAAACCTGCTCCAGAGCACTCATGACCTCAGACTGGGGTGAAGTTTCACCTTCCAACAGGACAACGACCCTAAGCACACAGCCAAGACGATGCAGGAGTCTCTTCGGGACAAGTCTCTGAATGTCCTTGAGTGGCCCAGCCAGAGCCCAGACTTGAACCCAATCGAACAAACAAAACAAAATGCAGCTAGTTTGCTGTTTTTCCAGCTTTAGTTTGAAATGATTGTGTTAGCTGTCTATTGGCTAGCTCCTCTGAAAAGTGTCCTTGACGAGAGGGCACATTTTCTATGCCAGGAAATCACGCATCACTAGCTCATTATTATGGATATATCCGAAAACAGCTTAAACAAACGCAAATGCAGCTATTTTGCTGTTATTCTGGCTGCACTGTTTGACGTGACTGTGTTAGCCATAGTTGGCTAGCTAGCAAGCAAGGGATAACAACATTTCCAGCCAGCTTGGCAACGAAACACTTAGAACGAATGACTGGGTCGTGTTCATAGATGTACAGTACATGGAACAAAAAATACTTAATGACTGGGTCGAGTCTCTGGCAACCTAACCGATAGAATGGACAACCAGTCGGCTTGGGTAGCAACTCTAGATTTGTGTCGGGACTATATCTCGTGGAAGGATGAAATAGTATGAAAATGTATGCACTCACTAACTGTAAGTCGCTCTGGATAAGAGCGTCTGCTAAATGACTAAAACAAAATATATATATACAGTGGGGAGAACAAGTATTTGATACACTGCCGATTTTGCAGGTTTTCCTACTTACAAAGCATGTAGAGGTCTGTAATTTTTATCATAATTATACTTCAACTGTGAGAGACGGAATCTAAAACAAAAATCCAGAAAATCACATTGTATGATTTTTAAGTAATTAATTTGCATTTTATTGCATGACATAAGTATTTGATCACCTACCAACCAGTAAGAATTCCGGCTCTCACAGACCTGTTAGTTTATCTTTAAGAAGCCCTCCTGTTCTCCACTCGTTACCTGTATAAAAGACACCTGTCCACACACTCAATCAAACAGACTCCAACCTCTCCACAATGGCCAAGACCAGAGAGCTGTGTAAGGACATCAGGGATAACATTGTAGACCTGCACAAGGCTGGGATGGGCTACAGGACAATAGGCAAGCAGCTTGGTGAGAAGGCAACAACTGTGGGCGCAATTGTTAGAAAATGGAAGAAGTTCAAGATGACGGTCAATCACCCTCGGTCTGGGGCTCCATGCAAGATCTCACCTCGTGGGGCATCAATGATCATGAGTAAGGTGAGGGATCAGCCCAGAACTACTCGACAGGACCTGGTCAATGACCTGAAGAGAGCTGGGACCACAGTCTCAAAGAAAACCATTAGTAACACACTACGCCGTCATGGATTAAAATCCTGCAGCGCACGCAATGTCCCCCTGCTCAAGCCAGCGCATGTCCAGGCCTGTCTGAAGTTTGCCAATGACCATCTCGATGATCCAGAGGAGGAATGGGAGAAGGTCATGTGGTCTGATGAGACAAAAATAGAGCTTTTTGGTCTAAACTCCACTCGCCGTGTTTGGAGGAAGAAGAAGGATGAGTACAACCCCAAGAACACCATCCCAACCGTGAAACATGGAGGTGGAAACATCATTCTTTGGGGATGCTTTTCTGCAAAGGGGACAGGACGACTGCACCGTATTGATGGGAGGATGGATGGGGCCATGTATCGTGAGATCTTGGTCAACAACCTCCTTCCCTCAGTAAGAGCATTGAAGATGGGTCGTGGCTGGGTCTTCCAGCATGACAACGACCCAAAACACACAGCCAGGGCAACTAAGGAGTGGCTCCGTAAAAGCATCTCAAGGTCCTGGAGTGGCTCAGCCAGTCTCCAGACCTGAACCCAATAGAAAATCTTTGGAGGGAGCTGAAAGTCCGTATTGCCCAGCGACAGCCCCGAAACCTGAAGGATTTGTATGGAGGAGTGGGCCAAAATCCCTGCTGCAGTGTGTGCAAACCTGGTCAAGACCTACAGGAAATGTATGATCTCTGTAATTGCAAACAAAGGTTTCTGTACCAAATATTAAGTTCTGCTTTTCTGATGTATCAAATACGTATGTCATGCAATAAAATGCAAATTAATTACTTAAAAATCATACAATGTGATTTTCTGGATTTTTGTTTTAGATTCCGTCTCTCACAGTTGACGTGTACCTATGATAAAAATTACAGACCTCTACATGCTTTGTAAGTAGGAAAACCTGCAAAATTGGCAGTGTATCAAATACTTGTTCTCCCCACTGTATATATGTCAATCATTATTTTAATATGTTGGTAACCATGTTCTTACAATGAAAACATTATTGGCATTGTTGAATTTGATTTTCATAATAGCAAGCTAGGACTGGTGGTTTGGTTAGCTATGCTAGCAATTCTGGTTACCAAGGCCACTACTCTAGCTATCTAGACTAATCTTACTAGCTACTTCAGTGGATGTTGAACATATTTCTACATTAGTTGCCTACATTTCTATCAGGCTGTATGCATTATCTGGAAAAGAATGCAACTCTGTGAAAGTTTAGTGCCACTCCACTAGCGTGTTGTGGCACACACCTTCCATGTCGTGCATTATTTCTCATAAAACACATAGCCCCTTCTTGATTATCCCTTACATAATGGCTTGTTTACATGCTATAACAGTACAGTTGAAAAGGCAGTGTAGGTGTGCAGTGTTGACTGTTGGAGTTGTTGTCTGCCTGAAGGGTAGAGTTTCCAGCTCAATGTCGAGGAGAAACCTCTACGGAAGGGAATGGCTTGGGATGACAGGGAGAGACAGCCTCAGCTCGCTGGCTGAGGAACACTGTGTGTGTATGTGTGTGTGTGTCAACTAGCTCTCTGCACACACCACTGTAAGCTCTACACAAATAAAACCAAGTCCACTTCCTCTCTCCACCAGTGACAATGTGGAGATAGGCCTCCCTTCCATCAGCAGTGTGTCTCCATACAGGATGACTTGATGGGGAGGAGCAACAATCTGCTGGAACAGCAATAGACCTGCTTCCCCTGAGGGGGGAGCTGCTAGCATGCTTTATCTGTGGTGTTTAGCTAAACTGGTTTGTATGATATACTACGTACAGTCCAGTACAGCTGTTTAAAGACAACTGGTTTTGAAGTCAATTGGTTGATTCATCTCAATGATGTGACAATCATCTATAAGACAACCTATAGTTCCTTTATTTCCCCATTTAATTTAGGGATTTGTGTTGATATTGCATTGGTGGAGGGTTGACATTTCAACAAATGTGCTTAAAGTTTGAATGGGATGAAGAAATGTATCATTGATCTGCATTGCTCTTACCTGTTTGGAACACTTGATAGCAATGCTGCCTCGGACCAGAAGGAATGAAAGAATCAGAACTCCTCGGAATTTCCCTGGAAAAGAAGATGAGAGGATGGATTTAGGTTCCATCACCTAACGACTGTCAGTTGTTATTACCCATTCAGAGCCAACCATGTGATGGCAATACATGTGTCAATATGATCATGCATATCATCTGTGACTTCTGCATGGGAGCCTGTCAATGTGACACACAGGCTGCATCCCAAATGGGACCATATTCCCTATGGGACCTGGTCAAAAGTAGTGCACTTTGTAGGCAACAGGGTGACATTTGAAACGCAACCAAATAATATTGACCAAGTTACACTGAACACTGGAGTTCATTGCTTCACTGATTATACAGAATATCAAAATAGTGTTACAAACAAAGCCCCTATGCCAGTTCAGAGAAGCCAGTGGTCCGACTCAGTGGTTTTCAGTTCATAAAGGTGTCCACCCAAAATACACGTACACATATTTATGAAGTGACAGTTTCCTCCATATGCTGATATTTGCATTGTTGTCAGACATTGTTTGTTTCTTAGTAAACAATTGCAGCCCCCATCCAGCCACCTCTTCCTCTCTCTTTATTTCTCTCCCTCTCTCACCTCTCTCTCTGTGAGTAGCCTTAATTGATTTGTCTTCAGCCGCGTAGCGGTCGACAGCTGGGAGATAATGGGGACGTAAAGGAACACAGATGAGCCCCGAAGGACCAGAGAGAGCTCCTTTTCACCAACGACACACACACACACTCACAGACACACATAGAATCGCACACGCTCTCACACGTACAGCCCACAGGCTCACACACACACACATATATCCAACCCTCTCCAAATCCAAATGGCCGGGGATATTTCAAAGTCTCAGCTCGTATTGTGTCCTTTCGTATTCTACCCACAACCGAGCCTTTGGTTTATTCTTCTACCTCATCACTTAAATATGCAAAATCATCTGTTTACTCTTCAAAAGATCAAAGTTTGTTCCACCCTTCATTTTTTCCCTCTCAAGAGTTCTAAAAATGACTTCTTTCATTATGCGAGCCAACAATGAGCGGTGGCGTCTGCTTCTCATGCCCGGCATCGGAGCATACTGATTAATTAGCTTGTATAATTAGCTTAATGATTTAGAGAAACACAGCTCCAGCCACCCAAGAAGCTATGCTAATGGACTACTGTCTACTGGAATTAAAATGCCTGTAATGTCAGCACCCAAGTAGTCGAGATAAGAACTACGAGTTAGTAGGTAGGTGTTCAGAGAATTTATTTTATTTTTTATTTTATTTTAGATCAGCTTTAATATTGCAGATATATTGTAGCTTCCATCAATGTAATTGTCGGCATCATTTCCAATTCCCCATATTTTTTGGTAAATATACAGTACCAGTCAAAAGTTTGGACACACCTACTCATTCAAGGGTTTTTCTTAATTTTTACTATTTTCTACATTGCATATTAATAGTGAAGACATCAAAACTATGAAATAACACATTTGGAATCATGTAGTAACCAAAAAAGTGTTAAACAAATCAAAATATATTTTATATTTGAGATTCTTCAAATAGCCACCCTTTGCCTTGATGACAGCTTTGCACACTCTTGGCATTCTCTCAACCAGCTTCATGAGGTAGTCACCTGGTGTGTCTTCTTAAAAGTTTGTGGAATTTATTTCCTTCTTAATTTGTTTGAGCCAATCAGTTGTGTTGTGACAAGGTCCATATTATGGCAAGAACAGCTCAAATAAACAAAGAGAAATGACAGTCCATCATTACTTTAAGACATGAAGGTCAGTCAATACAAAACATTTCAAGAACTTTGAAAGTTTCTTCAAGTGTAGTCGCAAAAACCATCAAGCGCTATGATGAAACTGGCTCTCATGAGAATCACCACAGGAATGGAAGACCCAGAGTTACCTCTGCTGCAGAGGATAAGTTCATTAGATATTCCAACCTCAGAAATTGCAGCCCAAATAAATGCTTTACAGAGTTCAAGTAACAGACACATCTCAACATCAACTGTTCAGAGGGGACTGTGTGAACCAGGCCTTCATGGTCAAATTGCTGCAAAGAAACCACTACTAAAGGACACCAATAAGAAGAAGAGACCTGCTTGGGCCAAGAAACACGAGCAATGGACATCAGACCGATGGAAATCTGTCCTTTGGTCTGGAGTCAAAATTTGAGATTTTTGGTTCCAACTGCCGTGTCTTTGTGAGACACGGTGTGGGTGAAAGGATTATATCTGCATGTGTATTTCCCACCGCAAAGCACGGAGGAGGAGGTGTTATGGTGTGGGGTGCTTTGCTGGTGACAATGTCTGTGATTTATTTAGAATTCAAGGCACACTTAACCAGCATGGCTACCACAGCATTCTACAGCGATACGCCATCCCATCTAGTTCGGGCTTAGTGGGACTATAATTTGTTTTTCAACCGGACAGTGACCCAACACACCTCCAGGCTGTGTAAGGGATATTTTACCAAGAAGGAGAGTGATGGAGTGCTGCATCAGATGACCTGGCCTCCACAATCACCTGACCTCAACCCAATTGAGATGGTTTGGGATGAGTCGGACCGCAGAGTGAAGGAAAAGCAGCCAACAAGTGCTCAGCATATGTGGGAACTCCTTCAAGACTGTTGGAAAAGCATTCCAGGTGAAGCTGTTTGAGAGAATGCCAAGAGTGTGCAAAGCTGTCATCAAGGCAAAGGGTGGCTATTTGAATAATCTCAAATATAAAATATATGTTGATTTGTTTAACACTTATTTGGTTACTACATGATTCCATATGTGTTATTTCATAGTTTTGATATCTTCACTATTATTCTACAATGTAAAAAATAGTAAAGAAAAACCCTTGAATGAGTAGGTGAAATATATACACTACTGTTCAAGTTTGGGGTCACTTAGAAATGTCATTTCTTGAAAGAAAAGCAAATTTTTTGTCCTTTTAATATAACATCAAATTGATCATAAATACAGTGTAGACATTGTTAATGTTGTAAATGGCTATTGTAGCTGGAAACGGCAGATTTTTTATGGAATATCTACATAGGCGTACAGAGGCCCATTATCAGCAACCATCAGTCCTGTGTTCCAATGGCACGTTGTGTTTGCTAATCCAAGTTTATCATTATAAAAGGCTAATTGATCATTAGAAAACCCTTTTGCAATTATGTTAGTACAGCTGAAAACTGTTGTGGTGATTAAAGAAGCAATAAAACTGGCCTTCTTGAGACTAGTTGAGTATCTGGAGCATCAGCAATTGTGGGTTCGATTACAGGCTCAAAATGGCCAGAAACAAATAACTTTCTTCTGAAACTCATCAGTCTGAGAAATGAAGGCTATTCCATGCGAGAAATGTCCAAGAAACTGAAGATCTCGTACAATGCTGTGTACTACTCCCTTTACAGAACAGCGCAAACTGGCTCTAACCAGAATAGAAAGAGGAGTGGGAGGCCCCGGTGCACAACTGAGCAAGAGGACAAATACATTAGAGTGTCTAGTTTGAGAAACAGGCGCTTCACAGGTCCTCAACTGGCAGCTCCATTAAATAGTACCTGTAAAACACTAGTCTCAACGTCAACAGTGAAGAGGCGACTCCGGGATACTGACCTTCTAGGCAGAGTTGCAAAGAAAAAGCCATATCTCAGACTGCCCATCTTAATCTTTTATTTTTATTGGCCAGTCTGATATATGGCTTTTTCTTTGCAACTAATAATAATACTAATTATTATTATTTAGCCCTAACTGTACCACTCCTCTCCTAATTGGAGTAAAGTAATGGACAACAACACTTAGGCTTCTACTTCCAGCTTATACATACTATACAGTGGGGGAAAAAAGTATTTAGTCAGCCACCAATTGTGCAAGTTCTCCCACTTAAAAAGATGAGAGAGGCCTGTAATTTTCATCATAGGTACACATCAACTATGACAGACAAAATGAGAATTTATTTTCTCCAGAAAATCACATTGTAGGATTTTTTATGAATTTATTTGCAAATTATGGTGGAAAATAAGTATTTGGTCAATAACAAAAGTTTCTCAATACATTGTTATATACCCTTTGTTGGCAATGACACAGGTCAAACGTTTTCTGTAAGTCTTCACAAGGTTTTCACATACTGTTGCTGGTATTTTGGCCCATTCCTCCATGCAGATCTCCTCTAGAGCAGTGATGTTTTGGGGCTGTCGCTGGGCAACATGGACTTTCAACTCCCTCCAAAGATTTTCTATGGGGTTGAGATCTGGAGACTGGCTAGGCCACTCCAGGACCTTGAAATGCTTCTCACGAAGCCACTCCTTCGTTGCCCGGGCGGTGTGTTTGGGATCATTGTCATGCTGAAAGACCCAGCCACGTTTCATCTTCAATGCCCTTGCTGATGGAAGGAGGTTTTCACTCAAAATCTCACGATACATGGCCCCATTCATTCTTTTCTTTACACAGATCAGTCGTCCTGGTCCCTTTGCAGAAAAACAGCCCCAAAGCATGATGTTTCCACCCCCATGCTTCACAGTAGGTATGGTGTTCTTTGGATGCAACTCAGCATTCTTTGTCCTCCAAACACGACGAGTTGAGTTTTTACCAAAAAAGTTATATTATGGTTTCATCTGACCATATGACATTCTCCCAATCCTCTTCTGGATCATCCAAATGCACTCTAGCAATCTTCAGACGGGCCTGGACATGTACTGGCTTAAGCAGGGGGACACGTCTGGCACTGCAGGATTTGAGTCCCTGGCGGCGTAGTGTGTTACTGATGGTAGGCTTTGTTACTTTGGTCCCAGCTCTCTGCAGGTCATTCACTAGGTCCCCCCGTGTGGTTCTGGGATTTTTGCTCACCGTTCTTGTGATCATTTTGACCCCATGGGGTGAGATCTTGCGTGGAGCCCCAGATCGAGGGAGATTATCAGTGGTCTTGTATGTCTTCCATTTCCTAATAATTGCTCCCACAGTTGATTTCTTCAAACCAAGCTGCTTACCTATTGCAGATTCAGTCTTTCCAGCCTGGTGCAGGTCTACAATTTTGTTTCTGGTGTCCTTTGACAGCTCTTTGGTCTTGGCCATAGTGGAGTTTGGAGTGTGACTGTTTGAGGTTGTGGACAGGTGTCTTTTATACTGATAACAAGTTCAAACAGGTGCCATTAATACAGGTAACGAGTGGAGGACAGAGGAGCCTCTTAAAGAAGAAGTTACAGGTCTGTGAGAGCCAGAAATCTTGCTTGTTTGTAGGTGACCAATTTTTTTTTCCCTCAATTTGTCTGTCATAGTTGACGTGTACCTATGATGAAAATTACAGGCCTCGCTCATCTTTTTAAGTGGGAGAACTTGCACAATTGGTGGCTGACTAAATACTTTTTTTCCCCACTGTATATGTTCTGAGAATGTTTGTAATGTGTTGCAGCATCAAGTTAGCTGATTCTGTAGCAAGGTGTTAGCAGATAGGCGCAGTACTGAAAATTACAGTTTTTTCCTTGTGAACAGAAACCATCACCAACTCAAGTGTACATAGTATGACAGTATGTTGTCCGTAGTATGACAGCACGGTGTCCATAACATGACAGTACGGTGTCCATATTGGGACAGTACGGTGTCCATAGTATGACAGTATGGTGTCCATATTAGGACAAACTCAGAGTCACACAGAGTTGGTTTCCCATACACTAGAGTTACAAGTCATGTGACTGAATAGGGAAGTAATATGTATGTTTCGTAGCTGCTGAAAACAGTAGGGTTTCGAAAACACATCAGGATCAATACAGAGCAGCAGGGGTGTATTCATTAGGGCATAATGTAGAAAACTGTAGCAAAGCACTTTGCAATGGAACACGTTTTGCCTTCGAAATGATAATTTTTGGTCCGTTTGGTTCCTCGTGTGTACACCCCAGGTGAACAAAGTTGGATAGCCTCTTTACCTGGCTGTGCAATATTTTTTATCTGAATTTGTAAAAAAATATATATATACTGATAACAGTGGCTAAGTAGGAACATTACTAGGCCTACTGTATCTATCTATATATATATATATATATATATATATATATATATATATATATATATATATATATATATATATATATATATACCCTGGTGCAAAATGTACAGAATATATACAGGTACCTGCCAAAATAAAGGAAACACTTGAGTAAATGAGGGATACAAAGTATATTGAAAGCAGGTGCTTCCACACAGGTGTGGTTCCTGAGTTAATTAAGCAATTGTATATAAATGCCCAGTTGCCCATTATTTTGGCTACCATGGCTAGAAGAAGGGAGCTCAGTGACTTTTAAAGAGGGGTCTCAAATGAGCATATGGGTGTTTAATTAAGGTGTGTGTGTCTCAGTCACCAGATCTCAACCAAATGTAACACTTATTGGAGATTCTGGAGCGGTGCCTGAGACAGTGTTTTCCACCACCATCAACAAAACAACAAATTATGGAATTCTCATTGAAGAATGGTGTTACATCCCTATAATATAGTTCCAGATCCTTGTAGAATCTATGCCAAGACGCACTGAATCTGTTCTGGCGGCTCGTGGTGGCCCAACGCCCTATTAAGACACTTTGTTGGTGTTTCCTCTATTTTATTCTCATTAAAGCTACTGGGAGGGGAGAGGGAACGTTGCTCAAACGCTCATATGCTAGTACCCCTAAAAGGCAGGTCAAACGAAAATGTATGCACTCACTAACTGTAAGTCGCTCTGGATAAGAGCGTCTGCTAAATGTCTAAAATGTAAAAATGTAAAAAGGTGTTGAAAAAACAAAAGAGAAAAAGGTTTTCTACCGCTCGTAAAAACCACTGGAAGGGGACAGAAATGTATTGAACGCTTATACCAGACCCGGGCAGAGCATTTTTGTATTTTGTATTTCATTTGAAAACACCAACTTTTCAAATACTTGAGGTAATCGAATATAGATTATGTAGAGTTTCAACTAAAAGGCAACCATTTTCTTTGATATTCAAATACAGGTCTCAGAATAACAAATAATAGTTGAACGTATTGTGAATGCCTCTCAGAAAACCAGGTATTTCAATATGTGCAAGATATTTGAAAACAAAAACACATCTTTATTTGATGGCTGCCAAATATTTGATGAAGAACCAAAAACGACAACAATATATGATCATAAGCACATGGTTTGGAGGGTTCTTAGGTATTAATCTTAATATTGCCTATAGCCTTTAATGAAATACATGAGGGACATGGAATCACCTCAACATTATAGTCCACATTTGCAGCTTCAAAATGGCTAACAAATTCATTTGCATAATGAGTGAGACAAGGTAATAAATTAGCAATTGATATCAAGTTCTTATACATGTGTAGAAACTTTGTGATTACTACAACAGCAACATTGTTGTCACATACGACTTTGGAAATTGCTTTATAATTGCATAATAATAAGGCCATAAGCAAACAGGAAAACGCTCATCCAGTATGTTAAATGTGCAACCAGAGGAAAAAAAACTCTAGACCACCTTTACTCCACACACAGAGATGCGTAAAAAGCTTTCCCTCGCCCTCCATTTGGCAAATCTGACCATAATTATATCCTCCTGACTCCTGCTTACAAGCAAAAACTAAAGCAGGAAGCACCAGTGACTCGGTCAATAAAGAAGTGGTCAGATGATGCAGATGCTAAGCTAAAGGACTGTTTTGCTAGCACAGACTGGAATATGTTCCGGGATTCTTCCGATGGCATTGAGGAGTATATCACATCAGTCACTGGCTTCATCAATAAGTGCATTGATGACGTCGTCCACACAGTGACCGTACGTACATACCCCAACCAGAAGCAATGGATTACAGGCAACATCCGACTGAGCTGAGGGTAGAGCTGATGCTTTCAAGGAGCGGGACTCTAACCCGGACGCTTATAAGAAATCCCGCTATGCCCTCTAATGAACCATCAAACAGGCAAAGAGTCAATACAGGACTAAGATTGAATCGTACTACACCGGCTCCAACGCTCGTCGGATGTGGCAGGGCTTGTAAACTATTACAGACTGCAAAGGGAAGCACAGCCACGAGCTGCTCAGTGACACAAGCCTTCCAGACAAGCTAAATTACATCTATGCTCGCTTCGAGGCAAGCAACACTGAAGCATGCATGAGAGCATCAGCTGTTCCGGACGACTGTGTGATCACGCTCTCCGTAGCCGATGTGAGTAAGACCTTTAAACAGGTCAACATTCACAAGGCCGCAGGGCCAAACGGATTACCAGGACGTGTACTCCGAGCATGCGCTGACCAACTTGCAAGTGTCTTCACTGACATTTTCAACCTGTCCCTGACTGAGTCTTTAATACCAAGATGTTTCAACCAGACCACCATAGTCCCTGTGCCTAAGAACACTAAGATAACCTGCCTAAATGACTACAGACCCGTAGCACTCACGTCTGTAGCCATGAAGTGATTTGAAAGGCTGGTCATGGCTCACATCAACACCATTATCCCAGAAACCCTAGACCCACTCCAATTCGCATACCGCCCCAACAGATCCACAGATGATTTAATCTCTATTGCACTCCACACTGCCCTTTCCCACCTGGACAAAAGGAACACCTACGTGAGAATGCTATTCATTGACTACAGTTCAGTGTTCAACACCATAGTGCCCTCAAAGCTTATCACTAAGCTAAGGACCCTGGGACTAAACACCTCCCTCTGCAACTTGATCCTGGACTTCCTGACGGGCCGCCCCCAGGTGGTAAGGGTAGGTAACAACACATCTGCCCCGCTGATCCTCAACATGGGGGCCCCTCAGGGGTGCGTGCTCAGTCCCCTCCTGTACTCCCTGTTCACACATGACTGCATGGCCAGGCACGACTCCAACACCATCATTAAGTTTGCCGACGACACAACAGTGGTAGGCCTGATCACCGACAACGATGAGACAGCCTACAGGGAGGAGGTCAGAGACCTGGCCGTGTGGTGCCAGGATAACAACCTCTCCCTTAACGTGATCAAGACAAAGGAGATGATTGTGGACTACAGGAAAAGGAGGACAGAGCATGCCCCCATTCTCATCGACGAGGCTGTAGTGGAGCAGGTTGAGAGCTTCAAGTTCCTTGGTGTCCACATCACCAACAAACTATCATGGTCCAAACACACCAAGACAGTCGTGAAGAGGGCATGACAAAGCCTATTCCCCCTCAGGAGACTGAAAAGATTTGGCATGGGTCCTCAGATCCTCAAAACGTTATACAGCTGCACCATCGGGAGCATCCTGACTGCTTGCATCACTGCCTGGTATGACAACTGCTCAGCTTCCGACCGCAAGGCACTACAGAGGGTAGTGCGTACGGCCCACTGGGGCCAAGCTTCCTGCCATCATGTACATATTACCTCAATTACCTCGACTAACCTGTGTCCCCACACATTGACTCTGTACTGGTACCCCCTGTATATACCCACGCTAATGTTATTTTCCTGCTGCTCTTTAATTATTAGTTATTTCTTCTTTGTTTAATTTTAATTTTTTACTTATCTATTTTTTACTTAATGCTTTTTTTTTCTTAAAACTTTATTGTTGGTTAAGGGCTTGTAAGTAAGCATTTCACTGTAAGGTCTACACCTGTTGTATATGCATGTGACAAATAAAATGTGATTTGATTTAATGGAGTTATTACATAAGTGGAATAAGGAACAGTCACTATTCCTCTTGTGGACAGTACTTATAAAACCTCTCAGCTCATTGCTATGCAATTAAAATGCAATTACCAAAGTATTATGTAACAACATGCCAATAAAATGTTGCTCCAAATGTAATTACAGTTTTATTACACAGGCACAAGAACAGTTTAATTTTAAGTGTTACTGAGAATGCTAACATTAACAAAAATATGGCTTTTAAGTGTCGAAAGGAAACTAAATATGCCAAAACTGCCAATCAACTGCAGCCAAGGTAGGTTGAAAATCATGTTTGTTTGTATTCTGAGTAAACTGTCCCTTTAAAGATGGTTTGGTGTGTGTTTGAAACAATAACACTTACCCTCCGATGGACAAAGAGGTTCGTTTGCAAATGGCTTTGAATTACTCTGCAGTATTTTCAGGTATCATAAAACCTTTTCAGTGGCATGTTGACAGGGTCATTCAGTACTTGAGTGTCACAACTTATTTATACTTATCTGTACAAAACATCATTGGTTAATTTATTTGACTTGATTATGTACACCTGGGGCAATGGATATTCAGGAGAATGGACATTTACAGAATGTTCAGATAGAAATGTATTGTGTAGATCAAATATGACTGTTTGATAGACTGGAATAGTATAGGAGATTGTGAGTGCTCTTTTCATTCAATTATCTTCAACATGCAGTTCCAGATACAGCCCTGCCATTAGTTGATGGCAGCCAATCCAATAGTTGCAGAAAAGTAGTCACTTCTTGAGATCTGTATTAAAATATTAGTTTTAAGTAGTTGCTTTCTCAGATCTGTATTCAATTAGTTAACAAAAGTAGTTACTTTCTGAGATCTGTATCCAAATAGTTTTAAAAAGTCGTAATTTTTTGGGATCTGTATTCAAATAGTTGTAGTCACCTCGAAAGTATGTATTTCGTTCCCCGAGAAAATAGTTACTTTCCACAAAGCATAGTTAAAACTATAGTTATCCCAGGTCTGGCTTATACACTAGTACACCTCAAAGGCAGGTCAAAAAGACGGAAGACCTTTTTTCCACCGTTTTCATGCCCCTGCTTGTAAACGTGGTAATTTACTAGGCCGTCTGCCACTGACTAGGTGTAAATGTTATGGCGCTGTCAGGTTTGGACAAACATGAAATGGGATGATGAATATGAAATCAGGACGGTTGGTTCTGATGGACCAGGTAGGCGAAGGGGAGACTGCATAAACATTTTGTTAGCCGTAAAGGTGTTTTAACGTTCCGGGCCGTCATGCCAGACAGAGAGTGAAATCTCAATCAATTACAGGAAAGTAACATCACAATTCAAGTAGCCCTACATTTCAAATGCACATCAATCGAATATAAGGACGCTCAAGATTATTAACTGATGACAATCTGATTATAATGACACAAAGGAGTATAGAGTTAAATATCCCTTTGACTGTATCTTCAATGATAATCAAATAAAACAAACATTAAATTATCATAATAAGCTAATCATCAGTGATCACAAATACTACTGCAAACACACAAGCACTGGCTTAACTTCCATTCATGCTTACACTACCAAATAACGTTGAGAAAACATAACATGTAATATCCCCAGAACTACCAATCCCATCTGATTACAACATAGAGTTGCAAACAGCCTGTCTGAGCTGTGCTGAGCTGTGTTGCCAGCAGCAGGTGCAACGAACGGTATTCACTTGTGTGAGTGGAAAACATCACAATTTTAGCTGACACCATTCTGTCTGAAGCTCAGGCTTGCTTGTCAGCACTGTACTCGGCTCTGCCCAAACAAGCCTATAAACGCTACCAAAGGAAAGGAAGGAGTTGGTTTCTTTCCCCCAGTTCTCGGCCCCTACAACTGGCTCTGTGGCGCACAACTACATCATCAACAGTTCAATATAGTGAGATTGTGTGCATCACATGTCAGATCAATGGACGCCAATGAGGGTAGCTGTTGATGCTAAAACTAACAGCCTGGCCAATAGCTTCTACCCCCAGACCATCAGGCTACTGAATAGCCACCACAAGCTTCTACCCCCAGACCATCAGGCTACTAAATAGCCACCACTAGTCAGCTACCAACTGAGAACACTAGCATCCAAGATTGCACGACACATAATGGACATGCAATGGACACACAATTGTGGTTGGTCACACAATGATCTGCTTTGAACAGACAGGCTGGCAATCATAAGTGCATCTTTAGGTGTGAACGAATAATAGTGCTGCAGTACTGTAGGGACAATGCCTTCAAAACTTCCTCTAAATTAAGGGAGTGTGTTTTGTACGCCTGGTCTCACACACATGCATACACGCACACACACGCACACACACTCACACACACACACTCCTTTGCAGGTGTGAACAGATGTTATGGCTAGGCTTAATTCCTTTGAATTCAAATGTCCTCCAGTAAGTACTTGACAACCTGCAACCCTAAGCATACAGTATTTGTGTGAACTGGAGAATGTGCCTCTATCTCTGTCCATCTCTCCCTTGCTCCACATCTCTCTCTCCCTCCCTCCCTTTCCCTGAGTGAAGCGTCGACGGGTAGCCCACCTCTGAGGCTTGTGTTACCAACCAGATAAAAGGCTGAAGGGGTGGTGGAGAAATGGAGGTGGTGAGGGGCTTTGATACTCAAGCCATCACTTTTACACCTTCCCTCCTTCTTCCTTCCATCAAAGCTTCCATCTGGAGAGGTCTCCACTAGCGCTTAAGACCACGCTCCTCCCAAAGGGGATCATAATCTACTCAGGCAACGTGATATCAATCATTCAAATGTCACATCGGCACGCGCGATAAACCTTCTATCAGCACACACAGAAAATAGAGAGTGGGAGAGGGAAGGGAAGATGGAAAGAGAGAGAAAAGGGAAGGGAGGGTGGAGAGAGAGAAAACACATTAAGGCCAAAGCAGAGGAATTAGATAAAGGAGGGGAGGGCACGGCTGTCTGGCTTCGGGGCTCTTAGGAAACTCATCGCCCTGTTCCGTCCTCACTCTGTCTTCCATCTCTCTCACTCTCACTCTCTCTCTCTCTTTTCCACTCAGCTTTGCAGAAGATGATATCATTGATCATATTCTTTAAAAGACTGTTTCAGTTCCCTCTAAAAGGCTTCTCCCCTGTCTCCTTTCCTTCACGACCATTGACACCCATCTGCTATTTTTATATCAGTGATCATGAAGGAATCAAAGAAGGAAGGAAGGAAGGAAGGAAGGAAGGAAGGAAGGAAGGAAGGAAGGAAGGAAGGAAGGAAGGAAGGAAGGAAGGAAGGAAGGAAGGAAGGAAGGAAGGAAGGAAGGAAGGAAGGAAGGAAGGAAGGAAGGAAGGAAAATCCTTTGCAGTTTTATAGAATTGGAACTCTGCCCAAGTATGTGATTGCAATCCAATGAATTGAGATTGATTGATATTGGAAACATGATTCAATCAGAAAAAGTCAAAACTGTCATAACTAAGTTTCCCTTTTCCTTTCCTTCCTGATATAATTTCCTCCTCTATCCCTCTGTCCTGATGTATTACTCTCGGAGCCATCAAACCCAAAGTCTACCACTTTCAAATCTCATGTGCTCTGGGAGGCCACTGAAAAAAGTAAATAGATTTGTTCTGAAAAATCTCTCGCACTTCCTATATAAATCCACTTGTCGCGGCATAAATCCTGGGAAGTCAGTGCCCCATGCCACTGCTTATTGGCTAGCTGGGGATCAATTTATCACCTTTGCCAGACAAAGGAACTGAAGCAGTTGGGGATAGACTCTCTGTGTTTGATTTATGGGGCGCTTGGATGGAGAAGGCGTTTTTGGGTCATGCAAATTCAGAGCAGGTGAATTCACACCCGCATGTACGCACTCAGCCCTCCATTCTCTGGAATTAACTTTCTTGCCAGTGTTAGAGACTATGCTACAGTGTGAGGGTGTGTGTATAAGTGGGTTGGGCGGTTGAGGGTTGGGAGGGAGGGAGGGAGGAATACGGTACAGTCATTCACATTAAAAGGGAGAGTCCAGGTCAGTTTTTGCGTAGTCCCTGATGGTTCCATTTATACTTTAGGGAGCATATCAATTGATCCTAGATCTGTGCCTAAGGCCGTCTTCTAAACTTCTACCTGAAGCAATTCACTAATAGATGTTGCACATCTAACCCAGACCCCAGATGTCATTTACATGTAGTACCTCACCACCACAACTAGTCTGTACTGTTGTTCCAAGAATGCCACCTTCACTCCTGTGACCCACTTTCATGCCTGGGAAGGCACTGGAAATGTGACTGCCATGACCGCCTCACATCACCTATGATAACCATCCTCCTCTGTCTTGTCTCCTCATAAAAAAAGGGACTACATATCTGCAACAGCTGTAACCGAGCACTCAAGGCTCTCGTTTGTAATTGTCCTCATGTAAATGAAAGGGGCTGAGACGTGTGGGAGTTGGATAATGGGTTTTCAGATACAGTGATGTTGAGGAGTAGCGAGGAGAGGAGCGCTGCTGCTCTTAGCTGTTACAGGGAGGGTTTGACGAGTTGCATCACCTCACACTTGGATTGACAGTGAACGACAAACATCTCATCAGTACAGAGACTGAGGCACTTTTCAATTGAGAACTTTGGGAGTAGTTGGAAAGACAAGTGTGAAAAGTAACTGGTATCTACAATGCAATGGACAAAAGTTATGTTGTCCATGGTTCAATGATTTCATAACGTGTGTGTGAGTTGTTAGTCATGTGATATGTCAAAGTGTGTGAAAGACACGCATATACTAATTGCAGACAAGTGACGGTCAACTGCTAGACTGTTTGTGCTTTTGTGTACATTATTGAGTGTGTACGGGCATGTCTGATGTGTGATTATATGAGCATTCTCCATATGTGTGTGTGTACTGTCAGTAGGAGTATCTATGTGTGCAAAAACAAGATGATCTCTTTCCCTGTCTTGACACCTCTTAACAACATGGTGTAGCCTGGTTGCCTCACTATCCCATTGTCTTGGCTCCCGGCCACGCTCATCTCTCTCAATAACACATTTGCCTGTTCCAAGCAGCACATTTCTCCCACACCTAAGGAATGGACAGATCTTAGCTGTGTGTGTGTGTGTGTGTGTGTGTGTGTGTGTGTGTGTGTGTGTGTGTGTGTGTGTGTGTGTGCGTGCGCGTGTGTGCGTGTGTGTGTGTGTTAGTCACACCACTCTTTTAGCACTAGAGAGCAGAAGACTAGCCGTTTGCTGAGTGGGCAGGAGGAGTGGGGGAGGATTGAGAAAGAGGGATAGAGAGCGTGAGAGTTATCTAACATGATTAAGCAAGAATAATGAGAACAATGAAGAGGAGACCACTTAAAAGACAAGAGCCCTCTTGCAAAAAAGGATGAGTAACAATATAACTGAATCACTTTGTTAAGTTCTCTCCCCTACCTATCTCCATCTTCCTCTCTCTTTTTTTCTCCCTCAATCGCAATTCAATTCAAAGGGATTTATTGGCATGGGAAACGTATGTTTGCATTGCAAAAGCAAGTGAAATAGATCATAAACAAAAGTGAACTAAACAATAAAAAAGTAACAGTAAACATTACACTCACAAAAGTTTCAAAGGAATAGATATTTTAAATGTCATATTATGGCTATGTACAGTGTTGTAACTATGTGCAAATAGTTAAAGTACAAAAGGGAAAATAAATAAACAAAACTGGGTTGTATTTACAATGGTGTTTGTTCTTCACTGGTTGCCCTTTTCTTGTGGCAACAGGTCACACATTTTGCTGCTGTGATATTTCACCCTATAGATATGGGAGTTTATCAAAATTGGATTTGTTTTCGAATTCTTTGTGGGTCTGTGTAATCTGAGGGAAATATGTGTCTCTAATATGGTCATACATTTGGCAGGAGGTTAGGAGGTGCAGCTCAGTTTCCACCTCATTTTGTGGGCACTGGGCATATAGCCTGTCTTCTCTTGAGAGCCAGGTCTGCCTACGGCGGCCTTTCTCAATAGCAAGGCTATGCTCTCTGAGTCTGTATATAGTAAAAGCTATCCTTAATTTTGGGTCAGTTACAGTGGTCAGGAATTCTGTCACTGTGTACTCTCTGTTTAGGGCCAAATAGCATTCCAGTTTGCTCAAATTTTTGGTAAATCCAGGACCAGCTTGCTCAGGGGACTCTTCTCTAGGTTAATCTCTCTGTAGGTGATGGTTTTGTTATGGTAGGTTTGGGAATATCTTCCTTTTAGGTGGTTGTAGAATTTAACGTCTCTTTTCTGGATTTTGATAATTAGCGGGTATTGGCTAATTCTGCTCTGCATGCATTATTTGGTGTTTTACGTTGTACACAGAGGATGTTTTTGCAGAATTCTGCATGTAGTCTCAATTTGGTGTTTGTCCCATTGTGTGAATTATTGGTTGGCGAGTGGACCCCAGACCTCACAACCATGAAAGGCAATGGGTTCTCAAATCAAATCAAAATCAAATCAAATTTTATTTGTCACATACACGTGTTTAGCAGATGTTATTGCGGGTGTAGCGAAATGCTTGTGCTTCTAGCTCCGACAGTGCAGTAATATCTAACAAGTAATATCTAACAATTTCACAACATATACCCTATACACACAAATCTAGTAAGGAATGGAATTTAAGAATATATACATATATGGACAAGCAATGACAGAGTGGCATGGACTAAGATACAGTAGAATATTATAGAATAGAATACAGTATATACATATGAGATGAGTAGTGCAAGATATGTAAACATTATTAAAGTGACTAGTGTTCCATTTCTTAAAGTGGCCAGTGATTTCAATAGGCAACAGCAGCCTCTAATGTGCTAGTGATGGCTATTTAACAGTCTGATGGCCTTGAGATAGAAGCTGTTTTTCATTCTCTCGGTCCCAGCTTTGATGCACCTGTACCTCGCCTTCTGGATGAAGACCTCGCCTTCTGGATGATAGCGGGGTGAACAGGCAGTGGCTGTTCTATAACTGATTCAAGTATTTTTTGTCAGATCCTAAATGGGATGTTGAATGTGATGTTCCTTTTGATTGCGTAGCAGCTTTGTGGAAGTTACCTGTGGTGCTGATGTTTAGGCCAAGGTAGGTATAGGTATTTGTGTGCTCTAGGGCAACAGTGTCTAGATGGAATTTGTATTTATGGTCCTGGCAAGTGGACCTTTTTTGGAACACTATTATTTTTGTCTTACTGAGATGTAATGTCAGGGCCCAGGTCTGACAGAATCTGTGCAGAATATCTAGGTGCTGCTGTAGGCCCTCCTTGGTTGGGGACAGAAGCACAAGATCATCAGCAAACAGTAGACATTTGACTTCAGATTCTAGAAGGTAGAGGCCGGGTGCTGCAGACTGTTCTAGTACCCTTGCCAATTCATTGATATTTATGTTGAAGAGGGTGGGGCTCAAGCTGCATCCCTGTTTCACCCCACGGCGCTGTGGAAAGGAATGTATGTTTTTTGCCAATTTTAACTGCACACTTGTTGTTTGTGTACATGGATTTTATAATGTTGTATGTTTTTCCCCCAACACCGCTTTCCATCAATTTGTATATCAGACCCTCATGCCAAATTGAGTCAAAAGCTTTTCTGAAATCAACAAAGCATGAGAAGACTTTGCCTTTGTTTTGGTTTGTTGTTTGTCAATTAGGGTGTGCAGAGTTAATAAGTGGTCTGTTGTACGGTAATTTGGTAAAAAGCCAATTTGACATTTGCTCAGAACATTGTTTTCACTGAGTAAATGTATGAGTCTGTGTTCACACATATCCCATGTAAGCTATTGGGGTCAAATGTGTCTCCACTTTTGTGGATTGGAGGGATCAGTCCTTGGTTCCAAATATTGGGGAGATGCCAGAGCTGAGGATGTTAAATAGTTTAGCCTATTGGAATTTGTGGTCTGTATATTTTATCATGTCATGTAGGATACCATCAACACCACAGGCCTTTTTGGTTCTGGTAGTCTTTAATAGCTGATTCTAAGATTTGTAATTGATCATGTACAGTGCATTCATATTCAGACCCCTTGACTTTTTCCACATTTTGTTATGTTACAGCCTTATTCTAAAATGGATTAGATTAAATGTTTTCCTCATCAATCTACACACAATACCCCATAATGATGAAGCAAAAACAGGTTTTTAGAATTTTTGCAAATGTATAAAACATTTAAAACAGAAATACCTTATTTACATAAGTATTCAGACCATTTGCTACGAGACTCAAAATTGAGCTCAGGTGCATCCTGATTCCATTAATCATCCTTGAGATGTTTCTACAACTCCCGAGTGGCGCAGCGGTCTAAGGCATTACATATCAGTGTTAGAGGCATCACTACAGACACCCTGGTTCGATTCCAGGCTGTATCACAACCAGCCGTGATTGGGAGCCCCATAGGGCGGTGCACAATTGGCCCAGCGTTGTCCGGGTTTGGCTGTCATTGTAAATAAGAATTTGTTCTTAACTGACTTGCCTAGATAAATATATATATATTTCAAATTGGAATCCACCTGTGGTAAATTCAATTGATTGGACATCATTTGGAAAGGCACACACCAGTCTATTTAAGGTCCCACAGTTGACAGTGCATGTCAGAGCAAAAACCAAGCCATGAGGTTGAAGGAATTGTCCGTAGAGCTCCGAGACACGATTGTGTCGAGGCGCAGATCTGGGGAAGATTACCATTGAAGGTGGTCCCCAAGAACACAGTGGCCTCCATCATTCTTAAATTGAAGAAGTTTGGAACCACCAAGACTCTTCCTAGAGCTGGCCGCTCAGCCAAACTGAGCTGTCGGGAGGTGACAAAGAACCTGATGGTCACTATGACAGAGCTCCAGAGTTCCTCTGTAGAGACTGGAGAACCTTCCAGAAGGACAACCATCTCTGCAATTAGGACTTTATGGTAGAGTGGCCAGACAGAAGCCACTCCTCAGTAAAAGGCACATGACAGCCCGCTTGGAGTTTGCCAAAAGGCACCTAAAGGACTCTCAGACCATGAGAAACAAGATTCCCTGGTCTGATGAAACCAAGATGGAACTCTTTGGCCTGAATGCCAAGTGTCACGTTTGGAGGAAACCTGGCACCATCCCTACGGTGAAGCATGGGAGTGGCAGCATCATGCTGTGGGGATGTTTTTCAGCGGCAGGGACTGGGAAAGATCAATGGAGTAAAGTACAGAGAGCCTAAGCACACAGTCAAGACAACGCAGGAGTGGCTTTGGGACAAGTCTCTGAATATATTTGAGTGGCCTGAACCCGATCGACTCATCTCTTCAGTAGGTCCTATGATTGAGTGTAGTCTGGCACAGGGGTGTGAAGATGAATGGCAAGGCACTGGAGCGACGAACCCCCCTTGCTGTCTCTGCCTGGCCGGCACCCCTCTCTACCACTGGGATTCTCTGCCTCTGACCCTATTACGGAGACTGAGTCACTGGCTTACTAGTGCTCTTCCATGCTGTCCCAAGAAGGGGTGCCTCACTTGAGTGGGTTGAATCACAGATGTGATCTTCCTGTCCGGTTGTGCGCCCGCTCGAGCTCGTGCGGTGGAGGAGATCTTTGTGGGCTATACTCAGCCTTGTCTCAGGGTAGTAAGTTGGTGGTCTGTTGATATCCCTCTAGTGGTGTGGGGGCTGTGCCTTGGCAATGTGGGTGGGGTTATATCCTGCCTGGTTGGCCCTGTCCGGGGGTATCGTCGGACGGGGCTACAGTGTCCCCCGACCCACCCCTGTCTCAGCCTCCAGTATCTATGCTGCAATAGTCTATGTGCTGGGGGGCTAGGGTCAGTCTGTTATATCTGGTGTAATTCTCCTGTCTTATCTGGTGTCCTGTGTGAATTTAAGTATGCTCCCTTTAATTATATTTATCTCTCTACCTCTCTCCCTCCCCTCCCGGAGGCCCTGAGCACTAGGACCATGCCTCAGGACTACCTGGCCTGATGACTCCTTGCTGTCCCCAGTCCACCTGGTCGTACTGCTGCTCCAGTTTCAACTTTTCTGCCTGTGGCTATGGAACCCTGACCTGTTCACCGGACGTGCTACCTTGTCTACCGCACCTGCTGTCTCGACCTCTGAATGCTTGGCTCTGAAAAGCCAACACATTTACACCTGAGGTACTGACCTGTTGCCCCCTCTACAACCACTGTAATTATTACTTGACCCTGCTGGTAATCTATGAACGTTTGAACATCTTGAAGAACAATCTGGCCTTAATGGCCATGTACCCTTATAATCTCCACCCGGCACAGCCAGAAGACGACTGACCACCCCTCATAGACTCTTTCCTCTCTAGGTTTCTTCCTAGGTTCCTGCCTTTCTAGGGAGTTTTTCCTAGCCACCGTGCTTCTACATCTGCATTGCTTGCTGTTTGGGGTTTTAGGCTGGATTTCTGTATAGCACTTTGTGACATCTGCTGATGTAAAAAGGGCTTTATAAATACATTTGATTGATTGATTGATCATCCCTGGAGAGACCTGAAAATAGCTGTGCAGCAACACTCCCAATCCAACCTGACAGAGCTTGTGAGGTTCTGCAGAGAAGAATGGGAGGAACTCCCCAAATACAGGTGTGCCAAGCTTGTAGCATCATACCCAAGAAGACTCAAGGCTGTTCTCACTGCCAAAGGTGCTTCAACAAAGTACTGAGTAAAGGGTCAGAATACTTATGTAAATGTGATATTTCAGTTTGGTATTTTTAATACATTTGCAAAAAATTCTAAAAACCTGTTTTTGCTTTATCATTATGGGGTATTGTGTGTAGATTGATGGGGGGTTATTTAATCAATTTTAGAAGGCTGTAACGTAACAAAATGTGGAAAAAGTCAAGGGGTCTGAATACTTTCCGAATGCACTGTATATGTTTTTGCTGTTTGTTCTTTGTTATAGAGCCAAACAGATTGGAGAAGTGGTTTATCCATACATCTCTGTTTTGGATAGATAACTCCGTGTTGTTGTTAATTTAGTGTGTTCCAATTTTCCCAGAAGTGGTTAGATTCTATGGATTCTTCAATCAAATTGAGCTGATTTCTTACATGCTGTTCCTTCTTTTTCCATAGAGTATTTCTGTATTGTTTTAGTGATTCACCATAGTGAAGGCGTAGGTTCAGGTTTTCTGGGTCTCTATGTTTTGGTTGGATAGGTTTCTCAATTTATTTATTAGGTTTTTGCATTCTTCATGAAACCATTGCTCTGTTCAAGTAGACTGTGATGTTGCTGTGATCTGATAGGGGTGTCAATGGGCTGACTGTGAATGCTCTGAGAGACTCTGGGTTGAGGTCAGTGACAAAGTAATCCACAGTACCCATGCCAAGGGATGAGCTGTAGGTGTGACCCGTTTTTGTTGGTTGTTTTGTCTTAGTTGTGTCTAGGGGGGCATATTTGGGAGGGAATAATGTCACCTCCAAGTAGGTGTTTGTCCCACTGTGTGTTGAGAGTGTCAGGTTCTTGTCTCGTTCGGGCATTTAGGTCACCACAGACTAGTACATGTCCCTGGGCCTGGAAATGGTTGATCTCCCCTTCTAGGATGGAGAAGCTGTCAAGTATGGGGATTCTATTGGGGGGGGGATATACAGGTGAAGTCGGAAGTTTACATACACCTTAGCCAAATACATTTAAACTCTGTTTTTCACAATTCCTGACATTTAATCCTAGTAGAAATTCCCTGTCTTAGGTCAGTTAGGATCACCACTTTATTTTAAGAATGTGAAATGTCAGAATAATAGTAGAGAGAATGATTTATTTCAGCTTTTATTTATTTCATCACATTCCCAGTTGGTAAGAAGTTTACATACACTCAATTAGTATTTGGTAGCATTGCCTTTAAATTGTTTAACTTGGGTCAAACGTTTCGTGTAGCATTCCACAAGCTTCCCACAATAAGTTGGGTGAATTTTGGCCCATTCCTCCTGACAGAGCTGGTGTAACTGAGTCAGGTTTGTAGGCCTCCTTGCTCGCACACACTTTTTCAGTTCTGCACACAGATTTTCTATAGGATTGAGGTCAAGGCTTTGTGATGGCCACTCCAATACCTTGACTTTGGTGTCCTTAAGCCATTTTGCCACAACTTTGGAAGTATGCTTGGGGTCATTGTCCATTTGGAAGACCCATTTGCGACCAAGCTTTAACTTCTTGACTGATGTCTTGAGATGTTGCTTCAATATATCCACATAAGTTTCCTTCCTCATGATGACATCTATTTTGTGAAGTGCACCAGTCCCTCCTGCAGCAAAGCACCCCCACAGCATGATGCTGCCACCCCCGTGCTTCACGGTTGGGACATTTATCCAAAAAGTACAATCTTTGTCCCCATGTGCAGTTGCAAACCGTAGTCTGGCTTTTTTATGGCGGTTTTGGAGCAGTGGCCTCTTCCTTGCTGAGCGGCCTTTCAGGTTATGTCGATATAGGACTCGTTTTACTGTGGATATTGATATAGATAGATATAGATTTTGTACCTGTTTCCTCCAGCATCTTCACAAGGTCCTGTTGTTCTGGTTATTGATTTGCACTTTTCGCACCAAAGTACGTTCATCTCTAGGGGACAGAACGCGTCTCCTTCCTGAGCGGTATGACGGCTGCGTGGTCCCATGGTGTTTATACTTGCGTACTATTGTTTGTACAGATGAACGTGGTACCTTCAGGTGTTTAGAAATTGCTCCCAAGGATGAACCAGTCTCAGTAGGCTTGTCTTAATCATATGAGAGATGTGGGTTTAATTAACGAATGAAAGAAGAGGTTTACATTCAGTTGGACTGGGGAGAGCTTGAGCTTAGAAACCTGCCTAATGTTGAGTTAGAAAGACAGGGAGTGTGAGAGAGGGGAAGGACTGTGTGAGAGAGACAAGGAGAGATACAGAGAGTGAGAGATAAAGAGGGAGGAAGAGAGTCAAGGCGTCCGCATGCTTCCCAGCCGAAACAGTTCGGAACAGTTTGTGCACATATTATGATGACGTTTTGTCATGTTTTTGTTAGTTTTGGACTTCGGCAAGGGGATTTTCTGCTGTTCGGGCACACGTAATTTTTTCTCGAGGCAAGCCGAATTCGGTAGCCGAAGTCTATGCCCCCTCGTCGGTGATTCGTCAACAGTAGGGATTCTTCAATGAAGTGCCTGTTGTCATTCTTCAATGAAGTGCCTGTTGTCATTCTTCAATGAAGTACATGTTGTCATTCATTTGAGAAATACTGCACCAAACATCCTTGGCCAGACAAATATGTTCGCTACCTTTACCAGTCTGTTTCACACAACCCTGGTCAATGTGTATATAGACGTCAACACATCAACACCAAATAGAAACAAATATTGTCTCTTTCCCCCCTTAGACAGAACTCGGAAAGGTGGAACAACATGACAAATATCCTCGGGCGGATGAGCAAAACTTCCGGGGAGCGAACTTCAAACAAAACTTCAGGGGAGCAAACTTCAAACAATTTTCGCACTCTACATTTCTGACTTGAGACGCCGTCAACAGACAGGCAAGAGACGTCGACACACACAGCGCTAAGAGAAGTGGTGACACTTTTTTTTCTATTTTTGTCTGGCCCTTGACAATTGGCTGCATTTCTCTACACATTTGAAAGATAGCAAAGTTAGTGTTCATATGTTTACTCTGCTCTCAAAAATTCAATTTGACTGGTAATGTATGCGCCAATCAGGTCTCTCGAGCCAGCACCGCCTCCCAGTATATCACAAAACAAATGTGACTGTGGCTCGGGATGCAGCAGAGTCTGTGTAAATAGGACAATATTTGAATTTTTCACACATTGTGTGTCTTTCTATTGAGTCTTCGCATGGTATTTTTTCAACGTCAGATCTTCATAAAAGAAAAGAAAGCAGCCATGAAGATGTACACATGAATAAGAATGAAGTGATAGACTGACTGTACAATAGCTATCATGAATCTTTCACAAACAATCCGTGTCTTTATTTTTGAAGTGAGTGATATTCTATACACTCATTGTTGTTACACAATAAGCCTATTTCATGATATTAAGATCATGGCAGTTTGCACTGAAATAATGATAATTCCACAGCCGCTTCTAAAAAGAACGCATGCAAGCAATCAGACAGCTGGGTCTGGTTTTCAGCACTGTACAGTATCTTCACTCCAGATGGATAATTCCTGAGCAGATGATTTTTAAAGGTAAAATAAACAGGAAAAGGATAACAATCAACATTATACTAGTGATTCACAATGCCTTAATCCTCTAAATAGTTATTAAGGCAGTATTTTCCATTCCTGGTATAGGAGAAAGGTCCAAGACCCTAACATGGTGTGGTGTCATGTTCAAAACCTGGTGCATTATGGGGCAGAAGAAGGGGATGGGCAGTCTAAAAACATGGCAGAGAATTCAATGTGCCCCATGTCTTCTCCTCTCTATTCCTTCTCGTTTGTACTGTTTCCTCTCTCTCTCTATCCCTCTATCCCTCTCTATCCCTCTCTATCTCTCTCTCTCTCTCTCTCTCTCTCTCTCTCTCTCTCTCTCTCTCTCTCTCTCTCTCTCTCTCTCTCTCTCTCTCTCTCTCTCTCTATCCCTCTCTATCCCTCTCTATCCCTCTCTCTCTCTCTGTCTCTCTGTCTCTCTGTCTATCTCTCTCTATCCCTATATCCCTCTCTATCCCTCTCTATCCCTCTTTATCTCTCTCTCTCTCTCTGTCTCTCTCTCTCTCTCTCTCTCTCCATAGTGACACAATAACGGAGAGAGGGGGGATAACGTACAGAGAGACACACCTGTTCTAGTGACTAGGAGAACGGAGGGAGAGACAGAGTAAAGGAGGGATAACAGATGTATCCGTGCTGCCTCTTCTCCGATGCCCAATTACACAGAGCCATAGGCAGGTAAGGTCAAGGGCGGTGCGCTTCCCGGGACCTGCCTGGGATCTGATCTGGGACCTGGGATGAAGTGGAAGGCATTACCGCCCGCATCCCCATGACTGATGGAATGTTAAAGAGAAGGCTGTTGACTGGGGAGTGATGGGAGAGGGAGAAAAGAAGGAGGAATAGAGAGAGAGAGAGAAAGAGAGAGACAGACAGACAGAGAGTGAGAGAGAGACAGATTGACAGACAGAGAGAGCGCAGAGAGAGAGAGAGAGAGAGAGAGAGAGAGAGAGAGAGAGAGAGAGAGAGAGAGACAGGCAGACAGACAGACAGAAAGAAGGGGACAGAGACAAGGGGAATAAGAATATGAAAGTGAAATGATATTTGAAAGCGGTGCTGATTTCTCGTTATCAACTTTGTACGATTATTAATGCTGAGTGGAGAGGAGTGCCGGCGCTTAATTAACGCTGATAGCCAAATGCCAAACCTGATGAAATACCATGATGAGGGATTAGCCCGGAATAACAATGACGACACTCTGATCTAAATAACTTCTACCCCTCTCTCTTAGCTTCTCTGAGAAGAGAGAGCGGCGAGTCGCACCTTGGCCATTTTGGCACGCTCTCTTCATCACGTTCCTTTAATGAAGCCCACCACCATTCCTTATTTCGGTGTGGCCCCATTTTTCCTCTCGCCCTTTAACTGTTGAGTGCAGTTCCATTGTGATAGCTGTTTAACGTGGAGTTCGTAACCAAAGCATATTTGCTTTTCCTTAGGTATGGCATGGTTTTCCTGAATGGGATGAGTACTAGTGTTCATCCAGGTACAAAAGCTAATGCAGCATTCCATAGTGGGCCAACATCAATTACTGTACAGCATTTACCACAAGGTGCCCGCGGCAAAACTAGAGTGCACTGGCAGTTGCTCCATGATGCATTTACAGCATTTGAAACTGGTTACCAAATGGATATGGGCTTGAGCTGAACACGTGTGGCTCTCTAGCATGCATCTCCAATCTGGAAGATAATAACAGTAGATGTAGATTTCTAGATTCGATCACGGGCAAAGTATTGCATTTACCTATGCTTATCTAAGAACAATAGATGAATAAGAGTTAAAGAGGCTATTCAAAACATTTGCCTTCGGGACAAAAAGGGGTCCCTTAAATGGACAGAAATATTGCCTAGAAATCCAAAATTATTGTGTTGTTTCATGAGTAAAGAAATGTATGTTATATGATGTGTGTATATGAGCCACACAGACAACACGCAGGCCAAACTTTGAGGTAAACAATTACACTAAACCTTTGTACAACCTCTTTAATCAGGGAAAGGTTGATTCAGAACAGAGTGTTCTAAGGAAGCGTCCTTTCCTTAGGGGGAACGTACTTCCCTAGCATAACAAATACAAATCAAATAGCCTTTTAAGATGGAAGCCCAATTCCCAGAGCCAAAGGGAAAGAGCATTCAAAAGAGCAGAGCAGAACATTCTAAGGCATCCCTAGTGTTTATGTTATCACAAGAGCCATTGGGAGCCACCAGAGCCATTTCTAGGGATGAGGGAATATCTTCAGAAGGAAGCATTAAAGGTTCAATGCAGACATTTTTATCTCAATATCAAATCATTTCTGGGTAACATTTAAGTACCTTACTGTGATTGTTTTCAAATAAAATGGTCAAAAAGAAACAAAAATTGCTTTTTAGCAAAGAGTAATTTCTCAAACAATAATTTTACTAGGACTGTCTGGGAGTGGTCTGAGTGGCGGAGGGAAAACTGAAAACGACCCTTTATTGGCAGAGAGATTTGGAACTCTCTTTCTTATTGGTCTATTATCTAATTTACCGCCTGGTGACGTCACCAGGCAGGCTAAAACTCCAACCCACCAAAACGGGCTGAAATTCCAGGCGGTCTTTTCAAACAGCTCTTACACTAAAAGGGATTATCATTATTTTCACACTTTCATAGTATTATTCCAACCTCATAGTGCGAAAATACACTATATATACAAAAGTATGTGGACGCTCCTTCAAATTAGTGGATATGGCTATTTCAGCCACACGTGTTGCTGACAGGTGTACAAAATCAAACACACAGCCATGCGATCTCCATAGACAAACATTGGCCTGACTGAAGAGCTCAATGACTTTCAACGTGGCACCATCATAGGATGCCACATTTCCAACAAGTCAGTTTGTCAAATTTCTGCCCTGCTAGAGCTGCCCCGGTCAACTGTAAGTGTTGTTACTGTGAAGTGGAAACGTCTAGGAGCAACAACGGCTCAGCCGCAAAGTGGTAGGCCACACAAGCTCACAGAACGGGACCGCCGAGTGCTGAAGCGCGAAGGGCATAAAAATCGTCTGTCCTCGGTTGCAACTCTCACTACCGAGTTCCAAACTGCCTCTGGAAGCAACATCAGCACAATAACTGTTTGTCTTGAGCTTCATGAAATGGGTTTCCATGGCCGAGCAGCCACAACCAAGCCTAATATCACCATGCACAATGCCCAGCATCAGCTGGAGTGCTGTAAAGCTTGCCGCCATTGGACTCTGGAGCAGTGTAAACGCATTCTCTGGAGCTTCACCATCTGGCAGTCTGACGGACAAATCTGGGAATGGCAGATGCCAGGAGAACAATATCTGCCCGAGTGCATAGTGCCAACTGTAAAGTTTGGTGGAGGAGGACTAATGATCTGGGGCTGTTTTTCATGGTTCGGGCTAGGCCCCTTAGTTTCAGTGAAGGGAAAACTTAACGCTAAAGCATACAATGCCATTCTAGACGTTTCTTTGGTTCCAACTTTGTGGCAACAGTTTGGGGAAGGTCCTTTCCTGTTTCAGCATGACAATGCCCCCGTGCACAAAGCGAGGGCCATACAGAAATGGTTTGTCGAGATCGGTGTGGAAGAACTTGACTGGCCTGCACAGAGCCCTGACCTTAACCCCATCGAACACCTTTGGGATGAATTGGAATGCCGACTGCGAGTCAGGCCTAATCGCCCATCGTCAGTGCCCGACCTCACTAATGCTCTTGTGGCTGAATGGAAGCAAGTCCCTGCAGCAATGTTCCAACATCTAATGGAAAACCTTCCCAGAAGAGTGGAGGCTGTTATAGCAGCAAAGGGGGGGCCAACTCGATATTAATGCTCATGATTTTGGAATGAGATGTTCGACGAGCACGTGTCCACATACCTTTGGTAATGTAGTCTATATATAAAACACAGGAAAATCACGTTTTGGACTGCACTTGGCCTTTAACACTTTAAGCAGTAACACTTTCTTTTGACTCCACATCTTCCATGTTCATTCTCATCGTAGACAGCACATCACTGCAGTGGTACACATAGAGGAGCTTATGAGATCTGATGTGACACCATCATGATAAGATCTTCTGTAAAGAAGGTAATAAGCTACCAGTATGGACAACCAAAGTTAGTTCATGACGATGGTCCTTTCAAATTGAGGTTTATGACAATAAATGGTTGATTCCAAATGGAATAATTTGCATTAATTAAGAGTATGCGCATGTTCATCACTGACCATTCTGGGTGTATGAACCATATACTAAATATGAATATGTGTATTTTCCCTGTTACTTCATGCAGATTTCAACCGTTAGGACATCATATGGCACATTTTCCAACGCAGCTATGGGTAATACAACTTGATAAAACTAAAACAAAGGGTTGATGTAGAATATTAAACAACAACTCATTGGTGGCCATACTTGTATTTTCTCCCTGTCACCTCTTTGTACAATTATATTGTTTTGTCTCCCCTCTGTTGTTAGAATGACAAACATGATTTGTACTATGATTGCCAATGCGTTGTGATTGCCGATTTACAATGTCACTGTCTGTGAGCAAAATGACAAGGGCTGCCTTAACAAAAACTGGCGTACTGACCGTTTTGGAAAACAAATTATTCTAATTCTCACCATCAAGACTAAAGTGGCTGAGCTAAATCGGCTATCACTTGTGGATTACTGATGAGTTTTCTGTTTGTTTACAGGCTAAATCATGGCTTATCCATTACTTACTATCTGACTTTTGGCCCTAATCATAATAAAGGACAATACCAAAAGTGAACGAGTATTATAAGTTATGTTACCACTAAAATGGATGTGTACTGAAAATATGAGTACAATCAAAGTAATGAAAATGACACAGAACAATTGAATCAAAATGTACTGATACATGTTCACCCCTTTTAATCAAATCAAATCAAATTGTATTTGTCACATGCGCCAAATACAACAGGTGTAGACCTTCCCTTGAAATGCTTTGACCAAGAAGGAGAGTGAAGGAGTGTTGCATCAGATGACCTGGCCTCCATAATCACCCGACCTCAACCCAATTGAGATGGTTTGGGATGAGTTGGACAGCATAGTGAAGGAAAAGGAGCTAACAAGTGCTCAGCATATGTGGGAACTCCTTCAAGACAGTTGGAAAAGCATTTCAGGTGAAGCTGGTTGAGAGAATGACAAGAGTGTGCAAAGCTGTCATCAAGGCAAAGGGTGGCTACTTTGAAGAATCAAAAATGTAAAATATATTTTGATTTGTTTAACACTTTTTTGGTTATGATATGATTTCATATGTGTTATTACATAGTTTTGATGTCTTCACTATTATTCTACAATGTAGAAAACAGTAAATAATAATGAGTAGGTGTGTCAAATTTTTTGACTGGTACTGTATATGTACATGTAAGTAGGGGTAACGTGACTATGCATAGATAAAAAAACTGCGAGTAGCAGCAGCGTAAAAAAAAAATGCAAATAGTCTGTGTAGCCATTTCATTAACTGTTTAGCAGTTTTAATGTGTTTTTTATCCATATCTATTGTAGGTTAAACCAGATAGTTGGTATATATTTTGTGAACTTCATTCCATGACCAAACAGTCAGATAGCCATTATACAATTTACTTCTATTCCTTAAAACTTTTCACATACGTAATCTGACACATAACGCCCCCGACCCTTCACATTCTATTTACCAACAATAGGTCTACACTCTTAGAAAAAGGGTTCCAAAAGGGTTCTTTGGCTGTCCCCATAGGAGAACCCTTTTTGGTTCCAGGTAGAACTATTTTGGGTTCCATGTAGAACCCTCTGTGGAAAAGGTTCTACATGGAACTCAAAAGGGTTCTACCGGGAACCAAAAAGGGTTCTTCAAAGGGTTATCCTATGGGGACAGCCGAAGAACACTTTAAGTTTCTAGATAGCACCTTTTTTTCTAAGAGTGTGTATCGACATATTTTCCATGCACTGTCTATATCTCTGTGTGTATTCTCGTTGAATGTATTCAAGGTAACAAACACACAGATACACTTGATTCATGACGCCACATGACCCTGTGTCGATACACAGCTCTGATACTCTACCTGAAAATACATCCTATCTCTCACTTGTTCAGTTTTCCAAGATAGAATGTACACTGGTAACAATGACTAGTCATCTTGGTTTTTGTGTTCATGTTGCCTTTATAGACGATTAAGATAAATAATACTTGGAGTAATATTTGGAGCTGCTAAACTTGAGTTGAATGTCAAATATTCATAACTTAAATTGTGTTCAGAAAAAAAGTTCAAATAGATACTGCCCCAACAAAGACCGAAACTGTGCAAATTGAAAGGCAAAACTCTTCTAATCTAATCAATGTCAGTGTATTTAATTGTCATAACTAGATTACAAAGTCAGATATTAGATATTATATTACTTTTTTTTTTATTACTGTTTTTAATAGTTATAAATTAAGTTATAGTTGGTCACACTTTCTTTGGATAGTCCATCTGTAGATGCTCTACAGATGGTCATACTGTTAGGGTTAGGGCTAGGGTTAGTAGATAGATAGTTGAAATGTTACTACAGATGGCCTCCCCAAATAAAGTGTTACCATAGAGTATTCTTTGGAATACAAAACCACTGTAAAGTACCTTTTAAAGTGGCAAATTACCAACGTACACTTAAAGCTGCCAATGACAAGCGGTGTGAACAGTCACATGGGAATAGTCTCTTAGTCTCTTCAGAGTGTCAGTCTGTCTCATTTTGAGTTTTTTTCTCGCCACTCTCTAATTCAAGAGGCTGGCCTTCCCTTCATTTCCTTTTTGTGCATGCGTACAATGCCTCCCATTTAGTTAATGGGGACAGTGAGATCAGAATCCAACCTATTTGCATCAGATCTAATATCTTGGCATTTAAGGAGGGTAGAAAAATATATCACTTAACAACCCTGATGTCAGTCCAGAATGGTAATGTAAGTCGCTCTGGATAAGAGCGTCTGCTAAATGACTAAAATGTAAATGTAAATGTAGTGAAGATGACAGATAACACCAATGTGGCTGCATCACGCCATGTGAGAATAACGTACACATAACCACTTACAGACACTCAGGAGAGTTGAGCTTTAAGAGGGATGTGTTTACTGTAGTCTCCCTTCTTCACCATTACAGCAGTAAAATGTAGTGTGCTTCTTCTGTCCTTTAGTCATTTATTTACAAAACCATCCATTGTAATTCAGGAATATTGGAAATACAGGAAGAGTGAGAGCTTGAACACACAGAGGTGTATTTGCTAACACATACACAGCCGAAACCTAAGTGTACTAACACTACTGTCCACCTGATAATCAAAACCACACTAGAACAAAATATGCAATAAAAATACATAAAAAAAGCACCTTCTGACAAACTATTGAACATTTCAATTTCAAACATTTTCATCACTATTGTACGTTTTTGTACACACACACACACACATTTTCATCACTATTGCATGCTATTGTAAACACACACACACACACAGTAGTAGATAATAATGAATGTACCGGGTTATGGTGGTAAGGTACTCAAATAGTATCAAATAGTATGTATGTGTACTAGTGTGTCTGTGAGCTTGTGTCCGTGTGAGTGTGTGTGTGCCTGTGTGTGTATGTGTGTGTGAGCATGTGTGTGTGCTTGCACCCATGTGCCTTTGAATGAGACAGAGAGAGATTATGGGTGTGACCCAAATGGCATCCTATAGAGCCCAGAGGGCCCTGGTCAAAAGTAGCACACTATATGGAGAATAGGGTGCCATTTGGGGCGGGCCCTATGAGTGCTGCCGACCGTTCCGCAACACTACAAGCTTTTTATGTTATGGTCCCTGCCATGTGCACTCTCCAGATTTATTGGGGACTAAAAGTGTAACATTTGATAAATTGGAGTGTGAATCCTAATCCCGGTAATAAAGCATCTAGGATACACCGGGCGCTCCACTCCAACTGTAGCAGTAGTAGAGGTGGTGGTGGATGGGGAGAGTGTGGGGTGGAGGGAGGAGAAAAGTAGTGCTGATAGGGAGGGAGCCTGCAGAGTGGAGCTGCATGCTTATTGCCGGTTAGTGCTGGAGCCAAAGTTTGCAGCAGTAATGTATTCAACAGCATCAAAGGCTCAAAGTTTATGGCTTTAAAGGAGCAAGTCACTATTGATTTTGCACTAAGCATAGCTTCCTGTGTTCATTAGACGGTGCTCTTCACCGTATGTTGGTAGTGAGCGGGGCGATTGCACAAACAATCGGGGTGCTCGTGGGGGAGAAGCTGTCTCTTTGTTGTTTAGAGTTAAATGTGTTCATTCACGGGCTAAGCCTTGGCTAATGAATAGTACCCAACTGACACGAATCCCGAGGGTCTAGCCGCAATTAATACATGTTTTAATTGAGCGGAGAGAAATGAGGCTGGGTTGTCCTTAGCAATGAGAAACAAACATACACCACATGGCCAAAAGTATGTAGACACACCTTCAAATTAGTGTATTTGGCTTTTTCAGCCACACCCGTTGCTGACCGGTGTATAAAATGGAGCACACAGCCATGCAATCTACATAGACAACCAGTGGCAGGAGAATGGCCTGTACTGAAGAGCTCAGTGACTTTCAACGTGGCACCTTCATAGGATGCCACCTTTCCAACAAGTCAGTTCGTCAAATTTATGCCATGCTAGATCTGCCCCGGTCAACTGTAAGTGCTGTTATTGTGAAGTGGAAACGTCTAGGAGCAACAACGGCTCAGCCGCAAAGCGGTAGGCCACACAAGCTCACAGAACGGGACCACCGAGTGATGAAGCACGTAACGCATAAAAATCGTCTGTCCTCGGTTGCAACACTCACTACCGAGTTCCAAACTGCCTCTGGAAGCAACGTCAGCACAATAACTCTTCATCGGTAGCTTCATGAAATGGGTTTCTATGGCCGAGCAGCCGCACACAAGCCTAAGTTCACCATGCGCAATGCCAAGTGTCGGCTGGAGTGATGTAAAGCTCGCCGCCATTGGACTCTGGAGCAGTGTAAACGCGTGCTCTGGAGTGATGAATCACGCTTCACCATCTGGTAGCCTAACGGACTAATCTGGGTTTGGCGGATGCCAGGAGAACGCTACCTGCGCCAATGAATAGTGCCAACTGTAAAGTTTGGTGGAGGAGGAATAATGGTCTGGGGCTATTTTTCATGGTTCGGGCTAGGCCCCTTCAGCATGACAATCCCCCCGTGCACAAAGTGAGGTACATAAATAAATGGTTTGTCGAGATAGGTGTGGAAGAACTTGACTGGCCTGCACAAAGCCCTGACCTTAACCCCATCGAACACCGACTGCGAGCAAGGCCTAATTGCGCAACATCAGTGCCTGACCTCACTAATGCTCTTGTGGCTGAATGGAAGCAAGTCCCCGCAGCAATGTTCCAACATATAGTGGAAAGCCTTCCTAGAAGAGTGGAGGCTGTCATAGCAGCAAAGGGGGGACCAACGCCATATTAATGTCCATGATTTTAGAATGAGATGTTCGACAAGCAAGTGTCCACATACCTTTGGCCTGTAGTGTAGGTCAAAAAAATTAGCCCAATCTGTTTCTCTCATCATTGTTACCAATGGAGAGATGTATTGTCTTCACGTGGACCCTTTTGAATCTTGTCACTGTACATATGAAACAAAGTCATTTATACAAATGTGGTGACTTTTGTCCTCATATGGTGTTTGTGCAATGTGTTGTGTCATCTGCCCAACAAATCTTTGTATGTCACAATGCACAAGATGTATGACAGGGGGACATTTTGGGGCAGTTTCCCAGACACAGATTAAGACTAATCCTGAACTAAAAAGCATTTTCAATGGAGATTTTCCATTGAGCTTTTTTTTTTTGTCCAGGAATAGGCTTAATCTGTGTCAGGGAAACCGCCCCATTGTGTGTCATGTGATCAATCAGAATAGCCAGGATCGTCTTCAAGTAATATACTGTAAATATGCCTCTAAGTGGCAATATTGGATGTATGGGAGGAATCTGTGGTATGGCACAGCACTTTAACACAAGCAGCACATTAGCACATGTGTGGGGCTGTAGCATGAACAATCAATATTTCATTAAGGAATTGTATTCATGTCTACATCTTGCCACTCCACATTCCTTCAAAGTGCATCTCCTCTATTAGTACCACTGTAGTGATGTGTAGACCTACTACGATGTGAGAGCCCTTGAGACACTTCAGAACTGACATTGTCTGATCAACACGCTCATGTCTGAGTCCAAGAGCATCTATCTCAAATATGATCAAAACAGTTCGCCCTCACACCTGAATTTCTAGCAATGCTATCATCCCTGTTAGCATATTTCTAGGGGGGTTAGGGGGGGGACATGAGTTAGTAGCTGGTGCTGCTGGTTAACAAAGAGATAATGCAGAGCTGAGCCTTGGGCGGAGGGGAGAGGAGAGAGCTGGAGGATTCCTCTTGTCACTTTAGATAAGGGCTAAGGAATGTGACTGGTAGCTGGGGGACCGGCTAAGTGCATGTCGCTGTCCTTCCAGCTTCTCCGGAGCAGACCACTTCAGTGCATTAGGATGGCAGGCACCTCTCCAGAGTTCGCCCCCAGAAACTTGCCGAATCGTGAAGAAAGATCATTCTCCGAATTGGGAGATTGGCCTGATTTACTCCATATTGACCAAGGTGCAAAGTTTGGTCAGTGATTTTCTGAAGGGAATAAGCATTAAACCCCCTTTAAGATATCATCAGATTGTGATGAAATCATCTATAGATGGGATACAATTGATTCTTACTCATTTGAAAACCTTTGTCAACAATAAATATACTTTTAGCTCAGCCCGCCAAAAACATTACACCAAAAATAAAAGGTTTTCCTCATTGTTGCTGATTGATTTCCATTGGTTTGAGGAAGATAAGAACCTGAGACTCTGAGGACATCCGAGGTAAGCCTCCCCGAAATATCCTCCACAATAGTTAAAAGGAAAGTTACGTCGAGGTCTGACCATGCTCCACTGGCTTTTATCTTCAAATAAGCATCACTCACTGCTGCTTCACTCTAACCTATGGCAAAGACATAGCCTAGGTCGAACTCGTAGCAATTTGTAGTGTAACGTAGTGTATGGGGTAAAATTTTTATCTACACTAATTACCACAGCTTAAAACCAGAGCAATTACACTGTGTTTCATTAGTCAATTTCAGCGTTATGTGATCTCATCTCGAAATGTGGATGTAACTGCAGTGCTAATCTTCCCAGAAGGCATTCTCTTCAATTATGCTTTAAAAAATGTTTTTTTGAGGATTTTCTGTTCTTCTTCTAGGATGCTGTTGGATCTTAGCGGCTCAAAAGTATGGTTCAGCAGTTAGGCCTAGGTAGTTGCAAAAAAATATTGGTCTGACCTTTTTCAGTCTCTTGACCAAACATAACACACAAATCCTCACTTTTGTGATCTACACAACATGACCAAAAGTATGTGGACACCTGCTCGTCGAACATCTAATTCCAAAATCATGGGCATTAATATGGAGTTGGTCCCCCATTTGCTGCTATACCAGCCTCCACTCTTCTGGGAAGGCTTTCTACTAGAGGTTGGAACATTGCTGCAGGGACTTGCTTCCATTCAGCCACAAGAGCATTAGTGAGGTCGGAAACTGACGTTGGGCGATTAGGCCTGGCTCGCAGTCGGTGTTCCAATTCATACCAAAGGTGTTCAATGAGTTTGAGGTCAGGGCTCTGTGCAGGCCAGTCAAGTTCTTCCACACCAAACTCGACAAACCATTTCTGTATGGACCTCGCTTTGTGCACGGGGCACTGTCATGCTGAAACATGAAAGGGCCTTCCCCAAACTGTTGCCACAAAGTTGGACGCACATAATTGTCTAGAATGTCATTGTATGCTGTAGAGTTAAGATTTCCCTTAACTGGAACTAAGGGGCATAGCCAGAACCATGAAAAACAGCCCCAGACCATTATTCCTTCTTCACCAAACTTTACAGTTGGCATTACGCATTGGGGCAGTTAGCGTTCTCCTGGCATCCGCCAAACCCAGATTTGTCCGTCGGGCTGCCAGATGGTGAAGTGTGATTCATCACTCCAGAGAATGCATTTCCACTGCTTCAGAGTCCAATGGCTGCGAGCTTTACATCACTCCAGCCGACACTTGGCATTGCGCATGGTGAACTTAGGCTTGTGTGCGGCTTCACGGCCATGGAAACCCATTACATAAAACTACCGACAAACAGTTATTGTGCTGACGTTGCTTCCAGAGGCAGTTTGGAACTTGGTAGTGAGTGTTGCAACCGAGGACAGACGATTTTTATGCGCTACGGCTTCAGCACTCGGTGGTCCCGTTCTGTGAGCTTGTGTGGCCTACCACTTCGCGGCTGAGCCGTGGTTGCTTCTAGACGTTTCCACTTCACAATAACAGCACTTACAGTTGACCGGGGCAGCTCTAGCAGGACAGAAATTTGAAGAACTGACTTGTTGGAATGGTGAAGCGTTGAACGTTGAAAGTCACAGAGCTCTTCAGTAAGGCCATTCTACTGCCAATGTTTGTCTATGGAGATTGCATGGCTGTGTGCTCGATTTTATACAGCTGTCAGCAACGGGTGTGGCTGAAATAGCCGAATCCACATACTTTTGTATATATAGTGTTTATTGCATAGTCACTTTTTATTGGGTTGTTGTATGTTTCTTCATATTTATGTCCAGTTACTGAATGTCAGTAGTGTTCATTTACTCTGATACAACATTTCACTCAATGCCATTATCTTTATCGACAGGCCTGTTCATCCATTGGCATTCACAGTACTCTCAGGTTAATCCAGTTCCCTAGGGTCGTTCCTCTACCTCTCAAACTCTGAATGAAACAGGTCTGTTCTGGGCTGTGCTTAACAGGGTATGTGTCTGGGGACGGGACGTCTTCATTACAAATGGCCGCCCTGGCTGTGTTTGCTCATCTTGGACACTTCATTGGGACACATTTTGTTTACGATGCGGCCCAGGCTCATAAATATCTGATCCTACCACTCCCCCCCCACCTTTTTGCTGAAAGAAAGTCAGTGCTTCTCCAGCTTCTCCAAAACATCTTAATTTGTTAGGGTAATTTCATTGGATTGAATGTTGAAATACCGTTACCTTCTACCGGCTTTAGGAAACTTAGTACCGATGGCTCTCCAGCTCGATCGAACACGGCCTATTTGCCGGGTGAGGGATGGGAAGGTCAGTGGCGCTGATGGCACCTCACTTTGGGAGATTTGGTGTCAGTGGCTTTAATTTAGAAGAGGATAAGTAATGGGGGTAGTTTATGGACATGGGTGGGTAGATTAACATCACCGATACTCTGACGCCAAGGTGTAGAGAGACAGATACCAGGGAGCATGTGACCTCTGTTTACACCTGGCATTTTTCTTATGCAGGCCTGTATGGGTGTGTGATAATTAGAATGAGAAAAGGAAAACTGTGACACCAAAACGAGACTCGATTATAAGTGGGTTAGCGTTAGTACATGACACTTAATTCCCTCGTCAGTCTTTAAACCCAAACAACCACTGAGTCATCATGAGCAGCTCAATGAAATTAGCATGTTTATTAACCGTTCTTTCTTTTCAGACACAAATGCATAGCCAGCTGACACTATAGACCTACATATCTTTTCCCCCTTTGTTTTCCTTATATCGCAACTCCATGCATTTTGTTTTCTTCAGTGCATTTTAATGCTGAACACATCTTCTGGCTGACTCAGAACGATCATCAAGGAGAAGGAGTTGACTAATCTCAATCCCTAAACGTATTCATGTTCAATAAAAGCTATTCATCAGCTTAAACCACGGCTGTAAGTTCACAGTACATTTGAACATCCTGGGAGAAATCTAAATGACTCGGAGGAGGCAGCGCCCTTCAGCAGGCTGGATGGAATGAAGGAGTGAATGGTGAACAGGAGAGGATAGATGGAATGGGAGAGGGGGGGGAGTCTCTGTTCTTCCATCATTGGTCATCAATTGTGGTGTATATATGTGTGTGTGTTCAAGTTTCAAGTTTTATTAGTCGTATGTACGGGATACACATGGTATACACCATCCAACCAAATGCTTACTTGCAGGTTCCTTCTCGACAAAGCAACAATAAGAAATAATAAAAGAAAAGAATATGAACATAAAGTAAATGTCTCAGTAGAATAGAATAAACATTTTAGCATAACTATAATACAGAAAGGCACAATTTATAGTCCAATATATACATGTGTGTGCGTTTACATGTGTGTGTGATGATCAAGGCTTGATTGACTCTCAGTAAAGAAAGAAAGAAAGAAAGAAAGAAAGAAAGAAAGAAAGAAAGAAAGAAAGAAAGAAAGAAAGAAAGAAAGAAAGAAAGAAAGAAAGAAAGAAAGAAAGAAAGAAAGAAAGAAAGAAAGAAAGAAAGAAAGGGCAAGAATGAAAGTGAAGCCCCACTAAAGAATGCTGTGTGTCTGGTGTTCATTGGACTGTGAGACTGCACTCAGTCACACCCTGGCGAGAACAGGTAAACACACCAACAACTAAAAAGATCAAAGAGAAAAGAAACCTGCAAAACCTATACAAAAGGTGAAAAACAACAAAAGAAACACCCGTCATGTTGGAGGTGAGGATGCTACAAACAATTTGTGTGCAAAATTCTAGTCAGGTCGGTCGGCGGTCGGAATTCCTTGAGATGGTTTTGTGGGATTTGCTGGGTTTCTTATGTTGACCATGTTTGAACAGGGCTTTTCTGACACGGCGGGCGTCTGAATCACCGGTCTATCAGAAGCCTTTAAGCAAACTTCAAACAGCACCCTTTATCTGGAGTAGTAATTACTTCTACCATGCGTGGCTTGAACCTACCTTCCCACCGCTCTTTAGAGGGCAGTGTTTTTGTCTGTATTTTTTTCAGACTGCCCACGACTAAGCCTAATAGACAATCTGCATCTTCCCTCATGTTGTTAGACAAGAGGGAAATCCAAAGGCATCAATTACGTGTGGTAAACAAGTTTGGCCATGTAGAACATTTAATTATACATTAAACATTAATAGCGTGCGGAAGGTTATTTTACACATCCATTAAATTGTGTTAAACACGGATGCTCAATCTTATTAATAGAGCTGGTGACTTGTCATTTTTTTATTTCCGAGTGTAATCAGGGGATAACAGTGACGTTATTGGGTGGCGATCCGTTACCAACGCTTGTTGTGTGTGTGTGTGTTTTCCCGAATGAGTACACAAGGATGGAAATGTGTAAAGATGATGGACGAAAGCAATGCAATCGATAACCCTTCTGAGGTTTGGCGCAATTGATACTGAGACGTAAACGGGTCCGACCCAAAATAACATTGAGAGAAAGTGGGCCATTGATGGGCTAAGTCCTTGTGTCTGAAGTGACTTAACCTGTCAGTCGTGGACTACATTTGAAGATCTCATTGTGTAGCACCGCAGACGTTGACACACACAGAACACAGACATGCACAAACATAAGCACACACACACAAACACACTATCCATAGTAACCTACCATCAGTACAGCGGTGACCAATTCGAATTCACCCCCAGTAAATCACAAAAGAGTAATGGCCTCTCAGAAGTGACAAGGTCTAGAGTCTAGACCTTACACTCTAAGGTATAACTATGGTAAGTACCACAAGAAAGAAAATCACCCCACATTCAGTTTTTCCTCCAACAAAAGAGGCACTGCGTACTTACAAGACACATTCTTAAAGTAGACTACAGAGGGCTGTATCTTGTCGTACACGTCAACATTAAGATAAAATATTCCATTGAGACATTGATGAATGGTCTCTGTGATAATATGATTTTTACACACACATCTAAAATCACACTTTAGGCATGTAAGCAAATCAAACAAAGCTTTGCACTAAAAAGTTTGAATGCTTATAATGAGACAAAATACGTGTTTCTGACCTGCTGGTAATGGAAACATTGTATTCTAAATGCAACAATGCTCTAGGCACTTTTTCAAGCTAATGCTGCCCTTTTCATGCAGGCACTGCAAGTGAACCAAACAACAGCAACACTTTGGGCGAACTAACTTATGTGAATAAAATCTCATAAACATAAACACTGTTCTTGGAATGCGGAGGCAAACTTTGTTGGTGTGTTAAAGCTGTCTCTACGGCTCACCTCATTATCTAAATCAGCTCTTTTCAATATGACTCATGCACACTTGAACATGTGTGAGCTTTTCAGAGGAGGAAATGTTATTGGAATGTTCTCAGCGGGTTTTCTTCTTCCCTAAGCACTTCCCTGTAGTCCTCATCTTTAGCACAAATACTGCTTACCATGAGGGATTTTGGTATAACTTCTAGCTTATTTTGATATTTAAAGAAATCCATGGAGAGTCAAATGTTCAATAGCAAAGTTGGACACATACAGTATCTCACCATGAGGGATTTTTGTATGACTTCTAGCTTATTTTGATATTTTAAAAAATCCATGGAGAGTCAAATGTTCAATAGCAAAGTTGGACACATACAGTATCTCTCCATTCCCACTTGTTCAATATTCTATTTTTCCCTTTCCAATTGTCACTGAGGTAAAACGCCGAAACCCACCTACAATATCCAATTTCACCAGAGTTCTGCGACCACAACAACAACAACAACCAAAACCACTGTCGACACATCCACGCCTTTCAAACATCGAATTCCAAACACAAAAAACACCCACTGATGTCTGGCCAGAGGAGAATCATTTCCAGCTCGGCTCAGATGTGCTGCTTTGACATTTGTTCCGGTGGTATTAAAGGTCACGGGGAGATGTGTGGTATGAGATAGAAGGAGAGAGAGGGAGGAGGAGAGAGGAGAGGTGGCTGACTGAATCCAGCAGCTTTCTGTCAGTCAGCCAGCCTGGACACATCAGCCAGACACAGCAGGCATGGGCAAAGAGAAAGAGACAAAGAGAAAGAGGAAGTGAATGTGATCTCCCTCACACACCATCACACATGAGGTAGCAGATACACCACTGTCGGGAAAAGGGAGAGGAGAGTGTTTGAAAACGGTGCCACGATCCGCTGGCGTTGATATTATTTATTGTAATGCTATACTAGTGGACTGGGGTGAAAACAATGTAAGGTACATTTAGTGATAAGAAAGTGGAATGTGGTTCTTGATCACTACCTTGAGCTATTTGCTGACGAGTGCAAACTTGCTTGTCACGTGTATTACAAAGTAAAACAAGGTAAAAGAGGACAACATGATAGACCTATGGAGACATCAACTAGTCAATTAGCTTGCTGTGTATGCAGCACACCTGCAGTGCCTTATAACACTTTATAAACGGGGTAGTTCGAGCCCTGAATGCTGATTGGCTGAAAGCCATGTTATATCAGACCGTATACCATGGGTATGACAAAACATTTATTTGTACTGCTCTAATTACATTGGTAACCAGTTTATAATAGCAATAAGGCACCTCGGGTGTTGGTGGTATGTTGCCAATATACCACGGCTAAGGGCTGTATCCAGGCACTCCGCGTTGCGTCGTCCCTAAGAACAGCCCTTAGCCATGGTATATTGGCCATATACCACACCTCCTCTGGCCTTATTGCTTAAGTATCTACGGTGAGGAGAAATTGTCTACAGGGTGATTGTGATTACTGTAACTTTTTGAAGTGGCTTATCGTAAATCATGTGGGGATGAGAGAAGAGGTGAACAGGTTTATACTCTTCTCCAACGTGAAAAAATCAACACCTCTGAGGAGGAATTTTTTAACTGCTCCCCTTCAGTTCTCAACTGTAGTTTTGCAATGGGGGGATGTGAACGTGCGAAGAGACAGGAGACTGGCGAGGTCTCAAACTGAAAGGTTGTAAATTAGTGTTCATCCCACGTTTGGGCGCGATCGCACAAGCCCGCGTCTAATTTTAAAGGTGTTGCCGTGCTCGCAGACGCCGATGTGTTAGAAAAGTTCAACTTTGCTGGAACAAAAGGTATTTCACGGGAAAAAAGGTTGGCAGCACCTTGCGATGCATATGCATCATCTGTACAGTATATTCCATGTATAACATCATGGAATTTATTTGGAATATATTATAAGCAGATGATATGTGAGCTGGGGGAATATCTCTGATGCAAAATATTACACCTCATGATGCCCTTGATGACAGCTCTAATATCTCTCCTTTCACTTATGTTAAACATGCTATAGCCATAATTAACATTCATGATAAGTCAATGTCCATAGGTGGCATCATATTGTTGACCAAATGTGTGAGAGCACATTTCACCAATATCTACAGTCAACACCTTTTCAACAAAGAGGTTTATACCACGTACGCACTTTAATCTCTTAAAAGCACAAGAGGGGAAATGTGTCAACCGAAATATACTTTTATTTTGCCTTGGCAAACATTACATTCACTCAGTCTTATTGTTTTGGGCTTTGGTCCCTGACAGTGACAGTGATCTTGAAGCTTGTGGGACATTAAACCCCCAACACTTTGATTCAAATCAAATCAAATTGTATTTGTCACGTGCGCCAAATACAACTGGTGTAGACTTTACCGTGAAATGCTTGCTTACGAGCCCTTCCCAATGATGAAGAGTACAAAATATATTATAAAAATAAAACAAGAGGAATCAAATACACAAGAATGGAGCTATATACATAGAGTACCAGTACCAGATCAATGCAGGGGTACGAGGTATTTGAGGTAGATATGTACATGAAGGCAGGGTAAAGTGACTAGGCATCAGGATAGATAATAATAATAATAATAATAATAATAATAATAATAATAATAATAATAATAATAATAATAATAATAATAATAGTAAGGTATTTGAGGTAGATATGTACATGAAGGCAGGGTAAAGTGACTAGGCATCAGGATAGATCATAATAATAATAATAATAATAATAATAATAATAATAATAATAATAATAATAATAATAATAGTAAGGTATTTGAGGTAGATATGTACATGAAGGCAGGGTAAAGTGACTAGGCATCAGGATAGATCATAATAATAATAATAATAATAATAATAATAATAATAATAATAATGTATTTGAGGTAGATACAGTATGTACATAAAGGCAGGGTAAAGTGACGAGGCATCATGATAGATAATAATAATAATAATAATAATAATAATAATAATAATAATAAGGTATTTGAGGTAGATATGTACATGAAGGCAGGGTAAAGTGACGAGGCATCAGGATAGATAATAATAATAATAATAATAATAATAATAATAATAATAATAATAATATGATAATAATAAGGTATTTGAGGTAGATATGTACATGAAGGCAGGGTAAAGTGACTAGCCATCAGGATAGATAATAATAATAATAATAGTAAGGTATTTGAGGTAGATATGTACATGAAGGCAGGGTAAAGTGACGAGGCATCAGGATAGATAATAATAATAATAATAGTAAGGTATTTGAGGTAGATATGTACATGAAGGCAGGGTAAAGTGACTAGGCATCAGGATAGATAATAATAATAATAATAATAATAATAATAATAATAATAATAATAATAATAATAATAATAATAATGTATTTGAGGTAGATACAGTATGTACATAAAGGCAGGGTAAAGTGACGAGGCATCATGATAGATAATAATAATAATAATAATAATAATAATAACAATAATAATAATAAGGTATTTGAGGTAGATATGTACATGAAGGCAGGGTAAAGTGACGAGGCATCAGGATAGATAATAATAATAATAATAATAATAATAATAATAATGATAATAATAAGGTATTTGAGGTAGATATGTACATGAAGGCAGGGTAAAGTGACTAGCCATCAGGATAGATAATAATAATAATAATAATAATAATAATAATAATAATAATAATAATAAGGTATTTGAGGTAGATGTGTACATGAAGGCAGGGTAAAGTGACTAGGCATCAGGATCGATCATCATAATAATAATAATAATAATAATAATAATAATAATAATAATAAGGTATTTGAGGTAGATATGTACATGAAGGCAGGGTAAAGTGACGAGGCATCAGGATAGATAATAATAATAATAATAATAATAATAAGGTATTTGAGGTAGATATGTACATGAAGGCAGGGTAAAGTGACGAGGCATCAGGATAGATAATAATAATAATAATAATAAGGTATTTGAGGTAGATATGTACATAAAGGCAGGGTAAAGTGACGAGGCATCAGGATAGATAATAATAATAATAATAATAATAATAATAATAATAATAATAATAATAATAATAATAAGGTATTTGAGGTAGATATGTACATGAAGGCAGGGTAAAGTGACGAGGCATCAGGATAGATAATAATAATAATAATAATAAGGTATTTGAGGTAGATATGTACATAAAGGCAGGGTAAAGTGACGAGGCATCAGGATAGATAATAATAATAATAATAATAAGGTATTTGAGGTAGATATGTACATAAAGGCAGGGTAAAGTGACTAGGCATCAGGATAGATCATACTAAGAGTAAAATAGAGAACAGAGTAGCAGCAGCAAATGATGAGTGTAAAAGTCTGTGTGTATGTGTAATGTATATGTATGTGTGGTAGTGTCAATGTAGTGTGTGTATATGGTGTGTATATATAATCTAGTGAGTGTGCATAGGGTCAGTGCAAGATAGGGTCAGTGCAGGTAGTTCAGGTACCATTCATTTACTATTTAGCAGTCTGGCTATTTAGCAGTCTTATGACTTCCGGGTAGAAGCTGCCTCGGAGCCTGTTGGTCCGAGAGCTGATGCTCCAGTACCGTTTGCCGGACGGTAGCAGAGTGAACAGTCTATGGCTTGGGTGGCTGGATTATTCTGCAATTTTTCAGGCCTTCCTCTGACACTGCCTGATATAGAGGTGCTGGATGGCAGGGAGCTCGGCCCCAGTGATGTACTGGGCTGTCCACACCCCCATCTCTATCAGTTAAGCGCGGTGCATTTTCCATACCAAGCGGTGATGCAGCCAGTCAAGATGCTCTAGATGGTGCATCTGTAGAACTTTTTGAGCCCATGCCAAATATTTTCTGCCTCATGAGGGGGAAGAGGCACTGCCGTGCCCTCTTCATGACTGTGCGGGTGTGGGTGGACCATGTTAAGTCCTTAGTGATTTGGACACCAAGGAACTTGAAGCTCTCGACCCGCTCCACAACATGTTAAATGTGAAGCTTCACAGAGGGTGTATATCAGATGGTAATTCATAAGCGGAGTTGTTTTTTAATTTATAAACATTATAATTTATTATGCTGTTAGAGATAATGCACGGAAAAACAAATATCTGGACATGAAATTGGCTCCCGTTGCTGCTTTTGACTTTTGACGGTGGTGGAAGGGGAGGGGGTAGAAACGGGCTCATCTTTGTTAACAGCTGCTTTGTGTCCTAGGCGTCACTGTTAATCGAGTGTGGGCATCTGCGAGTGGTCCAGTCATTGGGCACCCCTCCTCCTTGCCTCCGATGCCGCTGTGCCTAAAGACGAAGGGGGCTCTATCCTACAGTCCATGGCAAAGGAGGAGAGAGAGGGCGTTTGGGACGGACACCTACCACCCACGAGTCTGTCGGCTCTGCTTTCATCCCGCGTCACCAGGGGTTACGAAGCCCACTCGATCCTAGATGCCAGAGCAGCTACTCAATGAAAAACAAAGATGGCTGCCGGAACCAAATGCAAAGTGACTAGGGATTCTTGTTCAAAGGACATATACAATTTATGATGGGTCAGTGAGTTCAGTGAGCAGTGAGTTATGCAAACGCATATGACAGCATGTTCCATCGGTGAAACACGTGTGAGTAACGTCTTAGTCGGGATGCATAAAAGGGGAGCCTTCAAAGCATGTCAACCCCATTGACGTTGCCAAACCCAACAGGACCGGGCACTCCAACTTCTAAGGAAGCACGTAAGCAAGGTTAATTCACTCCTGATTCGCGAGGAGCAAGTGCAAGATGCCACATAACATACGTAGTGTGTTCATTTGCATTTCTCACACGTAAAAATCTATAACGTAAAAAATGTGTCAGTGTGAGTGTGTCTTTGTGTGCAGTGGTTGTTGTGCTTCCCGAGCATCCTGAATGAAAAAGAGAAAGAAAATGAATTAAAGCACAACGTTCTCCTCCAATCAGGGCAATTTGCTGGGGATCAGTGGGGGGGGAAGCCAAGGTCTCCAGTAGCAATTTGGAAAGGAGGGGTCTGGCCTATACTCCAATCCTCCCACCCCCTGCAGTTAGCCAGTGGTGGTCTCTCTCACTCTCTCTCTCTCTCTCAGCTATGAGACGTAGCAGGTCTTCACTGGCAATGACGCATGCTGCAAGGGCTTGTGTGAGCTCAGCCTTGACTGTCCCTGTCACACACACACACACACCCTGGAGCCTTTTGTGAAAAATGACAGCGTGGAGAATGAGATAATAACATTGTGGCATGTGATTGTGTGTGGCGGAGTGTGTGCATACATGAGTGTGTGTGTGTGTGTGTGTCATAATTGTGTCCTCCCATGTGTAAAAATAATCAATCAGCTCCCTTAATACAGTGTCATTATGGGTAAATTAAAAATTCTCGTTGATCGATAGGGTATTGACTGTCATATTATGCATGTGTTTAATGAATAATCAGTTTTAATTCATTTCATTGCTAATTTATTCTGGGTATTAACTATTTGGCTGTGTCTTGCTGAGAGAAAGCAACACAATGGACAGATTCCATTGTATGTTGAACACAAGCATAGATTCTCACAAACCATATGTGTTTATATTTTGTGCTCATTCTTATACTGCAATGGTGACAGAGATTGATCAAATAAGGAATAGTTTCAGACATATCACGCTCTACGTTTCAGTCCGCTTTCCAAATGCCATTGTACTGTCAGAAATCAATGATAATTATGAGGGTTTAGACAAATATTGACATGACTAGGACCATCAGTGAAGGGGAACTAGTGTACTAAGCATCCAATGTTCATACATACTCTGATTCAGATGCATATCCTTGCTTGTTATAGAAGAAGTGCTATGACAACAGATTATTCACTTAAAACAGTCAAACGTATTGATGTTAAAGCTCAGCTCACCTCGACAAGAGTATTATACTTTTTCTTTCAACTAACCCTGAACACCTACTCAAACCTCATAGTATTACATTCTCCACTCCAATCCACTCTCTCTTTCTAGACAGCTATGATGTGTTTTGAAATCCCCTTTGGTTTTAATAACAAAAGTGCCATTAATTTGAGAGTGCAAGGAGATAATCTCTCCTTGGCTACAGTGTGAACGGTGCCTTGTAAAGTGCTTTCTTATTTCTCATTAGGGCCTAAGCACCAACTATGTGAGAGGAATTAGAGGCACTGAATGAAAGCAATGCACCATTAATAATATTGCCATTCCAATTTACAAGAGTGGATTATGTTAATATAAGCATAATTCACCCAACTCCTTTTCGGGCCTCCCTGGACGGTTGCCTTCTAAATTACCTGTTCCAACGGCGTAATTAAAATGGTTCAGTCACTGATGACTCCAACTGTCGCGGGAGACAATCGCTCCCTGGTACCGTTGGAATGGAATTTAGTATTTTACTAGAGCGGGTGCCACAACGGTATAAAGCTACTGTATGCCTGTAGCAGTCAATTTCATTAGGTGTTAACACACAAAAAGATTGTTCCTCGGATCAGTTGAAATTGTGCCATTCTTTAAGCATCCTAAGACTATGGCTGTTTTAGTTGAGTGTAGTTACTGTAGAAGGGTTTCAATAGCCTCTTGGATGACAAATAATGTCAATAGCTGGTTTTCAATAATGCATACCACAACCTAGTATTTCACATCATTACCTTTACCAATATGTATGTCATAACCAAGACCAATCTGTCACTACTATAACACAAACGTCAAACCCAAACCACAATGATATAAAACCACAACTAGAAACCAGATACACCATTACACTGTGTGCTAACCAGAAAACAATCATCAGTAAAATAGGAATGGTTTGGGGCAGAAACCTAGAGAGAGGAGTATGGTATGTGTCAAAGATGATTCCGTGTCTGGGGTGGTGCTGTGCTGTGTTAGTTAGCTTGTTATTCCTGTATATCTCACTTTTCTTTATCTCCCATCCTCCGAGTGAAGCAATTATTGGGGAAAGGCAGAGGAGCGTAGGTAAATAAAGAGTGGGAGCAATCCCACATTTCCTTCATTCTTTGTAAAAAATAAACTGTATATTGTATATTTGTTTTCAGGCAGCACATACCCCTTCTGTTTCGATGGGCAGTAAGCCTCTGAGTGTGGGACAAGGTTGTCCTTTTAACATACATATATGGACATACTACTAAAAACGTTATTGTGTGCTACGGGTCTGATTGACAACCCCACTGCATGTTGTACTTGTGCTCAACCTACAATATAAAGGGTACGCTACTTGGCGCCCTCAGGTTCTGTCTGTACCGGCCTGGAGCAAAAACCAAATCACTGTACTGATTTTCTTACTTGACCCACAAGAATGTCACGGTAACGTTGGAAAAAATGCCCTACAGTACGAACATCTTCCAATAGTCAGTAGCCAGGGGACTAAAAGGACTCTTTCCCATAAAACCTGGATCGTCTTGTTCAGCACAGACCTGGTTCGATGTGTGGCAGGCCGCAGTGGACCAATTATGGCAGAAGGATTCTATTTTGGTGTTAGTACGTCAAGAGAGTGTGAGTGGAGAGAGCCGCTCTACCATAGAGGCTTTCTGTGTACAGATAGCTCTGTAGAGTAAATACATAGCTCTTTTAAAATCCATACCAGAACCCATGGGGCTTGTGTATGTATGGCTGTGGATGTAGCGAATATAAATGCCTCATTCAAAGAAAAAGATAGGAGAGTTTGGATGTTTAGAGGTTCTTGATTAAAATAAGTATTTAACGGTTTTGAGAACGCTCCTGATAGAGGATTTACTGTATCAGGTGCTGGACTGTTCATTTTTCACTGCACTAAAAGTGTCACTTTGAATGATGATTCAGAGCATTTGAAAATGTGACTAAAAGAAGGGCTGGACAACGTGGAAAAGTTTTCTTTGGTTTTACATCTCAATCTGGGAGGCAGGAAGACAGTAAATTGTTGTTTATGCAGTAGCTGTGTCCTTGCGAAAAAAGCAACTAACAGAGAACAACATGGGAGTAGTATTTCACAGCTGTGGAATATGTGACTAAAGCTCTCTCCCTTTGAGCAATTCAAATATGTAAACATGTAAACGTAATATTGCTCAGAGAGGGTACTCGCTATAGTCTCAATCTATGTTTCAAATGCAATGATAGTCAAGAACAACAAAAATCCAACAAATCTGCATCTCAACAAAAAAACGAACAACAAAAAACTAAGAAACGACAGGTTTTCTAAACGAATCAAAGTTGTTTAGCGCTACATCGGGCTTTGACAAAGCATCGACCAAGCCGGGAATGGAAGTTAAACCTACAGGCAAAAACACATCAGACTGGAGTATCATTGGAAGCAGGATGTCTCTGTTTGGCCACACATGAAATATTCCGACTGGCTAAAAGAACATCCAGCCTATGTGCCAGAATCAGAGCCAGAACGGCAGATGGATGGGTCACAGAATAACCTCTGACATTTGACCTTCAGGGAGCGAGGGGTGGATTCCATCCAACGGTCGTCAACCTCCAAAGTCTTGCCAGCAAGCTGTTGGTTTGTATTCATGTGTCAAAAAGACATGCCAAAGATGAGGCTATGCTTATGGTATTAGGAGTGAATATGGCTGTCTGTTTCCTGTAGTCATTCAGCTATTGTACTCAGAGATGACGATTGGTCAGTAATCCAGAGATGACGATTGGTCAGTAATCCAGAGAGGACGATTGGTCAGTAATCATGGATGAAATGTGACTGGTGTCTCGATATCATGTGTCTTGTTCCTTCATGGTTCTGCATGACATTTTAACAGCAAGATATCAAAAGAATGATTGAACATTTCTGATTCTACTCTAGCACGTCAACACTTTTTTGGAGTGGCACTTGTTATATAATACCACAACCTTTTGCACAACTGATTTTTTTGATCGTCACTGTTCAGTTTAATGGCGGAACCATACAGGCACAAATAAATCATAATTTTAAAGAGCAGTTAATTAACTGGACTAATTAAAAATTCTGGATTAACAATACAGAGAGAAGGCCGGGAAACTAATGCTGTGACATATCGGAAAGAGAGCAATTTCAGAGTTAAAAGGGGCACAGTTCTTTAAATGGCATGAGTAGAAGTGAAATGATTAAACACACTGTAGCATAAAAGACAAGTCAGAGGGTGGACTAGACGACACATCAACACAAGTGGTGAGGAATGGATGAAGGGAACATTAAACGTGGCAGGGTGATTAAAAAGAACAAGTCTAAATTGGGAGGTAATGTAGTCTATGTCAGGGAATTCAGCTACGTTGCGGAGTGGGGAGTGCCCTAGGGGTTAACACAGCATAGCCCTATATCACAGTGTGTCTGGCCTTGAATGCTGACGTAGGGTGAACAAGAGTGGTAGAGGTTGCCTGTTTGGGGTGGGAGGGAGCGAGTTCAATTTCATGCTTTGGGTATGAGAAGAATCAACCAGGTCGCACACTATGGAGTCAAATGCATAATGGATGATGGTAAACAACACCGGCATACTTCCCTATCGGTGATGCCATAAAGAATGTCCTCAAGGGGGAAAGGTGGGAAGCTAAGACTCAGATGACACACGCCAATGCATGCCAATGTGGTTTCCTAATCTGGTTGTGGCATTGCAACAAACCGCAAGGCCTTCGTTCTTTCTACTGTGTCCAGAAAATAACGTTTGCTCAGTTCAGTGTGTTCTGTATAAGTTTCTCCATTCGCTAAAAATAGAAATCAAACAAGAATACGGCAAGGGGACCAAAGCGCCAAAGCTTGGAATCCAGTGCTTGGTGCTTCCCCTTCTCTGTCTTGTGAAGTGTGGATCTGAGGCCCGGATGCAGGACCAGATAGATAGAGAAAGAGAGAGGGAGCCCTTAATGTGCCTTTACCATATGCTGTTAGCTACTGATGGATGTTGCTCTCTCCCCAGGCACTGAGACAACTTATCGCGTTTGCCGGTGACATCGTCGTCTCCTATAAAGTTAAAGACGAGCCATCTGTTAGAAACAACAGCCCCACTTGCAGGGACACGTGAATGTGTGAGATTGTGTGTGAGATTGTGTGTGTGTATCCCACCACTCCTAATAAACTGGCAAATGTCGAGACGCTCTGAGTCATAATAATATTTAATGCCACAGCGTACCTGCTGTCTCAGGTTAGCTGCTCTTCGTAACTAAACTGTTCTGGCACTCATGAGTTGACTGTAATGACACATGGAACAAAGACCTTTTCTGGTTCCTGTGCTAAAAAGTACTACTCCGCTGTAACATGATGAATGCCTATTGTCCTGAATCTTAAGAAGCCTCTTTTAAAGGGATACTTCGGGATTTTGGCAATGAAGCCATTTATCTACTTCCCCAGAGTCAGATGAACTGGTGGATACCATTTTTATGTCTCTGTGTCCATTGTGAAGGAAGTTAAAGGCAGGTTCGCAAGCCAATGCTAACTAGCATTAGCGCAATGACTGGAAGTCTATGGGTATCTGCTTGAACTTCAAAATCACTTAGTTCTTCTTAGTGTCAATGGGAGATCCTTATTCTCATAAAAATTATTTGAGAGAGTACAACAGATAAGTCTTATAAAGGTAGATACCTATATGAATATCTTGGGACAATTCAAGCAATACAGTGTAATGTATTAGCAGTGGATGAGATTTGGTAATCAGGTCAAATTAGATTTAGAATGATGATTTTAACAATGTATTCGTAGATACTCTAATGGCAGTTGTCTACCTGGCAGTTGTCTTTGTAGCACCTACTAGCCAAAACAGTATTGTTTTGAAGTCATTTTTTCCTTCCAGTATGATGTCACATCAATTTGTACACTAAGCGGTTATGATTGCCCTTTCATGAGATAGTCTGTGTGCAAACGGCTTCCCGATGCAAATTAGAGAAACACACCGTTTGAAAATGCCACCTGTCACCTATTTATAGAATTTAACAATGTAATGGTGTTTGCTTATCCCGGCAGCCGACAATCACTTTCCTTTGCCACCGCTCGCCGAAACACTGATCAAGCATGACACAACTTCTATCTGAATGAAAGGCCTGTAAGATATAATACAATAATAACTGGCCCCCAGCTTTTATAAAGAACTGAAGGTGTTATTTTTACTCACTGCGGAGCGAACAAAGATGAACTCTCTGTACTCTCACTGCTCTCACTCTCCGACTGCTTGGAGCCCTTGTTTCTCGGCTAGCATAATTAACCCAAATGTCCTTCCTGTCTTTAGCTTCTATTTGAAGTGTGTATGAAAAAGGACTAGGTCTTTTGATTACCGGACATTCAACGTACATTCAAAGGATGGAGCTTCAAGGATTAGGCAAAGAAAGAAGCATGCTTTTGACTTGCTATATTGTGTTGGGAGGAAGACCCAAGTGTGGATGGCGGAAATAAAAAAAGGCTGAGTGAAATGGGATGGTACGCTGCCATGATGACTGGACAAAATCCTGGAGAATCACCTGGTGATTCATTGGCAGAGATGCATCAGGAACTGTCTGCTCAAGGACATACCCAAACTCTGACATCTCTATCAAACTTCCCACATGGACAAAATCAGTAAATGTTGATGAAGAGATTAGTACTAATTTGATGACTGTTAAATGAAATAACTGGAGATAAATAATTGCAAGGCTAGCGAGATTACACTAGGGATGTATTTTTTTAGTTAAAATGACAGACCTTCCAATGAAAAATGACTTTTTCTACATGAGCAGAACAAATATTACATTGCTCCTGAGAAGAGACTGGACGGTAGTTAAGTCAATGAATGATCAGAATTAAAAGAGGTCTGTAAAGGTTAATAAGATCCAGGTACATGGTTACAGGTCCTCAGTAAATATGCCCAAACAACATTACTACATTATGTCTTCATAGTAAAGGGATTACATTGTCCCAATTATAACACTATCAATTTTGTGTCAAATGCCCTAGGTCATTATCTCAACATGTAATTATTCTGATGACTATATATTATTAATCAATCAATTAGTGCATTATGTATTATTTTGTCAATATGGAAAATGTGTCCAAAACATGTGTCCGTAATAATGAGCAGTACGTATATGTGTTTCTAACCTTGAATCGTGGTAAACAGTGCATAAATACAGACCATTATGCTTCTATCCTGCTCAGTCCACCACAGAGGACTCTCTTTCTGCCATAGTGGACGTGAACCTGGAAACGCAACCCCCACAGATGCCTGGTGGTTGATGTTTGATGTTTGACACAGATGTTTGACACATTCTAAGTCTACCAGCAAGGTTCTCGGTAAATGTCCATCTGTCGGCCTCCCGCGGGTCATTATTATTCCCGGCTAGCCAGGGGTTTTCTCCTCTGAGCAGTCAGTCAGTCGTTCACTGCTGCCTTCCTCTCAAAGCACGAGAGACTGGTTACGAGTGGCAGGCAGAGCGGCACTGTGTTTTCAATTACACCACAAGGTGACTTCCTTCCTGCTCCCAAAGCATCTTTACATTCAAGCTCATTCAGGAACGCTAACTTGAGAGCATTTAACATGCGCTATTCAGGGGGGCTAAGCTAACAATAGGTTAACATGCTATGGGATTGTATTGACCGTCCATTTCCTAATGTTGCTCCCCTGACCACTTCCTCCCTCCTACCTTGAGGATGAGATGATTGATTTACCCCTCTATACATTGGCATTGAGTTGACGGCTCACGCTGCCCCACTTTGGGGTCCTGCTATGGGGGATTCAATCATGTTTCTGACCCCTTCCGGACTGGTGCAGGCTTCCATACTGTTTTAGGGCTGTATGCAAAGAGGAACCAGGCTGAGTGAGTGTACCTATACTGTTCAGTCAATGGGCTAATTGTATCAGCCCAGTGAGGAATAGTCACGGCTGAGGAACACTGGAACAACTGGAACAGGAACCAGAGTGTACTCTCTACTGTCGTGTCTCAGCTGTCATGGATGGCTGGTCAACAGGAACCAGAGAACTCTTATTTTCTTTGCTCTATAGTTAAAGGTTACACTACTCTATAAGGAAGGTACTACTTCCTATAGTATGACGTGGTACTGTGGAACACGAGTACATACTCTAGGGTATGATTATATTATTAATTTAAAAATGATAGAAAATAATGTAATTTGTCCTTGAAAGTAACTGAAGTATTTGTGGTGCATCGCTCCTTATGATATGACAATGACATGACACAGTCTCTTTTGTTGTTTGTTAATATCCTTTAAAAAGGCCACTTTAAGTGTGATGCACCCACTTCCTTGACATACTCAGTGACCATGAACTGCATTAGATATATACAGTATATTTTTTCTTCCAATATTTCAATAGTTCCTTGTCCTCGTAGAGCTGTCATCGCCATGGTGATGGCACCTTCCTGTCATGCCACGGATGTGTGTGATAGAGATGGTGAAGGGAGCTGTGGCAGGGGACACGTTCACCACCAGTGGCCCCTTACTATAGTTTATGTCTTTGGAAACAAATACCGGGGCTCCATGTTTAAGTCAACACTGCCGGATCCTCTTTGAACAATCTGACCCATTTGACTCTCATTTGAATAAAATGTACGCCGCTGAGAGCATAACCCGGTTGCCAGAAATAGCTAGCTTGTGTGTTGTGCGCGCTTACACTTGGGAAAACGATGGGGAGGATGGCGTAGCGTTGCATACCTTCCTGAGCAAACAGCAGCATCTACACCACCACTCCCCTACTCCCTCCTTTACTTAAGCATTCAGATTGGATACACAATGAGTTGCAACTGAAAACACCTCACTGTTGAGGAGTAGTTAGGTGAGGAAAATAACAAAATGAGTCTTACCTATTGTGGAATGGATGGACACATCTGTAAGAGACAGAAGGAGAAAAAAAGAGAAATGTCAGCAAATTACAATGTACAGCAGAGTACACTTCAATGCAGGATAAGGCTGTCACCGGGTCCTGAAAAATGTTGGTGCAGACTGGAGGTTAAGAATAGTCGCTGTCAAGAGGGGGCTGTAATTTATTTAACGACTGACATGAAACGTCGGACCATTCTCCCCCGAGGATCCAAAGTTTGCACAACTGGCATTAATATTTGTCAGTGTTTCCTTCGATTCCAAGGGAAGGAGGTTGATAATAAAGACAGAAGTGTGCAGCAGTCATCCACTACGACCAAGTGTTCACCTCAACACCATTGCGCACACACACGCACACACACACACACCACCTTCTTCCACTGGTGTGTCTTTGAAGTAATTTAGAGTGCCTCAGATATCTCTAACCCTTTGTGTTACGACCTTTCCCTATATAACCCAGCGCTTGTTATTTCGACAGCTGATGTCTGGGGCGCCGGAGTTATAATACGACGGCATCTCTTTCTCTTAGTCTGCTTTATGAAGACCTTATGGTCTTCCCACCACAGTAGAAGCAGAAGCCGGCAAGATAAAATTGTTGGATTTAGCCACATCTTCAGTTTCATTGCTGTTTTCCCTGACATTCATTTTGGCTAAGATTTATATTTACATCAGAAACTGTTCCCTCTACGAGTCTACTGCTCCCAAGTACAGATTTGCTTTGCTTGTAAATGTTGCAATAAAACAAAGACAGAGAGAGGGAGCCGACAACTTCTTCAGCTCACACGAAAAGCGGGTAAGCATTGCTTAGAGAGCTCACAGAGTCATACTGTATTGCTAAGCATCATTTTCAAGTAATATGATTTATCACAGATTATGTTTCTCTCCCTGCATCTATTTGCATTTTGGTGTATACAATCTCCTGGGATCAACTGTGCTGGGAGAACGTGACTACAATGCCAAGTTGGCCTAGCCACTGGGGAATGGCTTATTTTTAGGCTGAGGAGGGAAATTAGGACTCAAACTCATGGTGCTTGGGTATTCATTACTATGCTGTTTGCTTCACACACATCCTCACACTGTCTGTTGCTGTTGTTGCTAAACAAGAGACCGTGGCTGGAGACCTTCAGAGACCACGGCGGTAAAATTGGACATGTGGGATGATGGGGGGGGGGGGGGTTTAATGATTTTAATAATGGATGTCTGCATTGGGAGAGAAAGAGAGACACTTCTCCAAAGAGACAGTCAGAGACAATGGGGGAAAGATAACAGGCTGTATTGGGAGTTTGGTGCAGCACATAACAGATCAATAGTGCCCTTTGAAATGTTGTACAACTTAACTTTGTAGAGTTTGAGAATGACAGAGCACAGGATACGCAACTACAACCTATATTTTGGGGCAGTAATGTCACGTACAATTACTACACAGACAGGAAAGAAGGCTGTTTCTCAACCATTTATAACAAATAAAAAAATCAACACTTTTTCTCCATCAAACACGTTTTGGGTTTTATTAGTGAGTTTTGTTCTTCCAATGAATTGAGATGCATTGATTAGAAATATATGGCCTCACCAATCAAATCGAGTAAAGCTAGCACAGGCCAACTCTAAGTGGATTAGGCCAGTGGGGATTGGTGAAAAGGAATGCATGGGGATGAACAGAGGCTCTTGTGAGTCTCCTAAACCCACAGTGTGAAAAAGAAAAACAAAGAGAGGAAGATACTTTCCCCCCCTGTTTTAAGCAGATAAGCTGCTTTCGGAGTCTTACTTATGCTGTGTGGAACCTCAATAAGATATGGAAACTTTTGATCAATCTGAGAACTACATCCTTTTTTCCCTTTCTCTTTTGACAACAGGGGATTTAGAGAAGTATGTGTCAGTCAATTTTTTACATTTACATTTTAGTCATTTAGCAGATTCTCTTACCCAGAGCGACTTACATACAGTGAGTGCATACATTTTTCATACAGGCCCCCCGTGGGAATTGAACCCACAACCCTGGTGTTGCAAGCGCCATGCTCTACCAACTGAGCTACAGGAGGCCCTACTGAGCTACAATGCGGTGAGTATTACAAGTAGACACACAGTGTTTTGTAACTGAGCACATCACAGACAGGGTTTGGGCCTTAGGACTGAGATATAATGTATTGGTGTGTTTCCACTTAAATCTGTGCTAACCTCACTGGACTTGAGTCCATTAAATAGCCACGTGAGAGTGACAATAGCCAACTTGTTTCCACCTATTCTCTGTCGGTGAGCTCCTCTTAAACCCACTGATTTATTTCAGTTCATCAGTGGGTCAAGTTTTTGGTTTAATTGCTGGGCCCATTCTCTCTCACTCACGCGTCATCACTCCAAAAGAGGGTGGGCTGCTGTGGCATGTGTGGTTGCTATTGGAAACGAAACGCAATGAACACAACGGACAGCCTTGCCAAGCCACTCCTACACCGACCGCCGGCGCCTCATGTTGTTCAATTACACCATGCCGAAAAGGCCGCTGTTTGCACCGTGTCACTATTTAACCTATTCAACAGAGTGGAATGGGAGCAGCTGTTTTTACAGCGCTACATAATGGCCTGAAATGGCTTGCTGGCGTAGCTCCAGATTGCTGTTAAAATGCCTATCAGATAGAGTAGAGAGAGGAGGAGAGCCAGAAACGGTTTACTGTACTGCTGCCTTCCTTTCATCGCTGCCACTGCAACTATCTGGGCACCCTTCACAGACGCCATGTAAACACTCTCTGATGAGGGACGTTAAGGAAGTGTTAGAAGCTACAGCTGGTCCGAGCTCAGACAGACTTGAGCTTCGAGAAGTTTACATAAACCGACGATGGAGCCAAAATAGTTTAAGCGGAAGTTATCTGGCTCTTTTGAGAACATTTAGTCAACTTTTTGACTTCAGAGTGAAGTATTCAATGCATGACGCACAAGAGCAGATAACTCAAACTCTATCAGCTGTTGTCAGATCAGCTTGGTCCAGTTTAATGGCTACTGAGGCATGACAGTACATCAGCCATGCATACTTATGGACACTGAAGCAGATGTGGCGTTCTCTCAGCAGCTGTCTCGGGGTTGCAGATGCACAGGTTCAACACTGTTCTATAAAATCATTGAACAGCCTATATCTGGATACATGCGTTACAATAAACGTCAAGCTACACCCAATCAACTGAACATGATTGTCAATTGATCTGATTGTCACAACCCCACCCAAAAGCAAACCCAATAATTATCTAAATGTATGTAATCTATTCAAATTGAGTTGAAGTACTGCAAATCCCCTGAATATTAAAAATACTGTTGATTGAGACATCTATTCCCACATCCTCTGGAGCAGATGGTGCATAAACAAACACAAACGTGAAAGCCGAAGTCGAAACAACCCTTTCATGGTCTGCTTTGTCTTCCAGGGGCCATTCTATAGCCATTCCCTTGTACAGGGCAATAAAATGCTGAACCACTTTAGGGGCTTTTTAAAAAATGCAGCTTTCTTTTTTTCTTGCTTGATGAGGGATCAGAAGGGAGATATCAGAGGCCTCTGGCTTCTCAGTGAAATATGACCCAGAGTTCAGAAAACAGAGGACAATAAAGAGCCTCTTGCTCAAGGTAGGGAAGAAAAAATAAAATAAGAGAAAGAGACGCCTCTGGCAGCGCCGGGCAGGCCTGCCCCTTCAGAAGATGTGTTTGAGTATGGGGCATCTCCGCGGGCATCTGTGTGATGGGTTGGCGGTTGGCACCATCAACGCCTTGCCCAGATGCTTAAGGACCCTAAAGTGCCTTCTAGAAGTGTTGAGGAAACACTACATAATCTATACAGAGACTATTCATAAAAGACACACACACCAAGTTAGCCAAGATATTGAAATACATTACCCTGTCATTCAGTCAGACTGTCATAACACCCCTATAAACGTGTAATAAGCAGTATAAGCACTTCACCAAACCCTATCAACTCAAAGGGCTTTTTCATCACAACCAATAGATAATTAGGTAAAACGAGCAAACAATGTATTGCAGGATTCAAACAAGCATATTGCTTTATATTTGTGTTTTCCTGTGCTACCTGTGTGGGGGCACAGCCGAGGCCAGATGGAGTCATTACTATGGGGCAGATGGATGAACAGAAGCACTACACCACCCCGTGCTCCCTCGTTAGCCAGTGAGGTGGCGGCCATATGCACTCATCATTAAAAATGACCTTTGACCCAGGAGCGGAGCACTCAGTGGCTGTCACTCTAATCCAGAGGTGGGACCAAGTCACTATTATTCGAGTCACAAGCAAGTTTCAAGTCACAAGGTCCAAGTCGAGTCCCAAGTAGAGCAGGTCGAGTCTCGAGTCAAGTCCAAGTCCTGAATTGTAAGAACAGGTCAAGTCAAGTCGAGTCAAAAGTTTTTTCAAATCATGTCAAGGCAATGACTTGTTCAACTACAAATGTTTGTCTGTTTATTGAGGCTACCAGACACCACTTTTCATTATTTTGTCTACAACACATTTTCATTGTGTTTTAACAACAAATTCCAAACGCAAGCTTAATAAGTAAATTATAAATTTTAAGCAATTTTGGCATACCTAAAGACCAGTAGGCCTATGCTAGTAATTGTTGCTTGATGCCCCATTGCTGGTGACGTTGCAAAGTAAGCTTTCTGGTCACTAATCTGGATATGTGCACCCGCCTTTGCACCCGCCTTTGCGCGCCAATGCTCTGTGCCACAAAATGAGTGACAAAACGTTTACAAAACCTGTTGTCATCAGTCTGAAGTCATCAGTCATCAGTCTCAAGTCTCAAGTCAAAGTAGAGTCTTGAGTCTTGAGGCTCCAAGTCCAAGTCAAGTTTCAAGTTATTTTATTTTCTATCAAGTCGCGTCTCGAGTCATGTGACTCGAGTCCACACCTCTGCTCTAATAGGGATAATTAACACTGGGTTCGTTTTTTGTTGCCGTTGTTTTTTACGCAAATAGTTTTTCTCTGTTGTCATAATTTTTCAAACAGACAAAATGTGTGTGTGTGTGTGTCTGCCTTTTTGTCTGTTAAAGAGTCTGTCTTTCTTGGTAAGTGTGTGTGTGTGAATGTGCTCTGACGGGCCTCTGACTCCAGTGTCAGCTGAGCTGAAGGTTAGCCGCTCCTTTTAATATTGCCATTGCTGCCCCTTTGAAAATTCATTAAAGCGCTTCGACCCCTCTGCCATCTGTGTGTGTGAGAGGCAGGGGAACAGCTCTGAGAACGGATGATGGAAATTCTAACAGAGGTATGGGCAGAGCAGCCCTTAAACACACACACACACACACACACACACACACAGACACGATGAACGGCCACTGATGTGGTGCTCTGTGTGATATTTATTTATTTTTCAACCTTATCCAAAGGTTGGCCCAAAATGAGAGTCAGGGAGTCAGGGAAAGATCACTGGGTGCTGAGGTGTGTGCCAAATACTGATTGCAGATGGAATGTTAAGTAGCATCTTAGAGTGTAGCATTACTTTAATGCTAAAGACTGCTTCATTAGAGCTTTAATGAGCAAATACGTCCACATTGCTGATGCAAGGAGTCTAAGTGATGATCTTTGTGTAACTATATTGAACCTAGATCAGGGCTGGGACAAAGGCAGTTGTCAGTTGTGCACTGTCTACTTTATGTCTACTATCTTGTGCTTCTGTCTAACATTTAACTATAATTGACTGTAGTTTGCATTAGCGCCCTGCACAGGCATACATTTTAAGCCCCAAGCCCTACCCATGCCCACGACGTTCAGGCCCTACCCTACCCAGGCCCGATTTCCTCTGCCAAATTTAAGGCCCTACTCTACCCGAACCCGAAATCAGAAATAACTTCCTCCGTTAATATCGATTAGCAGCTCATCTGTCTGTCCCTCGCTCCCTGTGCTGCTCACTCTGCTGCAGGCACTCTGTGCATGGCTCTGCTTGTGTGAGAATCCAGAGCAACGCCTCTGCTTGCTGTTCTGCTCAATGACGAGACAGAGAGCAGTTAGGTGTAAACTAGATACTTTTCATCACGCTAAACTCCATCAAAACGTAAGGAACATTATCATTTTCGGTGGACTCGGACAAAGGTTGAAGCACTTATGACACCATAATATGTACTATGCAGCAGAGCACAAGCAAATGGCTCAGCTTCAAAATGTTAATGATCAATTAAGTGATACCCGAGCCCTACCGTACCCTAGTTATTGATAAAAAAACAGGCCCTGCCTGGCCCTCGGGTAGCAGAGCTCTAGTTTGTATCACTACTAGTTAGCATCGGTGCTATTGTGTTAGCACTGTAGTAGCTACTAGATAGCATCACTGCTAGTGTGTCAGTATTGTACTTGCTACTAGTTAGTGTCGCTGCTATTGTGTTAGCACTTATTTAGCTACAAGTTAGCATCACTGCTAGTGTGTCAGCACTGTACTTGCTACCACTGTCTGCACTCGTCAGCCATTGTCATCTCCATTACAGTAATGCCTCAGTAGAAGCAATATCAGCTCCAGTGGTTATGCCCTGTAATCACTTTCTCCTACACCTGATCTCCTCTTCATAAACTTACTGCATTGACATTGATGCTGTTAGGGTTTGAAATATGGGCTGATGTATGAAAGCCAATTTATGCTTGCTCCGCATAGCTCCACATTTACATTACTGGTTGATAGTAGGTGGGGGTGGTACATCCTGTATCAACACAAATTCATGTCCATAACAACTTCCTTGACATCAAACATGGAGAACTTTGATGAAAGGCTATCAGAACAAGTTCACAAATAAAAAACATCTTTATGATACCTCGTGTAGTGATTTCAAAGACACAAAAAGGAGTTTGAACACCTGGAAAGAGATCGGGGAGGTATTGGTGATAGATGCGGTAAAGAGCTCAATGGAATGCAGACTGTGAAGGATGCTGAATTGGCGCAGCTTCAACAAATCTGATCTAACAAAGTGGATATTTGTCAAATCTGTCATGATTAATGTATTTTAATAGGCCCACAATGTGATTACTAAAATCCGATTAGGATATATTTGGCTGTTTTCGCTGCAGAACATTTAGAAGTTGTCCTTTTTCAGGTTTAGAAAATGCTAAATGCTAACTCCAATTCGTATAAACTGGTAGCATAGCTAGGATACAGAAATCGGTGGTGGAAGTCAAAGTAGTTTTTAACTGTAATGCAATTGATTGATGACGAAGACATGTACATGTATTGGTTTTGACATCCATACAAGCATTATACTCAGATTTGTACCTCAACATAGTGTGAAATAAACATATGTGGCCCGTTTTAGGAAGCTAGGCGTATGTCGCATGTCACTACTTCACAGGAGAGGCATCTGAACATCTTTTATTTATTTGTATCAAAATTATTTTTGGGGGGGGCAGAAATGCCTTGTGGAAGAACATGTGAACTTTCATGTGCGTTAATAACAAATATGAATACAATTGTTAAATTACGGGCCTAGTTGGTTTAGCTATGGAAAAAGACAGGAACCTTCCTGCTAGCCATGATTGGCTGAGATAATGGATGGGCTGGACATGCCGGGAGATGAGTTTGGATTGGTCTGTCATGTAGCATGCTTCTGTCTATAACGTGAGGTGCTCAGTATGTGTTGATAATCCTTTCTACCGTGGCTTTTTTGAAAGATATAACATTAGCCATCGAGAACTACAACAGTTATCCTACTTTTCTCAACAACATTGACGCCCTGAATTTAGCAGGCGCTATCGACAGATCAGTTGGAAAAAGTTGTGATGGGCTACTTTCTGCACATGCCACGTTCAGTGTGAACCGGAGTGACTTGACACAACGCTGGCAAAACAAGATGTAGCTACAAACAAAACAGGGTTAAATGGTTCCAGTCTACCGTGAAGCGTTCATCACAAACAAAACAGGGTTAAATGGTTCCAGTCTACCGTGAAGCGTTCATCCATGTATATGGGTAAAAATCTAGCTACATTTTCAGATATCATACGTTTTTAATTTGTCAGAAAGTCTTTTCATTTCAAGTTAAGGTGTACTGTTAGCTAGCTAGAGAACGCTATCTAGCTAGCTCGCTAGCTAATGTTACGTGTATGGTCTGTGTACTAATATTATTAGCTATCTAGCTAATATTGAACCTAGTTGGTTAGCATTAGCTACCTGCTGATTCATACTACAGCTATGACAAATAGTTTGTATTGGGAGTAGTATGAGTTGGAATTATGCAGGTTAATTGTTTAGCTACCTAACTAGCTACATGACCCATCAAGTTAGCCAAGTGTGTCTGGGGGTGATTATGGCAGTCTATTGTATTTCAAGAACATGTGTACAGTGCCTTGCAAAAGTATTCTTCCCCCTTGGCGTTTCTCCTATTTTGTTGCATTACAACCTGTCATTTTTTTTTGTTTTTTTTTGTTTTTGAGATTTCATGTAATGGACATACATAAAATAGATTTTAATTTTTTTATTCTAAAAAGTAAATAACGGAAAAGTGCTGCGTGCATATGTATTCACCCCCTTTGCTATGAAGCCCCTAAATAAGATTTGGTGCAACCAATTACCTTCAGAAGTCACAAAATTAGTTAAATAAAGTCCACCTGTGTACAATCTAAGTATCACATGATCTGTCACATGATCTCAGTATATATACAGCTGTTCTGAAAGGCCCCAGAGAATGCAACAACACTAAGCAAGGGGCACCACCAAGCAAGCGGCACCATGAAGACCAAGGAGCTCTCCAAACAGGACAGGGACAAAGTTGTGGAGAAGTACAGATCAGGGTTGAGTTATAAAAAAAATCTGAACATCCCACGGAGCACCATTAAATCCATTATTAAAATATGGAAAGAATATGGCACCACAACAAACCTGCCAAGAGAGGGCCACCCACCAAAACTCACGGACGAGGCAAGGAGGGCATTAATCAGAGAGGCAACAAAGAGACCAAAGATAACCCTGAAGGCGCTGCAAAGCTCCACAGCGGAGATTGGAGTATCTGTCCATAGGACCACTTTAAGCCGTACACTCAACAGAGCTGGGCTTTACGGAAGAGTTGGCAGATAAAAGCCATTGCTTAAAGAAAAAAAATATCAAAAGGCATGTGGGAGACTCTCCAAACATATGGAAGAAGGTACTCTGGTCAGATGAGACTAAAATTGAGCTTTTTGGCCATGAAGGAAAACGCTATGTCTGGCGCAAACCCAACACCTCTCATCACCCTCGAGAACACCATCCCCACAGTGAAGCATGGTGGTGGCAGCATCATGCTGTGGGGATGTTTTTAATCGGCAGGGACTGGGAAACTGGTCAGAATTGAAGGAATGGTGGATGGCGCTAAATACAGGGAAATTCTTGAGGGAAGCCTGTTTCAGTCTTCCAGAGATTTGAGACTGGGACGGAGGTTCACCTTCCAGCAGGACAATGACCCTAAGCATACTGCTAAAGCAACACTCGAGTGGTTTCAGGGGAAACATTTAAATGTCTTGGAATGGCCTAGTCAAAGCCCAGATCTCAATCCAATTGAGAATCTGTGGTATGACTTAAAGATTGCTGTACACCAGCGGAACCCATCCAACTTGAAGGAGCTGGAGCAGTTTTGCCTTGAAGAATGGGCAAAAATCCCAGTGGCTAGATGTGCCAAGCTTATAGAGACATACCCAAAGAGACTTGCAGCTGTAATTGCTGCAAAAGGTGGCTCTACAAAGTATTGACTTTAGAGGGTGAATAGTTATGCAAGTTTTCTGTTTTTTTGTCTTATTTCTTGTTTGTTTCACAATAAAAAATATTTTGCATCTTCAAAGTGGTAAGCATGTTGTGTAAATCAAATGATACAAACCTCCCAAAAATCAATTTTAATTCCAGGTTGTAAGGCAACAAAATAGGAAAAATGCCAAGGGGGGTGAATACTTTCACAAGCCACTGTACATGTCTAGACAATAGTGACCCATCCACTTAGCTAGATGGGGCAGGGGGGTGGTTATAGCATTCCTTTTACATGATTCATCATTTTAGACAAGTGTGTCTGGGTAAGTGTCATCTAATAATTATACAATATTTATAAAATATTTTTATCTGGACACTTTCTGTTTTTGATATTGCTACTATGCAAATGTATTTTTACCTTATTACTATTATTATTACTATTATTATTATTATTATTATTATTATTATTATTTACTAGATAGTGAGTTTTTCCTTATTGTAGGCTACTACTTTTACCACTTTTAGTTTTGAAATCTTTGGGTTTTTACTCCACTACTCACTCTGTTTAGCACATGGCCTCACATGTGAATCCTTAAATAGATGGGTGGGGCTAAGGCTTAAGAGGGTGTGAACGATGCTGAATGGGTGTAGACAAAGAAGAGCTCTCCAGTAGGTGTACCAAAACATTCAAGGCCATTTTCTCAAAAGTGGGGTTACAAGTTAATCAACTTTCAAAGTAGAATTACTTTCCCATTGTGCCTCAACTAAAGTGTATGATATAGGTCACATTTAAACAACAGCCTAAATGTAGGGCAATGGGGAGATTTGGGATGGAGATGCAGGTGGGAAAACGGTGCAGCCTTTTTACTTCATACTCTCTTGGCTGAGCAACTATGTTAAGCACCGGGAAACGGACTCCAACATCAAGGTAAGGTGAGGTATTGTCTTTTCGTTTAGCCAGTTGCTTATAATTAGCTGGATGGCTATAGAGATTAGCCCTGAATCACTACGAGTGGTGCACTGCAGACCAATTTATTGGATGCATATGACAGCTCGCCGAAGCGCAAGAAGTATGAATGTTCTGACTTCTGTTGAGGACGCATTGTCGGATTGACCATGCAGAGCCTTTTATGCATTAACAATGATCTCCCAGATGAAAGACACACACGAGGATGCAGACACACAAACATGCAAAAAAACACACATTATACATGCACACACACTTTCTCACATGCATTTAACACTCACACCCAAACTCTCTCTCTCTCTCACACACACACACACACACACACACACACACACACACACACACCACACCAGAGCCCCCAGAGCTAGGGTTTAATGGAAGCTGACTGCACCTTGCCTCGCCTCTCTGCCTGGCACTAATCAACACCTCTCCAGCAATTAAAAATTCCTCTCTGTGCCTTTTGATCTGTTAACCATCTCATTAACATGACTCGCTAGGCAGAGAGAGGAGGAGGGGAAGGGGAAATAGGTCGTGCTGGAGTGGATGTGTTTGGGGCTTGAGTGTTGAGTGTGTGACGTGTGTGTGTCGCAAGTTTAAGATGCCTCCTGAATGTTTCAGTGTGTTTGTGTGTATGTATTCAGGTTTGCATGTTTGTATGTACGTATCCATGCATATGAGTGTACATACAGAGTGTACATGTACAGTGTTTGTGTGACATGGAAACTATCAAGGTGCCTTCTGTTTGTGTTGTGTGGCCTATGAGGGCCTGCCTGTGTGGATTGTGTGTATGTGTGTGTTTGCTTGCCTGCATGTGCCTGTGTGTGTGTGGTGGGAGGGCATGATAATGCAGTCGAGAGCACAAGATGCTTCCTGAGATATGTGCTGGTGACAGCCACATTGGAGAGCTCCACCCCTCTCCCTCCCTATTTCCCTCCCCCCTGCCTGACTTCCCATAGCGCTGTGGGCCTTCCAGGGGGATGTACCTCTTTGGACTTAGACTGGATGGCATTGAAGAACTCTGGCACACAGGAGGGAGAGGAAGGGGGGAGAGAAAGAGATAAAGAGAGAGGGAGGGAGGGAGGGAGAGAGAAGTTGTGGAAACCTTTGTAGGTGGTTTCAATCATAGTGATGCCATCTGTTCCTCTCCATTTGTCCCAATGACAGAAGATGATTCTCGGCGCTCACTGCTGTGTGTGTGTGTGTGTGTGTGTGAGAGAGAGTGAAAGAGAGAGAGAGAGAGTAATGTGTCCACGTTTCTGCAATGGCATGTGTCTTAAAGATGAAATCCTAAGCAGGGGGAAACAGCGCCACTGGCTGCCACACCACAGTTATTGTTTTTGTTGCCGAGCTGAGGAGCGTCTCGCAGCATGCTCATTATTATTTTTTGCAATACATCCAGTATTGTGCTCTTCTATCGCACTTGCAATGATGTCAGAGGGGAAAAAACAGTGTTTGTTGTTTGCAGTAATCTCTTTGTTGTTGTAATATGGCAAACGGATGTGGCAGTTTTTCAATTAAGGATTCCAGCTTTACAGTGGCTTGCAAAAGTAATCACCCCCTTGGCATTTTTCCTATTTTGTTGCCTTACAACCTGGAATTAAAATGGATTTTTTTTTTTTTGGGGGGGGGGGTTGTATCATTTGATTTACACAACATGCCTCCCACTTTGAAGACGCAAAATATTTTTTTGGGTGAAACAAACAAGAAATAAGACAAAAAAACAGAAAACTTGCATAACTATTCACCCTCTAAAGTCAATACTTTGTAGAGCCACCTTTTGCAGCAATTACAGCTGCAAGTCTCTTGGGGTATGTCTCTATAAGCTTGGCACATCTAGCCACTGGGATTTTTGCCCATTCTTCAAGGCAAAACTGCTCCAGCTCCTTCAAGTTGGATGGGTTCCGCTGGTGTACAGCAATCTTTAAGTCATACCACAGATTCTCAATTGGATTGAGGTCTGGGCTTTGACTAGGCCATTCCAAGACATTTAAATGTTTTCCCTTAAACCACTCGAGTGTTGCTTTAGCAGTATGCTTGGGGTCATTGTCCTGCTGGAAGGTGAACCTCCGTCCCAGTCTCAAATCTCTGGAAGACTGAAACAGGTTTCCCTCAAGAATTTCCCTGTATTTAGCGCCATCCACCATTCCTTCAATTCTGACCAGTTTCCCAGTCCCTGCCGATGAAAAACATCCCCGGGGTGCTGAGAGGTGTCGGGTTTGCGCCAGACATAGCGTTTTCCTTCATGGCCAAAAAGCAATATTTTAGTCTCATCTGACCAGAATACCTTCTTCCATATGTTTGGGGAGTCTCCCACATGGCTTTTGGCGAACACCAAACGTGTTTGCTTATTTTTTTCTTTAAGCAATGGCTTTTTTCTGGCCACTCATCCATAAAGCCCAGGTCTGTGGATTGTACGGCTTAAAGTGGTCCTATGGACAGATACTCCAATCTCCGCTGTGGAGCTTTACAGCTCCTTCAGGGTTATCTTTGGTCTCTTTGTTCCCTCTCTGATTAATGCCCTCCTTGCCTGGTCCGTGAGTTTTGGTGGGCGGCCCTCTCTTGGCAGGTTTGTTGTGGTGCCATATTCTTTCAATTTTTTTATAATGGATTTAATGGTGCTCCGTGGGATGTTCAAAGTTTATGATATTTTTTTATAACCCAACCTTGATCTGTACTTCTCCACAACTTTGTCCCTGACTTGTTTGGAGAGTTCCTTGGTCTTCATGGTGCCGCTAGCTTGGTGGTGCACCTTGCTTAGTGGTGTTGCAGACTCTGGGGCCTTTCAGAACAGCTGTATATATACTGAGATCATGTGACAGATCATGTGACACTTATATTGCACACAGGTGGACTTTATTTAACTAATTATGTGACTTCTGAAGGTAATTGGTTGCACCAGATCTTATTTAGGGGCTTCATAGCAAAGGGGGTGAATACATATGCACGCATCACTTTTCCATTATTTATTTGTAGAATTTTTTCATTTCACTTCACCAATTTGGACTATTTTGTGTATGTCCATTGCATGAAATCCAAATAAAAATCCATTTAAATTACAGGTTGTAATGCAACAAAATAGGAAAAATGCCAAGGGGGATGAATACTTTTGCAAGGCACTGTAAGTGAGCATCTGTGTGTGTGTGTGTGTGTGTGTATATATGTATGTGTGTGTGTGTGTGTGAGAGAGAGAGAGAGAGAGAGAGAGAGAGAGAGGGAGAATGAATCTGTATGTGTGTGTGTGTGTGAGTGTGTTTGTGTCTGTGTGTGTAGCTCTCCTCTCCCCTCTGTGTGGTGTGGTGCTGTGCTCCCGTGTCATCTCTGAGCCTGTGAGCCAGGGTCCTCTTCTGGGTTTTAACTAATGCCTGCTTAAACATGCATGATAGATGATATTAAGTAAGACAGGGTTTTCTTTTTCACTGTGGGTCTGGACTGGAGTCAGGGAAGATGTTTAATGGGTGATATTGAATATTAAGTTGTGGAGCGGAGGTGTTTTTTGAATATGCTTGCTCAGTAATTGCAACGTTATTGGAGCCGTAGATATGACAGTTCAAGAAAAGACCACGGTTGGCTTACAGAGTGCATTGAATGGGAGGGGGAGAAAGGATTTCAAAACATGAGGGTGTTGAATTTATTGATCCCATCAGCAATTCTCGCTGAGCTAATTTGGTCATATTTTGGTGGTACATACCATGAATTAGTTTAGGTCAGTGATTTCGCTTTCATTTCTACTCGTCTGAATAGGAAAACATGAATGTCTGAAGACCAAGAGACAACATAACAATAATACAATATTCTCCCATCAAATTTGCCAAGATAGAATATTTCACATGCCGTGCACACCCAACCGAATGAAATTACACATCGCGCAGTGAAATACTGATTCCTTTTCAGCATTAAGGTAAACAATTGTAGTCCTCCAGGCATCGTTCTCTGCCGGGACTCAGTTACACCTCAGGAGTTAATTGTTTAATTAAAGACATTGATTGGTTACAGAGTCTACTCGACTGGTTTTCCAGGGCTTGAGACAGTTGCTGGTTGAAAGATGACAACAACCCAAACAGTGGGCGTGGGTGGTTTTGACAGCGTGGCATCATGGTCAAAATATACTGGATAAGTGCAACCCAACATCCAGATGAAAACGTACCCAGGGAACGACTCTGCAGGTGAGAGTACATTTTCCTAAGTAGGTTGGGTTAGATAATTGCAATATTAATTGTGAAATGGATAGGATGGTAATACTCCTAAATAACGCATTGAGCGTCTGTTACATACTCAACCAGCATACATTATTAATGATTGAATGTTCCAGAAAGCAGGCCGAATCTCATGAGTAATTACTGCTGCATGTTACATACTGTGCATGTCTATATGCATTTGTATTTAGCAAGGACATTGTACATGAACTGCTTAGGTAATATCCTGGGCCAGTTGTTAATCATGTTTGATTTTCAGATTTACCTTTACAAGGTTAATGCAATAACCAAGCACATACTGTTCAGCTATTCCAGTACATCTCATTCCCTAGTAATTACACCAGGCCTATGTGTCACAGGTGGGATCTGAACCCTGATCTCACGCACAGGAAACCAACATCTTAACCATTAGGCTACCTCATCACAGGGCTACCTCATCACAAGAGCATCGGTCCAACTCACCTCCGCCACACATAACAATGTACTCTGTACAGAACGTCAATTCCATGAACCAATTCGATGAATCTAATGTTACAGTCTTGCCTATAGAGAACGTAATGTCCCCCTAAACTATGCATAATCTATCCATGCATTATGGCTGGATAGTGAGAAAAGCCTGTTATTTTACAGTATTGCCTATAACTCCCTTTAGTTGTCTACACAATGCATAATCACTTGCACAAGCTATATGACTATAGTGTGTAGGCCGTAAAGCCTATTATTGTGTATTGGGCCTAAGTGTCCAGGTGTTCCTCTCTCTCCAGGTGGTTGTGTAATACTCTTGCTGACCCATATCGTGGTAATCATGGTGCTGGCGCAGGAAGATGACCACGGATATCAGCCCAACAGCCGGGCACAGCGTCAACTTGGCAGTGCTAGCCTCGCCAGGAGAACGGCCGGATGGGCAGCCAGTCTCTAAATCCTCCTCACCAACGAACAGAAATGAAAACAGACATAAAGATGATTTTCTCCAGAAGCACAAAGATGGGGAATAACATGGTACATGGTGGGTTGATTTGTCTATTGCAGATTGTCAACACTACATAAAGGGTATTGTACATTCATGTCTGCCTTTGAGTCAAATATGAGCTATTATGTATTATTTCAGTGTTCCTCCGGTGTCTTGCTACATATTCATGCAAAACCAGTTACTGTACTGTGTAAGAGAGAAAAAAAAGAAGACATTAAAATTCAAACATTGAACTAATGAAAAAAATACAAATAACATAATTTGAATGTTTTTAAACCTTTCTCTCATCCAAAACATCTTATTTTGGGTTCTGTGTTTTGATTGAATAGCGGGGCCCATGGTTCCTGATTGCTGTGATGTCATTGTGAGGAGAAAGGAGAGGGAGGAGAGAGAGGAGGGAGAGGCTGGCAGGCAGCCATGCAGCAGCTCTATCGGTGCCATCCCCCTCATTTGTGGAGTACGGTAATTACAGCCTCTGCGCGCCGCAAAAATATGCTTTCCGAGAGGGGAAAATGTGAGGGTGTGTGGCTTAGCGGTTTAATGAACATGTCAAATGTATTTAAACAAATGGATCACATGTCCGCAAACACACAGGCTCAATCACAAGTCGCGGGTGTGCACGCACACGCACACACACACACACACACCGCAGACAGACATAGGCACATACACAAACACTATTCACACACACACACACACACACACTGACCTTACTGCGACTACAGAAGCAGTGGAGGTTGTCTGCATCAATATATTGATTACAGTTGATTAATATATTGAAGGTGTTCTGCAGTAACACGTTATCGATGTGTTCTGTGTGTTGACTCCCACAACATTCCATGAGGACGTCCATCAAAATGGCGGAAAAGTCTTGTCTGGGTACAGGCAAGCAACTCACTCGCAGGACATGCTTGACGAAATGAAGATTCTGTAATAATTTATTCAAAAGCTTTATCATTGTTTAATGACGTGAGGGATGTTTTGTGTCTACCGAGTTTCTGGTGCAGTAGACACAAATGCCATTAGGGGCGGCAGGTAGCTTAGTGGTTAAGAGCGTTGTGCCAGTAACCGAAAGGTCGCTGGTTCTAATCCCCGAGCCGACTAGGTGAAAAATCTGTCGATGTGCCCTTGAGCAAGGCACTTAACCCTAATTGCTCCTGTAAGTCGCTCTGGATAAGAGCGTCTGCTAAATGACCAATTTATTTATTTAAACAGAGAGCAAAACTTATTCCCAAACCATCTTTCCTTTTGGAAAGTCAATGGTTTAATCTTTTCAATGTCAAACATACATAATATAGCCCATACTACATACAGGCTCAGCCTTCCTGACAGAATAGCTTATCCTTCAGGTGACAGTGATAAACTTTGACCAGAATTTGACTTAGTGCATTTGCAGATCAACAGACACGTCGCTTTGTTAAGAAAATACACACTCATATTTACGGTCTCAAAATATATTTTGGAAACTGAATAAAGAGACAAATTATTTACACAGACAGTCTTGTCCTTGCCAAGACCTTCGGGTGTTTGTGAACAGAAGCAGTAACTTTCGTTGCCTCCTGCCATGCTTGTAAGTTAACAGCATTGTTATCACAATATGAGCCTAAACCGTCTAACAAGGGGATACTGAGGTGACAAGATGAAACTTTGAACAGTATGGAGTTTGACGGAGTGTGACAGCGGTAGTTCAGTCATACTGTTGTTAAGGCTTGTTTTATTTTTCCTATTATACCAAGACCTTGTCATTTAAATTATGTGATGTAAAATGATTGAACTGCAAACAATGAACAGTACTGTTCCAGAACCTCTTATTTCCTTATTCAGGTATTTATGTCAGGTCAAGCTAGTTCCCCAGTACCGCATGTAACACAGAGGATAGTGAGTTAGCCATCAAAAAGTGACAGCGTCCCATTACGCCACCCAATCTGGACTATGGTGTACCCCGTGTCCCACGTCAACAGACACTAACTAAATCAGAAGGTGTACTTGAGTAGCCCAATTCATACTTCCCTGTCTCTAATGATGACTCCAACTACTGGATTATGCCAAGGGTGTGCAGCCCACACGAGGAGAATATGAATTAAGCTACACTATACTTTAGGGAGAGAGTTAGTATGCCAACAATAGACTGTGTAGCCGCTACAGCCAGCATTTTTCTAAATAGTACACTTACCTACACACTTACCCAACAGAGATCACCAATTAAATTGACCAATTTGAGTTGAGCGAGCAACCTACCTGTCACTATGGAGCGAGAGAGAGAGAGAGAGAGGTATGGAGTGATTAGGGAGGGAGGGAGAGAGGCAGGGAGAGCGAGGGAGGGAGACAGAGATAGGGAGAGCAGTTCCCCAGAACATCGAGCTCATATCGTTCATTGTATATGAATACAGTAAACCGTACACCAACCCCCGTGATATATTAGCACTCCCACACCCACACACATGCACACAGACACAGGTACACTCTTCCCGACACACATTCACACACAACCACATACAATTCCAGACATGCCCGAGGTCCTTAATAATTTAGATAGGGCCCTGAGTTCATCCCTGCCTAAAATATCCCAAAATACCCAAATATAAGTTAGAACAGCACCTGCCGTACTATGAGTTTTCTCTCTCCTTCTCTCCCTCCCTCCCTCCCTCCCTCCCTCCCTCCCTCCCTCCCTCCCTCCCTCCCTCCCTCCATCTCTCTTTCCTCCCTTCAGCTCTCTCTCTTTCCCTCCCTCGCTTGCTCCTTTTTTCACTCTCTATCAAGCTCTCTCTTTCTCTGTCCATCTCTGTCAATTCAAAGGGGCTTTATTGGCATGGAAAACATATGTTTACATTGCCAAAGCAAGTGAAATGGATAAACAAAAGTGAAATAAACAATATTCCACTTTCACAAGTTCCAAAATAATAAAGACTTTTCAAATGTCATATTATGTCTATATACAGACAATCTTGTATGCACACACTGAATGCTGCTCTCCGTTTGCTTGAGCTGCCAGTCTGCCAGTCTGCCATATGTTTTTAAATGCTTGATGTTGTGCCAACACACCTCTTTTCCCTCTCCTTCCTTGACAAGCTATTTTTCACACAGCTAGCTGCCTTTCAATATGTGCGCGGCAAAATATTATCTTGTGTGCATTGACATGGATGGAATAATTCTGTTTGAGCACTAAAACATTATTAAACGTATTGAGAGAGAGAGAGCAGCATTGTGCAGATGTTTCAGTTGTTTAAGGAACCCTTCCATATGTTTGCAATCACTCTCGCGCTCTGCCTGCACAGATCATCAACTAGGGCTCTCATACATTTCAATTAGCCTAAGCGTGCAGTCACACACACACACACACACACACACACTAGGGCTGGGTAATATGGACAAAAATCCCTATCATGATAAATTGATGCAATAAAGATAAATAGAACGATATGTTTATAACATTGATGTGCACAACCATTTTTCTTATTATCCTTTAAACTACTGTTACTAGTTTGATGGTTGTAACCATCAATTGTCCCATTAACAATCACCCATATTAGCAAACATATTTCATTTCAAACTTAATTTCTCTAGTATAGGCTACTTATTGTAATGATAGATATCAGCAAAATGCCTGCGATAAGTGATCGGTATGGTCGGTGTCGAGAATTTTTGTTTTATCATCCCAGCTCTAACACACACACACACACACACACACACACACACACACACACACACACACACACACACACACACACACACACACACACACACACACACACCTTATTGATTTTGGGATATTATGTGTGGGTTGGACCAAATCACAGCCCATCCAGTGGATATAACAAATCTATAACAATTCATTTTTCATATTTGCTGTAAACACTTGTTTTTGACATCTCAAGAGCTCCAAAATGTGAAAGTAAGTCACTGAAAGGAAGACCATGGGGAGTAGAATGATCAACACTGCACACTATGAGTGAGTCATAGAGATGATTTGTGGACGTTTTCCTACTGAGTCCCTTACAAAGAGGAATGAGTGGCATGGGGGTGACCGGACCATGTGCCATTTCGGCAGCCATATTGTTCTTAAGAGACGTAGCCGTTTCTACTTCTCTGTGCTCTGTTCCTGTTCAAAACAGCCCTTAATACAACATTTTAGGCCTCCATTATGGGTCTTATGAGAACAGTCCCTGCTCACAGTTGTCAGTCCTTCTACATAGACTCATCCATTCTGTTGAAATTCATGTTAAGTCTTGTACCGGACCCATCCATAAAATGTGTAAGTAGCCCAGCGAGATTTGTGGTTTTTCCGCCTGTTGTTTTTGTATATGTTGTCAGTAAATATTTACACATAAAGAATAAGCCATTGCTATAATATTTCTGTAGCTAGCTCTATGTATTTAAAAGTTATGTAATGCTGACATGCTGCATGTTTGACCCAATAACAGACAAAGCTTTAGAAACTCTATGAGGCACAGGGACACTTAATATGAAAATTAACATACTCACTTCAACCATTCATTTCATGTCTCCCCATGCGTTGCTAAAACACGTCATAAAGACGTCAAATGAATAGAACGCTCAATAGAGATCATGTATAGTAATTCCACATTATGGATAAATAGTGTTTCAGGCAAATACTAAGCGATCTGCAAATCAATCAGCCTGACTCGATGGCTTGCCTTTCACTTTAATAAAGATACATGTCCGTCCAACCCTATTCCCCCATCGCTTCTCTCATGGCAGTGGCCCGGTAGATGGTTAGGCCTGACATTTTTTGTGATTTTCTCTATCGAGATGGGAGGCCTAGTCAATTAAAGTGCTACTTGATTCAAACAAATGGATCTCTGGGCCAGGGCCTCTGCAAGAAGGGAATAACATGAAGCGCCCCATTAGAGCGCTCCATATATCATTCTACATTATCACAAACACAGTGGGACATGAACACACAGGAATACACACTTACACACTTACACAATCATACACGACCACCACACTGACAAACACACAGCTCACACAAACTAGGGGGTGGGGGCTGCTGCCGCGCGTGCCTCTCCACAAACAATAACTCCATTCTTAATGGAAAACAAAACATGCTCCCTGGAGAATAGAGTGGTCAGGGGCAGCCATGAAAAGTCACTCACTACACTCTGATTGACTCTCTCCCTTGTACCGTTATACTAGGGTTGTTACACGGTTCCCCCTCCCCAACACTTTTTCGAGGCACTCTTGAGGTAGCTATTTCCTGCCTCTTAAAACCACAGGGAAAATTGCTACCCCCCCCACCCCCCACCTCATCCTTCTACCTCAGGTAACCTGATAACCTCCTAATGCACAGCTTTAGAAAACTGTAATGCAATAGACGGCCAACTTATATTTCCCCAGTGAGAGGAAGGCCCGGGCCGGCACTAAAACTTCATATCCTTCAGTGAGGGACGGTATATGGGGAGGGGGCACGGAGTCTGGCTAGCTGAAGTGAACCACTAGGAAAAGGGGGAGGAAGGGGAATGATAGAGAGAGGGAAGTGCCCATTTCATGACCAGGTATCCTGACGATCTCATCGACCAAGGTGATGATGAGGGAAGCGATGCTATCTCCACTCTGAGGTGGGCTGAGGTAAGGCGAGAAGCAGCAGTGTTGGTAGTCTGGGTTAAAGGTTATCTCTCTAAATCCATACTCACACTTCAACGTCCACATTCCTAAAGAGCTAGCTGATCTGCAGGGCGAGCTGATGGAGTACAGGCTAATGACATGTAATCAAATCAATGGACGGAAATTCAACCTACTGATCTAGCCCCTTAAGAGGAGTACCTCTGTCAATCCATTTCAATTTAGTTGAAGTAGAGGAGGGAAGGGAGATGGGAAAATAAGTTCCTGAGGGAAGGGTTCTTCAACTCCGGTCCTGTAAAGCTACAGGCTTTTATTTAAGCCATTCACTAAGACACCTGATTCAAAGTAATCATATTCTTCAATTTGGACTATGATTAGTTGAGGTAGGAGCAGAAGGTGTTATACTGAAGGGCTGGCGCGAAGCAGCTCTCCAGGACCAGAGTTGGAGAACCTTGACGTAGGCCATAGTCTGTGCCTTACGGATGCCTCCTCACAGCTAGCTAAGTATTAGATAGCTTCAGCACTTGTGCAGTGCAGAGCTGCAGTCTATGCACTTTTCCTTTGATAACGCTAACATTTCTAGGCTGACTGAAATTCATCTCTCTACACAGGCGCACACACACATCAAAACACATCACAGCCGTCCACTTAAAGGACCAGACGGCGTGTGACAAGCGCTACAGGAAACAGCCGAGCGTCTCTCTGTCTTACCTCGAGGACGCTAGCACTCTGATGACAACAACAAAAAGAGAGAAGGAGAGAGTGAAGGGTGACATAAAAACACAGTTGTCTGTCGGCGACCATGTCAGTCGGCGCCATCTTGTGTACTATGTCTGTGATATGTGCTTGTCCCACCTAGCTAACTGTAAGTCACTCTGGATAAGAGCGTCTTCTAAATTACTAAAATGTAATTGTACAATTATTATCTGAACCGAAATCTGTGTGGTATTCAAAGTCGCCCGCCGACTGGAGAGTGAGGTTGACAGCTGGTGGCGTGGGAGGGAGACACGATTCGATACATAATCCTTAAGGAAGTGCATCACCAAGCGACAATAAACAATATAACTATATAATTTCTTGCTTTTTAGCATTAGAAGATGATACCATAATAACATGCTGATCACCATGACATACAGTATTGGTAACGGTCTTTGCAGCAAACAAATGGCTCTGACAACACTAGCAGAGCAGCTATAATATAATGTCTTAACGCAAAAAAAAAAGGTTGAGGGTATCACCTTATGTGAATGCTCTCTTTGCTAGGTCTATGATCCTCAACATTGTAAGCTCATATGATATCAGGCCAGCGAACAAAAGACTATATCCCTCTACATACTGATCTGTGTGCTGTTTGGCTGGTTTCCGCCAGTGCTACAGCTGCTACAGCCTAATTGGGGGCCTTGATAAGAGACAATCCCACGTGGGATCCCATACTCTTCCCTTTTCGTACCTCGGACCGCTGTCATCCTGGAAATCCGGGAACGGATGTCTTCCTGTCTATCTTGATTAACGACCAGTCGCTTGGACCCCTCCCCAAAGACCTGACAGTGGAGAGGTCACTCACACACATGTGCACATACACGTCTCTCAAGTTGGATTTAATGAGTGTGCTTCTGAGTTTGAGACGCTGTGGCTGGTTGACTCTTAATTTAACCATAAGGGAGCGTTGCTATATTACACACACTAAGAGAATGTGCATAAGCACACACACACACACACACACACACACACACAGACAGACACACACATCATTTCATCCCACCACTCAAATTAAATATAGATGACCCGAGATGCACTTCTTAATATTTGTGGGAAACTCCAACTGAACTGTAATTCCCTATGTGCCTGTATTCCTGTGTTGGTTAAAACCACTGCCATGTTGTGTTGTTATTCAATCTACAGCCCTTAGTGATGGATCTACTTTCTGCCTACTGATGCTCACTGGGATGCTCACCGGGGGAGAATGATGCAATATATGAAGAAGAATGCATTGTGGCACATGCACTGCAGTCAAGTGAACCACAAATATAATCTAAACCCCTGTAAATACACCATGAGCTATACACTGTCATTCAGTCCAATTTCAGTCAGAGCATTGAATTCCAATTGCTAAATGTAACTGATGTGTCTATATACTGTATAGTGTATACCATTACAAAGACAATGGTACGGTTGTGGGAAAAAGTGGTTCTGAGTCACTTCTGTTTACACTTTCATCATAAGATCTGAAAAATGTATACAATAAACTCTGAATTATTCATTTTTTATGTTTTATTTATTATTTATTTATTCAGGGAAAAACCCATTGAGACCAGGGTCTCATTCACAAGGATGCCCTGATCACAGTAACACAACAATCACCTACAATATGAAACAAAACAGCAATCAATACAGTGTAAAATAAAATACAAACACAGCACAACATTTAAGAAAAACAGTTACTTTCCTCAGCTACTAGGTCCTCAATCAATACTTTAAATTGCTGAGCTGCACCAGAACATCGAATTGTAATGAGTTTTGTAAATTGTTCCAGCAGTGAGGTGCATTAAAACTAAAAGCAGATTTACCTAGTTCGGTGGAGACCCGAGGAACCTCAAGAGTTAACCAACCCTGTGAACGGGTTAGCAGGGTATATGTAGGTTCCATGAAGTTTAATTTAAAACATTTTTAAGACCTTTTTAATGCTACTTGGAATGCAAATTAATACAATTTGGTTTAACTGTGTGTGCCACATACCTGCTAATATTCCTCTCCAGAAATGAGCCCATGTTGGCAAAAATAATTATTTTTAGGGCAGGCTTTTTCACCAAAGGCTATAGCCTACATGGCTCATATTATCAGACAGGTGTGCTATTTTAGCAATGAGCATTCTTCTGTAGCCTAACAGATGTGGTAGTATAATGGCTAGCCTATAGGCTAGCATATAGATGGCTGAAGCATAGTTTTGCATATCTGCAATTGTTTAGGCTACCCCAATGGGCTAATCATTAGCTAGATCACAAATAAGTGTTCAGAATGTTGGCTTCGATACCAATACCAGCTTATTATAATGATACTCAATAACATAACAATACCACTGTGGAAGAAATGCCTTAAAGTCAAATATACAGCACTGTTACTGTATAAAAACACGTGGTCAACTCTCCATCTGGAGTGCTAGGCCACTGGGCGTGCAGGCTTTTGATCCAACCCTACTCAAACACACCTGAGTCAGCTTAACAAGGTCCTGTTGAGCAGTTGATTTGTAGAATCCAGTGTGTTAGAGTAGGGCTCGAACAAAAGTCTATTCACCCAGTAGCTCTCTTGTAAGTATTATGTCATAACATTAGAACATATTAAAATAATTCTCTCATTCAGTGAATCAGGTATCAAATGATTATATTGCGAAGCAAGGTAGCTAAGCAGGAGGGCTTTAGACTGACTTTTTCCAGTGCCAAGTAAGATGTGAAAGAAGTTAGCTATTTCATCTAACATGTTCAGGGAATGTATGATGGATATTTTGATGTGTAATGTGTCAAAATAGGATCCAGAATAATCAGATATATTTTTGACTCTTTAGAGATGAATTTGCCTGCATGTTTTTTGTGCATATTGTCCTAGTCTATGCCTGTTCTACATCATTTACCAGCTGAGGAAGTGGGAACTCAAAATACATTAGCTATATTGCTAACTCTAAATATGATAGTGTTGTGAGATAGGCATGCAATTGATCTGACAGTAAATTGAATGTCCTACAAAAACTTGACATTGGTAGGCCTACAGTATATAGGCTACTTGATGTATTTACTGCAAATGGCGCTCTTCACTCCATTCCGCTGGTGCATCATCTCAATTACATAGTCTACTCTGTTTGTAAAGTGGTGTTATTTCCTCTATATTGACAGTTGAGAAATAATTGTTATACTCGCATAAAGCTGAGACTCTCCTCTTTTGGAACAACAGTAACAGTAGTTGTTTTAAAAACGGTGTCTTTCCCATAATTACATTTCAAAATGCAACTGTCAGTAAGCTTGCGGTTATCCGAATGGATGTCTCCCTTCACTCCGTGCGAGAGGGTGTGAGAGCCAGCAGCGAAACAGCTCTAACAACGCCTGGTCTACAGTTGGAGCAATGGCACACATAACAGTATCATCTGCATACAGATGAATATTACAAGTTTTAACAGATAGACCTATATTATTTATGTAAATAGAAAAGAGAACAGGTCCCAATACTGAAACTAGACTTAACACCGTCAAAAATCACACATTGTGTCCTGTCTGACAAATAATTCCCAAACCACTTGCAAGAAGCCTGATCCAGGCCTATTTTAGTCAACCTTTGAATGAGAATGTGATAATCAACAGTGTCGAAGGCCTTGGAAAGGTCTATACATTTTTATGATCTAAGCAATTTAACACATAATCTAAAACACAGGTGTCAAACTCATTCCACAGAGGGCCGAGTGTCTGCGGGTTTTCACTCCTCCCTTGTCCTTGATTGATGATTAAGGCCATTAAATAGTAAAAAACTCCCCACACCTGGTTGTCTCGGGTTTAATTGAAAGGAAAAAACTAAAGCCTGCAGACACTAGGCCATCCATGGAATGAGTTTGCCACCCCTGATCAAAAACGAGCGTTGCAGCTGAAACAGTGCTCTGTCCAGGTCTAAAACCGGATTGGTGCACATTAAGAATAGAGTGAGAGGTTAAAAAAGTTCTTAGCTGAGAGTTGACCAGGGATTCTAACACTTTGGAAAGGCAAGATCATTTGGGAATTCTATCCCAGAAAGTTACCAGATGTCTTTTACCCTATCCCCTTGTCTTGACAGATATACTGTAACATTTATCCAAGGCTCCTGCGCTTCCTCCCCCATGCTAATTAGCTAGAAGACGGATTGCATCATGGGTTACGAGGACCATTACTGTCCCCACAGTTCCTTTAAGTTCAACCTTAATGGAACCGCTCAGCCGATCCGCCAATTAAGTCCCCCCATTACTTTTAACAAATGAGGGGTGGAATCAGTCCCTGCACATATAAATATAATAATATAAAGAGTCTGTGGTTAATATCCTCACGATAAATAGTATGTCAGAACAAATGGTGGAAATATGAATGTAGCATTTAAAAAGAGGTCTGCTGATGAAGTGTAGGAGTGCTCTGAATCAAAAGCTGATAAGAGAATATTGATGTGTAATATGAAGAGCTAAGCGTTATGGATTCCCGAATGGACGTTGATGTATAAGATACATTTTTCGGACGTGAAATCAATGTGGATCTGATCTCTTATAGGACGCAGATTGTCAAAAGCGTATCACATTGTGTCGAAAGAGACTAGAATGTTAAATAGACAGTGAAAAATAAAAGATTGCCAGCCACGATGTAAGATCCTCATCCTACTATGCATAATGCATATGGATCACATTTTTATATTTTACATTTGAGTCATTTCGCAGACGCTCTTACCAGAGCGACCTACAGTTAGTGAGTGCATACATTTTCATACTGGCCCCCCGTGGGAAACGAACCCACAACCCTGGCGTTGCAAGCGCCATGCTCTACCAACTGAAGGGGACACAGGGGACACAGTGGTAATACCACTACGGTGGGCCCGAAATGAGACAGTTTTGTAAGTAGCCTCATTTCTTACTGCGATGGAGAGAAAACCCGCAGAAGTCTGGGAGAAAAGAAGAAGTGAAGAAATGTGTCCAGGCTGCCTAGCACACTGAAGACTAATGTGGATATTTAAAGACCGGTAGGATTTACAAAAAAGATACTCGTTCCCGAGAGAATCCGAGAACTAGTTCATGAATGTGAAAAGTCTAACCGCCCAAATTCCGCTCGCTCCAGTTGCCATGGCAACCGGGATAAAAATCAACAGCGGGTAGGGGATCTCTGAGAACACAATGTTGGAAACTTCCCATAGTTAGACCAGGAAGGAAGGGAAGGGGATAAATAACTGTGTTTCACACCCCGAAGCTAAAATGACATGCATGAAGAGTGGGTATACAGAGTGTTTATCAATTCCTATGAGGGATTGGAATGAATAATGTATGATGTTGATAGTATGGACTTAATTCCTACTTCAGCGGTGTCTCTTCAAAGTAATCTTGGAGGAAGAGAGAGAACGCTAAACTCTTGTGTACATGACATGCGCTTATTCCGTCGAGCACACATCCTGTTCGAGAAGCGCTTTGATACACACAGTTAGATGCACTCAGTCTCAGTTAGTACAGTCTTTGTCTCTTTTCTTCTCTCTCTCTCTCTCTCTCTCTCTCTCTCTTTCTATCTCTCACCTTCTCGCTGCCTCTCTCTACCCTTTCCTCCTTTATCTCTCTATCCACCCATCTCCCCTCCTCCCTGTCGAAGTGGTCTGGCCATGGCACTCTATTCGATTCCATTTCAATCTCCCCATCCCAACCCTCCGATTTGCACACTTCATGAACTGGAACGTTGGATGGCCACATTCCCATCAGGGTTGACATTCACCAGCACAATCCCATGGCAGTCATGCCACCTTGAACATGTTATCAGCCCACTGACAGACACACAGACTGACAGACAGGCTGGGCTGGAGACTTTACGGGTGATGGGACTCGATGCCCATCTCTGGGATGGAGTCATTGAAGCTTGCCCATTCACATCGCAGAGTGGATGTGGATATACAGGCAGAGCACAACTGTCTATCCCCATAGAATGTCATGACGATGATGGACAAGTGTATCGTCTCATGTGAGTTCAAGGGAAATTCATCTCCCGGTTATGATTTTATCCCTTGAAGAGCTCTCAGGTTGTTTTCACTAATTAATTTGGTGCCCTGGTACGCTTGCAACAAATTGGGGATCTCAAAATGTGTTTTGCTTTCACAAGAACTGAAAAATAAGAGTCTCAGGTAAGACATGTCTGACAAATCCAAAATAATGTCACCGTGCACACCTGATGTTAGCCTTGGTAGTTGTTGTGACAAGGCAGTTGAGTTCTTCAGAACCCTTCAAGGTGCTCTTGACATTGGACTGAATGCTAACTAGGGAAACATGCTCAACTCGATTTCCATTTAAATATGATTGACACAAAGAGTTATGGCAACATACCTCAAGTTAGGATTTAGACGATAATGAACAGTCATCATCCTACAGTAGCTTTAAAATGGTACACAGAAGTTTGGTGCAGTATCGTATAGGTGGTGTTTGCATTAGGGCGATGCAGCTCAGTCATTGTTCAGATAGTTGGTCTATGCCTGTTTTGGTCAAACCGAGGCGGGAGGAATCACTGGAGAATGCCTGTTTGCCTCATGATCCAAAGCCTGGCCTAATTTGTAATTATCTTCTTCATTCTTCTGGAAGACTGCGGTTCATGGTTTTAGGATGTGGGATTAACTTGTGTACTGTGATGGTGGGGTCACAAACACACTCATACAGTGTTTTCCACAAGTACATGGAGTAGCCAGTAAAATAGAAATAGTAGTCAGCCAGGATTCCCGGGTTAAGAATTTTGGTGGCCTCACAATTTAAATGACTCAGTCACAGGCGGTTGGTGGCACCTTAATTGGGGAGGACAGGCTCATGGTAATGACTGGAGCGGAATAGGTGGAATGGTATCAAATACATCAAACGCATGGATTCAAGGTGTTTGATGCCATTGCATTTGCTCAGTTCTGGCCATTATTATGAGCCATTCTCCCCTCAGCAGCCTCCTGTTTACTCAGTGTGTTGTTTTGGATACCGTCTAGGTCTAGGCCTATATGATCAGGACTGTTTTCTAAGTAAGAGAACATTAAACCTCTTCTCGAGATTAAATTATTTTACAGCAAGATATGAATTGCCACAATTCTGTTTGTTCTTCAAATTATGTATTTTATTAAAACACTAAGTAAATATCTCAAATTATCTTTTTAAAAAAAGGGTTTTTTAAAGGTTCAATTTTAAAATAAAACAAATTCCGTGATGGAAACTTTTTCAAATTAAAAAATTGGTGTCTAAAATAAACAGAACAGATTCTCAATTAAGTTCTGGGTCCATACGTGATAAAGGAAGAGATAGAACGACATCAATTCTATTAGTGAAAGAATCCGTCGGTCTGCATATTTCAAGACATGGCATATGGGGGTGTAGTGAGAAATCTAATGGGCTGGACGATTCTCTTCTCATCACTCATCTTGAAAACATTTATAAAAAATACTTGGAAGTCAATCAATCCGCCATCTTTGACAAAATAGAAAAATCTAATGATTTATTATTTAAATACTGAAATAGAATGGGCGACAAAGAAAAACAAATTGGTACAATTTAAGGCCAAGTGGCAAACAATAAGATGTATTTATTGTTCGTATGTATACATTTGCTTTTGAAGTGTAAAAAAAGCGGGAAAAGGACAAATAAAATATTCTTAAAAGATGTATTAGAGTTTGCAACTCTCTTTGTGAGAGTATTCAACAAAATACTTGTTTAACAGCTGACCCACAGATTTCTTCTTAAATAGTCTTGTAAGAGTCTGCTTACTTCCACTGGCTTCAAGCTTCCTTTAAAGAAGCATTTTCTCAGCAATCTGCAATACAAGTGTGATTGAAGAATGAAGCAGGTGGTAATCATGGGCTTTGCTACATAGAAAGCAGCAGTTGACTACTCTGTTGTCAATACTTTGATTAAATCAGTAGACCTATATCAATATCTTTGAAAATACCACATAAGTATCATTAGCTTTAAAAACAATTCAATCTGTTTTATTTTATCATATTTTGGACCAGAGTGAGGCTGTCTCTCCACTAGCCTACCTATTGTTCCTGCAGTGAGGAGGATTCACCATCTTCATCAATTGTTTTCATAATTTATTTGCAGATAATTGCCAAAAAGCCTACAAGTATGCAAATTATGGAGCCAAATTAATGGCTCTCTTAGCGATGCAATTCGGTAGGCTACTGACGAGTCACTCACTAATGTCATTAGGCAGGTTTCCATTGACCCAGGTTTATTAGACAAAATAAATGTTGAAAAAAAAACATTGTGACATGTGTAATAGAAACGGCAGATAAAGGCGACATTTTCTAAAGATCGACAACATTTTATCCGTTCGACAGGGGTGGATTTTTCTTTTTTTAAACTTTTTGCATTGCGACAAAGTATGATAGAAACTGTGTTTTTCAAATAAATGATGATTGCCAAATACTTTTGAAGGTACGCGGGGCACGTGATGTCATCACGTAACTATAAGCTCTACATTTCATTCTAAATGCCTGCTGCTTGCGAAAACAATTATTTCAACTATAACGTTTTTTTTGCAGGAAAAGGATTGTCCTGACTTTCAAGAATGCCTGAATTGCCTCACCTTGCTTTTCTGGTTGGCTTGCAAGTTTCACCACCCAATTATTTCAGATCTACAGGAGTGCAATTTTCACCATGGCACGGACCGTGGCGATATGTTGGCTCATGATAATTATTAGAATATGGCAAATATCTCAATTATTGCATTGGCTTTCGTGGGCTACCTGAGACATGAAACAGATAGGTGGGAGGGCATACAGGCTGTTGCCAATTTATTAATGTGAAATTTGCCTAAATGGGTAATGGAAACACTTCAACCACTACATTTTTATTTGACACTGTAGGGTTTTGCGCAATATTTTTTACTTTTCTGGATCATTACGTCCAGATATTATTATCGACACAATATAGTTAAATGGAAACGCACCCTAGAAAGCAATTGTCGCATCTATTTCCTATGCAAACTTTACTAAATGTCAACAAAAAACCACTGGACAAGTTAATGGAAATATAGCTACTGTCTGTCAAGTCCTGATGGACTTCATATCGAAAATACAAACAAGATCTTTAGTTTACTTGTCTCGATGCGACACCATAGACATACAACTATTTTGTATGATTTATGAATGGCAAGGATATATAAGGTCGACTTCATTCAGTCAGTTTGACACTTTATATAAACTAGTCAAGCTTGCTGTTCATCAATCAAATCACAGTAAGCCTATGCACCAGCACTTCGTGGCTGCATATGAAACACACAAATGAAAATAAATGTGCCGGAAAACAATAGGCTAAGTGGATTTTGACTCATCGATACCACATTCTATGAGACGTGCAAATTGACTCACAAAGACGATGAAGGAGCATCATGCTCTCTCTCTCTCCAGGTACCGGGAGGCGGGACAGACAGCAGTGTTTCCCTGTCATCATTCACTTTGTGACTGGCAGGTGCCTGTCCTATCATAGATCGCTAGAAGATGCATACCGTTCATTCTAGCGGGAGAGGGCTCGTCAGACTTTTTTCTGACGAGCGAATTGAAAAGTAGCCTAGTTAATTAAAGTGAAAAAAGTACTCGGCTGAAAATGAGTGTGTATCCGGCTGTAAAGCCGACAGCCGGCGCTAGTGGAAAACACAGCTCATTTACACACACTTTCGCGCACAATGTGCACACAGACAAACAGACACACACACACACACTCGAGACTCATTGATGAGTTTTTGAAGGCCCAGGGTCTGATTCAGTAAGGCAGTCAAGCCAGGGCTTTTGATTTGCTTCCCCTCTTATCATTGGTTGTTATTAATCAATATCTGTGTTTCTTTTTGGGTTTCCATAGACAGATTTAAATCCATTGTATACATTGAAATTGGAGCTAAGGAAATAACAGGAGCATACATTTGTGCAAATAAATGGCTAAGCTAGTAAATTGGTTACTGCATCTTTTGATGTAACCAATTTGCGTTTTTATATCACAATTTAATATCAAGGTTTTAGCAATAAACTGAATTCATCCACAACAACAACACTCGAGTACAATCCATTGCAGGTGTGAAATCAGTGCAATGAACTGGATTGCATTGCTAAGAATGCTGTACTTCTATCTGTGCCCTCACAAGATAATTCAATATAGTGACTGTGCAAATGGCACAGGGGTCTGTTGAATCAGCATAGGTATGAGGCTATGGATAGCTCTGTTGTGCCAACGTGTGTTGGTTCCTGTGTGCCGGAAGGGGCGCTGGTGACCAGGTTCAGGTGGACAGAGGTCATGGCAGGGAAGCACAAAGACAGAGAAAAAAGTAAATCATTTTCCTTGCGGGGATGACTTTACACACAAAGGTGCCCCTACTGCTTTTTGGACCTGACCCACTTAGTGGCAGCCCCAGTCTGACCGATGACGCAGGAGTGTGTATGTGTGTGCGTGCACAGTATGTATGTGGGTCTGTATCTGTATCTGTGTGTGTGTTTGTGTGTGTGTTGCCAGCGCATGCAGAACCCAGGGTGTTTCATTGATGGAACGGTCCTGCCAGCTCACACTGAGAGGCCTTGTGATACAGACCAGTGGTCCAGTCAGCAGTGTCAGACTATGAAGGTGGGAGGGAGACAGGACAGCGGGACAGGGAGGGAGAGAGAGAGAGAGAGAGAGAGAGAGAGAGAGAGAGAGAGAGACAGAGAGACAGAGAGACAGAGAGTGTGTGAGAGAGAGAAAGAGGGAGTGTTTGTGTGTGTTTGTGTCTGTCTGTCTATTAAATAGAGAAGTGATCCTATATCCACTTTTCATGAATCCACCTCACGCTCCTTTGATAACCTTCGAGTAGGAGCTTGGCTATTCCAACCAGCATTTTAAAAAAATGCTCTGGAAATATTGAAACCAGTGAACATGTTGTCGAGGGCTTTGTCTTAAGGGCACTGTGAGACTGCAATCTGTCGTCATTGATATGCAGTCATGGCTCGCGTAAGAGCATGCGTGATTTATGGGCAGCTAATTATGTGTAAGGGGAGCCTGGTTAGTTGGAACACTCCAATCCTCAGTGGAACCACTGGCTCACAGGCTGGGGAGTTACTGGGGAATAAGTTAACTGCTGTACCCGTTAGTTGTGATGTACATGTGGGACTTTGACACATGGCTTCATAAAAAAAAGCTGAGACACAGCATGAAACTAGGCTTGGCACCTCCACTTAAAACATGCTGTCGTGGAATTGAAGCACCATAGAATGGTTGTAGCATTACATTGTACTCAATGGTACTCTGATGTCGAGCTGATGAACACGTGGGTATTCTATGAGAAAACATATTCAGGCTTTGTACATGGGGCAGAATGAATGTGTGTAGATAATATCATTGTGTATTCATTATGCATCATATCTGTATGCTAATTAGATAGGGCTGGTCATTCAATTATCCTATGGAATTGGACAAAATTAAAACAAATGTTGAGGCCTCAACATCTGCTAGTAATAACACTCAAGGGCGTAATCCAATTTGATGAAATAATTGACACTTGGGAAACAGAACAGCCTGAAAGCTGCCATCCGACAGTCCATATCTGAAAGATAGCAGGACATAAAGCTGTGGATGTGTTGGCCTTTAGTAACAGTGAACGTTGCTGAGAGCCAGTCCAATAAATGTGAACCCTAGCAATGATGTCATAATCACAGGCATTTAGCTGAGTGACAGGAAACAATCATTGCAGGACTCCAGAGATATGTGCCTGAAAAGGCAGCAGTTTTCCAGGGGCGACAATTAGTTTTAAAAAATGGCTTTTAAACGACTGAATCCAAGAAACAGTAAAAAGTCTCCGCACACTTCCAGTCAGATGCAAATTTATTTTAATTATAGCTGAGCTTTCGGTTAGTTGACCTTCATCAGAGCATATCTCCACAACCAATAGTGGGACAGATAAGGCCACACAGCCAGCCAGACTGAATCCAAACAATTTCAGAATCAACGTGGTATTTATTTGTGCATTTTCCGATCCCATTTGACATTTAAATTGTTTATTTAGCAGGCCCTGGAAATTAAATTATCTCATTCAATCTTTTACATACCATGCAGCGCCACTTATAGGATTAATCCAAAGTAGACAATGCAAACTGGTGCTGCTATTCAATATGTGTGTAATGGTGTCAATTTGGGGTACCCTTTCTGTCGGACATTCTCGGCTAACGCTGCCATTATGCCAACGGGTGACTGTGCTAGTCAAGTGCCCAGGGGTGACTTTGGACATGAGGAGGGGGGGCAATGAGGGGTAATTGCCAAAATCACAGTGGAATAGAATGATCCCTCAAAGGCTGATGGGAAAAAGACAAAGGGCTTCATGAATATTTAAATTGCAATTTCATCATTTCTTCAATTGAGCCATTTTTCTCAAGGCTGATGATGTGGGCTAGTGGGAAAGCTGACATGTCAACTTGAGCCTCTGGCAAGAAACAGAAACCACATTACAGCACTAGAACTGGTTACAATGTATAAGCAGGATCAGACCTTAGTGCACTGCGTTGTGAACTGACAAATAAAATGAAGTGGAACGCTGTTCCTTGAGACCAATACAGTATGTTAGCCAACTTGCCATAGGCACTCTATTCCCTATATAGAGCACTAGTTTTGACCAGAGCCCTCTTCAAAAGTAGTCCCCTAAAGGGAAAATAGTGCCATTTGGGACTCATCCATTATCTTGGCGGAAGCAATTAACATTATGTTGAATGGTCAGGTATCACGGCAAATTCAGCTTCAAGCTGTTGTACTGTCTTTGATTGGTTTGTTTGTAGATTCCCTCAACCCAGTGTTTTCCCTAGATCAGCAGTTCCCAAACTAGGGGTCGTGACCCCATGTGGAATTACCAAAATCCCGGTAATAAATGTAATAAATAAAAAAATATAATATCATCTTTGTCTCTCAAAATAATTGTAACGTGGTTAACCTTAAAAATCTAAAAGTTAAAATTTAACCCGAGAGCGCCTTTAGATCATGGGAAAAGGCCGCACTTGACCGTTGCAATTGAATCATTCCCACGGTGAATGGCTAATCACACTACGCTATGAAACTAGCCACTATCGCAGTAACTTTGATATTACCAGCTGCAATTGATATGGTGAAAGTAATGTGTCGAGAAGCAGTGGCATAGACACTCACATCAATACCTTTCTCAGGTAACACTGTGAAACTAATAATTTATGCTATAGCTAGCAATCAAGAGGAAGCTCTTGACTGAACGACTCAAAAACCTTATGCTCTACAAATGGACATTAGCTGTGAGGGCTGAGATGCCCATGCATTGACTTTTGTTCGCTACATGTCGGGGGATGCTATTCATGACGACATATTGTTCTGTCTCACGATTCCCAGTGTGCTGCGTGGCTATATTCACAAAAAACTGATTCCATGGGATCGAATGGTGGGCTTTTGTACAGATGGGTCTCCATCTATCATGGGACGGCGGGCAGGCCTCTGCACTCTAGTTATGAATGTGTCTCCCTCTGCCATATGGACACATTGTATGATACACCCACTGAGCTATAATGGATACACAGAGAGCAACTGGCGGCAAAAGAGCTGAGTGCATGCAGGGGAAATACAAATAAATTCTACAGATGAGTGACCTAAACAGCTAAATCTGTTTGGCTGTGATCCTGGCTCAGTTGACATGCCGGTAAGTGAAATCAAACAGCTGATCAAGTCATACAGTGGGGGGAAAAAGTATTTAGTCAGCCACCAATTGTGCAAGTTCTCCCACTTAAAAAGATGAGAGAGGCCTGTAATTTTCATCATAGATACACGTCAACTATGATAGACAAATTGAGGAAAAAAAATCCAGGAAATCACATTGTAGGATTTTTAATGAATTTATTTGCAAATTATGGTGGAAAATAAGTATTTGGTCACCTACAAACAAGCAAGATTTCTGGCTCTCACAGGCCTGTAACTTCTTCTTTAAGAGGCTCCTCTGTCCTCCACTCGTTACCTGTATTAATGGCACCTGTTTGAACTTGTTATCAGTATAAAAAGACACCTGTCCACAACCTCAAACAGTCACACTCCAAACTCCACTATGGCCAAGACCAAATAGCTGTCAAAGGACACCAGAAACAAAATTGTAGACCTGCACCAGGCTGGGAAGACTGAATCTGCAATAGGTAAGCAGCTTGGTTTGAAGAAATCAACTGTGGTAGCAATTATTAGGAAATGGAAGACATACAAGACCACTGATAATCTCCCTCGATCTGGTGCTCCACGCAAGATCTCACCCCGTGGGGTCAAAATGATCACAAGAACGGTGAGCAAAAATTCCAGAACCACACGGGGGGACCTAGTGTATGACCTGCAGAGAGCTGGGACCAAAAGTAACAAAGCCTACCATCAGTAACACACTACGCCGCCAGGGACTCAAATCCTGCAGTGCCAGACGTGTCCCCCTGCTTAAGCCAGTACATGTCCAGGCCCGTCTGAAGTTTGCTAGAGTGCATTTGGATGATCCAGAAGAGGATTGGGAGAATGTCATATGGTCAGATGAAACCAAAATAGAACTTTTTGGTAAAAACTCAACTCGTTGTGTTTGGAGGACAAAGAATGCTGAGTTGCATCCAAGAACACCATACCTACTGTGAAGCATGGGGGTGGAAACATCATGCTTTGGGGCTGTTTTTCTGCAAAGGGACCAGGACGACTGATCCGTGTAAAGGAAAGAATGAATGGGGCCATGTATCGTGAGATTTTGGTGAAAACCTCCTTCCATCAGCAAGGGCATTGAAGATGAAACGTGGCTGGGTCTTTCAGCATGACAATGATCCCAAACACACCGCCCCGGCAGCGAAGGAGTGGCTTCGTAAGAAGCATTTCAAGGTCCTGGAGTGGCATGGCCAGTCTCCAGATCTCAACCCCATAGAAAATCTTTGGAGGGAGTTGAAAGTCCGTGTTGCCCAGCGACAGCCCCAAAACATCACTGCTCTAGAGGAGATCTGCATGGAGGAAAGGGCCAAAATACCAGCAACAGTGTGTGAAAGCCTTGTGAAGTCTTACAGAAAACGTTTGACCTGTGTCATTGCCAACAAAGGGTATATAAAAGTATTGAGAAACTTTTGTTATTGACCAAATACTTATTTTCCACCATAATTTGCAAATAAATGTATTGTCTGTCATAGTTGACGTGTACCTATGATGAAAATTACAGGCCTCTCTCATCTTTTTAAGTGGGAGAACTTGCACAATTGGTGGCTGACTAAATACTTTTTTTCCCCACTGTATGTGGTCCCGTGTGGCTCGGTTGGTAGAGCATGGCACTTGCAATGCCAGGGTTTTGGGTTCGATTCTCACTACTATAAGTTGCTCTTGATAAGAGTGGCTGAATGCTGCAAACAACGCATTCACAGGTCACTATGGATGAGTTTTGGTTCCTGACTCAAAGGGAATACCGTGCCGTCTCCCACCGAGCATTAAAACTCATGGTACGCTGATTCAGTGCTCTCGTCTGTATTAAAAACAAATATCGATCCAGGTTGGATGTGAGGTGCGCACTGTTGACCACGCCCCCTGACTTTGAGAAGCTCCGACGCGACATGCATCAAGCCACACCCATCTCATTAGTCGTGGTGAGATAAGAAAAATTATGTCCGACTAATTTGGAATTGAAAGTATATGATGGTGAGTTGAGAATATAATCAGAAATACTGTTAGAATGTTTTGCAATTGACTGCCGTAACCCCAATTTAAAAAGTAAACACTGGCTGTTAATTACATAATTTTTTTCACATGGTTGGGGTAGCGAGAATTTTCAGATATCAAAACGAGGTCACGGGTCAAAAAAGTTTGGGAACCCCTGCCCTAGATTATTTTCCAGGCGGGGTGCAAAGGTCCCCCTTGCACCAAAACTGTCAATTCCAACCATGGGTTGGGGGGAAGGGCCACAATAGTAACAGAACATTGCCTTTACTCCTCTATCGCCCTATGAAGAATCCAGATTTTACATCTGGCCCGCAAGCGAAAGAGTTAACCCAACCAAACCTACATGTACAGTACCTCAATCAATCTCCCCAACTACCTCATACCCCAGTAAACTGACTCGGTACCGGTACTGTTTGTATATAGCCTCTTTATTGTTATTTTATTGTGTTGTTTCATTGTGTTATTATTTTGTTTTTATCTATTACTTCATTTTCTTACTTTTAAACTGCATTGTTGGGAAAGGGCTCGTAAGTAAGCATTTCACGGTAAAGTCTACACTTGTTGTATTCGGCGCATATGACAAATGAAATTAGATTTTGATTTGAAGATGGAGTTCTTCTAGGGCCCAAACTAATTGGGGCAATCATTAATCACACTCTGTCTGCGAGGTGCTAATTATAACACATACACATGCGAAGAGGCACTGCTGATAGGCTTTCATGATTAGATCAAACACAAGAAAACATACAAATTGAGTCAAGATCCACTAGTCAGAGTTGAAAGGTGAGAGGTCAGCGCTAAGAGACCAATGAGTCTTAGAAATACACAAAAATAAACTAGAATCAAATGAAGAAAAACTTTAAAACCCTGTTCATTGTTTTTCTAAATATATTAGTGTATGAGTCTATGGGCCGGATTTCCAGACACAGATTAAGCCTTTCTAATCTGATTTGAAATACAGACCAAAGCATATAGGCCTGCATACATAACGCTGTGTCACTCAGTGTTTGCTGTGTTAATGTGTCACTCACAAAGGGTCATAAGTACCCCTGGTGCCAGGCTGCCAGTGTTGCACGGTATACCGAAACTTTAGTACTTTTTCGATACTAGAACATAAAAAATGGTTCGGTACTAGAATTGTTGTTACTTTCGGTATTTCTGTCAAATGTGTCTCACTTTGTCTACTGATTGAGAGAGGATCGGGTCTGTCTATCAGCACAGCCGATGTCCCCTTATAGCACGAGAGGCCGTGCCTGCTCCACTTACACATTGCTAGCTCTAGCCTGCCATGAGGAACCACTGAACTCACTGGGAGTCTGGGCTGCGTCACCACTCATGCTGCACAGAAGTTAACACACTTGAACAGTGGAGGCTGCTGAGGGGAGGACGGCTCATAATAATGGCTGGAACGGAGCGAATGGAATGGCATCATACACATAGAAACCATAGAAACCATAGAAACCATAGAAACCATGTGTTTGATACCATTCCACTCATTCCGCTTCAGCCATTACCACGAACCCGTCCTCCCCAATTAAGGTGCCACCAACCTCCTGTGCACTTGAATAATGCAACATGGTATGTAGAAATGTTGAAACTGTTAATTACTGTTCCTAAAACAATGTCCAGCACAGGCTAGAACACTACAATGCAAGAAGGTACCGGTAACTTTCCTTGCTTACAGCTAAAGCCAACATCAATTCACTACCCTAGTACCTTGTTGATTACAAAGCTGATTGTAGTCCCCTGTAGCTCAGTTGGTAGATCATGGTGCTTGCAATGCCAGGGTTGTAGGTTCGTTTCCCACGGGGGACCAGTATGAAAATGTATGCACTCACTAACTGTAAGTCGCTCTGGATAAGAGCGTCTGCTAAATGACTGAAATGTAATTGTCAGCAAAAACGTTATTAATTAACTTTGTCTCTCCCAGTCAAGATCATCTTTGCTCAAGCCTCAAACTGTGTGTGAATGATGTCATGGGTCTTAAAGAGACAGCACACTCTTTTATAAAAAAAATAGATTGCTTCTTCTATGCAAATGTTGTTCATCAGTACAATAAAATAAGTCCCAAATGGAAGGTAAACAGATTGTTTTTCATCTGTAGCCTCATAAAATCAGCCAAAACAAGCTCAATAACTCAATGCATGCACACACTATTGAATATGCATTCTCCTGTATTGTGAATAGGCCTAGGATACATCTTGATTTACCCAGTTGCTCAATAGAGATTTACCATTCAAATAATGTATTACCATTATGTTGTTGTGTAGTTAGATCAAGTCAAATTGATTGTATGATTGTATAACTGATTAATCAATGCATACATTCAAAAGTTTAACATTTCCAATGTAAAGATATGAAACTCAAAAGATCTATCTGGATCAAGTGCCATTCTGTGACTTTGGTTAATACGCCTTCTTTTTTTGCCGTGGTATCGTTTTGGTATCAAGTATCGTGATGGCATCGAGTATCGTGATAATAAACCAGGTATCGGTATCGAAGTCAAAATTCTGGTATTGTGACACTACAGGCCGCTAGATGTATCATAAGGAGCTCAGGTGCATGACGTCTACACACCCTGACACGAGGTGGCAAACGGGAACAGCATGGCTAGGTAAGACGAGAAACATTGATCTCTGTCTCACCTCTATCCTCACTCTAGTTCTGTCCCTAACCCTGAGGCTGGAACACACTAGCCTCTGAATAACGGCTAAGCAGTCAGATCATTCTCCAATTGCATACTATTACATATTACTTACTCAGCACATCCCTGCCTATTTGGGTGGGGAAACAGACCTGTCTCTGATTCGTATGAATCTTCGACGACAGGGAGGGCGAGAGGGCTATGCCTGGGGCAGCATTTACCGATCGAGAGCCAGGGCAGCATAGATAAGGAGGCTTTTCATTCACAAAAAACAAATTCACCCAGGGGAGCTACGCTCGCACCAACTAAGTGCTCCAAGCTAAATCTAAGAACTACCCCTGACAATTTTGACAAAAATGCTAAATCATTATTACTCGCATATATTTAGCATAAACTCTGAGCTATAAACCAAATGTAACCAGCGTCTTCACATGCGCACCTCATAAATGAAAGGTGTCGGGAGAAAATAGAACTTCCAATACGGTTAGTATTAAAAAGTCCCTTGCCAGGATAACATCGTATTGTTATCCACCTTAAGACAATTATTTGATTTGCGTTACAGGCTGAAGTTTCAGTCTGGGAGAGACGTGTGTGTTGGTTGGCAATAAGCCTCACAGCTGGAAAGGCCTCCCCAATGATGCAGTAGCCTTTCATAATGAAGAATTGGAAATGCCGCAGGAGAAAGAGAACGGATTCACCCTCCCATTATCCACAGGGATCTAACACCCCGCCACCATTCCACACTATCCGACGCCGGTGTCAACAAGCATTATAAATAATTGTTCCCTGCCGCATCCTATTGTTATGATATCTGATCATACTGGAAATGGTTCCCTTTTCCCCGGCCGGTAGACGGCTGAAGGTTGATTGCATCAGCTAAAGAGTCATTATCACAATGGCACTCATAGACATATTCAAATCCACTTAGTGAAGGTGCTTCACTTTGTGGGGGATTTAGTTAGTTTTTGCCTCTCGCCTCTGTGTTTCATGTTGTGCTTGTTGTAGCGCTCCTCTCTCTATTCTCGACCTCGAAGCTGGAGAGAGGTTTGCATTTTAAGCATGTTGTTTTGATCATGCCAGCGAGGGCATCATTCCAGGTGTCTCGGGCTCTTTGACGTATGGAATACTTGAGATGTTGTTCTCCTTGCCGATTTGAACAATCTCAGAGACTTCCGACTGATTTTCTCAACATGTCAATGATTTATCTGCCAGCCTTTACTCTGGGGCAGGGTGTGATTTACAGGGGAGCCAGGGGGGGCTCATCTCACATTAGCTCCCTAAATGCAGCAAAAGTCCAACTTTGAGGGGGGGGGGGGTCTCTAAGTAATGCTAATTTAACCATTCTCCTATTTGTTTAAAATGCAGTGGTAAATATGTTTTATAGTGGTAAATATGAAAATAAAAGCTTCCAAATGAAATAAACAGCCCCAACTCTCTGTCAAGGTTAAAACCATTTATTTCTAGGTGGTTGCACAAACAGTCTCCCTGTTCACAGCGCTGTCCACTCAGTAGTGCTGAATTTCGGCCTCAGCTGAGCTCCCTTTAACGCATAGATTTTCCTTTGTACTTGCTAATTTTCTTTATTTGTTTGCCATGTGCCCTTGATAAAAATAGTGATTTGTTTGACAATCAGATGAAAGCATCATGGCTGGTTGTGTTCATGTGACATTAAAAGGTAATTCATTTTTACCATATAAATTACGTCTTTATTATTAGGGATGTAGCTCAGTTGGTAGAGCATGGCGTTTGCAACGCCAAGGTTGTGGGTTCGATTCCCACGGGGGGCCAGTATGAAAAAAAACAAAAAAAGATATATATATATAATAATAATGTAAGTCGCTCTGGATAAGAGCGTCTGCTAAATGACTAAAATGTAAATGTAATTAGGCAAGCGCCTGCACCCAATAGAGACCCCCCCGAATGTCAAGGTGTAATTCGCACTCTGCTCTGGGGGGGATGATCTAAGCGTTTCACTATGTTGACAGCTTGAACAGTGATTGACATTGCACCACTGTACGGTTGGTCTACCATCATCATAATCATAACTTAAGAAGGGGGAAAATATATGTCAATGTATGCTTAAAATACTGCACACTTGAAAAGACAAGTAAATTGCATCAACTTTGGACTTATTAGAAAAGCAAATCAATTGCATCAACATAAATTCATTATGCAACTCTCTGAACGACAGATTCCGAGGGATGCTGAGATCACGTTGAAGCGTGCTGCTGGAATTGGGGTCAGTGGTTTATAATGCAGGGACACTCATCGATTGGAATTGGCATGGAGGCACGGATCAATAGGCCTGATCCCTCTCAGTTGATCTTAGAGTGCCAAGGTGCCAGGTGAAAAATGATCCATTAGAAGAATGAGAACCCGACTCTGCTGAATGCATTAAGTCATTGTCCTAGTCCTCTGGATCTCTGTGTTTTGAGTGGTATTGACTTCTCTATGGTCTATTAACTATAATCGACAGCTTTGAATAACCTTAGATGCTATTTCATTTGCTGTGCACTGTCTGAAGTATTTTTATCTAAACATACACCTCAAGTAACCTAATTTCCAAAATACCACAATGGTGGCGATTCTTAAATGTATTATCGGGAATATATTTCTACAGACAGGAAGCTTGCTACACAAAATAAACTGAATAAATTAACTTTTCTCAGTCCCTCCAGGATTTGCAGCGATTTTTTGTAATATTTGCAGGCAAAAAGGCTTGATTTTAATGCAACAATTCTGACATTTGCATGGCAATATGCAATGATTTTGTCCAATTTTCACGAAAATGCGCTGACGAGGGAAAACGTTTGTTGACGTGTGGATTGATTGAGCAATATTGGGCGGAAAATGTGTGGTGATCCGATTAAATTTGCAAGCCCTCTCTTTGTACTGCAGTTATGGGTCAGTTTTATGCGACAAAATTGCGATGATTTGACTGTTTTTGTTTTGTTAGAACGACTGTGAGAAGGTCACTTCTAGTGACTTTCTAAAAACACATTCTACTCCAAAATGCATGAAAATGTAAGTATCTTGACCCCATCTGAAATATACCTGATGCGTTCCACTGTACTGTGCACTCGTGGCTCTCATTCGTGCCACTGTACGTTCTGTTTGCTACAAATATACAGTGCCTTCGGAAAGTATTCAGACCCGCCTTATTGTAAAATTGATTAAATAAAAAACAATCTCATCGATCTACACACAATACATTTACATTTTAGTCATTTAGCTCTTATCCAGAGCGACTTACAGTTAGTGAGTGCATACATTTTCATACTGGCCCCCCGTGGGAATCGAACCCACAACCCTGGTGTTGCAAGCGCCATGCGCTACCAACTGAGCTACACGGGACTATACCCCATGGTCTCTGTGGTCCTCTGTAGCTCAACTGGTAGAGCACGGCGCTTGTAACGCCAAGGTAGTGGGTTCGATCCCCGGGACCACCCATACACAAAAATTTATGCACGCATGACTGTAAGTCGCTTTGGATAAAAGTGTCTGCTAAATGGCATATTATTATTATTATTTATTTACCCCATAATACCCCATAATGACAAAGCGAAAACAGGTTTTTAGAAATTGTAGCAAATGTATTACAAAATAAAAACAGAAATACCTTATTTACATAAGTATTCAGACCCTTTGCTATGAGACCATTGATTATCCTTGACATGTTTCTACAAGTCCACCTGTGGTAAATTAAATTGATTGGACATGATTTGGAAAGGCACACACCTGTCTATATAAGGTCCCATAGTTGACAGTGCATGTCAGAGCAAAAACCAAGCCATGAGGTCGAACAAATTGTCCGTAGAGCTCAGAGACAGGATTGTGTTGAGGCACAGATCTGGGGGAGGGTACCAAAAAATGTCTGCAGCATTGAAGATTCCCAATAACACAGTGGCCTCAATCAGTCTTAAATGGAAGAAGTTTGGAACCACCAAGACTCTTCCTATAGCTTGCCGCCCAGCCAAACTGAGCAATCAGGGGAGAAGGACCTTGGTCAGGGAGGTGACCAAGAACCCAACTGCCACTCTGACAGAGCTCCAAAGTTCTTCTGTGGAGATGAGAGAACCTTCCAAAAGGATAACCATCTCTGCAGCACACCACCAATCAGGCCTTTATGGTAGAGTGGCCAGACGGAAGCCACTCCTCAGTAAAAGGCACTCGACAGCCCGCTTGGAGTTTGTCAAAAGGCACCTAGAGGACACTCAGACCATGAGAAACAAGATTCTCTGGCCAAGCGTCACGTCTGGAGGAAACCTGCCACCATCCCTATGGTGAAGAATGGTGGTGGCAGCATCATGCTTTGGGGATGTTTTTGGGGAGACTAGTTAGGATCGAGGGACAGATGAACGGAACAATGTACAGAGCGCTCAGGACCTCAGATTGGGGCGAAGGTTCACCTTCCAACAGGACAACGACCCTAAGCACACAGCCAAGACAACGCAGGAGTGGCTTCGGGGCAAGTCTCTGAATGTCCTTGAAAGGCCCAGCCAGATCCCGGACTTGAAGCCAATCCAACAGAGCTTGAGAGGATATGCAGAGAAGAATGGGAGAAACTCCCCAAATACAGGTGTGCCAAGCTTGTAGCGTCATACCCAAGAAGACTCAAGGCTGTAATCGCTGCCAAAGGTGCTTCAACAGAGTACTGAGTAAAGAGTCTGAATACTTATGTAAATGTGACATTTCAGTTTTTTATTTGTAATAAATTTGCAAACATTTCAAAAAACCTGTTTTTGCTTTGTCATTATGGGGTATTGTGTGTAGATTGATTAGGGGGAAAAAATGATTTAATCCATTTTAGAATAAGGTAGTAATGTAACAAAATGTGGATAAAGACAAGGGGTCTGAATACTTTCCGAATGCACTGTATGTTGTAACTTGTCACTCTGATCTTAAAGGGATAGTGCGAGATCTTTCTAGTTACCCAAAGTTAGATGAACTCATGAATACTATTTTTCTGTCTCTGTTTGCAGTTTGAAGGAAGTTGAAGCTAGTTTTGTGAGCCATTGCTAACTAGCATTAGCGCAATGTTTTGAAGTATATTAGAACAGCTAGCATGAAGTCTACAGGAATAGCTAGCAAGCATAGCAATTGCACTAACACTAGTTAGCAACGTCCTTCAAACTGCATTCAGAGCCATAAAAGTGGTATCCATGAGTTTATCTGACTCTGGGTAAGAAGGAAAAGGGCTTAACACTAGAACCGCCTGGCCTTTCAGCCTATAAGTACCCGCTAGAGAACGTTGCCCGGCGTCTCTTTAGCATACGCATCAGATGCATATCAACCCGCAAGGAGCAGCAAACATAAGCACCAACGCTTGAAAAATAGTGCATAAACTATTGTAAAGGATTAATTGCTTGAAAATATATCAATACAAAAAATAGCAATAGAGTAAAGGATATGTTTTGTATAGTTCGACAAAGTCCTAGAAAAAACGTAGGCCTATAGCCTATTTTCGTTTCCCTTACAATAAAAACATTTGATCAACTTTAGGTTATAGTAAAGTACAGTTACAGCTTCTTTTGACAACGATAATAATAATATAACCAGCCAGGTGCACAGGTGAAATTATTTGCTGTATTCCTAAACAAAAGCACCAGCGCATGAACAATTGTAAAGAATGATTTGCATAAATAAATATATACTGTATTCATGACGAGATATAAAAACAGTAATTTGTAACTGTATGTTGTACTCAGTGTCTGATTTGACTCTCTGAGAGGAAATTATATACCATTTCCAGCCTTTCATAATAAAATAATTAGACCACCCACAATTCTTCATTATCATAACTCTATTGTTAAAAAAAAAATGTTTTGTCATTTAGCAGACATTCTTATCCAGAGAGACTTACAGGAGTAATTAGGGTTAAGTGCCTTGCTCAAGGGAACATCGACAGATTTTTCACCTAGGGGATTAGAACCAGCGACGTTTCGGTTACTGGCACAACGCTCTTAACCACTAAGCTACCTGCCGCCCCCAGAGCCATTGATGACAGAATAGCATATTTTAATTTTAAGTTTATTATGTTATTAGTTTTTTCTTAGTAGCCAAAGCAACGTTGCCACGTGAGTGGTCATGTGCTGAATGCATGGACAGCGTAGATATTCTTGGAAAAAAGACATTTGGAAATAGAGCTGCACCTCTTGAATTTTGAGAGTTTTTTGACAAAGGTAAGTGTCATAGAAATTGCAGAATATGCTCTTTCTGATACTATATAGAAATACAATTGTTTACCTGCATGTGACTCTGAAGGAGGATTTGATAAAGTGATGCTCCTTTCCCTGCATCTGTAAATTACTAGATGTGCCCATCTCTTCATGTAAAATATGACAATTGATGAGCCTAATTTTGTCACTCATCAGATTATTGTCAATTTAATCTTGTCTATAGGCTTACTCTTATTATGTGTGAAATTAGTTTTGGTATAGTTTAGGTGTAGTTTTGATGGGGCGGCTGTGCAGGCTGACTGGCATGTTTCATGCTCATCAACTTGGATAAAGTCAAGGATATGTTTTGCATTATTCTGAAGGCCTACTGTGACATGTAGCATGTTTTCTTTTTCCCTTACAATACATTAGATTAGTAATAGAATTACAGTAAACAGTCCTGTAACAGCTTCTTTAAAGTAAAACGTAAAATAGAATGGTATCAACCCGGTCAAATTATTAACATGAGCACCAACGCTGATAAATATGCATAACACAAACTCATCATTACACTATAGTCCTTCTAAATTAAATCAACCTCTTCACCCTCCTTATCATCCAGTTAGGCCTAATTTAAAATAAATTGTGAAGTAAGGTGCACAATTATCGCCCATTCATCCATTTGTCATTCATTCAGTGGGGAGAGAGAGAGACACATTAGCGCCTAGCTGGGTACCAACATCCTACAGCACATTGTCTTGGTGGGTTAAGTTGGGAATAGGTGTGAAAAAAACAAACACGTAAAAAGGTGCTAAATACTTTTCTGTTTGTGATTTAAAAATTCTGACAAATGAGCAGTGCAAAATACAAACATTTAGGAAAAGTCAGGGAAGGAGCCGTACATCGTTTTTTTGGGAGGTGAGTTTTTTTATCTACCAAATCAAACGTCAGTGGCCGTTGGCCATTGGCGGTTCTAGTGTTAATTGCCAAAATCTCGCACTATCTCTTTAAAAGCGAGTCTCGGCAGAAATATATATATAAAAAATTATAATACCTTTTTTTACATCATATATTTTGGAGTGGCGGCAACGATTTAGCAGCTGCGAATATAGGGGAAACACTGTGACATTACAGTCCTCTATTGTGGTTAAAGATTCCCTTGATTGGAATTTTAACCACAGATGGACCTGCACTCTCATCAATCTCTGTGTTCAACAGCAGGGATTGTGACTAAACAATCGTCAACATCTGGTGGACTGCTGCAGTCACCTAGTGTGCTAAGTAAGGCTTCCACCTGACATAACAGCCAGACACAGACACACACATATGATGTTGGATTATCTCCCGCCTTCACACGTCACTGTGCATATGGCAGGCGCATCAAACGATGACACCTTGAATATCCACACAGACGTTCTTTTCCCTCAGTATTTCTATGAATATCCTTAATTTTTTTCCATTCCTACTTTTAATGACTATCCTTTCTAAGCTTTCCTTACGTGTTTTATTACTACCCTTTATTAGCTTTGAGAGATGCTAGAGAAAGCGGTTGGTTGGAAAGTTGCCCTGCAGGTGTAGCGCTAGTGGCGTAGAGTGTTATGAAATGCAGAAACAATTCCGTGCCCTTGGTGCCTCGTAGCTGATATCAAAAGTCGCTCTGCCTTGAATATGATGTAGTGCTGCCTCAAGAGACTTGATGTGTCAAGCATGTGCAGAGGGGCCTTTTGAACTGCTCAATATAACTCTGCCAACTGTACATGTAACATTACACAGCACAGGTTAACATAGTGAGATATGAGTGTGGGAGAAATGTGAGAGAAATACATTATAACGGAATATTGTACACAAGAGGGTGATTTGTTTTGGAGAGAGAAACAGTGCAGAGCTATATGGATTAATGGACCAAAATATCACTGGGAAACAAACAAACAAACATGAAAGCGAGCAAACATGTGGGTCCCTGAGAGGATATTTATGAGTTGGTGACTGACTTCATACAGTTCACAACACTCTTAGCGCTCTCCGTGAAAGCAGGAGGGTGGGGAGAGAGAAAAAATAAACCTCTAACTTCACCCTTATTAAGTCAAGATTAGAAAAAGAGACAGAGTGGAAAAAAGCCAAGGAGAACATATTCATTCTTGTTTTGACCTATTTCGAGTCTTTTCATCTCTAACGTTTCATCTTCATCTCTCCTTGCTTGCCTATTCTTACGGAATTTTGGCAATGAGGCCCTTTATAACATCCTCAGAGTCAGTTGAACTCGTGGATACCATTTTTATGTCTCTGCGCGCATTTTGAAGGATGTTGCTAAGTAGCGCTAGCGCAATTGCTTACTAACTAGCATGCTAGCAGATACGCATAGACTTCTAGTCATTGCACTAACGCTAGTTAGCATTGGCTTGCGAAGCTACTTCTAACTTCCTTCATACTGGACACAGATACATACAATTGGTATCCACATGTTCAGCTGACTCTGGGGAAGTAGATAAAGGCCTCCTTTCCAAAATCCCGAAGTATACTTTTAAAGTGGAACTGGAGCATTTTAGCAACATGAAATCTTATTAAAATCTGTTCATATACACCACCAGGAAGAATATGACACTTTTTTTTAACGCTTTCTGACAAGCGAGCACTTATACTAAACAAAGCGGGCGTGGATCAGAAAACCAGTCAGTATCTGGTGTGACCACCATTTGCCTCATGCAGTGCGACACGCATAGAGTTGATCAGACAGTTGATTGTGGCCTGTGGAATGTTGTCCCACTCCTCTTCAATGGCTGTGCGAAGTTGCTGGATATTGGCGGGAACTGGAACACACTGTCGTATACATTGATCCAGAGCAACCCAAACATGCTCAATGGGTGACATGTCTGGTGAGTATGCAGGCCATGGAAGAACTGGGACATTTTCAGCTTCCAAGAACTGTGTACAGATCCTTGCGACAAGGGACTGTGCATTATCATGCTGAAACATGAGGTGACGGTGGCGGATGAATGGCACGACAATGGGCCTCAGGATTTCGTCAGGGTATCTCTGTGCATTCAAATTACCATAGATAAAATAAAATTGTGTTCGTTGTCCGTAGCTTATGCCTGCCTGCCCATACCATAACCCCCACCACCGCCATGGGGCACTCTGTTCACAACGTTGACATCAGCAAACCGCTCGCCCACACGATGCCATACACGTGGTCTGCGGTTGTGAGGCCGGTTGGACGTACTGCCAATTCTCTAAAAAAACGGCTTATGGTAGAGAAATTAACATTAAATTATCTGGCAACAGCTCTGGTGGACATTCCTGCAGTCAGAATGCCAATTACACGCTCCCTCAAAACTTCAGACATCTGTGGCATTATGTTGTGTGACAAAACTGCACATTTCAGAGTGGCATTTTATCGTCCCTAGCACAAGGTGCACCTTTGTAATGATCACACTGTTTAATCCGATTTTTGATATGCCACACCTGTCAGGTGGATGGATTATCTTGGCAAAGGAGAAATGCTAAAAGGAATGTAAACAAATGTGTGTACCACATTTTTGAGAAAAAAGCTTTTTGTGTATATGGAACCTTTCTGGAATCTATTATTTCACCTCATGAAACATGGGACCAACACTTTACTTGTTGCGTTTATATTTTGGTTCAGTATTGATATGGTCATTTTCACATTTTCATAAATTCTTAGAATGTTTGGGAATTATGTATACTAAGGCATTTGTGAAAATTCTATAGCAATATAGAGTGGGAAAGTGGCTGTGCGTTTGGACAATTAATAGGCACTGCAGTAAATAAAACCTAATTAAAACATCTGTCTCGTTCATGACCGGAGTCTACGCAGACCGGTGCACCATAGCCAAACAGAGCTATAGTAGGCCTTTATGCAAACAAGCAATTTGCCACACAGGCCTGTCATCATTCACTTTGAAATGGACTGTGTGTTTTCAGGCTGTTGCAACAGCGTGACTTCAGATCATTAGAAAGCATTCGCCAAAAGCCACAAAATACACCTGAATGGACTTCTGCAAATATGTAAACACCACGGGAGTCCTCTTACATTTGGGAACTTTCCAGTCCTATTGATCAAACAACCATGAAAATGTATGCTCTCTCTCCCTCAGTTATGCACATCAACAACAACAAGATCAACAACTAATGCTAGCCAGAGCAAGATTAGCTAAAAATCTATCTAATGAAGGAACATTAGATAAACCCTCTCAAACTTTTTCAGCTATTTGGCCGTCAAAATTGCACTGATAAACGACGGGGAATTGTAGCCTACTCGTCCTTCTGCAGCTTGACTGAATAAAGTTGGCTAGCTTCAGCTTGCTAGCTAGCTACTTCCAGACACAAATGAGAGAACTCTGACCATTTTACTCGCCCTAGCAGAGTTGGTTAGCTAGGCTGTTTACATGTTATCTAGAGCGTTCATGACTATAACTTTTTTTGCTTACATTTACTGACAACGGTCATATTCCACGGGTGTTGCACATACGTCAATTAATCAGTTATTCTACGCTCTGGCAATCTCAAATGAGTGTGCTCTGAAATCCGAGTAGATAGCCAGAGTGAATTTGCGAAAGAAAGAGATACACTACATGGACAAAAGTATGTGGACACATGCTCGTCAAACATCTCATTCCAAAATCATGGGCATTAATATGGAGTTGGTCCCCCCTTTGCTGCTCTAACAGCCTCTACTCTTCTGGGAAGGCTTTCCACTAGATGTTGGAACATTGCTGTGAGGATTTGCTTCCATTCAGCCACAAGCGCATTAGTGAGGTCGGGCACTTATGTTGGGTGATTAGACCTGATTCGCAGTCGGCATTCCAATTAATCCCAAAGGTGTTCGATGGGGTTGAGGTCAGGGCTCTGTGCAGGCCAGTCAAGTTCTTCCACACCAATCTCGACAAACCATTTCTGTATGGACCTCGCTTTGTGCACGGGGGCATTGTCATGCTGAAACAGAAAGGGCCTTCCCCAAACTGTTACCACAAAGTTGTAAGCATAGAATCTTCTAGAATGTCATTGTATACTGTAGCGTTAAGATTTCCCTTCACTGGAACTAAGGGGCCTAGCCCGAACCAGGATAAACAGCCCCAGACCATTATTCCTCCTTCACCTAACTTTATAGTTGGCACTATGCAATGTGGCAGGTAGCGTTCTCCTGGCATCCGCCAAACCCATATTTGTCCGTTGGACTGCCAGATGGTGAAGCGTGATTCATCACTACAGAGAACGCGTTTCCACTGCTCCAGAGTCCAAAGACGGTGAGCTTTACACCACTCCAGCCAATGCTTGGCATTGCGCATGGTGATCTTAGGCTTGTGTGCGGCTGCTCGGCCATGGAAACCGATTTCATGAAGCTCCCGGCGAACAGTTTTTGTGCTGACGTTGCTTCCAGAGGCAGTTTGGAACTCGGTAGTGAGTGTCGCAACCGAGGACAGGCGATTTTTACGCGCTACGTGCTTCAGCACTAGGCGGTCCCGTTCTGTGAGCTTGTGTGGCCTACCACTTCGCGGCTGAGCCATTGTTGCTCCTAGTTGTTTCCACTTCACAATAACAGCACTTACAGTTGACCGGTGCAGCTCTATCAGGGCAGAAATATGACGAACTGACTTGTTGGAAAGGTGGCATCCTATGACGGTTCCACGTTAAAAGTCACTGAGCTCTTCAGTAAGGCCATTCTACTGCCAATGTTTGAAGATTGCATGGCTGAAATAGCCGAATCCACTAATTTGAAGGGGTGTCCACATACTTTTATGTACGCTAACTGGATAACAGTTGTTCAAGTTCTTGCTAGCTAATCAAATGAGACCTGCATCTCTAGCTGTGTATAGCCACCGAAAAAAGATATGAGGGGAAAAAGTCAGTAACTCACCAACTTCTCCAATGACATGACCTGGCATCCTCCTAGCAGCTAGCTAGCTAAAGCTATGCTCTGTGTTTTTAGCTTACTACATAAATAGGTACGGTAGCCTTTTAGCCACGTTATGACTGACTTGTGATCATTGCCCTTGTTAGTTTGTATTGACATTCCCAGCCTTAGTTACATTTGTCAGTTTTTGTCCAAAATATTTAGTCATTTAAACTGAAACAGTGCAATCCCGAATGGAGGCAGCAAACAATGTACCAGGCCAGCTATGATTTGACAACCTGATAGCAATATCTTTTGGACTACCAGGAAATGTATTGGTTAATTAAATTAATCATGCATTGAACTCCATTCTCTGTTCTGCCAACAATGCCTTAGTGTATATCATGTAATGTTGAGTCAAATATAAGCTATTTTTAAAACCGCTTATAAAGTTGGTTTTGTAGCATGATATTTTTCACTGATAAAATTATTTTCTGTTTGTTTTATATCTGCAAAGTAGTTCAAACACTGTCAGTTCCACTTTAAACTTGCCTTGTGGCGGCCACTACCCATGAAGACTAATCCTTCTTCATTGCATATATTTTCTCCTCACTGGCTAAATGAGAACTGTGTTTCAATGTAGCAGGGGGGAAGCTCGTAGTTGAGGGTGGAGGGGAGGCTTCAGGGGCGGACTGGGACCAGAAATCGGCTCTGGAATATTTAACACACCGGCACTTTATTTGCCAGATAATGATAGTTTTGCATAAGAAAGTTAGACTGGACCACTAGGCAAAAAATCAACTAGCACATTTGGCAAATGTCAGATAGTCAGTCTGCTCCTAGGAGGCTTTTATTAAGCATATAATTATGGGCAAGACAGTGTACTTTCAGCCTCACAGAAAGAGGAGGGTTTGCCCTGTCATGACCTGTGGAGAGGGGAGAGGAGCTTGGTGAACCGTCTGAAGGACCAGGGCTGTTTGACTGTTACACAGCCCATATGCCTTCTGAGGTGCATCACTTGCCTGGGTTCTTTTGTTAGAAATCTCTCTGGCTCTCTTCCTCTCTCTATTTCCCTTCCCGCTCTCTCTTTCTCTGTCTCTTCTTCCCTACCTCCTTCTATCTTTCATAAACATTTTGGACAGATTTTGGCGAGAGTGAAACCTCTCGCTTCACCTCTTCCTCTCTGTTTACACACACACACCAAGCCAATCCCCCTGCCACTCACACCAACAAAGTTGAGAGATCACCTCTCTGGCAAGCGATTTCAACTCGCTATTTGCATTTGAGGTTTGGTCCAACAGAATCGGTCATATGGACACCGAAACGCATGGAGGAGAAGTTAACCTTTCTAATGATCCCTTTTTATGCCTCAACTCCTCAAATTGCGCGCAGAGCAGGCACTAATAAAACGGGAGTATCAATGAACATCTGGAAAATTATTGCTCAGTTTGTCGTGTGCGGCATTGCGGTACCACGTACCACTAGCATCCTTTTTGCCAAAGACTGTTATACTAGCTGTCAAGTCTGTGTTTTATAAATGTGCAATAACCATAAAACACAATTATACTGTATAAGGAATTGGCAACTCGTTCTCATTCTGAGAAATAAGGTAGGCCACTTGATTTTAACATCTGAACCAGGCGGACAGGCTAGCATGCTGTTCAAACAGATGGAGACGGACAAAAGGGTGTGTTCATAACAATTCAAGTGTTCTGCCTTGTTAGCTAGCAAATTGATCCAAGTTGGCTAAACTTGAAATATAAAGATTAGCTGGATACTCACTAGCACGTGGGCTTGTGCTTGAGAGATTATGAGACCTGTGCAAATGTTCTATAATGCCTGCAACAAGAAATTAGTTAATATTAGTGAATGTGCATTATGCATGGTTCTGGTTAACAAAAGGGCGTTTTCATAGACAGCCTTGAAAGCCAGATCAGTAATTATTGCAAAAAAAGCAGGTTAAACCATTTTTATAAAAGAATGACATTATTAGTGGGCCTTATGGTTGTGGAAGGTATTTATGCCATATTGCCCAGCCCTAATTGCAAGGTACTCAACCTAACTGAAATCCATTTCAAGTCTTCACAAGTACGCCAGGGGCACCGAGACGGTGCAGCTCAACCAGGTCTATTCTATTTATGACATGCAAATGACCCTTGTCTGAAGGAAGGCACTCAGTCTGGGCGCCTTTGTGTCAAATTTCATATTCTGACTCATCTAACGAGGACATAATTCATGTAATCAATCAGCGGCCATACTAGGCTGATTACAGAGGAAAGAGGACTATAATGTCGTCTCCCCCCTTGACATTAAGCTCTTCACTGCGGACGGATGGCACCCTTCACCAAAAATACGCTCCCCTTTAAGGAATACAGGCTGATTGTCAGGCGCTTGCCTTTTAACTGCATATATAACAGTACAAACTGCCAAGGGTGATAAGGGAGAAGAGGAAGCTTTGACACTGGTTTTGATAGGAGACAAAAGACTGGCGCCCAACTTATCAGCGTTGATACATGTAGGGCGGAAGAAACAACTTCCTTTTTGTTTTGTATTCTGGACATAGTCAACTGAAATGTACAGGGCTTATTTTGGCTTCACCCAAAACAATTGACGGAACATACTATATTTTGGATAACCACTCATGTCAACTCGATTAAAAGTGCATGAGTGTTGACACCGTTTTAAGGTCCTTGCCGGGGCAGCCACCTGCTGTGGAGAGCCTGTGTGTTGCAACAAACTACACTATATATACAAAAGTATGTGGACACCCCTTCAAATTAGTGGATTCTGTGATTTCAGCCACACCCGTTGCTTACAGGTGTATAAAATCCAGCACACAGCCATGAAATCTTCATAGACAAACATTGGCAGTAGAATGGCCTTACTGAAGAGCTCAGTGACTTTCAACGTGGCACAGTCATAGGATGCCACCTTTCCAACAAGTCAGTTTGGCAAATTTCTGCCCTGATAGAGCTGCCCCGGTCAACTGTAAGTGCTGTTATTGTGAAATGGAAATGTCTAGGAGCAACAATGGCTCATCGCGAAGTGGTAGGTCACACAAGCACACAGAACGGGACCGCCGAGTGCTGAAGTACGTAGCGCGGAAAAATCGTCTGTCCTCGGTTGCAACACTCACTACCGAGTTCCAAACTGCCTCTGGAAGCAACATCAGCACAATAACTGTTCGTCAGGAGCTTCATAAAATGGGTTTCCTTGGCCGAGCAGCCGCACACAAGCCTAAGATCACCATGTGCAATGCCAAGCGTCGGTTGGAGTGGTGTTAAGCTCACCGCCATTGGACTCTGGAGCAGTGGAAACGCATTCTCTGGAGTGATGAAAAACGCTTCACCATCTGGCAGTGAATTTTAACATCCCATATAATGTGGTAACGATGAGTCAAATTCCACTTAGCCTATTGTTTTCTGGCACATTCATTTATGTTCTTTCACGCTCAGGATCCGACATTAACCATGGTCCGCTGGCCCGGGGCCAGTGAATCTCTGTCAGACCATTTAAAACAATTGAAAAGTACATGTCATGCTATTTGTATTTGAGCAATATGATTGGCCATTCATTCAAGCACCACCACGCTCCCGCAAGTCACAATACATTTGAGCACTCGAGCAGTACATGAGTTGATGTCTTCACAAAGCACACACGAGCTGTCCAGTGCAAAAAGAAGCGATCATCAATCTACTTGCTGACCTTATTTATTTTAGGGAAAGTGATTTACAAATGTAAACCTTCAATAGTGAACATACTAGCAATATGCTGTCTACTAGTGTGCAAAGAGAAAGCTACAACAAGACACCTAGCATTGGTCTTGGCTAGCCTACTGTAGCCATGTCAATATTTATTTTGGAACGTTTGTCTTAATGTCCTATTTCCAAATCTTCTCAAAATGACATACCTTAGAAACATTTTGTTTTGCAATGAATCCAATGCAATTCTAAAAAAATACAGTAATGACTTACATTGCTAAATTATATTACACAGATTGTTTTTATACATATCATAATAACCAAATTTAGCCTATTAATAGCTAAATGTAGAGAAAAAGCATGCCAACCTATAGGCCCTGCATGACCCCAATGCATATAAAAACTACACCATGTCCGGGCCAGTAGATATTCTGTAGGGGCCAGTAGATTTTTGTCCAACTGGCCCGACCGGGCCAGTGAGAACAAAAGTTAACTTTGGACCCTGGTGTGTTTCATATGCACATAAGCTATTTACTGTGATTTGATTGACGAACAACAAGCTTGACTAGTTTATAAAAGGTGTGGAACAGACTGAATAAAGTCGACCTTATATATCCTTGCCATTCATAAATCATACAGCGTAGTTATATGTTCATGGTGTCGCATCGAGACAAGTAAACTAAAGATCTCGTTTATATTTTTGATATGAATTCCATCAAGACTTGCCAGACAGTGACGTTTAAGCGAGTGACTCGTCAGTAGCCTACTAATTGCATCGGTAAGATAGCTGTTCATTTGGCTCCTTAATTTCCATACTGATATGCTTTTTGGCGATTATCTGCAAATAAATTATGAAAACATTGGATGAAGATGGTGAATCCTCCTCACTACAGGAACAGTAGGTAGGCTAGTGGAGAGACAGCCTCACTCTGGTCCAAAATAATGATACTTATGTGGTATTTTCAAAGATATTGATATAGGTCTGCTGATTTAATCAAAGTGTTGAAAATGTAGTAGTCAACTGCAGCTTTCTGTGTAGCGAAGCCCATGATCAAATCAAATATATTGGTCACATACACATGGTTAGCAGATGTTATTGCGAGTGTAGCAAAATGCTTGATTAACACCTGCTTCAGTTTTAGCCATTTAGCAGACGCTTTTATCCAAAGCAAATTACAGTCATGCATGCATACATTTTACATATGGGTGGTGCCGGGAATCAAACCCAGTACCCTAGTGGTTACAAGCGCCATTCTCTACCAACTGAGCTACAAAGGACCACAGACACAAAAATGTATGCAATTAATGCAATGCAATTCTAAACAATAGAGTATGACCTGAATTGCTCAATTATATTACAAAATGTTTTAATACATACAGTGCCTTTGGAAATTATTCAGACCCCTTGACGTTTTCCACATTTTGTTACGTTACAGCCTTATTCTAAAATTGATTAAATTGTTTTTTTCCTCATCAATGTACACACCATACCCCATAATGACAAAGCAAAAACAGGTTTTTCAAAATGTTTGCTAATTTATTAAAAATAAATAACTTAAATATAACATTTACATAAGTATTCAGACCATTTACTCAGTACTTTCTTGAAGCACCGTTGGCAGCGATTACAGCCTCGAGTCTTCTTGGGTATGACCCTACAAGCTTGGCACACCTGTATTTGGGGAGTTTATCCCATTATTCGCTGCAGATCCTCTCAAGCTCTGTCAGGTTGGATGGGGAGCGTTGCTGCACAGCTATTTTCAGGTCTCTCCACAGATGTTCGATCGGGTTCAGGTCCAGGCTCTGGCTGGGCCACTCAAGGACATTCAGAGACTTGTCCCGAAGCCACTCCTGTGTTGTCTTGGCTGTGTGCTTAGGGTCGTTTTCCTGTTGGAAGGTGAACCTTCATCCCAGTCTGAGGTCCTGAGCACTCTCGAGCAGGTTTTCATCAAGGATATCGCTGTACTTTGCCCCGTTCATCTTTGACTCGATCCTGACTAGTCTCCCAGTCCCTGCCGCTTAAAAACATCTGGGCTGTCATGTGCCTTTTACTGAGGAGTGGCTTCCTTTTTGGCCACTCTACCATAAAGTCCTGATTGGTTGAGTGCTGCAGAGATGGTTGTCCTTCTTGAAGGTTCTCCCATCTCCACAGAGGAACTGTAGAGCTCTGTCAGAGTGACCATCAGGTTCTTGGTCACCTCCCTGACCAAGGCCCTTCTCCCCCGATTTCTCAGTTTGGCCAGGTGGCCAGCTCTAGGAAGAGTCTTGGTGGTTCCAATCTTCTTCCATTTAAGAATGATGGAGGCCACTGTGTCCTTGGGGACTGTCAATGCTGCAGAAATGCTTTGCTACCCTTCCCCAGATCTGTGCCTCAACAAAATCCTGTCTCGGAGCTCTACGGAAAATTCCTTCGACCTCATGATTTGGTTTCTGCTCAGACATGCACTGTCAACTGTGGGATCTTATATAGACAGGTGTGTGCCTTTCCAAATCATGTCCAATCAATTTAATTTACCATAGGTGGACTCCAATCAAGTTGGAAACATCTCAAGGATGATCAATGGAAACAGGATGCACCTGAGCTCAATTTCGAGTCTCATAGCAAAGGGTCTGAATACTTACGTAAATAACATATTTCTGTTTTTTTGTTGTTTTTTATTAGCTAAAATTTCTATGAACCTGTTTTCGCTTTGTCATTATGGGGTATTGTGAGTAGATTGCTGAGGAAATGTTTTTATTTAATTCATTTTAGAATAAGGCTGTAACGTAACAAATGTGGAAAAAGTCAAGGGGTCTGAATACTTTCCGAAGGCACTGTACTCTTTACACGGAGGGAGTAGCATGAATTTGCACATCCCATATAATGTGAGTGAATTTTAACGTCCCATATAATGTGGTATGTTTGAAACAAATGTTTTTTTCAATCATACCTGTATTGCAGATAGCTGAGAAAATGCCTCTTAAATGGAAGCTTGAAGCCAGTGGAAGTCAGCAGACTCTTAGAGGATTATTTAAAGGCCCAGTGCAGTCAACATTTAATTTGTCCCTTATTTTATATCATATTGTACAATAGCGGATGATAGATAGATAGATAGATAGATAGATAGATAGATAGATAGATAGATAGATAGATAGATAGATAGATAGATAGATAGATAGATAGATAGATAGATAGATAGATAGATAGATAGATAGATAGATAGATAGATAGATAGATAGATAGATAGATAGATAGATAGATAGATAGATAGATGTGTCGGAGGAAACACTGTTCACCTGACGACGAGGTCAGCCTGCAGGCGGCCGGCCCGCCACAAGGAGTCGCTAAAGCTTGATGAGCCAAGTAAAGTCCCCCCGGGCCAAACCCTGCCCTAACCCGGACGACGCTGGGCCAATTGTGCGCCGCCCTATTGGACTCCCGATCATGGCCGGTTGTGATACAGCCCGGGATCGAACCTGGGTCTGTAGTGATGCCTCTAGCACTGCAATGCAGTGCCTTAGAATGCTGCACCACTTGGGAGGCCCAATTTTCAGCATTTCTATCCCCCAAAATTGATATTTTACATGGGAATCAGAATGATTGTTCAGGACCTTAAATCTACTTCTGATCATGCACCAGTACATATGTATCGCTGATTCCAACAGTATCATATCCAATCCATTTCATTACCAGCACAGTGATGCCGAAACATTGGTGTTTTACCCAATAAATTACTTGGAGTTCATATATATAGAGTGTGCGACTCGCTTTATTTATTTTTATAGCTTACAGTTTATTCACCATTAGTCACCACCTCTACACTAAATAATTTTCTCTGGGTGTGCGCCAGCTCATGCTTTTTATTAGACTACCAGCACAGGTGAAATTTCATACATTTGGATGATATAATTATGTCGCTTATCCACCCAAACAAACTTTTATTTTAACATATATCACCCTAATCTAATTGAATTTGCATAGGCCCAAGACTAAATACTCAAAGTGCTCTGAATCTCACACTCTCTCGCTCTGTATTAATTATCTTAGTCTCTGAGCCCTCTCACACTTGTTAATGAACTACAGTAATGAACTGTGCGAAATTGTGCATGTGATTAGAGTTTTGTTGAACAAGCCATTTGAGCACAGAGGCATAATGGCTCCCGATTTTAATGGTGAGATTTACGGGCTACAATTATTGCGGAGGCCCTCGCCAAAGCTTGTTCTGTGTGACTGGCATACAAGTGATATTATTTTGTGTTAATACTCCTGTAATTAAATGGCTGCTTAGAATCAGAGTGATTACTGCAGCTCCTTTCCAAATAATTGCGCTGCTTCGGATCATTGCGAGGAATTAAAAGGACTTCATTTTTTGTCCATGCATCCTAGAAGTCGGTTGGAAAGGAGTACTTTGCTTTCACTGAGGTACAACAGAGTCATTGTATGAAGACACCTCCTGTCATAGAGCACGGTCGTACAATATCTGGATATGGATAAATGCCTGCCTGTTCCATTATCCTTATAATTCCTCCTCTCCAAAACCACTTGAATTATGACGTTTGAAATTAATATTGCACATGCTTGACTACATTACAGCATTCATGTTTTGTAGATGAGGTAGAAGAGAAGGAAGCCGACCATTACACCAAGCAGTGCTGCCCATTTTATGATCCTCTCAGCATCCCATCAGATAATATCCTAGAGACGTTTAGCTGTTGATCTCCTGAACACCAAAAATTGTATTATAGCATTGGACTTATATATCAGAATACTTAGAGGGTGCACAGTGCAGGCATGCCGAGGTAGGAAACATGTTGAAAATCATGTTACAAGGCCCATGGAAAGTAATATTATGGAGCCAATGGATTTAATACATCTTCATGGCCCTGACGCCTTAAAATCCTGAACAGATGATACTCCAAACTGGAGTCCTGGAGTCTTGGACCTGCTGTCCACACCTCTATATTGACAAATTGCTAGTCAGATGCTCCGTTAGGGAACAGCTTGGGCATCTCATATCTTTATCCAACACCTTATGGGCACTCTCCCGGTTGAACCGTAACCCCTGTGCAGACGCATGAATACTGATTTATCCCTCACCCACATACTGCTGTTTCCTCATTCCAAGGATGCACTTGTAATCAAAACAGCTAGGACAATTGTTTTTACAAAATTATTTGTTTTGCTGCCTCGACTGTTTGAATTCAGTTAATGAGATGACAAATAACCCAGAGAGTTGAAGTTTGAAATAGGAGTGGTAACCTATTCTAATATTTAACTGGGCCTAATCAAAATGCTTCTATACAAACAATCTGTCAGGACACTTTCGACAGCTACCTGTCAAACAAATGTTATTTTTCTTTTAAGTAGTAACCATCAGGATTTGCCTTGAAAAGGAGGCAAAAAATATATGAGCAGAAAAGGACCACGGCTGATTCAACAGGAGTCCCTTTGGTAAATCCCAACTCTCTTCAATGACCTTCCTCAGTTACCTGGAAGTAATTCCGAACCTCGGCTGTCAATTCCGCTTCATCAGGAGTGCCATTATAAGTTATCGTTTCGACTCATTCCCCCGCCAACAACACAGGCCCGGTTACCGGCTGACCTTGATGGTCCTTGAAGTCCGAAATCTTTATCACCTTCCAAGCTCATCCGCCAGGACTCAGTCCATATCACTTTTGCTTCATATAAGACATGTGGACTTAGAAAATCGGCTGAGCTGCAACGGCTAAGATACCGAATGAGGTCTCTCTCGATCTACTACACTCAATACAGACTGACGGTTTCCTGGAAAACTAAAGGAAAAGGAGAGTTCAAGTTCATCGGTTTCGTAGAGCCATGATAGACTGGAGTGGAATGGCGGACGGATTGAGATGGGGGTTCTAACATCGAAGTAGTGAGGTTTGTCACTTGATAGGAGCCTACCACTCATTCTTTGGAGGGCTAACGAGACCCTGTGTGGTTGTATTCTCCTCCCTTCATCTGGTCTTTCTCCAAGGGCCTCAAGCCCAATCTCTCACGTTCCATCGTTTTCTCCTTCTTTCTTTTTTATCAAGGCTCACTCAGCTGTATCCATCTTATTTCAGTTCCCGGCACCCACGGGACACGTTCATTCCCCCGCGCTCTGGCTAACTGGGATTTCACCGATACCTCCTCCACAAACAGGGCCTTAAATACAGGCAGAAATAGGCTTATGCACCTGAACTGGAGACGAATGGCTTGGAGGGCTAAATGGTCTAAATGCTCTGCTAAATTATTAAACAGTAGTAATTATTTCACTTTTAAACCCTACTTACAATATAACAATAAAATCGGATAAGAAAAACTACAGTATATTGCCCCTGTAGGGAAAATTGTCTAGGACACAAAACTGTATCATGGATAATGGTTGGTTGAAAACTCAAGCCATTTATTGAGAAGAAGGAACTAAGCATTTCCTTAGGGAACTTCTCACAGTCGGGGATACTGGATAAAGGACAGCATTCTAGTGAATTGAGTACCCAGCACATCATCAAAGCAAGCCAAATAGTCAAAATATGGCTAAATACACATTTCCCTACCACATATACTCTGAGTGTACAAATTATTAGGAACACCTGGCTCTTTCCATGACCTAGACTGACCAGGTGAATCCAGGTGAAAGCTATGATCCCTTATTGATGTCACTTGTTAAATCCACTTCAATCAGTGTAGATGAAGGGGAGGAGACAGGTTAAAGAAAGATGTTTAAGCCTTGAGACAATTGAGACATGGATTGTGTATGTGTGCCATTTAGAGGTTGAATGGGCAAGACAAAATATTGAAGTGCCTTTGAACGGGGTATGGTACATTCTTTAAAAAAAGGTGCTATCTAGAACCTAAAAGAGTTATTCGGCTTTCCCCATAGAAGAACCCTTAGAATAACCATTTTTGGTTCCAGGTAGAACACTTTTGGATCCAGGTAGAACACTTTTGAGTTCCATGTAGAACCCTTTCCACAGAGGGTTCTACATGGAACCCAAAAGAGTTCTACCTGGAAACAAAAAGGGTTCTCCTATGAGGACAGCCGTGTCCTAAGAGTGTAGTAGGTGCCAGGCACACCGGTTTGAGTGTGTCAATAACTGCAACACTGCTGGGTTTTTCACACTCAACAGTTTCCTGTGTGTATCAAGAATGTTCCACCACCCAAAGGACATCCAGCCAATGTGACACAACTGTGGGAAGCATTGGAGTCAACATGGGCCAGCATCCCTGTTGAACGCTTTTGACACCTTGTAGAGTCCATGCCCCCGACGAATTGAGGCTGTTCTGAGGGCAAAATGGGGTGCAACTCAATAATAGGAAGGTGTTCCTAATGTTTTGTTCAATCAGCGTATATACTCAGGTCTTGGGTTTGCTGTGTGGCTAGTGCACCTTGTGATATGCATTTGAACATAAATATATTTCTCATTCATATAAATTATGATATAAATGGACAAGCCATTTGTCAGTAACAATGATTAAGAAGTTCCCCAGCTCGAGGAAAGAGCTTAACGTCAAATGTGCTTAAATATGGGGTGTAACGGTTCACCAAACCCACAGTTCATTATGTATTGTGGTTTTGGGGTCACGGTTAGGTTCGGTTTCAGTACAGCGGGAAAATGAAATGTCTACAGTTAATGTAGTTAATTTGTTTATTTAAGAATAATGTTGGTATTCCTGCTTCCATATATGATCATGAGTCATATAAAGCCTGTTGAGAGCACAATCAGAAATAGCAACACTTTGGATTTTCTTAAATTTAAACACATGATTACTCATCAACAATAATACTCAAATAAAGTGCAATATGCTTGTGAAATCAATATATAAACATGGCTCAGACAATGCATAGCCTATAGGCCTAATGTTTATATATATATATATATATATATATATATATATATATATTAAATGTATTCATTCGGGTTCACAGTGCAGACCGAACCGAGGTCCCGTACCAAATGTGGGTTATAAATCATATGCAGGCATCTACATCTAGCTAAAGCAATGTAATATATCCATGACTTTTTTCAGAGTGGATGTGAAAGTCACAGTGGATAAGCATTCCTCACTTTGTTTTCGCAGTGCTTTAAGAGCAGTTACAGACTCTGTAACATACTTGTGATGGATGCCTCCATCGATGAGGTGTGAGAAGCTCTAGTGCATCATGATTAAACACTTATGTGGGTGGTAGGGAATGATCCCCCCATTTGTCACTGAGTGGAGTGCCTTGGCAACCATTGGCTGTGCAGAGGACTCACATCCGTCTCGCGGGAACAGTTAGCAGGAACAGGCCAGATTGTGTGCTGTGGTAGCAGAAAGGGAAGGACTCCACTACGTGATCAGGTAGATCTGAAGCCTCTCTGATCTCCCCATGTGGCTGCTGAGAGCTGCCTCGATTCCCCAGACGCCAGCGCTAACACCTGCTTGGCCAGTTTATCAGGCTGAGAGCCTTGTTATCATGGTGGCTCATCCAAATGGTGCTAGCGCTAGCTGCCTTTAATCAGCTCAAGTAGTATCGAGTGAGGGATGTATGGATGAACATGTAGGTGAAACAAAGGTGAACATTTGAGAGGATGATGAGGCTACAAAATCCAAAAATTAGCTTTGGAGTGTTTTGAGTTGAGGGAGTTACTTTGAGAGCACAAAAGGGAGAGAAATGGGAACATATCGTGTCTAAATGTCATATTTGATACTGCTAGCAGGAGCCAGTCATTAACATGAGCAGCCATGATCCACAGAGTATCAGAGTGGGCGATTCATTAGACAAGTTCATGGAGTCACGATCTGCAGGCGAAGACGAGCATATACAATTTAATAGCCGACAGTCAACCGACCATTAAGCTTCCACAACGTAATGCATAATAAAGTAGAGACAAAAAAATACTGGACTTTGATCACTCGACTGCAAACGCCTACTGTACATTCTGTATTGGGTTACATAGCATACTAGTGTAAAAATGAGACTGTGTTGAGAAATTGATGTGACTACTATCTATGGTAATTAAGTGGGCTTTGTATTAAGACGTGTGAGTAGGTCTTTCCTCTGAAAGGATATACTGCAGACGACTTGAGACGGGACGCATAATAAAATAAGAGACACGTATTTGACTAATGAGATGTTTTAAGGGGGCATCAGTTAGAATGAAACGAATGGCCGTGACAAATTCTCACTCGGAACGATGGCGCTGGATGGAACATGGGCTGTGGGCTGATATGACAGTCTAATTGAAGGCATATTTCAGAAGGAGGAGAACAATATCTGCTCTGGGACACAGGTATTTAGCAGCGGCGGTGTCACGGGCGAGGGAAGGGAAGAAAATGATTAATACAGTCTTTATGCCGGCCTGTACGTCATTAGCTGTCCGAACTCCTGACGGGTGGGGAACATGGAGTGGTGAATCAGATCTGCAGACGCCATGTTTTATAAACTCCACTGTCTGTTAGACGGCATTGACAGGAAAGTAATTGACAAAACAAAAACCAAGGCGACGGCGCTGTTTCGGCCTGATGTCGACGGGTAAATGCGCCTATACGGCGATGTTTGAAGAGGAGGAGAAGGGTGGGGAGAGAGAAAGAGGGAGACAGATAAATGAGGCCATCGCTATAGCGGAGGAAGGTGGGGAGGAAAAGAGAAGTGGCGCCAGCTCCCTGGTGATCTGTACCTGCCAAGTCTCTGTGCTGAACAGCTGCTAGCGACTCGACGCTGGTTGAAGGTGTGCATTAGTTTACTGCCCCCCTCCCACCCCAATCCCACTATCCATAGCTCGTAATTAGATATCCACAATGTCAGTGTCAGACTTCATCTTCAACACATCTTTATGCAACCAAGATAACCAACTAAGACTTCATATCAAGTTTCTCTATACCGGTGTAGTAACAATGTAATGTTTAATAGTTTCAACATCATAATAGCATTTTGTTACATAACAATCTATTGAAATCTAATGATTATGGGATACTGGGTACAAAGCTGCAATGGCCAAAATCTAAAAAATGTCAGTTTAGTCTGTTTTGAAAGCTGTTTTTAGGTTTTCATTTCCTTGTCTATTTTTTGCTTCAGCCACACTGATGTTAAAATAATTGGACAGGTGAAAGCTAGTCCCCTAGGTAAAACCTTCCAAATAATGTTCCCGCATATTCTTTGCTTTTCCAGATCAATGCAAATGACACACTGTTTGACAAAGGAATGATGCAAGCGTTTTTTTGTTTTTGTTTTTGAGAACTTTAAGAACTGGGCAGCAGGTAGCTTAGCAGTTAAGAGCGTTGGGCCAGTAACTGAAATGTCGCTGGTTTGAATCCCTGAGCCGACTAAGTGAAAATCTGTCAATGTGCCCTTGAGCAAGCCACTTAACCCCAATTGCTCCTGTATAAGAGAGTCTGCTAAATGACTCAAATGAAACTTTACTTCCTTTGTGACACCTGAGCGCCGTTTGCACAAATGATCAGTATCCTGTCCAATATGTTGAACATGTTGAGTGAGCTGTGTCTCTCATCCAGTATCATACATTTGCAATGTTTTCCTTTTTTTTTGGTTTCCTTAAAAGCTGTCGTCTGCCACTCACACCCGCTTGCTCTATGAATGACACCTGCAGTGTGTTACAGTGCCCACCTGAATGATTGGCACCCTAGGTAAATATTAACAAAAAAGGCAGTAAAAAAAGTGCATTGTTGTTTATCAGCTTGATCTTACATAACCTTTAATTGAGTTAAAATTTTTCAAATATTATTATTATTATTAATTTTTTTAAACATGCGTGTCACAATTGGCATCCCAATAAATTCTTATGAACAAAATCGAATTTGGGATCTCTTAAGTGATCCATCCATGACTTCCTGTTTCACTGGGGTATAAATATGAGGTGACACACAGGCTAAACTCCCTTAGTCATCCATCAACATGAGCAAGGCCAGAGAACACACACATGAAATGAGACAAAAGGTTGTTGACCTTCACAAATCAGGCAATGGCTATAAAAAGATAGCTGCACGCCTGAAAATACCCGTCTCCACTATTAGGGCAATAATTAAGAAATATAAAACAACTGAGCTGTGATGAACCTGCCTGGAAGAGGGCGCAAGTGTTTTTTTGTGGCAACGCACAGTGAGAAGGATGATTCAAGTGGCAAAAACATCTCCAAAGATCACAGTTGGAGAATTGCAAACGTTACATCTTGAGGTCACCAAGTCTCCAAAACTATACTGAACAAAAATAAAAACTGAGTTACAGTTCATATAATTAAATCAGTCAATTGAAATGAATTCATTAGGCCCTAATCTATGGATTTCACATGACTAGGAATACAGATATGCATTTGTTGGCCACAGATACCTTTAAAAAAAAGGTAGGGGTATGGATCAGAAAACCAGTCAGTATCTGGTGTGACCACCATTTGCCTCATGCAGCGCGACACATCTCCTTCACATAGAGTTGATCAGGCTGATGATTGTGGCCTGTGGAATATTGTACCACTCCTCTTCAATGGCTGTGCGAAGTTGCTGGATATTGGTGGGAACTGGAACGCGTTGTCGTACACGTCGATCCAGAGCATCGCAAACATGCTCAATGGGTGACATGTCTGGTGAGTATGCAGGACATGGAAGAACTGGCACATTTTCAGCTTCCAGGAACTGTGTACAGATCCTTGCAACATGGTGCTGTGCATTATCATGCTGAAACATGAGGTGATAGTGGCGGATGAATGGCACTACAATTGGCCGAGGGATCTCGTCATGGTATCTCTATGCATTCAAATTGCCATCGATAAAATACAATTGTGTTCGTTGTCCGTAGTTTATGCCTGTCTATACCATAACCCCACCACTACCATGGGGCACTCTGTTCACAACGTTGACATCAGCAAACCACTCGTCCACAAAATGCAAAACACGCTATCTGTCATCTGCCCAGTACAGTTGAATACGGGATTCATCCATGAAGAGCACACTTCTCCAGTGTGCCGGTGGCCATTGAAGGTGAGCATTTTCCCACTGAAGTTGGTTATGACACCAAACTGCAGTCAGGTCAAGACCCTGGTGAGGACGACGAGCATGCAGATGAGCTTCCCTGAGATGGTTTCTGACAGTTTGTGCAGAAATTCTTCGGTTGCGCAAACCCACCAGTTTCATCAGCTGTCCGGGTGATTGGTCTCAGACGATCCTGGCAGTGAAGAAGCCTAATATGGAGGTCCTGGGCTGGCATGGTTACACATGGTCTGCAGTTGTTAGGCAGGTTGGACGTCCTGCCAAATTCTCTAAAATTATGTTGGAGGTGGCTTATGGTGGACATTCCTGCAGTCAGCATGCCAATTGCACGCTCCCTCAAAAACTTGAGGCATCTGTGGCATTGTCTGGTGTGACAAAACTGCACATTTTAGAGTGGCCTTTTATTTTCCCAAGCACAAGGTGCACCTATGTTATGGTCATGCTTTTTAACCCCCTAAGGTCGATGTCCCCTCCCGTAATTAGCATGATAAAAAATCCCCATGAAAATATGTCAGTTTAAGCTAGAGATATGTTTTTTTTGCATTGGATGCGTCTCAATCCACCGCATCCTCCTATGTCGCACTTGCGCATCTGTGGTGAAAGGTGACAGAGCAAGAGCAGTGTTTGTCACACCATGAGACATCCCAAAATCAGTCTTCTCACAATTTTGTCTGAACAGTTTTGGTCTACAAACTATTATGACCCCTCTATGGAAAGATGAGACTCTCACGAACATGTACATATCGGTCCTCATCTGAAGGTACCCTGGGACCAGTTGAAAAAATGAATGGAAGTACACAGTGCCTTCTGAAAGTATTCAGACCCCTTGACTTTTTCCACATTGTGTTACATTATAGCCTTATTCTAAAATGGATTTTAAAAATAAAAATCCTCAGCAATCTACGCACATTACTCTATAATGACAAAGTGAAAACAGGTTTTTGGAAATGTTTTCAAATGTATAACAAAATATAAAAAATATAAAAAGTAAAAGTATAAAGTATTCAGACCCTTTGTTATGAGACTCAAAATTGAGCTCAGGTGCATCTTGTTTCCATTGATCATCCTTGAGATGTTTGTACAACTTGATTGTAGTCCACCTGTGGTAAATTATATTGATTGGACATGATTTGGAAAGGCACACACCTGTCTATATAAGGTCCCACAGTTGACAGTGCATGTCAGAGCAAAAACCAAGCCATGAGGTTGAGGGAATTGTCCGTAGAGCTCCGAGACAGAATTGTGTAGAGGCACAGATCTGGGGAAGGGTATCAAAACATTTCTGCAGAATTGAAGTTCCCCAAGTACACAGTGGCCTCCATCATTCTTAAATGGAAGATGTTTGGAACCACCAAGACTCTTACTAGAGCTGGCCGCCCGGACAAACTGAGCAATCGGGGGAGAAGGTCCTTGGTCAGGGAGGTGACCAAGAACCTGATGGTCACTCTGACAGAGCTCTACAGTTCCTCTGTGGAGATGGGAGAACCTTCCAGAAGGACAACCATCTCTGCAGCACTCCACCAATCAGGCCTTTATGGTAGAGTGGCCAGACGGAAGCCACTCCTCAGTAAAAGGCACATGACAGCCCGCTTGGAGTTTGTCAAAAGGCACCTAAAGACTCTCAGACCATGAGAAACAAGATTATTCGGTCTGATGAAACCAAGATTGAACTCCTTGGCCTGAATGCCAAGCTTCACATCTGGAGGAAACCTGACTCCATCCCTACGGTGAAGCATGGTGTTGGCAGCATCATGCTGTGGGGATGTTTTTCAGCGGCAGGGACTGGGAGACAAGTCGGGATCGAGGCAAAGATGAACGGATTAAAGTACAGAGATATACTTGATAAAACCTGCTCCAGAGCGCAAAGGACCTCAGACTGGGGTGAAGGTTCACCTTCCAACAGGACAACGACCCTAAGCACACAGCCAAGACAACGCAGGAGTGGCTTCGGGACAAGTCTCTGAATGTCCTTGAGTGGCCCAGCCAGAACCGGGACTTGAACCAGATTGAACATCTCTGGAGACCTGAAAATAGCTGTGCAGCAACGCTCCCCATCCAACCTGACAGAGCTTAAGAAGATCTGCAGAGAAGAATGGGAGAAACTCCCCAAATACAAGTGTGCCAAGCTTGTAGCGTCATACCCAAGAAGAATCGATGCTGTAATCGCTCAAAGGTCCTTCAACAAAGTACTGAGTAAAGGGTCTGAATACATATGTAAATGTCATATTTGAGTTTTTTATTATTCATAAATTAGCAAACATTTCTAAACCTGTTTTTGCTTTGTTTTATGGGGTAATGTGTGTAGATTGATGGGGAAAAAAAAACAATTTAATCAATTCTAGAATAAGGCTGTAACGTATTTTTTTTTGGAAAAAGTGAAGGGGTCTGAATACTTTCCAAAGGCACTGTATATGGAGACTGTTTAATGCCAAAAATATGGGGTTAAATACATGTAAATCTAATCAAAATCAAATACATTTTTATTTGCCACATGCGCCGAATACAACAGGTTACCGTGAAATGCTTACTTACAAGCCCTTAACCAACAATGCAGTTTTAAGAAAATAGATTTAAGAAAATATTTACTAAATAAACTAAAGTAAAAAAATAAATAAAAAGTAACAATAAATAACAATAAAGAGGCTATATACTGAGTCAATATGCGGGGGTTGTCACACCCTGGCTCTGGGACTCTATATGTTGAGCCAGGGTGTGTTCATTCTGTTGTGTTTATTTCTATGTTGGCTAGAGTGACTCCCAATCAGAGGCAACGAGTGTCAGCTGTCGTTGGTTGTCGCTGATTGGGAGCCATATTTAAACTGTCTGTTTTCCCTTTGTGTTTGTGGGTTCTTGTTCCGTGTTGGTCATTGTTACCGTGGACTTCACGAGTCGTTTCTTATTTTGTTTATTGGTGTCTATTATCACTAAAGATAATAAAGTATAAACATGTTCGTTCATCACGCTGCGCCTTGGTCTATTCCTTACGACGATCGTGACAGAAGAACCCACCATCGAAGGACCAAGCAGCGTGTCCAGGAGCAGGCAGCCTGGACATGGGAGGAGATATTGGACGGGAAAGGGTCCTGGACCTGGGAGGAAATCCTGGCCGGGATGGATCGCCGGCCATGGAGTGAGACTGTAGAGAGGCGACGGAGAGAGGAGCAGCGGCGCCAAACGGGTCAACGTCGGACAGGCGAGAGGCAACCCCAAGACATTTTTAGGTGGGGGCACACGGCATGGACGACGGGGCTGACGGAGGCAGACAAGGGGCGAGTTCAGAGGGCCACCAGGTTACGGGAGCCATTGGTGAGAAGGGGGAAGGAAGATGTAGGGGCACGGCGAGAGGTACTGGGGTGTATTGCCAGTCCGGTCCGGCCCGTTCCTGATCCCCGCTTAAGGCCGGTGGTGTGTGTTCCCAGCCCGGCCCGGCCTGTTCCTGCTCCCCGCACCAAGCTAAGGGTGCGCGTCGCCAGCCCGGTCCGGCCTGTCCCTGCTCCACGCACCAAGCCTACGGTGTGCGTCGCCAGCCCAGTCCGGCCTGTTCCTGCTCCACGCACCAAGCCTACGGTGTGCGTCGCCAGCCCAGTCCGACCCGTCCCTGCTCCACGCACCAAGCCTACGGTGTGCGTCGCCAGCCCAGTCCGGCCTGTCCCTGCTCCACGCACCAAGCCTACGGTGTGCGTCGCCAGCCCAGTCCGGCCTGTCCCTGCTCCACGCACCAAGCCTACGGTGTGCGTCGCCAGCCCAGTCCGGCCTGTCCCTGCTCCACGCACCAAGCCTACGGTGTGCGTCGCCAGCCCAGTCCGGCCTGTCCCTGCTCCACGCACCAAGTCTACGGTGCGCGTCGCCAGCCCGGCCCGGCCTGTTCCTGCCACTCGCACCAAGTCTACGGTGCGCGTCGCCAGCCCGGCCCGGCCTGTTCCTGCCACTCGCACCAAGCCAGGGGTGCGAGTCGTCAGCCTGGTCCGGCCCGTTCCTACTCCACGCACCAAGCCAGGGGTGCGCATCGTCAGCCCGGCCCGGCCTGTTCCTGCCACTCGCACCAAGTCTACGGTGCGCGTCGCCAGCCCGGCCCGGCCTGTTCCTGCCACTCGCACCAAGCCAGGGGTGCGAGTCATCAGCCTGGTCCGGCCCGTTCCTCCTCCACGCACCAAGCCAGGGGTGCGCGTCGTCAGCCTGGTAAGGCCCGTTCCTCCTCCACGCACCAAGCCAGGGGTGCGCGTCGTCAGTCTAGCACAACCCGTGCCTGGGTCACCGGTGCCTGGTAAGGTACTTTTATTTTTTATTTCACCTTTATTTAACCAGGTAAGCCAGTTGAGAACAGGTTCTCATTTACAACTGCGACCTGGCCAAGATAAAGCAAAGTAGTGCAATAAAAAACAACACAGAGTTACATATGGGGTAAAAAAACATAAAGTCAGAAATACAACAGAAAATATATAATAATAATAATAATATGCCATTTAGCAGACGCTTTTATCCAAAGCGACTTACAGTCATGCGTGCATACATTTTTTTTTTATATATATATACAGTGTGTGCAAATGAAGCAAGTTATGGAGGTAAGGCAATAAATAGGCTATAGTGCAGAATAATTACAATAGTATTAACACTGGAATGCTAGATGTGCAAGAGATTATGTGCAAATAGAGATACTGGGGTGCAAAAGAGCAAAATAAATAACAATATAGGGATGAGGTAGTTGGGTGGGCTAATTTCAGATGGGCTGTGTACAGGTGCAGTGATCGGTAAGGTGCTCTGACAACTGATGCTTAAAGTTATTGAGGGAGATAAGAGTCTCCAGCTTCAGAGATTTTTGCAATTCGTTCCAGTCATTGGCAGCAGAGAACTGGAAGGAATGGCGGCCAAAGGAGGTGTTGGCTTTGGGAATGACCAGTGAGATATACCTGCTGGAGCGCAGACTACGGGTGGGTGCTGCTATGGTGACCAATGAGCTAAGATAAGGCGGGGATTTGCCTAGCAGTGATTTATAGATGGCCTGGAGCCAGTGGGTTTGACGACGAACATGTAGTGAGGACCAGCCAACAAGAGCGTACAGGTCACAGTGGTGGGTAGTGTATGGGGCTTTGGAGACAAAACGGATGGCACTGTGATAGACTACATCCAATTTGCTGAGTAGAGTGTTGGAGGCTATTTTGTAAATGACATCGCCGAAGTCAAGGATCGGTAGGATAGTCAGTTTTACGAGGGCATGTTTGGCAGCATGAGTGAAGGAGGCTTTGTTGCGAAATAGGAAGCCGATTCTAGATTTAACTTTGGATTGGAGATTCTTTATATGAGTCTGGAAGTTGAGTTTACAGTCTAACCAGACACCTAGGTATTTGTAGTTGTCCACATACTCTAGGTCAGACCCGTCGAGAGTGGTGATTCTAGTCGGGTGGGCGGGTACCGGCCAACTACTCCACTACGGAGCTGAAGCTAACCGCTCCTGCTACGTCCAGTTCAGCTCCAGCCAGCGGGGCCAGACTGGACCAGGGGCGCTATGGGGGGTTTATTGGAGGGTGGTGGGCAAGGCCGGAGCCAGAACCGCCGCCGAGGAGGAATGCCCACCCAGCCCTCCCCTGTTTTGTTCAAGTTGAGGCGCGGTCGCAGTCCGCGCCTTTAGGGGGGGGGGGTACTGTCACACCCTGGCTCTGGGACTCTATATGTTGAGCCAGGGTGTGTTCATTCTGTTGTGTTTATTTCTATGTTGGCTAGAGTGACTCCCAATCAGAGGCAACGAGTGTCAGCTGTCGTTGGTTGTCTCTGATTGGGAGCCATATTTAAACTGTCTGTTTTCCCTTTGTGTTTGTGGGTTCTTGTTCCGTGTTGGTCATTGTTACCGTGGACTTCACGAGTCGTTTCTTGTTTTGTTTATTGGTGTCTATTATCACTAAAGATAATAAAGTATAAACATGTTCGTTCATCACGCTGCGCCTTGGTCTATTCCTTACGACGATCGTGACAGGGGTACAGGTTAGTCGAGGTAATTTGTACGTGGGGGGGTGTGATAGGCACTTCAGAACAAACTTATTTATGATATTCCATGTAGTGAATCTGTTATTCAATGTGTTTGTATAGGCTAATAGCAGTAAGGCCAAAAATTATTCAGCAAATACTTTTCTACTAAGGTAGCTTACAGTACAGCGTTCAATGGCTGTGATTGGAGAAAACCGATGATGGATCAACAACATTGTAGTTACTCCACAATACTAACCTAAATGACAGAGTGAAAAGAAGGAAGCCTGTCCAGAATCAAAATATTCCAAAACATGCATCCTGTTTGCAATAAGGCACTAAAGTAAAACTTTTTTTAAATGTGGCAACGAAATTAACTTCATGTCCTGAATACAAAGCGTTATATTTGGCCAAATCGAACACAACACATCACTGAGTACCACTCTTCATATTTTCAAGTATGGTGGTGGTTCCATCATGTTATGGGTATGCTTGTAATCGGCAAAGGACTAGGGAGTTTTTTGGGGGATAAAAATAAATGAAATAGAGCTAAGCAAAGGCAAAATCCTAGAGGAAAACCTGGTTCAGTCTGCTTTCCAACAGACACTGGGAAACAAATTCACATTTCAGCAGGACAATAACACTGGAGTTGCTTACTAAGATGACATTGAATGTTCCTGAGTGGCCTAGTTACAGTTCTGACTTAAATCGGCTTGAGAATTTATGGCAAGACTTGAAAATGGCTGTCTAGCAATGATCAACAACCAACTTGACAAAGCTTGAAGAATTAAAACAATTATAATGTGCAACTATTGTACAATTCAGGTGTGGAAAGCTCTTAGAGACATACCCAGAACGACTCATAGCTGTAATCGCTGCCAAAGGTGATTCTAACATGTTTTGACTCAGCGGTGTGAATATTTATGTAAATGTGATATTTCTGTATTTCATTTCCCTTTTTAAAAATGTTTTCACTTTGTCATTATGGGGTATTATGTGTAGATGGGTGAGAAAAAAAATCATATTTAATCCCTTTTGAATTCAGGCTGTAACACAAAAAAATGTGGAATAAGTCAAGGGGTGTGAATTATTTCTAAAGGCACTGTAACAGTCTAGCCTGAACAGTCAGCATTCCTTCATACTTCATGCGCCGCATTCGCAATGATGGGCAGCATTTGGTGGAGGCCTATCATTGGGGCACTCAAGTGTTTTCTTATTCATAAACTCAAAAGGGTTTCAAATAGGGCGTGTGCAGTCGCCTTCCCAGCGGTGGAGCGCTGAGATGAGACGCTCGACTGCGCAAGAGGACAGCAAAGGTTGCGTCTCCAGCTGTGGCTTTTCCAGAGTAGAGCGCGGGGCAGCCAAACAGACCTTTGAACTCAACATGTTTATTTATGGTTATGATAATGTTCTAATGGCAATGTGAGATTAGTGTTTACATTTCACTTGTGGACAATTGACAATAGCCACATGAACATATTGTGTGTTCTCTAGAAAGTCTGATTCTACATACCACCATGTTTTGTCTTCTGTATCTCACAACATTCCATAACCATTCACTAAATCTTGAAAATGTTTATTGTTTTATTTAACTTCAATAAAGAGTCATTTATGAACAACCTATAAACAAGACAGTCCCAGTTTAGTAACAGCTTGTAGCCATTCAGTTCATTTTTAACATACTGGTAACTGCCAAAATAAAGGAAACACCAACATAAAGTGTCTTAATAGGGCGTTGGGCCACCATGAGACGCCAGAAAAGCTTCAATGCACCATGGCATAGATTCTACAAGGGTCTGGAACTCTATTGGAGGGAATGCGACACCATTCTTCCACAAGAAATTCCATCATTTGTTGTTTTGTTGATGGTGGTGGAAAACGCTGTTCAATTGGTGACTGAGAGACACACACACACACTCTTTAAACCCCCTAAACTCCTTTGAGACCCCTCTTTCCCTCAGGGGCGGCAGGTTGCCAAGCGGTTAGAAAGGCAAGACAGCAACCGTAGGGTTGCCAGTTCGAATCCTGGGTCCGACGGGAAAGATCTGGAAGGTTGCTGGTATCAAGTCCTACATGCCCTTGCCTGCCGTCATGCCCTTAAGCAAAGCACTTAACTCCCCCAAAACAACAGCTCCCCGGGCACCCAGTGTGGTAACCCCCCCCGCACCTCCCCAAAACCTGCATGTGTGTCTTTCGGAGGGGTTGGGTTAAAAGCGGAAGTCAAATTTTGGTTGGACCTTGTGTGCAATTGACCAATAAAGTGATCTTAATTTTCTTAATCTTTCAAAGTCACTGAGACATGGCAGCCAAAATAATGGATAACCCTCTCTAACCACATGATGGGATGTCAATTGCTTAATTAACTCAGGAACCACACCTGTGTGGAAGCACCTGCTTTCAATATACTTTGTATCCCTCATTTACTCATGTTTCCATTATTTTGGCAGTTACCTGTACGTGCACTATTCACTTAACTTCACTAGCTATAGTTGTTGTTGTCCCCTGCCTTGAAGAAAATGTTTGTTTGCCACAAAAGCTGTGTTTTCTGTGATGCATGCATGCAATACAAAGTAGGGCCATGTTTGATATAAATCCAGTTTATAAGTCTCTGGTAGTCTTTCGTCTCTTTGAAGCTCGTAAGAACAAAGTGGAACTTTGTGGATTGGCTTAGCCAACCCTGTGAAATGCACTGGATATTTCACCACTTGAGCGATGTAATCGCTGATGTATGATCCAAACTATCACTTCCACTTCTCTATGGGATCTAAAGTAACTGGCACTACATACTAATAAAATGCATGCAGATGGTGATTACATAGTGTACAATTATGGGCAAATCAAGACCTAAAGTGGCTTGCGAAAGTATTCACCCCCCTTGGCATTTTTCCTATTTTGTTGCCTTACAACCTGGAATTAAAATTGATTTTGGGGGGGTTTGTATCATTTGATTTACACAACATGCTTACCACTTTGAAGATGCAAAATATTTTTGATTGTGAAACAAACAAGAAATAAGACCAAAAAACTGAACTTGAGCGTGCATAACTATTCACCCCCCCACCTTTTGCAGCAATTACAGCTGTAAGTCTCTTGGGGTACGTCTCTATGAGCTTGGCACATCTAGCCACTGGGATTTTTGTCCATTCTTCAAGGAAAAACTGCTCCAGCTCCTTCAAGTTGGATGGGTTCCGCTGGTGTACAGCAATCTTTAAGTCATACCACAGATTCTCAATTGGATTGAGGTCTGGGCTTTGACTAGGCCATTCCAAGACATTCAAATGTTTCCCCTTAAACCACTCGAGTGTTGCTTTAGCAGTATGCTAAGGGTCATTGTCCTGCTGGGAGGTGAACCTCCGTCCCAGTCTCAAATCTCTGGAAGACTGAAACAGGTTTCCCTCAAGAATTTCCCTGTATTTAGTGCCATCCACCTTTCAGAACAGGTGTATATATACTGAGATCATGTGACAGATCATGTGACACTTAGATTGCACACAGGTGGACTTTATTTAACTAATTATGTAACTCCTGAAGGTAATTGGTTGCAACAGATTATTTTGTATAATTTTTTGAAACAAGTTATTTTTTTCATTCTACTTCACCAATTTGGACTATTTTGTGTTTGTCCATTACATTAAATCCAAATAAAAAATCAATTTAAATTACAGGTTGTAATGCAACAAAATAGGAAAAACGCCAAGGGGGATGAATACTTTTGCAAGGCACTCAAGTCTCTAATTTTCACCGCTCTCTTATTTTCACCAGTCTCTAATTTTCACCACTCTCTTATTTTCACCAGTCTCTAATTTTCACCACTGTCTTATTTTCACCAGTCTCTAATTTTCACCACTCTCTTATTTTCACCAGTCTCTTATTTTCACCAGTCTCTCATTTTCACCACTCTCTTATTTTCACCACTCTCTAATTTTCACCACTCTCTCATTTTCACCACTCTCTTATTTTCACCAGTCTCTCATTTTCACCACTCTCTTATTTTCACCAGTCTCTTATTTTCACCAGTCTCTCATGTTCACCACTCTCTTATTTTCACCACTCTCTAATTTTCACCACTCTCTTATTTTCACCAGTCTCTAATTTTCATTAGTGTCTCATTTTCACCACTCTCTTATTTTCACCAGTCTCTAATTTTCATTAGTGTCTCATTTTCACCACAGCCAATATGAACACCACACAATAACTGTGTCAGTATGTAACGACAACCAATTAGTCCCACTGACAGAGGAAGCAGAGACACTGGTGCGACCGCAACCCAGATGTTTGCGTCAAGAGGGGAAATGAAAGTGTAGGAAAATGATGTGAGAAAAAAATGCCTCTGCTTTGCTCTTGCACTCTTGCTGAAAACTGACTAATTTAGCCTCGAGTTCACACCATCGTCAGCACCCGCTCTTATGTTGCAAATATGCGGGGCACTTCAAGCGAGGCTGTATTAAGTAGGATCAGGTCATCATTTGAGATGTGATTGCAGTTGTGACCTGAATAGAGAAATTCTCCCCCTTTGGAGCAGAGAGAGAGAGAGAGAGAGAGAGAGAGAGAGAGAGAGAGAGAGAGAGAGAGAGAGAGAGAGAGAGAGAGAGAGAGAGAGAGAGAGAGAGAGAGAGAGAGAGAGAGAGAGAGAGAGAGAGAGAGAGAGAGAGAGAGACGTCAAAGATTAACTGCAAAAATACGTGCAGGTGGATTGACAGGGATGGTTGAAATCTACTGTACAATCTATTGTATGTCCTGGCTAGATACAGTTGAAGTCGGAAGTTTACATACACTTAGGTTGGAGTCATTAAAACTTGTTTTTCAACCACTCCACAAATTTCTTGTTAACAAACTATAGTTTTGGCAAGTCGGTTAGGACATCTACTTTGTGCATGACACAAGTAATTTTTCCAACAATTGTTTACAGACAGATGATTTCACTTATAATTCACTGTATCGCAATTCCAGTGGGTCAGAAGTTTACATACACTAAGTTGACTGTGACTTTAAACAGCTTGGAAAATAATGATGTCATGGCTTTAGAAGCTTCTGATAGGCTAATTGACATCACTTGAGTCAATTGGAGGTGTACCTGTGGATATATTTCAAGGCCTACGTTCAAACTCAGTGCCTCTTTGCTTGACATCATGGGAAAATCAAAAGAAATCAGCCAAGACCTCCAATTTTTTTTTTTAGATGTCCACAAGTCTGGTTCATCATTGGGGGCAATTTCCAAATGCCTGAAGGTACCACGTTCATCTGTACAAACAATAGTACGCAAGTATAAACACCATGGGACCACGCAGCCGTCATACCGCTCAGGAAGGAGACGCGTTCTGTCTCCTAGAGATGAACGTACTTTGGTGCGAAAAGTGCAAATCAATCCCAGAACATCAGCAAAGGACCTTGTGAAGATTCTGGAGGAAACAGGTACAAAAGTATCTATATCCACAGTAAAACGAGTCCTATATCGACATAACCTGAAAGGCCGCTCAGCAAGGAAGAAGCCACTGCTCCAAAACCGCCATAAAAAAGCCAGACTACGGTTTGCAACTGCACATGGGGACAAAGATCGTACTTTTTGGAGAAATGTCCTCTGGTCTGATGAAACAAAAATAGAACTGTTTGGCCATAATGTCCATCGTTATGTTTGGAGTAAAAAGGTGTAGGCTTGCAAGCCGAAGAAATACATCCCAACCGTGAAGCACGGGGGTGGCAGCATCATGCTGTGGGGGTGCTTTGCTGCAGGAGGGACTGGTGCACTTCATAAAATAGATGGCATCATGAGGAAGGAAAATTATGTGGATATATTGAAGCAACATCTCAAGACATCAGTCAGGAAGTTAAAGCTTGGTCGCAAATGGGTCTTCCAAATGGACAATGAACCCAAGCATACTTCCAAAGTTGTGGCAAAATGGCTTAAGGACAACAAAGTCAAGGTATTGGAGTGGCCATCACAAAGCCCTGACCTCAATCCTATAGAAAACGTGTAGGCAGAACTGAAAAGGCGTGTGCGAGCAAGGAGGCCTACAAACCTCACTCAGTTACACCAGCTCTGTCAGGAGGAATTCACCCAACTTATTGTGGGAAGCTTGTGGAAGGCTACCCGAAACGTTTGACCCAAGTTAAACCATTCAAAGGCAATGCTACCTAATACTAATTGAGTGTATGTAAACTTCTGACCCACTGGGAATGTGATGAAAGAAATAAAAGCTGAAATAAATAATTCTCTCTACTATTATTCTGACATTTCACATTCTTAAAATAAAGTGGTGATCCTAACTGAACTAAGACAGGGAAGTTTTACTAGGATTAAATGTCAGTCTAAGGTGTATGTAAACTTCCGACTTCAGCTGTATGTATCAGCCAGAGAGACAAAAAGGGGGGGAAATAGACTGCTTCTACATGTTGAAAGAGTGATGCTCGTGTGAGAAGTAGATCAGGAAGAGCAGGTTAGAAGGATGTCTAGCAGGGTGTTTCAGTTGTTACGCTGCAACGTGTATAAACTTGTGAGTGCAGTTGAGAATTGACTACAGTAGAACCTGCACTTGGGAATATTGTTGCCCATTTGCTTTGAGGGCTCTCATGAGAGGGACAAGAATATGGGTCCTTGGAAGTAAGGCGGACAGACGGTTTGTCGTAAAGACGCAGTCTGCTCCACTTTTTCTGGCTAACGGCTTGAGACATACTGTATGTTGGCAGGGAAAGTTGGTTGTCCACACTTTGTTTACAACAATATTGCTGATTGACATTGTAAAAATTGCCCAAAAAACTGTTTACATTTGGCATGCTTTGTAAATAAAAAAATACAGTGAATAGCCAAGTGTAGAAAGCACACTTTAAACTCTTTTCGACTTGCTTTTCCTTCAGAAGCCCCAGGAAGCCAGGAAATCAGAACCAGTAAAATGAGGGCTAAGCGCTTCAATTCAGGATCACTTTGAAGTGAAGCGGACGGCTAACTTCACCTGAATGTATGAAACTATAAAAGAGCACATTGAGTCTAGGGGTAAAGTATGTGAAAGAGTAATCTTAATTTTTCTATTTGAGTTGGCAGACAACACAATATCATGTAAGCTACTTTAAGCTATAGAGCTGTGTTTGAGAGACAGACTTTAGTTGTCTTTTGAGGTTGAGATCAGGCCTTGTTTCAGAGACAAACTGTCCAAAACCACCTCATACAAAAGCATCTCTATCGTTGCAGTGGATTATTTAGGAAATGTTGCGCGTCAAGCTTCTAAAAGTTACTTAGCAGACTTGCCCTGTCAACCTCTGTTTCTTCTCAAGTAAATAACTAGTAATTTCCATGTTTGAAAACTCCCTGTCAAAACTTGATTCAGCACACACATTAATGCAGAATTATCACACTGAATGACAAGTATTTGAGGGCAAGGTCAGCTTTATCTGGCAGCTATGATAACTTCAATATGGATTGTAGACCTAATGGGATTGTCCTTAAATAAACTGTTGTGGTCATTTTCCTAATTTAATGTGATTAGTCCTAATCCCATTCCATGTTTCCTATTCCATTGTGACTATGCCCACAGCTACAGTAAAGTCACATATGTCATATCTGAGATAGTAGAGTGTTTGTTATGTTCAAAAAACAATGTTGATGGCCAGGTCAACAGTGAAGAGGCACTTGACTGAACAACTAACCCCCAAAGATGGCCAGGTCAACAGTGAAGAGGCACTTGACTGAACAACTAACCCCCAAAGATGGCCAGGTCAACAGTGAAGAGGCACTTGACTGAACAACTAACCCCCAAAGATGGCCAGGTCAACAGTGAAGAGGCACTTGACTGAACAACTAACCCCCAAAGATGGCCAGGTCAACAGTGAAGAGGCACTTGACTGAACAACTAACCCCCAAAGATGGCCAGGTCAACAGTGAAGAGGCACTTGACTGAACAACTAACCCCCAAAGATGGCCAGGTCAACAGTGAAGAGGCACTTGACTGAACAACTAACCCCCAAAGATGGCCAGGTCAACAGTGAAGAGGCACTTGACTGAACAACTAACCCCCAAAGATGGCCAGGTCAACAGTGAAGAGGCACTTGACTGAACAACTAACCCCCAAAGATGGCCAGGTCAACAGTGAAGAGGCACTTGACTGAACAATTAACCCCCAAAGATGGCCAGGTCAACAGTGAAGAGGCACTTGACTGAACAACTAACCCCCAAAGATGGCCAGGTCAACAGTGAAGAGGCACTTGACTGAACAACTAACCCCCAAAGATGGCCACGTCAACAGTGAAGAGGCACTTGACTGAACAACTAACCCCCAAAGATGGCCAGGTCAACAGTGAAGAGGCACTTGACTGAACAATTAACCCCCAAAGATGGCCAGGTCAACAGTGAAGAGGCACTTGACTGAACAACTAACCCCCAAAGATGGCCAGGTCAACAGTGAAGAGGCACTTGACTGAACAACTAACCCCCAAAGAGGAAGAAAGACAACTGGTGCCAGTAATACAAAGCTGCCATTCACAAGGCTAGGTACTCTAGGCCTATTGGTCAGACTCACTCTGGTAAAACACAAGGGTTACACCAAAGGCCACATTGCTTTTACTTGGTAGACGCACTGCTTTCTGAAGGAAAATGTGTAAAGGAATCTGTTCACAAGTTCTTTTCACACACGTGAATGTAGCTACTTGTGTTACTTCACTAGCTATCAAAGGTTAATCCGACATTCTGTTTTGTGTTACGATAGATTATCAACACACCATGATTTTCTCCCAGCTTTGTGGCTATACACCATGACAGGAAGAGAGCGAGAGGGAGAGAGAGTGTGTGTGTGAGTGTGTATACTGTACATGCATGTGTGTGTGTGTGTGTGTGTTATCTATGTAAATACTGTGGTTTAGATACCACGTAGTTTTGACACACTGAAACTGACACACCACTCCTTTATTCATGACAGTAATGTGAGAGAGCCCTAAATATCACTGCATCTGCATATAGATCAGCCCAAAGTCCTATAGCTGGGGCCTGAGGACTATTTTGCATAATTGGAGATTGTAGTTCCAATGCTTGTGTTATTAACTGACGTAATGTAGCCGAGAAGCAAATGACGAAATGTACTGAACTGACTGTTCCAATTTCTAACGCAAGGGCAGCAAAACCCAGTTCAGTGTTGGGGGTGGAACAACAGAAAAAGCCACTTCATGCCACAAGTTCCTCTCTGGTAATGCTCGTCTGCTTGAATTTCAAATTGAAATCAACACAAACGGGTACTGTTTGTCCCCGAAAAAGGACACGTCTAGACAGGCTGGGAAAAACATCCGAACAACCAAGCTCTGCTTTGAGACAAATTGGAGACTTAAAAAGAAGAAGTGGAAAACAGTTGTATGAGGCTTACGACCCTACTGGCTCTAAACAACCGAAGAGCGAAGCACCTGACTGGAATGAGACGGAGCAGACTGACACATCCATCACCCCACACTATCCATCTGCGAGAGAAGAGAGGAGCGCTCCCTCTCTCTCTCTCTACTCTCCCATGCATGAAGAAGAGAGCACTGCATATTAGTAAGGGAGAGAGAGAAAGGGAAGGTGGGTCATATCGGCTTGATGAAGGACACCGTGCCTCTCCTGAATCTTATCAATATGAGTCTAGATGAGGTCGATAAAGTTATGAATTCAAATGTTCTGTGGGAAAGTTAATAATATCATATTGCTCAACTGCTGTGTGCTGTGTTTTGATCATATGCTAAAAGGGTATAGGCTGTATTGCACATGCTATACAATGATATGGTCTAAAGACTAAAGGTATATTTCTGTCTATATTGAGTCCAATGCTACTTAACACAGTTACTTACAGTACAAAAGTACAAAAGTTATTCACAACTTGTGATAAATGGTATGCACAAATGCTAGATTTATGCCAAGTCCCCTTTTCTAATGGTTGGCAGTATAATGGTATGATATTTATGGAGAAAGATCTGCTACTCCCTCGTGTATGAATGAATAGAGCACATTCAAAATCCCAGGCTAATCTGGCCAGTAAATGCCAGGTTGCACAATAACTGTTGCATTATTGCACAGTCACTCTCATTATGTCACCTTAGTGAACAACGGCTGATGTGAGTCTGAGTATTCAATTGCACAACCCAATAACAGATATTATTGGGTTGTGCAACCCAATAACAGCCTATCAGATTAGCAATGCTATTAGCCATCTGTATGCAATGTAACTAGACCTGCATGAGTCCTCAGTATCTGAACCGAACCCAACGCACACACACACACACACACACACACACACAACCCAACAGCATGTCAAAGATTTACAAAAATATATTGCATTGTCATCGACACCTTACGCCGTTATTCTAAAGCTGTGCAACATTTCACGCAAATTTCGATTCTGTGATGCTGGGCTGACCTTTCTAGCCTTTTGGCATTTTGATTGCGCGTGGGACTAGGACTAGGATTTCTTTGAGATATTTCTGCTGACCTGCCCTGGTCAAGGTGAATGATGTAGCACCCAATCATGGACCAAAGTACAAAGCAATGACGTGTGCTGATGTGGACATTGGCCCAAACGTGGCCAACAGGGACTTTCGGCATCATTCCTGTAATGCCACATTGATTTTCAAAAGTCATGCATGTAGTCTCTTTTTCTACATTCACTATCACTTGGGGGCAGCTTCTGATCAAACAGACAAAAACATGTGCACATTCTAAAGTAGAATAAACCTAACATAAGACCGTCTGCTCCAAATACAGGCAAATAGGCAATCATTTGCACTTTCTAAAGTAGAGAACTCATAAAATTGGCCTAAGACCGTCTTCTTCGATTATGGGTGGCGCTCGCGTGAGATAACTGCGATCGGACACATCAACAGTGTAGATGTTTAATACCTCATGCACTTTTGAGTGTAAACTGGAAATGTCATGGCGGAAGCTTGTCCTGAAATGTAGGGTTTATGAACAGATCAATCAATAGGCCTGACCTATTACCTGCACGGCAGCTTGTCACGACCACTATTTCATGTTTACGCTCTCTCGACATGAGAGCTCTGTTGATTGCTTGCTTTGCCTCTGAAGTGCTTCTGTCTTTTGATATATAGACATGAGGGAGAGACAAAACAGTAAATGGTGGGGGAATGCGCTCGTGGGTTGTCGGGGTTTGGTCTGGGAGTGGTGCTCAAACTGAGGGGATATAAAGCTTAGACAGTGAAGGTTTTAACGTCAGACGAAAAGAGGGTTGTGTTTGAGAGCCACCCATTCAAGGTGTACCACGCATGAGACTAGAGGGTACAAAAATCCACTAAAGAATAACATGACAAAATGTCTGATATAAATCCCTATCTGAGTAAGTATGGCAAAAAATATCAATAAATTCAGCGAGGAAGTATATTTGAATGATTACAGTTCTTCAAAGATTAAACAGCTCCAACCATGCATTCTCGCAGCACGTTGTTTTCTCTCACCTTGGAAACCAGGATAGGGCTCAGAGTTTGAATGCCTCGGCGAGATGAATACCTAGCCACCACCTCCCCAGGAACACTGAAGCCCGTTATGTGCCGTCTAGCAAACTAACTGTGTTATGCCTCAGACATCATTTCCTATAGATCAGCATTTTGTTTAGCAGAAATTGGACTGGGGGATGTGGTTAAAAATGCTACATGGCAGCATAGTGCACTGTCTGTACATTAGCATATTCACAGTGTTCAGGCCTTTTCTATGGGCCCTACCTAGCGAACCACAACTATCTTACTGTAGGGGGAAATTGACAACTTTTAGGGGGGAGAAAATGCTGGGTGTAGCAATCCTACACTGTGAATGGCTCGCACTTAATTGTGTGTCCTGCTATTGGATTCAGTTGGCTTTTTGATGGCTTGGATGCTAAACAATTCACAAAATGAGGGATTCAGCAAAACATATGGCTTGGAGCACACTGGCTTGCTTGTACCTGAATCACAGTGGAGCTGACAGAGGGTGTTGTGTAAACTAGGGCTGGGTGATATGGCCAAAATATCATATCACAATATTTTTGACGGTATGACGGTATTTGACAATATTTTATGTTTTTGAATAATAAAAGTTCTAAATATACTTTATGAGTAGTTAATGACCCTAGGGTGGCTACATATACATTTTACTGTAAGATATGTCAATGGGGCTTTCTCCATTCTGATTGTTTCAGCATTTGACAATTTTGGCATTTCTTGCACTTTTGTTATAATTTCCATACTGTGCCACACATGGCTGCATGCTATGGGCAAATAATCGAGGCCTAGTTAATTGGGGAACTGTTGGAATCATGGAAATATAATGATTATTCTAATTCTATAGTTGGAATATAGTGGGCAGCACCTTGAATACATCGTTGTTTGACATGACAGCGAATAAGCCAGGGAGGAATTATTGACAGGGTAGGAACCAAAGTGTTGGTCAATGTTTCCAGGGGTCCCTAATTAGATGTCACATTCCCTGTTTTCTTACCTCATGTAGCTAACTAGCTAACATATTAATGTTTCAACTATTCCTCTCTGATTTAGAAGATACTGTACCATTGCACAAACAACATGCTTATCTATGCCTACACCAGCACTGGTACTAGGCTGTATTAGCTAGCTACTACATGTTTGCTCTGACTTGCAGTACATTTAGCGAGCTACCTAGCCAGCTAACTATCGATTAGCATTAGTAGCTAAAAATATTTATTTTAGCCACAACTTGCTAAGAAAAGACAAACTAGCAGATAGCAGACAGTAAGACAAACTAATAGTGTAATGATAGAACACTTGTGGAGAGCAGCATTGTTGTCACCAACATCTTGTTGCATCTATCTGACCATGCATACTGCAGAGTGAACACTAAGAATGTGTTTGTGATAGTGATGTGCAGTTTGTGAACAACTCTTTTTACTGACTCCAAAGTCATGATTTGTTTTTCTGACCTGCTAGTGCGGGTCGCAATGAGTCCTAGTGCGTAGGCTACATGCTCCTCCTGCTCAGCCGCTACAGAGACATGCTAATTTATTATTGAATGTGATGGACACAGCTTTGTAGAACCAAAACATACACAGCCTCTGCAATCAACAAATGTACATTGTTTATAGCACGTTTACAAGTCTCAGTCACAAATGACAACTCCAATAAGCCTCTATGGTGAACGACATTTGAACGAGAGGCTGTATAATCATGACTCTTTTGAGTTTTCAGTTCATCGTTTGTCAGTAGTGGGTCCTGCCTGCCCCCTATGGTGAACGAGAGGCTTGTAGAATCATGACTCTTTTGAGTTTTCAGCTCATCGTTCGCCAATAAGGGGGTCCTGCGTGCTCTGGGCATTACTGAGTGAAATGAGTCAAAATATTAGTTTTGACTGAACGAGTCGAAAAGATCAGAGTCAGTAATAAGAGTCGAACTTCCTATCACTAGTTCGTGACTCCCTGGTCGAGCAACTGCTCTCTCCTTGAGTGACAGGGGGCAGGGCTTGGTGTGGGAAGAGGCATGTATCAGGAGGAGGGAGAGAGACGACTCAAGTAGCAAACGGAGTAACCTATAAGTTGTGTATCACATTTAACAAAACAAACATTGACATACAGTTATAGAAGTGAAAGTAAAAACCCAAACCAGTCCATGCATCAATACCCCGTATATAGGAAAATACAGTATACCGCCCAGGCCTAGTGTAAACACAGAGAAAACAAAAATGATGATGATAATAGTGATGATGATGATGATGATGATGACAATGATAAAAGAGAGAAAACAATCACCATCATCATCACCCCCACCAATACCACCACCAAAATCACCATCAGTCATTTTCTATCTGACTTTAAAATGACAAAAATGACTTGGAGGAAGTGGCATTGCGATGAGGGGAAAATAAACATATCTCTCTCTAACAAGCTCAAAAGCCAGCTCTTCAAAGGCTCTTTCAATTGAAATGGCCAGACGAGGTAAATTAGTCCCTAACTGTGAATGAATGGAGGAGGGGGGTTGACTAAACAAGTAAAACACAATTTACACGCAGGAGTTATTATTTCGAGTTGCCAAGCTTTCGATCTTTAGATCTCTCCTCCTCGGTTTAATATAAAAACACCCAGTGTTTTTTTTTTTTATCCACCTAACATTTTATGAAAATGCTTAATCGAGTCATCAAACGAAACACTGGTCTCAATGGCACCATTTGTATTGACACACTTTATTCTGATAACCGTGAAGGTAAATACTTTTGAACAAAGGCGCCTTTGCAAACACGCCACTACAATATTGTGGCATATGGGTACGTACTTAATGACATCTTTAATTTAATACAATGTTTTGACTTCTCTTGTGTATTGGGTTGCAGTTGCATCACAGCAAACAGGCAAGGTAGAGAGAGGTGTGTTTACTCCGCCACAGATAATGGTTGCTCATTTCTCAGCCCATTTGTCGTTCTCCACTTTCACTGTCAGTCACGGTCAAACAAATTAATTAAATTAAGCATAATGATGTAAACAGGTCAGACGAGCACATTGCAACCGTGTGTGCTGACCCGATCAGCTATATCGAGTCGAAGGAATTCCTTTGTCGATCCTTCTAAGACCTATCTATAGTCATTCTTATTGTTTTAATGTAATCCTACCTGAGAAAACAGGTACGACAAAGTGAATAAAACACGGAATTCTGGGAAAATGGTTGGTGTCACACAGTTTATGAACATTTAGAGTCCATTTTGAATCCAATAAGATATATCACTGCATATTTCAAGAGCCATTCTTGAGAAGTGGTCTTTGGGTTGAAAATATCCAAGTTCAAGCGACTACTCCAGAACAATTTAATCAGGCCCATACATTACGGGGAGGACTATGACTGTAGAATTAATGAATCCAAAAAAGGCCCCTTTGATGTTGGAAAGGACTGTGGAATTCAGATTACTGCTTGAGTAAGTCTGAACCAGATAGCTCTTCAGAAATAGCTGACTTTGGCATTGGCCAGCTATCATCCATCACTTTCGATTATCACCGTCCAGACAGGTAGGTTAATACTCCAGATAAGGGAATCCAAAGGGATCCAAATTGAACAAAAAAAAGTTTGCCTCTGCCTCAGGTCAGTTTATGGCCCTTAAATCCAAAAATGTAATATATGACTACAAACAATGAAAATATTACAATATCAGTAGCGTTTATAAGTGCCAATGCATGCACAGTTGTGAATAATGCAGAAATGATACAGATTAGGCTGCTGAACCAGTGCTCCAGTGTAATGGCGCTGAATGGAAAGGGGACTCTTTATTCGCTAACAGGCAGATGACCTAGTAGCATTTGACAGGTTTAGGCCAGCACTGCTGTACCTTGTCTAAACTGGTTGGGCAGTACACGTCAACATGGGATTCAGGTTTGTGCTATACAAGTGAGAGTCCTGGGTAGCAGAACCACAAAAAAGCCCACTGGCCTATCATTCACCAAACATTAGCCGCCATGCACTGTTAGCATATTTGCTAATACAGCTGTTTTGAATCACTGACACATTTCAGAAACACATCTCTAAGAGAATAGCGGTAAAGACAACAATTCAAGCTGAAGGTAAAATACAGTGCATTTGGAAAGTATTCAGACCCCTTGACTTTTTCCACATTTTGTTATGTTACTGCCTTATTCTAAAATTAATTCAATTGTTATTTTCCCTCATCAACCTACACACAATTCCCCATAATGAAAAAAACAAAAACAGGTTTTAAGACATGTTTGCAAATGTATAAAAAATTAAAAACGGAACTATTACATTTACATAAGTATTCAGACCCTTTACTCAGTACTTTGTTGAAGCATCTTTGGCAGCGATTACGGCCTTGAGTATTCTTGGGTATAATGCTACAAGCTTGGCACACCTGTATTTGGGGAGTTTCTCCCATTATTTTCTGCAGATCCTCTCAAGCTCTGTCAGGTTGGATGGGGAGTGTCGCTGCACAGCTATTTTCAGGTCTCTCCAGAGATGTTCGATCGGGTTCAAGTCCCGGCTCTGGCTGGGCCACTCAAGGACATTCAGAGACTTGTCCCGAAGCCACTCCTGCGGTGTGTTGGCTGTGTGATTAGGGTCGTTGTCCTGTTGGAAGGTGAACCTTCGCCCCCAGTCTAAGGTCCTGAGCGCACTGGAGCAGGTTTTCATCAAGGATCTCTCTGTACTTTGTGTTAAATCTTGGTTTCTTTAGACCAGAGAATCTTGTTTCTCATGGTCTGAGAGTCCTTTAGGTGCCTTTTGGCAAACTCCAAGCGTGCTGTCATGTGCCTTTTACTGAGGAGTGGCTTCCGTCTGGCCACTCTACCATAAAGGCCTGATTGGTGGAGTGCTGCAGAGATGGTTGTCCTTCTGGAAGTTTGTCCCATCTCCACAGAGGAACTCTGGAGATCTCTCAGAGTGACCATCGGGTTCTTGCTCCGTGACCAAGGCCCTTCTCCCCCGATTACTCAGTTTACACAATTTTTTGGTACACTTCCCCAGATCTGTGCCTCGACACAATCCTGTCTCGGAGCTCTATGGACAATTCCTACGACCTCACGGCTTGGTTTATGCTCTGACATGCACTGTCAACTGTGGGACCTTATATACAGTGGGGAGAACAAGTATTTGATACACTGCCGATTTTGCAGGATTTCCTACTTACAAAGCATGTAGAGGTCTGTAAATGTTATCATAGGTACACTTCAACTGTGAGAGACGGAATCTAAAACAAAAATCCAGAAAATCACATTATATGATTTTTAAGTAATTAATTTGCATTTTATTGCATGACATAAGTATTTGATCACCTACCAACCAGTAAGAATTCCGGCTCTCACAGACCTGTTAGTTTTTCTTTAAGAAGCCATCCTGTTCTCCACTCATTACCTGTATTAACTGCACCTATTTGAACTTGTTACCTGTATAAAAGACACCTGTCCACACACTCAATCAAACAGACTCCAACCTCTCCACAATGGCCAAGACCAGAGAGCTGTGTAAGGACATCAGGGATAAAATTGTAGACCTGCACAAGGCTGGGATGGGCTACAGGACAATAGGCAAGCAGCTTGGTGAGAAGGCAACAACTGTTGCCGCAATTATTAGAAAATGGAAGAAGTTCAAGATGACGGTCAATCACCCTCGGTCTGGGGCTCCATGCAAGAGCTCACCTCGTGAGGCATCAATGATCATGAGGAAGGTGAGGGATCAGCCCAGAACTACACGGCAGGACCTGGTCAATGACCTGAAGAGAGCTGGGACCACAGTCTCAAAGAAAACCATTAGAAACACACTAAGCCGTCATGGATTAAAATCCTGCAGCGCACGCAAGGTCCCCCTGCTCAAGCCAGCACATGTCCAGGCCTGTCTGAAGTTTGCCAATGACCATCTGGATGATCCAGAGGAGGAATGGGAGAAGGTCATGTGGTCTGATGAGACAAAAATAGAGCTTTTTGGTCTAAACTCCACTCGCCGTGTTTGGAGGAAAAAGAAGGATGAGTACAACCCCAAGAACACCATCCCAACCGTGAAGCATGGAGGTGGAAACATCATTCTTTGAGGATGCTTTTCTGCAAAGGGGACAGGATGACTGCACAGTATTGAGTTGAGGATGGATGGGGCCATGTATCGCGAGATCTTGGCCAACAACCTCCTTCCCTCAGTAAGAGCATTGAAGATGGGTCATGGCTGGGTTTTCCAGCATGACAACGACCCGAAACACACAGCCAGGGCAACTAAGGAGTGGCTCCGTAAGAAGCATCTCAAGGTCCTGGAGTGGCCTAGCCAGTCTCCAGACCTGAACCCAATAGAAAATCTTTGGAGGGAGCTGAAAGTCCGTATTGCCCAGCGACAGCCCCGAAAACCTGAAGGATCTGGAGAAGGTCTGTATGGAGGAGTGGGCCAAAATCCCTGCTGCAGTGTGTGCAAACCTGGTCAAGACCTACAGGAAACATATGATCTCTGTAATTGCAAACAAAGGTTTCTGTACCAAATATTAAGTTCTGCTTTTCTGATGTATCAAATACTTATGTCATGCAATAAAATGCCAATTAATTACTTAAAAATCATACAATGTGATTTTCTGGATTTTTGTTTTAGATTCCGTCTCTCACAGTTGAAGTGTACCTATGATAAAAATTACAGACCTCTACATGCTTTGTAAGTAGGAAAACCTGCAAAATCGGCAGTGTATCAAATACTTGTTCTCCCCACTGTAGATAGGTGTGTGCCTTTCCAAATCATGTCCAATCAATTGAATTTACCACAGGTGGATTCCAATCAAGTTGTAGAAACTTCTCAAGGATGACCAATGGAAACAAGATGTACCTGATCTCAATTTTGAGTCTCATAGCAAAGGGTCTGAATACTTATGTAAATCAGCTATTTCTGTTTTTTTATTTTGATACATTTGCAAACATTTCTAAAAACCAGTTTTCGCTTTGTCATTATGGGGTATTGTGTTTAGATTGATGAAGATTTTTATTTATTTAATCAATTTTAGAATAAGGCTGTAACGTAACAAAATGTGGAAAAAGTCAAGGGGTCTGAACACTTTCCGAATGCACTGTATCTGTGTTACGTAACTCAATGACAAGACTTCTTCTGTACACTACCAGCTGGTGCAGCTTCAAAAGGACTAAACACTGCAAATTGCTGGGATGGTTCGACCACATCCTTCACTCTAATAAGGTTAAAGCAGAGGGTTCTGGGATGTCTCTCGGTGCTCTGAAAGACAGATGGCCATAGGACACAACCTCCATAATTGCAGAAAGCAGAGGGTGTTTGGACTTCAGCGAAATTGGCCAGGTCTTGGCAAATACCTTCAGCCTATGGAGATGTATAGTGCCTCTGAGTGAATCCAGCATAACAGTAGCCCAATGCTGCCAAAAACTAGAGCGCTATATGAATACCTCCACAGGTATGACAGTGACAGGGTTGCCAGATTTCTGGAGGAGGTCCTAGTAAATCCGGTTTGCAGACAAGCCCTTGAGGGAAGCCCGGCACCATTAACTGAATGGGACCCAATGGGTTTTCAGAGAGGCGCACCTCGAGGCAGAGCCCAATTTGGCACATTTAGGAGGGCTTGGCAACGCTGGGTACTGTATAGCCTCTGGGAGTGAGGCGAGCTCCAAACAACATGAGATGGTGTGTAGTGAGCTAGACCTCTACTCCCTCATTGGGGGTAGATTTATGTTCTGAGTCAGTCAAGTGGGAAAGAGAGGTGATCTTTATGAGGCTTCTACTGTATAGACAGTTATCTTCCATTTTAACAGCATTGTCAACAATCTTTTACGCATCTGTTGTTGTTCGGTTCATGCAGGGCATTAAACAACTAACCCAGTACCAGAGCCCTTTTCACACATAACGTTTTTTTTTGCCCGGCCTAGCCATAATAAATCATTCGTCTTGTGATTTGACCTCTTTAGGGACAGGGAGTCTGAGGGGATCCCTACCTGTCACAGTAACTTTTTTCAAGTGTCGAAGGGTCCGCGACTCAAGCCTTCTGTGATGAGAGAAGTTAGCCAATGACAGAGAGAGATTTACTGCCAGAGATTGAATCGAGCAGTTCACCATAAACTCAATTTATCATCCCCCGTATTACCCTATCCTCTTCTAAAGTGTAGGCAAAAATAAACCCGGCCGTTTCACGATTAATGACCCGTCGCAGGGGCAAGTACAACTAAAGGAAGAGAAATATATGTTTTTCCCCAGAACATCACATCACATAGTTCAGGGAGTGGCTGCTGTATAACCAGCTAATGTTTTATTGCAACTTAATTATTTTTCAGCAAGGTTACAAAACTGACTTGGCTGTAATTACTCGACCTGTATATTAGTCAGTGGTCTGGAAGGTCTCGAGAACATTTGTCCTGACAACTTGTCGATGGAATTCAATTAGGTAGCGACCAAGTCATTTTGACAGGGGGAATCTCATTTGAGGCAAAACGTTACAGTGGAACAGGACGGGGACATATTGCATTTGTTAGTCTTGACAGGCCATCTTCCAAAATGGCAGAATAGAAACACATTTATCCTCAGAACTCTCTTTTGCAATCTCTTGGAACATACAGACAATATCACTCTGCTAAAAAGAACTCGGCCCAACAAGTTGGCTAAGGCTTGTGAACCGAGGGCAGATATATGAAAGACCAGGCTCTAGCCTTTAATGAAAGCTATACAGGCAGACCTGGTAGACACAGTCATTCATCCATGAAAACCGACTGCACTTTGATCTAGTGTCAGATTACATAGCGCTGGGAAAAAGTAAATTGTACCCTAAACTATATGAACAAAACAGAATGATCTCTTAAGGTGGAGTCAATTTCATCCATATGAAAAATGAGGGTTGTCAGTGCTGGGGTGGTAAATTAATTTGGGCAATATTTCTCTAGATCTATATCCCAGCATGTGAGGTATAGCCAGAGCATCTGCACACAGAAAACACTACTAAACTGATAAATGCAGTATGCTGCTAGCTCTGAGACCATGGGGTGGGTGTTAATCTCCATGTTGGAAGCTTGTTTTCATTTGATTTGTGATTAAGAAGCATAAATCACCCTAATTACATAACGTATAGTTTTACATACATACTTTTGCTGTTCTGTAAATACAATTTCATGTCACTTCATATAGACGAGGGAAACAGGCATGTTTACTAGTTGCTAGGACTGTGCCATGTCTCTCCTGTAATCGAGTTTATGACTAATATAAAGATTTCATTTCACAGGCCCTGGGAGAAGGAGAGAAATAGAGAGAGCAAGCCTTAGATGTCTGTGAGAAGGCCCGGGAAGAGAGGAGAGAGATAACTTTTTTTAAAGACCTTGAGATCCTTCCCAGCTAAACTTGGAATTATTTCCGGAGTTGGCAGTTCATCACGCTCGCACGCGGGAGGTGCTGGGGGCGAGAGCCCCTGTCAGGAAGACACTCTGCTGCCAATTAGTATCAATAAGAGCTGCATTGTGTTGCTATTTTTACAGGGGTCTTTTTTCCCCTCACAACTCAGATCCCTCTCTCAAGAAAGCACTGTTGTTCCCTCCATATCTATAGATCAAACCTTTTTGAACTACAAACATACAGTATCTAGTGTCTAGGGTTTTCCTCTGAGTGATCAGATTGCTTTGTGTGAAATCACACTAACGCCCATTCTCACTGTCACAATCAGATAGAACATGTATGCGTCACTGTGAAAATGTATTGTGTTAAAAATAATGGTTGAGCCACTCCAAATATATTATATGTAACCTCTATAAGCGATGACATTTCAAGGTTGATTGGTTCAAATATATATACTGTAGTTAAAAGTTCATTCATTGCAACTTGAAAAAATATGTGATATGACAAGGTGGACATTGTGTGATTTGCATTGGATTCAAGGGCATAATTCACCTGTGAGATAAGAAGGAAGCTTGTACGTACACATCATGGACACAATATCTTAAGAGTGAAAAGAGAAATGGAGGAGAAATTGTGACTACATTTATTTTTTCCTTTTTTCAGACAGCTCTCTCAGCTAACACGTTCAAACCAATACAATCCACAAACAAAACAAGAAAAAAACGCAATCCAAATAAATCCAGTTGGTTCATAACATCCCCACTTGGATTCCTCTTTTTGTATTTTTTCTCTACAGTGGCAACATAAAATGTGCCTATAGGGGACTGCGACTGTAGTCCAAATCTTTTGAAAGTTTAATGCCCTGAGAATTCATATTTGCTCAAGTTCTCGTTTTCTTCATTTCAAAGCATGTTTCGGCGGTGTGGGGGGGGTATAGTAACAAGTCTCACACAAGACACTGGTCTGTGTTAACCCTTTTGGTCCCCCCTTTGCTAAATACTTGTGTCATGTCTCGTTGGGCTCTGTGACCATGGCGGCTGTATTGACAGAATGAGATTTGCTGCTGGCTCTCGAGTGTCACGCTCCAGGGATGACTGGGGAAGGCGCACCGATTGGACGTAACAGAGGAATAGGGAAAAAATATTGAAACAAAAAAACAGCACCTTCTCTGCCCTCTCTTCCTTCAGAGAGTGAAAGCATCCTCCCTTGCTATTGAGAGAGGGAGGGAGGAGGGTGGGTGAGGAGGAAGGGTGGGTGAGGAGGAAGGGAGAGGGAAATAAAGTGTTGTCCCCAAGCCAAGTAATGTGCTTAGTATTCCAGGGTCGGCCCCGGCGCTGGCATCAGCTTTGGCGGAATTACCCTGACGCGTCCATTTGCAAATATATTAGGAAAGCTGTGTTTACATGGATGGGGTCCACCCAGTTCACTGTCTGCACTGGAAAAATATGCTAAGGAAGCGGCTGCCTTGTTTAACTGTCACACTCTGTTGAAGTCTGTTAGGGCCCTGGGTGATTCATCTCTGGCAAGATCCATCCTAGCGGTCATTTCATTTCATTTTCCCAAAGCTATCCCCCTACTTTAATAAGTGGAGCATTTGTTCTGATAAGGTTATCAAAAGGGGCACTTTACCAATAAACTAAGAAATGCTGTGTCTTATCCGCAGTGTCGTTAGAATCTCCACTATCACGCCGACCATTCATATCCTGACAAAATCAAATCAGAGACGAGTCCCGCACAATAAAAACGCTCGAGATAAGACTAGAACGTCTTTGTACCTGGCAACAACACAAAAAAAACATACTGATTATCCAGTCATGGCCATGTACAGCTCAGTAACATCCATAGTAGGGTAAACAAACGTCATTATGCTCCTCATATGATAAGTATGATTGTCCTCCCTATTGTTCTATTACAATTATAGTACAGAGGTAGAGTGTGGGGGGGCACAGGCTCAACAGGTCAGGTGTCCCTGAACGACGTGGCAACCGTCTGTAGGGTGGCTTATGAAATATTCAGCAAAATAAGAGCTAAAGGCAGCACTTGTGACACAAAGCAACAGAACCTGTTGCCCCGGGGGCCTGCCGATGAATTACATACTGTATGTGACTGCACTTCACAAAGCCCAACCTTAATTGGCCACGATTGCCATTCCAAACAGGTTAAGTCTTTTACAGACTGACTTGCGCATACAAAGGCTTGATTATCGCTTATTCTAGCACAGAAAATGGGTCTGTGCTAAGTGGGTTTATGGAAGATTTGGTGGATCATGAGATTATGATTAGTGTGGGTAAGAACTCAAACGGAATTGGTTTATATCGTTGTGTGCTAGAGAGCTGAGGCTTTTTTATATTTGTTAGGGAGTTGAAATCTAGCTTGACAGAGAAATTATTTTTGGTTCTACAATCATGAGCCTACAATATGTGGAGTAGTACAAATTCATACCAAGATCATAAGCCGTCTTCCTAATCAAAAACAGTGTGAAGTCTGTCATTTGGAGATGCCAAGCATCTGTCCATTTAATCATAATGTCCAATTCAAATATCCAAACTGATAAGAAAATATAACATATTCAATGTATCATCCTTCTTGTCAGATGTGTCATCTGACAGCATAAAATACATATCCATTGGTAGTCGCTCAAACGTTGAATATATTGAGTCAAAAAGCTGCTTTAGATCTCTTTTCCTCGTTTTTAGCTTTTCATGTATGCAGGCAGTATTTTGGCCAGAGTTGATATTCTGAGACGCCGCTGCCACAGCAGTGCTGAAAGCCCAAATTGCCCCCACCAAAAAGGAGGAAAGTGGAGCAGTTAAACTGTTTTGTGCCACCAAACAAAGCCATTGTGTTGCCTTAGTAGAGTCACAATACAGATAAAACAAGAGGGAATGTATTTGTACTTTAAGTAAACCGTAATTGACTCTTGGTTGGTTGAATGCTTAACAGAATTTCTGCCATACAGACGTGTCCTGTTTCCCTGCCCAGGGGGGAATTTGCAATGGTGTGTTGGAAAGCAGTAGCACGGGCTTGATGGGTGAGAGGACTTTTCAATGCGTTCATTAATGGTTCAAATGTACCAGTGAGCTGTGGTCAACTATGTTAATTAACTTGAATTTGGGAGGCCTTTGCAAATAGACAAAAGGCAGAGTAATTTGTCTATTCTTTTTACATCGGCAAATCAAAACCCACAAAATAAACAAAGGCAATTTAATGTTGTATGCCCCTAGTATGAAAATAATTGGAAACATATTTACCCATCTCATTTGAGCATACAATTACAGAGCGTGTTGGGGCTGTGATGGAATAATGGCTATTTAATATGCTAACGTCATACAGTTATCCACTATGGATAGCAGACATCACAGAGACACCAACAGCCATTAAAGTTAACAAATTACAACATAAAGGCAGACTGAATTTTTATTATTTTGTACTAAATGTATACTTTTGTTGTTTCAGCACTCCTGCGGAAACTTTTCATAATGAACAGATCTCGGGATCCAAAAAAGAGATCATTCTGATAAGATGTCCTTGGTAGCGACAATGACAATCTTTCATCTTCATAGAGGAGCGCTAATGGTAGGAACAACTGGAAGCAAGGAGCTTGTTAATTCGGCAAGCCTTGTGCGTCTCAGGCATTCTTTTCCGTCTTCTTCATCTTTAGCTAGGTGACTGAAACCATTTATTTCTCCTCCATGTTGTATCCCCACATGCCTCCTGCCGGTGTTTATCTTTAGATCGTTAGAAATCGAAATGGCCGCCTTTTGCTCTGCCAACCATTTCCTGGGACTTTTTTGTAAGGCTGTCTGTGATGTACTTAGGTAGGCTGGTGTCAAAGAAAAAACTCCCTCTCGATCTGACTGAGTCTTGTCTTCGGGACTTCCGAGGACGAAAATGATCCAAGCCTCTCACTCTCCCACACTCCCCCTCTCTCCTTTATTACCTTTAACACTTAGAAGCTACTCATGCTCTTGTCAGCGAGGCGATCAAAGTGGAAAGTGTTGAGTGTTTGAAATGAGAGGCCAGTCGTAATACGCAATTCAAATATTCTGTGGGAGATTGTCTAAATATACTGTTCACAGGGAACCGAGAATGCTTAGATGCATTAGTATTAAGTTCTAATTATGCATCTGAGTATTGGGTTTTGGTTATATGTATAAAAGTGATATCCTCTGCAGTTGTGACGTGTGAAGCTATTTATAGCTTTTCATTTCCCCCACAGCAATACAATTTGTTTGCCATTTGATGCACGTGAGTAGATGGCGTTTCCGTTTTGCTTGTCTAAAACATGGAGGGAAACAAATTATTTATATGATGTGAGAGCATATCTAACTGGCAGCCCGAGATATTTAAGATAAATGGTTCTTGAACCAGCTTGATAAATATTGTTTCCGTGAACATTTGTCATAAGGACATGTTTGCAGGTATTGCTATGGTTTTATTGCATTTATAATATCAGGCTCCTATTCTCCTTATGAAGACAATGTATCTTTATCAAATCATGGCAGGCACCCCAGAGGTGGGTATAAGTTCATCTGGAAAGGGAAGCTCTCTTTGGTAAGCTAGATCTTCAACTTGTATGTTATGACATATGGCTAACACAAATAAAATAAACTATTTTGCTAAACTATAATCTGGATTTGGTCCAAATATTTCAATAACAACTTCAGTCTAGCTTGTACTAGCTTGCACTGGCGTCCTTTTGAGACTCAAACATTACCATTTTGTGTAGGGGTCAAAATCTCCCTCGAATAGATTTCAAGTATAATAACAAAACTGGGGCCAGAATTCTTGCTCAGGTGTCGACAGAACCAATATCCCTGAGCTTCTCACATTAATACAAATGGGGAGGGGGATGTATTTGCAACCATCCCTAGGCGAGAGGGCATCCCTTAAAGGGCTTGCTCATCTGCCTGCCAGCCTGCCTGTCTGTCACCTTTCCCAGGTGTGTCGTGACAAAGTGGCGACCGTCCGGAATTCTGACTCCTTATAGGCTTCTGAGTCATTACATTCGACACAGGGCCCATTTCAGTGCTGACATGGCTCGCTGTTACCACTGAATCGCATTGACATTCACAAAGTCTTTCTCCACTGAGGCCTGGCAGACTACGGCTGTGTGTGTGTGTGTTAGAGAAAGAGAGAGAGAGAGAGAGAGAGAGAGAGAGAGAAGGCAGAAGTCAGGGATGCATTAAATGTGTCTGTAATAGTCTTGGGTGATATACTGTATATACCGTATGGAAAACTCCACAGGATGGTGTTTCAATGCCATCAATACCGTTAAAACAATTTATTTGACATTTTTTAATACATTTGAATATACCTGCAGTCAACTTGTGCAATACTTTAAGAGATAAAGAACATTGCGTTCTTCATTTCACCTCTCACATTACTATACTGAACAAAAACGCAACATGCAACAATTTCAAAGATTTTACTGAGTTACAGTTCATATAAGGAAATCAGTCAATTGAAATAAATTCATTAGGCACTAATCTATGGATTTCACATGACTGGGCAGGATGGCAGCTATGGGTGGGCCTGGTAGGGCATAGGCCCACCCACTTGGCAGCCAGGCCTAGCCAATCAGAATTAGTTTTTCTTTATTACAGACATAAATACTCCTCAGCACCACCCCTCAGACGATCCTGCAGGTGAAGAAGCCGGATGTGGAGGTCCTGGGCTGGCGTGGTTACATGTGGTCTGCGGTTGTGAGGCCGGTTGGACGTACTGCCAAATTCTCTAAAACGACGTTGGAGGCCGCTTATGGTAGAGAAATTAACATTTTATTCTCTGGCAACAGCTCTTGTGGACATTCCTGCAGTCAGCTTTCCAATTGCACTCTCCCTCAAAACTTGAGACATCTGTGGCTTTGTGTTGTGACAAAACTGCACATTTTAAAGTGGCCTTTCATTACACAGGTGCACCTGTGTAATGATCATGATGTTTAATCAGCTTCTTGATATGCCACCTGTCAGGTGGATGGATTATCTTGACAAAGGAGAAACGCTCACTAACAGGGATGTAAACAAATACGTTTTTTTGTGAGTATAGAACATTTCTGGGATTTTTTATTTCAGCTCATGAAACACGGGACCAACACTTTGAATGTTGCATTTATATTTTACATAGTTTATTTTATATTTTTTATATAGTCACGTGTCACATGGTGTTAGTTTACAAGCACACAACGACCAGAGACAACGACCAGAGACAACAACCAGAGACCGGAGCCTTGTGAGGCTCTCACTGTTGTGCAGCACACACCAGGTGATCTAATTACAGTATGGAATTCACAACTAAATGTTTGCCAGCTAGATACAATGTACAGTGCATTCGGGAACAATTCAGACCCCTTCCCTTTTTCCACATTTTGTTAAGTTACAGCCTTATTCTAAAATGGATTAAATAAAAAATGTCCTTCATCAATCTACACATAATACTCCACAATGACAGAGCGAAAACAGGTTTTTAGACATTTTTGCAAATGTATCAATAAAAAAACTGAAATTAAATACATAAAAATTCCTCATCAATCTACACACAATACCCCATAATGACAAATATATTTTTTTAGAAATGTGTGCAAATGTATTAAAAATAAAAAACAGAAATACCTTATTTACATAAGTATTCAGAACCTTTGCTATGAGACTCGAAATTGAGCTCAGGTACATCCTGTTTCCATTGATCATCCTTGAGATATTTTTACAACTTGATTGGAGTCCACCTGTGATAAATTAAATTGATTGGACATGATTTGGAAAGGCTCACACCTGTCTATATAAGGTCCCACAGTTGACAGTGCATGTCAGAGCAAAAATCCAAGCCATGAGGTCAAAGGAATTGTCCGTAGAGCTCTGAGACAGGATTGTGTCGAGGCACAGATCTGGGGAAGGGTACCAAAACATTTCTGCAGCTTTTGAAGGTCCCCAAGAACACAGTGGCCTCCATCATTCTTCAATGGAAGAAGTTTGGAACCACCAATACTCTTCCAAGAGCTGGCCTCCCGGCCAAACTGAGCAATCGGGGGAGAAGGGCCTTGGTCAGGGAAGTGGCCAAGAACCCGATGGTCACTCTGACAGCGCTCCAGAGTTCCTTTTTGGAGATGGGAGAACCTTCCAGAAGGACAACCATCTCTGCAGCACTCCACCAATCAGGTCTTTATGGTAGAGTGGCCAGACATAAGCCACTCCTCAGTAAAAGGCACATGACAGCCCGCTTGGAGTTTGCCAAAAGGCACCTAAAGGACTCCCAGACCAGGAGACACAAGATTCTCTGGTCTGATGAAACCAAGATTGAAATCTTTGGCCTGAATGCCAAGCGTCACGTCTGGAGGAAACCTGGCACCATCCCTACGGTGAAGCATGGTGGTGGCAGCATCATACTGTGGGGTTGTTTTTCAGTGGCAGGGAGACTAGTCAGGATAGAGGGAAAGATGAACGGAGGAAAGTTCAGAGAGATCCTTGATGAAAATCTGCTCCAGAGCACTCAGGACATCAGACTGGGGCAAAGGTTCACCTTCCAACATGACAACGATTCTAAGCACACAGCCAAGACAATGCAAGAGTGGCTTCGGGACAAGTCTCTGAATGTCCTTGAGTGGCCCAGCCAGAGTCCGGAATTGAACCCGATCCAACATCTCTGGTGAGACCTGAAAATAGATGTGCAGCGACACTCCCCATCCAACCTGACAGAGCTTGAAAGGATCTGCAGAGAAGAATGGAACAAACTCTTCAAGTACAGGTGTGCCAAGCTTGTAGCGTCATACCCAAGAAGACTCGAGGCTGTAATCGCTGCCAAAGGTGCTTCAACAAAGTACTGAGTAAAGGGTCTGAATACTTACATAAATGTCATATTTCTGTTGTTTTATTTTATACATTTGCTAACATTTCTAAAAATCTGTTTTTGTTTTGTTATTATGGGGTATTGTGTGTAGATTGATGAGGGGGGGAAAAACTATTTAATCCATTTTAGAATAAGGCTGAAAGATAACAAAATGTGGAAAAAGTCAAGTGGTCTGAAAACCTTCCGAATCCACTGTATATACAAAAGTATGTGGAAACCCCTTCAAATGAGTGGATTCAGCTATTTCAGCCACACCCGTTGCTGACAGTTGTATAAAATCGAGCACACAGCCATGCAATCTCCATAGACACACATTGGCAGTAGAATGGCCTTACTGAAGAGCTCAGTGACTTTCAACGTGGCACTGTCATAGAATGCCACCTTTCCAACAAGTCAGTTCATCATTTTCTTCCCTGCTAGAGCTGCCCCGGTCAACTGTAAGTGCTGTTATTGTGAAGTGGAAACGTCTAAGAGCAACAACGGCTCACAGAACGGGACCGCCGAGTGCTGAAGCACGAAGCTCAACCACCGAGTTCCAAACTGCCTCTGGAAGCAAAGTCAGCACAATAATTGTTAGTCGGGAGCTTCATGAAATGGGTTTCCATGGCCGAGCAGCCGCACACAAGCCTAGATCAACATGCACAATGCCAAGCGTCAGCTGGAGTGGTATAAAGCTCGCCACCATTGGACTCTGGAGCAGTGGAAACGCATTCTCTGGAGTGATGAATTACACTTCACCATCTGGCAGTGCGATGGACTACTTGCCCGAATGCATAGTGCCAACTGTAAAGTTTGGTGGAGGAGGGATAATGGTCTTTCATGGTTCGGGCTAGGTCCCTTAGTTCCAGTGAAGGGACATCTTAACGCAATAGCATACAATGACATTCTAGACGATTATGTGCTTTCAACTTTGTGGCAACAGTTTGGGGAAGGCCCTTTCCTGTTTCAGCATGACAATGCTCCCATGCACAAAGCAAGGTCCATACAGAAATACTTAGTCGAGATCGGTGTGGAATACCTTGACTGACCTGCACAGAGCCCTGACTTCAACCCCATCGAACACCTTTGGGATGAATTGGAACGCCTTCCTTATCGCCCAACATCAGTCCCCGACCTCACTAATGCTCATGTGGCAGCAATGTTCCAACATCTAGTGGAAAGCCTTCCCAGAAGAGTAGAGGGTCTTATAGAGGCAAAGGGGGAACAAACTCCATATTAATGCCCATGATTTTTGAATGAGATGTTTGACGAGCAGGTGTCCACATACTTTTGGTCTTATAGTGTATCTTAGAACTATTAAGTTAACTGTTTCAAATGTGCTAAATTATCTGCAGTTGTACATTTGGTTTGCTAATTTAGTAGCTAGTTAGCTATCTAGCTAAGTGGTTAGCTTCTTCCAAAATCAAGCATTCGCTTGGTAACAGCAGAGAATCCCCTCCTGGATCCAGAGCCTTGCTGGCTAATATTTGTTTTGTGCTTGCAGCAAACTGTGAGTAGCATTTTCTAGTTACTTGTATAGTTTAAGTCAGAAATTTTACAAAATGTTTGCAATGCGCTCGTTAGCATTTAGTTAGCATTCTCTATCGGATTCTACATGTACTTGCTAGCATTGCTAACCTAACCTTCAGATTAAAGAGTATCAGTGGGGCTTGACAACAGCCCCCTCTGTTTTCAGTATGAAAGTATGACAATCTGGATACCTCCCAACCCTAGTCTGTAATGAGGAATACTGAAACAGCGATATTTCGGTCTGTTTAGGAATGTTCTAGCTCTTCTGTAGACTTAATTGCGAGATTTCCGCAGATTCACAATTGGTACTGAGCGGCACGGGCGTTTCGGTGACGTATCGAGCGCTAGACGATTGTGTGGCCCTGTAAATGCGAAAGCGTGCAACAATTAATCAATTATGTATGGCCTCTCTCGGGATGGCAAAGTGCAACTTGGTCAGAATACCAACAGCCTTGCTCCGCTCCGCTCCCACCGCCTTGTCTCACTACTGACTGTACATGAGAGCCATGTTGCCACATTGAAGCCAAACAGGGATCCTAATATAGCTAGTCAATACAAATGCACGTTGCAGTAACACTGGTACAAGGAATTGGGTGACAGAAAAGCTGACTCCCTTACAAAACACCCATTCGTTTTATTACCTATCTTGATCAATATGTTCCTTGTGGAGGGTTGATTATTATAACTTCAGAAAAGTTATGAAATGACAGGTACAGCAGGGGGCTTTCACATGGCACAGAGACACAGACAGAAGCATCAGGCAGACAGGCACAGCACATCACACCTCGTGTGCTTGGTGGCGGTGTGAAAAACTGTTTTCGGCAGGTGCTAACAGGCCCATGTCAGGCCACTGAACACCGCATTAAACACTCATTACTGAGCAGCAAGGTCTGGAATTGCTACCCCCGGGGCCAAATGTCTTCAATTAACTGCTCGTCCGATGTACTGTGTGTGTTCGGCAGGGTCCCTGTCGAGTGTAAACCTATGGCTTCAGTACAGTCACGCAAGGACACAGAGCCACACAGACACTCAAGGTATTGATGTCAGTACGCTACAAAACATGTCAACATACACAAAAATCTTTGCAGCAGGCAAACATGACACTCATTTTCTTCAGACATAAACACAGAACACTACTATGACTACTATAACTACTACAGAATGACTACTAAGTATGAGTCATTGAGATAATTTTATCTTCGACTTTCATGGGCTCAGGCCCTATTCAAAAGCCTAAACTGTATTTTAAGAAGTCCAGTCCTCTCCATGAATCACATTTGGTAAGGTGCACACTTCATATTTACATTACAGCACATCCAGACCTACTCAACCTATTCCACCGAGAACACCTAATCCATGGGGGTCATACAAATTCACTTCAAAGACAAATGTATAACTATGTTCTCCTTAGAAACACACAGAAGGGGTTGGAACAGTCTCAACTAGAAACCCAACATTTATTCTGGTAAAGGGAAATGCATGAGAGCTAAATTAAACACTTGGTTGAGGGGATCGTTATGTAGACAGAGGTGGTTGAGGGCCCCCAAGAGCACCGTAATTCCACTGAATGACTCATCCATTGTCTCTTAAATCAAATCAAATCAAATCAAATTGTATTGGTCACATACACATATTTAGCAGATGTTATTGCGGGTGTAGCGAAATGCTTGTGTTCCTAGCTCCAACAGTGCAGTAGTATCTAACTATTCACAACAATACACAAATCTAAAAGTAAATATGTCTAAAATATATAAATATTAGGACGATCAATGTTGGAGTGGCATTGACTGAAATACAATAGAATAGAATACAGTATATACAGTAAAGTAAAGCAGTATGTAAACATTATTAGTGACTAGTGTTCCATTATTAAAGTGGCCAGGGATTCCATGTCTATGTACATATGGCAGCAGCCTCTAAGGTACAGGGTTGAGTAAACGGATGGTAGCCGGCTAGTGATGGCTATTTAACAGTCTGATGGCCTTGAGATAGAAGCTGTTTTTCAGTCTCTCAGTCCCAGCTTTGATGCACCTGTACTAACCTCGCCTTCTGGATGATAGCGGGGTGAACAGGCCGTGGATTGGGTGGTTGATGTCCTTGATGATCTTTTTGGCCTTCCTGTCACATCAGGTGCTGTAGGTGTCCTGGAGGGCAGGCAGTGTGCCCCCGGTGATGCGTTGGGCAGACTGTACCACCCTCTGGAGAGCCCTGCGGTTGAGGGCGGTGCAGTTGCCGTACCAGGCGGTGATACAGCCCGACAGGATGCTCTCAATTGTGCATCTGTAAAAGTTTTTGAGGGTCTTAAGGGCCAAGCCCTGTTGCGCCTTCTTCACCACACTGTCTGTGTGGGTGGACCATTTTAGATCATCAGTGATGTGTATGCTGAGGAACTTGAAGCTTTCCGCCTTCTACACTGCGGTCCCGTCGATGTGGATAGGGGCGTGCTCCCTTTGCTGTTTCCTGAAGTCCACGATCAGCTCCTTCGTTTTGTTGACGTTGAGGGAGAGGTTATTTTCCTGGCACCACTCTGCCAGGGCTCTCACCTCCTCCCTGTAGGCTGTCTCGTCATTGTTGGTAATCAGGCCTACTACTGTTGTGTCGTCTGCAAACTTGATGATTGAGTTGGAGGCGTGCGTATGACAATGATAAAACCATCATGCATGGGAACTGCTGGTGCAGGGACTGAATCCAGACAATAATTGGATCTTATATCCACTATGTCACTTGATTCAGCAACCCACAACCCCCCTAATGGGTGCAGACTCCCCAGAACATTTCCCCAGAACAGTGGTAGTAATTTGGGTTGGCATTTATGAGGGTCCCTGGTTTGAATCCCACACACCGTGCTGTCCAGTTATGCAACATTGCGGTCAGAAGTGGGATCCAAGTTATACCCAGTCCAAAAAGCCTCATCATTGCTGTGATGCCTATAATAATGACCATTTCACAGCACAAAACATGGCCCTTCATAGCTCAGCTGGGAGTTCTAGAGTCAGGAATGGCCAAGTTAGGTTGGTTTTCAGTGGAATCACCTCCTGGTAAGTGAACTTGTCAGTCTGGTCAATAAAACAGGTGGACTCATGCCGTCCTCAATCTGTTCGCACACTCAGTTCACGCTCGGGTTTGCATGGAACTGCCAAGGAGGTATTAGCATGAACTGCAGACAAAACCACCCACGGTGAAGATGCGCTTTGAGTGCTTCATCACAGAACACTGAGGTGTGAGAGCCAGCAGCTCCAGTTAACGACCTCCGCCGCCAAATTGGCTACTGTGGCAGTGCATCAGAACAGGAATGCTTCCACCGAGAGAATAAAGTCAAATGCGTGACGCACGAAGCCAGACGTTCCAATACCACCACCAGACGTGTTGGGGATTAAGCAGTTGCTTAAGGACGTTCGGAACATACAATCTCTTCAGATATTTTCGTCGGCAAATAACGTGCGGATTCTCAAGGCTCGCCAGAATCCTAGACTAATACCTTTACCCCTTTTCCAAGGCGAAGAAAATATGAGTATTTGACACTGACATTATTTCCTTGGGTTTACAGTATATTCACATTCACTGTCTGTGGAGTGGACCGACTCCAAGCTGTGCATGTCTCACTAGCATGTACTGTATTGTTTTGCTTCACCCCGTTGGAGTGTGTGTGCATTAACAGGCAGGCGCCACTCCCATGGGGGGTGTTGTTGAACTACAGAGAATAAGTTATTGTTGGCTCGCACACTGTCAGCTGTGACAGTGGAGTGGCCAAAACAGCTGTGGCCTACCCATCCCTCCTCCCCTCTTCTCCCTTCCATCCTTCCCTTCTCTTCCCCCTCGGCCTCCATGACATCAAAGGGAGTCTGTGGCATTGCCTCTGCGGGTTGGCGCAGCTCCGGGGCCATCTCTGGTTTAATACTGTATGAACGCCCCACAGTGAAGCTGGAGAGTGCAGTCTCTCTCTCTCTCTCTCTCTCTCTCTCTCTCTCTCTCTCTCTCTCTCTCTCTCTCTCTCTCTCGCTCTTCCTCTCTTTCATTCTCTCGCTCTCTGAGATCATGAAGGCACAGATTGTGTAATAGCGACTAGTTGGCAACGCTAGCCATGTGGGCTGGGGAAAGGGACGGATGAGAAACCTGCCACAGCAAATGTTTTTTTTCCCGTAAAGCTTTCTCTAATCTAATTGAGAGCTTTGATTGGATAGTTCTTCAGACATAGCAACATCCACTACAGAGTAATGTGCACAGCAAACATTTACCCGAAACTAATTGAACTAAAATTACTAAAATAGACTACGACATCTGTAAAGATCCAAAGTAAAGCTCCAAAATGTGCACTGATCTGCATTTTGTATTTGAGCATACCAAAACTAGCTGTGGTTTTCAAGTTCTACTCTCTTCTACAAGAGTTCTACTTTATATACTTTACTCATCAAACTGTCACTTTGTTCTGTACATTTTGCTTTAGGATCAAAGTTCCCCACTGCGAGACACTGTCCTCAGGGGGAGCTGCCAGGACACTCACCCTGGTCAGGCACCTGCTGGGAAGATGGGACGCACCTGGGGTTCAATTCACACAAAGATAATATATCCCTGTGTGTGTGCGTGTATGTGTGTGTAGTGTGTGCAGCAAATACTCTCCCCAGTTTCTCAGAAAAGGCTGAGCCGCAATGCAGAAGCGAGATTGAGAGGCCATCTACAAACCTCCCCGAAAATGTGATGTTTATCCTACCAGGAAATGCTGCTTAAAGTGAGATGGACAATTTGCTTTGATCCCTCCATTCGTCCTCTTCACTCTATTCCAGACAGTACATTTCACTCCCAAGTCTCATCATTTCCTTTGCTCTCAATGCAGTCTGTATGCATCATATGTCACAATGGCAAAATACAAATACATGGTGTGTATATCGAACTGAACTGCCGGTAAGCACAGATAGGAGCCTGTCAAAGCTTTGAGGGCTGACACAGTGGGTGTCACGCCCTGACATAGAGATCTCTAGTTGGTTTGGTCAGGGTGTGAATATCTATGTGTAGATCTATGTTATATATTTCTATGTTGGCCGGGTGTGGTTCCCAATCAGAGGCAGCTGTCGATCGTTGTCTCTGATTGGGGATCATACTTAGGTAGCCATTTTGCCTACCTATGTTGTGGGATCTAGTTTCAGTTTGGCTTGTTGGATGTTTAGCCTTTTGAACTTCACGTTCTGTTGGATTTTGTTATTTTGTCGGTGTTTAATATAATAAATGACTATGTACGCATACCACGCTGCACCTTGGTTCGATCCTTTACACAACGAACGTGACAGAAGATCCCACCACCAACGGACCAAGCAGCGTGAACAGGAGGAGTAGACACCCTGGACACAGGTGGGGAAAACATTTTGGACATGGGAGGAGATATTAGCCGGTAAAGGACCCTGTGCGAAGGAAGAAGCCCAGGCAGGAGAGGATCAACGGCGACGCCGATGGTGCAGACCGCGAAGGAAGCACGAGAGGCAGCCCCAATAAAATGTTGGGGGGGGGGGGGCACACGGAGCAGAAGGAGGCCCTGAAAGGCTGACTGTGGAGAAAGAGGCCGCTATTATAGAGGCCCTCCAAGACATGGAGCTCAGCACTCTGAGAGAGGAGATAACTACCTTGAGGGGGCTGTTAGCTAAGAGAGAGCAGGAGAGCTCCCTTCAGAGGGAGGTGCTGCAGGAGGCCCATAGTGAGAAGGAGTCAGTGGATGCACGGAGAGAGGAGCTGGCCCGGTACGCCCCGTACCTGCTCTCCGCACCAAACCAGTGGTGCGTGTCTCCAGTCCTGTATGGCTCATACCTGCTCCCCGCACCAAACCAGTGGTGCGTGTCTCCAGTCCAGTACGGCCCGTACCTGCTCCCCGCACCAAACCAGTGGTGCGTGTCACCAGCCCGGTACGTCCCGTACCTGCTCCCCGCACCAAACCAGTGGTGCGTGTCTCCAGTCCTGTAGACCCGTTCCTGCTCCTCGCACCAAACCAGTGGTGCGTGTGTCCCCAGCCCGGTACGGTCCAGTCCAGGGTCAGAGCAGTCCGCTCCACCGGTGCCCAGTCCAGCTCCGGTCAGCTATTCCACTCCAGTGCCAGAGCAGTCCGCTCCACCGGTGGCAAGTCCAGCTCCGGTCAGCTGCTCCACTCCAGTGCCAGAGCAGTCCGCTCCACCGGTGCCCAGTCCAGCTCCGGTCAGCTGCTCCAGTCCAATGCCAGAGCAGTCCGCTCCACCGGTGCCTAGTCCAGTCCCGGTCAGCTGCTCCTGTCCAGAGCCAGAGCAGTCCGCTCCACCGGTGCCCAGTTCAGCTCCGGGCAGCGGCTCCACTCCAGTGCCAGAGCAGTCCGTTCCACCGGTGCCCAGTCCGGGTCCGGTCGTCTACTCTCCCACACCAGGGTCCAGACAGGACTTGGTGCATCGCGGGAGGACTGCAGAGCCAGAACCAGATGTCAACCCCTCTCCAGGGTCGGGGCCTCCCACACCAGGGTCCAGACAGGGCTGGGTGCATCACAGGAGGATTGCCGGTCCAGGCCCAGACGTCAGCCCCTCTCCAGGGTCGGGGCCTCCCACACCAGGGTCCAGACAGGGCTTGGTGCATCGTGGGAGGACTGAGAGGGGAAGTATCGCGCCGGGGTCCAGACCGGACCAGGTGTGCAAGGGGGAGCCAGAAAAGGAGAGGACAGCCGCCACCGAGGCTAAATGCCCACCCGGACCCTCCCCTAATGAGTCAGTTTTGTGGCCGGAGTCCACACCTTTGGGGGGGTACTGTCACGCCCTGACATAGAGATCTCTAGTTGGTTTGGTCAGGGTGTGAATATCTATGTTTAGATCTATGTTATCTATTTCTATGTTGGCCGGGTGTGGTTCCCAATCAGAGGCAGCTGTCGATTGTTGTCTCTGATTGGGGATCATACTTAGGTAGCCATTTTGCCTACCTATGTTGTGGGATCTTGTTTCAGTTTGGCTTGTTGGATGTTTAGCCTTTTGAACTTCACGTTCTATTGGATTTTGTTATTTTGTCGGTGTTTAATATAATAAACGACTATGTACGCATACCACGCTGCACCTTGGTTCGATCCTTTACACAACGAACGTGACAGTGGGTACATGTTGGGAAAAGTCAGGGGATAAATGATCAGTTGATAACAATGGAGATAAATGTTAGTGTACAGTAAAGTAATCCTACCTGACCCCAAGACAAAGGAAATAGACTTGTTCATGTGATTTAAAGAAGACGATTAATACCCAATGAGGATTTTGAAAAATAAGTGCATGTAGTCAAAGGTGATTCCCATACCTATCCCTTATTTAGCACACGATTCAAGACCAGAACATACGAAACTGCATAACAGCAGAGAATATTATTTTTTCCTGTGACAGTGGCCTCATTGTTTGGGGGGCTTAAGGAGACTGTGCAGTACTGAGACAAAAATCTGTCTGTCAACTTTTCTGACACTGCTTCAGGTGGTAGATGGCAAAATGTACGCTTGGCGACAGTGTGGAAGAGACAGGTAGGAGAGAGGGGGTGTGGATTTTTTTTCTTTCTTGGGACATATCTTCCCTAAATGAGATCTCTTACTTTTATCCTGGGAGTCTGAAACGTTTTGAAATAATGAAGTCAGCCTACCCTTTCATTAATTACATTTCAACACCTACATAATTAAGCAGCAACTTCTCGCTCTGAGCTGCAAAGAAAGAGAGAGACGATGTCTGCACTGTGATATAATGAGGGAGAAAATGTTCATCTATAGGGGAAAAATTAACAAGGTATAAAAAAAAATATTCTTCATTTTAATTTATGGGGAACGTGAAAGGTTCCTGCAGCTTGTGGGTAAAGCAAATCCATTTAGAGAAGAGTTACTTTAATCTCCTATTATCTCAAGTGTCAAAAAATGATACTTCAACTTTTCTTTTTAGCGAGCTCACTAAAAAAAGTAATTAAATGAACCCCCTATTGTGTCTATAGTTCTACATGATCTGCTCCTCAGAGAATGAAGCATGTTTCTGTTGTCTTCATTTCCTATTCTGGTCGTTCTTTATCAATGTATTCCTATATATCTCACAGCCTGGTGTTATTCCGCTATACAAACACTTAAAAACGAAAAGTAACTTATCTTAGACACTTATCGTTGTCCTAATCATGTACTGATATATACATAATACTTTACTATACAGTATTTATAGCGCACACGAGAGACCTACATAGGTTACAACACAGGTGAGAGTTCACAGAGATGTGTTGCAGTGAAATCCCAAGGCACTTTAGCTCTCCATTTCCCATGACTTAATCAGAATTCATGGCCAGTGGCAACTAGTGTAATCGGTTTCCATTAATATTGCGGTGCATAACATCACCGATTTTTAGGCATTAGACCAGCCTTGGCCTCATCTCTCTCTCCTCTGGCGCTGCTTAGCATCGATGTGAAGGGAAATGATGTGGCGTCCCCCAAAAAGTAAAATTAAATGAAAATAAAAACACTGGATGCAATCGGGCAGCCTACTCTCCATTGTACAGTGGGGAAAAAAAGTATTTAGTCAGCCACCTATTGTGCAAGTTCTCCCACTTAAAAACATGAGAGAGGCCTGTAATTTTCATCATAGGTACACGTCAACTATGACAGACAAATTGAGATTTTTTTTCCAGAAAATCACATTGTAGGATTTTTTATGAATTTATTAGCAAATTATGGTGGAAAATAAGTATTTGGTCACCTACAAACAAGCAAGATTTCTGGCTCTCACAGACCTGTAACTTCTTCTTTAAGAGGCTCCTCTGTCCTCCACTCGTTACCTGTATTAATGGCACCTGTTTGAACTTGTTATCAGTATAAAAGACACCTGTCCACAACCTCAAACAGTCACACTCCAAACTCCACTATGGCCAAGACCAAAGAGCTGTCAAAGGACACCAGAAACAAAATTGTAGACCTGCACCAGGCTGGGAAGACTGAATCTGCAATAGGTAAGCAGCTTGGTTTGAAGAAATCAACTGTGGGAGCAATTATTAGGAAATGGAAGACATACAAGACCACTGATAATCTCCCTCGATCTGGGGCTCCACGCAAGATCTCACCCCGTGGGGCCAAAATGATCACAAGAACGGTGAGCAAAAATCCCAGAACCACACGGGGGGACCTAGTGAATGACCTGCAGAGAGCTGGGACCAAAGTAACAAAGCCTACCATCAGTAACACACTACGCCGCCAGGGACTCAAATCCTGCAGTGCAAGACGTGTCCCCCTGCTTAAGCCAGTACATGTCCAGGCCCGTCTGAAGTTTGCTAGAGTGCATTTGGATGATCCAGAAGAGGATTGGGAGAATGTCATATGGTCAGATGAAACCAAAATATAACTTTTTGGTAAAAACTCAACTCGTCGTGTTTTTGAGGACAAAGACTGCTGAGTTGCATCCAAAGAACACCATACCTACTGTGAAGCATGGGGGTGGAAACATCATGCTTTGGGGCTGTTTTTCTGCAAAGGGACCAGGACGACTGATCCGTGTAAAGGAAAGAATGAATGGGGCCATGTATCGTGAGATTTTGAGTGAAAACCTCCTTCCATCAGCAAGGGCATTGAAGATGAAACGTGGCTGGGTCTTTCAGCATGACAATGATCCCAAACACACCGCCCGGGCAACGAAGGAGTGGCTTCGTAAGAAGCATTTCAAGGTCCTGGAGTGGCCTAGCCAGTCTCCAGATCTCAACCCCATAGAAAATCTTTGGAGGGAGTTGAAAGTCCATGTTGCCCAGCGACAGCCCCAAAACATCACTGCTCTAGAGGAGATCTGCACGGAGGAATGGGCCAAAATACCAGCAACAGTGTGTGAAAACCTTGTGAAGACTTACAGAAAACGTTTGACCTGTGTCATTGCCAACAAAGGGTATATAACAAAGTATTGAGAAACTTTTGTTATTGACCAAATACTTATTTTCCACCATAATTTGCAAATAAATTCATTAAAAATCCTACAATGTGATTTTCTGGATTCTTTTTTCTCATTTTGTCTGTCATAGTTGACGTGTACCTATGATGAAAATTACAGGCCTCTCTCATCTTTTTAAGTGGGAGAACTTGCACAATTGGTGGCTGACTAAATACTTTTTTTCCCCACTGTATATTCCCGCAAGGCTTTTTTATTATCGCTGACTGGAATATACTTGAGCTTTGTCATTACTTACAGTTTAATATATAAAACATATTGTAGATGGAATGGAGTGTGAGGTGGGGGAAAGAAAAAGCCTAACTTGGCAAATTTTCTAACTCCCCAATTCCATTTTCGGCTCAGCGTTTCCCACCTTAATCTGGGGGGGATTGTCAAGAATCACATACATAATGACGGTGGATTTCCCCTGACATAAATCGACTGGTGATGTACTGTACATTGTGGGGCCGCGGATCACTCTTAATGCACCTTCCGCGCCAACATAAATGAGTGTTGTTTAATGTGAAACGTGAACTGGTGGAGGAAAACCGGTGCACCAGTATGAGAGGATTAAGGGGGGAAGCTGAGTGCACGCTCAGCACATTTTCAAGAGCTAAGCTTTCTGTGGGAGAATCACTCTTTAATATTCCTCGCTCACAATGGCAGCAGACGCAGTGTGTTGCTAGAAGATTGAGGTTGACTTTGAAAAATTACCTGGCCCCTCCCCCCACCATTTTGTTTATTAACGGGCTCCACATCTACACATAATATGGACCAACCAACACCAAGTAAATGTGAAGGATCCAAAGGTAATTAATTATGTGTGGCTATAAAGGAAGAGAGTCATGGCTGTGAGTATGTTCCTCCAACCCCGTAGCCTGAATTTAGATGTCAGGCCTTAATGAAAGGAAGGTCAAGTGGTAGAAAATGGGAGTGATTCTGAGTCCTCGGCGTGGATCCGGTGATCTCAGGGGGTACACGCTTCCATATGGATGTGCTCTGAAATGAGTGATGACCCCTTGACCTCTAGCGTTGTCCAGCAGTGCACTTGGTTATCCATTTCAAAGCCTGGTGTAAAGGGAGACAATCTAAAACAGCATGGAAGGCCTGTGTAACGAAACCAGTGCAACTGGAAAAGGCAGAGAGTAAGGATAGGTTAACAGCACTATATAGGGTAGGTTCAGGACCTTGGACAGCTAATGCAGAGACCATAGATCATGAATGTAGAGCGTAAGCTGTGTACAAGGGGTTACTACACTGTACTGGATAAGTTCAGGACCTTGGACAGCAAACACAGAGAGTAAGCTCTACCTAGGGTGACTATAGTTTCAGCACCATGGACAGTGAATTTAGTGTGTACGCCATGTATTGTTGACAACACTACATGGTGTAGGTTCAGGACCACGGATAGCGAATGCCAAGTGTAAGCTCTGTATAGCAAGGGTGCCTACATGACATTGGGGTAGGTTCAGGACCATGGACAGTGTATGAGCCTCAGCGCTCATTTTAAAAGGCCCTTTTGCTGTACTGCAGTAACACAGATTGGTCTGAAATGCAATGAGTGGTAACCCTACATTTTAATATAGAGAATATGGTTTAGCTTCACTTGAAATAAATTAAGAGATACAGTCTGGCCAAAAACAAGTGCAATCTCAATTCTTCATTGTTGTATTAGACCAATCCCTTTGTATATACAGCGAGTCACACTCTTAATTAATACGATTCGTCACTAACTGGTAAAACAAAACTCATTCATGATTTGTTGCCAACTGACATCGAAACGGGGACACTGTGTCAAGTGGAGTAGACACTATTTTGACTTTCCACTGACTGCCACGGCTGATTTCTGTCCTGTGGCGTCAAGGCAAGTCTGATGGTGATGATTCAGCCTATCCCCAGCATGTAGCACTCCACTATTGTCTCGGCCCATTTCACAGTCCTGCAGGGTGGTTCGTTACATGGACTGGACTAATCCTAAGAGGGAGACAGCACAAGAGAGCTCCATTTAAAGGTAAATTACCCGAGAGGGAGTAATCGACTTCTTACTGTGCCCTTTTGTGCCTTTTCTCTCCCACAAACATTAGGAGAGACGGGGGCCCCAGAAGCTCAGGTTGTGACTGTTAGCTCGCCTGCCCACAAAGCCTCTTTCCTTTCTACACTCCCTGTCCACCCGCAACTCATTTGCATTAATTTGGGAATTATTTATTCTAGCTCGCCGACATGGGGCTCCTGGTGAATGGATGTTAGGTAAGGAGGGAGGAGGATGGCGTGCGGTGCTGTGCAATTCTGGTAGGTGCATAGAGAGAGGTAGAAGGAGGGGCAGACAGAGAGAGCAAGAAAGAGAGGGAGAGAAAAAGAGGGGCAGAGAGAGTGATATAAAGAAAGAGGAGGTAGATAGTAGGGCTGGGAATTGCCAGGGACCTCACGATACAATATTATCACGGTCATTATGTGCCGATACGATATGTATTGCGATTCTCAAGATTCTATATGTATTGCGATTCGATACTGTGATTTTATTGCAACTCGATGTTCCAAACATATCGCTCACCATATGTCTGCTGCAGAGGGACAAGAGAGAGCCATGAGAAAATACATGATGATCAGTCATGAAAGAAATTGAGAGAGGGGGATGGAGGGAGTGGAGTAACCATTAGTATGCATCAAGGTCGAGGAGGCCCTTGGAGCTGTTCACCCAGAGCACCTACTGTCCCTCCAGGTGCCCCATGGTATGCTGGTAAATGGGCAAGGCATGGAGGGCTGTGAACGCTATCTCAGAGTGCAGTAGCTCTGTAGCCAGAAGTGCTACGTGTATCTCAATGTATCTAAACGTGTCGTCAATCAGAGCTTCAAGGCATATCCTCAAGTCTTGTTTTCCAGTAGTGCACCACAACTTTCCTGTGTCCTGTCATAGACCACTGCTGTGTCAATGATGGCACCTAAAATTGAAGCTGTTTTCATATAACAGTCGCTGATGTCGACCTGCATAGGTGCAATTCTTAAAATACACTGTTGTCGAACTTCTGCACTGAGGTTTTCCATGGTAGATGTCTACTCTAGTCACCTCGCAAACTATTTAGTAGGTAACATGACAATGAGAGACTGTCAGAAAAGGCTACTTTCTGTGGGATGAGTTTGTGTTCAAATCCTGACACACTAGGTAGCCCTACAGGGAGGAGGTGAGCGCCCTGGCGGAGTGGTGCCAGGAAAATAACCTCTCCCTCAACGTCAACAAAACGAAGGAGCTGATCGTGGACTTCAGGAAACAGCAAAGGGAGCACGCCCCTATCCACATCGACGGGACCGCAGTGGAGAAGGTGGAAAGCTTCAAGTTCCTCGGTGTACACATCATTGACAATCTGAAATGGTCCACCAACACAGACAGTGTAGTGAAGAAGGCACAACAGCGCCTCTTCAACCTCAGGAGGCTAAAGAAATGTGGCTCTTAAGACCCTAACAAACTTTTACAGATGCACAATTGAGAGCATCCTGTCGGGCTGTATCACCGCCTGGTACGGCAACTGCACCGCCCGCAACCGCAGGGCTCTCCAGAGGGTGGTGCAGTCTGCCCAACGGGGGCACACTGCCTGCCCTCCAGGACATCTACAGCACCCGATGTTACAGGAAGGAAGGCCAAAAAGCACATCAAGCACATCAACCACCCAAGCCACGGACTGTTCACCCCGCTATCATCCAGAAGGTGAGGTCAGTACAGGTGCATCAAAGCTGGGACCGAGAGACTGAAAAACAGCTTCTATCTCAAGGCCATCAGACTGTTAAATAGCCATCACTAGCCGACTACCACCCGTTTACTCAACCCTGTACCTTAGAGGTTGCTGCCGTATGTACATAGACATGGAATCCCTGGCCACTTTAATAATGGAACACTAGTCACTAATAATGTTTACATACTGCTTTACTTTACTGTATATACTGTATTCTATTCTATTGTATTTCAGTCAATGCCACTCCAACATTGATCGTCCTAATATTTATATATTTCTTAATTCCATTCTTTTACTTTTAGATTTGTGTATGGTTGTGAATAGTTAGATACTACTGCACTGTTGGAGCTAGGAACACAAGCATTTTGCTACACCCGCAATAACATCTGCTAAATATGTGTATGTGACCAATACAATTTGATTTGATTTGATTTAAGAGACAATGGATGAGTCATTCAGTGGAATTACGGTGCTCTTGGGGGCCCTCAACCACCTCTGTCTACATAACGATCCCAGAGAGAGAGAGAGAGAGAGAGAGAGAGAGAGAGAGAGAGAGAGAGAGAGAGAGAGAGAGAGAGAGAGAGAGAGAGAGAGAGAGAGAGAGAGAGAGAGAGAGAGAGAGAGAGAGAGAGAGAGAGAGAGAGAGAGAGAGAGAGAGAGAGAGAGAGAGAGAGAGAGAGAGAGAGAGAGAGAGAGAGAGAGAGAGATGTGGGACCCAGAACTGCAGGGGACACCGGGAGAAAGAGAGAGTCCTCTTCCAGTTCTCCTGTTTTAATCGAATCACAGAATACAATCTCTTTGTATATCAACTGTGTTTCCCTGTTGATGACAGCCTCCCTATTTACATCCATTTTTAAACCTCATGCATTATGTCCACATATGTCTAAGCCAAATGAAGAGAGGAAATATTCATGGAGCCAAATCAAAACCTCTCGTTTCAAATGCCACGACTACAAGGGATATGGACAAAGGAGCGGCAATAAAAAGTTGGATGATATCGGCGCTCGGAGCAAAATAACCTCATAAAAAGTGGAGCGACTTAAAATGTGGGCCAGTGTGTTTATGAAGTAATGAGATATATCTGATGGGGAAGAAAAGCCTTTCATTAAAAAGCCAATTGCCTTGGCTTTTTTCATAATGTGGTTATGAGAGAGCCCAAATGTCACCCAAAGTTTACTTTGCGTTGAGGATTCTGTATCCTATGCGTTACATTCAGTGTCCTCCAATCCTGGTCCTAGGGCCCCACAAGGTGTGCAGGCTTTTGTCCCAGCCCTGTACTTTTGTCCCAGCCCCCGATTAGTTGAATGAGGTGTGTTACTACTGGGCTAGAACCAAAAGCCTGCACACCCACGTGGATTGAGACCAGAATGTGCATCGTATCAATTAAGGATCTTAGAACCCTTTTCTCTGATTCACAAAGTCTCCCTGCTGTTAGGATGTAGAGAGAAAGAGAGAGAGGATTGTCTCCATCCCTCACACTGTGGCCCATCCGTTACAGCAAATTAGAGGCAGAATGCGATGTGTTGTTGGTGTTATTATGCTCATATTATCCAGAATGCCAGATCCTCCCCCAATGGGCGCAGTGGGCATAGCGCGGGAGGGAGGCGTATAGAACGGACAGCTCCACCTGCCAAAAAACAGCTGGCTGGTACAATTACAGGTTCGGTTCAAGCAAGAGAGTGAACGTCAAGAAGTAAGGGCGGGATGGGGGGATTGTAGCACTAATGTGTTTAGGCATGCAACATTTCTCCCCTATTACTGAGGGAAAAACCAAGATGTCGAGCTTCCGCAGATTTTCCCCACGTCAGCGGCAAAAGCAGCGGCACTCAAAATAATCGGCGCTGGTTCAGCGACTGTCGTCTTGGAATATTAATTGCGGGTCGGTAAGACCCAGGTTTCTGTTTTGGAAGGCACAGCTGTAGAAGCATTTTTTTGGCCTTTCTCATTCATCTGTTTGCTGTCTTTGGCTAATTAATTTGAGGCCTCTTCCCACTTTATTACGAAAAGCCAAGTGTTGTTTTAAAAACCGTGATATGCATATATGCAAATACACACCAAAGGGGATAATGATATGATTTAACTGGCCTGGGTCTATTCTATGAATATGAACTGATCACTGTGTGTGTGTGTGTGTATGTGTGTGTGTGTGTGTGTGTGTATGTGTGTGCGTGTGTGCATGCATGCGTGCGTGCGTGCGTGCGTGCGTGCGTGAATGCATGTGTGTATGTATGCGTGTGTGTATGTGTGTGTGTCTGTATGTGTGTGTATGTATGTGTGTGTATGTATGTGTATGTATGTATGTGTGTGTATGTATGTGTGAGTGTATGTGAATGCACGTGTGTGTCTCATGCTTAATTGTCTCAGTCCCAGCCAGCCAAAACAAGCTGAGTCTACCATAATGAATATGATTCAACACAGCCACCTTTCTTGTCTTGCTGTATTTAATCAACACAGACTTCAAATAATGACTTTGTCACACACACACAGCAGAACAGAAACTGGAGTTTGGTGCATGGATAAGAACAATCTAGCTTAGTTATTCCTCGCAGCCACTGCCTATGTAGCCTAGGATATAGCCTAAGACTCTGGCTAGGTGCGACTGATGAGGAGTCTGATTATTATTAAAGGGATAGGCTGTGCATTTATGATTGGCCGTTCTCCAGAAGTGGCTAGACACTTCATTTTTATGATTATACCATCATGGTCATTTATGAACCTTCTCTCTGTGGCCGTGAATGACAATCACTATCCAAGGTGAAAAGGAACGGTTGATCGGAAATTGAATTTTAAGAACAGTGCTTCTCATAAAAGGCTTTCAGACTGAGACACACAGGATGAAGGTACACACGTGCACATTGGTAACTCCCACATGCTTGCCAGCACAAAACACACATCTGCACTAACACAGATACACACGCATCCAATTTGTCTCTAGACCTGTGCACCTACGTTATAAACTTTCATTCGTAGGCTAGGTTGTAGCAACCTCATGATGGATATAGGGAACATGTTAGTATCATGTAGTAGCCTAAACCTATTGATGTTACATTGAACTGGGTGAATGGAATAAGAATGACAAAATAAGGCCATGGTCATTTAAAAAAATCGTCCTCCCTAATCTTAAACGGCACGGACCGCCACTACCACACACCCCAACCCCTCCCCCAATAACTATCCTTCACCCCTTTACTCTCGTTCCTGATGGACTACAGGAAATAACCCAAAGCACTGCCACACTGTTAAACATTAACTACTAACAGCTAGCGGCTAATGGATGACACAGCAATAGCTGCTACTGATAATGATTCTGTTCGTTAATTGGAACACCGAGCGGTCTCGTAATTTACCTGGGATTATCCCATCGACAGGGGCATCCTTCAGGAGGAGGAGACCGCCCGGGTGCCCCGATCGATGGTGGCCATCTTTTAACGCTGATGGAGCAGGGAAGGAGTGCCCCGGCTCGCCTGGCCTGCTATTTGTGAGCAACAGAAGGCCCCCTCCGGAAAAATCTATGCTAATGACCAGTGAACGCTTCCCCACACACACACACAGACGCTGAAACACACACAGACACACTCACAACCACACACACAGGAGAAATACACACACAACTTGGAGACACACACTTGATGGATGTACACACACCAACCTGGTCTCAGAGCATTTCATATTATTTGATACGTAAATCAGACACTCGTATGGTATGTATTAATTTGTGAATGTCCATCATCCACTTCGTATGATATGTTACGAATTACAATTAGTATGATACTGTATGTTACGAATATTGCAGAACGTACACTATATTACGAATTTGCAAAAACATTTGATATGTTAAGAATTCCAATTTGTTGTGGCTAACGTTAGCTAGGTGGCTAGGTGGTTAAAGCTAACGTTAGCTAGCTGGCTAACGTTAGCTAGGCTAGAGGTAAGGGGTTAGAGTTAATGTTAGGGTTAAGGTTAAGGTTAGGAGTTAGGTTGTCCCTGATGAGATTCTAACATGCAACCTTTGGGTTGCTAGAAGTTAGCATTATATGACGACCCATCCACCCCGACCAACCACCCTCTTATGTTTTTGCATTAAGTAACCTTCTGTCTTATCTAACCAACCAAATGTAACATATCATACTAATTTGAGTGTCACGGATTTATGTTTACTATGTTACGTCTAGTCTATGAGACCAGGCTGCACACACAGACACACTCAAGAGAGAGGTCGGAGTGCTGTGTGTAAATGACTGAAGTCCAATTAAGCCAGTGTTAAGGAAGCTGTAGTGATTACCATCTTCCGAGCACAGAATTGATTCCGGATGGCCTCAGCTGTCTCGTTACGCCCGCTAAGTATCTGCACCTATTTTTACTTATCTATTTGTTTATTTATCGAGCCTCTCGACGCTGCGGCTAATGCCGTGGGATGACCTTTCCACCTTTCCCTCCTCCTCTCCTCTCCTCCTCCTCATCCCTCGCTCCCTGGATGGAAGAAGGAAGCGAGCGATAAAAGGAAAGAGTGTGATGAGGTCGGCAAACACCATGCCCACCTCCTCTGTGGCAGTGACCATTTTCAGGAGGCAGAGATATGAATAGTAACTGTTTATGTGGTTCTATAGATAGATAGATGGCGGACTGAACTGTGATCGACAGGGCTGTAGTGAATCGGGTCGAGAGCTTCAAGTTCCTCGGTGTCCACATCACTAAGGATCAACAGTGGCTTGCGAAAGTATTCACCCCCCTTGGCATTTTTCCTATTTTGTTGCCTTACAACCTGGAATTTAAATTGATTTTTGGGGGGTTTGTATCATTTGATTTACACAACATGCCTACCACAAAAGATACAAAATATGTTTTATTGTGAAACACACAACAAATAAGACAAAAAAACTTTTGCAAGGCACTGTAGGTTCTAGATAGCACCTATTTTCTAAGAGTGTAGACATGCATAATGGTGGAGGGGTGGAGGGTGACACAAGGCCAGCGAAGTGACCTCCCTGCATTTGTTCTACTCGACTTGTTGTGGCCCACAGGAGAGCACAGTTGTCAGGGCCCTGTGGTTCTGTAGCAGAGTGGAAGGGCAACAACACAATGTCCATTTGACCGGTCATGCTTATCGGTCTATGGGTAATAATTTTGTGGAATTAACTCAGCGCGTGTGTATTTTCGATAGTCATTATGATTCTTATTTATCACATGCACACAGCATACAGATACATAGCCTAGTTTAAGCGGAAAATCTGTCAGACAGCGCGAGAGCTGCTGATACATCTCCTATTGACGCTGGAGTGAAACTTGCATTTATAAACCCAAACATTGCGCAACAATTCTAAATCTAAAATCTAAAATGAAATTGCGTGTTAAAAATGTTTTGATGGACACGATACTATTTTAATTTCTCAACTTGTGATTGAAGTGCACTTCCTATTCGCCATTCAGGTGCATAGGCAATGGTAGGCAGGCTTCAGCGCATCACACATTACAGTGTGAGCTGGAGGCAGTATGCATTTTGAAAACATATAGCCTACTTAATTGTGTGAAACCTGAACATTGTACCTCATATTACGAGGATTTTGTTTTTTACCTTGCTTCAAAGTAGCCTAGGCAAAATCAGTTTCTATAAACGTTGAGGCAATTATTTTATTAAGACTTCCATATGCCATTGTTCTATTGGTTTTCAAATCAACTTTCTGTCATTGTCCAGCAGGCAAAGGCACAAGTCATATTAGTCATGCTAGTTGTTGCTTCTTTTGATCTCCCATCTTTCAACATTTGTAACAGATATTTAATCTCTGTTACAAACGGTGTTTTCCTGCTAATTGCGTTATAGAACGAACATTCACACGTAGCCTACTCCCGTGTGTGCATTGCTGCACTTCAAATGTGAAGAAATAATTTTAAGCTAAACCTTCTGATCTGTTGCATCAGCCTCATTGCTTTTTAACGTTTTTTTGATATACTGATTGTATGAATTTGGGGTCTATCGTCCCACAACTGACCCAGAGTCTGTGTGAAATAGGCTATTTCTTTCTCGCACAGAATGACAAGCTGACCAATAGAATAGGTAAACTTTTCTACTATTGGGATAGTGCGCATTGGAATTTGGTAAGAAGGACGCATATCGTTACATCCTCGAGTTGCATGTTCTGTTAAGCTGAATGACAATAATCTAAATGTGATTTCTGTCATTCTGAGTGGACGCCCTAATTAGGTTACACACCCAATGCATATGGGTCCGGTAAATATCTCAAATGTCCGGTAAATTAAAATGCTGCCGGTCAAATGTCCAGCGACACATCCTAATGGAAACCCTGGTGTGTGTCTGTCTAAGTGTGTGTTTATGTGTATGTATGCCGGTGGCTAGAGTGCAGAGCGACCCTATCCGTTCATCCGCTCATACATGCTGAACTACTAATCACATTTTTATTCGTCACATGCTTAGGAAACAACAGGTGTGGACTAACAGTGAAATGCTTAGTTACAGGCCCTTCCCAACAATGCAGAGAGAAAGAAAATAGAGAAATAATAGAAAAGTAAAACACGTAATGATAAAGTAATAATAGATACACAATGAGTAATGATAACTTGGCAATATACAAGGTGTACCAGTACCGATTCGACATGCAGGAGTACAAAGTAATTGAGGTAGATACGTGCTAGGGTTGGGCGGTATCCAGATTTTCATATCGTCATACCGTCCTTCTCTCATACCGGTATATACAGTATTTCCAGGTTAGTACACAAGGGGGTCTATTACCAGAATGCTAATAACATTAGCACAAGTAATAGTGAGTTTCAACGGAGGCTGATAGCTAAATATGCTAACGAGCGCAAATGAAAACAAACAAATTGCAAAGACAGGTAATCCAGCTCATAAAGTTATACATATATAGGTAGGAGCTAGCAAATGTCATTTTTGGTAAATTTGGACATTTACAAGCGAATATGAACGAGACACATTGTGTAAATGAACAAAGTTTTGACACATGCTTGTCTGAAGGAAGAACAGTACTGGCTCTGAAGCAGCATGTGTACACACTGTGTCTGTGTGCAGTCCAGAATCGCTAGGGCAACGGGCCTGCCTGCTCTGCTCAGAGAAGAGGGGGGAGGAGAAGACAGCCGAGAACGGAGAGGAGAAAAAACGAAAGGAAATCAAGGTGGTGGCAGCTGTACAAATAACTCCTCCAAAGGGCTTTGACTACTCAAACACGGCAGAAAGCTAACACAATATGATGCCCCGTCACCTTATTAATTCAGCCACTTACGTAGATTAACTAGCAAGTTACATTTAGGGGTTGCGTTAACGCAGAATTCTGCGTTTTTCACACAGGAAAAAAAGATAAAATGCATAAGAAATATCTTGCTGCGCTTTGTAAACGCAGATGTAAAATGATTCTTATTGTAATTTCTGCTCAGCATCAGACCAATTTTGTGCTTCAGGTGCACTTCTCCACTTGGATGAGAATACACAAACAGGCATTCTGTCAACAGACAGTGCTGACTGATGTGGAGCTACTTTTCTGCCGAATGTGTTGCACTAATGTATTCTCTGTGAAGGAAAACTATAGTTGCACGTCCCTGATCACTCTATTGAGGCAACAAAACACTGTTGACTTTCAATATAAAACGCAACCCCTGTCAATACACAGCTGGACTCACCTGCTCCCGCTTTCACCCGTTGTGCTGTTTACAAACAAACATGTGACTGGCTCAACTGTTCTGGGGAACTACAGTAAGCTTCATAATGAAGAATAATGTGACAGATGCGCGATCTGCTTTATCTCCTAACCTATTGCACAAGTTGACTGCAGGTATTTACATATAAAAATGTATTGAAAAACTTAAATAAATAGTTTTGACGGTTTTGAAAAAACATTCTGTCGCTATTTCCAAATACCCCGGTATACTGTATATATGATATGCCGCCCAAGCCTAATATGTACATATAACTAGGAATAAAGTGATACAGTGGCTTGTAGAATCCTTTCCACAGAGGATTCTACATGGAACACAAAAGAGTTCTACCTGAAACCAAAAAGGGTTCTACCTGAAACCAAAAAGGGTTCTACCTGAAACCAAAAAGGGTTCTACCTGAAACCAAAAAGGGTTCTACCTGAAACCAAAAAGGGTTATCCTACGAGGACAGCCGAAGAACCCTTTCGGAATCCTTTTTTCTAAGAGTGTATGGATGTAGTCTTTCTATTCTATCCATCTGTTTTTCCATTTTACTGTCAGTCAATCCATCAATCTATCTATCAAATCAATCAATCAATCAATCTATATATCCATCCATCCATCCATCCAGCCGTCCGTCTGCTATCTTGTCAGTGTGGTAATTTACATACACACACTTGGCATGGACGGAGAGGGTCACCGCCAGTACACATACATACGTGTGGCCAGTGTGTAGGGGGGTGCAGTGTCACACACCGGTTTTGACGGAGGACCAGCGGAGTGTGGTGCACCCACTCACCCTGGTGCTGATGAGAGGGCACTTGGAAAGGACCCATCTTTCAATCATTGGGATTAACTGGCTAGAGCACAAGGCTAACTCCACATGTACACTGCTCAAAAAAATAAAGGGAACACTTAAACAACACAATGTAACTCCAAGTCAATCACACTTCTGTGAAATCAAACTGTCCATTTAGGAAGCAACACTGATTGACAATAAATGTCACATGCTGTTGTGCAAATGGAATAGACAACAGGTGGAAATTATAGGCAATTAGCAAGACACCCCCAATAAAGGACTGGTTTTGCATGTGGTGACCACAGACCACTTCTCAGTTCCTATGCTTCCTGGCTGATGTTTTGGTCACTTTTGAATTATGGCGGTGCTTTCACTCTAGTGGTAGCATGAGACGGAGTCTACAACCCACACAAGTGGCTCAGGTAGTGCAGCTCATCCAGGATGGCACATCAATGCGAGCTGTGGCAAGAAGGTTTGCTGTGTCTGTCAGCGTAGTGTCCAGAGCATGGAGGCGCTATCAGGAGACAGGCCAGTACATCAGGAGACGTGGAGGAGGCCGTAGGAGGGCAACAACCCAGCAGCAGGACTGCTACCTCCGCCTTTGTGCAAGGAGGAGCAGGAGGAGCACTGCCAGAGCCCTGCAAAATGACCTCCAGCAGGCCACAAATGTGCATGTGTCTGCTCAAACGGTCAGAAACAGACTCCATGAGGGTGGTATGAGGGCCCGACGTCCACAGGTGGGGGTTGTGCTTACAGCCCAACACCGTGCAGGACGTTTGGCATTTGCCAGAGAACACCAAGATTGGCAAATTCGCCACTGGCGCCCTGTGCTCTTCACAGATGAAAGCAGGTTCACACTGAGCACGTGACAGACGTGACAGAGTCTGGAGACGCCATGGAGAACGTTCTGCTGCCTGCAACATCCTCCAGCATGACCGGTTTGGCGGTGGGTCAGTCATGGTGTGGGGTGGCATTTCTTTGGGGGGCCGCACAGCCCTCCATGTGCTCGCCAGAGGTAGCCTGACTGCCATTAGGTACCGAGATTAGATCCTCAGACCCCTTGTGAGACCATATGCTGGTGCGGTTGGCCCTGGGTTCCTCCTAATGCAAGACAATGCTAGACCTCATGTGGCTGGAGTGTGTCAGCAGTTCCTGCAAGAGGAAGGCATTGATGCTATGGACTGGCCCGCCCATTCCCCAGACCTGAATCCAATTGAGCACATCTGGGACATCATGTCTCGCTCCATCCACCAACGCCACGTTGCACCACAGATTGTCCAGGAGTTGGCGGATGCTTTAGTCCAGGTCTGGGAGGAGATCCCTCAGGAGACCATCCGCCACCTCATCAGGAGCATGCCCAGGCATTGTAGGGAGGTCATACAGGCACGTGGAGGCCACACACACTACTGTGCCTCATTTTGACTTGTTTTAAGGACATTACATCAAAGTTGGATCAGCCTGTAGTGTGGTTTTCCACTTACATTTTGAGGGTGACTCCAAATCCAGACCTCCATGGGTTGATACATTTGATTTCCATTGATAATTTTTGTGTGATTTTGTTGTCAGCACATTCAACTATGTAAAGAAAAAAGTATTTAATAAGATTATTTCATTCGTTCAGATCTAGGATGTGTTATTTTAGTGTTCCCTTTATTTTTTTGAGCAGTGTAGAAGGCATAGCTCCATATAGACTCAAATAGTACTAGGATGGTAAGCTAGCTTCCCATAGCTCCACATAGACTTTGGTTTGTTTGTTTGTTAACATTTAGCAGACACTCTTATCCAGAGCGACTTACAGTTAGTGAGTGCATACATTTTTTTATATATATATACTGGTCCCCCGTGGGAATCGAACCCACAACCCTGGCGTTGCAAGCGCCATGCTCTACCAACTGAGCTACACGAGACTTGCATGCTAAGCTAGCTTCCCATAGCTTCACATAGACCTGGCATGCTAAGCTAGCTTCCCATAGTTTCACATAGACTTGGCATGCTAAGCTAGCTTCAAAGCTTCACATTTTGTAAAAAAAAATAATAGACGGTATTCTAAGCTAGCTTAAGACCCAGACAGTCTTCAGAGCCTTTGACATAGGCTACTGTATGCATGCTGTGTATGAGGGAATGTATTTCTCAAGCTACAGTTTGGGGCATCTAAATAATTTAAATCAACGTTGGAAATTTACATTTTAGCAGACACTCTTATCCAGAGCGACTTACAGTTAGTGAATACATATTTTTTTTATACTGGCCCCCCGTGGGAATAGAACCCACAACCCTGGCGTGGCGAACGCCATGCTCTATCAACTGAGCTACATCCCTGCCGGCCATTCCCTCCCCTACCCTGGGCCAATTGTGCGCCGCCCATGAGTCTCCCGGTCACGGCCGGCGGCGACAGAGCCTGGATTTGAACCAGGATCTCTAGTGGCACAGTTAGCACTGCGATGCAGTGCCTTAGACCACTGCGCCACTCAGGAGTACCCTTTGTTCAAACCACAGAGACACACACATACACACCCACACACACACACCACACACACACACACACACACACATACACACACACACATCCCAGAAGTAATTTAATCTATATCACTGATGTCCAAGCCCAGATACACTCCCAGACAAACACATATATAAGCAAACTGCAAACTCTCCTCTCCAACACACAGAGACACACACACAGCGTCAACAGCAGACCCAGGTGTCTGTATCTGGAGTTCGATCCAATTAGCATTACCCAGAGACAAGCGCATGATTATGATGCATTGGGAAGACTGTTGAAGCACCCATTATTCAAGCCCAGTTTCTGCCAGCGCTCGGCATACAAAACTTACGCTTGTCATTTTATGCATAACTGGAATATTGTCAAATCAGTAGTAGTGAATAAAATGGGAGGGGGCCGTCATAAGCCAAGGATACGGGGTTCTGATGTTATCGTTAATAACAGACAGATGGGAAAACACAGGGTGTATCTCAATGTTCTTAAGTGGCTTTTCTCTTCTTATCTCCTTTCAACCTGTGCTGATCAGTATAGGGTATGAAAGATAGGATACGGGAAATCAAAATGGTATACTCAAAATAGTTTTTCACCTGTCCAAGTTCTTTCACGTATGGGCAGATGAAGCAAAGAAGACCCTATCTTTCTCTCTCCCTCTCTCTCTCTCCCTCTCTCTCGCTCTCTCTCTCTCGCTCTCTCTCTCTCGCTCTCTTTACCACACCTGCTGTCTCGACCTCTGAATGCTCGGCTATGAAAGTCAACTGACATTTACTCCTGAGGTGCTGACCTGTTGCACTCTCTATAACCACTGTGATTATTATTTGACCCTGCTGGTCATCTATGAACGCTTGAACATCGTGAAGAACGATCTGGCCTTAATGGCCATGTACTCTTATAATCGCCAGAAGAGGACTGGACACCCCTCAGAGCCTGGTTCCTCTCTAGGTTTCTTCCTAGGTTCCAACCATTCTAGGGAGTTTTTCATAGCCACCATACTTCTAGCTTACATCTGCATTGCTTGCTCTCTGGGGTGTTAGGCTGGGTTTCTGTATAAGCACTTTGTGACATCTGCTGATGTAAAAATGACTTTATGAATAAATTTGATTGGTTGATAGGAGACAAAGCCACATCAGACTATTGAGATGCATTGTCAACTAAACTGGCCACACTATTTGAATAGTCCCCCACAGATAATATGTCGATGCATAAACAATCCACAAAATCTATTTTCTATGCACTAAGAGCCAACTTGCAATTGTGCTGACATACCATACAAAGATACTTTGTTGTGCTTTTCAAACAAATCATATGCCTATAGCTAGTTGAACATATGTTCATATGAATATATGTCTTTGGAGCAATCCAAATAAAGTATTACTAGAATATTTGCATAAACATACAAATGCAGTTGGTATGTGGTACAAGATCAGATGACTTCAAAGCAAAGACCGATAGAAACGCAAGATGCTGAACAGTATGCCAACACATGTAAAGTATGTCACAGAACACTGCCATTGACAGCAAAGTATTGATTTAAAAGGGACCTCTGTAACACAACCGTCAGGAACTCAATGCATTTCTCTCTGTAGAAGGCATGAGTAGAACCTATTTGTCTTTGGTGAATGACACAGGACTGCGGTGTTCCGCTCTGAGTGACCGCTGATCCTTCATGACTGCAGGGACCTGAGATGGCTCAGTGGTCACTCGATTCACAAGGGACAGTAGCCTAGAAATGAATGAGGTGGCCTTGGGTGATCTAGTTATTGTTGCTGCCCTCAGAGCACGTCAGTGTTGGCGTTGGTTAGAATCCGACTCATTGTCATATGTACACCCACTCTCTCCTTACCTTCCTGTCATTCTCCCAATGTCTCCGTCCAATAAACTTGAGAAAAAAATATATGGGGAAGGGGATATAATTGAATGAGTTCTTCTTTCTCCCCCCACAGAGGCACACCCCATTGTGAGGATTCAATTCCATGTCAATGCCAGTAAATAACGAAAATGATTTGATTAATTGAATGACTCTCTCATAGGGAATGATGGACAATCATCAATGCATCAATTGAATTTCTATCGAGTTGAAATGGGACAGCCAAGCCAGGCACACAAACATAACAACATGATTATATTTCTATGGATCTTTTTTCTCTTTCTCTACAGAATTCATTATGTAACTCACAATGGTCAATCAGGAAGCGAGTGTCTGGAGGTCAAAGTATATACGCACACTGAAAGAAACCGATTGAAGAAAACAGATGTACCCTTACTCATCCTTTATCCTGGAGAGTGGCATTCAAGCTTTCCACTGGCAGTCGCCAGTTGTGTTAGCAATAGCACTCCTCCTACTCAAATGAGCGCTTGTTTTGCTAGCTACCTAGCCAGACGTTAACAAAAGACAAAAGGTGTCATTTCCCCTGCCTTTTCACAGTTGGGAAGAGAGGCAGCGTGTATACCTTGAGTGTCCATGCTAATGACAATTGCTATCGCTATTGTATTGCGTTTCCATCACACCTGATTATGTTCCCCGGTGCTCAAATCAGCCTTTACACCTTGAAAATGTAGACATAGCCGGCAATGTTTTACAAAAGATAAATATCAAAGCTGGAAAGAGCTGGTTTGTGACTGAGACATACCCTTGACTGAGGTGTGAAACAAATGTGTGGTATGTTTTAGGATAGCATACGACTGTGAATACACCAATAATATGTTGTATTTTTTATACTCTATTACTCTGGTGATGACCTGAGTTCATCCTCCCTAAAGTAGTGAAAATGTTTCTGAACTACTGAACCTGTCAGGGAAAGTAAAAGAACATGCCACATATCTGTAGCCTGAATAGAGTGAACTGCATAGAAACAAATATTTTCTTCAACTGCCACATCTTTCGCCAACTACCCACAATACCTCGGTAGATTATTTTTAGCCTGTAACTGTAGAAATGAAGGCATTTCATCAAACTCACGAATCCCCATCATTCCCTGTGCAATTGTCACTGCGGCCGACTGATTTAGTCACAGACCGTCTCTAACACCTTTGCTGAGAAGATTGAGAAAATCCACTTGCAAATGCTAACTTTAAGTGCATACAGACACATGGAGGACTATTCAAAGCAATGCCATCCAGCCCTCTTCATTGGGGCATTATCGCTAATGAGTATATTATAGTTCCGCCCTGTCACAGGGAATAAGTAGCCACATTGATCTGAAGTCATTGTTTTTATAATATATTTTTGTGCTGCATATATTATTGTCAGTGTTTCAGTCCCTGGAACCCCTTTGGGATTTGCCTTCCTGTTTGAATTGTTTGTCTTTGGGGAGAGTGGCGAGTGTGATGTATGACATTCCAAAATTATTTAGCTCACGTATCCATTTTCTGTGGGCCTGTTGCAAATCAAAATGGTTGCTGGTATTGTTTACTGCATGTGAACGTATTTATATTTGTTGGAAAAATCTGCATTCGGCACACAATATATTTGTTGTTAAGATATTCATACTTTCCCTTTTGTATACCTCATCTCTGCGGAAAAAAAGCTAACAAAAATGGAAAGGGATCAAATCAAGGGGAGATTTTCTATGAATAAAATTCAAGCTATTTCATGAGATGTTTGGCGCTGTTAATACTCCACATGTTGCCTCATCATACTATCACTGCGTAAAGTACTGCAACTGCATAAAGACAGCATATTACTGCTGCTCTACCACTACTGCTGCTGCTGCTGCTGCTGCTACTGCTACTACTACTACTACTACTACTACTACTACTACTACTACTACTACTACTACTACTACTAAAACTATTACTACTAGTAGAAGTCCACTATGACTACTACTACTACTACTACTACTACTACTACTACTACCACTACAACTACTATTACTACTACTGCTTTTATTACTACTAGAACTACTACTACTACTACTGCAGCTATTACTGCTACTAGTACAAGGACTACTAATGCTGCTGTTACTACTAGTAGTACAAGGACTACTACTGCTGCTGTTACTATTACCAAAACAAGTAACTACTGATGTACTCCCTCAGTTATAATATCCATTTAATATCACCTAAGCTCCTCTTTTAGCTGAGTCCTTGATTACAGAGAGCCTATTTGGCAGAGTATACAGTGAAGTAGTGAAGGTTTTGGCCTCGCCCGGGGGACATACTTGGCCCTTCCCATAAAAGGGGTCCGCTAATGGAAACCACTGGGCCCTGGTCTACCACTCCATCTTTATGCAGGCAATGGGGGCCTTTTATGGTAATCACAAAGCAGGGCCAAATGGATGGTGGAGCCAGTAGCGGAGGAGGAGGAATAAGAGCCTGCCGACATGTTTACAGCTGTCAGGGAGCAGGTGCGGCTACCCTGCCCATAAGTTCACGCAACCAGCCGGTGTCGGAGCATGTCTAATGTGGAGAAACATCGTGTGGCTTTTCCCTCCCTCCCTCCCTCCCTCCCTCCCTCCTCCCTCCCTCCCTCCCTCCCTCCCTCCCTCCCTCCCTCCCTCGCACTCTCTCTCTCGCTCTCTCTCTCTCGTTCCCTCTCGCTCTCTCTCTATCGAAAATGTGTTTATAAACCTCCAGGGACAGTTTATCAAAAATTCATCCTGCTTGCCGGGACGGATTGCTAGGTTTAATGTCGAATCACGTCTTTTTTTTTGGGGGGCAACGCCCATTTGTCATGTGCCTTTGCACAGGGTGTTCAGGGAGGGAGGGGAGGTGGGAATGGGGAGGGGGGTTAGGAAAGGTGTGTGTTGTGTAGAAACGGTGAATCATTATAACACTTTGTCAGTATGCGAGTTTACATTTGGATGCTAGTGTTTCTCTGCGGAGACACTCCAGCTTGATTTTGCCACAGCCTGGAGCAGAATGCTAATTTATTTCCTCATCTCTCCGGCTCCTGTAATCACAATAGCTGGTAACACACACGGCAGTCAGACGCCGGGAGAAACTAAGTGCAAATCTACCCTCTGTGTGTCTCCGTGGATGAAAAAGAAGAAAACAACCAGCAAAAAATTTATCAAAATCCATTGTTATGGGGTATTACTATTATTTGCTTGGAGGGAAGGCTGGCTTTCCATTGACGACGATATATTTGACGGTAAACCGTGATTGTTTTGAGTGATCTTTCAGGCGCAGATGTTCAGAATACATACAACATATTCACTTCCATTCATTGGAACGATCATAAAAAAAGCTAGATGTTCTGTGCGTGGGAGGAAAAGCGCCGTGCTAAACGACTCATTTGTGAACATTATTTTTAATTAAGAGAACCACATTAAATTAGGATTAGATAAGAGTATCTAGCCGTTTTACAATGGAAGCAACATTTAAGAGTGATATCGTCATTATACGGTAGTCTGATGTAATGCGTTGAAACGATTTGGATGGTAGATAGGAATGCTGTAGTCTAGACAGCACATTAGGTATAGGTTGAGTCCCAAATTGGCACCTTATTCACATATGGCTTTGGTCTAAAGTAGTGCACTATATAGGGAAAGGCTGCCATTTAGGACACAGCCCTCCCTACCCATTGTTAGGGGGGTGAAGTGGTTTCTCTGTCAGTGTGAGGGACACAGAGACTTCACCTCCATATGGTCAGACAATGGCCCTCTTTGTTGACAAGTAACTGGCTACAGCACAAGGTTTCTCCTTGATGGAACAAAAGAGGGAAATGTGTACTGTAAGTGAATCTGTATGCATCGGTGGTTTAACTAGGGAGGTTATCTCTTGCTCCTCAAATCTGCCTCATATGAGCCCTCACAAGATAGAGATGGAAAAGTGTGTTATGTGTGTGAGTGAGTGGGAGAGAGAGAGAGGGAGAGACAAAGGTAAACAGAGAGAGAGAGAGAGAGAGAGAGAGAGAGAGAGAGAGAGAGAGAGAGAGAGAGAGAGAGAGAGAGAGAGAGAGAGAGAGAGAGAGAGAGAGAGAGATAGTTGGCCATCACTTTCAGCCGATATCGTTTAAAATATAATTGAAAATCAATATAAGATATAGACGTATCATGAATGAATGGGATAATGACAGTTTGGCTCCATTTCATAAAATGGTAGTCAGTTCCCTCTAATAATGCGGTTTGTGGAGGCAGCCTATTATTCACTGGTTTCAATCCCCATCTGCTGAGTCGCAGTGAGAGACCAATTCAAACTTTGAGTTAGACAACGTAATCTATATCCATAGAGGAGCAAATCCCTCAGTGCATTAATTCATAAAGTATGTTCCCCATGATTAATAGTAAGTGATAAAACGAACACAGTACATTGTCCAATGGGTCAGCAGCGGAGAGAGTAATTTGGATGTATTTTCGACGCAGGCTCACAATGGTTATTAGCTACACTGAACAAAAAACAGAAACACTACATGTAAAGTGTTGGTCCCATGTTTCATGAGCTGAAATAAAAGATCCTAGAAATGTTCCATATGCACAAACAGCTGATTTCACTCCAATTTTGTGCACAAAGTTGTTTACATCCCAGTTAGTGAGCATTTCTCCTTTGCCAAGATAATCCATCCACCTGACAGTTGTGGCATATTAAGAAGCTGATTAAACATCATGATCATTACACAGGTGCACCTTGTGCTGGGGACAATAAAAGGCCACCATAAAATGTGCAGTTTTGTCACACAACACAATACCATTGATGTCTCAAGTTTTGAGGGAGCGTGCAATTGGCATGCTGACTGCAGGAATGTCCACCAGAGCTGTTGCCAGATAATTAAATGTTCATTTCTCTACCATAAGCCGCCTCCAATATCGTTTTAGAGAATTTGGCAGTACGTCCAACAGGCCTCACAACCACAGACCACGTGTAGTAGTAATACCATCACACCAGATACTGACTGGTTTTCTGATCCACGTCCCTACTTGTTTTTAAGGTATCTGTGACAAACATATGCATATCTGTATTCCCAGTCATGTGAAATCCATAGCTTGATCCACTGATTTTCTTATATGAACTGTAACTCAGTAAAATCTTTGAAATTGTTGCATGTTGCGTTTATATTTTTGTTCAGTATACATGTAGCTAAGTCAGATAACATTTTGCACATGCAAAGGTTAATATACTAATTTAGGGTTTCAGTGAGTTCAAGGGCTTCTATGGAGGATCTTACCAAGGGCATTAGGGGTCAAAGGTCTCCCGACCCCGCCATCAATTACAAGGTCAGCAGGATGACCTTTAGGTCCTGTAATATCTTGACCCCTGATATCACATTCCATAGAAAGAAACAACACTGATATTTCAGTCTGAGCTGTGTCTGTAAGTGTGTGTGCGTGCACTTGTGTGTGTGTGTTTGATGTCAGTGTGGACGAGGTCACTGGCGTCTAACCCCATCCGCAGTCATATCTCCCCTTGTTTTATGGTCTCTCTAGAGGTAAGCGGTGAGCGGGCTGCCGCCTCCCTCCCACACACTGACTTTGAAGTAATCCTCTTCGCTGGCATCGTGCACACACTCACACCTTGCCATATCTACCGATTTTCTGTGCAGCTTGACTACTAATTAGAGGGCGTTAATACCAAGAGAGCGTTATTAAATCATCCTTTATCAGTAAGGTTTATGACATATTGTACATAATGCAGGAAAGGGGTAGGTGAGGTGTTTCTGTGGGCCTACAGTTGGTTTCGGCCCATATGGATGATGTAATGGTAGCTAATAGCTACAGTACGTGACTGGGTTTGACTGGCAAGCAATTGGAGGAGAAAACCGAGATAAGCAAAAAATGGATGAGGGGGATCTGCGTTTTTAAGGCCCCAATTTTAGTTAATATGATAGAAGCTATGAAACTACTGTGAATCACCTTCATTGCTTTGTTTTGTTTAACATATGCAGATAAGCTTAATAATAGGCTAAATTCACTACATTGATCTTGGAAAATAATAAAAATATGAAAGCTTGTGATTTCGTTCAGCCAAAATCTATTATAATGTTGTTGTTTTTGTTGTTGTTGTTGTTGTTGTTGTTGTTTTTTTGGGGGGGGTAGTTCAGCTTTAATAGTGCAGATAGATTGTAGATTCCATCAATGTAATTGTCTGCATCATTTCCCACCCCCCATATATTTATTTGTAAAAAAATATATATATATATATATATATATATATATATAAAGTATTCAGACCCCTTGACTTTTTCCACATTTTGTTACGTTACAGCCTCATTTTAAAATTGATTAAACTATAGTTTTTCCTCCTCAATCTACACACAATACCCCATAACGACAAAGCGAAAAAAAGGTTTTCAGAATTTTAGCAAATGTATTAAAAATAAAAAAACAGAAATACCTTATTTGCATCAGTATTCAGACCTTTTGCTATGAGACTCGAAATTAAGCTCAAGAGCATCCTGTTTCCATTTATCATCCATGAGATGTTTCTACAACTTGATTGGAGTCCACCTGTGGTAAATTAAATTGATTGGACATCATTTGGAAAGGCACACACCTGTCTATATAAGGTCCCACAGTTGACAGTGCATGTCAGAGCAAAAACCAAGCCATGATGTCGAAGGAATTGTCCGTAGAGCTCGGACTTGAACCCGATCTAACATCTCTGGAGAGACCTGAAAATAGCTGTGCAGTGACGCTCCCCATCCAACCTGACAGAGCTTGAGAGGATCTGCAGAGAAGAATGGGAGAAACTCCCCAAATACAGGTGTGCCAAGCTTGTAGCGTCATACCCAAGAAGACTCAAGGCTGTAATCGCTGCCTAAGGTACTTCAACAAAGTACTGAGTAAAGGGTCTGAATACTTATGTAAATGTAATATTTCAGTAATATAATTTTTAAATATATTTGCAAATTTGCAAAAAAAGTGACAGGGTCTGAATACTTTCCGAATGCACTGTATCTCTTTGAAAAATATTTTCCTTTATTATTTTCCCCTAACCCTACCACCGCTCCCCTAATTGGAGTAAACTAATGGACAACAACACTTAGGCTTCTACTTCCAGCTTATACATACTATATAAATTCTATAAACACAATGTATTTTACCATAGTTATCATTTTTTGTTTTTAATCCCATCCTTCAGCTACCATCAACCCCCCCAGCTATCTCTTGAAGACCATCCAGTTTGATTTCTATTTTGCCATATATTTTTAACTGTGCTGTTTCACAATAGTTCTGAACCTATATACATTTTACAGTAAATCTATTATAATGTTAGGTCTGGAGAAAAGGTCTAGAGTTGTGGGCTGGGAGGAAGTTGACACATGTCAAAGCTTTCCAGTCTGCATGGTAAGGAAAAGGGGAACATTTTACAAGATATGAACATTAAGACTGATCACTTGACCAGAACATTCTGAAATGGTCTGCACTGAAATATTTGAAAAGATTACCAATTTGTAAGTCGCTCTGGATAAGAGCGTCTGCTAAATGACGTAAATGTACATGTAAATTACAAAGGGTGAAAAAAAGATACATACACAAACATATGTTCTGTCTAGAGCTCTCTTAAACTAAGTTTTGCAGTGGAACCACACAAAAACATATATAAAACTGTTTATGACGCACACAATCAGACATCCAGACCATGATGTTACTGTATGTTGTAGACAGAAAGCCATTCAACGTTGAGGGGGGGGGGGTATCTGCTGTAAAGCCATAAAATGTGATTCATCTCGTCGGGGTCCCTGCTAGCAGCATGTAATCGCAATGACACACTAGTGTAATCCATTTAAAACACTTTGGGCCGGGCCTAGTCTGCTGTGACTCGGCTATTGCAAAGGAGAACACTACCATTTCCCTAATTTCAGATACCGGGCATGCATTTTGCTGGACTGACTGACTAGCAATTAGCAGGTTGTAAGCCGCTTTCCTTGTTCGTCCACTTGCTTGGGCAAGCATTCTATAACTATAATCTCCTAGCTGTCTCTGGAAATGTGTCGAAGTGAGGCGAGGTGAAGAGCGAGGCAGCGTTTGCTTGTCCAAATACGTGTTATTCGTCTTGAGACTTGAATCGCTTTTTCTCTCGTGGCGGGCAGTGTGCTTAAACTTTTGCAAAGCCAGGGCCAACCGGGCACTAACCTGACTAGAAAATGAGTAGCTCATCGACGGTAGCTCATTGCAGTTTAGATGGTTGAGCAAACATTATCTCCCACGAAGCGTCCATGATGGTGTCTCAAGGCCAGGTTAAGGTGAATGATGGCGCAGAGGGTTTTAATGTTACGGGAGGAAACAGGGGGCACCCTGGTCTCGCCATTCTACAAGTGCTGCCCTGTGCTGAAGTATAATTGAACTAATTACACCCTCAGGGGACCAAATTAACAATTTTGCCTGCAATAAACTGTGGATGATTTATCATAATTTATAAACCTGGCCCAGGATCGGTGCCCGCACACCACTAGAATGTTTATGCACCATTGGTTTAATTAATGAGGTAGTTCTAAGAGGTTTGTTATGGCACAGAGCCATTTTGCTAATACTGTGCAGTATATGTAAGGCTAACGGTGATGCAGGCTATGAATACAACATTTCAATCATATATTTAATTTGATTTATTTTTTCTTGTGAGAATGTGCACTGGTCCTGTGTTTCAGGAATGGGTCTTGGCCTACTGGTTAGTGTTTGTTGGCTGGAAAACACTCTGTGAGTGAAACAGTATTCAATAGGGGTCAGTGATGCATGTAAAGGCTTGCAGCCATTGGATTATCCACCACATGGGACCATCGTTCTGAATGAAAATACTGTCAAATACAGAAATTATAGGAAATGAATGACATTATGCCTCAGTCAAGCACAACTGTAAATTAATGTTCTCTCTTTACCATAGCCAGTTTCATTGGTAGTCTTCAATCCATTCATACCATAACTACCATATCAAAGACACCAGCATCCAGTCATAACTGCCTCATCATCAACTTGAATGACCATACTGTAATCTCCCTTCCTCTACTTGGAATAAGCTTTTATCTCACAACCACTATAAACGCCCTTTCTCTCTGATCATATCACATTCCCCAACTCCGCTCAATCTCTCACTCTCCTCCTCACTTCACTCCAGGCACCAGATGCCATCGTTTTTCTTTTTTCACCCCCCCACCCCTCTTTCTCCCCTCCCTCGTTCACTCTTGGCCCATTAGATGGATCGTCTCTCCCTCCGTTTGTGTTTCCTCAGCGCCTCCTCAGACGGAGAGATTGATTTGTCTACAGGACGCCTCTGACCTTTGATATGATCCGATAAGGTACGCGTGGCCCTAACCGAATTAAGCAATCAAAGGGGAGGCACATTAGGCTAGATTGAAGGGGAGTTCCAACCATAGCATAGCACCATAGCATTCCCCCACCCTCACTCACACTGCAGTTTTACCATCCCACTTAGCCCTGCAGGCCATCTCTTCCCACCCCTCTAGACGCCCAGGGGAAAATAAAATATGTGTTTTCAAATTGCACTCTGCCTAAAGGCTCTTTGGGCAAATTCAATTTTCACCTGGCATCGATTTTCCCTTCCTCCGACTCGATGGATACTAATGTTATCTATCAGGTATTTCTGTGCTCTACAGGAAGAAAGGGGGGAAATTAGGTAGGGGCCTATGTCGAATGACACAACACGCTAAGGTTCTCTGTTGTATCACCCAGGAAGAAATAGGTTTGAGAAAGTGCCAAAGGCCTTTTTTGTCTTTCTTTGTGTCAATTCTTGTCACGTCTCCTATCATCTTGGATATTTTCAAATCACCTTGAAATAGTCTCTTTTGCCTGTCTTTGTATTTCACCCATTTGGCTTTTAAACCGCTTTGCGATGACCTTATCCAACAGAGAACAAAAATGTGTTTTTTTCTCTCTCCTGTTTTCACTTTTTTCTTCCTCCAAGCAGCCACAGTCCAGATGCTGCTGATTAAAAGCTGAGCCTTGGATGCATTGAGTTTTGGAATTCAGATGGCACACATGCAGAGTGCTTCACACTCTTTTTTTGTTCTAAAAATACACCTAGCAGCATTTTGGGCCAGATCTTATTGGGTGCCTGGTGCAATGATGTATCGAAGAGACCAGCAAATGAGCCCTGCGAGCAGCCGGACCCGTGCATGTCTCTGGCCCTGCTTAAAGAAAGGTGGGTCGTTCCATCAATTCGGTGCCATTGAGAAGTGTACCTTGGTCCAAAAAACTTCGATTTCACCTCACTTTAACATTATGTCATAAAGAGCACATGTTCAACTTCATAAAAAACATGTTGTCCCAAGAGGTTAAATATAATCTGACTATAGTAAGTGCCTATTAAGCTCCAAATAAAGTAACAGGGTTGACTGTAACAGGGTTGACGACTTCATCTTAAATCAGCCATAAATCCACTTTGACAAGGGGAATGGAAGCTTGTTTTGTGCAAAAGGGCGTGGAAATTGAATGCAAGCTTCACCCCAAAAATATTCATTGCTAAAATAATTCTAGCCTCTATATCTCTGGGTAACAGGGTTGATGTGTTATGCTCGACCTGCTCAGTTTTCCACCACAAAACCCACAAAACAATTGCCAAAAAGAGTAGAACCAGCTCACCAATTTTTTTTTATTTAAGAATAGTTACACCATATTAAAATGAGAGTTCAGTTCACGTAACAGTGTTGACCTTAAAATGTAGGAAAGCGTATGTGAATCACTAATCACATGAAATAAATCATCATCTTCAGAAATGGGAGGGAGAAGTGAGTGACGGCATGATGCGGCACACCAAGAAGCATCTTAAAAACACATGCCTGGCATGCATGGGCACATGTGAGACCCGGCACACATATCCCGGGCTTGTGTGTAGGAGCACAGGGAATGTGTGCGAGTGGAAACAGAGAGCTCGTGAACAGATGCAATCCTCTTTAGCAAGTCGGAACTCCTCGGTACCATTTGTTTGTCCTCTTAAGCTGGCGGAGTGCTCATGAAGTTGGGACTTGCGTAAACCCTTCCAAGTATGGCGCTTTCCTGGGGAACTGATCCCCAAAGCCCTCATTGTTATTCACTCATGATGCCGCCAGATCTGCTGGGCACCCAGAGCCAACCGCCCAGCAGAGGGGAGATGAGAGACAGAGAGAGCAAGAGATAGAGAGTGTGTGTGTGTGTGTGTGCGGGATTGAGTGAATTGTACACACAGGAGCCCGTCCAGATTGTGAGACTTCCGAAGCCAAAGCCCAGACTGTTTATGAAACGTTAAATCATCTCATTGTCAATGATTACAAGTCATTCTACCTCAGTTAGCATCTCCGTATACGCAGTGATAATGCAAAGTTTAGCTTTTTCTATTGTGAAAATGCTGATGGTATGTCTGTCCATTTCTATTTCCTTGTAAAACTTTATTTTCATGTTTTCTTTTTTCTTTTTTAAAGTTACGATTTAGTATATTAATCCAAAGTTGACACCGTCCACCTCAAACTATACTGAACAAAAATATAAATCCAACATGCAACAAATTCTAAGATTTTACTGAGTTCCAGTTCATATAAGATAAGTCAATTGAAATAAATAAATTAGGCCCTAATCTATGGATTTCACATGACTGGGAATAGAGATATGCATCTGTTGGTCACAGATACCTTCAAAAAAGGATAGGAGCGTGGTTCTGAAAACAAGTCAGTATCTGGTGTGACCTCATGCAGTGCAACACATCTCCTTCACATAGACTTGATCAGGCTGTTGATTGTGGCCTGAGGAATGTTGTTCCACTCCCCTTCAATGGCTGTGCAAAGTTGCTGGATATTGGCGGGAACTGGAACACGCTGTCGTACACATCGATCCAGAGCATCCCAAACATGCTCAATGGGTGACATGTCTGGTGAGTATGCAGGCCATGGAAGAACTGGCACATTTTCAGCTTCCAGGAATTGTGTACATACACTTGCGACATGGGGCCATGCATTATCATGCTGAAACCTGAGGTGATGGCGGCGGATGAATGGCACGACAATGGGCCTCAGGATCTCATCACGGTATCTCTGTGCATTCAAATTGCCATTGATAAAATGCAATTGTGTTCATTGTCCGCAGCTTATGCCTGCCAAATTCTCTAAAATGACGTTGGAGGCGGCTTATGGTAGAGAAATGAACATTCAATTCTCTGGCAACAGCTAAGGTGGACATTCCTGCAGTCAGCATGCCAATTGCACGCTCCCTCAAAACTTGAGACATCTGTGGCATTGTGTTGTGTGACAAAATGTAACATTTTAGAGTGGCCTTTTATTGTCCCCAGCACAATGTGCACCTGTGTAATGATCATGCTGTTTAATCAGCTTCTTGATATGCCACACCTGTCAGGTGGATGGATTATCTTGACAAAGGAGAAATGCTCACTAACAAGGATGTAAACACATTTCTGCACAAAATTGGAGAGAAATAATATTTTTGTGCGTATGGAAAATGTCTGGGATCTTTTATTTTAGCTCGCTCATGAAACATCAGACCGACACTTTATATGTTGCGTTTATATTTTAGTTCAGTGTATGTCCTGCATTTTATTCATCCTGGCAGCTCTGTAGCCCAGCATCGACATTTAGGCTTTCTGCTATGATAACCCTTTTCCATTTCACTCAGTGTGAGACCAGCCTTCTCTGTCAAACTGAATTTACCCTTTTCGGCACTGCACGCCAATGACAATCACCTGCTGGTAGGACGCTGTTAAGGTAGAGGGGGGAGAGAGAACAGGTTCAATTTAATTGTTCTAAAACATTTTCTTTTCTTTTTCAATCTGAGATCCTTATTTTACCAGGTAGGTTTACAGAGTTCTCCTTTACTGGAAAAACCTGAGGAAGTTACATTGGAGGATAGGGTTTGAATGAGCCAATGGAAGCTGGGGATGATTGTAGCTCAGTTGGTAGAGCATGGCGTTTGCAAAGCCAGGGTTGTGGGTTCGTTTCCCACGGGGGACCAGTATGAAAAAAAAAAAAATGTATGCACTAACTTTAAGTCCCTCTGGATAAGAGCGTCTGCTAAATCACTAAAATGTAAAATGTAATAATTAGGTGGCCGAGATAGTATGACAGGCCTGGTAAGGGATTTAGCCAGGACACCTGTACTCATAACCCTGGGTCATTGACGTTTCCTTAGACCAGAGGAAAGAAAGCCCCTACTAGCCCTCAAAGACCACTTCCAGCAGCATCTGGTATCCCATCCAAGGATCGACCAGTCTCAACCCTGCTTAGCTTCAAAGGCAAGCCAGCAATGGGACACAGGGTGGTATGACAGCTGGGTCACTCTCCTGTGCTTATGTGTCCGTACAGATTATATTCTCCTCTTTTCCTGAGCTGTCGTTCATTATGTCCGAGGTAGGGCATGATCAAAAACCGTCCTCTTTTAGACACAATCAAAGACAAAGAATCCTAAGGCCCAATGGAATACATGGGTAGCGATACGCTCGCAACCGCTGTACTTACATTGCTGAGCCCCATTCAATGAAATATGCATTAAGCTTCATTAACCTATCTCTTTCAAACATCTCTTTCAATTATGTAAGGTAATTTTCTCTGGATTATCTTTTACATTTATGTAATTTAGTAGACGCCTTATCCAGAGCGATTTACAGTAGTGAGTACATACACTACCAGTCAAAAGTTTTAGAACAACTACTCATTCAAGGGATTTATTTTATTTTTACTATTTTCTACATTGCAGAATGATAGTGAAGACATCAAAACTATGAAATAACACATATGGAATCATGTAGTAACCAAAAAAGTGTTAAACAAATCAAAATATATTTGAGATTTGAGATTCTTCAAATAGCCACCCTTTGCCTTGATGACAACTTTGCACACTCTTGGCATTCTCTCAACCAGCTTCACGAGGTAGTCACCTGGAATGCATTTCAATTAATAGATGTGCCTTCTTGTCACGATCGTTGTTAGATACGGACCAAGGCGCAGCGTGATATGCGTACATACTTTTATTTGACGTACTTAACAACCGACAAAAACAACAAAACAAACGATACGTGAAGTCCTAGGTTAAACACCAAAACAAACCTTACGGAACAAGATCCCACAAATAACTAGTGCCAACAGGCTGCCTAAGTATGGTTCCCAATCAGAGACAACGAGAATCAGCTGTCTCTGATTGGGAACCACCCTGGCCAACATAGAAAACACGAACTAGAACAAAACATAGAAAATCACACATAGAAAATCCACACCCTGGCTCAACATATAAGAGTCCCCAGAGCCAGGGCGTGACAGTACCCCCCCCCAAAGGCGCGGACTGCGACCGCGCCAACCAAACACAAGAGGGTAGGGGCCGGGTGTGACCACCACTCTCTCTCTACCCCCCCGTAGCGCCCCTGGTCTGGTCTGGCCCCACTGGCTGGAGCTGGACTGGACATCGGTGGAGCGGATTGCTTTGGCTCCGGTGTGGAGCAGCTGACCGGTGCCGGACCAGGCACCGGTGGAGCAGGAACGGGCCGGACCAGGCTGACAACGCGCACCACTGGCTTGGTGCGGGGAGCAGGAACGGGCCGGACCGGGCTGGCGACGTGCACCACTGGCTTGGTGCGGGGAGCAGGAACGGGCCGGACCGGGCTGGCGACGCGCACCACTGGCTTGGTGCGGGGAGCAGGAATGGGCCGGACCGGGCTGACGACGCGCACCACTGGCTTGGTGCGGGGAGCAGGAACGGGCCGGGCTGGACTGGGAACACACACCATAGGCTTGGTGCGGGGAGCCGGAACGGGCCGGACTGTGGAGGCGGACTGGAGGTCTGGAGCGGAGAGCTGACACAACCCGTCCTGGCTGAATGCCTACTTCCACACAATATGTGCGAGGCATCAGCACAGGACGTACAGGGCTGTGTACTCGTACTGGCGCTACAGCACGTGGCACAGGCGCAGGATATACGGGACAGAGGAGGGGTACTGGAGGCCACGAGCGTTGAGCCGGCACACTCCGTCCTGGCTGCATGCCCACCTTAGCACGACACGTGCGTGGTGCTAGCACAGGACGTACAGGACCGTGCCGGAACACTCGCGGCACAGTACGTGGCTCCGCATAACACGGAGCCTGCCCAGTCTCACGCTTTCTAGCCTGAGTACGGGGAGTTGGCTCTGCTCTACCTCTAGGCTCCGCCAACCACCCTTTTAGCCCCCCCAAAAAAATTTATTGGGGCTGTCTCTCGGGCTTCCTCCTCGGCCGGTACCCTCTGCGTTGCCGCTGCTCCTCTCTGTAGCGCGCCTCCACAGTCTCCTCCTAAGGATGGCGATCCATTCCGGCCTGAATCTCGTCCCATGTCCAGGATCCCTTCCCGTCCAGGATCTCCTCCCAAGTCCAGGCTGTCTGTTCCTGGACACGCTGCTTGGTCCTCCTTTGGTGGGATCTTCTGTCACGATCGTTGTTAGATACGAACCAAGGCGCAGCGTGATATGCGTACATACTTTTATTTGATGTACTTAACAACCGACAAAAACAACAAAACAAACGATACGTGAAGTCCTAGGTTAAACACCAAAACAAACCTTACGGAACAAGATCCCACAAATAACTAGTGCCAACAGGCTGCCTAAGTATGGTTCCCAATCAGAGACAACGAGAATCAGCTGTCTCTGATTGGGAACCACCCTGGCCAACATAGAAAACACGAACTAGAACAAAACATAGAAAATCACACATAGAAAATCCACACCCTGGCTCAACATATAAGAGTCCCCAGAGCCAGGGCGTGACACTTCTTAAAAGTTAATTTGTGGAATTTCTTTCCTTCTTAATGCGTTTGTGAAAAGGTAAGGGGGTATACAGAAGATAACCATATTTGGTAAAAGACCAAGTCCATATTATGGCAAGAACAGCTCAAATAAACAAAGAGAAATGACAGTCCATCATTACTTGAAGACATGAAGGTCAGTCAATACAGAACATTTCAAGAACTTTGAAAGTTTCTTCAAGTGCAGTCGCAAAAACCATCAAGCGCTGTGATGAAACTGGCTCTCATGAGGACCACCACAGTAATGGAAGACCCAGAGTTACCTCTGCTGCAGAGGATAAGTTAATTAGAGTTACCAGCCTCAGAAATTGCAGCCCAAATAAATGCTTCACATAGTTCAAGTAACAGACACATCTCAACATCAACTGTTCAGAGGGGACTGTGTGAATCAGGCCTTCATGGTCAAATTGCTGCAAAGAAACCACTACTAAAGGACACCAATAAGAAGGAGAGACTTGCTTGGGCCAAGAAACACGAGCAATGGACATTAGACAGGTGGAAATGTGTCCTATGGTCTGGAGTCCAAATTTGAGATTTTTGGTTCCAACCGCCGTGTCTTTGTGAGACACGGTGTGGATGAACGGATGATCTCTGCATGTGTATTTCCCACCGTAAAGCATGGAGGAGGAGGTACTATGGTGTGGGGTTGCTTTGTTGGTGACACTGTTTTATTTATAATTCAAGGCACACTTAACCAGCATGGCATCTACCACAGCATTCTACAGCGATACGCCATCCCATCTGGTTTGGGCTTAGTGGGACTATCATTTGTTTTTCAACAGGACAATGACCCAACACACCTCCAGGCTGTGTAAGGGCTATTTTACCAAGAAGGAGAGGGATGGAGTGCTGCATCAGATGACCTGGCCTCCACAATCACCTGACCTCAACCCAATTGCCCTCAGAACAGCCTCAATTCGTTGGGGCATGGACTCTACAAGGTGTTGAAAGCGTTCCACAGTGATGCTGTCCCATGTTGACTCCAACAGTTGTGTCAAGTTGGCTGGATGGCCTTTGGGTGGTGGACCATTCTTGATACACACAGCAGCGTTGCAGTTCATGACACAAACCGATGCGCCTGTCAACTACTACCATACCCTGTGACAAAATATTTTGTCTTGCCCATTCACGCTCTGAATGGCACACATACACAATCCATGTCTCAATTGTCTCAAGGCTTAAAAATCCTTCTTTAACCTGTCTCCTCCCCTTCATCTACACTGATTGAAGTGGATTTAACAAGTGACATCAATAAGGGATCATAGCTTTCACCTGGATTCACCTATTCAGTCTATGTCATGTAAAGAGTTCTTCATGTTTTGTATACTCACTGTAGGTCGAAACAAAGTAGTCAAAACAGTGTATGTTTATTTATTTATTTATTTATTTTTAAAAATCTTTTCTTACTTTTTAACTCTGCATGGTTGGGAAAGGGCTCGTAAGTAAGCATTTTACAGTAAAGTATACACCAGTTGCATGTGACAAATAAAATTGGATTTCATTTCATTTGGCCTGAGAGGTATAGGTGTTATCAGCGGGTCACATGGTATCGATCTGACAAAGAACAGGTCGAGCCGGCATCCATGTTCACCTCCCTCCTTTTATATTTCTTTCTTTCTTTCTTTCTTTCTTTCTTTCTTTCTTTCTTTCTTTCTTTCTTTCTTTCTTTCTTTCTTTCTTTCTTTCTTTCTTTCTTTCATTCGTTCTTTCTAAATCTCTCTATCCTCTTCCTCACAGTGAAAGTACCTGGGATAACAACCGAGTGTCTAATTGATTTATTGTGTTCGGGTCGAGGCAGCAACATGGAGCTGTGCAGAGTGGCCTGGCTCAGGCATGCCTGCAATATTATTTCCTTTAACCCTCACACTTTCTTCCTTCTGCTCGGTTCCTCACGGATTACAAAATGCTAACACTCAACATATCGCTCCCATCTGAAAACCTTCAGAGCGGCTAGGAGCAAAATAATCCCTTCAGAGGAACATGAACAGACATACAGGATCCACCTCTGGTGTCGTACTGTACATGCAGACCACAAAGAAGATCCAAATATATGATGGGGTTGGCGTTTGCCCTTTGGAAAAATCATTAGCCATGCTATCACCTAATACAGCAGCCTGTGGCCATGATCTATCAAGGTAACATTTGGCGCTAATTAGCACAGTTCTCAAACCAACCACACATAGGCCTAGATTCTGATTACAGGGTGATGCTCAAGGCTCCCAAGTCTCACCTTATCTTGTCTTTTCTCTTTCTGTCAGTTTTTGTCATTTTTTACGAGATCCTGTCAGGTTTGACCGAAAGGAGAGTACTTTTGGCAGAGTGAGCACAAGATTGCTGCTGGTGTCCTGCAGGCGAAAGCAAAGTCCACTACAGGAGGGGAAACATATCCACAGTTCTCAGTTGAGGTGAATTTTAAAAAAGCATGCTTGGCTGACCCTGGGTTGGAGGCACTACTTGCCTTCCAGTGAAATGATGCAACGGGCAAAATAACTCTGCTCAAAGTGTGTACCAAGCCACAACATTTCCTTCAGGTTCAGTAGAAACCAAGCCAAGATATATTTTCCCCAAAAAGTACCTACTGGCAATTTCACCTACATTTGCTTCTTACTCAGACATATTCTAATAAACCCTAAGGCAGGGTTCCAGATTTTTTTGTAAATACACCAGCAAGTCATCTCCAAGTAATTTTTATTTTAGAAATCTGTTCCAAAGTATTCCCACGCATAATGTGATCGTATACAAATGTAAGCAATGTTTGAAATTATTATGTTTTAGTCAAATATTATATCTGTTTGGGCTTTTTGCGGTCAATTTGCAGTCTACAAATTACTAGTAATTTTGTTCTGGCCCCCTGACCATCCACTCAGGAAAAAATCATCCCGCAGCTGAATCTAGTTGATGATCCCTGTATTGCTTTGAATGTAATAGGCAACTGGATATATACAGAGTCCAAACAAATAAATTATGCTATGCCCTGGTTTAAGCTGTACACGTTAATGCCTTTGAAACCTTTGCATGCTTGGAAGTAAACAGTGTTTCCTTGACTTACTTCAGCCTGAGTAACGAATAAAGCTTAAGTCTGGTGGTATAAGTCTCTACAGTATGCAAAGGCGAGAATTGATCCTCAGCAACATAGATCCGCTGCAGTGTTTCCCTCACTCCCCTGTGCTTCCTCCCTGCAATCAATCCCTGCTCCTCTAAATTTCATCAGAGCAACGCTGCCGAGGAATGGAGGGAGGGGTGAAGAAGAGAGGAAATAAAGGGAAAGCGGACTTTAAAAAAGTCATGAAGCATCAAGTTGTTTAATTGAATAGCACAAGGAGCAACGGCAATAGCTCACGTTCGCTCCTAGCGTGTCGTATACCTCAGGCTTAATGGCACTGATGTCACTTGCGATAGGCAGAAGTAGTCGTTTAACAACTTAATAAACGTCTGATTTACGAGCGGCGCCCAGCGGCTGATAAATAAGCGGGTGGGCAGACGTGTAGGTGAGGGGTTTCATTTCACAGTTTTTCCAATCAACACCAGAGAAAAAATTAGTTCTATTTATGTGTGTGTGTGTGCTTCGTTTGTTTGTGTTTGCCTGCAAGTCTGTTGGCCTGTGTGTGAATTCAATTGATTGTGCACAGTGTACTGTATACAGTATGTGCATGAAATGGTTGACTAGATGCATGTGCATCCATCAAATTATACATCTCCAGACAGCTGATGTATGTATTGAAGAATCAGCACGAGGGCTCAGGCTGTAAATCAACACGACCCCACCCCCACAACCAACCATTCAAAACAAACACACACACACAGGCATGCACACACACAGGCACCCAAGCTTCTCAATGCACTAACACGCCTGGCTAAAACAGCTGCCAAGTCTGGGAGCAGTTGTACCACTAGCCATAAAATGGTAACACACTGTGATATGAGCCTGTCTGAAGAGTCATTAGGTTCAGGGGCCTCCGTGGGCCAACACCAGGGGGTCCACATATTTTTTGTCTCATTTTAAAGCCAGAAGCCACGCTTCAGGTGATGAGAAATGGGGGCTGAGAGACGTCAGCCCCCGAATGAAAACACGCCACATCTAAAAGTGTTGGAAGCAGATGGATAAATGAAAAACATTTGCCACCGTGAGAGACAAGGTGATGTGACAGAGGGAGAGATATTTATCTCTTTCATGTTAGCAGGGAGAATCATTTTATTTAGGGATGAATCAACATTTCCTGAAAGCGCCTGCGCCAGGTGTATCTTATTATCTGTCAGTACATCCTCATTATAAAACGTCCCCCGGGAGTTGGGCATCTGATGTAGCATAACGAGTGGGCTTGTAATCAAGGTGTGTTATTTACAGTATGTAGAGGACAATATGAGGACATCATAGCAGTACCGGATGTGGTACCTTACATATGCCTGTACAGTAACAGTGGAGTCAATGCCATGATTCTACTGTAGATAACGTCTGCTATCAGTGGCTGGGAATATGGGCAACTTCATTATCCATATCCTTCTACTTTACTGCTTGTTAGTAAATTCAGACTATTGTCTCAGCATGGAAACAAACATTTACATACTAAAGTCGATTACCAGTGAAATTAGAGTGTGACACTTGTTTATTTGCTGCTGTTGTGACAATCCTCGGCTATCACTAAGCCATGGCCCGATTATGTCACCTGGAAGAATTTCATAACACATAATTATAGCTTGCTTCTCTCTCGACGCAGTTGAGCTATCGGTGTCTAAGGATAATTAAGCGGGGGAAGAGCTTTGCAGAAATGTGGAGTTAACACTCGTACGCCAGCAGCGGGCTTATGATCGCGGTCCACTTTGATGTACTGCGCACTTCTCAGCAAGCACATGGGCAAGAGCCTTCTTTCCCCACCCCTTCTATCTTGTTGCTTAAAGCCTCCTCCAACAATGACGGATGCAAGGCCAGCTAATAGATTCAGGGAGTAGCACTCAGGGCGAAGATGGCAGAAAATTGTCGAATGGTGGGCAATTTATGAAATGGGACTACAGCTGCCCGGATTGAATGGTGGGAAAAATACTTACCTGGGACTAATCCTTAAAAGCTTTCCCCTAAAAAATTCACAGAGTGAATGAAAGTTGAAAATCCCCTTTCTCTGAGTAAACGGACCTTTCCCTCACATCTCCTAAAGCACTAGTCTCATGAATGCCTCAGCCAAATTGCAATTTAACCTGGAAGGGATAGCTGAGATAGTAGTGGCGTATACTGTACATGCTGCAATGCTCATTTGTTTTCCAATTGCTGTGAGGAATTTATGTATTATTCTCTGTTGCCATGGGCAGTATGTCACTCCTGTTCTTGTTAGCACGTTTCCACAAGCGAAACTACTGTACTGCTAATTGACAGGTGCATGCATGATGAAATACCGCTCACTGCCTCACTGCTTTGTCTTTTCATCTTATAGAATATACTGTAGCACAACATGGATGATCTAAGATGGTTAAGGAAATGTGTGTGAAACATTGTTTCTGGTAGTGAGCGAGCGTCGACACTTGGTTGCAGATGTCTATCGTGTGTGATCTTGCCGTGCTACTAAAAGGAATAGTTGACTTTCCTCAATCAAACAAGGTCAAAGATGAGACGACTTCAATGCAACTATCAAGACATGCTTGACTAGGGCTGGGCGGTATACCGTATTTGACTATATACCGGTATTGATGCATGGACCGGTTTAGGGTTTTACTTTACCTTCTATAACGGTATTTCAATGTTTTGTTAAATGTGATACGCCACTCCAGCGAAAGTATTGTCAGTTTTTATAGTTTACTCTGTTTGCTACTTGAGTCGTCTCTCTCCCTCTCCTCCTGCATGTTGCTTCCCCATGCACTTTCCACACCAAGCCCTGCCCACTGTCACTCAAGGAGAGCATTTGTCACAAGTACTTGCCATGCCGTTCACTCTGTCTGCGTGGTCAGATGCAACAAGATGTTGGTGACAACAATGCTGATTTCCACTTTGTTTCTTAATGTAAATCCATGTTCTATAATTACACTGTTAGTTTGGGTCTCTTAATGTCTGCCAATAGCTAGTTTGTCTTTTCTTAGTAGTGGCTCAAATAAATATTGTTAGCCGCTAATGCTAATCGCTAGTTAGCTGGCTAGCTAGCTAGCTAAATATACTCAAAGTCAGAGCAAACGTAGCTAGCTAATACAGCCTGATACCAGATTAGATTAGATTAGAGACTTTAATAGTCACATATACAGGGTTGCAGATGTAATTACAGGGTACAGTGACATTCTTGAGCTCCAACAATGCAGGGTTAGGGTTAGCAGGTAGCTGACTAGTGGTGGATATTCAGCTGTCTGATGGTCTGGGGGTAGAAGCTATTGGCCAGTTTTATAGTTTCTGCCGTGATGCTCCTATACTGCCTGCGCCTGAATGATGGAAACGGGGAGAACAGGCCATGGCTCGGGTTGCTGGGGTCCCTGATGATCATATTGGCCTTTCTGCGACACCTGGTGTTGTAGGTGTTCTGGAGGGCAGACCGTGTGCACCCGATGGTGCGTTCGGCTGAGCCTACCACCCTCTGTAGCGCCTTGTGGTCCGTGGCGGTGGAGTTGCCATACCAGGCTGTGATGCAGCCCGACAGTATGCTCTCGATGGTGCTCCTGTAGAACACTGTGAGGGCCCTCGGGGACAGGCCAAATTTCTTTGGCATCCTGAAGTTGAAGAGTCGCTGACGTGCCTTCTTCACCACGGTGTCCGTATGGTTTGACCATTTCAGCTCCTCTGAGATGTGTACGTCGAGAAACTTGGACGTTTTTGACCGTCTCCACGGCGGCCCCGTTGATGAGGATGGGGACGTGCCCAGAGGATGCACCCTTGTGGGGCCCCTGTGTTGAGAATCAGTGTCGAAGAGGTAATGTTGCCGACCTTCACCACCAGTGCTGGTGTAGGCTTAGATCAGCATGCTGTTTGTGCAACGGTATCTTCTAAATCAGAGAGGAATAGGCAAAGCATGAATATGTCAGCTAGCATATAATGTAACATCTAATTAGGGTCCCCTGGGAAACACTGAACAACACTTTGGTTCCTACCCTGTCACAATAATTCCTCTCTGGCTTTTTCATTTGTTGTTATTCATTCCAACTACAGAATTAGAATAATAATTATATTTCCATGATTCCAACAGTTTAAGGGTTTACTAGATTTTTGCCCATATCATGCAGCACAGTGTGGAAATTATAACAAATGAGTGCAGGAAATGCAGAAAATATTTTTTGACGTTGGATTGAACAGTATAAAACAATTAAAATGGAGAAAGACCCATTGAAATCACATACAATCACATGTGTGATATGATATTTTGGCTATATCACCCAGCCCTATGCTGTGACACACCATTCTAAGGCCAGCTAAGCAGATTAGTTAGATAGGTAGGTAGGTAGGTAGGTAGGTAGGTAGGTAATATTCACGGTTGACAATATGTCATTGCCTGCATGTTGTTGTGTATATATCATGCTTGACTCCATGTAGTCCATATTGATGGGCAACACTATCCTCCCTCCATCTCCCGGGGTCAGGGAGGCCTATAAGGCTATCACATTGTCTTTACGGTCATTCTCAAATAACCCTGTGTCACTCTGCAGTACAGTGGAGAGCTGTATGACTTTCCATTGCCTTCTTTCACTTTCACATCTAACTGCCTCTCTTAGGTGTATAGGAAGCACAATATTAACCAAAAGGTGGTTTCAGCATCCCCCTCCAAGGGTTTCAATGGTTAAGCCCAACAGCCACAAGCGGACTGGCCATCTGGCATCTAGCATTTGCCCGAAATGCCAGATGGTCAGTCTGCCTTTGGCTGTCTAACTTGTTTTTTTGTGTGCAACATGACCATTCTCTGGCTAATAATGAGGACCTCAAGGGAAAAAATAGGCTGTTGTTGGGGCCTTCGAGGAAAGAAATGGATCAGTGTGTTAGAAATTCCAGGGCCGATTTCTTGTCCCAGTCCACCCCTGCCAACAGCAGTTTCATCATCAGGGCATTTAATTAGTTTACTTTGATTTGATACACTGCCATTGCATTTCACACTGATTTAATCTGAGTAAAATTGAGAGACGATTATGCGGGATAACCCACTCAACTCTCCCCACGAGAAAGAATGCAACACAGAATGTACAATATCAGAACAGTGCAGATTCACATGACATTGATTGAGCGCAAACAAACATGCCCCCTCTCAGTGCAGCAGTGGGCAAGGCTCTTTATGTGCATCAGCAGTGATTCAACAATAAGAGATTACATGTAAATTGTCTGTCAAAGGGTGAGCAGCGAGAACCAGCAAACTCGCTCACTCAGCCACCACCCATCCATCCACACACCTCCTTGCGTGTGCACACGCATGCACACGCACGCGAACGCACGCGCGCGCGCACACACACACACACACACACAAACACACACCACTGGAATAATTTAACACCCCCAAGTGATTAACTTTGCACATACATAGCCTACACACCCCACCTCCTCCCAATTTACCTCCCCAACACATACAGTAGCACATTTCAAGAGAAGTTTCCACACATGTCCCGCAACTTCACAGTGATAGGTCTATTTTGCGTCTTAAAAAATGGGGGTATCACAGCATTGCTTTCATCAAGCATGTGGACAACAAATAGGCATACATGGACCACCTCTCCGCCTTCTCTTTTGAAAACAAGTAGCCTAGGCTAAGATAAGTAACTGTAAGGCAGACATGAAATATTGAAAAGGGGTGTGCTGGCATTTTGGCAATTAGTGGATAATGTAGGTAGCCGAACAGATATCTTCATAATTATGAACAGATACCATAACTTCGACGGTATAATCTAAGGGCATAGTGAACAAGTGCTCGTCTAAAAAGCATCCAACATCGCACTTCCATGATGAGCTGAAATGCGCGCTTTGTGTGCCTATGCCATGGCATGTCAATAATATCGGGTCACAATAGGCCTACATAACTTGCAATTAAAATAGCTTACACAATTCATAAACCCGCCACTTCTGAAAGTAGGCAACATTTCTGCAAAAAACAATGCGAGGAAAAGTCTAAATGCTACTTACTATATACCCCGGCTGATGAATTCAAACGCCTCGGTAACTGTATTTAAATGACAAAAAGGAGAATGATAAGTAAGTGATGGAATTGTACACTTGTCGACAAACAGGCATTTATCAATTGATAACGACATAGTGTGATAGCCTGCAGTATTTGTATGCGACGCACATGACCACTTACCAAAGCATCCAGATAAAATTCCTTAGGAAATCCAGATGAGTCGTATCTTCCTTCTCTCCAGTCAGAAACAGCAATGCTTTCTTATTCCAAATACAGGCCCCAAGTGAACTGAAAGAGAGAATACACCAAAACAGCCACAACAAATTCCGTTAGAATCGGGGTTCCCCCCAAAAAGTGCTAAAATGAACATCTGTGTGCAGCAAAAAATTATAATAATATTCATACTAAATGGTGAGGAGGAGAGTAGGTGCCTGCTCCTTTTCCCGCTGTCGCAAGAGACAATGGGAGCGGTAATGAGACAGACAGAAAAGTGAGAGCTAAGCTTTCTTTAGAAAGCCAGCGCTGCTGTTGTCATATTGTAGCCTACCACACACTGCTCCTGGCGATGGCTGGAGAGCGTGCAGCTCCGAGCGCGCAAGCGAGAGGGGAGAGGGGAGGTGGGCAGCATCCCAGATAAGATGCTTTCCACACACGCGCACACACCTGCATTACTCTATCGAGCCACTTGATGTCCGGCTAGTAGAGCAGCTAACCCATGTAGGATTAGCTCTCCCGCTCTCCGTAAATGATCCGCAGACAATAAATTGTTATCTCTTGATTTCTGTGTCGATAATAAATCCATTAGAAATTGATTAGTTACGCATATAAAACGTCTCCCACCGGGGATCACTGTGCTTGTTTTGCTAAAACATTGGCATAAAGCGGATATGTGAACTTGGGAGGCAAACTGCTTGTTCAACCTTTGCTGCGCACCTGTCCAGGCAAATAACCAGCGTGCAACCTGTTGAATTTTTCAGGTGGTATCAATTTAGTTTTTGAAATGAGTTTAAAAAATGTAGATTCAAATCCAATACAGCTACAGTAGATTTTAGTGACCCTATAAAGCAATATCATTCGCTCGTTTTCTAAAGCAGATATCTGACATGACAGATAATTGAAGTGTTCCCATACCAAAGGGACTCAAACAACAAGCCAAAGGAATATACATGAGAATTAATTTTCTCATCCTTTGAAATAGCCTATGAAACAAAGGAATAGAGTAATATTTGTCATTTTCACATAGAACTGGATTGCTGTATTTAATACTTTTGGTTATTGTTTCAATATTAATAAATGATAATCAGATTTGTGTGTGTTTATCTCAATGTATGGGTTTGTATGTGCATGAAAATGTGGTTATTCAAAGAGGGAAGGATGATGTTAAATTAAATGAATGATATAAATGTATAATGTATACTTTTAAATTAATGATATATAGCCTTTGAATCTTGAAGAATATAACTTAGAAATGTATCCTGCTTAGTTTAACTGTCATACCCCATCAGAACCGAAAATATAAGCTTTTTTTACTCCATTGTTCACAAACAATGTAATTGTAAACAAACACTGTAAAGCTTTAAAACATGGTTAAAACTGTAATTTTGCATCCATAGCTCTGTCTATACATTTGAGAGCGGTTACATTTCTCCAGCCCCATTCCTCAGCTGATTACCAAATCAACTGAGGAATGGTGCTGGTTTCAAATCAAATCAAATCAAAATGTATTGGTCACATGCGCCGAATACAACAGGTGCAGACATTACAGTGAAATGCTTACTTACAGCCCTTAACCAACAGTGCATTTATTTTAAACAAAAAAAGTAAAAATAAAACAACAACAACAAAAAAAAGTGTTGAGAAAAAAAAGAGCAGAAGTAAAAATAAAGTGACAGTAGGGAGGCTATATATACAGGGGGGTACCGGTGCAGAGTCAATGTGCGGGGGCACCGGCTAGTTGAGGTAGTTGAAGTAATATGTACATGTGGGTAGAGTTAAAGTGACTATGCATAAATAATTAACAGAGTAGCAGCAGCGTAAAAAGGATGGGGTGGGGGGGCAGTGCAAATAGTCCGGGTAGCCATGATTAGCTGTTCAGGAGTCTTATGGCTTGGGGGTAGAAGCTGTTGAGAAGTCTTTTGGACCTAGACTTGGCACTCCGGTACCACTTGCCGTGCGGTAGCAGAGAGAACAGTCTATGACTAGGGTGGCTGGAGTCTTTGACAATTTTGTTGTTGTTTGAACTGCAGATTGACCCTTTAATCTAATGCGTGGTTACTACATATCCAATCTTATTTGCAGTTACATATTTACATAATGCTCCAAAGTGCCATCTATTTTTCTACCAATAGTACTAACAAAGTAAAGACTGAGTTTTTTTTATATTTAGCTCTGCTGTATCAACATAATTGACCCTTGGATTACAACGATTGGTCAAGTCAAGTAGTGCACACTTTCAATTGATGGGAAATCGAGGGACAAGGCAGTGGGCCAGAAAACACAAAGTACTGTATTGATACCTCACACACTCTCATACATTTCACATGGTTAAAGGTTTGTAAACTAATGGGTACCAAGACAGACAGCTTTTTGGCCCCATACGGAAACATATTCTGTATGAAGGGAGTTTGTCAACATGTCCATCTGTTGGCTCTATGGCAATGAGAGTCGATGTAACCTTTGTTTCCACCACCCAAGGTTGCTCTCTCCACGTGCAAGAGCTGCATTCCAAAAGTACTTTTGACCTTTTGTGGATGTGTTGTGACTAGCGAAAGGATCACACATGTATGCCCCCCTTGGATATGACATCCCCCATGGATATGAAGTTACTTTTGACTGGAAATAAAAGTTACAGTGTGTACCTTTAACCCAGTGTCTACAATTACCTTATTTTCTTTTCACAAGCACAAAAATTTGCAAACACAGTTATGGCGAAATTTGAAAATTAAATCGTAACTCCATCAGCTGTCGCTTTGATGAAGTGGGTGAAAGTGGGGGTGAAATTTATTTTTTATTTTACTATTGTTATTACATAATGCATCGCTCTGCATTTGAAAATACATCACTCATGGCTCCATCGATCCATGTGACCTATTGCCTTTAATTATATTGACTCTGAGGAACTTTACCACTGTCACTGTGACATTCACACACGAGATGAGACTGTGAGTCAAAAGAAACTGATAATTGAGTTTGAGGTTGATAAAAATTCACATAAAGAAACACATTTTAAAAAAAATTGCACCAAAACAAATGAAACGCATTTGCATTATTTTGAAACCTTAGCTAAGTTCAAAGTTTTACTGCAAAAATATGTCTTGGATATCAGCCAGAAAATGCAGTGTACTGTATACTGTCCGTCGAAGTTGAGTGTGTGAAATGCAGTGTTGTTCAATGCAGTTTCTGTAGGCTATGTGATATCCATTTTGGTCCATACAGTAACAAGGTGCTGGTTATGAGTCGCAGGTTGGCATTTATTGAGATGATTCATGTACTGGAGGCAGCTGATTTAAAGCGTAACCCTAACCTTAACCACACTGCTAACCCTAATGCCTAACACTAACCTTAACCACACTGCTAACCCTAATGCCTAACACTAACCTTAACCACACTGCTAACCCTAATGCCTAACACTAACCTTAAATTAAGACCAATAAGCACATTTTTGTTTTCATGATTTTTTACGATATACAGTATAGCCAATTTTTACTAGTGGAAACCGCTTAGTTCGGCCTCCAGGGCAAGACTCATGACAATAAACGTCAACCTGCTTATGAGTAATCAATATTATTATTGGAGACTTCCCACTGGGCACAGATGTCAATTCAATAGCTATTCAATCAAATTTATTTATTAAGTCCTTTTTACATCAGCAGATGTCACAAAGTGCTTATACAGAAACCCAGCCTAACACCCCAGAGAGCAAGCAATGCAGATGTAAGCTAGAAGTATGGTGGCTATGAAAAACTCCCTAGAATGGTTGGAACCTAGGAAGAAACCTAGAGAGGAACCGGCAAGGAACAGGATCTGAGGGGTGGCCAGTCCTCTTCTGGCTGTGCCGGTGGCGATTATAAGAGTACATGGCCATTAAGGCCAGATCGTTCTTCAAGATGTTCAAACGCTCTATGATGACTAGCAGGGTAAAATAATAATCACAGTGGTTATAGAGAGTGCAACAGGTCAGCACCTCAGGAGGAAATGTCAGTTGGCTTTTCATAGCCGAGCATTCAGAGTTCGAGACAGCAGGTGCTAAACTGTTGAAATGACGTGGAAACAACGTTGATTCAACCAGTGTGTGCCCAGTGGATGGAATCATATGGAACATTTGTTGGTTCACCATTTCAAGGGGTAAAGTGTTCTGCGACTCTGCCATTCTTGACTACTCTTGTAATTTCACTTCGATTACAGGACAAAGAGGATTTGCATATTTTGCTTGCCAAGGAATTTATTTGACCCAATCCTACAGTGTGTGTAACTTTGAGTGTGTGTGGTCTCTTTTTTCTTTTTGGATGGGAAAGTCATTGAATATTCATTGGTGTAAAATGCTGCGTTTTTGAGTTGGGTGATATAAGGTAGACTGCTGTATATGGGCATAACGGATGGGGGTGGGTGGGGAGAAGTAGAAGGGGGGGGTAGTACTTGCCCCTATGAAGCTATCATTAGCTCTCACCAGATTAAAGAGCTAACCTCAGTCTGGCCTTGCCTGGGGTAAAAATGATGAGAGCTTTCAGACACGTTGCAAAAGAGATCAATTGGCAACGAGCCAAACCTTATTATTACAGGTCCACTGTGAAATAACTGGAACACAGAGGTAGGTGAGTTCTTTGTTTTTACTGTAACTCAACACAGTTGATTCACAGGGAATTTGTGGTGGATTTCACAGTGATCATGATTGAGTTCTGGGACTGGCGCGAATATGGACTCACCCGTCACATACGATTAAGCCAGTCGGTGTCCCCTACTCTCAGAGGAAGTCCCCAGAGAGAGCCGCTCAGAGATATGTGAAGTGAAATAGAATGGTGAATGTAGTGATCAGGCTGGTTCCGCCAGGCTAGCCCAGAGAGTTCACCACTCACATAGAGAGAGATAGAGAATTGTGCCATGGTGCTGAAGACACATCTGACCCCCAGCTCATTTTTGTTTCTGTCCTAAAATGTATGTACTTTACCCAACTATTCTGTTGTCATAATTTGAACACAAAGATAGAAGTTGGCTAAAGCACAAACCAACTGAACTGAAGCGCTATTGGGTGTGCAGGTTTTTGGTCCAACCCAGCAATATCACACCTGATTAAAGTAACATTGGTCCACTCCAGACCATGATTAGTTGATTATTTGAAGCAAGTGTCGGAACAAAAGCCTTCAAGAGCGCCACCAACTGGTGATGGTCTCCAGGCTCTGTCATAGCCGGCCGCGACCGGGAGACCCATGGGGCGGCGCACATTCTTTATTGTATTTTTATTTTTAATTTCACCTTTATTTAACCAGGTAAGCCAGTTGAGAACAAGTTCTCATTTACAACTGCGACCTGGCCAAGATAAAGCAAAGCAGTGCGATAAAAACAACAACACAGAGTTACATATGGGGTAAAACAAAACATAAAGTCAAAAATGTAGCAAGTTATGGGGGTAAGGCAACAAATAGGCCATAGTGCAAAATAATGACAATTTGTAGTAACACTGGAATGATAGATGTGCAAGAGATGATGTGCAAATAGAGATACTGGGGTGCAAATGAGCAAAAATAAATAACAATATGGGGATGAGGTAGTTGAGTGGGCTAATTTCAGAAGGGCTGTGTACAGGTGCAGTGATCGGTAAGGTGCTCTGACAACTGATGCTTAAAGTTAGTGAGGGAGATAAGAGTCTCCAGCTTCAGAGATTTTTGCAGTTCGTTCCAGTCATTGGCAGCAGAGAACTGGAAGGAATGGCGGCCAAAGGAGGTGTTGGCTTTGGGGATGACCAGTGAGATATACCTGCTGGAGCGCACACTACGGGTGGGTGTTGCTATGGTGACCAATGAGCTAAGATAAGGCAGAGATTTGCCTAGCAGTGATTTATAGATGGCCTGGAGCCAGTGGGTTTGGCGACGAATATGTAGTGAGGACCAGCCAACAAGAGTGTACAGGTCACAGTGGTGGGCAGTATATGGGGCATTGGTGACAAAACGGATGGCACTGTGATAGACTACATCCAATTTGCTGAGTAGAGTGTTGGAGGCTATTTTGTAAATGACATCGCCGAAGTCAAGGATCGGTAGGATAGTCAGTTTTACGAGGGCATGTTTGGCAGCATGAGTGAAGGAGGCTTTGTTGCGAAATAGGAAGCCAATTCTACATTTAACTTTGGATTGGAGATGCTTAATGTGAGTCTGGAAGGAGAGTTTACAGTCTAACCAGACACCTAGGTATTTGTAGTTGTCCACATACTCTAGGTCAGACCCGTCGAGAGTAGTGATTCTAGTCGGGTGGGCGGGTGCCAGCAGCGTTCGATTGAAGAGCATGCATTTAGTTTGACTAGTGTTTAAGAGCAGTTGGAGGCCACAGAAGGAGCGTTGTATGACATTGAAGCTCGTTTGGAGGTTTGTTAACACAGTGTCCAATGTAGGGCCAGATGTATACAAAATGGTGTCGTCTGCGTAGAGGTGGATCTGAGAGTCACCAGCAGCAAGAGCGACATCATTGATATACACAGAGAAAAGAGTCGGCCCAAGAATTGAACCCAGTGGCACCCCCATAGAGACTGCCATAGGTCCAGACAACAGGCCCTCCGATTTGACACATTGAACTCTATCGGAGAAGTAGTTGGTGAACCATGCTAGGCAGTCATTTGAGAAACCAAGGCTATTTAGTCTGCCAATAAGAATGCAGTGGTTGACAGAGTCGAAAGCCTTGGCCAGGTCAATGAAGACGGCTGCACAGTACTGTCTATTATCGATCGCGGTTATAATATCGTTTAGGACCTTGAGCGTGGCTGAGGTGCACCCATGACCAGCTCGGAAACCGGAAATTGGCCCAGCGTCGGCAGGGATGTAGCTCAGTTGGTAGAGCATGGCGTTTACAACGCCAGGGTTGTGGGTTCGATTCCCATGGGGGGCCAGCATGAAAATAATAATAGTAATGTATGCACTCACTAATGCGCTCTGGATAAGAGCGTCTGCTAAATGACTAAAATGTAAATGTAAAATGTCTCGAAAGAGGTTTAAAATATAGGTAGAACTGTCTAAGCGCCCAGGTTAGAGGACGTAGAATGAAAAGCAGGAGACATGGATACAATCCACACTTTATTCCACCCTCAAGACAGACACACACATGGCTTTACAGATTGAAGGATAGGTGAAAGTGTTGCAGTGAATAGTGGTTTTGCTATCAGTTACGCACTAACACACAGTTAGGGAGTCCATGGTGGAGGATTGTCCATGTGGAAGGTCCAGAAATGACTTGAGGTGGTGTAGAGTTCTTATTAACTGTTGTCTCTCTGCAACCCCAAGTTCAACTAAAGCACAGACTTTGTTGGGGGATTGAGATCCCCACCAAGTACAACCTGTTATTGGCTAACCAGGTCACATGGCTCTAGCCAGGGTAGAGTGTTCTGGAAGGGCCCTTGGCAACCCCCTAGCAACGGAGTAGCCAGGGCCGCGGAGGTGTGAAACCAGGGGATGCTAGCCTCTGCTGAGCTGGAGAGTTTCTCAAAACTTTGTGTCTCTCTGTCTCAGGGCCAGAGAGAGGGTTTTCTACGAGACTCATTCGCTTTCAGGACCAAAGATAGGGACCCCTTAAGGGTATGGCTTCTACACACCCATCGATCTGCAGCCAACCCAACAGTCAATGGATTGTTGTTGAAATAATCTGCCCATTGTGTAGTCTCAGTTGGTCACTGCTAGACATAGTTTTTCGCAGTTGGTCCCTATTTAATATGTAAAATTGGCCACAGATAGTGGGTCTGAGCTAAGAAAAAACGACCCAACGCATTATCTATAGTTGGCTGTAGTTGGATAAAAAGTTATTTGGAAGTTGGAGAACCCTGCTGTAATGTGGTCCTCTGTAGCTCAATTGGTAGAGCATGGCGCTTGTAATGCCAGGGTAGTGGGTTCGATCCCCGGGACCACCCATACGTAAAAAGTTATGCACACATGACTGTAAGTCGCTTTGGATAAAAGCGTCTGCTAAATGGCATATTATTATTATTATGTCTGTGCAGACTGGACTGAGACTGATCCTTCTTTAAACATGTCAGGAACTAACCATTTAGCAATGTTTCTAGATCTTGGTCCTTGATTACTTGGCATGAGACGTGCATTTATCTTAAATAACCAGTATGCTTGACTAGAAACATTCTAATTAGATTATTTCACAACCACATGAAAATGTTCCCTTATGCCCTGCCTGGGAAAGTGTCGAGTTATGACATGCTGCAAATGGAAGTAAACAGTTCCAGCATAATCCTTGGTGACGTGGATGCTATGGTGAGAGATTCATGTGATGGTCGGGACACCCTAGACAGTCTTAATTAATATCACAACTCAAATGCAAATTAACTTTTGACCAGTTCAGTCATTATGCTGGACTAGAAACACTCTAGCAATGTTTGGGGAATATTGTCCTCACATTATCTCACAACCGAATGGGCTGTCTAAACCGGCTTTTTAAATCCACTCTACTTAAAAAATAATAATAATCCAACTCTACTTTTTTTAAATCACAAATTAGTGAATGGTTGTTATCAGTTGCTTAATTAATGAGAAGGAATACATTGTAAGGCTTGGCAGAATAATAGTTACATGCTCTGGATAGTACCTTTAGCCAAACCTTGTAGAATTTCCAAGCTCCACATTGAATCCATATGACAGGGTACTACCAGGTCAATAAACACATACAGTCCATATTTATAACAATAAATGGTAAGATTTGCATGTAGCATGCACTGGCAATTTAAACAATATATGTTTCCCTCATCTCGTCTCTTTAGACTTCAAGGAATCCCTGCCATCTCTGTGATGTGTCTAATCTCTCTTTAAGGAGCCTATCAGAATTAACGGGAAACTTTGGTTTATTTAACTTCCCCCGATTCCAAATGACATTCGGCGAAGGTCACACTCAATCCATTATCCACCCGCTTAATCTAAAAATCTCTAATGACTGACAATAAATGCTTAGAAGTCAAAAACCCTAGCGCTCTTTGTGTTCTGTGCATGCTGGATGAGCACCTGTGAAGCTTCGGCCGCATTAGGATTCCGCCCGCTCCTACAGATGCCTAATTATCGCTGTGTCACGTGCTACTCGCATAGTAGGTCAGGCCTGATTTATCAACACAACACTACTACAGATTAGGCTTTGTCTTGATTCCCCCACTGGTGTTATTGAAAATAAATGCTTGATTTGTCTCCCTTTCACCCTAATGTAGCTTTGAAACGGTTTGAGATAAGGGCATCTGCATTTTGAATCTCTATGACCCCTCCCGCTTATCCTCTTGGTGGCCACCGCCAGCCTAGATATCAGCCCATATGCATCTCGTCTTTGAAAAAATATTTTTGCAAGCATTTACATTTCTGGATGGCCTCTCCCTGCCCGCTTAGCTGTTGTAAGCCACTCCTTTAAAAGCTTACTGCAGAGTAAAGTAAGTACTCTCCCACAGGAGTGCTTTTTAAGAGGAGATCTAAATCAGTCATCAATAATTAACACGGATTACGTTCAGTAAATAAATTCTGGGGCGCTTTAGTCAGGGCGGGTAGACGAGACCGGAGTGCTATTAGAGTGAAAAGCATATGCCAAGCGGTCCGCAAGTGCATCAGTACAAAATTATACCTCACACAATTGAGGCTTAGAAAACATTTGCTAAATAATGCTAAAATACCACCATCATACACTATTTTGGTAGCATACAGCACCAACTAAAATTAATAATTTCAGATACATTTCATATCAATTGTAGCTATTACACAGTCCTGATTAGTAATTAAATAGTAGTATACAAAGGTGTGTTTTGAGGATGTTCTTGGAAACACTGACAGTCCATGATGACACTGAATGCAGTATTAGAAGCTGCCCGTACCTTGGTGAAGCAATATGTTGAGGCCACTGTACCCAGCAGAGACCCTGCTGTTTATTTATAACAGAGCTTTGATGGGCTTTCATGTTGACCTTTCTTGTGTCTGCCTGCATGAACAACATCTGTAGTGTAGTCGGGTGAGGTCGTCGGGTAAGCTTGGCTTTATACATAGTTTGGGCTTTGTCGAGTAAGGCTTAAACTACAGTGGGGGAAAAAAGTATTTAGTCAGCCACCAATTGTGCAAGTTTTCCCACTTAAAAAGATGAGAGAGGCCTGTAATTTTCATCATAGGTACACGTCAACTATGACAGACAAATTGAGAAAAAAAATCCAGAAAATCACATTGTAGGATTTTTAATGAATTTATTTGCAAATTATGGTGGAAAATAAGTATTTGGTCACCTACAAACAAGCAAGATTTCTGGCTCTCACAGACCTGTAACTTCTTCTTTAAGAGGATCCTCTGTCCTCCACTCGTTACCTGTATTAATGGCACCTGTTTGAACTTGTTATCAGTATAAAAGACACCTGTCCACAACCTCAAACAGTCACACTCCAAACTCCACTATGGCCAAGACCAAAGAGCTGTCAAAGGACACCAGAAACAAAATTGTAGACCTGCACCAGGCTGGGAAGACTGAATCTGCAGCTTGGTTTGAAGAAATCAACTGTGGGAGCAATTATTAGGAAATGGAAGACATACAAGACCACTGATAATCTCCCTCGATCTGGGGATCCACGCAAGATCTCACCCCGTGGGGTCAAAATGATCACAAGAACGGTGAGCAAAAATCCCAGAACCACACGGGGGGACCTAGTGAATGACCTGCAGAGAGCTGGGACCAAAGTAACAAAGCCTACCATCAGTAACACACTACGCCGCCAGGGACTCAAATCCTGCAGTGCCCCCTGCTTAAGCCAGTACATGTCCAGGCCCGTCTGAAGTTTGCTAGAGTGCATTTGGATGATCCAGAAGAGGATTGGGAGAATGTCATATGGTCAGATGAAACCAAAATATCACTTTTTGGTAAAAACTCAACTCGTCGTGTTTGGAGGACAAAGAATGCTGAGTTGCATCCAAAGAACACCATACATACTGTGAAGCATGGGGGTGGAAACATCATGCTTTGGGGCTGTTTTTCTGCAAAGGGACCAGGACGACTGATCCGTGTAAAGGAAAGAATGAATGGGGCCATGTATCGTGAGATTTTGAGTGAAAACCTCCGTCCATCAGCAAGGGCATTGAAGATGAAATGTGGCTGGGTCTTTCAGTATGACAATGATCCCAAACACACCGCCCGGGCAACGAAGGACTGGCTTCGTAAGAAGCATTTCAAGGTCCTGGAGTGGCCTAGCCAGTCTCCAGATCTCAACCCCATAGAAAGTCTTTGGAGGGAGTTGAAAGTCTGTGTTGCCCAGCGACAGCCCCAAAACATCACTGCTTTAGAGGAGATCTGCATGGAGGAATGGGCCAAAATACCAGCAACAGTGTGTGAAAACCTTGTGAAGACTTACAGAAAACGTTTGACCTGTGCCATTGCCAACAAAGGGTATATAACAAAGTATTGAGAAACTTTTGTTATTGACCAAATACTTATTTTCCACCATAATTTGCAAATAAATTCATAAAAAATCCTGCAATGTGATTTTCAGGAAAAAAAATTCTCATTTTGTTTGTCATAGTTGACGTGTACCTATGATGAAAATTACAGGCCTCTCTCATCTTTTTAAGTGGGAGAACTTGCACAATTGGTGGCTGACTAAATACTTTTTTTCCCCACTGCATGTATTTAGATTGTAGTTAGGTATTGTAGTTAGGTATTGTAGGTAGTTATCGTGGGTTGTTGTATGTAATTATTGTAGGTTAGTATTGTATTCGGCTGAGCCCGGTGAAGCACGAAGCTAGCTGGCTAACCCACTACCTAGCGGGTAGCTACTGGCAACTATTAGCAACGGTATAGTTGTTTCACGCCTGAGAGTTCCTGTAATTACGCCAGCTGGCTGCCTACAATAATTACATACAATACTTGCCTACCTTTCAGCTGTTTTCTAACCTCATTGTATGAACCGTTAACGTTAGGTAGTAAGTGGCTACTGTGCTTGAAATTTAGCTAGCTTGTTGCTACCTGGATAGCAACTAGTAAACAATAGCTTGAACGACCTAGCGAACAGACGCGAACTGGCTGAGTCAATTCAGTGGCTAGCTTTGCACTTGGCTAGCTAACAGTAGCTGCTAGGGGTAAGTCATAACCTACATTTGTGTTTTATTTTTACATATTGGTAGCTAGAGTCGTTCAAGGAATTTGGGACATGGGTGACTAGTTAACGTTAGTTTGGCTCTCTCTGTGTGTTCGTGCCATGAAAGGAGGGGTTTCTTCTTTCTCTGAAAGCAATGGCTAGCTAGTATGCTAACTATTCTAGCTAACTAACAGGCTGAATAAGTTGACGACGGACTCGCTCAAGCTGTCGGGACTAACCCACAACGTTAGACACGGACACGAACGATCTGCTTGGCGTGTTGACACACTGGTGGTTTGTTGTGGCCGAGTATTGGTGCTAAACCGTTGGAGTCCGGCATGCTAGCTGGCTGTGGCATCTTATGACTAGGTGCCCTGGACGATTTTCACAGAAGAATACTGTACCTAGTTAGCTAGCTGAATAAACTAAGTTAGTCTATTCCTAGAAAACATTGAACCGCTGTAGTTTACAACAATTATAGTTTCTGAGGTGGAAGTTGGGAGAGTTATATTTGGGTGTTGTGGTGAGGGATGCCCCGCTCTCTCCTTTCCCAGATGTTTAGTTCATTTCATTCCGATCTCCTTTGCATTATTGTAGCCATTTTCTGCAGCCTGTCAACTATGCCTCTGTCTATCCCTGTTCTCTCCTCTCCGCACAGGCTATACAAACGCCTCACACCGCGTGGCTGCTGCCTCTCTAACCTGGTGATCCCTGCTCGCACCACCCACGTGGAGTTCCAGGTCTCAGGCAGCCTCTGGAACTGCCGTTCTGCTGCCAACAAGGCAGAGTTCATCTCAGCCTATGCTACCCTCCAGTCCCTCGACTTCTTGGCGCTGACGGAAACATGGATTACCACTGAAAACACTGCTACTCCTACTGCTCTCTCCTCGTCTGACCATGTGTTCTCGCATACCCCGAGAGTATCTGGTCAGCGGGGTGGTGGCACAGGAATCCTCATCTCTCCCAAATGGACATTCTCTATTTTTCCCCTGACCCATCTGTCTATCTCCTCATTTGAATTCCATGCTGTTACAGTCACTAGCCCATTTAAGCTTAATATCCTTGTCATCTATCGCCCTCCAGGTTCCCTTGGAGAGTTCATCAATGAGCTTGACGCCTTGATAAGTTCCTTTCCTGAGGATGGCTCACCCCTCACAGTTCTGGGGGACTTCAACCTCCCTACGTCTACCTTTGACTCATTTCTCTCTGCCTCCTTCTTTCCACTCCTCTCCTCTTTTGACCTCACCCTCTCACCATCCCCCCCTACTCACAAGGCAGGCAATACGCTTGACCTCATCTTTACTAGATGCTGTTCTTCTACTAATCTCACTGCAACTCCCCTCCATGTCTCTGACCACTACTTTGTATCCTTTTCTCTCTCGCTCTCCTCCAACACTACTCACTCTGCCCCTACTTAGATGGTAATGTGCCGTCGCAACCTTCGCTCTCTCTCTCCCGCTACTCTCTCCTCTTCCATCCTATCATCTCTTCCCTCTGCTCAAACCTCCTCCCTCCAATCTCCTGATTCTGCCTCCTCAACCCTCCTCTCCTCCCTTTCTGCATCCTTTGACTCTCTATGTCCCCTATCCTCCCGGCCGGCTCGGTCCTCCCCTCCAGCTCCGTGGCTTGATGACTCATTGCGAGCTCACAGAACAGGGCTCCGGGCAGCTGAGCGGAAATGGAGGAAAACTAGACTCCCTGCGGACCTGGCATCTTTTCACTCCCTCCTCTCTACATGTTCTTAATCTGTTTCTGCTGCTAAGGCCACTTTCTACCACTCTAAATTCCAAGCATCTGCCTCTAACCCTAGGCAGCTCTTTGCCACCTTCTCCTCCCTGCTGAATCCTCCTCCCCTCCCCCCTCCTCCCCTCTCTGTGGATGACTTCGTCAACCATTTTGAAAAGAAGGTTGACGACATCCGATCCTCGTTTGTTAAGTCAAATGACACTGCTGGTCCTGCTCACACTGCCCTACCCTATGCTTTGACTTCTTTCTCCCCTCTTTCTCCAGATAAAATATTGCGACTTGTGACGACCGGCCGCCCAACAACCTTCTTTCTTTTCTCTCCAAAACTATTGAGCGTGCCGTCTTTAGCCAACTCTCTTGCTATCTCTCTCAGAATGACCTTCTTGATCCAAACCAGTCAGGTTTCAAGACTGGTCATTCAACTGAGACTGCTCTTCTCTGTGTCACGGAGGCTCTCCGCACTGCTAAAGCTAACTCTCTCTCCTCTGCTCTTGTCCTTCTAGACCTGTCTGCTGCCTTTGACACTGTGAACCATCAGATCCTCCTCTCCACCCTCTCCGAGCTGGGCATCTCCGGCGCGGCTCACTCTTGGATTGCGTCCTACCTGACCGGTCGCTCCTACCAAGTGGCGTGGCGAGAAGCTGTCTCCGCACCACGTGCTCTCCCCACTGGTGTCCCCCAGGGCTCAGTTCTAGGCCCTCTCCTATTCTCTCTATACACCAAGTCACTTGGCTCTGTCATATCCTCACATGGCCTCTCCTATCATTGCTACGCAGACACACAACTATTGTTCTCCTTTCCCCCTTCTGATAACCAGGTGGTGAATCGCATCTCTGCATGTCTGGCAGACATATCAGTATGGATGACGGATTACCACCTCAAGCTGAACCTTGGTAAGATGGAGCTGCTCTTCCTCCCGGGGAAGGACTGCCCGTTCCATGATCTCGCCATCACGGTTGACAACTCCGTTGTGTCCTCCTCCCAGAGTGCGAAGAGCCTTGGCGTGACCCTGGACAACACCCTGTCGTTCTCCGCTAACATCAAGGCGGTGACCCGATCCTGTAGGTTCATGCTCTACAACATTCGGAGAGTACGACCCTGCCTTACACAGGAAGCGGCACAGGTCCTAATCCAGGCACTTGTCATCTCCCGTCTGGATTACTGCAACTCGCTGTTGGCTGGGCTCCCTGTCTGTGCCATTAAACCCCTACAACTTATCCAGAACGCTGCAGCCCGTCTGGTGTTCAACCTTCCCAAGTTCTCTCATGTCACCCCGCTCCTCCGCACACTCCACTGGCTTCCAGTTGAGGCTTGCATCTACTACAAGACCATGGTGCTTGCCTACGGAGCTGTGAGGGGAACGGCACCTTCCCCGCTCCTCCGCACACTCCACTGGCTTCCAGTTGAGGCTTGCATCTACTACAAGACCATGGTGCTTGCCTACGGAGCTGTGAGGGGAACGGCACCTCATTACCTTTAGGCTCTGAACAGTCCCAAAATTAATTTACCAGCTGCAGATTGCCCCTTTTTAGGACACACCAATGGGTTCTATGAAACACATGTCGAATCCATGTTATTTTCCTCACTGGCAACCACTTAGAATCATGTTTATATCATTTATATAAAAGCCGTTTTGGTCTACAGCTGCTGAGATCAATTAAGGTCATAGTTGTAATGAAACTCCAAAATGGATACGGACTAATACACACGGACACAGACGGAAAGCAGCAGTGTGTTTCTGAAGACAAATGCACAGCATTACATTTCCAATCACGCACCAGAATAAACAACTGTGTTGTGTTATTTGGAAAAAATTACAATTTATTTTCCTAATTGGGCGGCACTGTGAATGAAATGTTAATTGTTCATACGTTAAGTGCTTTGTGTTTGTTTAATATTGCTGTTCAATCACTCCTTGTACAGAGCTGATATAAGTCACTGCAGATATTTTGTCCACTCATCATATCTGGAGATTTGTACCTCCTGGTGTTGTACGTGAGGCATGTTCAGTCCGGTGTGAAGAGATGGCATCCTGATCTGGTGTCATTAGAGAGACATATGCCACAGAGGTTGGCCTCCACAGTTAGCTGCCCTCTTATTAATCGCCTGTCAGACTCGGCTCTCAGGTGGCAATGGCAGATGTGCTAGTAGGCTCACCTAAGTGGTTCCATACCTCATTTTGCCCAAACTCTGTCACCCTCACATGAACTGAGATAAATGTGTTTGAATACTCCTATTTTGCATTTGGATACACCTTCTTTCTATTGCGAATGATTGTCATATTCCTAACATAAAGCATAGGGAAAGATATTGCTGCATCACAGGGCATAACAAAGGGACAAGAAGAGCAAAGGAGGTTTAAATATTGTTATCTAAAAAAGGCCATACACATATAGCACTTTGGGTTTGTGAAGCGCTTTATAAATAAAATGCATAATCATCATCATCATTATCATCATCATCATTATTATTACCATCAACATTTTTCATACTTCCTGGTATTGCTCGGAGGGAAATAATTATTTACTCTGAAGGTAAAGGAAATGGCATTATAAACTACATTTCCAGTACACCATAATAATGCTGGTTTGGAGAAGACTCTCAAAAGGGACAATGATGAAACATAATAGGTAATTGAATGCCGATATCAATAGAAATACACTGTATTTAATGCTAAATAATTCAAGAGCTCTGCCACAGATCAAATTAAGAATGGATTCCTGGACTAATACTGTCTTTGAAACAATTGACATTGAGGTTGATATTGAAATTAAATTAACCAATGAAGTTGTATCAAATAATGTTAATATTGTCATGTTCTGAATGGCAGTATTCTTGGTGTACTGCAGGGTTCTTCAATTCCGGTCCTGGAGGGCCGAAACACTTCTGTTTTTTATTTCTACCTGGTAGTTAATTGCACTCACCTGGTGTCCCAGGTCTGAATTAGCCCCTGATTAGAAGGAGAGGATGAAAAACAGAGGTGTTTCGGCCCTCCAGGACTGGAATTGAAGAACCCTGGTGTACTGTATATTTCAGTGTTGTAGCGTTCGGAAGTTTCTTGAACCATACAGTATTTTTTCTGTCTGTTCTCTCTCGAAGCAAAGGACGACCTAAAACACTGACGTCTCTAAAGGTTGAATACTGGGATGTCATGATATCTCTTGTCACATATGCTATGTAGTGTCAAACCTGTTCCGAGCTGAAGCAAAAAAAACAACTGTCAGTTTTAACACCATCAACACCTCAACTGTTGTCTTGCACTCACTGATTGTTAAGTGTTTCTTGTGCTATACAGACAAACTTAAGTTCAGAATCTGGACCCTCCGGATGTTTGCTATTCTAGGAAATACACTCTCCAAAAGGAGATAACACAAAGTGCAGGAGAAAGTGTGATTTTATTCAACTGACTTTAAAGTGAGGTTAATGCCTGGCTGTACATTAGAATATTAAGTTGTTAGCCACCATATTTGAGCACTGAAGCAATGTATGATTATTAATAGTCAATAAACGAACAATCAGATCAGTCAAATTGATGATATGTCAAGCCAGAGTGTACAGGAATAGCTCGATGATTGACATTTCAGACACAGTGCTGCAGTGAAATCCACTTAAGACCTAGAACATTATTGTCAGAGTGGTGTGTGTAGATGAGTGGAAGGAATCAAGCGCAGGGACCAGGATGACTTCAACCGTCTTTTTAGTAACGTTCAAACACGTGAACAAAATAGTCGCCAACCCAACCGGGTGGCGCAAAACAATTACGCACACACACAGTGCGAAATACACAAGAAAAGCGCACGCAGTGCGAACTCTCGGGACAAGCAACAACGAGAGAAATGTAACCAAACAGAGGCAGTCTGACAATAAACAATCACGCATAACACCTGACCCAAACAAACGAAACTAAATAGGGAACATCATCAAACACAAACAAGGGACAGGTGTTACAAAGAGACAAAACCAAACGAACAAGAAACATAGAACGGTGGCAGCTAGTACTCCGAGACGACGACCGCCGAAGCCTGCCCGAACAAGGAAGAGGAGCAGCCTCGGCCGAAACCGTGACAGTACCCCCCTTGACGCGCGGCTCCAGCCGTGCGCCGACCCGGGGCTCGGGGACGACCCGGACGACGCGGAGCAGGGCGCGCAGGATGACCCCGATGGAACTCGGTCAGCAGGGACTGGTCCAATATGTCCCTCCTTGGCACCCAGCACCGCTCCTCCGGACCGTACCCCTCCCACTCCACGAGATATTGAAGACCCCCCATCCGGCGTCTCGAATCAAGGATGGACCTCACGGTGTACGCCGGAGCCCCTCGATGTCCAACGGGGTGGAGGAGTCTCCTCAATCTCAAAGTCCTGGAGTGGACCAGCTACCACCGGCCTGAGGAGAGACACATGGAACGAGGGGTTAATATTCTTGTAATCAATAGGTAGTTCTAACCTGTAACTCACCTCGTTCAATCTCCTCAGGACTTTAAAGGGCCCCACAAACCGCCGACCCAGCTTCCGGCAGGGCAGGCGGAGGGGCAGGTTTCTGGTTGAGAGCCAGACTCGATCTCCAGGTGCGTACACTGGCCCCTCACTGCGGTGTAGGTCGGCGCTCGTCTTCTGTCGACGTATGGCACGCTGCAGATGGACGTGTGCAGCGTCCCACGTCTCCTCCGAGCGCCGCACCCACTCATCCACAGCGGGGGCCTCGATCTGGCTCTCATGCCATGGTGCCAGAACCGGCTGGTACCCTAATACACACTGAAAAGGGGGTTAGTTGGGTGGAGGAGTGGCGAAGAGAGTTCTGTGCCATCTCGGCCCAGGGCACATATCTCGCCCACTCCTCCGGCCGGCCCTGACAGTATGACCTCAGAAACCTACCCACATCCTGGTTCACACGTTCAACCTGCCCATTACTCTCCGGGTGGTAACCCGAGGTAAGGCTTACCGAAACCCCCAACCGTTCCATAAATGCTCTCCACACTCTGGAGGTGAACTGGGGGCCTCGGTCAGACACTATATCCTCGGGTACCCCGTAATGCCGGAAGACATGGGTGAACAGAGCCTCTGCGGTCTGTAGGGCAGTGGGTAGACCCGGCATGGGAAGGAGACGACAGGCCTTCGAGAACCGATCCACAACGACCAGGATGGTAGTATTCCCCTGTGAGGGGGAAGGTCGGTAACAAAATCCACCGAGAGGTGGGACCAGGGTCGTTGTGGAATAGGCAGGGGTTGTAACTTACCCTGGGCAAATGTCTGGGCGCCTTACACTGGGCACACACCGAACAGGAGGAGACATAAATCCTCACATCCCTAGCTAACGTTGGCCACCAGTACTTCGTGCTAAGGCAGTGCACTGTCCGGCCGATACCCGGATGGCCAGAGGAGGGGACGTATGAGCCCAACAAATGAGGTGATCGCGTACCTCGAGCGGAACGTACGTCCGACCCACTGGACACTGTGGAGGACTCGGGTCGGTGCGTAACGCCCGCTCGATCTCGCAATCAACCTCCCACACCACCGGTGCAACCAGACAAGACTCTGTTAGTATGGGCGTGGGCTCAACGGACCTCTCCTCCGCGTCATACCGCCGAGACAGAGCATCTGCCTTCCCGTTCTGGGACCCAGGGATGTATGTGATCTTAAACACAAACCGGGCTAGAAACATAGTCCAGCGGGCCTGGCGAGGATTCAGTCTCCTAGCTGCCCGGATGTACTCCAGGTTACGATGGTCAGTTAGAATGAGGAAAGGGTGTTGAGCCCCCTCGAGCCAATGCCGCCACACCTTTAGGGCCTGTACCACGGCTAACAGCTCCCTGTCTCCTACGTCATAATTCCGCTCCGCCGGACTGAGCTTCTTTGAATAAAACGCACAGGGACGGAGTTTAGGTGGAGTGCCAGAACGCTGGGAAAGAACGGCCCCTATCCCGGCCTCTGACGCGTCCACCTCTACCTGGAACGGTAAAGAGGGATCCGGATGCGCCAACACCGGCGCCGAGGTAAACAGGTCCTTCAGTCTCCCAAATGCCCTGTCCGCCTCGGCTGACCACCGCAAGCGCACCGGACCCCCCTTTAACAGAGACGTTATGGGAGCTGCCACCTGTCCAAAACCCCGGATAAACCTCCGGTAATAATTCGCAAAACCCAAGAACCGTTGCACCTCCTTCACAGTGGTTGGGGTCTGCCAATTACGCACAGCTGACACCCGGTCTACCTCCATCTTCACCCCTGACGCAGACAACTGGTAACCCAGAAAGGAGACCGACTTCTGAAAAAACAGACATTTCTCTGCCTTGACATATAGGTCATGCTCCAACAGCCTCCTCAATACTCGGCGCACCAGGGCTACATGCTCTGCACGGGTAGGACTGTACACCAGAATGTCGTCGATGTACACAACTACTCCCTGTCCCTGCATGTCCCGGAAAATCTCATCGACGAAGGATTGGAAGACTGAGGGAGCATTCATTAACCCATATGGCATGACTAGATACTCGTAGTGTCCGGAAGTCGTGCTAAACGCTGTCTTCCATTCATCGCCCTCTCTAATGTGCACCAAGTTATATGCGCTCCTGAGATCCAATTTTGTAAAGAACTGCGCACCGTGCAGTGACTCCGTCATAGTCGCAATCAAAGGAAGTGGATAGCTGTACTTCACTGTGATCTGATTGAGACCGCGGTAATCAATACACGGGCGCAGACCTCCATCCTTTTTCTTCACAAAAAAGAAACTTGAGGAAGCGGGTGAAGTGGAGGCCCGTATGTATCCCTGTCTAAGAGACTCAGCGATGTACGTCTCCATTGCCTTTCTCTCCTCTTGAGACAAGGGATACACATGGCTCCGCGGGAGAGCTGCTCCTGACTGGAGATCTATCGCACAATCCCCCCGTCTATGAGGCGGCAGCTGCGCCGCCCTAGTCTTACTAAACACCAGTTTCAAATCCTCATACTCGGGGGGGGAATATGCAGTGCTGTCATTAGATTCGGACTTTCCACCGAGGTCGCCCCTATGGAAACACCCAGACACCGCCCCTCACACTGGGCAGACCACCCTTTAAGAGCTTTCTCTCGCCACATAATAGTAGGGTCATGGGTCATCAACCAGGGAAGACCCAGCACTACCGGATACGCAGGAGAGTCAATCAGATAGAGCTGAATTATCTCCTCATGACCCTCCTGCGCCATCATCTGAAGGGGTGCTGTGACCTCCCCTAATCAACCCAGACCCTAACGGACGGCTATCTAGGGCATGAACGGAAAAAGGCTTATCAACTGGAAGGAGGGGAATCCCTAACTCTATACAGAACTGGCGATCTACAAAATTCCCAGCTGCGCCTGAATCTACCAGCGCCTTATGCTGGGAACGAGGTGCAACCTGTGGGAAACAAACAGGCAAGGTTAGGTGCACGACAGAAAGCTCTGGGTAAGTAGGGCGCCTACTCACCTGGGGGACCCCCCAATGCGTGACCTGCCTTCTCCCTCACCGGGGACCCTCCCCAACACCTAGCCGCGGTGTGCCCTCCACGGCCACAGTTAGTGTAGGGACCGGGCCCCCTCGGGTTCCTACTCCTCCGTTCTCTAGCGCCAGCACCCCCGAGCTCCATAGGGCTCGGCTCGGAGGTGCTGGAGAGTGGAATGGGCGAACCCCCCGGGACGTTCCACGGGTGGCGAGCAGGGTATCCAGCCGAATGGCCATGTCGACAAGCTGGTCAAAGGTCAACGAGGTGTCCCTGCATGCCAACTCTCGCTGGACGTCCTCCCGGGAGGCTGCAGCGGAAGTGGTCGATATGGGCCCGCTCATTCCACCCTGCATCGGCCGCTAGGGTCCGAACTCCAATGCAAAGTCCTGGGCGCTCCTCATCCCCTGTCGGAGGTAGAACAGACGCTCCCCCGCCGCCTTCCCCTCTGGTGGATGGTCAAACACAGCACGGAAGCGGCGGGAGAACTCCGCATAGTTAGTGGTAGCGGCGTCCATTCTCCTCCATTCAGCGTTGGCCCACTCCAACGCCTTGCCGGTGAGACAGGAGATGAGGGCTGAGACGCTCTCGTGTCCCGAGGGCGCCGGGTGTACGGTGGCGAGGTAGAGCTCCACTTGCAGCAGGAACCCTTGACACCCGGCAGTGGAGCCGTCGTACGCCCTCGGGAGCGAGAGCCGAATCCCACTGGGTTCCGGAGATGAGGCAGGAGGACTGACCGATGGGGGTGGTTCGGTTCGTGGGGGCGTGGGTACCCCGCTGGTTTCCCATCGGTGAAGAGTGTTCATCACCCCCTCCAGGGCATGACAGACCTGGTTAATACGATCCTCCTGTCCACGAAGACGTTCCTCCATCCCGGCTGTTGGCGCGGTCGCTCCTGCTGATTCCATGGATGATGCGTGATTCTGTCAGAGTGGTGTGTGTAGATGAGTGGAAGGAATCAAGCGCAGGGACCAGGATGACTTCAACCGTCTTTTTAGTAACGTTCAAACACGTGAACAAAATAGTCGCCAACCCAACCGGGTGGCGCAAAACAATTACGCACACACACAGTGCGAAATACACAAGAAAAGCGCACGCAGTGCGAACTCTCGGGACAAGCAACAACGAGAGAAATGTAACCAAACAGAGGCAGTCTGACAATAAACAATCACGCATAACACCTGACCCAAACAAACGAAACTAAATAGGGAACATCATCAAACACAAACAAGGGACAGGTGTTACAAAGAGACAAAACCAAACGAACAAGAAACATAGAACGGTGGCAGCTAGTACTCCGGAGACGACGACCGCCGAAGCCTGCCCGAACAAGGAAGAGGAGCAGCCTCGGCCGAAACCGTGACAATTATTCCAGAAAATGAGGTGTTAAACTCCAAATGACCAATTCAGTTGCAGTAGGTTATTCAAGCCTTCGATAAAGATGACTCAAAATTGGATTCACACAGCAGTCTGTCACTTATAACTAAAATAGGGATTTACCTCAAGAAAATTGACTTATTGCTCACAAAAAGTCATTCCATCACCAGTCCTCAGTATCATAGTACTCATCGATTTGTTTCTTCATATGAACTGACCATCTTGTAATCAAGGGTAGCCTAATTAAAATGGCTGATCATAAGACTGTGTTGGAATCGGTAAGTTTGGGCTGCAAAGTAGATCTGTCTTGAAAAGACGCGGCTTAAGAGATTGGTGGCCTACCTTTACCCTGCATGACACATCTGTATGATAAAAGCCATCCAGCAACATGAATTCATAGCTCTGAGATTGTCGTCTTTGTGCCCTTTCAATATGAGTCTTGAATAAATACAGAAACTCAAGGACACTAAAGAAAGCACAGCGAAGAATAGGTGATATTCACACTAAATACAAGGTTTTGATTGATTAGCGTTGCAAATCCCCTTTTCACACAATGCCACACTTTGAAAATACATAAAGGTCCTATTTTGTACATATTACAAGAAATACTGTACTCAGTTAAACACTAATAATCCGCCCTCTTTGCCCCACCAGTGTTGTGTGACACCAATGGTTGGTGTCTTGACTTTCTCACTTTTATTTCTAGCATCGGAGAGAAACTATTCTCTGCTGTTATGGAGAAATGTTCCCAACACCCATCACATCATTTGCCGTCTCCTGCTTTGACTTGAATCAGAGCATGACAGGAGTAAAAGCCGCCTGTCACCCAGTTGACAAGATGGTGGAAATGATCCTGTCATGTTGTCAGGTTCTGCTTCGAAATTAGAAGATGCCCTTGAAATTACGTGACAGATATTACCAGGATTACTGTAATTGTATGCTGTTACTAGATGACTGTATTTAATTGAAAACTATTATGACTGTGTTTTTATGACTGAATTAATACCACTATAATTGGAAAATATTAGAATTGGTGAAACCATTGAAGAAAGGCTTGTGGATATAGATACCATACCATCTGTTGCACACGCCATATACATAATATGAAAATACCATATGTCCATCAGAAACATTCAAACTATGAATTTGGATAAAGTCAGATAAAGCTTTTATTTTCAAAAAATGTTTTATATACATGTATATTTTCACATTTACATTTTAGTCATTTAGCAGACGCTCTTATCCAGAGCGACTTACAGTGAGTGCACACATTATTATTTTATTTTTTCATGCTGGCCCCCCGTGGGAATCGAACCCACAACCTTGGCGTTGCAAGCGCCATGCTCTACCAACTGAGCATAGCGCCATGCTCTACTGTATATGTGACATGAGTTGATGAGTAAGACACAGTGACACGTTGAAGATTGACACATACTGTGAGAGATCCAGCCGGTCCCACACTCTTAAAAAAAAGGGATCCAAAAGGGTTCTTCGGCTGTCCCCATAGAACTCTTTTTAGTTTCAGGAATAACCTTTTTAGGTTCCATGTAGAACCCTATGTGGAAAGGGTTCTACATGGAACCCCAAAGGGTTCTACATGGAACCAAAAAGGGTTCTTCAAATCAAATCAAATCAAGCTTTATTTATACAGCACATTTCAGACATGGAATGTAATGCAATGTGCTTCACAGGAAAAAAACAATGAAAAACAATGAACATAAAAACGGAAATATTTACTACACATAGAACCCAAGGGGTGCGTACCCAATGGAAAAACAAAGCTAAAAAGGTGTGTTTTAAGATCTCTTTTAAATATGTCCACAGTTTCAGCACCCCTTGGGTTCTATGGCAGGCTATTCCATAGGCTGGGGGCATAGTAACTAAAGGTTGCCTCTCTAAGCCTCTTGGTCCTAGGCTCTGGGATAGTTAAAAGGCTAGTGCCAGAGGACCTGAGGGACCTACTGGGTACATAACTTAAAAGCATGTCTGACGTGTATTGGGGTGCACAATCATGGATTTATTTAAAAAACAAATCTTTAAATGAATTCTAAAACTCGCTGGCAGCCAGTGCAGAGACCTTAAAATCGGTGTAATGTGTGCTCTCTGTCTGGTCTTGGTCAGTACCTGTGCTGCAGCATTCTGTATGTTTTGCAGTTGACCAATGGCTTTCTTGGGTAGACCAGACAGGAGAGAAAGGGTTCTCCTATGGGGACAGCCACATAACCCTTTTATGTTCTAGATAGCACCTTTTTTCTAAGACTGCAGTGGTGAATTAAACTCAGAAAACCGATAGCCATCTATCCTTGTTTGTGCCTGTCTCTGGCCCTCGATCCACGACACCGTGAACCGCCATGTACATAAAATAACTCCACTCCAGTCGGGCAGCTGAGATGTATTTTCTATCGGTACACAGTACGCATCTATCCACCCAAGGTCAGATGTGCGACACCTAAAAAAAAAACATGATTGCCTTAATATTGATCCCCCGTCCAACCCCCCTCTTCCCTGAGGAACCCCCACTCTAAGTATCAGTCCATTTCAGAGATGAACACCCAAGAATCTACTTTGCAGTATGACAGGTTTCATGAAAACATTCATCTTTATTTACCTGTTGCTGAAGAAGGCGATGGAGTGTTTTTCTAGCATTTTTCTAGTGTTTCTAGCTACAGATTCTACACCAGATAATGTGATATAACCCCCTAAAGTCGATTGACGCACCAGTGTTTCAATCTAAGTAACATAATACAAAAATCCCCATCAAAATCTGTCAGTATAAGCTAGAGATATCTGTATTTGCGTTGGATGCATCTCAATCCACCGCATCCGCCGATGTCGCAGTTCCGGATCTGCAGTGAAAGGTGGCAGAGCTAGAGCGGTGTTTGTCAGACCATGACACATCTCGAAAATTGGTCTTCTCACGAAAATTTCTGTAGTGTCCAAACGGTTTGACCTACAAACTAACCACTCTATGAAAAGGGGAGACTCTCACGATGGTGGTCTCCGTTTTTCTCTAGTATCTTATAAATGTCCGTGTCCAGTTGCAGGTGGTTCATTTAAATTTAGGAAATGCTCCGTTATTAAAATATATCAATTCTTTGCTCCATTAAGTAATCCAATGATGTGTACAAGTATTCTTGTGTATTTCAAATCTTCTCTCATTGATCGAGACAGGTGAGTGTCATCATGGGGTGGATCCACCTTTGGGGTGGAACCACCTGTCTCAATCAATGAGAGAAGATTTGAAATAGACAAGAATCCGCGTACACATTGTTGGATTACTTCATGGAGCAAAAAATTTATATATTTTCATTACGGACCATTTTCTCAATTCAAATAAACCACCTACAGTACAACTGGACACAGACATTTAGCCCGAATCGAGGAGAATGAAAAAAGAATCACCAAATACAGGTTAGTTGAAAAATCTATGGCTGCGGTTTGTATGGGGCTTTCCTGTAACATCCAGTAATGGACACCAAACGTCTTTGGTTATATCACATTATCTGGTGTACAATCTGTAGCCATAGCGTTTCAATATATAGCTTTTTCTAGTCCAGTGCAGTGAAAACCACAGTGCCTGAGCAGAAAAAAGTGTTGGTGTTCTACTGTCTGTTTAAACTAATCTCCCCAAAATTCACAGCAACCATATTTTAGCTTGTTTCATCTGTTAACATCCAAGGTAATAGTTCTACAATTTCTCTCAGTTTTGTTCATTTTCCCTCTAAACTTCTTCAAAGGGAGCAGTTTTCCCAGGTGTAATATCTGACCGTATTGGCCGGAGTGTTCTCAATGAACACTCAAGTAATATTGGAGCCAAAAATGCAATAACTTCCAACTAACTTGGATAATTGAGAACACAATTTTGACTGGCAGTATCTTGAGCAAAAACCAGGGTGAAGTGGGAGGTTTATTATATTTCCTATAATTGATGGTAACAAAGGATTGTGTCAAATATGTTGGTGTGTTAACCCGGTACAGTTGAATCCATATTGTACAGTTCTGTGCACTAAAACGTTTATTTATGTATTTATTTGCATGCCTTCCCTGCAGTAAACAACATCCAATTACCTCAAGAATGTAACACTAAAAACATTTAACAAGTTTGTTTAGATTTGTTGTTTAGTAAGCATCATTTCCACTTCCATATAACAGAAATATGTGAATTCCAACAATGGGCCTTATTATTATTCCCTTACAGTACATTCATCCATGCTTTTATTTATTTTATTTTTTTGATACGTTTCCAAGCCACTAGCATTTTAAACAACCGAGACGGGAGAGGGATTGCTTTCTTGAGTCCCTCTCTCTCCTCTGCCAAACATTGACTTGACTTGGTGTTTTCTGAAGTGTGAACTAAATGATAGATTTCTAATTTCAGCTGAATTTGGGGCCAGTAGGACCTTTGGTGAAGACCATGGATATTTTATCACAAATAAAAAATAAAAAATAAACACAATGGACCAGAGTGCCCGGGGAAAGCACACTATTTGGAGAGAAAAATGAAGGGAATTTGACACTGATAAAGCTCCAGCTTTATCTTCTGGGTCAAAACTAAAGTCAGCTAGGGCGAAGGAAACCGAAAAAGATACACTTGATCTTATGCACAAACACCACACAGTACCATACGTTAAAACAAGTCATAAAACCTTTCCTTCCCAATGTTTGTACTGTATGAATAGTTCTGGTAAAAAGAAAAGTTGAAATGGAGTTGAGCTTTACTCTCTTGTCAAACTAGGGGTATAGTTAGACCAGCGAGGGAAAAGGGTGATATACTGTATGAAGCACTAAAACAATGATGGACAATACTTCCTTATGCCTTAGGGGGGAATCGGCTGCTGTAAAAATAAGAACAGCCTTGTGTTACGAAAGCTTGTATCAGAAAAGGTTAGAATATTTTCACACTGTGTAGCGTGGTGGCTACTGAGAGCACTGCATGGGTTATTAGCCAGTGTATGTCAGACTCACAGACCCTAATTAGGGTGCCATGTGAAAACAGCCAATTAGCATACAAATATTTGATTATAGGGTTGAGTGTGCATAATAATGACAATTCGCAGGGGCGTCTAAAGCTGGCCATACATTAAAGATGGCCATACATTAAAGCTGGCAATACATTAAACTGTGATTTAGGCGTGATTTGGGATCCACAACAAATTTCTGGTATCGCAGGTAAATCCTAATGTCGTAGGCTCTGACCAAGAAGTCGTAGGTCGCATAATGTAAGCGGGTGAAAGACGTGCAATTATGGGTCTTGTGCTCTCCCGATCCGCATCTTATGTCCCAATAAGCTTTCTGACATGCCAGACATTTTTAGTTGTGTCTTGTGCAGTGAGGGGGGTGCTACAGCCACCGAGTCTGGAAATCACAGGACAGGGAAGAGTCTAAACAGGTTGCAATGTCACGCCCTGGCTCTGGGGACTCTTAAATGTTGAGCCAGGGTGTGTAGTGTCTATGTTTTGTTTTCTATGTGTTTCTTTCTAGATCGTTTATTTCTATGTTGGCCGGGGTGGTTCCCAATCAGAGGCAGCTGTGGCTTGTTGTCTCTGATTGGGAACCATACTTAGGCAGCCTGTTGGCACTTTTGTTTTGTGGGATCTTGTTCCGGAGAGGTTTGTGTTTTGTTAACCTTAGGACTTCACGTATCGTTTTGTTGTTTTGTATTAGTTTATAAGTACTCATTAAAAGATGTACGCATATCACGCTGCGCCTTGGTCCACTTCTTACGACGATCGTGACATGCAATGTGAACAAACACGTGTAATGGGGGGTGCTGAGGAGTATTTGTCTCCTCTCTGATCCCCTGTGCACTAATTTGGTGGAATTATTGTTGATTTACTTTCAGGGAGTGCTGCAGCACCCTCAGCACCCCTACTTCCTGTGGCTATGGAAGATAATGCAGAGAATTTATGTGAGTGCTCCAACGATTAAAATATTTGTAGATTCGTCTAATGTATGTCTAGCTTAAGCGAGCGGGAGTTGGGGAGAGAGAGAGAGACAGAAAGAGAGAGAGGGGAGAGAGAGAGAGAGAGAGAGAGAGAGAGAGAGAGAGAGAGAGAGAGAGAGAGATGCCAATAAAGAACTGATGGTAGGTGAGACCTCACCAACTAATGGGGTGGTCAGTACTCATTCCCTCACTGATGGGCTATTGAGACTGTAAACGTGTAGAGGTAATTAGCATGCTCAAGACTTTACAGGAAATGATAAATGATCAACAATATTGCTGGCTAGCGAGGAAACAGAGGCCCTAAACAAAACGGAGGTAGAGAATGGAGAAACTGCAACACTTTTGTTATGACTGGTTGGCCATGTTGTTGGAATGTCATGCCCTTATCAGAGTGGATATCCTGGTCCAGGAAATAGGAATCATCTCATCATTTTAGAACTGGGTGAAATTATTCGCTGTCATGCATAAACAAACTAGATGAATGTTTGTTTAATGTTTTGAAGGGGTTTGATTTCCAAACATGAGAAGAGGTTGGAGGATATACAGTATCCATTAGAGGTTTGGTTTTGTGTTGACTTTATGTGGAGGCTTTTCTATTGTCAGTGTTATCATGAAAAAAGAAACATGAATATATAGGAAACCCCTCTTGACTTAACCATCAATATTTATGGGCCTATCTAATTGTTGATCTCTTTGTTATTACCAACCTATATGTTCCATAAATACATTGTAACTGCATAATGAAATCCTCCATGGTGAGTGCTTTATGGATTTATGGAGTGCACAATATAATATCCTTTGGATTCCCACCGAACGTGTCATTTTAAACGCTGAGAAACAGGAGTGGTTAAATAAACATTTGAAAGCGTCACAAATGTCGTAGAAAATGAATGTCTTGAAGAACCAAGCAATCATCAATGCTTGCTTAGTAGGTATTGGGTGAAAAACATTCAGGGACCTTCTGGGAAAATGATTGGTCTGTCTCCCACATAAATTAGCTTAACAGTAAACTTTGAGACTAAGAGACTCAGATTTAAAAGCCTAGCTGAAATGTTAGCAAGGTATGGGAGCTCAGCGGTGCAGGGATTCAGCAAAGTCACATGATAATGAGCTTACTTGTTAGTCACATTTTCCCTATGAGACTTAGAAAGTATCATTTGCATAAGGACAAGATGAATATCTTCTAGGGTAATTTCCACCTGAAACCAACCATAACATTAGAGTGTTATGGTAATGCACACACACACACACATGCTCACACACACACTCACACACACACACACACACACACACACACACACATTTTATACCTCTGGAGCAGATATTCTATAAGACGGTGTATCGTGGCCATTTCTTCATTTGAAAACAAGTATTAATCATAAAGGGTCCAGATTACAGTTGCAAATCCTTAGAGACGTTCACTAATTTTAGCTAAGCTTTGTCTAATACAAGATCATGTCTATGTCATTATTGCACAACACCTCACCATTGCCAAGAACATAGGGTGTGTGTGTGTTTGTTTGTGTGTACGTGCATATAACACAAAAAAGGTGCACACCCACGGGCCATCCAGTACCATAGGCAAGTATGATAGCTTGACTTAGCAGCCCCTCCGATAGCTGGCCTATGTCAACGTATGAATGCATCTATTTTAATACTTCCCCATATTATTGATTAACTAATCCACTCAGAGACCTGCTCTCCTACTCTTTCTCGCATAGTGCCAGAACTTAATTGATCCCTTTGGGAATAGCGGGTGCTGAACTGTGAGACTAAATGTCAGCCTGCGATTGGCCTTGGCCAAGGCCAGTGTAATTGAGAGAAGCATCAGTGCTCGGGAGAGAGACAGAGAGAGAGAGAGAGAGAGAGAGAGAGAGAGAGAGAGAGAGAGAGAGAGAGAGAGAGAGAGAGAGAGAGAGAGAGAGAGAGAGAGAGAGAGAGAGAGAGAGAGAGAGAGAGAGAGAGAGAGAGAGAGAGAGAGAGAGACAGAGAGACAGAGAGACAGAGAGAGCGAGAGAGAGGGTCAGAGGAGGAGTGTTTGTGTGTGTGTATGCGTGTGTGTGTGTGCATGCATGTGTGTGTGTGTGTGGCATACTGTATATTACAATAGTTTCTCCATGTGAACACTGACCTCGCCTTGGCTACCATGCTGGTTATGAGGAAATGCAAACTTGTAGTGTAAGTTTGTGATTTCCACTTTGAAATTTCAGACTTGATTTGCACTAATGAAAAATGTATCAACCCCTACAAAAATGTCAATTAATTATAATCCACATAATAATGAACATTTCCTGTTGAAGCAGGATTATTTTCCCGCTGTAACAAACTGGCTCAAATGAAAGTGTAATCTACGTAATCCCCAAAAGTAATTATTTATCATGAGAGGGCCATAAACAATAACTAGTAATATTGCATACTCCAAGAAAGGTTACAATCTCACCTTTCTGGTAAAAATAGTTAGAAATTGCTGAGATGTAGTCACTTTTGAGAACACAAATTCAAGTACACAGTACAAATATGATAAAAAAATTATAGAATGTATTTCGTATTCAACAAAACTGTATGGCTTGAAATGAGTTAAAACATTTCTAAATATAGTATAATCAATTCATAAAATGACTAACAATAAGATTTCACCTTCCTTATAACTGTAAAGTACTGTACATATTTGTATATTTACTGTTAGAGAAAATGTGTATATTTTCTAAAGGTCAAAATGTCTCCCCCAATCGCTGTCAACGTCTCACAGAGCTCTAGCTTAGCTTCCTGAACTCGTTAGGAACAAGCGTTACAATTCATATAAACTTTGTCCGTCTATGACAAACAGAAAGGTTTTTTATGTTTAAAAATCTATGAATTATTTTAGATTACTAGCTATAAATCAATCTCTGAACGGACAGATGATGGATAGTCGGAAGAGCGAATGAAATGGTAGGAGGGACATCCCAGCTTCAAATGGTGTCAAATTTCACATCCTGCTTCACACAGGCAGAAGAGACATACTCATGTGTCCGTGAAAATCAGGGCTACAACTTAATGCAAGCCATTACAATCTACCGTGCCCACAGATTGAAGAATATGGAAAACAAGTATATTGGAGTCTAATAATGGTATATATGGTATGGGCAGTAGCACAGAGGCTAATATCAATGTAATATCAATGTAATCTAATAACATTCTCCCCCTTATCTGTGACTTCACAGTCTCATTGGGTTGAAAGACAGAGAGTATTGTACCCTATTCCTTGCCTGGCTACCCAAACTCCTTGCTCCGGCCAAACGCTACACCATGCCCACGGACGTTAGTTTCTTCTCCGCAATAAGTCTAGATTTGAGTATCTCCCTGACAAGTTTTCTAGAACGGAAACACATTCTAACCGTTCTGATTGGACCCCAAAAACCGTTGGGTTGGGCCAGAGGTGGGTAAAGCAGCGTTTTGAAAATGTGTCATTGACTTTGATACTCTGATTGGTTAGAAATGATCCAATCGCTGATTACTTTGTTTTGTACAACACCCCTCATTTTGACGTCACCACAAACAACTTCAATGATGGCAGTCTCAGACTGAAGTATGTAGCGAACATAGAGCAGCGGAAGATTTCAGTTTGAGTTATCAGGCAACACTATTCCTTAGATAGTGCACTACTTTTGACCAGGCCGCTCTGGTAAAAAGTAGTACACTACATAGGGAATAGGGTACCTTTTGGGACGTATCCAGAGTCCTGCATCTTTCAGCCTGTTGAACCATTTAAAGGTATCACTCATCAGAGATGCGTGTCACACTGCGTAGCATATGCTGGCAGAGGCATCATTTCTCAGTAGCTTGATTTATTCCCAATAAGAAATCAGTTGCATGACATTAATGCAGCGTTGATGTATGGTGTGTGTGTGTGTGCGTGTGTGTGTGTGACAGACAGTGTGAACATGTTCAGTATGTGGAGTATGTCCATGAAGAACCAGGGTTGTTCCTGGGACATACATGTATACATCTAGTGTACATTGTAACATTTGTTTTAATAAAATGGTATATAGGGAAAAGACTGGATGTGATCATCACTTGTATGTCAGCCATTTTACGACACAATTTGTCCTCCGTCAACAGTCTGGTCTCCTACCATTGGCCATTTGACTAAAATGGCTGTTGGTCTTCTCTCATGGAATGTATTCTCTGACATTGGCTAATGTACATATCTATCAATATTGACTGCTCTCAGATGATCTTGTGGGGCTCTACAGTTGACATTTACTAAAAACGTATAACTTTTTTCACCCAACGTTTAAACCTAAATCCAGTGACGGTTACATTTTTGGTTGATTTCATGTTGAATTCACGTTAGTTGACAACTTAACCAAGTTGAATCCTAACTAGACATCTGTGCCCATTGGGTAGTCACTATATTTTCATAGTGTCTACATAATAGGATTCTCTACCAAAGATTGTTGCTATCCATCTCGGTTCAATCACAGGACACCGAGCTATCGAGCAGGCAGGAGTCCTTGCTATTCTATGATTGGCTATAAAACATAATACATGTGACTGTATTGTATTGTACATATCACTTCCCTTTCAACTGTACCTTCTATTGTTGAATACACTTGGGATCCTCAATTAGGTGCAACAATTGCCAATCCAGGCTCAATCTGAAAACATTTCAATACTCTTTCAATTGTGCCTCAGACTTTTCAATACAACTTTCCATGCTTTACACTTGTACATGTGTTTCAATTCAGAAGGAAAACATAACAGCATTTGGAGACCGCAGAGTTTATTATGCAGAAACATTAAAAAGGAAAGTGGTTTCCAAGTACTTTCATGACCACATAAAAGGGACCAATTCAAGGCATATTTGAATTATATGAATCTATTTATAGCTTTAGGAAATAATATGCCAAACGCATTAGTGGACATGAATCAACAAAAGGGTTTATTAACTCCCATGCAATTATGAGGCTTTAGAGAGAGGCAAGCGAAAAATCCACTGTCTGTGCCTTTTTGATATCCAAATGAGTGATGGTTTTATTAGTATGATTCACAGGTAAGTCTTCTAAGTATTTTCTTAGTTAATTAGCGAATATCCCCTCTCTCATGTCATGTCATTCCATGACTGACAGAAAATGCATTACCAACACATAATGTAAAATATTCCCCATTCCTTTATGTTTTCATGCTATATTTCTTCACAATAGTTGTTGATGGACTTTGCCTCTCACTGGGAGAGACCAACAGCCTTGTGGTTGGAAGGTTGAGGGTATAATCCCTGGTTGAGTCATACCATAGACTTGAGGCCTCTCTGCTTGGCACTCAGCATTAAGGGCCTGCGACAGACTAGCATCCTGTCCAGGGGGGTATATCAAGCTGCCTCAGGCTATAGAAGCTGGAGATGGGCCATTCTGGCTCGGACAAGGCTACTTTTCTCATTGGGAAATGGTTCCAAAGAGGAATGCAAAGACTAAGTAGTGTTTCATACGATACTTCTAGGAATTCTTAGCTCAAGTATTAAATGAGGAGTGAAGAGATATCCAAAGGAATTCACTTGTACTGTGTACAAGACCATTGAAGACCTAGATAGTCCAGATAAGAGCTGTTCCAAACACATCAGGATAACACACACACACACCAACACACACACCAACACACACACACACACACACACACACACACACACACCAATACACACCAACACACACACACACACACACACACACACACACACACACACACACACACACACACACACACACACACACACACACACACACACACACACACACACACACACACACACACACACACACACACACACACACACACACACACACACACACACACACACCATCAGGGGTTTTCCATCTGTCTCAACATTTCACACGAACCGCAGAGGTCGTACTCCTGGAGGCTCTTTAATCTGTTGTTGTTGTTGTTGTTGTTGTTGTTGTTGTTGTTATCCCACTCAATCAGTACTGGTCATGGGAGGCTTTGTGTTAAAGGACCAAACAGACCTATTGATATCTGGTGGATCAATTCCTTCTGCTTACTTTTCCGGAGGTTACATTGGCTAAAGGTTGCCTTGACACCAAAGTAGTGGCTTGTTAGCTTGTTATATCCAAGAGAAGCTAACTGTATGGAGTCGTATGGAGGTCACATGTAATCAACGTTGAGCTGTATGAAGGCAATGGATGTGGCCCTATGGGCCCTAGTCAAACGTAGTGCACTATACAGAGAATAGGGTGCCATTTGGGACTCTGCCAGTGTTGTAGGTAAGGCCAAGGTGGCTTGGGGGTCACTGTGTTCCTGGGGTTAATCGGAGGTGTGTGGTACTTATGGTCGTTGTGGGCTGGGGAAAACAGACATCTTTCATACTCTGCCTCTAACTCACTCCTGGTGACTGTTACTGGTCTAAGAACACTCCCGAAGACTTCTCAAACAGTGTCTGCAATGACATAGCAGGCAAATCATTATAATTATTTGTGTTAGTCGAGTTTTTTATTTTATTTATTTTTTTTTTCGGGGGATGGATCAGCTTAATATTGCAGATAGATTGTATCTTCTATCAATGTAATTGTCTGCATCACTTCCAATCCCCCATGTTTTTTTTTAATTTTTTATATATATATTCCCCTTTATTACTTTTCAACCCCACCATCCTTTCCCTACTTGGAGTAAATTAGTGAACAACAACGCCCAGGCCTCTACTTCCGGTCTATACTTACTATCTACACCTTATGGACAGAGTTAATTTTACAATAATTCTATATCTATATCTATATCTATATATATATATATATATATTTATTTATTTTTTTGCTCCTGAACTTCTTCTACTCTCAACCTCTCCGATCATTTTCATGATGTCCATCCGGTTTGCTTCTAAATGCCATATCTTTCTAACTGTGCTCTTTCCCAAAAGCTCCCAACATACAGCCTATATACTTATTATGGACACAGTATGCTTACATTATTAGCTATCTTTGTTATTATTTTATGTTATTTGTTATTAGTCCCATCCTTCAACTCTATTCAATACCTCCCATCTATCTCTTAACACCATCCATATAGGATTTCTATTTGCCATATATATTTCAACCATACTGTGATGTTTTACAAAAGTTCTGAACCTTTCTATTCTCATTGCTTCTACAGATTGTGAATTAAAAATAAACATTTTTGCTAAAAGTATTATTATATTATTGATTGATTGACTATGACTTTTCAGATCACCCAGTAATGCTATCTGCAAGGTTAGTTCCAGGTAAATATTGCAATCCTTTAGCCATTCCTGGACCTGTGTCCAAAAACAAGCTACAAATGGACAGAACCAAAACAAATTATCTAATGATTCTATCTCTTCACAGCAAAATCTGCAGAGCTGGGAAGATTGTATCCCCCATATAAATAACATTCTATTGGTAGCAAGAATTTTATATAATAATTTAAATTGAAAGATTCTAATTTTTGAATCCGGTGTCGCTTTTGCGTGTCAGTTCATAAACACTATGCCATGGGATCGGTACGTCAAAGATCTCTTCCCAACTATTTTGCAATCTATATGGGACTGCTGTCAATCCTTTGGTCCTTAAGTGAAACTGATATACTTTTTTATTTATCACAGTTTTCCTTAACCAATTATGTTCTTTAATGCAAGGCCGACAGACAAGTTCCTTACTTTCTCCCCCTTCAACTTTCCTCTTCCACTTTTGCGGTAAGGCTGCAATTATTTGGTTGTAATTTTGGGTAGAGCAGACATTTCCATATGTTTTTGTTAGCTGCATGTGCGACATAACTCCACCAGTCCTACCGATGATATCATTTACGAAGATTATACCTTTTTTAAACATTCTGTCAAAAAATAAAGGTTTTTTGTCAATTAGTATATTTGAATTTAACCACAATATTTGTTGCATTATTTGTTCTGTCGTTTCTGGAGGATTAAATTGAAATTGCAACCAACTTTCTATGGCTTGTTTTAGAAATAGTGACATTTGGGAGATTATTTCCTTTTCAAATAACTGAAAGTGAGAGGTTGTAATCTGAATAAAGGGAAAAAGGCCTTTCTTGAACAGTGGGTGAGACAATCTTACTAATTTGCTTGAGAACCAGTTCGGATTTAAGTATAACTTTTGGATGACTGAAGATTTTAGTGATAGGTCTAATGCTTTAATATTTAATAATTTCTGTCCTCCGAATTCATATTCATTATATAAATATGCTCTTTTAATTTTGTCTGGCTTGCCGTTCCAAATAAAATTGAATATTTTTTTCTCATATAATTTAAAAAACTGTTTGCTAGGCGTAGGCAAGACCATAAGCAAATAGGTAAACTGGGATAATACTAAAGAGTTAATCAGGGTGATTTTTTCCACAAATTGACAGGTATTTTCCTTTCCATGGTAGTAAGATCTTATCTATTTTTGCTAACTTTCTATTAAAATTTATTGAAGTGAGATCATTTATTTCCTTTGGGATATGTATTCCGAGTATATCCACATCACCATCAGACCATTTTATTGGTAAACTACATGGTAATGTAAAAATTGTATTTTTAGTGATCCAATACGTAATATAGTACATTTGTCATAATTTGGTTTTAATCCAGAGAGGTTAGAAAATGTATCTAGATCCTCTATGAGGCTGTGGAGGGATTCTAGTTGTGGATCTAAAAGAAAACATGAATCATCTGCGTACAATGACACCTTTGTTTTTAAGCCCTGTATTTCTAATCCTCTGATATTATTATTGGATCTGATTTTAATAGCTAACATCTCGATGGCCACAATAAATAGATATGCCGATAGTGGACAACCTTGTTTCACTCCTCTTGACAGTTTGAAACTTTCTGAGAAATAGCCATGATTTACTATTTTACACCTAGGGTTACTATACATGATTTTGACCCATTTTATAAGAGATTCTCCAAAATTGAAATGCTCCAGGCATTTATATATAAATTCCAGTCGAACTTTATCAAATGCCTTTTCGAAGTCTGCTATGAATAGCAGGCCTGGTTTCCCATATTTTCCATAGTGTTCTATTGTTTCCAATACTTGCCTTATATTATCTCCAATGTATCTTCCATGTAAAAAACCTGTCTGATTAGAATGAATAATATCCGACAATACCTTTTTAATTCTATGCGCTATACATTTTGCTAGGATTTTTGCATCACAACACTGAAGTGTAAGGGGCCTCCAATTTTGTAAATGGACTGGATCTTTATATTTTCCACTTGTATCCTGTTTCAGTAATAATGAGATCAGACCTTCTTCTTGAGTGTCAGATAATCTACCATTTACATAGGAGTGGTTAAAACATGCTAATAACGGTCCTCTTAGTATATCAAAAAGGTTTGGTATACCTCGATTGGTATGCCATCCAACCCTGGAGTTTTCCCGGACTTAAAGTCTTTAATTGCATCCAGAAGTTCCTCCTCTGTAATTTCACCTTCACATGAGTCTTTCTGTGTGGCTGTTAATTTGACATTATCAATAGGAAAAAATATCTACAATTAGCTTCAGTTAGAGGAGATGGAGGCGACTGAAAAGAAAACATATGCTTAAAATACTTTGTTTCTTCCTTCAAAATATCATTAGGTGAATTATGGGTGACTCCGTCAATTGTAACCAGTTTCATTAAGTTCTTTTGGTAGCATTCCTATGTTGAAGATTAAAAAGAATTTTGTGCATTTTTCCCCATATTCCATCCAGTTTGCTTTATTTTTATAATATATTACACTTGATCTTTCTTGAATAAGTTTTTCCATTTCTTTTTGTTTTTCCTCTAATTTATTCTGAGCCTCTATGTTACAGTTTTTATTGCCATCTATCTGTTCTGTTAGACTTTCTATTTCCTTTCTTAGTATAAACTCTTTTGACCTAAATTGCTTTTGTTTTCGAGATGAGTACTGAATTGCATGGCCTCTAAAGGCACATTTAAAGGTGTCCCATACAATAAGGGGATTCGCTGTACCTATGTTATGTTGGAAAAAGTCAGTTATAAATTCCTTTGTTCTAATTATAAATAAATTATCATCTAATAGGCTTTGATTAAATTTCCAATATCCTCGCCCACGTGGAAATTCAGTCAGAGTAATGTATATGCCTATTATATGATGGTCCGACCGCATTCTGTCCCCTATCAACACTTTTTTTACTTTTGGTGCCAACGAGAATGAGATAAGAAAGAAGTCAAGACGACTAGCTTGATTCAGTCTCCGCCATGTATATCTCACTAGATCAGCATATTTAAGCCTCCATATATCTACTAGTTCTAATGTATCCATGACATTCACAATTTCCTTAAGAGCATGTGGGTGATTGTTTGTGGTGTGATTTCCTTTTCGGTCCATTGAGCTATTTAAAACAGTATTATAATCCCCCACCATAATAATATTGTCTTGAGTTGCTTGCAGGCTTGATAATTTATTATATATATTGTCAAAGAATTGTGGATCATCATTATTTGGTCCGTAAAGGTTAATGAGCCATATCTGTTTATGGTCCAATACCATATTTAAAATAATCCATCTACCTTGCGTATCTATTTGGACAATTTGCACATTCGGATCGAAATTACTATTCATTAATATCATCACCCCTTTTGAATTTCTTTGCCCATGGGAGAAGTATATTTCCCCCCATTCTTTTTTCCACGCTACTTCATCTCGAATTGTTGAATGAGTTTCCTGTATACAATAGATATTATATTCCTTCTCTTTGAGCCATGTAAATATTGTTCTTCTTTTGTTATTATCAGCTAAGCCATTACAATTATAACTGGCTATACTTATTTCACCATACACCATAATGAGATACAAGTTTCAAGTCTATTTATCATTATATATGTTTGTAAATTTACCAATAAAAAATAGCGTAATGATTGAGTGTCCATATAGCTGTACCGTGATATTTGCATTGCTACGGAGTAACCCTTCAATTGTTCTCCACTAATTCCCCCGCTAAAGCCCCTCCCCATCCCAAGTTGTTAGTCGAGTTGTTTGTTTATAAAGCTGATATTTCTGTTGTCTTTATTTCAGTGTGGGTTAGGTGAGACATGGGTAGGAGGAACTAGTGTTTTCTTTCTATCTATCTTCCCTCTAAAACCCACTGCAAGGCTGAGTTTATTTTTAACACCAGGTTGCTGCCAACTCAGAGCTAAGGTGTAGGCAGGCTCTACATCTCTCTTGGCCTCCTCTCCTCGCCCCTGTCTAGCAGACACGCACACTTATGCGCCCACACACACGCAAACACAAACACACACACAAACCACACACTTACACACACACAGAATATACTCTGAAACCCCACAGGTATAGCTGCGGGAAATAGTTTGGGGGTGAGTGTGCTACAATTTCTTTGCCGAAAGGGTGTGGGGGTGGGGATGCAGATTTTTTTTTTGGCCCGGGCTGAGGATGTCTATATCAGTCCGTTAAAAGAGGACTAGTAAAGGCCTGGTGCACTACTTTTGTGAATTTACTTTAACTAAATGTATACTGAACAAAAATATAAACGCAACATGCAACAATTTCAACGACGTTACTGAGTTACAGTTCATGTAAGGAAATCAGTCAATTTAAATACATTCATTAGGCCCTAATCTATGGATTTCACATGACTGGGCAGGTGCGCAGCCATGGGTGGGCCTGAGAGGGCATAGGCCCAGCCAATCAATGAGTTTTTCCCCACAAAAGGGCTTTATTACAGACATAAATACTCCTCAGTTTCATCAGCTTTCCAGGTAGCTGGTCTCAGATGAAGGTGAAGAAGCCGGATGTGGAGGTCCTGGGCTGGCTTGGTTACACGTGGTCTGCAGTTGTGAGGCCGGTTGGACGCACTGCCAAATTTTCAAAAACGACGTTGGAGGCAGCTTGTGGTAGAGAAATTAACATTAAATTCTCTGGCAACAGCTCTGGTGGACATTCCTGCAGTCAGCATGCCAATTGCACACTCCCTCAAAATGGAGATATCTGTGGCACTGTGTTGTGTAACAAAACGACACATTTAAGAGTGGTCTTTTATTGTCCCTAGCACAAAGTGCACCTGTGTAATGATCATGCTGTTTAATCAGCTTCATGATATGCCACACCTTTCAGGTGAATGGATTATCTTGGCAATGGAGAAATGCTCACTAACAGGGATGTAAACAAATTTGTGCACAAAGTTTGAGAGAAATAAGCTTTTTGTGCGTATGGAAAATTTCTGGGATCTTTTATTTCATCTCATGAAACATGGAACCAACACTTTACATGTTGCGTTTATATTTTTGTTAAGTATATTTGAGTGTTTACCAGCACTTATAACTTCAGTCTGAAATTATCTTCATGGTGATGGAAGGTCTACAGGTACAAACCTAGATGACCAGCCTCTGAAAATGTTTGATGTTGATGTTTTCTGTCTTTGCACATAACTGCATCTTTTGATGTTAATGTTTGAGGACAGGGTTTTGTTCTTTCTGGATACCATTAGAATGACAATAGCAGAGAAAGGAATAGGGCAACAACTCTTACAATTCCAACTATTAAATTCTGCAATCTACTGTTCGTAGTTACATTTACATTTACGTCATTTAGCAGACGCTCTTATCCAGAGCGACTTACAAATTGGTGCATTCACCTTATGATAGCCAGTGGGACAACCACTTTACAATTAATTTTTTTATATTTTACAAATGTTTTAATTCTTAATTTTTAGAGTATATTTCTAATTTCCAATTGTTTTATATATATAATTTTTGTATTTTTTAAATTATTTTTCATTAAATATATTTTTTAACCTTTTTTGAAATTATTTTTTATCTACTTTTCTATCTTTGATTCTAATTTTTTACATTTTAAAATTTTAATTTTAAAATTAATTAATTAATGTATTTCTTTTTGTGGGGTGGGGTGGGATGGGGGATTACTTTTATACTATTCCAGGTATTCCTTAAAGAGGTAGGGATTCAAGTGTCTCCGGAATGTGGTCAGTGAATCCGCTGTCCTGGCGTCGTGAGGGAGCTTGTTCCACCATTGGGGTGCCAGAGCAGCGAACAGTTTTGACTGGGCTGAGCGGGAACTGTGCTTCCGCAGAGGTAGGGGGACCAGCAGGCCAGAGGTGGAAGAACGCAATGCCCTCGTTTGGGTGTAGTGACTGATCAGAGCCTGAAGGTAAGGAGGTGCTGTTCCACTCACAGCTCCATAGGCAAGCACCATGGTCTTGTAGCAGATGCGAGCTTCAACTGGAAGCCAGTTATACAACTACCTTGGAGATACTGAGAAAAAATTTTTTTGCCTGCACCACAGACATTTATATCAGTTTATATGTTTTACATTCAACACCCTCAGCACCCCTACTTCCCGCAGCTATGGCAACATGGTGTTGTTAAAGGCATGGGCCCTGGGAGGAAGGAGAGAGAGGGAGTCATATTTACATCTACACTCTTAGAACAAAAGGTACTATCTAGAACCTAAAACAGTTATTTGGCTGTCCCCATAGGACAACCGTTTGAATAACTCCTTTTGGTTCAAGGTAGAACCCTTTTGGGTTCCATGTAAAACCCTTTCCACAGAAGGTTCTACAAGGAACCCAAAACAGTTCTATCTGGAACCAAAAAGGGTTCTCCTATGGGGAGAGCTGAATAACCCTTTTGGAACCCTTTTTCTAAGAGTGTAGGGGTATTTCTCAATATGCATACTACCGTGCGCCACACTCTCATGTTCCGAGTGCATTCTCCGACCTCGTTCTCTTGAGTATGTTCTTGTGAGGACGAGAGTGTGCAAAATGCATAAAACATTACATTTGAGAAGCACTCCCCCTACTGTATTACCTCACGCTTCACCTCCCCATTCACTGAACATTCTTCCAGCCAGGACAATGGCAACAATAGACGAAACAAGATATATACAAAGCAAACGTTTTACTTCATAATTATCAGCTAGCTATATGTGAATCATAATAATCTAGCTAGCCAGCTGGGTTAAACAGGCAGAAATGTCCTAAAAGTAAAGCTATGCAAGGTGGATGTCCATTTTTCGTGGGTAGCTACCAATTCTTCGTGGCTAGCTAGCTAGCCAGTTAGCCCTATTGACTTACTATGGACTTACCCATTCACTGAACCGTCTTCCAGCCAGGACAACAATGGCAATAGACGAAACAAGATATACACAAAGCAAACATTTTACTTCATAATTATCAGCTAGCTATATGTGAATCTTAATAATCCAGCTAGCCAGCTGGGTTAAACAGGCAAAAATGACCTAAAACTAAAGCTATGCAAGGTGGATGTACATTTTTTATGGGTAGCTACCAATTCTTCATGGCTAGCTAGCTAGCCCGTTAGCCCAACTTGGATATTGGGCTTGGAAAAATCCTGAGAATGCTGACATACATTTTCTATTTGCCTCCTTGTGGGTTACTGTGAGCGTTGACGGGGGAAAAGTCATGAGATAACATTTACATGCAAAATCAAACTAACATGTCACAGCTCTTTCATATTTATTGATACCAAATGTCGGATTCCATTTTGAATCACTCCAGACATTAATATCCCAGAATTTTACTTAAGTGTGAGCAACATTATACCAATTTCTTCTACATTTCATTTACATTTGTTATATTGCTGGGCAGCAATTATAATTACAATATGACTTTGTCAGTAGCAATTTCGTTAAATAATGGAAAGGTTCACTAACACCATCACAAGTTGCTATTTTGGCCTAGGGACATAGCATGTTACTGCTAACATCTGTTAGCTTTGCGTCATTCATCATGACCTTACAGAATGCCAAACTAACATTCAGTCTACCCCCATGAGGGGCAAATCACAAAAACATAAGAAGTGCGTTCTGACATTTTATGCATAACTGAATTATGTTCACTAACTGGTATTGTTATTTTGTGTTGGCTCATCGTCAAATATTAAACATTGAAACAGAACAGTGTACGACCTGGAACGGGAGTCCTATTGTACTGGCACTGCCTTGTGGAAAATAAAAGAAAGTATTCAATAAAATGTCAGCTAAAGTAAATTAATAATGCCACCGAACTAACTTGGCAGTGCATCCCTCAAAAAATTCAATAGAATTATTCACTTTGAACGTATCAATAGTCATGTGATAGATTCTCTGGACGCTGGTGATCAAATCTCAACTCGTTTGACCTTTCTGATCCAATGGTTATAGGAAGCAATCGAATTCAGGCTTCCTAGTCTTAGATTGGATTAGTTTTACTGTCTCAATGTGACCCCCTGGGCTTAACTTGTTCTTTATGACTTGCGTCTTCCCCACATTGCCATTGTACATCATATTGTCCTTGGTCCAGTTGTTGTTTATATTTTTGTGTCAGGTCTTCAGCTTTTGGACACGCATCTTACTGTAAGTTGGACACAGTCTTTGAGGAAGCAAGTTCTTTACTAAATAAAATGTGTATGGTCTGTATTCTATCAAGGGAATAACATGTAAATCTGAAAGGCAAAAACGGGAACTTGGCAAATGGGAACGCTTTTGTAAAATGTGAACGGTTTTGTAAGACTTGGATTGTGGACAAACTGGACCTGGATCGTCATTTGATCACCAGCTGTTTTGATGAAAGTCAATGTGTTCCCATTCATAGAAATAACTTGAATTTCTATGTAGTGTTATCTGGGCACACATAGCAATACTAGTCAGCATGATCAAGAATGACAGGGTTCCACAAAATAGCTTTTTAAATTGTGTGGTACAAAAGCTAGGGTGATGATGTCAGTGCTGACTTTGATAGTGGCAGCTACTTGTTGTGACCACCACTGCTTTAAGGCATTACTACTCAGTGTTCAGAGTGCTTTGATGTCTTATGTCCTTGAAAAGCAATACATGTGCATTATCTGGACTGGGGATAAATAAAAACCACAACAACTACAGATAGCCTGCTTTGGATTGACCTTCAGTCACCCCCGGGGTTGACATGGTGAATTCTCAATAGTGTTTTTTAGCATTGGCATGAAGATGAGAGAGAAGTTATCAGATAGGTAATTTATTGTAATCCTAGGTTCTGACTATTCATTTGTTTCATTTCTTTTTTCATTGATATTCCCAACTTTGATAATATTACAAACCCCTTTTCATATGTATATCCCATGTAGCATGTCAGATGTTCTTCATATCCATACATTACGCTAATAAGGTGGAAAAATAATTGACTGTGCTGACTTCATTTTCCCTGTTCCCCCTGTATATGTAAGGAAATACTTTTTTCCTGCAGTTACTTCAGGTCAGAGCTTCACAACAGTGGCTCCCCCTAAACCTCCATGCTAATGTTTGGGTTTACCCTCAACTGGCACAAGAATCTAAATTATGTTGAAACCACGCTAGCACACACTTCTTATCCCCTTATCAAATTTTTTGGGATTATCAAAGTTGGGTTTAACAACTTCAGCCCTGTATAGCTTCTGAATTATTCAACTTCAGTCAATGGGCATGCATTTTTGTTCCCCCTTTGTATGACTGTCTATCTGGCACACCTACGTTTCCTCTCCTTTTGGAGCTTCACGGCTCGGGAAAGTGTTCCTCTAGTGTACTTAGTTGGGATTTGCCTTTAAGTGATCCAGAGAGAACATCATCTGACTTGGCTGACCTCACATTAGTGTCACACTCTCACTCCACCGTTTCCTCAAGGCATGTCAGTTAAATAATTGTATTTAACATTCTGAATTGTAAAATATGTGTCTGCCTGTGCCCGCAGCCCTGCTCCCTAGATATTCAGAAAGGCTCAGTGTGCCTTAATGCCAGATAGATAAGACTGAATTATGGGGGGAGGCATTGACCAGATCAGAGATGAATCAATTTCTCTGGGTTAACAGGAATGTGAAACCTGTTTCCATCAGGACGCTGCCTTCTCTTTCCTTTGTGTGAAAGTTATACACATCCTTCCCCTTTTCACATATTATCAAAGCTTGTATGGATTTCTGTGCATCATATGATGAGCAAACTCCAGCAAAACGTGAGACTTTGACCTAAGTGAACTGTATAGATCAGTTTCTCAACAACACAGTTTTATTGCTGAAAAAAAAACATGGTTGGAGGGAACCAGCACTGGTAAATGTATGTATATTGTAAGTCAGACGTGCCAGTGATCATATGTAAAATGAGAACATTGTAATAGATTATGTGCTGTGTAAAAATGTGTTATTGCTGTGCAATGCTTTCCTTCACAGCTTATCAGGGCATTTAAGTAAAACTTAAGTAATGACAGAGTCAAAGTGTTCAAATAGGACTTGTTTTCTTCCAGATACTTTGAGTGTTTGATTCAGCCTGTCTGGAGTGATAGATGAACAGGACTTGCACTTTTGGGACAGCTTCATTGACTACATTGCGCCTGGCAAGCCCAATCAAGCGCAGCTAAAGTGATCCCAGGTCTACAGTTCAGTACCATTTACTTCTGCACCCCTGTACTGGCTAACTCCTGAAGCTAAGCAAGGCTGGCCCTGGTTGATACTGGGATGACTAAATCAGGTTGGTGCTGAATGTGAGGTTAAAGGACTATGGGGGACAATGCCCCAGAGGAGATCCCAATGCCCCAGAGCAGTGACGGGGACACTGGCCTGCAAAGGGTGCCATTATTCTGAGGAGATGATAGTGGTGGCTAAATAGCTTAAGTATCGCTCTGCAAGACTGTTAAGGATGTAAACCATCAAACTATTAAGCATAATATGATTTTTATTCAAGGATTGAAACTGAATTAGCCCAATAGAGGGCACATTATGCAGATTATAACAATTTCACTGACTATTAAACACAATCCATAACAAATAAATATAGAGATATACAGTGCATTCGGAAAGTATACAGACCCCTTCACTTTTTCCACATTTTGTTACGTTACAGCCTTATTCTAAAATTAATTAAAACAATTTTTTTCCCTCATCAATCTACACACAATACCCCATAATGACAATGCAAAAAGAGGTTTTTTGAAATTTTTGCAAATGTATAAGTATTCAGACCCTTTACTCAAGCACCTTTGGTAGCGATTACAGCCTTGAGTCTTCTTGGGTATGACACTACAAGCTTGGCACACCTGTATTTGGGGAGATTCTTCCATCATTCTCTGCAGATCCACTCAAGCTTTGTCAGGTTGGATGGGGAGCGTCACTGCACAGCTATTTTCAGGTCTTTCCAGATATGTTCGATCAGGTTCAAGTCCGAGTTCTGGCTGGGCAACTCAAGGACATTCAGAGACTTGTCCCGAAGCCACTCCTGCGTTGTCTTGGCTGTGTGCTTAGGGTTGTTGTCCTGTTGGAAGGTGAACCGTCGCCCCAGTCTGAGGTCCTGAATGCTCTGGATCAAAGATATCTCTATACTTTCCTCCGTTCATCTTTCCCTCGATCCTGACTAGTCTCCCAGTCCCTGCTGCTGAAAAACATCCCCACATTATGATGCTGCCACCACCATGCTTCATCGTAGTGATGGTGCCATGTTTCCTCCAGACGTGATGCTTGGCATTCAGGCCAAAGAGTTCAATATTGGTTTCATCAAACCAGAGAATCTTGGTTCTCGTGATCTGAGAGTCTTTAGGTGACTTTTGGCAAACTCCAAGCGGGCTGTCGTGCCTTTTACTGAGGAGTGGCTTCCGTCTGGCAACTCTACCACAAAGGCCTGATTGGTGGAGTGCTGCAGAGATGGTTGTCCTTCTGGAAGGTTCTCCCATCTCCACAGAGGAACTCTGGAGATCTGTCAGAGTGACTATCGGGTTCTTGGTCACCTCCCTGACCAAGGCCCTTCTCCCCGAATTGCTCAGTTTGGCCAGGCGGCCAGCTCTAGGAAGAGTCTTGGTGGTTCCAAACTTCTTCCATTTAAGAATGGTGGAGGCCACTGTGTTCTTGGGGACTTTCAATGCTGCAGAAATGTTTTGGTACCCTTCCCCAGATCTGTGCCTCGACACAATCCTGTCTCGGAGCTCTACGGACAATTCCTTTGACCTCATGGCTTGGTTTTTGCTCTGACATGCACTGTCAGGTGGACTCCAATCAAGTTGTAGAAATATTTCAAGGATGATGAATGGAAACAGGATGCACCTGAGCTCAATTTCAAGTCTTCAAATCAAGTCAAATCAAATTGTATTTGTCACATACACGTGTTTAACAGATGTTATAGTGGGTGTAGAGAAATGCTTGTGCTTCTAGCTCCAACAGTACAGTAATATCTAACAAGTAATATCTAACAATTTCACAACATATACCCAATTCACACAAAACTAGTAAGTAATATATACATATATGGACAAGCAATCACAGAGCGGCATGGACTAAGATACAGTAGAATATTATAGAATAGAATACAGTATATACATATGAGATGAGTAGTGCAATATATGTAAACATTATTAAAGTGACTAGTGTTCAATTTCTTAAAGTGGCCAGTGATTTCAATAGGCAGCAGCAGCCTCTAATGTGCTAGTGATGGCTATTTAACAGTCTGATGGCCTTGCGATAGAAGCTGTTTTTCATTCGCTCGGTCCCAGCTTTGATGCACCTGTACTGACCTTGCCTTCTGGATGATAGCGGAGTGAACAGGCAGTGGCTAGGGTGGTTGATGTCCTTGATGATCTTTTTGGCATTCCTGTGACATCAGGTGCTGTATGTGTCTTGGAGGGCGGGTAGTTTGCCCCCAGTAATGCGTTCGGCAGACCGCACCACCCTCTAGAGAGACCTGCGGTTGCGGGCGGTGCAGTTGCTATACCAGGCGGTGATACAGCCCGACAGGATGCTCTCAATTGTGCATCTGTAAAAGTTTGTGAGGGTTTTAGTTGCCAAGCCAAATTTCTTCAGCCTCCTGTGGTCACCACACTGTCTGCGTGGGTGGACCATTTCAGTTTGCCGGTGATGTGTACGCCAAGGAATTTGAAGCTTTCCACCTTCTCCACTGCGGTCCCATCGATGTGGATATGGGGGTGCACCCTCTGCTGTTTACTGAAGTCCACGATCATCTCCTTTGTTTTGTTGATGTTGAATGAGAGGTTATTTTCCTGGCACCACATTCCCAGAGCCCTCACCTCCTCCCTGTAGGCGGTCTCGTCATTGTTGGTAATCAAGCCTACTACTGTTGTGTCGTCTGCAAACTTGATGATTGAGTTGGAGGCGTGCTTGGCCACGCAGTCATGGGTGAACAGGGAGTACAGGAGGGGGCTGAGCATGCACCCTTGTGGGGCCCCAGTGTTGAGGATCAGCGAAGTGGAGATGTTGTTTCCTACCTTCACCACCTGGGGGCGGCCCGTCAGGAAGTCCAGGACCCAGTTGCACAGGGCGGGGTTCAGACCCAGGGCCTCAAGCTTAATGATGAGCTTGGAGGGTACTAAGGTGTTGAATGCTGAGCTATAGTCAATGAATAGTATTCTTACATAGGTATTCCTCTAGTCCAGATGGGATAGGGCAGTGTGCAGTGTGATGGCGATTGCATCGTCTCTGGATCTATTGGTGCGGTAAGCAAATTGAAGTGGGTCTAGGTTGACAGGTAAGGCAGAGGTGATATGATCATTGACTAGTCTCTCAAAGCACTTCATGATGACAGAGGTGAGTGCTACAGGATGATAGTCATTTAGTTCAGTTACCTTTGCTTTTGCATGTAGGAACAGCAGACTGGGAGAGGGAGAGATTGAATATGTCCATACACACACCTGCCAGCTGGTCTGCGCATGCTCTGATGACGCGGCTAGGGATGCCGTCTGGTCCGGCAGCCAAGTGGGGGTTAACATGCTTAAATGTCTTAATCACGTCGGCCACGGAGAAGGAGGCCACAGTCCTTGGTAGTGGGCCTCGTCAGTGGCACTGTGTTATCGTCAAAGCGGGCGAAGAAGGTGTTTAGCTTGTCTGGAAGCGAGACGTCGGTGTCGCCGACGTGGCTGGTTTTCCTTTTGTAGTCTGTGATTGTCTTTAGACCCTGCCACATACGTCTCATGTCTGAGCCGTTGAATTGCGACTCCACTTTGTCTCTATACTGATGTTTTGCCAGTTGAATTGCCTTGCGGAGTGAGTAGCTACACTGTTTGTATTCTGCCATATTCCCAGTCACCTTGCCATGGTTGAATGCAGTGGTTCGCGCTTTCAGATTTGCGCGAATGCTGCCATCTATCCACGGTTTCTGGTTATGGCACAACATCACCTATACACTTCCTGATAAACTCAGTCACCGTTTCAGTGTATTCGTCTAAATTATTTTCGGAAGCTACCCGGAACATATCCCTGTCCACGTGATCAAAACAATCTTGAAGTGTGGATTCCGATTGGTCAGACCAGCGTTGAATAGTCCTTAGCACAGGTATTTCCTGTTTGACTTTCTGCGTATAGGAAGGGAGGAGCAAAATGGATTCGTGGTCAGATTTGCCGAAAGGAGGGCGGGGGAGGGCCTTATAACCATCCTGGAAGTTCGAATAGCAATGGTTGAGGATTTTGGCAGCATGAGTACAACAGTCGATATGTTGATAGAACTTCGGCAGCCTAGTCCTCAAATTTGCTTTGTTAAAATCCCCGGCTACAATAAATGCAGCCTCAGGATATGTGGTTTCCAGTTTGCATAAAGTCCAGTGAAGTTCTTTGAGGGCCGTCGTGGTATCGGCTTGACGGGGGATATACACGACTATAACCAAATAAAATTATCTTGGGAGATAACACGGTTGGCATTTGATTGTGAGATATTCTAGGTCGCGTGAACAAAAGGACTTGAGTTCCTGTATGTTACTACAATTACACCATGAGTCGTTAATCATGAAACACACACTGCCACCCTTCTGCTTCCCGGAGAGATATTTATTCCTGTCTGCGCGATAAACTGAGAACCCATCTGGCTGGACCGACTTCGACAGAATATCCCATTGAGAGCCATGTTTCCGTGAAACAAAGTATGTTACAGGCCTTGATGTCTCTCTGGAAAGAAATCCTTGCCCGGAGTTCGACGACCTTGTTAACCAGAGACTGAACATTAGCGAGTAGTATACTTGGAAGCGGTGGGTGGTGTGCGCGCCTCCTAAGTCGAACCAGCAGGCCGCTCCGAGTGCCTCTCCTCCGCCGGCGATGTTTTGGGTCAGCCGCTGGAATCAGTTCAATTGCCCTGGGGAGAGCAAACAAAGGATCTGCTTCGGGAAAGTCGTATTCCTGGTTGTAATGCTGGTGAGTTACCGCCGCTCTGATATCCAATAGTTTTCCCTGGCTGTATGTAATGATACAAAACACTTTCTGAGCTAATAATGTAAAAAATTATACATAAAATAACAAAATACTGCAAATTATTCGTCATCGGCACCAGGGTCCATCGACTGAGTCTTATAGCAAATGGTCTGAATACTTATGTAAATAAGGTATTTTTTAAATTAAATAAATATAAATTAGCAACAATTTCTAAAATCCTGTTTTCACTTTGTCATTATGGGTTATTGTGTGTAGATTGATGAGGAAAAATAAATAATTTAATCCATTTCAGAATAAGCCTGTAACGTAACAAAATATGGAAAAAATCAAGGGGTCTGAATATTTTCAGAATGCACTGTATATACCCCGGTCTGATAGCTTCTACTGCACATAGAATAGGTGAGAGGTGTGTGTCCTTGTGGTTGGTTGAGGTTTAAGGGCGCCGTCCTCGGCACACATGCGATCCCCCTGCCTGCGTGGGATCAAATTCCGGCTCCATCCTTGTCATGAAACCTGGAAAAATTACTTTAAAATAATAATAGAGATGTTTCTCATGTTTCTCAAGTCAGACAAAGGACAATTTGTCAATAGCAATGGCTCAGTGAAGCATGTTGAGACACTGAGTGTTCAGAGAAAAACACATGACCCACAGACTGTTTGGTTACCTCAGTAATGGCTGCTTCCACCATGTGGATTTAACCCACCGACACATTTCCTCTCTACCTCACGTCAACATGACCGCTTTTGACAGGTGAAATGTGTTCCCTGGACTGCAACTTGTCAACTCCCGTCATTGTGATGCAGGGGGTATACAACAAAAATTCACACCATACTGTGTGCCACTTTTCCCTTGACAAATGACACATTTACAGAAAGGATGCATCCCATCAAGGCTTATATGGCATGCTGGCATCCCGGGTAAGGCCTATAGCCCTCCTCTTGGGAAAAGTAGAAATGGGAACAGGAAAGGAGGGTGGGAGAAGAGAGAATGCCAGAAAAAGGAAAGACAGCAACTCTCCATTTTAAACTCCTGTCAGTTTCTGTATTTTCACCACCACACAGTGAAATTGGAGGGCAAATGGCAGCAGACACAAAAAAGTGTGTAAGTATTATAGTGTGCCACAAACCCAACAAGCAGGTTCCCATGTAAGTATGAAAATGTGTGCACTCACTAACTGTAAGTCGCTCTGGATAAGAGTGTCTGCTAAATGACAATTAAAAAAAAATAAAAACAACTTTTCAGACAAGAGGATAAGCTAAGGGGAAGGGGGGGTGAAGGCATGGCTCAATACATAGGCCCACTGAAGTAGGAATGATGTCCCTCAATGTGTGACTCAAAATACTGTATGATGGGTGGATATTGAAATGCTCAGCTGATTGTGTAAACAGCCAGGTCCTTCAAGATTGACGTCTATCCATGTCCTGAGGATGTAGGGAAATGCCTTCAAAACCGGCCACTATGGGCAACAGTGAGCGCTATTACCATCAACTTGGCTTGGGTTTTACAAGGTGTTATGGATTAGGGTGGTGAATGGTTTTAATCCCATGACTCTGGATCATAAGGTTGTGTGTTTGATCCCAGTCATGGACATTGGTTTTTTATTTTAGGTTTGAACCCTATCCCAAACCTTAACCTTTACCTTAACCTTTCAGAATGAGCCTAAACTTAACCCTTAACTTCTAAATGTGATGTTTGGAGAACGTGGATGTCTAATTCGGAGACTGTGAGAGCTTGTTGGTGTAACAACTGATTGACTCTTGATGACAATACAGCGGAGAACACACAAACATCTAAACATAGTGTCACGATCGTCTACGAGAGAGGACCAATGCGCAGCGTTGAAGGTGAACATAATATATATTTATTAACTGATCACACGATCAAAACAATAACCAACGATGCGTGACGTCTAAGGTTACAACACAAACAAACCTTAACGGAACAAGAAACCACAACACAAAGTGAAAAGACCGATAGTTAAATATGGCTCCCAATCAGAGACAACCAGCTGACACTCGTTGCCTCTGATTGGGAGTCACTCAGGCCCACATAGATATACAAACATAGACTTACATACCCTGGCTCAACATAACATAGTCCCCAGAGCCAGGGCGTGACAGTACCCCCAAAGGCGCGGACTCCGACCGCGCCAAACAACCACAACAGGGGAGGGACCGGGTGGGCACTCCGCCTCGGCGGCGGATCCGGCTCGGACATGACCCAGGCACGGGTTGTGCTGGACTGACGACGCCGCACCCCTGGCTTGGTGCGTGGAGGAGGAACGGGCCTTACCAGGCTGACGACGCACACCGTAGGCTTGGTGCGTGGAGCAGGGACAGGCCGGACTGGGCTGACGAAGCACACCACTGACTTGGTGCGGGGAGCAGGAACGGGCCGGACCGGGCTGACGAAGCGCACCCCTGACTTGGTGCGGGGAGCTTGGATGGGCCGGACTGGGCTGGCGACGCGCACCACAAACTTGGTGCGGAGAGCAGGAACGGGCCGGACAGGGCTGACGAAACGCACCACAGACTTGGTGCGGAGAGCAGGCACGGGCCGTGCCGGACTGACGACGCACACCACTGGCTTGGTGCGGGGAGCTTGGATGGGCCGGACTGGGCTGGCGACGCGCACCACAGACTTGGTGCGGAGAGCAGGAACGCCGGGCTGGGCTGTCGCGCACACCGTAGGCTGGTGCGTGGAGTAGGAACGGGCCGAACCGGGCTGACGATGCGCACCCCTGACTTGCGCGGGAGCAGGAATAGACCGGACCGTACTGGGGACACACACTACTGGCCCTACACCGGGATCTGGAACGGGCCGGACCGACTGGCAACACACGCCAGTACCTCTCGCCGTGCCTCTACATCCTCCATCCCCTCTTTGACCAGTGGCCCCCGTAACCTGGCGGCCTCCTCTGGCAACCCACTGGGCCGCTCTATCGCGGCCTCCTGCTGGTCCGACGTCGTGAGCCCCCCTAAAAAATTTCTGGGAGTCTCTCTTCCCGTGGGCCAGGCCTCGATAATTCTCGCCCACCTCTCGCTCCTCTGCTTCCAATCTCCGTCATTCAGCTCCTCATTCGGCTTGACCCAGTCTAAGCTCTGCCTCCACTGTTGCCAAGTCCACCTACTCTGCTCCTCACTAGGCTGCTTGGTCCAGTTCTGGTGGTTTCTTCTGTCACGATCGTCTACGAGAGAGGACCAATGCGCAGCGTTGAAGGTGAACATAATATATATTTATTAACTGATCACACGATTAAAACAATAACCAACGATGCGTGACGTCTAAGGTTACAACACGAACAAACCTTAACGGAACAAGAAACCACAACACAAAGTGAAAAGACCGATAGTTAAATATGGCTCCCAATCAGAGACAACCAGCTGACACTCGTTGCCTCTGATTGGGAGTCACTCAGGCCCACATAGATATACAAACATAGACTTACATACCCTGGCTCAACATAACATAGTCCCCAGAGCCAGGGCGTGACACATAGCTAATATGATATCAGTAGAGAGATCGAACTGGAATTTGACAGGCATTTAGTGCAATGCTACAAAGTACTTTTCATCCATGATTATGCTGGTCTTGGTTGGCATATCAATTAAGCTCAGTTCACCTTTAAAATTAAACTTGTTGCCCCCAAGGTGTGGTACTCAATATCATAGACTAAGGATAATTTGGCTGTTGAGATCAAGGCAAAGGAAGGATAACGTATCAGAAGGAAATCCTTTGTGATTTTGGAAGCCCATGGCTGTGTTTACACAGACGCCCAATTCTAATATTTTGCCCAATTATTGGTCTTATGACCAATCAAATCAGATCTTTTGCCAATTATTCTATATCCACACTGATTGGTGTGGGCGTATAGATATATTCCACCATTAATTCGTTTTTGAAACTCATAATGTTATTATTAGTGGTAAAACAAGCTCTGTGAGAATTTTCTAAAATCCATGAAATATGATTGCCTGAAAAGCCTTATTAGACTTGGCAATCTACTATGTAATGGTCGAAATTCATACAATTTCCTACTTAAACTGGTAAAAAGCCTACACACCAACATAGACCTTAAGGAGAATTATGAACATTGTTTCATTTGTTCAGGTTGACTTTCCCACTGAATCGGCCAACTATAAAAGCAAAGTATGTAGAAGTGTAGTGAGGATGAATTTGACTTGTAAAGTGTGCTGCTTTAAAAATACTTTTCAGAAGAAAGAAAAAACTAAACAAAAACATGAATCAGGTGAATCTCCTGAAGGACAAACTATTTGTGGTTTGGGCAGCTGGTCAGTTTGATTCCCACCCCTGCCAGGCACATTCCTCAATAATCAAATGCACAGAACTCAAATCAATACGAGGGATTGACTGTTTTCAAAGACATTCCACACAAACATCTCATCAGGAAGCCCTTTAGACATACACACAAACTGATTCAACACAGAAACTGACTGATGTACCACAATGTGTCAACAGTGGGTTTTGTAAAACTGATAGGACCAAAGTAAACCGCATGCACGCACGCACACACACACACACACACACACACACACACGCGCACACGCACACGCACATGCACACACGCACACACGCACGCACGCACACACACACACACACACGCACACACGCACACACGCACACACACACACACACACACACACACACACACACACACACACACACACACACACACACACACACACACACACACAGTCTGAATTAGGACTAATTACACTAATTATGCTATAAACAAACAGAATGCAGGTGTGTGTGCTGTTTTATGCTCAATAGTAATGCAGAATAGTCCATAATTACTGCTATATTATTGTAATAGCACATAAACTTCTGGGAATAATTATCAAGCTGCTAAAAAGTGGCCGTCTAACCATGGCATGAGCAATGCAGGTGAGAGATACAAGTTACATTTTGAATGACTCTTTAGGAAGTGGCATATTCACCTAAACAGGAATGACTGCCTGTATTGTTTTCACATGCAGCTATTTTGGTCGCATAAGGGCTTGTGGTGTGGTGTCGGGGAGAAAGACTAGAACCAAGTAATAACTTCCAGAAGCGCTGAGGAAACCGGGGCTCCTTCGATGTCACTGATCCAGGGATGTGAGGAGCGCTTGGGGTCATTATACCCCACTGGAAAGTTAATCTCGCACCAATTAGTTCCAGCCCAGGAGGTATCACCGGGCACCACTGTATGAAATGGCGGCACTCCTTTGGGAGTCCCATCCTCTTCCCTCCTCCACTCTCTCATCTCCTCTCCCCAGATCAAGTGATACACACTGAAACATGGCCTAGCTTTTACACGTCCAGAAACACTCTACGGGTTGTTGTATTGATTTAGCCTTTTATGCTATTTTCGAAGGCAAATTTGCATAGAGTTACTTGATTCGGTGTGTAGATGTAGAGCCTAATTGGATTGCATTTAGGTTTTGTTGGGATACGTTGGAATCTCATATCTGCATTTGTAATGGTGAGAGTCTGTCAACATTCTTCGAAATGGGGATGAAATTGTTAGTTCTGCCAGATGGTTGAGCTGGTATCTATTGTGGACAAGGCTTTTAGGCTTGTACCAATGTGTGACCAGTGATTACACATCCATTTATCCTTTGACGTCAAGATGATATAAAAACTCTGACTATGACTACAGGGTTTTCTGTCACCATAACAACAATGCCTATTCTGTAGAGTCTTTGCATGGTTAAGCTTTTTGTGAGCTGTTCAAGCCCCTTCACGAGACACCCTGACAACCTGTCATGTACCATTCTTTTCACCAAAATCATAATTCTTCAGAGAAACATTCCAAGAAATATAAAAACCCTGACAACACAGTTATTTGAAATTATTATTCAATTATTTCATATATAATCATTGTTATTATTAGATACAAATTATAAAGGAATTTTGGCAACATTTGAAATAATAAAATTGTTATCATACTGTCAAAATCGGGAAAAGGCCACAAACACATGCTTTCTATCCACTGGAATAAAAAAATAAAACAAGTTGTTTGGGAGGCAACTGTAGACTGCCAAGGAAACCTATCAAGGAACTGCCAATTGTCCCTGTCAAGGTGCTTTGACGATTGAGCTCGGTTGCCTCAGATGCATTCTTACTTTCCACCATTTTGGCTCATCTGAATGACATGGCTTGAGGGCTGAAAAGAGAAGCTCTGACAAAAGACAGACGGGTGTGTGACAGGAGCAGCTAAGGACTGCTCCCTTGGACGTAACAAGCAACAACCGTATTTGTCACGCATTTGCCATTGATATTACTGAACGTGCTGAGCCTTGGACATGCTGGCATGCGCCCAAGAGCCCTTTTTGGGATATTTTGGGGAGAATAAATAATTGTCAAAATCTTGACGTTAAATATTACAGTAGAAAATAAAACTACTGTAATAAAGTTGTATTTAGATGTCAGCCTTTAAAATATTGTAATACTTTACATTTACATTTTAGTCATTTAGCAGACGCTCTTATCCAGAGCGACTTACAGTTAGTGAGTGCATACATATTATTATTATTATTATTATTATTTAATTTTTTCATACTGGCCACAACCGAACCCACAACCCTGGCGTTGCAAACGCCATGCTCTACCAACTGAGCTACATCCCTGCCGGCCATTCCCTCCCCTACCCTGGACGACGCTGGGCCAATTGTGCGCCGCACCATGGGTCTCCCGGTTGCGGCCGGCTACGACAGAGCCTGGATTAGAACCAGGATCCAGGATCTCTAGTGGCACAGCTAGCACTGCGATGCAGTGCCTTAGACATGAGATAGCAACACATAATACCCTTTACTCAGGGCCAAGTTGGGACTGTCCTTCTGGGTATGCTCTATAAGAGTTACACAACATGATAATGATAGTAACAATACCTGAGCTCAAGTATTTAAACAATTTAGGTAATACAATATCTCAGTAATACGTGGAAAGACATGGTAGATTACTTAAAAAACATACAAACCCTATTTATTGAACTATGACTTAATCATATTTTCCCCCCAATCAGCCTAGTTGTAGACCTGGAGACAGCGTAACCCATATAGGTTATTTAATAAGAAACGCTTACAGAAAAAATAGAACTGGGAGTACGCATCTAAGCCCAGAAACAAATGTTTGATGTATGAACCGAAATATGGGCTTGAACTTATTACCCGGCCCATTTCCCATAACTTTAGCCTCAGCCTCATTTCCACTGCCGCAGCTCAGCCGTGCCATTTGCTGCTGGGAGATATTTGACCCCGTTTGGGACCCCCTCCAGACATCGAGATGTGCTTATGTATTGCCGTGCTCTTATGGGAAATTGGTTGGCATCTACGCAGCCAAGCTCTTCATGGCAGATTTGTCTATTCATATATTGTCTCTAATTCCTTTTGCTGGCGAAGCAGCAGAGTTGCTTAGCCTGCGTTGAGACCTCCCTAAGAGCTTCATTTGACATCTAAATGGGGCTTCCCCCGAAATTAAGACATCACCGTTTAAGACTTAAATGACGCGACAGAGTCATGTTTTCCTGAAAGAGAGGTTATATTGTGCTATTGATGGAATGCTTTTTTTTCTCAACGTAAGTCCTCTTCTTTGCATCTATTTCAGAGGAGACTGACAGCTGAATGACACGTAGACTCAGCAATATGATGTCATTATACACAGTGAGGCGACTTCCTGCTTACTTAAATCAACAACAACAAAATTCTAAATCTGCCAAAATTGCCAGTATTGGATCTTCCAAATGTAGCCTCAAAGCCTCAAGCCTTTGCAGATTTGAATTTGGCTGTTTATTTGTTTGATGATGTCACCCTTCTGTGTATAATGATGTCATATTGCTAAGCTACCTTCAAGGTCTCTTATCTATTGGATGTAATGAATGTATCTAAAATATATTTCAATATGTGACAATAATGTTTTTTTGGGGGGGAATGTTTGTGACATGACTTTTAAAGGAACTGGTTGGGAAAAGAGCTTGTGAATAAACAGAAGGACATATCTAAAGGACATATCTAAAATGATTTTGAATTCACGTTAAGCGGAGAAAGAATATGTTAATTTCAACATGGCTTGACATAAAAGAGTACTGTACCACATCTCATTTCAGAAACAAAGAGAGTACAGTTGTTCTATCAAGTTTGATCTTCTAATTTCAGTCTCTCATCTACCAACCTCCCAAGGTCACATCTCCCTAGCTCCATTACTCCCCAACCTCCCGTCATACAAGAAACTTCAGCATTAGTGGATGAATTAGTAACCAAGTTCATAACGCTGATAAAGAGTTGGACAAAAGTCTCTTGACGTTGAACTCTAGTTCAACTTGCATCCCCTGGACAGATCCCTTTACTGAAACAGAGACAAGAACATCAGTACATCCCTATGTACAAATTGATTGTTAAAAGGGAAGCCAGCAGACGTTTTTAGTTGATTTCAGTCACCTAATTTGTCAACAGGTGCATTTGTCAACAGACGTATGGATTTAGCAATATTGCTGAGATTGGCTGGGAGTTAGGAAACTGTAAATCAAACTACGAATCAAGCGCCCCGGAACATTCTGGAAATGGCAGTGCTTCTCTTCGCACAGAATGTGCTTCATGTTGGATGGTCTTAATCACTGGCTAGTAAGAGCTTGAAAGTACTTTTACAATTATCTTAGTATTCAGCAAGGACTGAGAATATTCTAAAAGCAAGAGTGACTTAATGAGTAAGACAATTTATTTTTTTGTTTCAGTTAGCTAATACATATCTCATAATGTTCATATTCACCTTGCCCTTCCAGTAGGTCATGACATTATAATCACTTTTTAAAAGACATTTCACAAAGGGTTGTGATGAAAGGGAAATTAAGGATGTAACTGTGACAGAACTGCATGTTGTTTTGATAATTTTTCATGAGACACCCTACTAGCACTAATCTAATGACACATTCTACAGGCTTGTTAATTATGCTTATCATGGAATCATGGACCCAAATGATGATGTCCTTTATTGTATTCAAAATTGGGACCGCTTGTCTTTGAAAACATTAGTGACTCTGCCGTCGAAAGGCAATAACACAGATCTATCTCTACCTCCCTTTCAAAATGAAAGTAGACACCTGCAAATAGCCGAGGACACCCACCCACACTACGCTCATCTGAGGACTTTGACTTTTCGAGACCAACGGCCTACGCCACTGAGACACGTCAACATCACAACACCCCTCCAGTGACAGGCGTCTCCATGGAATCTCTCAGATCACCATGATGGTGCCTCGGCATCGCCTTATGTTTCAATTCCCCCTCTCCTTTACTTTCCAGCACTCCACAGCTCAGATGCAAAGGCATCTTGGTTTGCAGGTTGCGGAACACAAGCGTTGCCCTCTGTAATTGTATTCGTAATTGTGTTCTCCTGCACCTAACAATAGCAACAGTGGTTGAGGAAATGCAGGTTCTGGTTAAACAAGCTGGCTCTATGATATATCACAGCTTACAAAAGCCCATTCAGTTACTGCACTTACTTCCCTATTTAGGTACAATTGTCACATGTAGTCTGGGTTGATATGTGAACAGACCTGGGTTCAAATATAATTAAATATTTTAAATAGAGTGTTTGTGTGACACTCTGGCTCCACGGACCTTGATATTTGAGCCAGGGTTGTTTAGTTTCATTGTTTGGGTGTATTTCTATGTTGGGGATTTCTGGTTGTGCATTTTCTATGTTTGGTTAATTGTTCTTGATTAGTCGTATGACTCCCAATCGGAGGTAACGAGTGTCAGCTGTCGGCTCGTTATCTCTGATTGGGAGCCATATTTATACTGTGTGAGTTCACTTTGTGTTGTGGGTTATTGTTTCTTTGTTGCTGTTAGTAGTATTCAGTATAGAACTTCACGGATCGTCATTTGTTGTTTTCTTCGTGGTTGCTTTAAGTTAATAAAGTCATCATGTTCACTCGCAACGCTGCGCATTGGTCTCCTCCTTCAGACGATCGTGACAGAATAACCCACCAAAAAGGACCAAGCAGCGCGTCCAGGAGCAAGGGGTCTGGACACAGGAGTTATGGATGCCTCCTAAGGACTTTTGGACATGGGAGGAGATTCGGGCTGGAAAGGGTCCTTGGGCACAACCGGAGGAACATCATCGCCCTCGTGAAGAGCTGGAGGCAGCTGCAGCCGAGAGGAGGTGGTCTGAGGAGGAATATCACCGCCCTCGTGAAGAGCTGGAGGCAGCTGCAGCCGAGAGGAGGTGGTATGAAGAGGAAGCGCGGAGTCGAGGCTGGAAGCCCGTGGTTACTCCAAAAAAATTTTTTGGGGGGGGGCACATGGCTTGGGCGCCTGGGCAGCAGGAGGCTGCCACAGGGAGAAAAGGAGAGAAGGCTATCGGATTACGGGAGCCATTGGCGAGTAGAGGGAGGGAAGTTGTTGTGGCACGGCATGAGAGACTGAAGTGTGTTCCCAGTCTGGTCCGGTCCGTTCTTGATCCCCAGTTAAGGCCAGTGGTGGGTGTTCCCGGTACGGTCCGGCCTGTTCCTACTCCACGCACCAGGTCCACGATGTGCGTCGCCAGCCGGCCTGAACTGCCCGTCTGCCCAACGCCGTCTGAACTGCCCGTCTGCCCAACGCCGTCTGAACTGCCCGTCTGCCCAACGCCGTCTGAACTGCCCGTCTGCCCAACGCCGTCTGAACTGCCCGTCTGCCCAACGCCGTCTGAACTGCCCGTCTGCCCAACGCCGTCTGAACTGCCCGTCTGCCCAACGCCGTCTGAACTGTCCGTCTGCCCAACGCCGTCTGAACTGCCCGTCTGTACTGAGCCTGCAAAGCCGCCCGTCGGCCATGAGCCTTCAGAGCCGTCCGCCAGACCGGAGCCGCTAGAGCTCTCCGCCAGACAGGATCAGCCAGAGCCTTCCGCCAGACAGGATCAGCCAGAGCCTTCCGCCAGACAGGATCAGCCAGAGCCTTCCGCCAGACAGGAGCAGCCAGAGCCTTCCGCCAGACAGGAGCAGCCAGAGCCTTCCGCCAGACAGGAGCAGCCAGAGCCTTCCGTCAGACCGGGATCAGCCAGAGCCTTCCGCCAGCCATGAGCAGCCAGACCCGTCAGCCAGCCAGCGAGCAGCCAGATCCGTCAGCCAGCTATGAGCAGCCAGATCCGTCAGCCAGCCATGAGCAGCCAGATCCGTCAGCCAGCCATGAGCAGCCAGATCCGTCAGCCAGCCATGAGCAGCCAGATCCGTCAGCCAGCCATGAGCAACCAGATCCGTCAGCCAGCCACGAGCAACCAGACCCGTCAGCCAGCCATGAGCAGCCAGATCCGTCAGCCAGCCACGAGCAGCCAGATCCGTCAGCCAGCCATGAGCAGCCAGATCCGTCAGCCCGCCAGGATCCGCCAGATCCGTCAGCCAGCCAGGATCCGCCAGAGCCGTCCTGCCAGGATCCGCCAGAGCCGTCCAGCCAGGATCCGCCAGAGCTGTCCAGCCAGGATCCGCCAGAACCGTCTAGCCAGGATCCGCCAGAACCGTCTAGCCAGGATCCGCCAGAGCCGTCCAGCCAGGATCCGCCAGAGCCGTCCAGCAAGGATCCGCCAGAGCCGTCCAGCCAGGATCCGCCAGAGCCGTCCAGCCAGGATCCGCCAGAGCCGTCCAGCCAGGATCCGCCAGAGCCGTCCAGCCTGGATCCGCCAGAGCCGTCCAGCCTGGATCCGCCAGAGCCGTCCCGGCCAGGATCCGCCAGAGCCGTCCCGCCAGGATCCGCCAGAGCCGTCCCGCCAGGATCCGCCAGAGCCAGCCAGCCAGGATCCGCCATCTAGTCAGGTACTGCCCCTTAGTCCGGTACTGCCCCGTAGTCCGTGCCGCCTCTAATCCAGTGGGGGTTTAGTTGGGGGGTGGTCATGAGGAAGGGAATACGGAAGCGGATAGTGACTAAGGTGGGGTGGGGACCACGACCTGGGCCAGAGCCGCCACCAGGGACAGACGCCCACCCAGACCCTCCCCGAGACTGTATGCTGGTGCGCCCGGAGGTCGCACCTTTAGGGGGGTAATGTGACACTCTGGCTCCACGGACCTTGATATTTGAGCCAGGGTTGTTTAGTTTCATTGTTTGGGTGTATTTCTATGTTGGGGATTTCTGGTTGTGCATTTTCTATGTTTGGTTAATTGTTCTTGATTAGTCGTATGACTCCCAATCGGAGGTAACGAGTGTCAGCTGTCGGCTCGTTATCTCTGATTGGGAGCCATATTTATACTGTGTGAGTTCACTTTGTGTTGTGGGTTATTGTTTCTTTGTTGCTGTTAGTAGTATTCAGTATAGAACTTCACGGATCGTCATTTGTTGTTTTCTTCGTGGTTGCTTTAAGTTAATAAAGTCATCATGTTCACTCGCAACGCTGCGCATTGGTCTCCTCCTTCAGACGATCGTGACAGTTTGCTTGAGCCTGCCTGGAGTGCAAGATCAATGGAATTGCAGTTTTGGGACCATTTCATTGGTTTCATTGAGCCGAGTGAGCTTGATCAAGCACAGCTGAAAAACAAAATATTATATATACGTATATTTCAAATTCTATTTGAACACAGGTCTGCATGTGAGAGAGTCAGTTATGTCAGTTGTAATACAGTAAGTCAAATCTTTCTAATTATAAATGCCTCAGCTCAAGTAAAATACTACCTCAATTTACAAACATGATTATCAGCCCAAATCAACCCTGCTGACTATGACCTTGTCTCTATAGCCTTTAGTTTATCTCCTCATCAGTTAAAATGATTGACCTTATTGGATTTGTGTTCGTGCATTATGCTGTGCATGAATACTAGTTATGTAGCTAACAGTGCAACAAGCATAGAATTACTGCCTTGGTGTTACGTAACATTATAAGAACTGCGTATATAATAGGCTACGGTGTTAGTTTTCATTCTGGGAGGATTTTGTTTTTGATATTGTGGAGGAAAACTTTTATTTCATTATTTTCCCTTCTCTAATTATATGTTTCCACCCTCCCGAGGCGCCTACCTTTTCAGAGATAGAGCAATGTTGAGTTCCATCACATGCTGTGCAAGCACTCGACACACACACACACCGCTATGCACAGACTCAATTGGAAAGTGAAAAGATACCAGTGACAATATCCTTATGTAATGTGGAGCAGGCATTCCGACTCAGAAAGTCTCATTCTGTCTCATTTCCACACTGTGGAGTGTTAGACGTGACAGAGGCAGCCGAGAAATAATTGTTCACATCAATGTGAATATATTACTGCAGTGGGCCCATCTATAGAGAGAGAACATGTACCACATCCCTTTGATAGGCCAACCATTTACATTTTGTTTGCTTTCTCATGAGCTTAATCAGCTTAAAGTGTCTTGCTAGATGATACTTTTTATTTGGAGATTTCTCCCTACTCTTAGAAGAGATATTTAATGAGGGTGTAAGGTATGAGGAAAATACACCCAAGGAGGAAATTCTGTCAAATTATTTGGATGAAACAGAGAAATGAGGATGAGGCCTTTTATGTAGTAAAGCCTTTGGGTTGATGCTTGGCAGTACATTTCCATATATATTGTTTGTCATAGCATATTTCAACCGAAACAATAATTTTCCCCTCCTTAACCTGTGTATAGAAAATATTACATGTAAATGACAGGAACATAAAATGCAATTCACCTAGCCTAGAGTTTAAAAAGTTAGCATTGAATGCTACAACATGTGCACTGTATTCAAAAGTCAGGTCAACCAACCATAACATGTTACAACTGCCTATACTATTGATCACAGCAGTGTTGATTGATGCCTAAAGATTTACAAATCTATAATTTTTTACCTCTGAGACTTAAACAATAGAATCCACAATCCATTTCTCTGTGTCCTTATATTCACAAGGTGGTGACCTTGTGGGAACTTCATCACATGATCCGGGACAGGTAAAGCCACCATGAACTCAAGAGGAAGTGATAGTCTTTAGCAAGTCTCCTTGCTGCCTTCTCTTTAGTCAAAGCAATGCTATAATATTGTCCAATCATGACAGGTGACAACAAACTATGATGATGCTTAGGCAGGAATGGCAATTGTTTCGTCTCACATTTCTCACATTACGGTTTTGATCAGTTTGAGGGCCATTAATGGCCGAGGTTAGTGCAAAAGGAAATGATTTGTTTTGCATTGAATAATTGAGTGAAAGGGTCAGATGCGAGACACTAAAGGCTGTGTTTACACAGCCACCCGAAGAAACCAATTCAGATTTTTTTTCCATATCCAATAGTTTTTTCTGACTGTCCACACTCAGTTTTACATGTGACCCATATCAGATGTGTGCATTCACACCGATGTATCCTCTGAAGTAGCACACAGATGCATGCTCATTTCCTGTCAATGTTCCTTAACATTTTTGGAGTGGTTGTTTTTGTAACGGCAGGACGTGCAAAAAAACAAAAAAACACTTTGCGTCAAACATCAGGATTGATATCCACATATTGATGTTGTATAAATTGGAAGTCAATAGATCAGATTCCATGTTTTTTTGTTGTTTCTGTTTACACATTAGGATATCTTATTTTGTGTGCTTTGCAGGACCTTTGTGTGTGCGTGTGCGTGCATGCGTGTGTGTACATCATGCACACTTTTGTGTTTGTGCATGTGTGTGTGTGACTGCACGTGTGTGTACACACACTGAACTGTCCTGTGGAGTAATTAAGAGATTACCTAGTGCGAGATTAGTAAACAGGGAGCCAATGTGGAGCTCTGCTGCAAGAGAGCCCAGTCAATGTCTTTGTAATCGTCCCCGTAATCACATTCATGGAAATATTTGTTATGAATCAAGCTTGAAGGATGTGGCGGATGCCGGGGCCTGTTGAATGGGACTGTGGGATGGTGGTTTCATTTGACAATGTTTATTGAGGCATGGTAATGCCACAGGCAGCCTTCTTCTCTGATTGGAGTGAATGTGTGATTGTGCAGTCGAGTGCAAGTCTGAATTGCAGGTAATGCCTATGAGGGAGAAAGAAATTGTGTTTTGAGCAGTTTTCTGAAAACGCAGCGTATTCTAAAGGTACTCTGCAAGTAGAGGTTAACCCACTGCTGTCTATTTGATTGTACTTAGTGGTGAACTCTTTACCTCATACACAAAAGGGAGTCATAGTGGAAGATGGAGGGCTCAATCATGGACACTTTCCTTAGATATTTAATTCCATGGTTATGGCGGCTAAGGTAACACACATTTTCTTTGTCTGTCTGTGCGATTGTCTTGTCGCATGCTTCTTTCCTTAGATGAGGACCTTGGGGTTCAAGGAAAAGCACATGTATGGAGACACACACACTGGCCCAGTTACGCACTTCCCCAGTTGAAATAATTAAGTTGTGTTGCCATCCATCTCGACCCATACAGACTTTAGTCAGTCTGTAATAAAAAAAAAGGATGATTCATAAAGAGAAGACCTATCAGCGCTGGACTCTGGGAAACCTTGTTAATTCAATACGGTGTTGCTCCACAGACAGATAACTAGCTGTGCTTTGAGTAATCAAAGAAGGAACAAGCGATTCTGCTGTTGCAGTGCCTCAGAAACGGGCAGTTTGTCAGCCTGCTCATCCCCTCGCCGGAGGTCCTCGCTTGGGGTCCTCTAACTAATGAGTGATGGGGATTGATGGACGCTTGCCAAACTTACATTGTCATGGAAAGGAGACACTTTGTCTCAGACTCAACTTCTCTAGGCGTGTAGCATGCTTTCGCCACGTTGCCAGAGGATTCAGGATTTGTGGTATTACCAAAAGCTGCCAATTAAGTTTTCTCAATTCGAGCTAATTCAATAATAGCTAGCGTTCCAAGTGCATAATTACAAAATGCCTATATAATTGGGTGATTTTAATACTTTGCAGTTGTTGTATGAACACAAAGGAGCATGATCACCACAAGAAGTCAATTAGATTATAGCCTGCATTGTTTTGAACATAAATGTCTAGCAAAGCTTTAGTTAGCTACATGTTATTTAGGTGCAGGCAAGCAAGTCAAAATAAAGCCACCATTTACTAAAAAAGATGGTCGAAATCATACAAACATACTGTTCTGTTCAATCAGTTCAGGATGAACCAAAACCTCAGACATGGACTGAAAACAGTTTTTATCCTTCTCTGTCTATCTTGGCTTGTCTCATCAAAGCCCATGATAGCTGATCCTCATGTGTCTTTGACTGAGCGGGGCATCGTCCACCCACCCATCGTCCACCCATCTTAATCTCATTCCTCTTTTTACTTATTTACCATTTGCACTCCTACATTTGTCAGGCCATCCAGCCTGCTTGTCCTCCCCGCTATTGTCAGCTTGTGAGGAGCTCAACAGGCCTCTGTTAAGAGGGAAGAATGGAATCCCATTTGGACTTAGCTGCGAATAGACTAGGGGAGATTTAAGGGAAGACATGTGTGGCTCTGTGTGCCGTTTCTCAATGGGCTGACGCGCGTATGTCCACCTCCCTGTGTCGATGTGTGTCAAGGTAGATGTAGGTGGGTGTGGTGGTGGAATCAGGCGCAGGACGCAGAACGTTAGTCCAAAAGACTTTAGTAGAGCACAACAAAACAATCACGAAATAAATGCCCAGAGGCAAAACTCCGCACGTAGGCGAATAACAACGGGCGCACAAACAGGTGCGCAAAACACTCCAAATAAATGGAGAAAATGCTCAACCGAGCAAACAGTGGAAATACAGCCTACCGGCACGACAGTAAAACAATCACACACAACACTAGACAAACACAACGAGAACTTAAAGGACACTAATTACACTAAACGATAACAGGTGTACAACAATCAGACAAAAGCAAACGAACATAGAAACATGCAACGGTGGCAGCTAGTATTCCGGAGACGACGAACGCCGAAGCCTGCCCGAGCAAGGGAGAGAGGCAACCTCGGCCGAAACCGTGACAGTACCCCCCCCTTGACGCGCGGCTCCAGACGTGCGCCGACTCCGGCCTCGGGGACGACCAGGAGGACGCGGAGCAGGGTGCGTCGGGTGCCCCCGATGGAATTCCGTCAGGAGAGACGGGTCCAAAATGTCTCTCCTCGGCACCCAGCACCGTTCCTCCGGGCCGTACCCCTCCCACTCCACTAGATATTGGAGACCCCCCATCCGACGTCTCCGAATCCAAGATGGACCGTACGGAGTACGCCGGTGCCCCTCGATGTCCAATGGGGCGGAGGAGTCTCCCTGATCTCACTTTCTTGGAGTGGGCCAGCTACCACCGGCCTGAGAAGAGACACATGGAACGAGGGGTTAATACACTTATACTCAACAGGTAGTTGTAATTTGTAACACACCTCGTTCAACCTTCTCAGGACTTTAAATGGCCCTACAAACCACCGACCCAGTTTCCGACAGGGCAGGCGGAGGGGCAGGTTTCTGGTAGAGAGCCAGACTCGATCACCAGGTGCGTACACCGGTCCCTCACTGCGGTGGAGATCGGCGCTTCGCCTTATGACGTCGGAGGGCCCGCTGCAGGTGGACGTGTGCAGCGTTCCATGTCTCCTCCGAGCGCCGCGCCCACTCATCCACCGCAGGAGCCTCGATCTGGCTCTGCTGCCAAGGTGCCAGAACCGGCTGGTAACCTAACACACATTGAAAAGGGGTTAGGTTAGTGGAGGAATGGCGTAGGGAATTCTGGGCCATCTCGGCCCAGGGAACGTACCTTGCCCACTCCTCCGGCCGGTCCTGGCAGTATGTTCTAAGAAACCTACCCACATCCTGGTTCACGCGTTCCACCTGCCCATTACTCTCCGGGTGGTAACCCGAGGTGAGGCTCACCGAGACCCCCAACCGCTCCATAAAAGCTCTCCAGACTCTGGAGGTAAATTGGGGACCTCGATCAGACACAATATCCTCGGGTACCCCGTAGTGCCGGAACACATGGGTGAATAGTGTGTAACGATCCCGGCAGTCTGAGTCGGGTCCTGTCTGGTGACTAGTTTTTCTGTTCGTGATCTCCAGTTTCCCGAGGGTTCGGGAACGCTCCGGGGAGCTCTCTTGATTTCCGCACCTGCATCCCATCAGCAATCTGCACACCTGGTCCTGATCATCACCCTTCTTAGGCTCTGGCCTAACATCCAGTCCCCTGCCGGATCGTTAGCCATGAACAGTAGGTTTACCAGAGTATCAGTCTTTGAGCCTAGCGTTAGTTTTGTTGTTTTTGCACCGTTTGGTTTGTTGCTTACTTACCCCCGTTTTGTTCCATCTGCAGTCACCCGTCCGGAACCTTCCTCCAACCTCTGCCTGGTGGTCGGCGGCTGCCGACCCAGGATGGGATCAACCACTGCACCCCCCAACAACTAATCAACGCCGCCCGCTCTGTTCCCCGGATTATTCAGCATCACTCTTGAATTTGTAATAAACACTCACCTTCGTTTCAACTTACCTTGTCCTGGTCTGCTTCTGGGTTCTGGCTTAGCAACTCGTGACAGAACGATCCGGCCAGTAATGAACCCAGCGGACCTGGACTCTGTTCGCCATGCCATTACCCATCAGGAGAAGATGTTGGGCCATCATAGCACGGTACTACAGGAGATCGCGTTGTCAGTTCGGAACCTTTCTACCGGTCTGACGGAGGTCCAGAACCAACGCAAGTTTCCGGTGGAGGATCCACTACCGGTTTCACCCATCTCGCCTGCCGCTTCTGGAGCTGTGTCCTTCCGTGAGCCCAAGGTTCCGACGCCGGATAGATATGAGGGGGAGCTGGGAAGATGCCGTTCCTTCCTTATGCAGTGTGGATTAGTGTTCGATCTACAGCCCTACTCTTATGCCACAGACAAGGCTAGGATAGCCTTTGTGATTGCGTTGCTGCGTGGTCGAGCGCTGAGTGGGCTTCAGCCGTTTGGGAACGACAAGACCCCTGCATGGCTTCATACCAGGGGTTCACGGCCGAGATGAGGAAGCTCTTCGACCATTCCGTCCGAGGGAGGGACGCAGCTAGGCGCCTGTTTTCGCTTCACCAAGGAACTCGCAGCGTGGCCGACTTCGTGATCGAGTTCAAGACGTTGGCTGTGGAGAGTGGGTGGAACGAGGAGTCTCTGCAAGCGGCCTTTTACCAGGGTCTGTCGGAGCAGCTCAAGGATGAGTTGATCTCCTATCCGGAGCCTAGTGACCTGGACAGCTTGGTAGCCTTGTCTATTCGGGTGGATAATCGAGTCCGAGAGCGAAGGAGGGAGAAGCAATGGGGTCCGTCCAATCGATCAGCTTCTCAGTTCCCAGTCGGGTCGGGTGGTGGACCAGAACACGTCGATCATTCTCCACCACAAAGGATTAGTGGAGAGGTCCTCTCTCCCGATTCTGAACCCATGCAAGTGGGGCGGCACGGGTTAACCAAGGAGGAGCGTCAACATAGACGTAAGACCAACTGCTGCCTCTACTGTGGTAGCTCGGGACATTACATCTCCACTTGTTCCCGGCGGTCGTCAAACTGCCCGGCTCGCTAAAGTTGGGAGGACTTTTAGCGAGCCAGTTTCAACCTCTCAGTACCTCTGTCAGACCCCGTTTCCCGGCTACCCTTGTGAACAGGAATCAGAGCTTAGCGATTAACGCTTTTATCGATTCAGGTGCCGATGGAAGCTTTCTTGATGCCGAGTTGGTGGAACAGCTGGGGCTTTCCAAGGAGCAATTGCCGGAAGCCATTGAAGCGACCACTCTGAACGGCAGTAGTCTGGCACGTATCACGATGAGGACTGAACCGGTTAAGATGCGGTTGTCGGGGAATCATTCTGAGATGATTTCATTCTTCATTCTGCCGTCTTCCCATGTTCCTCTGGTCCTTGGATACCCCTGGCTGAAGGAACACAATCCCACGTTCGATTGGGTGACGGGCAAGGTAACGAGTTGGAGCCTTGATTGTCATGCTAACTGTCTCAAGACTGCCTGCCCCCATTCGGTTCCCAGTCAGGTGATTGAGGCTAAACCCCCAGATTTGTCCCTGGTTCCCGAGACATATCACGATTTGGGGGAAGTTTTCAGTAAGCAGAAGGCTCTGTCACTCCCTCCCCACCGACCATATGATTGTGCCATCAACCTGTTCCCTGGAGCTGTCTACCCCAAGGGAAGGTTATACAGTATCTCCCGACCTGAACGTGAGGCTTTGGAGACCTACATCAAGGAGTCCCTAGCTGCTGGTCTCGTTCGTCCCTCGTCATCACCCCTGGGGGCAGGATTCTTCTTTGTGGGTAAGAAGGATGGCTCTCTTCGACCGTGTATTGATTATCGGGGGTTGAATGACATCACGGTCAAGAACAAGTATCCCCTGCCCTTGATGAGTTCTGCCTTCGACTCCTTACAGGGTGCTACGGTGTTCACCAAGCTAGACCTACGCAATGCGTATCACATGGTCCGGATCAGAGAGGGGGACGAGTGGTTGACGGGTTTCAATACACCGATGGGTCACTTCGAGTATCAGGTGATGCCGTTTGGACTGACCAATGCCCCAGCGGTATTCCAGAGTATGGTGAACGACGTCCTGAGAGATATGATCGGTCTCTTTGTGTTTGTTTACCTGGATGACATTCTGATCTTCTCGAAGGAACCTTCCGACCACGTCCAGCATGTCCGGCAGGTTCTGCAGCGATTGTTGGAGAATCGCCTGTTCGTGAAGGCCGAGAAGTGCGAGTTTCACGCCCACACGACATCCTTTCTCGGGTACATCATCTCCAGGGGAGAGATTAGGATGGACCAGGAGAAGGTTAGAGCGGTTCTGGAATGGGCCCAGCCCGGTACGAGATTGCAGCTCCAGAGATTTTTGGGGTTTGCGAATTTCTACCGCAGATTCATCCGGGATTACAGCCGTGTGGCCGCTCCGTTAACTGCCTTGACTTCCAGTATCAGGACCTTCAAGTGGAATCCGGAGGCGGATCGAGCGTTTCTGGATTTGAAGAGGCGATTCACCAACGCACCGATTCTCTCTCAACCGGACACGGCCCGTCAGTTCGTCGTTGAAGTGGACGCGTCTGATGTGGGAGTTGGCGCCATCCTGTCGCAGCGATGCTCCACGGACAGTAAACTCCATCCCTGCGCCTACTACTCCGTCGCCTTTCGCCTGCGGAGAGGAATTACGATGTGGGTAACCGGGAGCTTCTCGCGGTGAAACTTGCCTTGGAGGAGTGGCGCCACTGGTTGGAGGGGGCGGAGCAACCGTTTATTGTCTGGACTGACCACAAGAATCTTGCTTACGTGCAATCGGCTAAACGTCTCAACTCCCGTCAGGCCAGGTGGGCGTTGTTTTTCGGACGATTCAAGTTTTCCCTGACGTTCCGACCTGGATCTAAGAACGGCAAGGCGGACGCCTTGTCCCGGATGTTCTCCAAGACGGAGGAGAGTGGGTCCAAGACCGAGACAATTCTCCCCCGGAACTGCGTCGTGGGAGCAGTTATGTGGAAGATTGAGGAGGAGGTGCTGGCGGCCCTTCGGACTCAGCCCGGGCCCGGTAACGGCCCACCCGGTCGGTTGTTTGTGCCTGAGTCGGTTCGTCCTGCTGTCCTCAAATGGTCCCACGCCAGCAAGATGGCTTGTCACCCTGGCGTGGCTCGGACAATGGCGTTTCTTCGCAGACGTTTTTGGTGGCCTGCCATGGCCGAGGATACTCGGGGTTTTGTTGCTGCCTGTCCAGTGTGTGCGCAGAATAAGAGTACCAATCGGCCCAGCTCTGGACTACTTCACCCCCCTTCCTATTCCCCGCGACCATGGTCGCATCTGGCCCTGGACTTCGTCACTGGGTTGCCCGCTTCTGAGGGGAACACGGTCGTTCTGACTATCGTGGACAGATTCAGCAAGTTCGCCCACTTTGTGCCAATTGCCAAGCTTCCCTCTGCCTCGGAGACGTCCGAGATCCTGGTTAGGGGAGGTTTTCAGGGTCCACGGTTTGCCCAGTGATATCGTTTCCGACCGTGGCCCTCAGTTTACCTCTGCTGTCTGGAAGTCCTTCTGTTTGGCCATTGGAGCTACAGTCAGTCTCACATCTGGTTTTCACCCCCAATCCAATGGTCAGGCGGAGAGAGCCAACCAGAAGATGGAATCCACGCTACGCTGTCTGGTCTCTTCCAACCCCACCTCCTGGGTCTCTCAGTTGCCTTGGGTTGAGTATGCCCACAATACTCTCCCTACATCTGCCACTGGGATGTCTCCCTTCCAGTGCCTGTATGGCTACCAACCTCCCCTGTTCCCTTCTCAGGAGAAGGAGCTCTCAGTGCCTTCTGTTCAGGCCCATATTCGTCGTTGCCACCGGACCTGGCATCGGGCCAGAAAGGCACTCCTTAGAGTTTCGGACCGGTATCAGCTCCAGGCGAATCGTCGCCGGATCCCCGCTCCCACCTATACCATCGGAGATAGGGTTTGGTTGGCCACACGGGATCTTCCGTTACGGACTGAGTCTAGGAAGTTGTTACCGAAGTTCATTGGTCCGTTTGTGGTGGAGAAGGTGATCAATCCAGTGGCAGTTCGACTCAAACTACCGAGGACGCTCAGAGTCCATCCCACCTTTCATGTCTCCTGCCTCAAGCCTGTCTTCCTCAGTCCTCTGTTGCCTCCTCCGCCTCCTCCTCCTCCTCCTCGGATGATCGGAGGTGGTCCTGCCTACACGGTGCGTCGCATCATGGATTCCAGACGGCGGGGCCGGGGTTTCCAGTATCTCGTGGACTGGGAGGGGTATGGTCCTGAAGAGAGGAGTTGGATTCCGCGGCGACAGGTCCTAGATGCTGACCTCATCAGTGACTTCTACCGCCTCCATCCTGGCGCTCCGGGAGTCCGCCCGGTGGCGTTCGCCGGAGGGGGGTACTGTAACGATCCCGGCAGTCTGAGTCGGGTCCTGTCTGGTGACTAGTTTTTCTGTTCGTGATCTCCAGTTTCCCGAGGGTTCGGGAACGCTCCGGGGAGCTCTCTTGATTTCCGCACCTGCATCCCATCAGCAATCTGCACACCTGGTCCTGATCATCACCCCTTCTTAGGCTCTGGCCTAACATCCAGTCCCCTGCCGGATCGTTAGCCATGAACAGTAGGTTTACCAGAGTATCAGTCTTTGAGCCTAGCGTTAGTTTTGTTGTTTTTGCACCGTTTGGTTTGTTGCTTACTTACCCCCGTTTTGTTCCATCTGCAGTCACCCGTCCGGAACCTTCATCCAACCTCTGCCTGGTGGTCGGCGGCTGCCGACCCAGGATGGGATCAACCACTGCACCCCCAACAACTAATCAACGCCGCCCGCTCTGTTCCCCGGATTATTCAGCATCACTCTTGAATTTGTAATAAACACTCACCTTCGTTTCAACTTACCTTGTCCTGGTCTGCTTCTGGGTTCTGGCTTAGCAACTCGTGACATAGTGCTTCGGCGGTTTGCAGGGCAGTAGGAAGGCCCGGCATAGGGAGCAAACGACAGGCCTTAGAAAACCGGTCCACAACGACCAGTATAGTGGTATTCCCCTGTGAAGGAGGAAGGTCTGTGAGGAAATCCACCGAGAGGTGAGACCATGGTCGCTGTGGAACGGGCAGGGGTAGTAACTTACCCCTAGGCAGATGTCTAGGCGCCTTACACTGGGCGCACACCGAGCAGGAGGAAACATAAACCCTCACATCCCTCGCCAACGTGGGCCACCAGTACTTGGTACTAAGACAGTGCACTGTCCGGCCGATACCAGGGTGTCCAGAGGAGGGTGACGTGTGAGCCCAATAGATCAAACGATCCCGAACCTCGAGCGGAACGTACTTCCGACCCTCCGGGCATTGAGGTGGACTAGGGTCGGTGCGTAACGCCCGCTCGAGTTCAGCATCGACCTCCCACACTACCGGTGCCACCAGACAAGACTCCGGCAGTATGGGAGTGGGCTCCACGGACCTCTCCTCCGTGTCATACCGCCGAGACAGTGCGTCTGCCTTACCGTTCTGTGACCCAGGGATGTACGTGATCTTAAATGTGAAACGGGTCAAAAACATATTCCACCTCGCCTGGCGCAGGGTTCAGCCTCCTCGCTGCCCGGATGTACTCCAGGTTACGGTGGTCCGTCAAAATGAGGAAAGGGTGTTGAGCCCCCTCAAGCCAGTGCCTCCACACCTTTAGGGCCTGTACCACGGCTAACAACTCCCTGTCCCCCACGTCATAGTTTCGCTCCGCCGGACTGAGCTTCTTGGAATAAAAAGCACAGGGGCGGAGCTTAGGTGGCGCGCCGGACCGTTGCGACAGCACGGCTCCTATACCCGGCCTCTGACGCGTCCACCTCTACCTGAAATGGCAAAGAGGGATCCGGATGCGCCAGCACCGGAGCCGAGGTAAACAGGTCCTTCAGCCTCCCAAACGCCCTGTCCGCCTCGGCTGACCACTGCAGACGCACCGGACCCCCCTTCAAAAGAGACGTTATGGGAGCTGCCACCTGTCCAAAACCCCCGGATAAACCTCCGGTAATAATCGCAAACCCCAAAAACTGCTGCACCTCCTTCACAGTAGTTGGCGTTTGCCAATTACGCACGGCTGACACCCGGTCTACCTCCATCTTCACCCCTGACGCAGACAACTGATAACCCAAAAAGGAGACCGACTCCTGGAAGAACAGACACTTCTCTGCCTTGACATACAGGTCGTGCTCCAACAGTCTCCGCAACACTCGGCGCACCAGGGCCACATGCTCGACTCCGGGTAGGCGAGTACACGAGAATGTCATCGATGTACACGACCAGCCCCTGCCCCTGCATGTCCCTGAAGATCTCATCCACGAATGATTGGAAAACTGAAGGAGCGTTCATCAACCCGTATGGCATGACAAGATACTCGTAATGGCCCGAGGTGGTACTAAAGGCTGTCTTCCATTCATCGCCCCCCTAATGCGCACCAAGTTGTACGCGCTCCTGAGATCTAATTTAGTGAAGAAACGCGCCCCGTGCAATGACTCCGTCATGGTCGCAATCAGCGGGAGTGGATAACTGTACTTCACCGTGATCTGATTGAGACCACGGTAATCAATGCACGGGCGTAATCCTCCATCCTTTTTCTTCACAAAAAAGAAACTTGAGGACGCAGGGGAAGTGGAAGGCCGTATGTATCCCTGTCTCAGAGATTTGTCTATGTACGTCTCCATAGCTCTCTTCTCCTCCTGAGACAGAGGATACACATGGCTCCGTGGGAGCGCAGCTCCTGCCTGGAGGTCTATCGCACAATCTCCCTGCCTATGGGGAGGCAACTGCGTCGCCCTCGACTTACTGAACACAATAGCCAAATCCCCATACTCAGGGGGAACGTGCAATGCGGGCACCTGGTTTGGACTCTCCACCGAGGTAGCCCCTATGGAAACGCCTAAACATCGACCCCACACACTGGGCAGACCACTCCATCAGAGCCCTCTCCTGCCACGAAATCGATGGGTTATGGGTACTCAACCAGGGCATGCCCAGCACCACCGGATACGCAGGCGAGTCGATCAGAAATAGCTGGATCATCTCCTGATGACCCCCCTGCGCACACATCCTAAGTGGCGCAGTGACCTCCTGATCAAGCCCGCACCCAACGGACGGCTATCTAGGGCATGAACGGGGAAGGGAACGTCCACAGGGAGAAGGGGAATCCCTAAGGCTAAACAAAACTTTTTATCAACAAAATTCCCAGCCGCGCCTGAATCTACCAGCGCCTTATGCTGGGAATGAGGTGCTACCTGTGGAAAACGCACAGATATACAGAAATGTGCAACAGAGAGCTCTGGGTGAGTGGGGCGCCTACTCACCTGGAAGGACTCCCCAGTGTGGGACCTGTCGTTCTCTCCCCGAGGAGGCCATCCCCAGCACCTAGCCGCGGTGTGTCCTCCCCGACCACAGTTGGTGCAGGAGATGGACCCCCTCGTAAGCCGACCCCTCCTCTCTCTAGCGCCAGCGCCCCCGAGCTCCATGGGGCACGGCACGGAGGCGCTGGAGGGTGAAATGGACGGACCCCCCTCGGAACGTCCGCGGGAAGCTAGCAGGGTATCCAGCCTGATGGACATGTCTACCAACTGGTCGAACGAGAGGCTGGTGTCCCTACAGGCCAGCTCCCTACGGACGTCCTCGCGTAGACTACATCTGTAGTGATCGATGAGAGCCCGCTCATTCCACCCTGCATCCGCCGCTAGGGTACGGAACTCCAAGGCGAACTCCTGGGCACTCCTCTTCCCCTGCCAGAGGCCGACCAGACGCTCCCCCGCCGCTTTCCCCTCCGGGGGATGGTCAAACACCGCCCTGAAGCGGCGGGAGAACTCGTCGTAGGTGATGGTGTGAGCGTCGATCCTCCTCCACTCTGCGTTGGCCCATTCCAACGCCTTCCCGGAAAGGCAGGAGATCAGGGCGGACACACTCTCGTGTCCCGAGGGCGCCGGGTGCACGGTGGCCAGGTAAAGCTCCACCTGGAGAAGGGAATCCCTGACACCCGGCCGCGGTCCCATCGTAGGCCCTCGGGAGCGAGAGTCGAACTCCTCGGGGTTCCGGAGCGGGAATGGGCTGAGTGGCCGATGGTGCGGGCAGGGAGGATGGCGGTGGAGGAGTCCCTCGGGTCTCCCAGCCTCGGATGGTGGTGATCACCTCCTGCAGTGCGGACCCCATCCGCAGGATCTGGTCATTCTGCTCACGGACCCTGTCCTCCAACGTCGCCTGTGCTGCTGCGGCTCCTGCTGATTCCATCGAGTATGGTGTGTGATTCTGTCAAGGTAGATGTAGGTGGGTGTGGTGGTGGAATCAGGCGCAGGACGCAGAACGTTAGTCCAAAAGACTTTAGTAGAGCACAACAAAACAATCACGAAATAAATGCCCAGAGGCAAAACTCAGCACGTAGGCGAATAACAACGGGCGCACAAACAGGTGCGCAAAACACTCCAAATAAATGGAGAAAATGCTCAACCGAGCAAACAGTGGAAATACAGCCTACCGGCACGACAGTAAAACAATCACACACAACACTAGACAAACACAACGAGAACTTAAAGGACACTAATTACACTAAACGATAACAGGTGTACAACAATCAGACAAAAGCAAACGAACATAGAAACATGCAACGGTGGCAGCTAGTATTCCGGAGACGACGAACGCCGAAGCCTGCCCGAGCAAGGGAGAGAGGCAGCCTCGGCCGAAACCGTGACAATGTGGTTCTTCGGCTGTCCCCATAGGTTCCAGGTAGAACCCTTTTTGATTCCAGGTATAACTCTTTTGGGTACCATGTAGAACCTTCTGGGTAAAGGGTTCTACTGTACATGGAACCCAATAGGGTTCTACCTGGAACCAAAAAGGGTTCTTCAAAGGGTTCCCCTATGGGGACACCTGAAGAATCCTTTTAGGTTTTAGATAGCACCTCCACAGTGCCTTACCAAAGCTTTCAGCTTTTTGAAAGCTTTGGTAATTGCTGTTTTTTGTCCAGAAATACCCTAAAAGTCCACCTTGTATCACTGTGGTTTGCCCACAGTGCATTTAGGCCTACCAAAGCTCAGTAAAAAAGTTGAAATAGAAAATGTCAGCTTTTTGTCCAGAAATGCCTTAAAAGTATTATATATTTTTAGTCTCAAAATGTTAGGCTACCATGTTTCAAGGCTAAGGTGGTAAAGTTCAACCTTTTCAGCTTTAAGTGAGTGAGGTTCTCAAAGAATACCTTACAGATGTGGGATCTTAATTTGATCACTCTTTTATTGCTGAGAATTTTATTTTGCAGCAGGAAATGCAAACTTGTAGTGTATTTGAGTTTTAAAAAGGCTTCAACAGTTTGTAATTTTGATTTGCCCAAACGAAAACTGTATCAACCCCTACAAAAATGTACATTAATTATAATCTACATAGTAATTCACATTTCCTGTTGCTGATGGATTATTTTCCTGCTGTAGCAAACTGGCTCAAATTAAGATCCTCCATTTGTATACAATGGTCTCTGTCAGCCCCTGTTGTTGGGTAACCACCACTTGAGAAATGCTGTGGGCTGACAGAGTGGTCTTGAATGAGCACAGCAGTATTGACCAAGACTCTAAGATAGCAAAAATAATGATTATTTTTGTGGAGGCAACATGCCTTTCCAATGGGGACAATGCATAAGCCATAATCCATACAAGAGAGGCTCTACGGGTGTTTAGAACCACTGTTAGATCAATCAGAGGACTGAGTCTTCCCATGGGCTATTCTACACATAGCCACTCACCCTCTCTCCAGATGTCAATTTCATAGCTGAATGATGGAACAATCTTAGCAGGTCATGTGTTTCCAATGTGTGAGGTTTGTCATGTCTCATGTTCTCTACACCTCAATGAGAAGGAGCTATGAAATGGACGCCATAATAGTTTTGGTCACCCAGTGCTTTCAAAGCACCGTATCTATCCTCCAATAGCTTAACTCTGTCATTGTCCATAGAATTTCTTTCAAATGTATCTTACCAAAAATAAAAATGGATATTTTCATATAAAAACATGAATGTGCTAAATTAAATTCAGAATAAAGCGAACATGTTCGCCGTAATGACATCTTCCCCCCCGATACATCTCTTGATTCTTGCCCACTATTCACTCCAAAGTCAATCATGTACCTCAAAGATTTGTAATCACCTTCACTTTAGCAGTACATTGTGTATTTTATCAGCTCGAACTGTGGCTTGAGGTGATTACCCCTCCAAGGTCATCAGCTATGTCATCAGACCTTACATTATATCATAGTCATTAGTGCAATCAGGGAACAGTGCAATATTTGTCATTATCTAATATACATCAGCATTGGGTTTTCTTTTCCCCCATTGATTCGAAATCGAGGATTTTCCCAGGGGTGTTTGATCTCAACATCCTGAAATCGATAGCCTCTCAGAATTTGAGAATCAAGCAGTGGTAAAACATTCATGTTTCCCTATCCAATAAGCTTTTGGAGGTTAGGGTATCATCAACCATCTCCAGAAATACGCTCATGATTGATTGCACCTCTGTAGTCTGGAGTGGACTACCACTCGAGCCTTAAAGGTTTGGAACCAGAGGTTGGACTCTTTCTGTAAGAGCTTTTGAACTCCAAAACAATACCAATATGCATCTCTGTGAGAATCTTCTCCAATGTGCAAACCTATTGAGAGGATTGGTGTCCAAGGGTTTCAATACTATGGTTTGGTTTTGCTTTTGTTATAGTAGATTGATTTTGGCAAGTTGCCATAAAGGCTTTATGGCAATATGGAATGATAATTAGTCATAATTATTCTGCCAACTGCTTAAGTATTGAGGGTAAATGATAACATGTCAGTGAATTCAAGGAAAATTCCACCCCAAAACTATATTTTGGTATTTGTTTCATTAGTCCATTGTTGATAAGTAACTTTCAAAATACAGAAATCATCCCTGTATAATGCATTTTGCATCATATGAGGCAAAATGCATCATATGTGGATGATTTCTGTATTTTGAAAGTTACATATCTTGAAAACTTGATTGCTGACAATCAAAACATTTTAGGACTATGTCAACAATGGACTAATGAAAAAAGTTGTGAAGTTTTCCTTTAACAAGAAAAAAAAATCCTGGAATTTTTACATCATTGATGTGCCTACCCGCTAGAAAATGGTAAATTTACTGAATTGTTATGGACTCAACACCATAAGAAAATGGTTACTGTTCAACTAACGGGTCAACTCACTTGCCGTTACACATTTTTTACAGTATCATGTGAGTGAAAGATCCCATTTGTGGAGAGAGGTTTGGAAACTGGGTTACATTGCCAATTCCGTTTGAGAACTGCTCTCTCAAACGTTCAAACTTTAATCTGTTTACATTTAGTTGTTTCCCGTGACTGAATAATGCATCTTCTCTTTAACATGCAAAAAACAAGAACTGTGGGAAGTCGGTCATTTTGAAATACAGCTCCATTGAACTTGCACTCTAACTTCTTGTCTGTATCTTACTTACTTGACCTGCTTACTCTGCCTCTATTCCCCAGTCAGTGCCAATCAGTCATTAACAGTGTTCATTCTTATAGACATTAGCCGAGCTGGATTGTGGAAAAAAAGTCACAAAGAAAAGCTTACGATTAATTCCATCTCAGGCTAAATATGTTGGTAAAGATTTATGGATTACTAATAAGCATAAACAAGCAGCAGAGCAATAACAATGATATTGTCTCTGTTTATCCACGCATTAAAACCACAAAGCTGTCTGTCGTTTGAACACTTCACACATGACTAGACGTGAAAACACTGCATGACAACTATTGTATGTGTTACCATGGAGAGAGTCTACACAGACACATCAGGCAGTGTTTCCCAACCCTAGTCCTCAAGTACCCCCAACAGTAAACAGTTGCGTTATAGCCCTTGACAAACACACCTCATTCAACTCATTGAGGGCTTGATGATTAGTTGACAAGTTGAAGTGCTGCAACCAACAGTGTACAGTATAATATTTATCATACAAAATATCTAACATGCTACTTGGTAATTCAGTATGTTCATCTCAGTATAATGGACAAGGTAAGAGCAAAGCTGTTTTGGTAGTTTCAAATAATGAATGTAGCGGATCTCCTGGAGAGCTAATGGGCATGCAGGCTTTTGTTTCAGCCCTACACAAACACATCTAATTCAGCTAATTAAGGTCTTTGATTAGCTGAGAGAGTAGGATAAAGTGTGTTGGATTAGGGCTTGATAAAAATCCTACTTGAGGGTAAATGGAATGTGTCCTCAAATTATCAGTAAGAAATAAAATCATCCAATGTTGACAATTACATTGAAATATGTCATTATTAATATTGTCAATAAGTTACATAATGCCAAGAAAGTCACCGTAATACGTATCAAAACATATAGGCCTATGGGATAGGCTACATGAGGTGTGCAACTATGATTTGAATAGGTCCAAAAAGAAAAGTATGCATTTCTTGCCTTACTGCACACAAGCTGGGCATCATTCACAAGTGATAGGCTAATATTGTCACCCATCAGACTATTCTTGATTTAATCTTGTCTTTACATATACAAAATAACGTGTGAAAATGTGCACTTGAAAATTAAATGGAGGATGCTTTTCCCGTGTGTGATGGTTGATTTGAAGGAGTCAGGCGCAGGAGGGTAAATCACAGAATACAGTGTTATGCAGAAATGGGGAAAATATACCCCGGCAATACAAAATACACGGAACTCAACCGAGCTACACTCTCCTCACAATAAACAATCACCCACAAGGAAAAGGGGGCAGAGGGAACACTTATACACATACTAATGAGGGGATATGAACCAGGTGTGTGTAATAGACAAGATGTCTCCCGAGTGGCGCAGTGGTCTAAGGCACTGCATCACAGTGCTAGCTGTGCCACTAGAGATCCTGGTTCGAATCCAGGCTCTGTCGTAGCCGGCCGCGACCGGGAGACCCATGGGGCGGCGCACAATTGGCCCAGCGTCGTCCAGGGTAGGGGAGGGAATGGCCGGCAGGGGATGTAGCTCAGTTGGTAGAGCATGGCGTTTGCAACGCCAGGGTTGTGGGTTCGATAAAATAACGTATGTGCTAACTGTAAGTCGCTCTGGATAAGAGCGTCTGCTAAATGACTAAAATGTAAAATGTAATAAAACAAATGGAATGATGAGATGTGATGTGGCAGTGGCTAGAAGGCCGGTGACGATGAACGCCGAAGCCTGCCCGAACAAGGAGAGGAGGCAGCTTCGGAGGAAGTCGTGACAGTACCCCCCCACTTGACGCGCAGCTCCAGCAGCACGCCGACACTGGCCTCGGGGACGGCCAGGAGGACGCTGAGCAGGGAGAGCCGGATGGCGACGGTGGAAATCCCACAACAGGGAAGGATCGAGGATATCCCTCACCGGGACCAAGCACCGTTCCTCCGGACCGTACCCCTCCCACTCAACGAGGTACTGAAGGCCCCCCACCTGATGCCTCGATTCCAGGATGGAACGGACGGAGTACGCCGGGGCCCCCTCGATGTCCAGAGGAGGTGGAGGGACCTCCCGCACCTCAGACTCCTTGAGCAGACCAGCCACCACCGGCCTGAGGAGAGACACATGGAACGAGGGGTTAATACGATAATCATGTGGGAGTAAGAACCTATAGGTAACCTCGTTTATCCTCCTCAGGACTTTGAACGGCCCGACAAACCGCAGGCTCGGCTTCCGGCAGGGCAGGCGGAGGGGCAGATTCCGGGTCGAGAGCCAGACCCGATCACCCGGTACGAAGACCGGGGCCTCACTGCGGTGACGGTCAGCATTGGCCTTCTGACGACACACAGCGTGTTGGAGGTGGACGTGAGCAACGTTCCACATCTCCTCCGCACGCTGAAACCAGTCATCCACCGCAGGAGCCTCGGTCTGGCTCTGGTGCCACGGTGCCAGAACCGGTTGGTAACCTAAAACACATTGGAATGGCGTTAGGTTAGTGGAGGAGTGACGGACAGAGTTCAGGGCATATTAGGCCTATGGCAAGAACACCGACCACTCCCCCGGCCGGTCCTGGCAGTAGGACCACAGGAACCTACCCACATCCTGATTTACCCGTTCCACCTGCCCGTTAGACTCGGGGTGGAAAACAGAGGTCAGGCTGACCGAGACCCCCAGACGTTCCATGAACGCCTTCCAGACCTTGGATGTGAACTGGGGACCCCGGTCAGTCACTATGTCCTCTGGTACCCCGTAGTGCCGGAAAACGTGTGTAAACAGGGCCTCCGCAGTCTGCAGGGCCGTGGGGAGACCGGGCAGAGGAAGGAGGCGGAAGGCTTTGGAAAAGCGGTCCGCAACGACCAGGATGGTGGTGTTACCTTGAGAGAGGGGAAGATCAGTAAGGAAATCAATACTCAGGTGAGATCATGGCCGTTGTGGAACTGGTAAAGGCTGTAACTTACCCGCTGGGAGGTGCCTAGGTGCCTTACTCTGGGTGCACACCGAGCAGGAGGAGACATACACCCTCACGTCCTTAGCCAAGGTAGGCCACCAGTACTTTCCGGTCAGGCAGCGCACTGTACGACCGATACCTGGGTGACCAGAGGAGGGGGACGTGTGTGCCCAGTAGATCAGACGGTCATGGACAAGAGCAGGCACGTACTGCAGCCCAGCTGGACACTGAGGTGGAGATGGCTCTTTATATCCGCGTCCATCGCCCATACTATTGGCATCACAATGCAGAAGGCCGGGAGTATGGGGGTGTTGTCTCTGGGCCTCTGCCCTGTGTCGTACAGCCGTGACAGTGTGTCTGCCTTCACGTTCTTCGTCCCCGGGATGTATGATAGAGTAAAATTAAACCAGGTGAAGAATAGGGCCCACCTGGCTTGGCGAGGGTTCAGCCTCCTCGCTGCCCGGATGTACTCCAGGTTCGGTGGTCCGTCTAGACGAGGAAAGGGTGTTTCACCCCTTCGAGCCAGTGCCTCCACATGGTCAGGGCTTGGACAACAGCCAACAGCTCCCGATCACCAACGTCGTAGTTCTGCTCCGCCGGGCTGAGCTTCTTGGAGAAGAAGGCACAGGGGCGGAGCTTGGGTGGCATGCCCGAGCGTTGAGACAGGACGGCGCCTGTCCCTACATCAGACGCATCCACCTCCACTACGAACGGTAGTGATGGATCGGGTGGGCCAGTATCGGGGCTGAGGTGAACAGACCCCTGAGGTTACTGAAGGCCCTGTCAGCCTCAGCAGACCAGCGGAGCCGGTATGGCCCACCCTTCAACAGAGATGTAATGGGAGCTGCGACCTTGCCAAATCCCCGGATAAACCTCCGATAGTAGTTGGCAAAGCCAATAAAGCGCTGCACCTCCTTTACCGTGGTTGGAGTCGGCCAATTACGCACGGCTGAAATGCGATCTCCATCCATCTCCACACCTGAGGTGGTAATGCGGTATCCGAGGAAGAAGATGGACTGTTGGAAAAACAGACACTTTTCTGCCTTGGCATAAAGGTCATTTTCCAACAGCCGGGCCAGCACTTTGCGAACCAGGGACACATGCTCGGCGCACGTAGCAGAATACACCAGAATGTCATCGATGTAGACCACTACACCGCGACCAAGCATGTCCCGAAATACCTTGTTCACAAAGGACTGGAAGACGGATGGAGCATTCATCAAACCGTAAGGCATCACCAGGTACTCATGAAGCCCCGTGGTTGTGCTGAATGCTGTCTTCCACTCGTCGCCCTCTCGGACACGCACCATGTTGTACGCACTCCAGAGATCTAATTTTGTGAAGAAGCGCGCCCCATGCATTGACTCGATCACCGAAGGAATGAGGGGGAGAGGATAACTAAATCGTATCGTCCCCTTGTTCAGTGATCGGTAATCAATGCAAGGGCGAAGACCGCCATCTTTCTTCTTCACAAAAAAAGAAACTTGAGGAGGCGGGAAAAGTAGAGGGACGTATAAACCCCTGGCACAGGGACTCGGTGACGTATGTCTCCAGAGCCTCCGTTTCGGCCTGTGACAGGGGATACACATGACTCCTGGGAGGCACAGCGTCTACCCGGAGGTTTATCGCGCAATCCCCCGCCCGATGAGGTGGTAACTTGGTCGCCTGCATTTTGGAAAACGCGTGCGCCAAATCGAGGTATTCAGGGGGAATGCGCACAGTGGAGGTACTGTCTGGACTTTCCACTGTGGTTGCACCATAGGAAACACAGAGAGACCTACCCTGACATTCTCGCGACCACCCAGTGAGAACCCTCTGCGGCCATGCAAAGGTGAGGTTGTGGAGTGCTAATCAAGGGATACCTAACACAACAGGGAAAGCAGGAGACTCAATAATACAAAAAGTGACTTGCTTGCGATGAGCCTCGTGGGTAACCATAGTGACTGGTGCTGTAACCTCCCTAACGAACCCGGACCCAAATGGTTGACTGTCAAGTGCTCTGATGGGGAGTGGAATGGATAGGGGAACCAATGTAATGCCTAGACTGTGTGAAAATAACCTGTCCATAAAGTTCCCAGCTGCGCCTGAATCGACCAGTGCCTTACACTGGGGAACTACAATGTACAGTGGGGAAAAAAAGTATTTAGTTAGCCACCAATTGTGCAAGTTCTCCCACTTAAAAGATGAGAGAGGCCTGTAATTTTCATCATAGGTACACGTCAACTATGACAGACAAAATGAGGAAAGAAAATCCAGAAAATCACATTGTAGGATTTTTAATGAATGTATTTGCAAATTATGGTGGAAAATAAGTATTTGGTCAATAACAAAAGTTTCTCAATACTTTGTTATATACCCTTTGTTGGCAATGACACATGTCAAACGTTATCTGTAAGTCTTCACAAGGTTTTCACACACTGTTGCTGGTATTTTGGCCCATTCCTCCATGCAGATCTCCTCTAGAGCAGTGATGTTTTGGGGCTGTCGCTGGGCAACACGGACTTTCAACTCCCTCCAAAGATTTTCTATGGGGTTGAGATCTGGAGACTGGCTAGGCCACTCCAGGACCTTGAAATGCTTCTTACGAAGCCACTCCTTAGTTGCCCGGGCGGTTTGTTTGGGATCATTGTCATGCTGAAAGACCCAGCCACGTTTCATATTCAATGCCCTTGCTGATGGAAGGAGGTTTTCACTCAAAATCTCACGATACATGGCCCCATTCATTCTTTCCTTTACACGGATCAGTCGTCCTGGTCCCTTTGCAGAAAAACAGCCCCAAAGCATGATGTTTCCACCCCCATGCTTCACAGTAGGTATGGTGTTCTTTGGATGCAACTCAGCATTCTTTGTCCTCCAAACACGACGAGTTGAGTTTTTACCAAAAAGTTCTATTTTGGTTTCATCTGACCATATGACATTCTCCCAATCCTCTTCTGGATCATCCAAATGCACTCTAGCAAACTTCAGACGGGCCTGGACACGTACTGGCTTAAGCAGGGGGACACGTCTGGCACTGCAGGATTTGAGTCCCTGGCGGCGTAGTGTGTTACTGATGGTAGGCTTTGTTACTTTGGTCCCAGCTCTCTGCAGGTCATTCACTAGGTCCCCCTGTGTGGTTCTGGGATTTTTGCTCACCGTTCTTGTGATCATTTTGCCCCCACGGGGTGAGATCTTGCGTGGAGCCCCAGATCGAGGGAGATTATCAGTGGTCTTGTATGTCTTCCATTTCCTAATAATTGCTCCCACAGTTGATTTCTTCAAACCAAGCTGCTTACCTATTGCAGATTCAGTCTTCCCAGCCTGGTGCAGGTCTACAATTTTGTTTCTGGTGTCCTTTGACAGCTCTTTGGTCTTGGGAGTTTGGAGTGTGACTGTTTGAGGTTGTGGACAGGTGTCTTTTATACTGATAACAAGTTCAAACAGGTGCCATTAATACAGGTAACGAGTGGAGGACAGAGGAGCCTCTTAAAGAAGAAGTTACAGGTCTGTGAGAGCCAGAAATCTTGCTTGTTTGTAGGTGACCAAATACTTATTTTCCACCATAATTTGCAAATAAATTCATTAAAAATCCTACAATGTGATTTTGTGGATTTTTTTTCTCATTTTGTCTGTCATAGTTGACGTGTACCTATGATGAAAATTACAGGCCTCTCTCATCTTTTTAAATGGGAGAACTTGCGCAATTGGTGGCTGACTAAATACTTTTTTCCCCCACTGTAATCAGGAAAGTGGATGGGTAGGGTACATTGCACAGCAGAGGGCTCTGAACGAGTGTGGGTATTCGACACCTGGGGTGACGCGAGAGTGCCCTGCCTGCCGCCTCCAGACCCAAAAAAACACTGACAACATTGTGTAGTGAAATGTCCTCTCGTGCCACCAGAGTGACACTGGCGCTGTTGTCCTCCTCTCTCCCGGATCGCCGCTCCACCCAGCTACATCAGCTTGTGATCCGAGTTGGGCGGGGTTGGAACGGGCAGGCCCCCTCCAGGACGTCCTCTGGCCTCCAGCAGATTGTCCAACCAGATGGCCGTGTCCACCAGTTGAGTGAAGGACAACATGGTGTCCCGGCAGGCTAGCTCCCTTCGGACGTCCTCCCGCAGATGGCACCGGAAGTGGTCGATGAGGGCCCTCTATTTTTAATAGAGGCCATCAATCTATTTTCTCACGCAATTGCATAGCCTATAGAAATGTTGCGCAACATGAGCTCATGGGCTCTCATGAAGTGTTTGATTCGATTTTTGATGAAATTTGCATTGAAATTAGAGTTATTAGAGGGACAATAGAGTGCTGAGTACCAGGCGGTTGGCAAGTTTGGTAGGCTACTAATGACCAGCAGCAGCATTAGAGCTTGGGGAAGCCCAATTACCATGACTAAACGGTGACGTGGAATTTGACTGCTGTCATGACTCGTGACCGCCGTTGTGGCGGTAATATGGTCACCGTAACAGCCCTAGTAATAACCAATGGATGCAAATCCATAAAATGGTTTATGTCAGTTTACTTAGCTACAGGTAACCGCCAAGATAATGGAAATACTTGAGTAAATGAGGGATACAGAGTATTTTGAAAGCATGTGCTTCCACATCCGTGTGGTTTCTGAGTTAATTAAGCAATTTACATCCCATCATGCTTTGGGTCAGGTATAAAAATACTGGCCATTATTTTGGCTACCATGGCTCACATAAGATGACAATGCCCCCATCCACAAGGCACGAGTGGTCACTGAATTGTTTGATGAGCATGAAATCGATGTAAACCATATGCCATGGCCGTCTCAGTCACCAGATGTCAACCCAATTGAAAACACTTATGAGAGATTCTGGAGCGATGCCTGAGACAGCGTTTTCCACCACCATCAACAAAACACCAAATAATGGAATGCATCATGGAAGAATGGTGTTGCAACCCTCCAATAGAGTTCCAGACACTTGTAGAAACTATGCCAAGGTGCACTGAGGCTATTCTGGCGCTCAGTGGCCCAACGCCCTTATAAGACACTGGTAACACTTTATTTGAATAGTCCATCTGTAGATGCTTTACAGAATATATACAGACTATCAGTAACATTTCAACTAACTATCTACAAACTCTAACCCTAGCCATAACCCTTATCCTAACTCTAAACTTAACCCTTACCCTAACCCTAGCCCTAACCGTAACCTTAGCAAGCAGTTGCATATCAACAGATAGTTTATTGATAGTATGACCATCTGTAGAGCATCTCCTGATGGACTATCCAGACTATCCAAATAAAGTGTGGCCAAGACACTTTATGTTGGTGTTTCCTTTATTTTGGTACATCTCTGTAACTTTTTGGCAAGACGATACCACTGTGTCACTATGCCATCATATGGCGTGGACAGCTATGCTACAATCACTTGAGCACTGAGCACTGTCTCACGACTGACACGATGTCATCCACTTGTCAAGGGAGGAGAGACGGTCATGGGTCAGATTCCCTCTCGGCTCCAAGTCTGGCGAGAATTGCACTCCTGTTATAAAGTCCAAAAAACAGTCAGTTTCTCCTCCTTTTGTATCATTAATTCTGACTTCTCCAGGGCCAGGCTTCTCAAAGTTTTAGAGGTGCAGTACTGACAGCAGCCACTACACCTGCTTTGTATGATGCATTATTTGGAGATGGCTATTAATTACATAAGGGGTTGACTTGCAAATCCTATGCAGGAGCAGCTGTCTGCATTTACATTTGACAGTTCCCAGTTCTCTATGTGTGTGTGTGTGTGTGTGTGTGTGTGTGTGTGTGTGTGTGTGTGTGTGTGTGTGTGTGTGTGTGTGTGTGTGTGTGTGTGTGTGTGTGTGTGTGTGTGTGTGTGTGTGCGTGTGCGTGTGTGTGTGTGTGTGTGTGTGTGTGTGTGTGCGTGTGTGTGAGAGAGAGAGAGCGAGACAGAGAGAGAGAGAGGGGTGAGAGAGAAAGAGAAAAAAAGGAGAGAGAAAAAGAGAGAGGGTGAAAGAGAGAGAGAGACAGAGAAAAGAGAGAGAAATAGAGAGAGAAAGTCCTCCCTGCAAATACTATTTTTTTCATCTTCAAGTGAAATATAACCTCTATTTTTCCCAACACTGAACGAGGGATGACACACTGTGCACTGGAGATTGTGCTCAATTAGAGCTTCCCCGTGAATAATGGATAATTAATTAGTATAACAGCTGACAACATTTATGTAGAACACAGAGAGAGAGACTAACCTAGTGTAAGTAGCTACTATTATCAAATAAATGCTTCATAGTGGAGAAAATACTTTATGTTTATCAATCAAAATATTGCCAGAATACTTGCCTCTAAGTATTTTCCCTTGCTGAATGATAATTTGTCCAATCCCAGTGTTATTATGTTCACTTGTTAATATGTATATTCAGTATGTTGTTTGTGTATGATTATAGGAATTCTATTATAGGACATAAATATTAATACTAGATTAAATCCTACAAGTGAATCTACAGAGATCTCCCCTATCCCAAAGGTCACAACATCTCCTCCCATGAAGTTCCTTTTACCCCCCTTCATACCTCTTGATAGCAGGGGGAATTGCATCTTCCTCATATCTTGTCTACTATTCAGCATTTTAGTTTTGAAATAATATGAGCTGTTTCATTTTCTACAGTCGTTGTCTGAGAGCTGGCCTCACTGGGGAGAAGGCTGGAAGTGGCAGGTGGACCACAGAGTCAGCCCTCAGCCCCTTTCTTTGCTGAGTCAGACAAGGACATTAGCATACAGCTGCCATTAGCCAGGCTGCAGCAGCTGCCTTTCCCTCTGTCCGCTAACAGGAAGAGCTAGCGTAGCTGCTACGCTAGTGCTAAGCTAGCTCTCATGGGCTTGACAGGGGATACAGAGGTGTCACCGGACATATGCTAAGCTTCATCCGACACGTTTTAGTAATGGCCTCAATATGCCGCGGCAACTGATGATGCACGCTTTGATTCATTTATGTTGGAAGTACTATATGTGTGTTATCGCTTAGATAGGTAGTGTGTGATGTGAAGTTTTTAGGGTTTTGATACAATCCTTACACATTGTTGCAACATTGCTATCTACATTTTTTCCCATTTATACTATAAATGTATATCAATGGAAACACGTGTGGAGTTGCCCATTTTTTAGAAGGCCAATAACTACTCAGCTTGACGCTTGTTCACTTTGAACAGATTCCCTCTTGATCCAAAACCACTCGGAGAGAACCATAGTTTCATGTTTTGTTTCAGCTGCAGCTTAATCAGAATTCTGAGGACCGGGGAGACTGATACCGGGCAGGCAGATTGCTTATCAGTCAGGATCACAGTGGACACCAACAGGTTGCTGATGCTGCTGGTTAGGCTTGTCGTGGCAAGGCCCCCGGTCGTCAAATCTGCCCTGTCTCCGTTGATATATTGATAGCATTGCATTTTTCTCCCTTTCCCTACAAGCTGAATCGTGGCCAATCCGTGGCCGCCTGTCGGACCGTCATAAAGAATGTATGACAGGTTCCCGGTGCTGTGAGGGATGGCTTCGGCGAGCCGGTGGTGGGCCCATCTGGATGGAATGACGCAGGTGCCACTTCCTTGAAATCTCAGAGTTTGGATGGCAGGTGAAAAGTTGCTCAACTGGAGAATGAATCCAGTGAAAAGTTGTTCATTATGTTCCCACTAACAGGAAAGGACAGATGCCATGAGTCCAAATAAATGTTGGAGCTTGAGGTGATCATTCTGAAAGTCGAAAACCATGGACAACTATAAATCCCTCTCAAATCCTGTTAACTTATTTAAGCCTATAGTTTTGAGAACTTTGTTTAAACGCTTAGGTTCTAGTCCCAAGAGAAAACTTCATCTCAGGGACATGATCATTACAGCATCTAGATCCACCTACAATGGTTGTCAAATTAGCTTCTTAGCCAGTCCTTAAAGTGGCAGTTACCTGACAGCTACCGAATATGCACTGCGAGATATAGACATATAGCTATATAAATGGAATAAAATAATCAAGACAGGTAGTTCCCTCCTACTCATTTCTTCTGACTGACTTGCGAGACGTCAACATGAAAACAAGCCATTACAAAATGATGCCTTTCTGTTAAAAAAGTGGACAAAAATACACAATATTTGTGATGCAATAGAACTTCAAACTGCAGGTTCCCCTCACATACAATAGTGATCCCTGGGTGGACAGACAGTCAGAAGACCAGAATCAATCTGTTTGCCAGCTCCATGACATGAAAACTAATTAAGAGAGGTACCACGGCTCAATGGAACCAGTCAGTGTTGGGTGGGCCTGGTGTCAACAATGGCTACCCTCGGTTCATTTTCCTCCATTGTTGGAGGCTTAGAAACACCTCCAGAGGGATCCCTGAAGCCAGGACGCTATTATCTGTCCAGGTATTGGGGCAATCAAACTGCTTCTTTTCCCTTTCTTGCCCTTTTTCAATTAATCTGAGATCCTAAAACTTTTTAGTTTATTCTGTACAGAATACCCCATCTGAAAAAGACTTGAACAAAGGTGCCATAGACAGTTTGGCTCACTATGGTGAAGAAAAGAAAGATGGGTTACGTCATTTTTGAGTGATAGGACAAAAAAATAGATGCCAACGGTTGAAATTGTGAAATGTCTCTGTTTGTTGGGTTGTGACAGAATGGTTGCAGTATATTCTAGGCTACTGTGTGCAACATACATGGGTTATTACAGTTTACCTATCATTATTGCTGCAAGTTTATTTCGGAAAGTCTGAGGTCATTACTCAATTAAGATTACATTTATAATACAGCACCATTATAGTAGGATTAGACAGACATAGAAACAAACACTGAGACGTGACTGTCATGTAGGTTGACATTATTCTAACACTTTTGGCCAAGCAATATAAGCGCTGTCCATTTGTTATGAACTTAATGATGAACCTCAAAGTGTGAAAGGCCTAATACAAACACAGTATTTGAAAAGGCACAAAAAACAAATAGCATGTACATCTTTGTTATGCTAATCAAAATAAAACGTGTCCTCCTTATCACATTTCCACTCTACCCAGGTGGAATTGCCAAAATAACCTCGAAAAATATAATGCTTGCAATAGTCTTTTTGGTAATGAATCTATTTTTGAATTCCTGTGCCTGACTGCATACGGACCATAGTCAGATTAATTCTGTAAATTTGTGTGTTTGGGAGAAGCATGTAGGGAGTGCAAAGATGAATGTTTATCTGGAAGGAAGCAGACAAGATAGTGTTACTCCATAACCTGTGCAGCATACACACACACACACACACACACACACACACACACACACACAGTCAAAGTTGTTTTAAGGTCAAATGGATTGTAATAGGATTCCGAGATGCACTCTACTCTTTACGCCAAGGAATCGGTAATGTGTAGAACAAAAAGAGATATGAATAATTTATTGGCCGCTGCATACATTGCGGTCATACACTTACAAGTGTACGTTTCCAAATTAGTGTGTTAAAAAGTCTCTCAGCATGTTTATGAGACTTAAATAGGACTCCTCCTGGGAGTTGTTAGCCACACAGACAGAGCCTAGGTTTTAACACAGACAAACACACAAGCATACACACACACACACACACACACGACCATAGCACAGGCATGTATGTGTATGTTTGTTCATGTGACTTTCATTTGTGCACACAAAAACTGTGTTAGCCCACTGAGAAAAGTCTTTAAGTCCCAGGTAAGGCTACGAAACATGCAAGCCTGGTACACCGAACCACCTCTATTGTAAACACATACACACAAACACACACAAGAGTTCCTATACACCGACAATAGGTACAAATACCACTGAGAATTTCTGAGTGTGAGCATGAATTCACACTGTCCATGAGTCAATAAATGAACTACAAACCTAGAACCAGAACTTAGAAAAAGTATTTGTTTACAAATTCAACTTAATAAGGGATCAGACCAGGACATCTCAAATCAAACTCCCATTGACTCCCATTGACAATGTTTCTAAACAAGGGACATGATGCACTTAACTAAGACATTTTCCTGACACCTCAAAACTATCCCACATTAAACAATTGCATTGGCCACTGTGCCTTTTGAATGCTGAGTAATGAAAAATGCATTTATTTGGCGAGATACATTTTTCATTTGATTCAACAAAACACTTTGTGGGGTGCAGAAAAGGCTACAACACATCAGCTTCTCAGTGGTGGCGGCCATATTGAGACCTACTGTTTGAAGAAGATGAACTGTAATGGGGACTTCATCTTTTTTTTAGGGGGGAGGGGGGGACATTCTATAAAAATGGGGCAGGCAGCCGAAGTCCCTTTGGTACCTATTACAGCAGGCTTGTAGCCATTAATCACGGACAAGTAAGCATTTCAGCACAGCCTCCACCCAGGGTTTCCAATACCCATTCATTAACAGTTTCCACCTCGCTCTCTTTTCGTAGCTTCTGCTCCTTCATCGCTCTCACCTGGACTCGAAGGAGTTGGTCCTTACTTGCTGACATACCTGTTTTTACCGCCTCTACTATTTACAGTGCATGGAAGGATTTTCCACTGTATCTTTTATAGCTTGGGTAACATCTTGAGCTGTGGCAGTGCTGTTGTGTTTCATTGAGGTCCTTTTATTTATTATTACTGTGTGTGTTATCATGTTGTGTGCTGTATTGAAATGCCAGAAGTAGTATATCTTTTTTATCTTGTACACTCTTAGAAAAAAAAGTGCTATCTAGAACTTATATGGGTTCCTCGGCTGTCCCCATAGGAGAACCCTTTTGGTTCAAGGTAGAACCCTTTCCACAGAGGGTTCTACGTGGAACCCAAAAGGGTTCTATCTGGAAACAAAAATGATTTTACCTGGAACCAAAAAGGGTTCTCCTACGAGGACAGCCAAAGAACCCTTTTGGAACCCTTCTAAGAGTGTAGTGTTATGAATGATCCTCCATTTCCGTATTCTATGAAGGTGGCAGAGTTGTCAGTCGGGGAGAGGCAACATCAGTCCGTGAGGATATTCTGTCATATCTATGATTGTATCAATTTGTACACTTTTTTTCTCGCATGAAAGGAGCTTGCAGTTTGTTACAAAGACATTGGTGGATGTTTCCCTCAAGGGACTATGTATGTTTCAGTACCCCCAATTAAAATGGATGATACACACAAAGCAAAATCAAATAACTTGAAGCTGTGATCACAAATTGCCACCTAAAGTTCCAAACCATCAACAACGCAGTAAAACTAACATTGAAACAGTCTTACTGTTTCAATAATTAGCACACTCATTACATTGATGAAAATACGACCGACACATAATTTTATCCCAGTTGTAGATCAATGTTGTTGTCCACACATTATCAATATTCACTGCTTACAACTTCTTATTCCTTCTGTCTGTGAGAAATAAACAACAATACATAATGTAATGTCCAGTGGGGAAATTATCACAGTTATTAATGATTTGAAAGTCAAGACCACCGGAGGACTTTCTATTATAGTTATTGACTTTTTGCTGTGTCTCATACATTTTTACATAAAAGCGCAGGAATCTGTGTGATCAGTATAGTCCAATGCAGGCTACAGTATAATAAAAATTAAAATGTTAGCTGAAACAACACATGTAGCAGTGAAACTAACAAACAGCATCAATGGAAATAATAACTCATCTTCCGATTGCTTTTCATCCTGGAATGCCAATGTACAATTTGTCATCAGGGGCTTGTCATCTATCCCATTGATAATACTTGATAAATTATGAATTCATAAATATTTTTATTTCATTCAATAGTCCATACAAAGAAAATAAAAAATAAGCCAACATCATCAAATGTTGGATAGATAGATAGATAGATAGATAGATAGATAGATAGATAGATAGATAGATAGATAGATAGATAGATAGATAGATAGATAGATAGATAGATAGATAGATAGATAGATAGATAGATAGATAGATAGATAGATAGATAGATATTTATTTGACAATGTAAAACACAATACAACCACAGATGTGGATAATGCATTTAAAATAATTGAGGATCAGTGGTGTAAAGGACTTAATAAAAAATTATTTAAAGTACTACTTAAGTAATTGTTTGGGGGTATCTGTACTTTACTTTGCTGTTTCTATTTTCGACAACTTTTACTTTTACTCCACTACATTCCTAAAGAAAATAATGTACTTTTTACTCCATACATTTTCCCTGACACCCAAAAGTACTTGTTACATTTCGAATGCTTAGCAGGACAGAAAAATGGTCCAATTCACACACATCAAGAGAACATCCCTGGTCATCCCTACTGCCTCTTATCTAGCAGACTCACTAAACACAAATGCTTCATTTGTAAATTATGGCTGAGTGTTGGCGTGTGCCCCTGGCTATCCGTAAATTTAAAAAACAAGAAAATAGTGCCGTCTGGTTTGCTTAATATAAGCAATGTAAAATTATTCATACTTTTACTTTTGATACTTAAGTATATTTTAGCAATTGGGTACTTTTCCCACCACTGTCGAGGATGTCACAAAAAAGTTTGAAAACCTTTTTCCATTGTAGTCCTCTTAAATGAATGTTTCAAAAATTAACACACAACATAGCCTACGAGGCATACTTGGGTAATACCTATGACACATAACAAAACAAAGGACGACATTTTATTTTTTAGCTTTATTTAACTAGGCAAGTCAGTTAAGAACAAATTCTTATTTACAATGACAGCCTACACCGGCCAAACCCAGACGACGCTGGGCCAATTGTGCGCCGCCCTATGGGACTCCCAATCACAGCCGGTTGTGATACAGCCTGGAATCGAACCAGGGGGTTTGTAGTGACGCCTCAAGCACTGAGATGCAGTGCCTTAGACCACTGCACCACTCGGGAGCCCAAGAGTATGACTCAGTAGATCAGGCTCCTAAACTGAATTAGACGATGGTTTGATGATGGAGGTGACAGCTAGTGGTGATGTCAGGTCATGCCAGATGATGGTGATGCAGTTGGCTTGCCGGCTCTGATGTTATCCTGGGCCTCTCTGTAGCTTGTGATGCCAGGTGATGGGATTGGCTTGCTGGCCCTGATGTCATCCTCAGCTCTGTCTCTCTGTAGCCTGGACTTCATACTCCTCCACAACTAAGGTGTATCACCCACTTGGGTGATGCCTCTGCTGCTGCTACAGCGCAAAAAAGCCCACCACATATCAGTCTATAGCAGTAGTCATCTCCACTATGAGCTCTCTGCCATTTCCATAATGCTGTCAGGTCTCATTGATCAAGATGCCACTGCTGAGATGCATCTTTTAAATGCAAAGTTTAGCCAGCTAGCTAGCTAGCCAAACCAGACGAGTCAAACATGCCATCACTCCTGCAACTCTGTGGGTAAAAACAACCAGATATATCCATAAAACAACTCAATGACTTATCAACAAAAAAAAGCTGATTAAAAAACAAACAAAAACATTGCAAATATCTACACAATTTACAGAGCTCTCTGTTTAGGCTGCCTTACAGCGCCATGGCAACCACGCAAAAAAAGGTTAGACTTATGGTCTATCTCCTTAGTTTCTATCTATTGGTGCGTTCGTAAATTCCCTCTGGCTATCTACTCTGATTTCAGAGCATTCTCGTCTGAGTGTGCCAGAGCGCAGAATAACTGATGAATTTACGACCTTTGAATATGAATGGTGTCAGTAAATGTCGGCAAAAAAAGTGATTAAATTGTTGCCAGCATTACAGTTACAGTCACGAACGCTCTAGATAACATGAAAGCAGCCTAACCAGCTCAGCTAGGGCGAGTAAAATGGTCAGAGTGAGGTGTTCTCTCATTTGAGTTATTTGAGCTAGCCAACTTTAGCCAGTTAGCTTGGGTGCTTGACTGCCGTTGTGAGGTCAGAACACTTGGATCAACCCTACTCCTCCGCCAGAGCGTCTAGTGTGCACTCTGAACGCTCCAAGAGCGAAACACTCTGAATTTATGAACAGACAATCTGACAACGCTCTGAATTTATGAACGCCCAGAGCGCACTCTAAGCGCACTTTGGCACTCCATAGTGAATTTGTTGGAATAGTTCTAGTTGTACAGTACAGTGAAAATGGAAATGACCTTATGTATTTCAAGGCCAATACTTCCTCTGAGCATAAACATGTATGCTGCCCACCGTGTGTGGTACATTAAAAGATATTTCCACAAAATATGGACAGATTGTATTACTTTAAAGTGTGCATTTCCTACAGTAAGTGTCTACAAAGAGTGTCATCCTAAACTCTTTCATCAGTTGATGAAAATCATAATTTACATCAGGAATGACTCCGTATTGCCCCTTTCCTCGCTTTGTCAAATATAATCTAACACCTCTTCCATATAATCAATTATTTTACTGTTATTTTAGCCATTTTTTGTGTTATGTTTTTTTATTCATCTCTTTTATTGACTTCTGTTTTTTATCTACTTCATTTTATTGATTTACTGTAAAGTGTGTTGTGATTTTGAATGCACTTTAAATAAAGTTTGATTTGATTTGTTTATTTCCAAAGCATCACTGAGTTGATCAGGAAATATTACATTTCTCTTAAAATGTGTTATTACCAAATCAGTCAGATTTGTATCTCTATTGAAGAACTGTGTCAATCAACATTGAGAGAGATGACATCATGGCCCTGAAACTTTCAACCACCAATTAATATAGTCGTATTAATTAGTGCACACCGTAGCAAAATGTTTTGCAAAAGAAAACAAGCATTTCTTATTAGTTTCCATTTTGCTCCTAGTGAATACGACCAAGGTAAAGAGTGTTAACCTCGTTAGCTGACTGATTAAGTGAATATGTGTCATGCCCTCCAATTGCCAATCTCCACGAGTCGGGGGAAGGAACAAACTCCCATCATAATGTAATTTGGCTACAATTACTGTGAGCCACCCTCCTTCCCTCCCATGTCAGCCTAACCTCAAAGACTAGTCATAACATAGTAAGTGTCAATCTGTGACACTCAAATTAGTATATGTTACGTTTGGAATGGTTACATAAGACAGAAGGTTACTTAAGCAAAAAAGGAGGAAGGTTGGGCAGGGAGGATGGGTGAGCGTATAATGTGGACGTCTAGCAACCCAAAGGTTGAGTGTTCGAATCACATCCTGGACAACTTTAGCATTTTAGCTAATTAGCAACTACTTGCTACTTTGCAACTTCTTAGCATGTATGATGACCCTTAACCTAACCTTAACCCCTAACCCTAACCCCTAGCAAAAGTGATCCAACTAGACACCTAGCTAACATTAGCCACAACAAAGTGGAATTCGTAACATATTGTACGAAATGGATGATGCACATCCACAAATTAATTCATACTATATGAAATGTAACATATCATACTACACTGAACAAGAAATGTAAATGCAACATGCAACAATTTCAAAGATTTTACTGAGTTACAGTTCATATGAGGAAATCAGTCAATTGAAATAAATAAATTAGGCCCTGATCTATGGATTTCACATGACTGGGAATACAGATATGCATCTGTTGGTCACAGATACCATTTAAAAAAAGTAGGGGCATGGATCAGAAATCCAGTCAGTATCTGGTGTGACCACTATTTGCCTCATGCAGCACGACACATCTCCTTCGCATTGAGTTGATCAGGCTGTTGATTGTGGCCTGTTGTCCCACTCCTCTTGAATGGCTGCGCAAAGTTGCTGGAACACATCGATCCAGAGCATCCCAAACATGCTCAATGGGTGACATGTCTGGTGAGTATGCAGGCCATGGAAGAACTGGGACATTTTCAGCTTCCAGGAATTGTTTCACATTATTTTTTTATTTTTTTTTAGTCATTTAGCAGATACTCTTATCCAATGCGACTTACAGTAGTAGTGAGTGGATACATTCTCATACTTCTCCCCGTACTGGTCCCCTGTGGGAGTCAAACCCACAACCCTGGCATTGCAAGCACCATGCTCTACCAACTGAGCCACATCCTTGCAACATGGGGCTGAACATTATCATGCTGAAACATGAGGTGATGACAGAGGATGAACGGTACGACAATGGGCTTCAGGATATCATCACGTATCTCTGTGCATTCAAATTGCCATCACAAAAATGCAATTGTGTTCAACGAGCACGCAGATGAGCTTCCCTGAGACGGTTTCTGACAGTTTGTGTAGAAATTCTTCAGTTGTGCAAACCCACAGTTTCATCAGCTGTCCGGGTGGCTGGTCTCAGAAGATCCCACAGGTGAAGAAGCCAGATGTGGAGGTCTTGGGCTAGCGTGGTTATACGTGGTCTGCGGTTGTGAGGCCAGTTGGACGTACTGCCAAATTCTCTAAAACGACGTTGGTGGCGGATTATGGTAGAGAAATTATCATTAAATTATCTGGCAACAGAGCTGGTGGACATTGCTGCAGTCAGCATGCCAATTGCATGCTCCCTCCAAACTTGAGACATCTGTGGAATTGTGTTATGTGACAAAATTGCACATTTTAGAGTGGCCTTTTATTGTCCCCAGCACAAGGTGCACCTGTGTAATGATCATGCTGTTTAATCAACTTCTTGATATGCCACACCTGTCAGGTGGATGGATTATCTTGGCAAAGGAGAAGTGCTTACTAACAGGAATATAAACACATTTGTGCACAACATTTGAGAGAAATACATTTTTTGTGCATATGGAACATTTCTGGGATCTTTTATTTCAGCTCATGAAACATGGGACCAACACTTAACATGTTGCGTTTATATTTTTGTTCAGTGCTATCCATGAGTCCAGGTTGCCCATGCAGCCCCTCCGCTGAACTGCTGATCTGCAGAATTGCCGGGAGATCCCTCTTTTTCCCCTTTCTTTGTGTCACCAAGGACATTAAATGTGGGAGTTAGATTTCCCCTGGCAGCAGTCTAAACAAAATTATTGCTAATCATTTGTCGTCCTGGTGCCTCGGAATGCTCTGAGAGAAAGTCCATATTGATTAAGAATGAGAGGCAGAGCAGTCCTCCCTCCTAACTGATGCAAATGAGCGACCAGGCCCAGTGTTTGGAGGATGGAAGGGTGGGCCAATACCGGGTCAACCAGGGACAGTGGATGTAGTTTTAGTCAGTTAAGAATGATTTGATGATGTTACATAGTGGTCGGGCAAGTTCATTCAAGTTAATTCAACCATAATCCTAACCATTGTAGTCAGAGGAGGGTTTGATTAGTTATTTTTGATTTGTCCCCATCAGGGATAGTATATCTGCGCCACAGAGGGTAGTGCGTACGGCCCAGTACATCACTGGGGCCAAGCTTCCTGCCATCCAGGACCTCTATACCAGGCGGTGACAGAGGAAGGCCCTAAGAATTGTCAAAGACTCCAGCCACCCTAGTCATAGACTGTTCTCTCTGCTCCCGCACGGCAAGCGGTACCGGAGCGCCAAGTCTAGGTCCAAAAGGCTTCTTAACAGCTTCTACCCCCAAGCCATAAGACTCCTGAACATCTAATCAAATTGCTACCCGGACTATTTGCATTGTGTACCCCACACCCCCCACCTTTACGCTGCTGCTACTCTCTGTTTACTATCTATGCATAGTCACTTTAACTATACCTACATGTACATATTACCGCAATTACCTTGACTAACCGGTGCCCCCGCACATTGACTCTGTACCGGTACCCTCTGTATATAGCCTCGCTACTGTTATGTTTACTGTTATTTTACTGCTTTTATTTTTTACTTATCTATTGTTTACTTAACACTTATTTCTCTTAAAACTGCATTGTTGGTTAGATCTTGTAAGTAAGCATTTCACTGTAAGGTCTACACCTGTTGTATTCTGCACACGTGACAAATACAATTTGATTTGATTTGATATGTGGGGGCAGCTTATCTGTATGGAGAATAGAGTGTTTGTTGTTGCCTTGATTGCAAGTCTATGTTTCTTTTCAGTTACTTCTAACTGAATTTATGACATCAGTGGTCCTCTGTAGCTCAGCTGGTAGAGCACGGCGCTTGTAACGCCAAGGTAGTGGGTTCGATCCCCGGGACCACCCATACACAAAAATGTATGCCCGCATGACTGTAAATCGCTTTGGATAAAAGCGTCTGCTAAATGGCATATTATTATTATTTTCTTCCAACTTCATTACGATTCAACCACTAATTAATAACCTACTAGAAACAACAATTTTGCTTGATTCCATGCTATTTTGCATAATACTCCTTTATGAAAATAAATCCCTTTCTTTAGAATATATCTGTGGGCGCTTTTTGTTTCACTGGTTTGGAGTTTGTCACAGTTGACGTATCACGTATGATTAAGAAATCGAAGGTAAATACCCCTGTGGCCACATTGAGAATAGGAGAATGGCACAGTCATTACTCATCCCAAGGATACCATACTGCGGGTGCAGGAGTTATGCTTGGTCTTGGCTGCTTGTTGCTATCAGAACAGAAGCTAATAGCACTTGCCAATTCCTTCATAAATATAAAATAGGCCTGCATCATATTTGGAAATTGGGCTTTATGAAGACGTTAAAGTGCCGCCGGAGTTGATGCATTGTTAAAGACTGTCAGGAACCGCTGGCAGCCATTTTGAAACACAGACCCAAGCGTAATGTTTGGGATTCGCGCTGGCTTTCAAGATGGCTGCCAAACCTTTTTTTTATTAATCTGGTTTCACCATAATGGATATTGTCCAATTAATTTTTATAAAACAATTTGCAGGAACCTTGTTGGACACCTTGTTGTATAGCTAATCAATGTCGCTATGATTGTAAACATGAAGTACTACACATCACTTCAATAGAACCAAACTAAAATCACATTATGATACTAACATTTACTGCAGAGTGATAATATATATATATATATTATCCACAATAATGATGCATGTCTTCCTTCTGCATGCCTGCGGCTGTTACAACTCATCAAGTCAGCTGTTAGACTCAAGAGGTCCCACCCACTGGTGCAAACTCAATGCCCCCATCTAACTGCAGCCTAAAGTTTTAGAAGAATGAAGTCAACATCAAGCTAAATGGAAAGTGCAATCGAGCTGTATGGTCTTTTTTCAATAAGCTAATATATGCACATAGTGCAAAGGATTTGTGTCAAAGTCTAAATATAGGAAATTGTTTGTGCTGCAGTGTTTTAATCTAATGCCATCCATTTCAGCACTAATGATATAACAATGACTCAAATCAGATCAAATGTTATTTGACACGTGCCAAATTCAACAGGTGTAGAGTTTACCTTGAAATGCTTGCCCTTCCCAACGATGAAGAGTAAAACTTTTTTTTTTTTTTTATGGTAACACAAGAGGAATAAAATACACAAGAATGAAGCTATACTGAACAAAAATATAAACGCAACATGTAAAGTGTTGGTCCCATGTTTCATGAGCTGAAATTAAAGATCCCAGAAATGTTCCATACGCACAAAAAGCGTATTTCTCTAAAATGTTTCACATCCCTGTAAGTGAGCATTTTTCCTTTGCCAAGATAATCCATCCACCTGACAGGTGTGGCATATCAAGAAGTTGATTAAACAGCATGATCATTACACAGGTGCACCTTGTGCTGGGGACAAAAAAGGCCACTCTAAAATGTGCAGTTTTGTCACACACCACAATGCTACAGCGTGCAATTGGCATGCTGACTGTTGGAATGTCCACCTGCGCTGTTGCCAGAGAATGTAATGTTAATTTCTCTACCATAAGCAGCCACCAACGTTGTTTTAGAGAATTTGGCAGTACGTCCAACCTTCCTCAAAACCGCAGATCACTTGTAACCACGCCAGCCCAGGACCTACACATCTGGCTTCTTCACCAGCAGGATCGTCTGAGGGGGTGGATTGGGGGGGATTTCTGTCTGTAATAAAGACCTTTTGTAGGGAAAAGCTTATTCTGATTGTCTGGGCCTGGCTCCCCAGTGGGTAGGCCTGGCTCCCAAGTGGGTGGGCCTTTGCCCTCCCAGGCCCACCCATGTGAAATCCATAAATTAGGGTCTAATGAATGTATTTCAATTGACTGATTTCCTTCTATGAACTGTAATTCAGTAAAATCTTTGAAATTGTTGCATGTTGCGTTAATATTTTTGTTCAGTATATATACAGGGAGTACCAGTACCAGTACCATATCACTATGCAGGGTACAAGGTATTTTAGGTAGATACTGGATGTACATAAAGGCAGTGTAAAGTGACAAATGCAGTTTGTATTTTTGAAACTCATTCAAAATGGAGTGCATTCTGTCCAAAACAGATCTGATGAGACAGTTAGTGTTGACTTAACTCTCTATTGTACTTAATTGGACATATGTAGTGCATTAATAATATAAAGCTTCACACATAATGGGAAAGTAAATTTATGCACTATCTGTCATGTTACAATTGCTGTCATTTTAGAATTATCATCACATTGTATCATATTAAAAGGTGCAAGCTAAATAGGAATAAAACATTGCCTTTATTTGAAAATAAAAAATGCTAGACAATGCTAATGTTGACATTTACCTTGAATAGTGATAACCTAACAATGAACAAATAGTTATTTGGACCTTGTAGCCTTTGGCTTCTAATTGGTCAGCTACTATTTTCTATCAGGTCAGTGGATTATTTGTAGCTCTGAAACCCCCACATTCCAATTCTAATGTTATTATCCTAAGAAATGAGACTGCAAAACACAGTTTTCCTCCTGTACAGATAAAGAGTGCTTAATACCTTTGTTGTGTCACTTCAGAAAATTACCCGGCTGCCTATTTGTCTCCTGCTGTGTGTTTTGTCGTGGGTATTTCTCTGGATGGGGCTCAGTATCTCTCAGTCTACAATTAATCACACTGTGAGTAGTGTGCTATCAAGATGTGTTCTACTTGTAACCCTCTTCAGTCCAGAAGATAATGTAGGCATGTGTGAACAAGTTGAGTTCAATAGTTAAGGAAATGCAAAGCCATTTATGTTGTGCTATTAGATGTCCTGCATAGGAAAATGAGTTAATGAAATACCTCTGAGAAAATTGCTACACATTTGACAACCCCCAACTGGCTAACTGTGGTCATACAACTCCCACATAGATCCATGGACTAATCACTCTTAGAAAAAAAGGTGCTATCTAGAACCTAAAAGGGTTATTCGGCTGTCCCTATAGGAGAACCCTTTGAAGAACCATTTTTGGTTCCAGCTAAAACCCTTTTGGTTCCAGTTAGAATCCTTTTTAGTTCCTTGTAGAACCCTTTACACAGACGGGTTCTACATGGAACCCAAAATAGTTCTACCTGGAACAAAAAAGGGTTCTACCTGGAACCAAAAAAGGGTTCTCCTATGGGGACAGCCGAGGAACCCTTTTGGAGCCCTTTTTCTAAGTGTCGGGACACTATTCCCTGTAATGTATTGTATAGAATGCATAGTACACACAATAAATACCCCTTATTCAAATGACATCATATTTTAGTCATTGTGGCTCTAATCACATGATATGCTTCAATAGCAAACACATTGTGATTCTTATTCCTGTCAGAGGATATCAACATGATTTTGGGCACTTGAACATTTTGGGAGTCTGATGAATTGCCAATTACATAGATCATGTCATTCAAACAAATAATGACTGGCACTCTCAGTCACAAGTTATTTTGTCAAACACTTTCGAATGCACTTTCTGTCATTGATTGGATAATTAAGGAAATGCATTTGGCCCACTTATTTGCAAAACTTTCTCACTTTCCCACATCCAAACAAACTGACAATGCACACATTATGGTATGTTCACATCCTCCAAAATGACCAATCAGAACAACTATTTTCGATTTAATGAACAGAAATAAAACCAATTTGACATTTAGGATGAGTCTAGCATGACAATTCCATGACAGTATCACTTTATGCCCATGTTGCTGATGACAAGTGGAAAATACCCCATGGGGCCAAACAATGTTGTGCATCACTGAGCTGTAACATCTAATTATCAGGGAACTCTAAACCGTATTGGAATTTGTCAGCTCTTTGGAAAGTGCAATGTTTCTACCTTTCCCACAAACCAACACATAATATCCTCACCTCTCTCAGGAAGCAAATCAAATCAAATCAAAATTGTATTTGCCACATGCGCCGAATACAACAGGTGTAGACATTACAGTGAAATGCTCAGTTAAAAGCCCTTAACCAACAATGCATTTTTTTTATTTATAAAAAAGTAAAATAAAAAAAGTGTTAAGTAAAAAAATTTAAGCAAATAACTAAAGAGCAGCAGTAAAATAAAATAACAGTAGGGAGGATATATACAGGGGGTACCGGTGCAGAGTCAATGTGCGGGGGCACCGGCTAGTCGAGGTAATTTAGGTAATATGTACATGTGGGTAGAGTTAAAGTAACTATGCATAAATAATAAACAGAGTAGCAGCAGTGTAAAAGAGGGGGAATGGGTGGGGGTGGGGGGGCAGTGCAAATAGTCCGGGTAGCCATGATTAGCTGTTCAGGAGTCTTATGGCTTGGGGGTAGAAGCTGTTGAGAAGCCTTTTAGACCTAGACTTGGCGCTCCGGTACCGCTTGCCGTGCAGTAGCAGAGAGAACAGTCTATGACTAGGGTGGCTGGAGACTTTGACAATTTTGAGTGCCTTCCTCTGACACCGCCTGGTATAGAGGTCCTGGATGGCAGGAAGCTTGGCCCCAGTGTTGTACTGGGCCGTACACACTACCCTCTGTAGTGCCTTGTGGTCGGAGGCCGAGCAGTTGCCATACCAGGCAGTGATGCAACCAGTCAGGATGCTCTCGATGGTGCGGCTGTAGAACTTTTTGAGGATCTGAGGACCCATGCCAAATCTTTTCAGTCTCCTGAGGGGGAATAGGCTTTGCCGTGCCCTCTTCACGACTGTCTTGGTGTGTTTGGACCATGATAGTTAGTTGGTGATGTGGACACCAAGGAACTTGAAGCTCTCAACCTGTTCCACTACAGCCCCGTCGATGAGAATGGGGGCGTGCTCAGTCCTCTTTTTTTTCCCTGTAGTCTACAATCATCTCCTTTGTCTTGATCACGTTGAGGGAGAGGTTGTTATACTGGCACCACACGACCAGGTCTCTGACCTCCTCCCTATAGGCTGTCTCATCGTTGTCGGTGATCAGGCCTACCACTGTTGTGTTGTCGGCAAACTTAATGATGGTGTTGGAGTCGTGCCTGGCCATGCAGTCATGGGTGAACAGGGAGTACAGGCGGGGACTGAGCACGCACCCCTGAAGGGCCCCCGTGTTGAGGATCAGCGTGGCAGATGTGTTGTTACCTACCCTTACCACCCGGGGGCGGCCCATCAGGAAGTCCAGGATTCAGTTGCAGAGGGAGGTGTTTAGTCCCAGGATCCTTAGCTTAGTGATAATGGTGTTGATGTGAGCCATGACCAGCCTTTCAAAGCACTTCATGGCTACAGACGTGAGTGCTACGGGTCGGTAGTCATTTAGGCAGGTTATCTTAGTGTCCTTGGGCACAGGGACTGTGGTAGTCTTCTTGAAACATGTTGGTATTACAGACTCAGTCAGAGACATGTTGAAAATGTCAGTGAAGACACTTGCCAGTTGGTCAGCACATGCTCAGAGTACATGTCCTGGTAATCCGTCTGGCCCTGCGGCCTTGTGAATGTTGACCTGCTTAAAAGTCTTACTCACATCGGCTATGGAGAGCGTGATCACATAGTCATCCGGAACAGCTGGTGCTCTCATGCATGCTTCAGTGTTGCTTGCCTCGAAGCGAGCATAGAAGTGATTTAGCTCGTCTGGTAGGCTTGTGTCACTGGGCAGCTCGTGGCTGTGCTTCCCTTTGTAGTCTGTAATAGTTTACAAGCCCTGCCACATCCGATGAACGTCAGAGCCGGTGTAGTACGGTTCAATCTTAGTCCTGTATTGACTCTTTGCCTGTTTGATGGTTCGTCGGAGGGCATAGCGGGATTTCTTAGCATCTGCGTCATCTGACCACTTTTTTATTAACCGAGTCACTGGTGCTTCCTGCTTTAGTTTTTGCTTATAAGCAGGAATCAGGAGGATAGAGTTATGGTCAGATTTGCCAAATGGAGGGCGCGGGAGAGCTTTGTATGCGTCTCTGTGTGTGGAGTAAAGGTGGTCTAGAGTTTTTTTCCTCTGGCTGCACATTTAACATGCTGGTAGAAATTAGGTAGAACGGATTTAAGTTTCCCTGCATTAAAGTCCCCGGCCACTAGGAGCGCTGCCTCTGGATGAGCGTTTTCCTGTTTACTTATGGCCTTATACAGCTCATTGAGTGCAATCTTAATGCCAGCATCTGTTTGTGGTGGTAGATAGACAGCTACAAAAAATATAGATGAAAAGTATCTTGGTAAATAGTGTGGTCTACAGCTTATCATGAGATACTCTACCTCAGGCGAGCAAAACCTCGAGACTTCCTTAGTATTAGATTTTATGCACCAACTGTTGTTTACAAATATACACAGACCGCCACCCCTTGTCTTACCGGAGTTAGCCGTTCTATCCTGCCGATGTAGCGTATATCCCGTCAGCTGTATGTTGTCCATGTCGTCGTTCAGCCACGACTTGGTGAAACATAAGATATTACAGTTTTTAATGTCCCGTTGGTAGGATAACCTTAGGTCGTCTAATTTATTTTCAAATGATTGAACATTGGCTAATAGGATTGATGGAAGAGGCAGTTTACTCACTCGCCTTCGGATCCTTACAAGGCACCCCGACCTACGTCCACGATATCTCCATCTCTTTCTCATGCGAATGATGGGGATTTGGGCCTTGTCGGGTGTCTGTAGGATATCCTTCGCGTCCGACTCATTGAAGAAAAAATCTTCGTCCAATACGAGGTGAGTAATCACTGTCCTGATATCCAGAAGGTATTTTTGGTCATAACAGACTGTGGCAGAAATATTATGTACAGAATAAATGACAAATAATGCAAAAAAACAGACATAATAGTACAATTGGTTAGAGGGCTGTAAAACGGCAGCCATCTTCTCCGGCGCCACTTCAAAACATCCGTTCACCCTCTGAACGGCACACATACACAATCCCCAAATACCTCTTCTCTATTGTGAACGGAAGAGGAAATCTAGATAATAGGGAATTATTTTATGAAACACAATTTTGCGCAATTCAAGTCGCTCACGTGTATTGTGTTAATTTGTGCTCTCTCTATTTAGCTAAAATAAGTCCAATGCATACAATAAAAAGAAAATCTAAACAGAAAGACTGGGCCATTTGCAAATGTTTTTAAATGAGCAATCAAACTAAAGGCAAACTGTACACTAAAACAACACCAAAAACTGCCTCACAGCAGCACAATGCAAGTGACTGACTAATGTAAGCATGGTGACCTCATCTCAGTTTGCTGCTCTACCAGTTTTACTGGTAAACGAACACTCATCATTAAAATATGTTTGGCTTTAATTAAGGCCAATTACACTAAGAGTACAAAACTTTAAGAACACCTTCCTACTATTGAGTTGCACCCCCTTTTGCCCTCAGAACAGCCTCAATTCATCAGGGCATGGACACTACAAGGTGTCTAAAGCTTTCCACAGGGATGCTGGCCCATGTTAAATCCAATGCTTCCCACAGTTGTGTCAAGTTGGCTGGATGTCCTTTTGGGTGATGGACCATTCTTTTGTATTTCACCCCCTTTTCCTCCCCAATTGCATTCCAACTGATGACTTAAGTTGGATTGCAAGTAAAGCCCTCCCAGCCAAACCCTCCCCTAACGACGCTGGGCCAATTGTGCACGGCCCTATGGGACTCCCGGTCACGGCCAGTTGTGACACAGCTTGGGATCGAACCCAGGTCTGTTGTGACGCCTCAAGCACTGCGACGCAGTGCCTTAGACCGCGACGCAGTGCCTTAGACCGCGACGCAGTGCCTTAGACCGCGACGCAGTGCCTTCAACCGCGACGCAGTGCCTTAGACCAAGACGCAGTGCCTTAGACCGCGACGCAGTGCCTTAGACCAAGACGCGGTGCCTTAGACCGCGACGCAATGCCTTCGACCGCGACGCAGTGCCTTAGACCATGACACAGTGCCTTAGACCGCTGCGCCACTCGGGAGGCCAATGGACCATTGTTGATACACACAGGAAACCTGACACACTCAAACTGATGTGCATGGCACCTACTACCATACCCCATTCAATGGCACTCGATGGGACATTTCGAAATTTTTCAGCTTCATATTCATCATCTCTAGCACCACCCCAACATCAACCTATGTGAAAATGGCGCATTTCTATGTTTTGTAGTAAAAAATATAGTTTTCAATGACATCATCGGTGTGCATCTTGAGATTTTAACCAATTATGAGTAGGCATTGCCTACTAATTGCCTCCTAATTGCTTGATGATGTCATTGGAAACACTTATCTTCTGACTTGACATGACCACCATTTTCATCTATTTATTTTTACAGAGCATGTAGCTACGAATATAAACGTATAATCGTCATAGCCTTTTTTTTTCTCGTAAAAGCACATACTGTAGATGTGTATGAAATGGTAAGCAAAAACGTTGAATTTGGTCATATGCGGAAATGTGTGTGTAATGTCAGTATTCTAGTCAAGGAAGCATCATGCAAAATATATGGTCACACTACACTTACCAAGACCATTTCCAAATAAGGTGTGCTGTCACCTTCTTTTAAAGCAAGCCTTGAGATGGTACCACCCAGCACATCTAGAAGGGAGTGTATTTCATACCGAACCCCTCCCTTGAGATTACATAGAGGCACGTTTACATCACAATTTCATAGTTGAGCCGCTAGCGGCAAAAATAGCTATATTTACTACTAAAAGACCAAAATACATAACTTTTGCAAAGAACTGTCCAAATGAAGACCAGAATTGACGTGTTTCACTATAACTAATCCTAAAACATTGGGTTTTCAATTATTTATTGTTTTACTCTTTCAGCTTGAAATCTTAAAAGGGATTCCTGTGCATGCACAAATAAAGTTAGTCATTTACAAATGAAACCATGTTAATAATTATCGTTATAGTCTATTTGTTAGAGTGCATGCTTTATTTGAGCTATCATAAAACATTTGTTGTCATCTGGAATGTTTCTAAAATGTCAACAGAAGGCAAACCTTAGAATTGCATAATTACATGTAGCCTGAATACAGGACAATTGTTTTTTGTGAGCATGGATTTATTTATATTACAGGATATTGGATGACTGTCATTCACCCAGCTCAATGTAACGTCAATAGGTTTCGGCTACAACATGATACTCGAATTTACCCTACACCCATCGAGGTTGCTACAACCTAGCCTACGAATGAACGTTTACAACATAGGTGCACAAAGTGACAGACAGTGACACATTCAATATGGCCTTGCACATTCTTGCCTTCATATAGTTGATCTAGTGTGTAATCATTGGTCCAAACAGTTGCAAACAAGAGTTTCTATTGGACAAATTCAGGTTTGTTTATCCCCGTTTTTATTTTATTTTTTTATTTTACCTTTATTTAACCAGTTAGGCCAGTTGAGAACAAGTTCTCATTTACAACTGCGACCTGGCTAAGATAAAGCAAAGCAGTGCGATAAAAACAACAACAACAACACAGAGTTACATATGGAATAAACAAAACCTACAGTCAATAACACAATAGAAAATCTATATACAGTGTGTGCAAATTTAGTAAGTGAGCATGGATGTATTTATATTACAGGATATATATTACACATTAAGTCGTTTTGTTCCGTTTGCTTCGGTTAAATAAATGTTTTTCAACAGAATCGGCGGAATGAATACACCCCTGATCACCCACACACACAGTTCACTTTCATAGCAGCCACATACAAACAGCATGATCACTTTGCTCGTTGTATAATTTCTTCTCACATCTACGCTCTCTCCTCCTCTCACCTTTCCCCTTCGCTTGTGGACTTCAATGCACAACACAACAGCTGTCTGTGACAAGGCGAAAAAACCTTTCCAATCCAAACATTCATAACATAGCCGCTAACCGCTACACACAGCCTACATCATTGTCACCATATTAGCTAACGTCAAAGTCAACATAGCTACTAGAACTAACGCATTAGTAAACCCGCTACAATCATGCAGTACAGTGTACAGCAAGCAGTTTAGCAGTTACAAAAGCTTACCTTGACTTGGAATAGTTCCAGTGTTGGATAGCCTTAGCCAGCTAGCTAACATAGCACCCCTCACTGTTTGAGCTGGGTGTTTGAGTAGGCTAAATTAGCTATCGTATTAGCTAGCTAAGTAAATAAAAGTGAAAGTGGAAAAAAAAATACAACGAAATATAGCGCTCTCTTTCGCTCTAGCTTCTCCTTCATTTTTGAAGTCGTCATAATTACTGTATAAGTCTATGGAAGGGGGAGAGAACCATGAGCCTCTTAGGTTTTGTATTGAAGTCAATGTACCCAGAGGAGGACAGAAACTAGCTGTCCTCCGGCTACACCATGGTGCTACCCCAGAGAGTGCTGTTGAGGTTACTGTAGACCTTGATTGCAAAACAGCATGTTTTAATAAAGTATTTGGTGATGTGAATATATTTATTATAGTTTTATTTTAATGCTTCACAATTTAAATTTTTATGAAATTCACTGAGGAGGATGGTCCTCCCCTTCCTACTCTGAGGACCCTCCACTGCCTGAATAGTATACAGGGCCAGTCACCCTAATAGGTTGTTTATCCTCTCCAAAGTAATAATGAAAATGGCAGTATTTTCAAAACTATAGTTTTTTTGGGTTTAGCCAAGCCTTTCGTTCGAAATGGAGACTTACAAATGGAGACTTACAAACTCACAGAGTTTGACTTATAGGTTCAGGCTCCCCAAAAAGCTTTTCCATTTCCAGAAACATCCATAACGCGTCTTATTTGCTTTATTTCTCCAACATGCCAATATTTAGAAGTCCTCTTTTTGGGGTATATACTTCCCCCCAAGAGGTACTATAGACACACACATCGAACATTTACAAATACTTATTTTCCACCATAATTTGCAAATAAATTCATTAGAAATCCTACAATGGGATTTTCTGGATTTTTTTTCCTCAATTTGTCTGTCATAGTTGACGTGTACCTATGATGAAAATTACAGGCCTCTCTCATCTTTTTAAGTGGGAGAACTTGCACAATTGGTGGCTGACTAAATACTTTTTTTCCCCACTGTAATTGATGGCTTTGTTTTTCCATTCTGTGAGACATTTAGTGTGCAAACGTCACATCCAAAGACAGATGAGTCCCTTCCGGGACTAGATATGATAAGTGGGAAAACTCCTCTCATCCACCCAACCATCTAGCTACCTCACCACTACTTCACAGCTCTATATACTGAATAAAGTGCAGCTGTAGGCAGAGCGGACACAGAGCAGAGCAGCATAGACCAATTTACACCCATGACGTTTTGACATGTAGTGTCAAAGTATACCCTCAGTGGTGACTCATCTGGAGGTTTGAGTGTTGTACTGACTGAGCACACTCAAATGATGTGCACATACTGTATGTTTGAATATTATCATCAAACACATACTGCAGGCCTTTCACAGTGCTCTTGAGCGCATTATATCTAGCAGTGTTGCCACAGCCCCCCAGTTCTTGATGCACACATTAGGGATAATCAACAAGAGGCTATGCGTTCTAAGGAAAATAATAAACGACGTGGAAGATGTTGCATTATTTTCCAGCGAACAGGTGGAGTGCCACAAGTTGATAATCCCTTTTATACCATGGCAATAATTTAACACATTTGCCACTTAAAATGTGTTCATTTGCATCTAGAAATGTGTTCAACATCTGCTGCAGTAGCTAGCAAGCTTACTAGATAGAGACAGTAATTGCCTTGGTAACCAAACAGACAGACTTGCTAGTTTAGCTAACCAAACCATAGCTTGCTATTATGAAAATCGAATTCAACACTGCCAATAATGTTTTTAATTTGACTTTCACTAAAGCAGCTTAAATAAAGAAAATGTAAGAATGAACTATAGCCATTGAATTCTACCGTGCAAATATACCGTGCGTTATAGGGAAATAATGCAGTCTCTACAATGCCCTTCAAGCCAGTCAGAAACGAGTATTCAACAATGCCATGGTATAACTTAGTATAACTATCCTTCAAAAATGAGATCTGGTATTTTGTCTCTCATTCATGATGGTTGCGGCCATTGTCCAAATTCGTAAGTGATGCCATTCAAGTTCATTACAAAAACATTCTCGCAAATTCAACGTACAATTATGAATTTATGTGCAATTTTCCTAAACTAAACCAAACTAATGACATGGTTTTATTGGCAGAGTGAGGCTCCTATTATTCTGGTTCTGGTATATGACACTTCTAGGTTGTGTCCCAGAAGAGAACCTTTGTGGAAACTGGGTCAAATCTTGAAATCTGCTGTGGAATGGAGAACAGGAGAGCCTAAAAAGGAGGGTTGATGTTCTGAAAAGGTGTTATAACATAACATCTTCTGGGGCAGAGTATATCTGAAATGTGGACACTTAATGAGAGTGAACATCAATAAACCAGGAAAAAGCCTATTTTCTAAATACAGGCCTACTGAAGAGCTTTTATATTTATTTTTTAACCATGCACCCCAAATCAAATTTGCCAAATACAACAGGTGTAGACTTTACCGTGAAATGTTTACTTACGAGCCCTTTCTCAACAACGCAGAGTTAAAAAGTAAGAAAAATAGCAAAGAAACACAGTGCATTCGGGAAGTATCCAGACCCCTTGACTTTTTCCACATTTTGTTACTTTACAGCGTTATTCTAAAATTGATTAAATTGTTTGTTTTCCTCATCAATCTACACACAATACCCGATAATGACAAAGCAAAAAACGTTTTTTAGACATTTTTGCAAATGTATTAAATATAAAAAATGGAAATACTACACTTACATAAGTATTCAGACCCTTTGCTCAGTACTTTGTTGAAGCACCTCTGGCAGGGATTACAGCCTTGAGTCTTCTTGGGTATGACGCTACAAGCTTGGCACACCTGTATTTAGGGAGTTTCTCCCATTCCTCTCTGCAAATCCTCTCAAACTCTGTCAGGTTGGATGGGGAGCGTTGCTGCACAGCTATTTTCAGGTCTCTCCAGAGATGTTCGATTGGGTTCAAGTCCGGGCTCTGGCTGGGCCACTCAAGGACATTCAGAGACTTGTCCCGAAGCCAGGTTTCCTCCAGACGTGACGCTTGGCATTCAGGCCAAAGAGTTCAATCTTGGTTTCATCTTGTTTCTCGTGGTCTGAGAGTCCTTTAGGTGCCTTTTGGCAAACTCCAAGTGGGCTGTCATGTGCCTTTTACTGAGGAGTGTCTTCTGTCTGGCCACTCTACCATAAAGGCCTGATTGGTGGAGTGCTGCAGAGATGTTTGTCCTTCTGTAAGGTTCTCCCATCTCCACAGAGGAACTCTGGAGCTCTGTCAGAGTGACCATCGGGTTCTTGGTCACCTCCCTGACCAAGGCCCTTCTCCCCCAATTGCTCAGTTTGGCCATGAGGTCAGCTCTAGGAAGAGTCTTGGTGGTTCTAAACTTTTTCCATTTAAGAATGATGGAGGACACTGTGTTCTTGGAGACCTTTAATGCTGCAGAAATGTTTTGGTACCCTTCCCCAGATCTGTGCTTCGACACAATTCCGTCTCGGAGCGCTAGGGACAATTCCTTCGACCTCATTGCTTGGTTTTTGCTGACATGCACTGTCAACTGTGGGACCTTATACAGTGAGGGAAAAAAGTATTTGATCCCCTGCTGATTTTTTACGTTTGACCACTGACAAAGACATGATCAGTCTATAATTTCAATAGTAGGTTTATTTGAACAGTGAGAGACAGAATAACAACAAAAAAAATCCAGAAAAACGCATGTCAAAAATGTTATAAATTGATTTGCATTTTAATGAGGGAAATAAGTATTTGACCCCTCTGCAAAACATGACTTAGTACTTGGTGGCAAAACCCTTGTTGGCAATCACAGAGGTCAGACGTTTCTTGTAGTTGGCCACCAGGTTTGCACACATCTCAGGAGGGTTTTTGTCCCACTCCTCTTTGCAGATCTTCTCCAAGTCATTAAGGTTTCGAGGCTGACGTTTGGCAACTCAAACCTTCAGATCCCTCCACAGATTTTCTATGGGATTAAGGTCTGGAGACTGGCTAGGCCACTCCAGGACCTTAATGTGCTTCTTCTTGAGCCACTCCTTTGTTGCCTTGGCCGTGTGTTTTGGGTCATTGTCATGCTGGAATACTCATCCACAACCCATTTTGAATGCCCTGGCTGAGGGAAGGAGGTTCTCACCAAAGATTTGATGGTACATCGTCCCTTTGATGCGGTGAAGTTGTCCTGTCCCCTTAGCAGAAAAACACCCCCAAAGCATAACGTTTCCACCTCCATGTTTGACGGTGGGGATGGTGTTCTTGGGGTCATAGGCAGCATTCCTCCTCCTCCAAACACGGCGAGTTGAGTTGATGCCAAAGAGCTCGATTTTGGTCTCATCTGACCACAACACTTTCACACAGTTCTCCTCTGAATCATTCAGATGTTCATTGGCAAACTTCAGACGGGCCTGTATATGTGCTTTCTTGAGCAGGGGGACCTTGCGGGCGCTGCAGGATTTCAGTCCTTCACGGCGTAGTGTGTTACCAATTGTTTTCTTGGTGACTATGGTCCCAGCTGCCTTGAGATCATTGACAAGATCCTCCCGTGTAGTTCTGGGATGATTCCTCACCGTTCTCATGATCATTGCAACTCCACGAGGTGAGATCTTGCATGGAGCCCCAGGCTGAGGGAGATTTACAGTTATTTTGTGTTTCTTCCATTTGCGAATAATCGCACCAACTGTTGTCACCTTCTCACCAAGCTGCTTGGCGATGGTCTTGTAGCCCATTCCAGCCTTGTGTAGGTCTACAATCTTGTACCTGACATCCTTGGAGAGCTCTTTGGTCTTGGCCATGGTGGAGAGTTTGGAATCTGATTGATTGATTGCTTCTGTGGACAGGTGTCTTTTATACAGGTAACAAGCTGAGATTAGGAGCACTCCCTTTAAGAGTGTGCTCCTAATCTCAGCTTGTTACCTGTGTAAAAGACACCTGGGAGCCAGAAATCTTTTGATTGAGAGGGGGTCAAATACTTATTTCCCTCATTAAAAAGCTAATCAATTTATAACATTTTTGACATGCGTTTTTCTGGATTTTTTAGTTGTTATTCTGTCTCTCACTGTTCAAATAAACCTACCATTAAAATTATAGACTGATCATTTCTTTGTCAGTGGGCAAACGTACAAAATCAGCAGGGGATCAAATACTTTTTTCCCTCACTGTATAGACAGGTGTGTGTCTTTCCAAATCATGTCCAATCAATTGAATTTACCACAGGTGGACTCCAATCGTTGTAGAAACATCTGAAGGATGATCAATGGAAACTGGATGCACCTGAACTCAATTTCGAGTCTCATAGGAAAGGGTCTGAATACTTATGTAAATAAGATATTTTTTAAATATATTTTTTATAAATTTGCAAACATTTTGAAAAATCTGTTTTTTGCTTTGTCATTATGGGGTATTGTGTGTAGATTGATAAGGAACATGTTTTATTTAATCCATTTTAGAATAAGGCTTTAAAGTAACAAAATGTGGAAAAAGCCAAGCGATCTGAATAATTTCAAAATGCACTGTAAATAACAATAACGACGCTATATACAAGGAGTACCGGTACCGAGTCAATGTGCAGGGGTACAAGGTATTTAAGGTAATATGTACATGTACATGTAAGTAAGTGTAAAACTGACTAGGCAATCAGGATAGATAATAAACAGAGTAGCAGCAGCGTTACACTGAACCCACATAATATTAAATACAGGGATTGAAAGGGATCGAAATACAGGCTAAAATGTTCTATAGCTGTCAAGATGTATACAATCAATGTTACCGTACTTTAACCATTTGAGCTTTGGTATCTCAACAGTTTGTCACGTAGTCCCACAAGCAACATACTGTAAGTAGCTACTGTGAGGTGCTAACAAAGATCAAGTAAAAGCATGTGGATATCAAGGTGTCAAAGTGAATGGGTTGTTTTGACAATAGTTAGCTTCATAGTTGCATATATCCTGTAAAATGTGGCAGCAGATGAAAACAGGTCTTTGAGTGTTTATGAATCACTAAAATGACATCATTCCTCTGTGTGGAAGTGAGGTAGTGTGACTATGAGTTGTACTTCAGATGTCTTCCAACTGACTGTAACACTTTTCAATGTGTTAAAGGAATTGATGATTCGGATGTTGACTCTTTCATCAGTGAAGGGGAAAATAGACTAAAAAGATACAAAAATAAATGTAAGTGAACCCAATAACATGCAACACTCCAGTACTTATTAGGGCTTTATTAATGCTAACCCTGATGTGCTTAAAGCATAGTGAACCAAATAATTACCCTAACAAAAGCTTGGTGCTTGAAGTAAAGTGAGAATATAATTGTGTCTTAATAACACTCTGATTCAATGCGTTAAGTGGCTATTGAAAATCATATGGCGCTGTAGTGACAGGTTGTCGTACTCTGTGGTTTAACCATTAACTTGCCTGTTTGCTTTTCATATTTAAGGATCAAATGGTCTTCAATTACATTTTACATTTTAGTCATTTAGCAGACTGTCTTATCCAGAGCAACTTACAGTTAGTGAGTGCATACATTTTCATACTTCAATAAATGTGTTGTTGCCATAGGAGCCCTGGTATGTGTCAACTTTTCTCAAATATCTTGCTCTTATTATTGACAAAACACGGGAATGTCCTGCCCAAAAAGGTTTGTTAAAGAATTTCGTCCTTAAGAGGAAATAGTTCTGGAGAAAGGTGTTTTGTGTTTAAAAGTAGTGTGTCAAAGTATTTTAAGTCTGTTACAACATCCTCTCATGGGTCGCAAAAAACACAAACAAGCTCCTACAGTATGTTATCTAGGGCATCTCTTCTCACTGCAAATTACACAGCCGGTTGTTTGCTGTGTTTATTCTTTAAAAAAAAAAGATTTAAGGGGGTAGATCAGCTTTAATATTGCAGATAGATTGTAACTTCCATCAATGTAATTGTCTGCATCACTTCCAATCCCCCACAAATATATATATATATATATATATATATATATATATATATATATATATATATATATATATCAGTTATATATATATACAGTTGAAGTCGGAAGTTTACATACACTTAGGTTGGAGTCATTAAAACTCGTTTTTCAAACACTCCACAAATTTCTTGTTAAAAAACTATAGTTTTGGTAAGTTGGTTAGGACATCTACTTTGTGCATGACACAAGTAATTTTTCCAACAATTGTTTACAGACAGATTATTTCAGGCCTACCTTCAAACTCAGTGCCTCTTTGCTTGACATCATGGGAAAATCAAAAGAAATCAGCTAAGACCTCAGAAAAAAAATTGTAGACCTCCACAAGTCTGGTTCATCCTTGGGACCAATTTCCAAATGCCTGAAGGCACCATATTCATCTGTACAAACAATAGTACGCAAGTATAAACACCATGGGACCACGCAGCCGTCATACCGCTCAGGAAGAAGACGCGTTCTGTCTCCTAGAGATTAACGTATTTGGTGCAAAAGTGCAAATCAATCCCAGAACAACAGCAAAGGACCTTGTGAAGATGCTGGAGGAAACAGGTACAAAAGTATCTATATCCACAGTAAAACAAGTCCTATATCGACATAACCTGCAAGGCCGCTCAGCAAGGAAGAAGCCACTGCTCCAAAACCGCCATAAAAAAGCCCTACTACAGTTTGCAACTGCACATGGGGACAAAGATCGTACTTTTTGGAGAAATGTCCTCTGGTCTGATGAAACAAAAATAGAACTGTTTGGCCATAATGACCATCGTTATGTTTGGAGGAAAAGGGGGGGGGGCTTGCAAGCCGAAGAACACCATCCCAACCATGAAGCACGGGGGTGGCCGCATCATGCTGTGGGGGTGCTTTGCTGCAGGAGGGACTGGTGCACTTCACAAAATAGATGGCATCATGAGGAAGGAAAATTATGCAGATATATTGAAGCAACATCTCAAGACATCAGTCAGGAGTTAAAGCTTGGTCGCAAATGGGTCTGCAAATGGACAATGACCCCAAGCACAATTCCAAAGTTGTGGCAAAATGGCTTAAGGACAACAAAGTCAAGGCATTGGAGTGGCCTTCACAAAGCACTGAATTCAAGCCTATAGAAAATGTGTGGGCAGAACTGAAAAAGCGTGTGCGAGCAAGGAGGCCTACAAACCTGACTCAGTTACACCAGCTCTGTCAGGAGGAATGGGCCAAATTTCACCCGACTTATTGTGGGAAGTTTGTGGAAGGCTACCTGAAAAGTTTGACCCAAGTTAAACAATTTAAAGTCAATGCTACCAAATACTAATTGAGTGTATGTAAACTTCTGACTGGGAATGTGATGAAAGAACTAAAAGCTGAAATAAATCATTCTCTCTACTATTTTTCTGACATTTCACATTCTTAAAATAAAGTGGTGATCCTAAATGACCTAAGACAGGGAATTTTTACTAGGATTAAATATCAGGAATTGTGAAAAACTGAGTTTAAATGTTTTTGGCTAAGGTGTATGTAAACTTCAGACTTCAACTGTACATACACATACACATTGTCACGATCGTCATAATGAGTGGACCAAGGCGCAGCGTGATATGCGTACATCTCTTTAATAGTGTACTTAGCAACACGATACAAATAACAAAACAACAAAACGAAACGTGAAGTCCTCGGTAATACACAAACCTACACGGAACAAGATCCCACGAATCACAAGTGCACAAAAGGCTGCCTAAGTATGGTTCCCAATCAGAGACAACAAGCAACAGCTGATTCTCGTTGCCTCTGATTGAGAACCACCCCGGCCAACATAGAAACACATAACCTAGAACAGAACATAGGAAACTAAACATAGACACTACACAAAGAAACTAACACCCTGGCTCAACATACAAGAGTCCCCAGAGCCAGGGCGTGACACACATACATATACATATATATACACACACATATCCTTAAAAAATATATATTTCCCTTTATTACTTTCCAACCCCACCACCCCTCCCCTAATTGGAGTAGACTAGTGAACAACAATGCTTCGGCCTCTACTTCCAGCTTATACATACTATATACATTTTATGGACACAGTCAATTTTACAATAATTATATTTTGTTTGTTTTTACTCCTGAACTTCCTCTACCCTCAACCTCTCCGGTCATTTTCATGATGTCCATCCGGTTTGCTTCTATATGCCACATCTTTCCAGCTGTGCTCTTTCACAAAAGCTCTCAACCTATAACCTAAATACTTATTATGGACACAGTCTGCTTTACATAAGCCATCCTGTTGTCATTAGTTGTGTTAGTTGTTATTAGTCCCATCCTTCAGCTCCATTCAACACCTCCCATCTATCTCCCAATTTCATCCATACTGGATTTATATTTGCCATATATTTTTCAACTGTTCTGAACCCTTCTATTCTCATTGTTTCTACAGATTGTAAATTGAAAATAAACATTTTTTGCTAAAATTATTATTATATTATTGATCGATTGACTATGACTTTTCAGATCACCCAGTAGTGCTATCTGCAGGGTTAGCTCCAGGTAAATATTGCAATCCATCAGCCATTCCTGGACCTGTGACCAAAAACAAGCTACAAATGCAAGCTACAAATGGATGTTTGCTGTGTTTCTTACTCAAAGCATGTTGTTTTCCCGTCGACTCTCTAAAGTATTACAGCTGTAATTAGCCGAGATTAATGAGGAGGCCACTTCAGACCCGAAACAGATGAATAATAAGGTGTTGTTTTACTTTCATCTTTATTTGTAATCGCGCACAAATCTCCACGCCGAGCATAAGATGTTACCAAGATGAATTAGGCCAGATAGACCGTGTGAGGTTAAATATTCATGAATGTGAAAACCTCCCAAGATAGACATTTACTTATTGTGAAGATACAGTATATAAAGAATACATCAAATATATGTATATTTTTTCCTGATAATGCATTATGTCATATATTATAGTCATGAAAGTGGAAGCAAATTTTTTTTTTTATCCATATTTTCTGAGTGAGATTTAATTAATGCTATTTGCAATAGTATTTTAGTCTGAGGTTATTTAATGAATTGGATGATGTCATCATGACAGCACAAAACTTGCAGTGTCCTGAAATAAACGAATGGAATTAAATGTAGTTTGCCCTTTCACTGCAATCACCATCAAATAGAGCCTCAACATGACGAGACCAAAGACACACTACAGTTTCAGAGATGTTTTGCCTCAGCTAAGACTTGCAGATACAGTGAGAAACAGTGTCTGAGTTGTCAGCACTCCCTCCGACACTGTGGCCTATAAAGTGTCTTGCATCTATAATGAATATGGGAAGCTCTAACATCTTGTCTCATATTATATTCTTATTATGCACAATATACCTCACATTTCACCCAAGAAAAGTTCCATATCCTTAGCTACCTACTGGTTAAATGTGGTAATTTGATGCCCATACATAAGGACTCACTAGAACAGCATATTTATGTTTTTATATGACCTTCAATTACATTTATCGTTTGGTGATCTCCCTTACTTGACTGGCATTGTTTTATTACCTTGACGCCGGCCAGTATGCATCAAGACTGCCCTCTTTCTATGGTTCCCTCCACTTACAAATAATTAAACCCTTGGGATACGGTGTTGATTCTACAAAGGATGTGTGTGGGGACAGGAGGGAGGGAGGGGATCTGGGATCTCCATCTCACTATAAAAACTTGAGCAATTGGCCTCGCATAGCCCAACAAAAGAGGATGCTATCCGAAAATAAAATAACATTTAATATATTTAACAGATATTCCTATATCTTTCAAACTAGGTTTGTTTGCTCGTTCAGACAACTGGTTATGTGTCTTAGTGCACATAACCTACATTTAAATATATATATAAGGGGAGGACCATCCTCATCAGTGAATTTCATACAAATAAAAATAGTGAAACATTTAAAAAAGTTATCCTTTTTAGATAAAACTATACTAAATATATTCATGTCACCAAATAATTGATTAAAACACACTTATTTGATGTCATTACTGGAATGTGTTTTTTTTTACACTGTACATTTGCCACATTTGATAGCACAAATGGCTCAAAATAAGTTTATAAACAAAATGACACATTATTACAGAGAAAGTTAATTCAGGTAGCCTATGTATAATTGTGAACTGCTTTCGATTTGGTTTAATTTTCATTTCTATGCTTTCGGAAGCCAAGTGTTTCAAAGAACCATCTGTTCATCTGAAAGAGTTACAACCACCCCCTTTATAATAGAAAAAAACCCATAAAACGTTACTTCTCATCAATTTCACATGGTTTACCCCCTTGGAGGCGTACCGTTTCATGCTGATTCTGAAAGTGATAATGGAGAAAGAGAATTAGGCATTTGTTTTTCGTTGTTGCTGTCCTTGTTGTTCTCTGTGTGCAAGGTCCCAAATTTTGAAACAGTGTGGCACAAATTCAGAAAGGGTTGCTTTGAAAGGGTTGCTTTTAGTATGACTCCATATTCAAAAGTTCATTCCACATTTCCACTTCCACATTAAATTAAATATGCTGCGCTTTGATGTCACGACAACAAAATACACCTCTTCCCGACCAGCGAACTGGAGGGAAATTCAAGCAAACTTTTCTCCATAATAAAAGCTGTGAAACCACTACCACACATTCTCCCTTGAGTCTCGTATTTTATTTGTCTCACCAGTTAGAGGAAGTGGCAGGCATCTCAATACACAGAAATGCCCTTTGGTCTCTGCACTCTTAGAAAAATGGGTTCCAAAAGGGTTCTTTAGCTGTCCCGATAGGATAACCATTTTTGGTTCCAGGTACAACCCTTTTGGGTTCCATGTATAACCCTCTGTGGAAAGGGTTCTACATAGAACCCAAAGGGATTCTACCTGGCACCAAAAAGGGTTCTTCAAAGGATTCTCCTATGGGGACAGCCGAATAACCCTTTTAGGTTCTAGATAGCACCTTTTTTCTAAGAGTGTGTGCAGCGCCATTTTGTAAATACGTGGAAAGCTAACATAATAACTGGTCACACGTGAGCAGCAGGAATCAAGAAAATAAGTCCATGTTGTTTGTAGCCCACATCCTGAGGAGCTGGGCAATTTAGGTCCCTGTTTGATCAATGGGAAACACGTCGCTGATGTCAGCATTGGGAGTCGTTATTTCCCCCGGGAACAATCCTTTGGGGACACCCGGCAGAATCTATTTGCTAAAAATAACTTTGTGAAATGTGATTACAGGTATAACGCAACTGGAACGCCACAGTGAAAATGCTTTGAAATTGTAAAACTGTGGGGGTTCCAAGAGGCTGTAAACAAGGCATTGACAGAACATATACACAAATAGGAATAAGTGTGACGGCAATTGTTTTTGATATCCTCTAGTTGTTACTGTATGGTTTGCTTTATATGGAAGATTTACTGGGAGCGTCTTGCTAAATATCTGCCACTTCTTATTACGGTTTCTCCTCGGGCCATAGTGCTGGGCCTTTACTAGTCCTGTATTAGCAGTCCGATTTAGCCGTCTGTAGCGCAGGCAACTATTTATTTTTCTGCCTAGGGCACAATGTTTGTACACCAAAAATATATGACGATGTTGATAAAAGCAGTAAATGTTGAGAATGTATCACTGAAAATGAGACAGAGGCTTTGCATATATTTGGATATGTTGGAATGCTTGGAAAACATGCCATATTATCCCCAAACAAGGTCAGGATATACTGGAATACATCTGCATTAATGTTTTTTTTTGGCTTACCTTTTATCTACCATGTCCTTCCCGTGCCAAAAATGGTATATTGTTTGTAACCCCTACATGTAAAACAATACAGTATACTGTATATTGTTAGACCGATGCTCACCTTATCAGTGCGTTCTCCAAATCCTTTGTGGACTTGGCTTGATTAAGAGTGGTCCCAGACATAAAAGAGCAAACACACTTATCAGATGGAGAGCGGAAAATAAAATAACCTTGCCTGGAAATACCTCCCTTCCACTTTTTATGTCTCGTCTCGCCAAGAGAGGGAGGGGGAGAGTGGTCGAGGAGGACAGATAAGTGTTGGGATGAGGAACAACTTGTTAAGATGGTCGATGATATATGAAACGGTCCACGTGGGTGGAAGACTTAAGCAATGGCGATTGCCCCCGGGTAGCTTACCTGTGTTGATAATGAATGTAAGACATGCTACACGGAATACATTGTTCCCCAGGAAGAAAGGTGTTCAACATTTTGACAAATTTTTTACCTCACACAAGTCACGGTTGGAAATATGTTCAGTACAGAGTACAAGTGGTGTACAAGATCAAAACCAGGGACACTTGTGAAAGCATGTCAAGGGGTCAACTCTGAGGTTCAATAATGGCAGCAAATTCAGTATTATTTTCTCTACTTCGGTTTTCTCATAAAAAGGAGCTCGTGAGAAGTGAGCTGAAGTAATCTGTGGGGAAAAGTCAAGGGAAAGAACCTGGCAAGATCACTTTGACTACTTGTTTCAGCATACTTTGAAGAGTGAGGTAATGTAGCAAAAGCAGCTCTTGCATCGTGCCAGGTGGTTTCACAGATCTAAAAATATACCAAACTCACAAAGTCTGTTGAGATGCATAAGATCTTCTTCGCTAATTAAGTGTTAAAGAACCCACTGGGCACAGACGTCAATTAAATGACTATTCCACGTTGGTTCAGCGTCATTTCATTGAAATGACGTGGAAACAACGCAGATTCAACCAATATGTGCCAAGTGGAAAGCAGACAGAAACTGTGCTCTCTTTCTTTCGCTCGCTGTAATCTCCCTCTCATTTTCCCCTGTTCTACTCTATCCCTTTTTGTTAGTCTACAGTACCTTCAGAAAGCATTCATACCTCTTTACTTATTCCACAGTGTTGGGTTACAGCCTGAATTCAAAATGGGTTAAATATATATGTTTCTCTCACCCATCTACACACAATACCCCATCATGAGAAAGTGAAAACATGTTTGCAAATTAATTGAAAATAAAATATTAAAATATCCAATTTAAATAAGTATTCACACCCCTGAGTCAATACTTTGTAGAAGCACCTTTGGCAGCGATTACAGCTTTGAGTTGTCTTGGGTATGTCTGTATCAGCTTTGCACATCTGGATTTGGGGATTTTCTCACATTCTTCCTTGCAGATTTTCTCAAGTTCGGTTAAATTAGATGGGGAGCGGCGGTGAACACCAATAGTCAAGTCTTTCCACAGATTTTCAATGGGATTCAAGTCTGGGCGTTGGCTGGGGTACTCGAGGACTTTCACATTCTTGTTCTGAAGCCATTCCAGCATTGCTTTGGCTGTATGCTTGTGGTCATTGTCCTTCACCCCAGTCTATGGTCGCTTGTACTCTGAAGCAGGTTCTCATCAAGGATTTGCCTATATTTGGCACCATTCATTGTTCCCTCTATTCTTACCAGTCTCCCAGTACCTGCCGCGGAAAAGCATCCCCATAGCCTGACGTTGCCACCACCATGCTTCACGGTAGGGATGGTGCTAGACGGGCGATAAGCTGTGCCTGGTTTTCTCCAGACATAGCACTTTGCATTCAGGTCAAAGAGTTACAGTTTTGTCTCATCAGAGCACAGAATCGCTTGCCTTATGCTCTCAGAGTCTTTCACGTGCCTTTTTGCGAACTCCAGGCGTGCTGTCATGTACCTATTTATCAGAAGTGGCTTTAGTTTGGCCACTCCCCCATAAAGCCCAGATTGGTGAAGTGCTGTAGAGACTGTTTTCCTTTTCTCATCTCAGCCAAGGAACTATGTAGTTCTGTCAGAGTGGTTATTGGGTTCTTGGTCACCTCCCTGACCAAGGTCCTTTTTTCCCAGTTGCTCAGTTTGGTCGAACAGCCAGCTCTAGGCAGAGTCTGGATATTTCCATATTTTTTCAATTTCCCAATGATGGAGGACACAGTGCTCTTGGAAACTTTCAACGCTCTAGAAATTGTTTTATACCCTTCCCCAGATATATGCCTCATCACAATTCTATCTCGGAGATCTACAGACAGTTCCTTGGACTTCATGGTATAGTTTCTGCTCTGACATGCACTGTCAACTGTGGGACCTTATACTTGTATGTATTTATTTTACAGGGACAGTGCACATTAATCAACATTAATATTACTGTAATGCAACATCAATGTAAATGTGCCGGGGTTAGCCAAGAGCTAATTTTCACCCATAGTCCCTGGGCAGGTAAAGGCAATTACACAGCCACAATGCAAATACAAATACTCACTAAAAACAATACAAAATACAAATACATTACATCCAAATACAATATGGTTATTAAAAAATAACCTATTCATAATAAAAACACTGTCATCAGCTGTCGCCTTACATATGACGAGCCACAAATAACTCATGTGTACAGGTTTGAATAGATTTGAACCATGATTTCAATTTAAAAGTGCAATAATCAGTGCAGTTTCTCAAGTCCATGGGCGGTGTATTCCAGTATATTTTAGCTCTTACTGAGAGGGCTGATTGTCTGAGTTTACTGTGCCGGAAAGGGACAATGCAGTCCCCTCTAGCCTTTGTTATCCTGGAGGTGCTTTCCTTCAGCATGATATGCCGGCATAGAGGCGAAGTGGCAAGGCCATGCAGAATCTTAAAGACAAGGCTTGCATCTGCATACTACTTAAAGCTGTCCAGACGGAATACATTGTGTTTGTGAATGATGTGGTGGTAACTGTTTGGTTTGTTATCAAAAATCTTAAGTGTTTGATTGTAGAGTGATTCAATTGGTTTTAGAATGGTGGCTCCTGCTTGTGACCAGCATGTGAGGCAATAACTCAGATGTGAGAAGATCATAGCATGCATAAATAGTTTGGCGGCTCCAGAGGAAGGTAAGGTATTATAAACCTAAAGTTGGATAGTCCAAACTTGACAGTGTTAAGCACCTTCATCATCTGTTTCTTGAATGTCAAGTTGGAGTCCAAAATGATGCATCCTTCCCTCCTTTCCTTAATTAAGGCAATCACTAATCTGAATGCGATTGGATAACTTGAAGGAAGGAAGGAATAAAGGAAAGAAGGAAGAAATTAACAAAGGAAGGAATGAAGGAAGGAAGGATGCATTGTTTTAGTATTCGAACAGGGCCTAATTTTGTTACTTGGTATTTTGGTTGTGTCTGATAGCAAGACAAAACTGATCCCATGCTTACTCTTGGAGTGAATCATAACAGACTATTTGACCCCTGTTATGGAGTTACTTTAGAAATGTAATGCGATAATGAAATACAATAATTATCCTGGCGTCTGAGATCTAAGCTGTGCTAGTTGCTGACAAACATATATATTTTTTAATGCAAGTAAGGATTCACTGGTAATAAACTGAGTCAGTCCATCATTTCTTATCAAAGCCCCACTTTTTAATTATTATGTTAATAAAGGAGAACATTGATTTAATCCACACTGATATTTTCGGCTGCAGGGATTAATCTGATGTGGCGTGATACATTTCTCACTGGGCACAAACTGGTTGAATCAACATTGTTTCCACGTTATTTCAACCCCAAAACTCTATGTGACTTTGTTGAATCAATGTGGAAAACTGATTGGATTTGCAAAAAGTTATCAACATAAGTGCATTTTGTCTTTTTTTCACCCAACTTTTAACCTAAATCCAATGACATGGTGAAAGTTTGGGTTGATTTCACGTTGAATTCATGCTAGTTGACAACTCAACCACATGTAAATCAAAACTAGAAGTTGAACTGTCGTCAGTGCCCAGTGGGTTGTGATAAAAGATGGCGGTACGATCACTTTAGGCACCACCACCGGACCTTATTGACTAATTGAGTTGAGATGGGCCATATAGGGGGACGGAGATTAAAATGTTCCATACCCCCACATTATACGCAATTAATGATCTATTTGCCTAGGTGATTTGCCTAGGCACTTTAGCCATCCGTTTGGCCGACGGTCGACACACACTTGGGCTGGGTGATAGATTTCAAAGCGGGATGACCTATCAATCACTGTCCTGGCCTGATTAGTTGTTTGTGTGTGGCAGGGCCCTCCATCTCGCTGAGGGAAAGCTTGCTGATTGCTCCCCTCTCCCCGCCACATTCATTGTGGTTCCCTGACACCGTGTTATACACCCAATGCTGAGTATGGAAATGTTTATTTACACCTCGCTAGTCTGGGCTAGTCTGCTCGCGAAGTAACACCTAGGTGTGTCTGCTGAATTGGCTGACTTGTGTGAGCTGTGTTGGGTTGGGTTTCGAAGGTGGCGGGTTTCCGTCCGTCATCTTGTTATTGCCTCTCTAGCTGCTTTTGTCCACTTCAGTGAAATAGGCCGATGGAGGAGTGGCTGTTTATTTGGTTTGCCTGCTTGTCAGGTTGGCATCTTCTGCTAAGCGACGTTGGCGTTTCATGATAGGGAAATAAAGTTAACTGACGTGGTGAAAGAATAGAAGCCTTTTGTAATAGAAATGAGACCCCCCTCCATTTTGTTTTTATGTCTGATGGTTAGAAACGGACTGGCCATAGGGCAGATGGTCTACCTTTAGCCCAGTTCTAAATTTGAGTTTTTGTGCAGAATTACCATTATTTGGCTAATAATGGGGGCCTGGGGAAAAACAAATCTGATGTTTTACAAATATCCCTGCTGACAGTTTATTGTTTACAAGCCTAAAACACTACAACAAGGCCTGACTTCTAATACAGTGCATTTGGAAAGCATTCAGACCCCTTGACTTTTCCCACATTTTGTTACGTTGCAGCCTTATACTAAAATTGATTAAATTGTATTTTTACCACAGGTGGACTCCATTCAAGTTGTAGAAACATCTCAAGGATGATCAATAAAAACAGGATGCACCTGAGCTCAGTTTCCAGTCTCATAGCAAAGGGGCAGAATGCTTATGTAAATAAGGTATTTACATTTTTCTTTTTTTTTACATTTGCAAGAAAAATCTAAAAACCTATTTTCGCTTTGTCATTATGGGGTATTGTGTGTAGATTGATGAGCAAAAATGTGTATTTTATCTATTTTAGAATAAGGCTGTAACGTAACAAAATGTGGAAAAAGTCAAGGGGTCTGAATACTTTCCGAATGCACTGCATAACCGTGTGTCGCTCCCATATGTAGAAGTGCATATGGACATGGGAGATGTCCATTGTTGGTACTAACAACATGTGTACAAAATAGTCTACAGTACTGTGGAAAACAAGTTACAAGAATGTTTAGCTGATTACAATTGGTTATCTTGCTTGAATTACATATTGGAAATCCACTTACGAAAGTATCAAATTGACCTGAATTGGATATGTGAATTGAACTGTCTCAAAGGAAGAGTATTACTGATTTATTCAACCAATATTACCGTCTTATGTGTCATAGAGTTAAAAGCATTCCACTTCTAAGTCTCACTTTCCATTAACTGCAACCTTTAAAAATATGCTATCATGAAAAGTGGCAGTCACTTCAAATCTGCACACCCCCTTCCCAGAATTTCAAATCAAATCAAATTGTTTTTGTCACATGCGCCGAATACAACAGGTGTAGACCTTACAGTGAAATGCTTAATTACAAGCCCTTAACCAACAATGCAGTTTTTAAGAAAAATAAGTGTTAAGTAAACAATAGATAAGTAAAAAATATAAATAATTAAAGAGCAGCAGTAAAATAACATTAGCGAGGCTATATACAGGGGGTACCAGTACAGAGTAAATGTGTGGGGGCACAGGTTAGGGGGGGGAGGGAAAATGCAAATAGTCCTGATAGCCATTTGATTAGCTGTTCAGGAGTCTTATGTCTTGGGGTAGAAGCTGTTAAGAAGCCTTTTGTCCTAGACTTGGCGCTCCGGTACCGCTTGCCGTGCGGTAGCAGAGAGAACAGTCTATGACTAGGGTGGAAGTGCTGTTCGCTCACAACACACAATGTCACTCTTTCTCAATATTTCTGCACCTCCCTGAAGTAGGTATTGTCTACGCTCTCTTGGGTACTTTGTAAGCCTTTAAGAATTTTCAAATAGGGTAGACAAGTAAAATAAAACTTCCCAAAAAACAACAGCAAAACAAAAATGTTTTTCTGACACAGATTATTTGCCAAATAAGCCAAATAAGAGGCGAACAGTGTGATATGATAATGCTTAATTCTTTCTTGACATAAATAGGACAGGGAGAGACAGTGAACATGTTTTTTCAGAGGCGGACTGACTGATGATGTAATTTGTTTGAACGTTTTCTCTCATTTCCCACACCACCCTAGGTAGAAGAAGTGTCAATAATTGGAAGAGTAGTTTGCGGAAGCCGTGGAGCTATAGTTAGAGGAAGTTGGATCAAACTAAAAAGCCAAATGAATTATGTTAATATGGAATAAAAAATAATCATTGTTTTTAGAAGACGAGGAATAAGACTTATACTTCGCAAGAAAAATGAAGTAGCTTGGAAGTAGGAAGTAGCACAAAGACATAATTCAACATTTTTAACTCTCAATAAATTATGGTTTCCCATGTAAATAAAACATTTATTTCCGTTCTGGAAGAGCTCTAAAATTATCAAGTGAAGTGCTAAATAATTCTCACACTTTCAGCGTGTTTGAAATCCCTTCCTCCCATGAGTCTGGGTTTTACTAATTCATGTCATAGAAGCTTTTGTCATTTCCACAAAAGTGAGACAATTGTCAGTGTGCAGACAGACAGTTTTCCAAAAGTGTTTGAGATTAATCATAAACTGTATTTTCCAACTTTTTAATTTCTAATTAATAATTTAGTAATTTCAATATACTAAGTATTTACACAACAATTCTGAACGTAAGTACTCTACTATTTATTGTTTTATGCATGCATTCTTGTTGCACAGGGTCCCAAACAATGGCTCTGTCATGTCACCACATTTACTTTGCTACGTCCTCCAGCAACCTTTAGCAAAAGAAGCAACTGCCACTTCGTCAACTTTTTTTCTGGGAACACTGAGTACACAGAGTTTACCAAACATTAGGTACACCTTCCTAATATTGAGTTGCACCCCATTTTCCCCTCAGAACAGCCTCAATTTGTCGGGGGCTCCAATGCTGACAGAGACATACCCCAAGAGCAATGTTGACTCCAATGCTTCACACAGTTGTGTCAAGTTGGCTGGATGTCCTTTGGGTGGTGGACCATTCTTGATGCACACAGGAAACTGTTGAGCTTGAAAAACCCAGCAGCTTTGCCATTCTTGACACAAACCGGTGTGCCTGGCACCTACTACCATACCTCGTTCCAAGGCACTTAAATGTTTTGTCTTGCCCATTCACCCTCGGAATGGCACACATACACAATCCATGTCTCAATTGTCTCAAGGCTTAAAAATCCTTCTTTAACCTGTCTCCTCCCCTTCATCTACACTGATTGAAGTGGATTTAACAAGTGACATCACTAAGGGATCATAGCTTTCACCTGGATTCACCTGGTCAGTCTGTCATGGAAAGAGCAGGTGTTCTTAATGTTTTGTATACTCAGTGTATGTCAATTCTGAGAAAGTGCTTCAGAGAGCTCTATCGAGGGAGTATTTGACCCAGAATTGGAACGTTCTAGTCTAGATATGATCTCTCCTGGCATAGTAATGCACATCCTTTTTCATAATTCATTCAGATGTTGAATTTTATTAAGAGTGGATCACACTCCACTCGAGCGCTGCTGTGCATTTGTGTGACATATATGAGACGGACAAAGAGAGAAAAAGTTCAAATGAACAATTTAAAAAGAAAAGTTATGTTCACTGTAATTTATTCATATCATAATGGAAGATGTGCATTTATACAGTATGGTTAGTGTTTATGACTAAATGTATGCTACATTAGTACCATAATGATGTGCATGTTCCCCAATCACCCTAAAGCATATTGGATTTTCAGATTTGCAATTTGTGAGTCTCCTGCACCTATTTTACAAACGTAGGATCTTAATTTGATCACCCTGTTGCAGGAGAACTTTCCTGCAATGGAGGACATTTTAAACTTGTAGTGTATTTGAGGTTTAAAAAGGCTTCTGAAGTTTGTAATTTCCACTTTGAAGTTTCAGACTTGATTTTCCCTTACGAAAACAATGTATCAGCCCCTGCAAAAATGTCCATTAATTATTATCCATATAATAATTCTAATTTTCCTGTTGTAGCAAACTGGCTCAAAATAAGATCCTACATCTGTACAGTGAGACAGTCATCAAGCAAAATACCAAATCATAAGCAAGACATCTCACTTATACCCTCCCTGTTTTGTGTATGTTTACCTCAGAACAAATGGTGGTATGGAAGAAAAGTGTTTATACTGTTTGTGATAAACTCTCAACGTCCTGTGTACAATTAGTGCTCTCTTGGTATTGTTCTGAGAGGTATTCATGTTATTAGTTTAGTTTTCTCTGCCATGCCTACACCAGATGGCCCTTCTCAGTTTAATTCTCACACAACCAGTCAGACATTGTGGGTTTACACACACTCAAGGGGAATAAAAGGTATATTTTGAATGTTCCACTGCACCCTTCACCAAATTAGTCATAGGGAGGAAAAGGGTGGGAGCGTTATTAGAGTCAAATTAAAACCCTGCTGTTTTTGTAACCACATGAATAATTGAGGAATTTTATTCTCCGATACAGAGGCACCAGTTGTCCTGGTAACCCTTCACTGACCTCGACAGACAAAGCCTGCCTTGATGATAGTGCATTTTAATAAAAATACAAGACTAAACTGATGACATAAATAATAATAACAGAGAACCTCTCAGAACAATACTAAGCAAGTGCTAATTGTACATAGGCCGTTGACACTTAAAGCTGGAATCCTTAGTTTCTACATCCGTTTTTGGACATATAAATTAATGATATATACCCATTGATTCTTGAAGAATATAACTTATAAATGCCTCCTGAGCTTATTTCAACTGTCAAACCAAAACTGCTTTTTTTTTTACTCCAATGTTGGTAAACAAAGTAAATGTATAGCCTTAAAACATGGTTAAAACTATAATTTTGATATTATGGATGGTCAGTCCTTGTATCCATAGGTCTGTCTATGTATTTGAGAGTGGTAACAAGGTCCTGTGTGGCTCAGTTGGTAGAGCAAGGCGCTTGCAATGCCAGGGTAGTAGGTTTGATTCCCATGGGGGACCAGTATGAAAAAGCATTAAAATATATGCACTCACTACTGTAAGTTGCTCTGGATAAGAGTGTCTGCTAAATGACATTTTCTTCTTTAAATGTAACATTTCTCCAGGCCCATCCCTCAGCTTTTTACCAAAACACAGGCAGGGTGACCACTTTGTTATTGCTTCAATTAAGGATTCTAGCTTTCATAGTCATAGCAAATGTAAAGGTTGAAGGAAGGGAAATGGCTCTTTACTTGACAACGTTAGCTGAGTGTTCAGCAGCCGAACCATTAGAGGTTACTGTTACGGAGTCTAGTTGATAGGTAATCGACTAGTTGGACTGTTCCCCAGACTCCACGCGTAGGGTTTTGTACAAGGCTCAACAAGGCTATTGAACTGAACATTGGTGTCTGTCTTTATTCCTTAATCCAACATATCATACAGAAACATGGTATCAGAAGTGGCTCGGAAAACACACATTTGTTATTTTTGTAGCTAAGTACAGTATAGGCGCAGTTACGTTCCATATGCGAACACAAGCCGTTTCCTACTCACAACACTGATCACCTCGTGTTAGCTGGCTAGCTAGCATCACTACCTACCTCCATGACTGAAGACAAAGAAATCTCCTATTCCATTGCTATGGCAGCGAACATTCCGCCACCAAATCACATGGTTCTCACAGGGGACTGGAATACTAATTGGGACAACTTCAGGGATGAATTCGAGGACTATGCGCTGGCGACCGGTCTACATGAGAAACCCAACGAGGTACAAGCGGCAACTCTGAGGAGTTTAATGGGCAGCGAATGCAGGCATATCTACCGGCACAATCTCACCCTCACGGCACGACAACAGTGTGATGCAAAGGCTATATTGGATGCATTGGAGAATTACTTCAAACCCGCCAGAAATGTAATTTACGAGCGGTTCGTTTTCGGAAGCTGCAAACAGGAAGAGGGTGAGTCAGTACACAACTTTGTAACCCGTTTGAGAGAGAAATCCGCCACTTGTGAATACGGGGGATTGAAAGATGAACTGATTCGTGACAAAATAGTACTGGGAATTGCAAATGAGAATACGCGCCGGCGTCTACTGAGAGAGAGAGGCTTAACATTAGTAACTGCCATCGAAATGTGCCGCACTGCTGAAGTCACTGACATGAGAATGAGAGCAATGGAAACGGAAACCCCACGCTCCGACGTTGATACTGTTCACGCTGTTGCTAGGCAGACATTCAGACAAAACCAATCGAGGCAGAGTAATTCACCACGAACGGTGAACACAGAGAGCCCCGTAGCATGTAAATACTGTGGGAATACACATACACGTGGCAAAGAGCACTGCCCGGCCTATGGAAAACCATGCAGAGCTTGTGGAACTAATAATCACTTTGCAAAAGTGTGTCTCAAAAGCAAAAGAAGGGTGAGTGAGGGCAAGATTCACTGTGTTGATGATGTTACTCAATGTTCAGAGCTGAACAGTGAAAGTGACATTTACATGCATGAATCCATTGGGGCTGTACACTCAGGAGGGAAGAAATGGTTTGTGACACTACGATTACACAACAAGCAACAACAATGTCAACTGGATTCGGGTGCTACATGCAACGTAATGAGCTACAAAGACAAAATCAATCTGGCACCTGACACACATCTATTTCCCAGCGATACTAGACTAAAGCTGTACTCAGGAGAACTAATGAGCTCTATGGGCACCTTTGAGACCGAATGTGTTATTCGGGGACGCAAACACAAGCTGGAGTTCGAGATTGTGAAAACCAGTCAAAATCCTCTCCTCTCAGGCTCTACATGCGAACGCCTGGGACTGATGCAGTTCAATGTACCAAATGACCTGCACATTGTGGATCATGTCCAGCATGGACCCCTGTCCAAAGAACAACTACTCAGCAGATATGACGATGTATTCAACATGCCCGTTGAATCAGTGCCTGGGGAGGTACACTTTGAAGTGGATGAGAGCATTACTCCAGTCCAGTGTGCTCCTCGCAATGTGCCCATTGCAATGAAAGTGGCTGTGAAGGCCCAGCTGGACAAGTATGAGGCCGATGGCCACATGACATCTGTGACTGAACCAACTGACTGGATCAGCAATATGGTCATAGTGAAAAAAACCAGAGAAGCTGAGGGTCTGCATCGACCCAAAGCATCTGAACCAAGCACTGAAACGATCCCACTACATCATGCCGACACTAGAGGATGTCCTCTATAAGCTTCCCAAGGCCAGGATTTTCACCTTGGTGGATGCCCGAGATGCATTCCTTCAATGCAAGCTGGACGAAGAAAGCAGCTTCATGACTACCTTCTGGACCCCCTGGGGTCGGAAACGCTGGCTCAAGCTCCCGTTTGGTGTCTCAGTGGCGCCTGAGGTATACCAACGCAAGCAGCACGAGTTACTGGCTGGGCTCAAGGGCATTGAACCCATCGCCGATGATATCCTGATCGTAGGCTGTGGTGAAACAGACGAAGAAGCAGAACGCGACCACGATGTGAAGCTCCTGGCACTGATGGAGCGCTGCCGATCAGTTAAGCTTCGTCTTGGCCTGAAGAAGCTGCAGTTCAAGGTGAAAGACGTCCACTTCCATGGCCACATTCTCTCGGCAAAAGGCCTGAAGCCGGACCCAGACAAGGTCCAAGCGATCCTCGACATGCCAAACCCGTCTGATGCAAAAGGAGTACAGCGTCTCATCGGCTTTGCAAACTATCTTGCAAAGTTCATGCCACACCTATCAGCAGTCTGTGAGCCTCTGCGCCGGTTGCTGGACAAAGACACACCATGGCACTGGCTACCCAAGCACGAGGCCGCAGTGCAGGAGATGAAATCTCTGGCTTCATCCATGCCAGTGTTGCGCTACTACGACGTCACGAAGCCTGTCACAATCCAGAGCGACTCTAGCCAAAGGGGACTTGGATGCTGCCTTATGCAGGAAGGCCAGCCCGTTGCATTTGCCTCGAGAGCGCTCACCCCCACCGAACAAAACTATGCACAAATTGAGAAAGAGTGCCTCAGCATCGTCTTCTCCTGCCAGCGATTCCATCACTACTTATATGGTCGAGAGCTGGTCACCGCTGAAACTGACCACAAACCACTCATTGCCATATTCAGTAAACCTCTCCTCAACGCGCCCAAGAGGCTTCAAAGTATGCTCCTGACTCTGCAAAACTACAGCCTGAAGGTCATTTACAAGCCAGGACCTGAGATGTACATCAGCGACACACTGAGCAGGGCAACAGCACAATGTACAGGTAGAGGCACTGCCTATCAGCGGCAGGCCATCTGTTCGCTACAGCAGGAACAACAAGATGTTCAACAGATCAATCAGGCAGACTACTTAAACGTGACAGATCACCGCCTAGCCCAGATCAGGCAACATACTGACAAGGACGAACACCTACAGTCACTGAAGTCCATGGCTCTAGCAGGTTGGCCATATCTGAAAGAGGAGACACCTTTCACAGTGAGAGAATACTGGACCTTTCGAGATGAGATCAGTGTGCAAAATGGCGTCTTGTTCAGAGGTCAGAAGGTCATTATTCCCAAATCACTACGTCCAGAGATGCTTACCCGCATACACTCCAGTCACGTCGGAGGTGACGCATGCTACCGTCAGGCTCGTGAAACATTATACTGGCCAAACATGCAAGCAGAAATTAAAGACTTTGTCAGCAACTGTACCACATGCAACGAGTACGCTCATGAACAGCAAAAGGAAACCATGATGTCACACGAACTGCCCACAAGGGCCTGGCAAATCATCAGCATGGACTTATTCAGCCACAGACAAAAGGACTATCTTCTCCTCGTTGATCATTACTCTGACTTTTGGGAAATTGAACTGCTCCCTGACTTGTCCGCAGAGACGGTCATAAAGCGCTGCAAGGCGCAGTTTGCAAGGCAAGGTCAGCCTGACAAGGTAATCACGGACAATGGCCCACAATTCACTGCACAGTTCAAGCGTTTCGCCTCAGAATGGGAGTTTGACCACGTGACCTCCTCTCCAAGACACCCAAAAGCAAATGGCAAGGCAGAATCAGCTGTCAAGATTGCAAAAACCTGTTAAGCAGGGCCTTGCGCGACAGCAACGACCCATGGAAAGCGATCTTACAGTGGAGGAACACACCCACCGAAAACATGGACAGCAGCCCAGCACAACGCCTTCTGTCCAGACGTCTGAAGACTACTATCCCCGTAGCTAACAAGCTACTTGAGCCCTGCGTCATGGTTGGCGTCACGGACAAACTGCGTCACAGAAAGCAGCTCGCTAAGTGCTTCTACGACCGGACTGCTCGAGACCTACCAGAGCTGGAGGTGGGTGAAACTATAAGGATGAAACCGCTGCCGGGAGACCACACAGGACTTTGGAGGCTGGGCACATGCCTACAGAGAGTTGCACCACGTTCTTACCTGGTGGATGTTGGTGGCTCCCTCTATCGTCGCAATCGGGTGGATCTGCGCGTAGCAGAGCAGACAAACCAGAACATGCCATACACTCACTTAGATGAGCTGGATCACAGTCCAGGCCTAAGGGTAAGGGGTGCAGAATTGAGACATGAGCCAACTGAAGGTGAAGCTTCTACCCCACCAAACTCTCCAGCTCGTGGCCCTAATCCTACCCCTGTCAGAGCCAATACTTACTCACGGGTGGGTCGGCTGTGCAAGCCACCGGACAGGCTTACTCTGTAAGCAAGAGACTTAACTTGTTGTCTGTTAATTTAAAAAAAATATTTCAAAAAATTAAAAAATTAAAAATTAAAAATTAAAAAAGGAAGATGACAGCTGAAGTAAAAAGAAAATGTCATGCTTTTCAATTGTTATGACTTGACTGTTAAGAACGCAATGTTATGCCGTTATGTTTGCACTTTCTATTGAAAAGGATGATGTTACGGAGTCTAGTTGATAGGTAATCGACTAGTTGGACTGTTCCCCAGACTCCACGCGTAGGGTTTTGTACAAGGCTCAACAAGGCTATTGAACTGAACATTGGTGTCTGTCTTTATTCCTTAATCCAACATATCATACAGAAACAGTTACAGTGAAAAATGTACCAATAATGTCTCCTTGGGGGGGTTGGATACTCTTGTGCTGGACACAAAATCTCTGACAAAATGACCAATGGATTCAGTGCAGCATGTTCATGGACTACTGTACAGGTCCACGTGACAAATAACTAGGTACTGTTGTCGGACTATTATAGGCTGAGCTGCTCATTTCCATAAGGGTGACTCAGCAGAAAATATGACTCAAGAAGAAGTGCCTCCAAGTTTTGTTGATCTAAGCTCCCATTTTTGCAATGTTATATTTGATAATCTCCTCTAAAATAAAATAAAAATGTACAAATGAAAAGATATACAGTGGCTTTAGAAAGTATTCACCCCCCTTGGCATTTTTCCTATTTTGTTGCCTTACAACCTGGAATTAAAATTTATTTTTGGGGGGTTTGTATCATTTGATTTACACAACATGCCTACCACTGAAGATGCAAAATATTTTTATTTGTGAAACACACAAGAAATAAGACCAAAAACAACAGAAAACTGAAGCATGCATAACTATTCACCCCCTAATTACAGCTGCAAGTCTCTTGGGGTATGTCTCTATAAGCTTGGCACATCTAGCCACTGGGATTATTGCCCATTCTTCAAGGCAAAACTGCTCCAGCTCCTTCAAGTTGGATGGGTTCCGCTGGTGTACAGCAATCTTTAAGTCATACCACAGATTCTCAATTGGATTGAGGTCTGGGCTTTGACTAGGCCATTCCAAGACATTTAAATGATGTTTCCCCTTAAACCACTCAAGTGTTGCTTTAGCAGTATGCTTAGGGTCATTGTCCTGCTGGAAGGTGAACCTCCGTCCCAGTCTCAAATCTCTGGAAGACAAACAGGTTTCCCTCAAGAATTTCCCTGTATTGAGCGCAATCCATCATTCCTTCAATTCTGACCAGTTTCCCAGTCCCTGCCGATGAAAAACATCCCCACAGCATGATGCTGCCACCACCATGCTTCACTGTGGGGATGGTGTTCTCGGGGTGATGAGAGGTGTTGGGTTTGCGCCAGACATAGTGTTTTCCTTGATGGCCAAAAAGCTCAATTTTAGTCTCATCTGACCAGAGTGCCTTCTTCCATATGTTTGGGGAGTCTACCACATGGCTTTTGGTGAACACCAAACGTGTTTGCTTCTTTTTTTCTTTAAGCAATTGCTTTCTTCTGGCCACTCTTCCGTAAAGCCCAGCTCTGTGGATTGTACGGCTTAAAGTGGTCCTATGGACAGATACTCCAATCTCCGCTGTGGAGCTTTGCAGCTCCTTCATGGTTATCTTTGGTCTCTTTGTTGCCTCTCTGATTAATGCCCTCCTTGCCTTGTCCGTGAGTTTTGGTGGGCGGCCCTCTCTTGGCAGGTTTGTTGTGGTGCCATATTCTTTCCCTTTTTTAATAATGGATTTAATGGTGGTCCGTGGGATGTTCAAAGTTTCAGATATTTTTTTATAACCCAACCCTGATCGGTACTTCTCCACAACTTTGTCCCTGACCTGTTTGGAGAGCTCCTTGGTCTTCATGGTGCCGCTTGCTTGGTAGTGCCCCTTGCTTAGTGGTGTTGCAGATTCTGGGGCCTTTCAGAACAGGTGTATATATAATGAGATCATGTGACACTTAGATTGCACACAGGTGCACTTGATTTAACTAATTATGTGACTTCTGAAGGTAATTGGTTGCACCAGATCTTATTTAGGGGCTTCATAGCAAAGGGGGTGAATACATATGCACGTACCACTTTTCCGTTATTTTTGTGGTATAATTTTTTGAAACAAGTTATTTATTTCATTTCACTTCACCAATTTGGAATATTTTGTGCATGTCCATTACATGAAATCCAAATAAATATCCATTTAAATTACAGGTTGTAATGCAACAAAATAGGAAAAACGCCAAGGAGGATGAATACTTTTGCAAGGCACTGTATTTGTCCAAATGATCAGTGACAAAAAATCTGTGCACTGCAATAAAGTTCCTTAGTCGTTACGCAGAACCAGGCAGATTAATGTAGCTTTCCCAGTGATGATCCAGACTCTCATTCAGTAACAATATATCCTTGAGAATAGATGTTTTCTTCCCCAGCATGCCTGTTCAAGGGAAATACAAACTGGAGGGTAAGCATATTGTAGGGCCAATGTCCCAACTATCTCTCCTTCTTCTCAGTGTGCACTTGTTTACTTCCCTTCACTGATTTGAAAGCTTATGACAAGACATATGTTTGAAACTCACTGTAGCCCATGCCTCCACCAATCCAATGCTTTTAGATTTGTTGAAAATAGTGAACTAGTGTACACTTCAGGAGAAAGGAGCTATCATGTATTTTCTGTTGTCTAGAGGACTGCACTGAACTGATTGCAGCAGTGATGTCAGCATGTACAGTAAAGGAAAAAAGTATTTGATCCCCTGCTGATTTTGTACGTTTGCCCACTGACAAAGACATGATCAGTCTATAATTTTAATGGTAGGTTTATTTGAACAGTGAGAGACAGAATAACAACAAAAAAATCCAGAAAAACGCATGTCAAAAATGTTATAACTTGATTTGCATTTTAATGAGGGAAATAAGTATTTGACCCCTCTGCAAAACATGACTTAGTACTTGGTGGCAAAACCCTTGTTGGCAATCACAGAGGTCAGACGTTTCTTGTAGTTGGCCACCAGGTTTGCACACATCTCAGGAGGGATTTTGTCCCACTCCTCTTTGCAGATCTTCTCCAAGTCATTAAGGTTTCGAGCCTGACGTTTGGCAACTCGAACCTTCAGCTCCCTCCACAGATTTTCTATGGGATTAAGGTCTGGAGACTGGCTAGGCCACTCCAGGACCTTAATGTGCTTCTTCTTGAGCCACTCCTTTGTTGCCTTGGCTGTGTGTTTTGGGTCATTGTCATGCTGGAATACCCATCCACGACCCATTTTCAATGCCCTGGCTGAGGGAAGAAGGTTCTCACCCAAGATTTGACGGTACATGGCCCCGTCCATCGTCCCCTTTGATGCGGTGAAGTTGTCCTGTCCCCTTAGCAGAAAAACACCCCCAAAGCATAATGTTTCCACCTCCATGTTTGACGGTGGGGATGGTGTTCTTGGGGTCATAGGCAGCATTCCTCCTCCTCCAAACACGGCGAGTTGAGTTGATGCCAAAGAGCTCGATTTTGGTCTCATCTGACCACAACACTTTCACCCAGTTCTCCTCTGAATCATTCAGATGTTCAGTGGCAAACTTCAGACGGGCCTGTATATGTGCTTTCTTGAGCAGGGGGACCTTCTTGAGCAGGGGGACTTCACGGCGTAGTGTGTTACCAATTTTTTTTTTTTTACTATGGTCCCAGCTGCCTTGAGATCATTGACAAGATCCTCCCGTGTAGTTCTGGGCTGATTCCTCACCGTTCTCATGATCATTGCAACTCCACGAGGTGAGATCTTGCATCGCACCAACTGTTGTCACCTTCTCACCAAGCTGCTTTGCGATGGTCTTTTAGCCCATTCCAGCCTTGTGTAGGTCTACAATCTTGTCCCTGACATCCTTGGAGAGCTCTTTGGTCTTGGCCATGGTGGAGAGTTTGGAATCTGATTGATTGATTGCTTCTGTGGACAGGTGTATTTTATACAGGTAACAAGCTGAGATTAGGAGCACTCCCTTTAAGAGTGTGCTCCTAATCTCAGCTCGTTACCTGTATAAAAGACACCTGGGAGCCAGAAATCTTTCTGATTGAGAGGGGGTCAAATACTTATTTCCCTCATTAAAATGCAAATTAATTTATAACATTTTTGACATGCGTTTTTCAGGATTTTTTTGTTGTTATTCTGTCTCTCACTGTTCAAATAAACCTACCATTGTAAGGGATCGGGGGTTGGCTGGGTCTAGACAGAGTCTGACACTTCCCCGATCTACAGAGAGGGGGAGTCATCAGACTCGATCTGGTTCACCTGAGTTCTGAGCACACCTGTCAGTAATTAGTGTAGGATTTAAGGTGTGCTCAGAAGTTCAGTCGGTGCGAGGTATTGTTCCATTGTGACTTGCTAAGCGTTTTGTTCCGAGAGAGAGAGAGAGAGAGAGAGAGTTTGTTGTTGTTTTTGATTACCCGTGTATCCTGTGCCTGTGCCCTCGACTACGACTAAGCCCGCTCCCTTGGTACCTCTGCCTGTCTATGCCTGGCCCGGTTTTGACCACAGCCCGCCCGACCACGATTAAGCTATTCCCTTGTCTGTCCTCTAATAAAGCATCGCTATTCTGCGATTGGATCTTACCACTCTGTCCGAGTATTCATTACAGAATACCTCGCCTGCGAGTCAATGCGCTAGACGGTGAGCCCATGGGCACTGGGTTCATTACGCACCGTACAGAGGTAATCAAATTACAAGTGGGCTCCATACACCATGAGAACATCATTTTTTTCGTCATCTCCGCTCCACGGGAGCTGCTAGTTCTCGGCCACCCCTGGCTCGTCACCCATGATCCGGTCATCTCCTGGAAATCTGGTGATATCACGGCTTGGAGTGAGGTATGTAGGGCAGAGTGCCTCAATTTACCGTGCAAAATGTCTACTGTGGAGGATGCGCAGGGTGCGGTGTCTACTGTTGTCCCTACAGAATACCTGGATTACGCGCAGGTGTTCTCCAAGGAGAGGGCCACCGTGTTACCACCTCATCGGGCCTGGGACTGCAGGATTGATCTGCTATCCGGGGCTACACCTCCTCGTGGAAGAATCTACCCGTTGTCACAGCCGGAACGAGAATCAATGAGCCAGTATATTGATGAGGCGCTACAGCAAGGGGCCATTCGCCCATCTACGTCTCCCGCCGCATCCAGTTTTTTCTTCGTGAAGAAAAAGGATGGCGGACTGCGTCCTTGTATAGACTATCGAGGGTTGAACGATATTACCATCAAAAATCGTTACCCCCTTCCTTTGATTCCAGCAGCCCTCGAACAGGTGGGACAGGCCTCCATGTACAGTAAACTGGACCTCAGGAGTGCGTACAATCTGGTGCGTATTAGAGAAGGGGATGAATGGAAGACCGCCTTCATCACACATCGAGGACACTACGAATATTGTGTCATGCCCTATGGACTTACCAACGCGCCCTCAGTATTCCAGGCGTTCATGAATGACATTTTCAGGGACATGATTGATCGCTTTGTTATCGTGGTACATTGATGACATCCTAATCTATTCTAACTCTCTGAGTGAACATGTGTCCCATGTACGACAGGTGCTGGATCGGCTCCTACAACATTCTCTGTTCGTGAAGGCAGAAAAGAGTGAATTCCATGTCACTACGATTTCCTTTCTTGGGGCCATACTCACTCCCGAAGGGGTTAAACTGGATGAATCCAAGGTGCAAGCGGTACAAGACTGGCCTCAACCCCAGACGGTGAAAGAGCTCCAGAGATTCTTAGGGTTTGCCAATTACTATAGACGGTTCGTGCGTAATTTCAGCACAACCGCAGCGCCCCTGTCGGCGATGACCAGCTACAAGGGTCGCGGTCTGAACTGGACGGAGGGGGCAGTGCGTGCGTTTGAGACGTTGAAACAACGCTTTACCACCGCTCCTATTCTATGTCAGCTGGACCCTACCTTACCGTTTATCGTGGAAGTGGACGCTTCGCAGGTTGGAGTTGGAGCCGTGTTATCCCAACGCCAAGGTGAGCCGCCTAAATCACGACCCTGTGCTTTCTTTTCAAGGAAGCTGAATTCTGCCGAGCAGAACTATGACGTGGGTAATCGGGAATTACTGGCGGTGAAGTTAGCACTGGAGGAGTGGAGACATTGGTTGGAGGGAGCAGAGCATCTGTTCCAAGTGCTCACGGACCACCGCAACCTGGAGTATCTTCACAGTGCCAAACGACTGAACTCCCGACAGGCAAGGTGGTCTTTATTCTTCAACCGTTTCCGATTCACTGTTTCTTATATCCCCGGGTCCAAGAATGGTAAGGCGGACGCGCTTTCCCGACGGTTCGAGCGCGCGGAAAGGCCCATGGAGCCAGAACCTATTCTCCCCATGAGTTGCCGTGCTGGTCCTGTGAGGTGGGCTATTGATGACACTATTCAGGAGAGCTTACAAGCGGAACCAGCCCCTCCAGAAACCCTGGTGTCTAAGGTGTTTGTGCCAGCCCCACTTTGACCTCAACTGATGGAATGGTGCCACACATCGCTGGGATCTGGTCATCCCGGGATCACTCGAACTACACGACTCATCAGCCGCAAATACTGGTGGGATTCCCTCACAGATGACGTCAGAGACTATGTCTTATCCTGTCCCGTATGTGCTCAGTCCAAGGTACCTCGTGCACTACCGGAGGGTAAGCTGATGCCATTGCCAACTCCTCAACGACCCTGGTCGCACATTGCTATGGACTTTGTTACCGACCTACCAGAATCAGAGGGCCATACTGTAATTCTCGTGGTCATCGATCGTTTCTCCAAGATGTGCCGGTTAGTACCCATGACCCGTTTGCCTAACGCCACTCAGATGGCTGAGACTATGTTTACCCAGGTGTTCCGGCAGTTTGGTGTCCCGGAGGATATTGTTTCCGACCGGGGACCCCAGTTTGTATCCCGGGTATGGAAGGCCTTCTCGCGAACGCTTGGGCATCTCGGTTAGCCTAACCTCCGGATATCATCCCCAGGCCAATGGGCAGACAGAACGGCTCAACCAGGAAATTGGGAAATATCTACGGCAACAATGTTCGCGGCAGCCGCAAGAGTGGAGCCGATTCCTTCCTTGGGTAGAGTATGCTCAGATCTCACTCGTTCACACCTCCCTACGCCTAACGCCCTTCCAGTGTGTTCTAGGGTATCAACCACCCCTGTTCCCGTGGGATACCGCATCAGGGATGGTACCGGCTGTGGACGAGTGGTTCTGTCGGAGTGCGCAGGTCTGGGAGACGGCCCATCAACATCTCAGTCAAGCCTCACAACAGCAAAAGACCTACGCCGACCGACGCCGGAGACCTACTCCCACTTATCAACCCGGGCAACGAGTGTGGCTGTCTACCAGAGACCTGCGGTTCCGACGGAGCTGCAAGAAGCTCCAACCCAGGTACATCGGTCCTTTCAAGGTACAGAGACGTATTAACCCTGTCACCTACCGTCTGTTACTCCCTCGACACTACAGGATAAACCCTACGTTCCACGTCTCCCTATTGAAACCTGTCCACTATAGCCCGATGTACCCCCCAATCGCTCAACAACCTACTACACCACTTTTGGAGGAGGAACAGGACACCACCTATACAGTCCACGAGATACTGGAGTCAAGACGGAGACGAGGGGGCATCGAATATCTCGTGGACTGGGAGGGATATGGACCTGAGGAACGGTCATGGGTCCCTGCTAAGGACATACTGGATCCCGCTCTCAAGGCCGCTTTCCACGCTGAACACCCAGATCATCCAGGACCCCGACCCAGAGGAAGACCACCCGGTAGAGGTAGAAGGCCGTCAGGAGCCGGCCCTGGGGAGGGGGATACTGTAAGGGATCGGGGGTTGGCTGGGTCTAGACAGAGTCTGACACTTCCCCGATCTACAGAGAGGGGGAGTCATCAGACTCGATCTGGTTCACCTGAGTTCTGAGCACACCTGTCAGTAATTAGTGTAGGATTTAAGGTGTGCTCAGAAGTTCAGTCGGTGCGAGGTATTGTTCCATTGTGACTTGCTAAGCGTTTTGTTCCGAGAGAGAGAGAGAGAGAGTTTGTTGTTTTTGATTACCCGTGTATCCTGTGACTGTGCCCTCGACTACGACTTTATTTATTTATTTTATTTCACCTTTATTTAACCAGGTAAGCCAGTTGAGAACAGGTTCTCATTTACAACTGCGACCTGGCCAAGATAAAGCAAAGTAGTGCAATAAAAAAACAACACAGAGTTACATATGGGGTAAAAAACATAAAGTCAGAAATACAACAGAAAATATATATACAGTGTGTGCAAATGAAGCAAGTTATGGAGGTAAGGCAATAAATAGGCTATAGTGCAGAATAATTACAATAGTATTAACACTGGAATGCTAGATGTGCAAGAGATTATGTGCAAAAGAGCAAAATAAATAACAATATAGGGATGAGGTAGTTGGGTGGGCTAATTTCAGATGGGCTGTGTACAGGTGCAGTGATCGGTAAGGTGCTCTGACAACTGATGCTTAAAGTTATTGAGGGAGATAAGAGTCTCCAGCTTCAGAGATTTTTGCAATTCGTTCCAGTCATTGGCAGCAGAGAACTGGAAGGAATGGCGGCCAAAGGAGGTGTTGGCTTTGGGAATGACCAGTGAGATATACCTGCTGGAGCGCAGACTACGGGTGGGTGCTGCTATGGTGACCAATGAGCTAAGATAAGGCGGGGATTTGCCTAGCAGTGATTTATAGATGGCCTGGAGCCAGTGGGTTTGACGACGAACATGTAGTGAGGACCAGCCAACAAGAGCGTACAGGTCACAGTGGTGGGTAGTGTATGGGGCTTTGGAGACAAAACGGATGGCACTGTGATAGACTACATCCAATTTGCTGAGTAGAGTGTTGGAGGCTATTTTGTAAATGACATCGCCGAAGTCAAGGATCGGTAGGATAGTCAGTTTTACGAGGGCATGTTTGGCAGCATGAGTGAAGGAGGCTTTGTTGCGAAATAGGGAAGCCGATTCTAGATTTAACTTTGGATTGGAGATTCTTTATGTGAGTCTGGAAGTTGAGTTTACAGTCTAACCAGACACCTAGGTATTTGTAGTTGTCCACATACTCTAGGTCAGACCCGTCGAGAGTGGTGATTCTAGTCGGGTGGGCGGGTGCCAGCAGCGTTCGATTGAAAAGCATGCATTTAGTTTTACTAGTGTTTAAGAGCAGTTGGAGGCTACTGAAGGATTGTTGTATGGCATTGAAGCTCGTTTGGAGGTTTGTTAACACAGTGTCCAATGAAGGGCCAGATGTATACAAAATGGTGTCGTCTGCGTAGAGGTGGATCTGAGAGTCACCAGCAGCAAGAGCGACATCATTGATATACACAGAGAAAAGTGTCGGCCCAAGAATTGAACCCTGTGGCACCCCCATAGAGACTGCCATAGGTCCAGACAACAGGCCCTCCGATTTGACACACTGAACTATCTGAGAAGTAGTTGGTGAACCAGGCGAGGCAGTCATTTGAGAAACCAAGGCTATTTAGTCTGCCAATAAGAATGCGGTGGTTGACAGAGTCGAAAGCCTTGGCCAGGTCGATGAAGACGCTGCACAGTACTGTCTATTATCAATCGCGGTTATAATATCGTTTAGGACCTTGAGCGTGGCTGAAGTGCACCCGTGACCAGCTCGGAAACCGGATTGCATAGCGGAGAAGGTACGACTAAGCCCGCTCCCTTGGTACCTCTGCCTGTCTATGCCTGGCCCGGTTTTGACCACAGCCCGCCCGACCACGATTAAGCTATTCCCTTGTCTGTCCTCTAATAAAGCATCGCTATTCTGCGATTGGATCTTACCACTCTGTCCGAGTATTCATTACAACCATTAAAATTATAGACTGATAATTTCTTTGTCAGTGGGCAAACGTACAAAATCAGCAGGGGTCAAATACTTTTTTCCCTCACTGTACACTGCGATGCTTACTGATGTGTGGGTCACTCAGAGTTTGAGAACTGTACTACTATGCCTTGGTCAGTGTTTAGGGCTGGGACATTTAATGGTGCTATGGGCAACAGCAAAGGTTTTGTTATACATGCATTTGCTGTTACTGAACTGAACTCACTCAAGGTACTTAATTGCATTGCATTTCAGTCAATTATGCGGTACACTGGGCAAAAACTGGTTGAATCAACGTTGTTTCCACGTCATTTCAACTAGAACAGTCAATGTGATGACGTTGAATCAATGTGGAAAACTGATTGGAATTGAAAAAATGTTATCAAAGTAACGGAAATACGTATTTTTGCCACCCAACTTTTAACCTAAATCATTGAATTCAGGTTAGATGACAGCTCAACCAAATGTAAATCAAAACTAAACGTTGAACTGACATCTGTGCCCAGTGGGAAGCCACTTCTTGTCTACTAACATTTTTATTACCATCCTTGTTGGCAAGAATTTTGCCATTTCTCTGTGGTTTTTACTTTCATGTTCTTTGCAAGGACGTTCCGAGATAGACACTTTTAGTTTTATATGTGTTGCTATATGAATTACTTAGAAGTGTGAACATAAAGACTATGGCAAACTGCGTGCACAAATTACTTAGAAATTAAAATAATTATAACTACTAGTCTGAAGTAAAGTTGGGAAACGTAAACAGTGAGAGAGAGTTTCAACTGTGTCTAATTGATGAAGATATCATGTAGATGTGGGTTATTTACTGTCCAGTGAGGATCAATAATCCTCATTTCTACCTCATACACATTATGCCATGTCATTTCACATATCAGATAAAAAACAGAATACTATGTCCTATCATTTTTCATTGTTTTGTCACTTTCACTTTTGAAAGGGTCAGGAAGTTTGCTTTTACCTGCATTTTCCATTATGTATCATATACCACACAATACAGTTTAACACAGTAGTACCAACTCTTTTTCCACCTTTAAACAATCTGTCAGTTCTTAGCAAGCTTTTCATGCCAAAGATCAATGAATAGCAAGCCTTCTGTTTTTTACTGTACTCCATAAAAGATCAATGAATCTAATAAGACAACCTTCAAGGGGATAGTTCAGGAGATGAAAAGGATATTGTGAGTGTTGCATTGGGGTGCTGCAGAGTTGTGTAACAAAATCCAAAAACAGTTCTTCACCTAATCTCATGATGAATCCGATAATCTGCACTTGATTTCTGCTCCCATTAATGACGTTGAAGTTACAACTTTCCACTGAAATTGACAGGATATTTCTTCAAGTTACACACATTCCAAACAATCCAAGACAGTTGTGAAGAGGGCACGACAAAGCCTATTCCCCCTCAGGAGAGACTGAAAAGATTTGGCATGGGTACTCAGATCCTCAAGAAGTTCTACAGCTGCACCATCGAGAGCATCCTGACTGGTTGCATCACTGCCTGGCATGGTAACTGCTTGGCCTCCGACCGCAAGGCACTACAGAGGGTAGCGTACGGCCCAGTATAACACTGGAGCCAAGCTTCCTGCCATCCAGGACCTCTATACCAGGCGGTGACAGAGGAAGGCCCTAAGAATTGTCATAGACTCCAGGCACCCTAGTCATAGAGTGTTCTCTCTGCTACCGCAAGGCAAGCGGTATCGGAGTGCCAAGTCTAGGTCCAAAAGGCTTCTTAACAGCTTCTACCCCAAAGCCATACAACTCCTGAACAGCTAATCAAATGGCTACCGGACTATTTGCATTTTATTTTTTACTTATCTATTGTTTACTTAACACTTTTTTTTTTAACTGCATTGTTGGTTAAAGGCTTGTAAGTAAGCATTTCACTGTAAGGTCTACCCCTGTTGTATTCGGCGCATGTGACAAATACAATTTGATTAGATTTTCTATATGTCTGTGGGGGATGTTTAGTAGTACATTTTTACACAAGTGTATAGGAGATTAACAATTACATGTGAAGAAAGGAAAACAAAGACATACTGTATTGAATTGTTTCTTCCCAGTAGTGTTTTTGCTCCTCCTCCTCTTATAATCTATATTATGAATCTATAATCTAACCTGAACCTTCATCTAAGTCTATATTCAACCAGCAGACCACAAGTTTAAGGTTAGGCAGAGGAGTCTAAATTTATTAAAGTTAGGGTTAAGTTTAGGTTTAGGAATGAGGGTTAGGTTAAGGTTAAAGTTAGGTGTAGTTTCAGTGAGGTTAAGGTTATGGTTAGGGTTAGGGAAAGGCATAACAGTTAACATTGGGTTAGCGTACCGCCGTCCGCCCCATTCAAATATACACAGCCTAATATGCCTTGCAAAAGTATTCATCCCCCTTGGCGTTTTTCCTATTTTGTTGCATTACAACCTGTCATTTAAATTGATATTTATTTGGATTTCATGTAATGGACATGCACAAAATAGTCCAAATTGGTGAAGTGAAATGAAATAAATAACTTGTTACAAAAAATTATACCAAAAAAATTACGGAAAAGTGGGGCGTGGATATGTATTCACCCCCTTTGCTATGAAGCCCCTAAATAAGTTCTGGTGCAACCAATTACCTTCAGAAGTTACATAATTAGTTAAATAAAGTCCAAGCTAAGTGTCACATGATCTGTCACATGATCTCAGTATATATACACCTGTTCTGAAAGGCCCAAGAGTCTGCAACACCACTAAACAAGGGGCACCACCAAACAAGCGGCACCATGAAAACCAAGGAGCTCTCCAATCAGGTCAGGGACAAAGTTGTGGAGAAGTACAGATCAGGGTTGGGTTATAAAAAAAGATCCAAAACTTTCAACATCCCACAGAGCAAAATTAAATCCATTATTAAAAAAGGGAAAGAATATGGCACCACAACAAACCTGCCAAGAGAGGGCCGCCCACCAAAACTCACGGACCAGGCAAGGAGGGCATTCATCAGAGAGGCAACAAAGAGACCAAAGAGAACCCTGAAGGAGCTGCAAAGCTCCACAGCGGAGATTGGAGTATCTGTCCATAGGACCACTTTAAGCCGTACACTCCACAGAGCTGGGCTTTACGGAAGAGTGGCCAGAAAAAAGCAATTGCTTAAAGAAAAAAAGAAGCAAACACGTTTGGTGTTCACCAAAAGCCATGTGGTAGACTCCCCAAACATATGGAAGAAGGTACTCTGGTCAGATGAGACTAAAATTGAGCTTTTTGGCCATCAAGGAAAACGCTATGTCTGGCGCAAACCCAACACCTCTCATCACCCCGAGAACACCATCCCCACGGTGAAGCATGGTGCTGGCAGCATCATGCTGTGGGGATGTTTTTCATCTGCAGGGACTGGGAAACTGGTCAGAATTGAAGGAATGATGGATGGCGCTCAATACAGGGAAATTATTGAGGGAAACCTGTTTCACTCTTCCAGAGATTTGAGACTGGGACAGAGGTTCACCTTCCAGCAGGACAATGACCCTAAGCATACTGCTAAAGCAACACTCGAGTGGTTTAAGGGGAAACATGTAAATGTCTTGGAATGGCCTAGTCAAAGTCCAGACCTCAATCCAATTGAGAATCTGTGGTATGACTTAAAGATTGCTGTATACCAGTGGAACCCATCCAACTTGAAGGAGCTGGAGCAGTTTTGCCTTGAAGAATGGGCAATAATCGCAGTGGCTAGATGTGCCAAGTTTATAGAGATATACCCCAAGAGACTTGCAGCTGTAATTGCTGCAAAAGGTGGCTCTACAAAGTATTGACTTTGGGGGGGTGAATAGCTATGCACGCTCAAGTTTTTTGTTTTTTTGTCTTATTTCTTGTTTGTTTCACAATAACAATTATTTTGCATCTTCAAAGTGGTAGGCATGTTGTGTAAATCAAATGATACAATCCCCCCAAAAATCCGTTTTTAATTCCAGGTTGTAATTTAACAAAATAGGAAAAATGCCAAGGGGGTTGAATACTTTCGCAAGCCACTGTAGCTATTTCACAGGTGTTCCCATCTTTTGAATTTCGGAAGGGGAGGGGACATTTGGCCCATAGACTTGCCCATAACTTGCAAAGAGAGGGGGGTGGAGCTACCTACCTGCTTTCGCTCCTCGTTCTAGTTTATTTTCTAACATGTCTGCCCCAGGAACTTAATCAAGCATCTGACGCAATTACACATGATTTTAGTTCTGGGTTTCCAAGATTACCTTCCACTTCATCCCTGGTCATGACTGACAGATAGTGACATGACATATGAAGGTGTCATGAAGGTTCATGCTGGATAAGGTTCTGGCAATTGAACCAGAATCAGTGGTTGGAAAAGTACCCAATTGTCATACTTGAGTAAAAGTAAAGATAGGTTAATAGAAAATGACTCAAGTAAAAGAAAGTCAACCAGTAAAATACTACTTGAGTAAAAGTCTAAAAGTATTTGGTTTTAAATATACTTAAGTATCAAAAGTAAATGTAATTGACAAAATGTACTTAAGTATTATAAAGTAAAAGTAAAAGTATAAATAATTTAAAATTACTTACATTAAGTAAACCAGACAGCAAGATTTTCTTGTTTTTATTTTATTTACGGATAGCCAGGGGCACACTCCAACACTCAGACATAATTTACAAACGAAACATTGGTGTTTAGTGAATCCGCCAGATCAGGTAGAAGAGATGACCAAGGATGTTCTCTTGTGTGTGAATTTGACCATTTTCCTGTCCTGCTAAGCATTCAAAATGCAACAAGTACTTTGGGGTCTCAGGGAAAATGTATGGAGTAAACAGTACATTATTTTCTTTAGGAATGTAGTGAAGTAAAAGTAAAAGTTATCCAAAAGAAATGTGTAAAATAAAGTACAAATACCATAAAAAACTACTTAATTTGTACTTTAAAGTATTTTTACTTAAGTACTTTACACCACTGACCAGAAGCCTGACTATAATAGGAGATCAATCAATCAATCAATCAATCACATGTATTTATAAAGCCCTTTTTACATCAGCAGATGTCACAAAGTGCTATACAGAAACCAAGCCTAAAACCCCGAACAGCAAGCAATGCAGATGTCGAAGCACGGAGGCTAGGAAAAACTCCCTAGAAGGGCAGGAACCTAGGAAGAAACCTAGAAAGGAACAAGGCTCTGAGGGGTGGCCAGTCCTCTTCTGGCTGTGCTGGGTGGAGATTATAAGAGTACATGGCCATTTAAGGCCAGATTGTTCTTATATATGTTCAAACGTTCATAGATGACCAGCAGGGTCAAATAATAATCAGTGGTTGTAGAGGCTGCAACAGGTCAGTACCTCAGGAGTCAATGTCAGTAGGCTTTTCATAGCCGTGCATTCAGAGGTCGAGACAGCAGGTGCAGTAGAGAGAGAGAGAGAGTCGAAAACAGCAGGTCCGGGACAAGGTAGCACGTCCGGTGAACAGGTAAGGGTTCCCTAGCCACAGGCAGAACAGTTGAAACTGGAGCAGCAAGGAGTCATCAGGCCAGGTAGTCGGGCTCAAGTCCTCCGGGAGAGAAGGGACAGAGGGAGAGAGAGAGAATTAGAGGGAGCATACTTAAATTCACACAGGACACCAGATAAAACAGGAGAATTACACCAGATATAACAGACTGACCATAGCCCCCCGGCACATAGACTATTGCAGCATATATACTGGAGGCTGAGACAGTGGTGGGTTGGGGGACACTGTGGCCCCGTCCGACGATACCCTCGGACAGGGCCAACCAGGCAGGATATAACCCCACCCACTTTGTCAAAGCACAGCCCCCACACCACTAGAGGGATATCAACAGACCACCAACTTACTACCCTGAGACAAGGCTGAGAATAGCCCACAAAGATCTCCTCCGCCGCACGAGCCCGAGGGGAGCGCAAAACCGGACAGGAAGATCACGTCTGTGACTCAATCCACTCAAGTGATGCACCCCTCCTAGGGACGGCATGGAAGAGCACTAGTAAGCCAGTAACTCAGCCCCCGTAATAGGGTCAGAGGCAGAGAATCCCAGTGGAGAGAGGGGAGCCGGCCAGGCAGAGACAGCAAGGGCGGTTCGTCGCTCCAGTGCCTTGCCGTTCACCTTTGCACCCCTGGGCCAGACTACACTCAATCATTGGACCTACTGAAGAGATGAGTCTTCAGTAATGACTTAAAGGTCAAGACCGAGTATGCGTCTCTCACATGGATAGGCAGACCATTCCATAAAAATGTAGCTCTATAGGAGAAAGTCCTGCCTCCAGCTGTTTGCTTAGAAATTCTAGGGACAATAAGGAGGCCTGCGTCTGTGACCGTAGCGTACGTGTAGGACCAAATCGGAGAGATAGGTAGGAGCAAGCACATGTAATGCTTTGTAGGTTAGCAGTAAAACCTCAGCCCTAGCCTTAACAGGAAGCCAGTGTAGGTAGAGAGGCTAGCACTGGAGTAATATTATCAAATGTTTTGGTTCTAGTCAGGATCCTAGCAGCATTGTTTAGCACTAACTGAAGTTTATTTAGTGCTTTATCCAGGTAGCTGGAGAGTAGAGCATTGCAGTAGTCTAATCTAGAAGTGACAAAAGCATGGATTAGCATTTCTGAATTATTTTCGGACAAAACGTTTCTGATTTTTGCAATCTTACGAAAATGGAAAAAGCTGTCCTTGAAATATTCTTGATATGTTCTTCAAAAGCGAGATCAGGGTCCAGAGTAACGCTGAGGTCCTTCATAGTTTTATTTGAGACGACTGTACAACCATCAAGATTATTTGTCAGACCAAACAGCAGATCTCTTTGTTTCTTGGGACCTAGAACTAGAATCTCTGTTTTGTCCGAGTTTAAAATTAAAACATTTGCCGTCATTCACTTCCTTTTGTCTGAAACACAGGCTTCCAGGGTAGGCAATTTTGGGGCTTCACCATGTTTCATCGAAATGTACAGCTGTGTGTCATCTGCATAGCAGTGAAAGTTGACATTGTGTTTCCGAATGACATCACCAAGAGGTAGAATATATAGTGAAAACAATATTGGTCCTAAAACGGAACCTTGAGGAATGCCGAAATGTACAATTGATTTGTCAGAGGACAAACCATCCACAGAGACAAACTGATATCTTTCTGACAGATCAGATCTAAACCGGGCAAGAACTTGTCCGTGTAGACCAATTAGGGTTTCTAATCTCTCCAAAAGAATGTGGTGGTCGATGGTGTCAAAAGCAGTACTAAGGTCTAGGAGCACGAGGACAGATCAAATCAAATCAAATCAAATGTTATTGGTCACATACACGTTTCGACTCTATTGCAGAGCCTTGGATGCAGAGCCTTGGTCTGACGCCATTAAAAGGTAATTTACCACCTTCACAAGTGCAGTCTCAGTGCTATGATGGGGTCTAAAACCAGACTGAAGTGTTTTGTATACATTATTTGTCTTCAGGAAGGCAGTGAGTTGCTGCACAACAGCTTTTTCTAAAAATGTTGAGAGGAATGGGAGATTCGATATAGGCCGACAGTTTTTTACATTTTCCGGGTCAAGGTTTGGCTTTTTCAAGAGAGGCTTTATTACTGCCACTTTTAGTGAGTTTGGTACATATCCGGTGGATAGGGAGCCATTTATTATGTTCAACGTAGTAGCTCTTTCAGTAGTTTAGTTGGAATAGGATCCAGTATAGTTTAGAGGCCATTACTATTTTCATGAATGTGTCAAGAAATACAGGTTAAAAAAACTTGAGTGTCTCCATTGATCCTAGATCCTGGCAGTTCTGTGCAGACTCAGGACAACTGAGCTTTGGAGAAAGAAACAGATTCAAAGAGGAGTCTGTAATTTGCTTTCTAATGATCATGATCTTTTCATCAAAGAAGTTCATGAATTTATCACTGCTGAAGTGAAAGCTATCCTCTCTTGATGAATGCTGCTTTTTAGTTAGTTTTGCGACAGTATCAAAAATAAATGTAGGATTGTTCTTATTCTCCTCAATTAGGTTGGAAAAATAGGATGATCGAGCAGCAGTGAGGGCTCTTCGATCTTGCACGGTACTGTCTTTCCAAGCTAGTCAGAAGACTTCCAGTTTGGTGGAGCGCCATTTACATTCCAATTTTCTGGAAGCTTGCTTCAGGGCTTGGGTATTTTTTGTATACCAGGGAGCAAATTTCTTATTTTTTTGGGGTGCGACTGCATCTAGGGTATTACGCAAGGTTCATTTTAGATCCTCAATTAGGTGGTTACCCGATTTTTGTACTCCGATGTCCTTCGGTAGGTGGAGGGAGTCTGGAAGGGCATCTAGGAATCTTTGGGTTGTCCGAGAATTTATAGCACAGCTTTTGATGATCCTTGGTTGGGGTCTGAGCAGATTATTGGTTACGATTGCAAACGTTATAAGATGGTGGTCCGATTGTCCAGGATTATGAGGAAAAACATTTAGATCCACAATATTTATTCCACGGACCAAAACTAGATCCAGGGTATGACTGTGGCAATGAGTAGATCCGGAGACATGTTGGACAAAACCCACTGAGTCGATGATGGCTCCGAAAGCCTTTTGGAGTGGGTCTGTGGACTTTTCCATGTGAATATTAAAGTCACCAAAGATTTGAATATTATCTGCCATGACTACAAGGTCCGATAGGAATTCAGGGAACTCAGTGAGGAACGCTGTATATGGCCAGGGAGGCCTGTAAACAGCTCCTATAAAAAGTGATTCAGTAGACTGCATAGATTTCTTGACTAGAAGCTCAAAAGACGAAAACGCAGTCATTTTTTTGTTGTTGTAAATTGACATTTGCTGTCATAAATGTTAGCAACATCTCCGCCTTTGCGGGATGCGCGGGGGATATGGTCACTAGAGGAACCAGCAGGAGAGGCCTCATTTAACACAGTAAATTCATCAGGCTTGAGCCATGTTTCAGTCAGGCCAATCACATCAAGATTATGATCAGTAATTAGTTAATTGACTATGGAAGTGAGGGATCTAACATGTGAGATATAACAATCTCTTTCAATATTGACAGGAATGGAGGTCGTCTTTATTCCAGTGAGATTGCTAAGGCGAAAACCGGCATGTTTTGTTTTGCTGAAACTAGATCGAGGCACAGACACGGTCTCAATGAAGTGAACTTAGTCTGCATTTATTGTAATGGAAATGCAGCATGTACAGTACATTGCGTGCATTAAGTAACCAGACAACATTGAGGAGGACATTGAGACTTGAGGAACATAGTAAAAGTACTCTAGCACAGTTGACCTCCATATACAGGGATGAAGTTTGCTTTTATTGTCTACTGTGAAAAAAAAAAACACTTGTATGACGTGATAGACAACATAAGCCAAAGTACTCAACCTTTTCTTTTTAAGATCAGTTTCAAAGTTTTGTACCGTATACACTGAGTATACAAAACATTAGGAACACCTTTTTCTGAAAATTGAGTTGCACGCCATTTTGCCCTCAGAACAGCCTCAATTCGTTGGGGCATGGCCTCTACAAGGTGTCGAAAGTGTTCCACAGGCTGGCCAATGTTGACTCTAATGCTTCCCACAGTTGTGTCAAGTTGGCTGGATGTCCTTTTGGTGGTGGACCATTCTTGATACAGATGGGAAACTGTTGAGCGTGAAAATCCCAGCAACATTGCAGTTCTTGACACACTCAAACCAGTGCGCCTGGCACCTTCTACCATACCCTGTTCAAAGGCACTTAAATCTTATGTTTTGCCAATTCACACTCTGAATTGCATGCATACACAATCCATGTCTCAATTGTCTCAAGGCTTAAAAAACCTTCTTTAACCTGTCGCCTCCCATTCAGCTACTCTGATTGAAGTGTATTTAACAAGTGACATCAATAAGGGAACATAGCTTTCACCTGAATGAACCAGGTCAGTCTATGTCATGGAAAGACCACGTGTTCCTAATGTTTTGTACACTCAGTTGCATGTGGCTATGTTTAAGAAGCTAACAACTACATGAAATTCGCTTCAATTTTGCTTTTGATATGAAACTCAGACCCCCCCAAATTGACCCTGCATTAATGTTCAGTTCATTGAGTTTCCCTTTTGACAATCTGTGTCTTGAGAGTGCATTTGTATTACGTACCTCTGAAATTGCATTTAACCCTCTCATCCACTGTATAGACCATACACTGGCAAAAGCTGAACTGTACAATGCAATGAGGTTGGTCCTTCCAATGATAGATTAGATAAGGACCATGGGATTGTGAAAATAGAAAATCAATGTAGGCGGACAGCTGTCACGTTGTATAATGATTAGAAGACAGGCACAGGAATATGTATTAGGGGTTTTATTACTCCACCCAACACAAGGTACATCATGAAAAAACAACAGGGACGAAGCCCAAAACAAACACACACACACACACACACACACACACACACACACACACACATACATACATAGATAACACTGGGATGTAACCCAAACAAAAGAGCGAGGTGTAAACCTCCAAACAAATACATGGGACGAGACCCATAATAACAAGAGCACAATACACGGTACTCACGAGACCAACGGACATGGGACAATAATCGACAAGGACAATGGGGAACAGAGGGCACATATACAGTTGAAGTCGGAAGTTTACATACACTTAGGTTGGAGTCATTAAAACTCAAACGTACTTTGGTGCGAAAAGTGCAAATCAATCCCAGAACAACAGCAAAGGACCTTGTGAAGGTGCTGGAGGAAACATGTACAAAAGTATCTGTATCCACAGTAAAACGAGTCCTATATCGACATAACCTGAAAGGCCGCTCAGCATGGAAGAAGCCACTGCTCCAAAACTGCCATAAAAAAGCCAGACTACGGTTTGCAACTGCACATGGGGACAAAGATCGTACTTTTTGGAGAAATGTCCTCTGGTCTGATGAAACAAAAATAGAACTGTTTGGCCATGATGACCATCATTATGTTTGGAGGAAAAGGGGGTTGCTTGCAAGCCGAAGAACACCATCCTAACTGTGAAGTACTGGGTGGCAGCAGGCTGTGGGGGTGCATTGCTGCAGGAGGGACTGGTGCACTTCACAAAATAGATGGCATCATAAGGAAGGAAAATTATGTGGATATATTGAAGCAACATCTCAAGACATCAGTCAGGAAGTTAAAGCTTGGTCGCAAATGGGTCTTCCAAATGGACAATGACCCCAAGCATACTTCCAAAGTTGTGGCAAAATGGCCTAAGGACAACAAAGTCAAGGCATTGGAGTGGCCATCACAAAGCCCTGACCTCAATCCTATAGAACATTTGTGGGCAGAACTGAAAAGCGTGTGCGAGCAAGGAGGCCTACAAACCTGACTCAGTTACACCAGCTCTGTCAGGAGGAATGGGCCAAAATTCACCCAACTTATTGTGGGAAGCTTGTGGAAGGCTACCCGAAACGTTTGACCCAAGTTAAACAATTTAAAGGCAATGCTACCAAATACCTCTCTTATGGAAGGAGCTTTCCATAAGAGAGGTGTCTGGATGTCTTAGACTGGGCCCTGATGTACTCCAGGTTGCGGTGGTCCGTCCACACCAGGAAAGGGTGTTTAGACCCCTCCAGCCAGCGCCTCCATGCCTTCAGAGCCTTCTTGACCGCCAAGAGTTCCCGGTCCCCTATGTCGTAGTTCCTCTGGGCGGGGCTCAGCTGTTTGGAGTAGAAGGCGGAGGGCCGCAGTTTTGGAGGGGTTCCGGTGTGCTGGGACAGCGCTGCCCCGACTCCTACTTCGGAGGCATCCACCTCGACGATGAAGGGGAGTGAGGGGTCGGGATGTGCCAGCACGGGAGCAGTGGTGAAGCGTGCCTTCAGCGTCTCGAAAGCCCTCCCCGCCTCCGCCGTCCAACGAAGCCGCTGGGGACACCTCTCAGCAGGGATGTACGAGGCGCGACCACCGTGCTGTAGCCCCCGATGAACCCCCGGAAATAGTTGGCGAACCCCAGGAATTGCTGGACTGCTTTCACAGAGTTGGGGATGGGCCATGACCTGACTGTGCTGACATATTGCTCCTCCATCTCCACTCCCTCCGTGGATATGAGGTAGCCCAAGAAGGACACGGACCGCTGGAAAAACAAACACTTTTCTTGTTTAACATAGAGATTATGTTCCAACAGTCTTTCCAGCACAGACCTGACTAACGAGACATGCTGGACTCGGTCAGCAGAGTAGAGCAAAATGTTGTCTATATAAACCACTACACCCCATCTCAGCATGTCCTGAAACACTTAGTTCATAAAGGCCTGGAAGACTGAAGGAGCATTAGAGAGGCCAAAGGGCATTACGAGATACTCAGAACGTCCCATGGTTGTCCCATGGTCATGGCCGCAGCCCGTCTGGTGTTCAACCTTCCCAAGTTCTCTCACGTCACCCCCCTCCTCCGCACACTCCACTGGCTTCCAGTTGAAGCTCGCATCCGTTACAAGACCATGGTGCTTGCCTTTGGAGCAGCGAGGGGAACGGCACCTCTGTACCTTCGGGCTCTGATCAGTCCCTACACCCAAACGAGGGCATTGCGTTCATCCACCTCTGGCCTGCTGGCTCCCCTTCCTCTGCGGAAGCATAGTTCCCGCTCAGCCCAGTCAAAACTGTTCGCTGCTCTGGCACCCCAATGGTGGAACAAGCTCCCTCACGACGCCAGGACAGCGGAGTCACTCACCACCTTCCGGAGACATTTGAAACCCCACCTCTTTAAGGAATACCTGGGATAGGATAAAGTAATCCTTCTACCCCCCCCAAAAAAAATTGTAAAGTGGTTATCCCACTGGCTATAGGGTGAATGCATCAATTTGTGAGTCGCTCTGGACTAGAGCGTCTGCTAAATGACGTAAATGTTCCCTTGAGCAAGGCACTTAACCCTAATTGCTCCTGTAAGTCGCTCTGGATAAGAGCGTCTGCTAAATGACTAAAATGTAAATGCAAATGTGGAAAAGGCAGTTTTCCATTCGTCGCCTGCACGAATGCGCACCAGATTGTAGGCGCTCCTCAAGTCCAGTTTTGTGAAGTAATGCGTCCGGTGCATTTGTTTGATGATGGTTGGGATGAGGGGTAAAGGATAGCTGAACTTAACAGTGGCTTTGTTCAGTGTTCAATAATCAATGCAGGGGCGCAGTCCCCCATCTTTCTTCTTAACAAAAAATAAGATAGAGGAGGCTGGTGACGTAGAGGGGCAGATAAAACCCTGCTGGAGGCTCTCCTGTACGTAGGTCTCCATGGCCTCGGTTTCCGCGTAGGAGAGGGGATAGACATGTCCTCTCGGGAGGACTGCGTCAGACAGCAGGTCAATGGCACGGTCCCAGGGGAAATGAGGAGGCAGGCGTGTAGCCTGGGTCTTAGAGAAAACCCGGTGCAGATCCTGGTATTCCTCAGGTAAATCCACTTATGTGGTGTGGTCCGGACTATCCACCGTAGTGATGTTGACAGACACTGCGAGACACCTCCCCTGACACTCCTGCGACCATCCCAGCAGTCTCCTCTCAGACCAGGAACTAACAGGGTTATGCCAACTCAACCAGGGGAGACCTAAAACAACGGGGTACGTGGGGTTGTCTATAATCAAAAAGGTGATCTGTTCTAAATGAGTGTCATGGGTCAGCAGAGAAACGGGAACAGTGATGTGATGTACAAGCCCTGTCCCTATTGGACGATTATCCAGGGCTCGAACCGGAATGGGTGACTGTATGGGAACCAAAGGAATGCATAATGCAGTGGCCAGTGCGCCTAAAATATTCCCGGCAGCTCCTGAATCAATCAGAGCTAACGGGAGTGAGGGGCTAGGGTATTCAGGGAATTTAATGGAAAAACACACTGGTTGAGTTGACAGAAAAGAAGAGGAGGTCTTGCATCCTCCCTGGGTTGGAGCAGGGGAATTCCCTGGCTTGTCACCTCCTCGCCTATTAGTGGATAGAGGGCAGGTCAGGGAGAAATGACCCCTTTCTCCACCATAGGAGCAGAGGCCCAGATTCCTCCTTCTCCTACGCTCTGCCTCGGGCTGGTTTAGTGACAGGTTGTCATCACGGCAGGCTAACTCCATCTGTACCTCCTTCTGCAGTCCGCTGAGGAAAACGGTGACCAGAGCCGACTCGTTCCATCCGGTGGAGGCCGCGATGGTCCGGAACTCCAGGGCGAACGCTGAGGCAGTCCTAGATCCATGGCATAGTCGGAGTAGAAACTCACCCCCCTCTCATCCCTCCACAGGATGATCAAACACAGAGCGGAAGAGGAGGGTGAAGCGCTCATAGGACTCGACCTAGGATCCGCCCGTCTCCCAGACCACGGCACCCCAGTCCAGGGCCCGTCCGGTCAGTGCCGAGATGACTGTGGCAACCCTGTCTCTCCCGGAGACAGCCTCGGCGTAGCGAGCAGGGTACAGGTCGGATTGCAGAAGGAATCCCTTGCATCTCACTGGCCCTCTGTCAAAGCGCTCCGGGAGGGACAGGGGTATTCTGCAGACCGGCTCAGATGGGACAGAGGGAGGTAGTGTTGGTGTGGGAGCTGGTGCCGGAACCGGTGCTGGAGACTGGAGGGACTGCACTTTCCCCTTCAACCGCAGGATGGTTGCCAGCAAGCTGTCCATGGTGTTACCGAGTCTGGAGAGACAGTCCTCGTGATGCTGGACTGTTTCTACGATGGTCGCAAGCTCTGTCTTTCCCGCTGTCTCCATTATTATTCTGTCACGTTGTATAATGATTAGAAGACAGGCGCAGGAATACGTATTAGGGTTTTTTATCACTCCACCCAACGCAAGGTACGTCATGAAAGAACAACGGGGACGAAGCCCAAAACAAACACATATATATATATATATATAACACTGGGATGTAACCCAAACAAAAGAGCGAGGTGTAAACCTCCAAACAAATACATGGGCCGAGACCCGTAATAACAAGAGCACAATACACGGTGCTCACGAGACTAACGGACATGGGACAATAATCGACAAGGACAATGGGGAACAGAGGGCACATATATACACATACTAATCAGGGGGAATGGGAACCAGGTGTGTGTAATGAGACAAGACAGTCCGGGGTTGGTGGTAATGAACCAGGTCAGTGACGCCTAGAAGGCCGGTGACGTAGACCTCCGGAGCTGGTGAACGGAATGAGCAGCAGTACCGGGGGGATCCGTGACAACAGCCTTGTAAATTGATTGGGAAAGAAAGGGCAGTTCAATGGACAAAGTCTTGGTTGATTTAACCTTTTGTTTGATGAGTCATACAATAGTATTACAGTGGTCAAGACTCTGGTGCTTTCCTTTCCTCCCTATGTTCAGTCTACCTTCGTCTCTTGTCCCTTCCTCTCAGCCAGTCAAAGCTCTTCTCTGTCCTGGCACCCCAATGGTGGAAGGAGCTTCCCCCTGGCGTTAGGACAGCAGAGTCACTGCCCATCTTCCGGAAACATCTTAAAACCTGGCATCTTCATTAATACCACAACACACTTGCCTTACTTGAACTAACACTTGGATTTGTCTTTTCTTACTGATAGCTACTTTTGAGGATTATATTTTTTTCCTTACTATGACCGTGATATGTAGTTGTTGCTCTTGATAAGGGCATCTGCTAAATGACAAAAAAAAAATCAAAAGGAAAAAAAAGGCATTTTAAGCAGAATAAGTAGCAATAGAAGGGATGGAAAACCCTTAACAACAATGGCATGTCTCCACTGGAAAACATACAGACACGACCTGTTATGTCAACAGAGTGTTATGTCAACAGAGAGCAAAGAGGTTTGAGGAACAGATTAATATCAAGCTAGTATGCTAGATCAATACAATATTTATTTCTAAAGCCACAAATATGACGGAAATCTATAGTTGAATCAATATTTGTAGAGGCTACAGTCGATCCATCAATGTAACTGCTGGGACAGAATTTAGCCCCACTGACATTCATGTATATTCACAGACATCTGCCGTCATTGATCAGTCATAATGACAAGAGACATCAAAGCTTTTGTGTCCTCGCTTGACAGAGGCCTAATCACGGCATGCTCACTATCCGTGTGAAATAGTATTCCCCTTTTCTCTTCGACCTGGTCTGGCCATTTGAAGATAACGACTCATATATAAGGTCTCATATTGACCGAAATGACATTAAAATGGACTGAAAAATTCCTAAAATGTGCCTTTTCTGATCTTGTGTGTCAGTAACTTCTGTAATTTTCTAATCACCATTATCGGGTCTGTCTCTTTGTTCTGGGGCTAATGCGCTCTGACTGGTTCAAAGCAATGCTAATCAGCCCTCATGTGGATGTCAGGAGACCAATTACAACTTATGAGCTGCACTTCAGCTCCCCAACTCGAACATTGGTCGAGGCCTGCCCGGATCTGCCACCAATACAGAAAGTAAAGTTGACCTCACCAGGGTGAGTGAGTGCGAAAGAGAGAGAGAGATGGAATGAGAGAGAGCGAGCGAGAGAGAGATGGAGAGAGAGAGAGATGGAGAGTGAGAGAGAACGAGAGAGAGCTGGAGAGAGTGAGATAGAGAGAGAGAGTGAGAGAGCAGGTAACATGGGATACTGATGGAATGGCATCAGGAAAGCTTGGTTTTGCAATTCATAGGTTAACTCCCATTCAATAGATGTTACTGTTGGAGTCAGAGACCCTTATTCTCCCTAGTAAGTGGTTCCTTCCAAGGTGCACGGAGCAAAGAGATGCCAGGACGCTAGATACTCTAGTGCTTGCAGAACTGTCAGTGGAGGAGGAGAGAGAATGTAGAGTGACACACACAGTGTTCGATTTGATTTTAACTGCCAGTGATGGGCAGGAGGTATCTTTGTAAATTAGTTTAATTAAGCTATATAGCCTATTGATTCCTTCTTGATGAATATATCAAACTAAAATGTTTTGTTGTTTTTCTGTAATACTAGTCACCTAGCAATTTTATGAAGTTGGCTTTAGCCATCCAGCTAGACAGGTTCTCAATCTCCCTACCGCATAACTAGCTACCAAGCCATTTCAGGCTATCAATCAAGTTAGAGTAGCTAGCTTGTCTATCTATTTTAGCTGGCATGCCTGCTGGCAAGGTTGGTAGACTTTAGAAAAGCAAGCAATTACTAAATGTATTGAATAATACTCACATTCCTTTCAATCTTTTACCCAGATGTTTGCAGTGATGCAGAGAAGCATACTTAGTTTCTTTAAAAAAATAACCACCAGTCCAGAGGATACAGACAGCTCAAGAGGTACTGTATGCTTAGATATGCAGAAAAATACTTGGTTTAAATGACAATTGAATAGGTAAAGAGGCATGCTTAAATAACCTATGCAGAAAAATATACATATTTTTGTCATAGAATTAGGCATGGCTCTAGATTGCAGGAAAAAGCTGTTTCAGGTGTTTTAAAAATAAAAAATGCTCCAACTCACCACACCCCAGCCTTCCTTAGGTACTTCGTACCCCTTTTAAAATAATGGTTGGAGTACAGTAGATTATGCCCATGTTGTTAGCCATTTTACACTAAGTGCCTCTTATGCTGTCTAGTTACACTGTAAGTACTCATTGTAGGCTGATTTGACTCCCAAGATGAGGCTGTAATGGCTAGGTGCATTGGGAGGTTTGAGGATGGGTGGGGTGGGGCGGGGTAGGGAGGGAGCACTGAAACCAGAGCAGCAAGTGATTCTTGCCAAGGTGACTTTAATCAAGCCCCACAATTCAAGCCCCACTGAGCCGTCCGTTGAGGGTAAAAATCAGTCTCCCTTTGGGGGGGATTTGACAGAACAAACGCATCTTGAACAATGAGCCCAGGTCACTCCAGCTGTTTTTCTTTTTTTGTATAGACAATGGAACAGAGGAATCCATCACCCATGGAACCCGTGTCCCAGTCGTCCCCTTTGAGCCAGGAGCCTCCTCCTAATCATCGTCCATCCATCTGTCGGTCCGTGGCGAGATTGATGTGCTTGTGGGTGCCAGCGAGCAAGGGGCCTGCCTTTGCTGAGCTCCCATACAGTTCTGTTCACGGCGGGACAAACTTGATTTGACCAGAGGGAGGCCGTCGTGATTGATGATCGCACCGCATATCTTCGGCCACAGCAATCTGGCTGAGCCCCCTACCGCTATGTGTGTGTTAACATAAAGAAGTGTGTGTGCGTGTCCGCGCAGGGCACGTGTGTGTGTGTGTAAGTGAGATAGCAAAAAGCAGTGACTCCGGGTCCAATCTCCCAGCATTCAGTTCTGTTTCACAACCATTTGACAAGCTAAGATCCATACGGTCGTCTGGGCCTTTGCTTGTCCACCCTGGGAAACGGTACAGAGAGCAACATTGTTAAGTACACTACAAAATGCCAGCAGCTCTCCCTTATACACACACAGGTTATTCTATAGACTCTAAGAAAGTGGTAGCAATCAGCTCGGGAGAGAGAGCCCTCCATGCCTCTGAGACTGAGCCAGAAGCATACATTCCACGGAGCTTCTCTCCCTCTCTCTTTCTCTTAAATGTCAGCTCCCATGATGTCTCTCAGAAAACATCAAAGCTCTTATCACATTCTCACATTGTGAGGTTTAAATTCAGTCCATATACTGTATACACACAGACATCGGTGATGACATGACAGATATGGCATGTGATGTGGATGATATAGAACTGGGAGAGAAATCAATGACATAACGTTTCTAACAGAAACAGTGGGGCTGTGGAATCACTATAAGTGAAGGGAGCGAAGTACACTGTACATGAAGCCAATGCATGGAGCTCCCTCTCCTGGCTAATCTGGGGTAGAGCAGTTTGGTGTCTTCTCCCTCTCAACACTCCAGGTCATTCAATTGAATTTCCTCGTAAAAGGGGAAGAAGGGACATGGCTATTATAGCTGCAATATGTAACTTTTTGGGGCGACCTGTCATTCTCATTCTTCTTCAAGTATAAGAAGTGGTAGATCTGTGCTGTGTGCACTATTTCTATGCACCCGTTCTTAAGTTTTGTTTTTGTGTCTTTTGCTTTCGGTTTTGTACACCAGCTACAATCAGCAGAAAATACAATATTTTTGGTTATGGAAAATATATTTCACAGCGGTTTAGATGGTAAAATGATTCTCTACACTATACTTGCTTATTTTGTCACATAAACTGAAATTAGGTGAACTATACGAATTTTAGCAACCAGGAAATGGCAGAGCGATTTCTGCATAGTGCACCTTTAAGGTTTAGAATCTCGAAAGGTGGCAAGTGGCGACCAACCAGATAATTTACTGCATTGAATTATGAATATACCAGCCAAGTGAAGGCCAACTATATCAGTTTATTTATGCTGGGAGTTATTACTTGATAGCTCTCGGCTCTATTAATGATGGAGTCCCTGATTTATCTGCTAATGCCACCTCGGCCCATCCATAAAGGTGCCTTCTCGGTACAGACAATCGAATACACTGTCACCCGTTGTTTACGACGCAATGAGGTCACATATTTCACTGCCTGTGGAAACAGACGGTTTTTGACCCGTTCCGCCTCACCCCCAATTACTTCCCAACACCCGGTCATAAAGCAAAGTGTATCGTCAGACACATGTATCGCTCGATGAGAATGTGTGCAAATGTTCTTCTTCTTCGTGTGTTACGATTAGACGTCATAAAGCAGGTTAAATGTGTAAAATGTGTTAAAAGTGTTTCATCAGACAATGTATCGCTGTATGATCTGTGCACTTGTATCATGATTGGGGGTAATTCCATTTCAACGCAGTCAACTCAAGATGTACATTTCAATTCCAATTTCAATTTTCAGCATCAGAAGGCATACTTCCTGAATTGACCCCAACTTTGACTTATATCTTTAAAGAAGTGTGTCCAACCGGCTTTATCACCGTACCATAAGCTGCAACTCTTCTTTGGTTTCTCTCCTCTAACATCATTGTTTTTCATTATCTCATTGATGTCTGCTGGGCCTTTGTTTTACATTTCACCCAGATAGATAGACTATACTACCTCTTCCCCTCACGCACAATTTCCCAACTCTTTCATCATTCTAAATGCGCCTAAATGGGTCTGGGGAAAGAACAAGCGGCAATAACCGTAACTTTGTGTTGGTAGGGGAGTGGGAATCTTCGATGATTTTTCCTCGCATCAAATGTATTTACAAATATCTTTGTGGAGGCCAATAAAAGGTTTACTATTTAATTAGGCCTAAGGGCATCCAGCAATAACTGGGACGCTGTTGATCAATGAGATGACTGAGTAGCCTTCCTTCAACGTCAGCCACATAGGAAAGAGGCATAACTTCCCCTTCAGCTGCCGTTCTGTTTCTTTGCACAGAACAGAGGCCATTGGACATAGTACTTCATCATGAAGCAAATACAATATGATTGCTGGATGCATTTGGAATGTGTATTTGGTTGGGTTGCCTGTGAACATCTGTTTGTATGAATTATTTTATTGTGTAGATATTATTTTGATACTCAAGTCCAACAAGGGACACCTTGTATAGATACCATACAATATAGATTTTTGGCAGATTTTTTAAATCAAAGGTGATGCTATTGCAACATATTAACGATTTCAATAGGAGCTTGTTGTTCGCAAGCTACACATTATCATATAGACCCCATTCTTCCAACTGAGGTCTCTTTTAGCTGTGGACTATTGTAGTATACCTCTTCTGTTCATTGCACTCTCAATGTGTCTTCACCAAAATCACAGAGGTCAGACAGAGGTGCTGCATGTTATTCAATCATGGCAAGAGTACCTCTTGTTGTTGATATGAAGCCACAACAGCCTTTAGAAAAAAATATCGACAGGTTTGTTCATACATTAACAACCTACACCAAGCGACCTTGTCAAGTGGTTTGAATCTCTTGGCGTAACGGTTAAGGTGTTGTCTTGATAGTCGCTGGTTCCGGGTTTGAGTCCCGGTCAGGGCTACCTGCTGAATTCACTGCAATACCAAATTGTTTCAATATAAGTGGCTTCACATGTTACTGCCCAATTGAATCACCTTTCTTTCCTAAATTGGTATATAGTGTAGTATCTAAATAGTTTATGATTTTGCTGACGTTTGCAAATGGTGTGTTAAAGGAATTTGGCTCTGCTTGCGGAAACATCTGGAAAACATTACTATAGGGGCCCCCTAAGACAGAGGAGATTCGGATGTGTAAAGGCTAGGGATTGGTCTATCTAAAACCACCCATATTATGTTACATAGGATATAAATACCATGTTTTTGAACAAAGGACGGAGAGAATAACATATTAGAGATTGGGTCAGTTGTTCTCCAGATGTCTGCAGGAGTCTGTAAATTGATACTGTAATCTTTGATGTAATAAACCATTATAATCAAGGACAGTGTCAGCGGATTTCTTGTCATCACAGCATATCAGCATCGTTGTCTCGACACCACAATAGAAATTAGGAAACATACTGTATATTTTGAAAATGTAGGGCTATGTTTGCAACTTACCGTGTACAAAGTGTCAACACAATTTTGAAGCAACCAAGAGTGACACAACAATTGCCTGGGAAAACACAAAGCTCTGAGAGCTGTTTGAGGCATCCATCTTGATTTATCTGGAGGACAGGTTGATACATAACTTGTATCTTGACTCTGGAGTTTGTGACAGTCAACCATCGTCAGCTTAACTCCAGTGCTGTGTCAGTTACCTGTACCACTGGTGCTAGAACACCCCATTTAAATCATGCCCTGCCATCAAACACACAATACAGATTACAGAGCAAAAGTGCTTCATTCTATGAAGCTGGCTTTGCTCAATACCTCTCATAACTATAACACTTTTCTTGAGAAACTGCAAGCTAGCTGAGTTATGAAACTTTTTTTGGGAAGACAAGCTATGACATATTTCCATACCGCAAAATGTTTACTCGGAAATGATGAAACCTTTCTCTCTCTATTCGTTTCTGCTTTCATCCAACTGATCTACAACATACCCCCTGGGGCACACGCAAATAAAGGGAAACTTGTGTTCTACTTTGGAGACTTTCAGAGTCTTGCCACTGAACTAACGTCAAAATGCACGGAGGCCTCAGAGACAAACACGCAAAACATATAAATGCCCAATTACAGTAGCTTCAAAGAGAGACACAATCAAAAATTAATAACGGGGAGGCATCAAGTATTCCACAATGGCTAGGTTATGTAAGTGGCCTAAATAAAGGGAACAGACAGGGCTTTTGTTTTCGTACTCATTGCTTGAGAGCCAAAAGGGGGGTGGAGGGGTGGGGAGGACAACACACCACTCTCTCTAAGAACCTAAAGTTGCTCCTCCCTCAAGATGTCAACCCAATGCACTCTGACGTCGACCCGTTGCCTCAATTCAACTTCAAGGCTGCAGTGTTGAAGTGTGAACGGCCCTAACACAGACTTTTGAGTATTTCCATAAAAAAACGGCTCATCCTAGGACGACACGATGCATATCCTATGTCGTACTACAAGCCTAATTTTAGCTATAGCATCATGTGTGTGGACACAGAAATGGGGTGAATGTGAAAACAGGGTGAGAATAAAAAATGTATTCTGCACTATTTCTGACTAAGGATCAATATACTGTATAAAATCCCACAGAACCCAAATATAACATAGAGATAACAGGAGTGGGAGATGGGAATCATTAGTTCATTGGCATTAGCTGAAGGGCATTACCAAGAGACATGATGCAAAGCAGGCTAGCTTGTGTGGTCTATGAGATTTGCATATTCACAGAAAATTAGGTCTGTCTCTTCCAATAGCAGTCTTTACTCCAAAAAGAAGAGCATAGAAAAGAAGAGATAGGCTACCGTCGTATCCTCAGAGGAAGTGAGGAGTTCTTGTTCATAACATTGGAGAGTGAATGAATAGTGAATGAATGGTCAGTTAGCTCAAGACAAACTATGAATATTACAGAACACTGAAGTCACTTCAATATTAATATTGGGAGCTGCAGGGAAAACACTTGCCCTGAGCCATGAAATGAATCAGTAACAGATGCATGCCTGTGTCATTTTTTATTAGTCTTTGGTGGCACAAATTGGTTTAAGTCTGATTGAAATTGAATGAACAGGTTTTCTACTGCTTATTCATGATATATTACATTAACAGATAGGTTAGTTTCCTTGCAGATAAGGACTCCTTGCAGCTTGTTATATCATTGCAGTATACCAGGTTGGTCACAGACACTGTGGCAGCATCAGAATCTATCTTTCCCCTTCTAAGTTTCGAGAGGGATTTTGTTACCATTTCAAATGGTTATATTATGGGTATTTTCTGACTCATGTTGGGAATGATTATAGAGCAAACTGATTTGATTTACTATTTATGCGCCGTTGTCATCTGTGGGAAACTTGGTAATCCATTTCACCCAATCTGATAAGTTTGACATGGTTTAACTATCAAGGGAAAGCAAATCTTAGCTTGGACCTCGGGAAATCATTGAATATGATCTGAAATGTATAATTTGAAGTATGATTTGTGGTCAGTTGTCTAGTAAGAGAGAGGTTATATTTTCTGTTGTATCAGATGGTATAGAGTATAACATAATTACACAAAATAAAGCTATACACTGTTCGATTGTATTGAACATCCATGCATTTAATTTCGGACATGATGCCTATGATCTCATTTAAAATGTGTTGTTCATTGTAAGCATTTACTGCTGAACCCCTTTTTTCACACACACATAACATTACCATAATGCATCAGTTGAATAACTTGCCAAGATCCCCAGGCTTGCATATATACCCTTTTGTCATGTTCCCAATAGAGATACCTCTGTGCTATTGTGCTGCTGTTGATAGCCCAAGCAATGAGTCATGACAATAAGACAAATCATGCGTACCCCAGGGGGCATGAGTCTCCCTCACGGCTCCTATTCCTGCAAAGATTAACAACCTGCAACAGCTTTAAGTCTCTTCAACACAATACAGAGTAGATGGAAGTGTCTAAATGGGGTTTATTATCTCGCTTCTGTATTGCCTTGTTAGAGATAATTAGCATGGAGTAATGGTGGAGTTGTCTCTTTAAGTCAACTTGATATGCCATGCAATCTATGATATTTAGCAGACGCTTTTATCCAAAGCGACTTACAGTCATATGTGTATATGGGTGGCCACAGCGGGAATTAAACCCACAATTCTATCCTTGCAAGCGCCATACTCTACTAACAGAGCCACACAGGACCAAATCATGATTGGAGCATCAGTGCTAAGACGTACCATGATTGACAGTTGTTTCACCGTTACATAAGTGTATTACGGTCTCTATACTATAGCATCCAATTACTCGAGCTGTCAAAATGGGGCACCTAGGCTCACAGATGCATGGAATTGCGTCATGAATACCTGTTATTTTTACCAGTCACCGGTACTCATGCAGAAAGGGTATAAGAGATTGGGAACGCAGACAGCATTGGTTCGACCCAAATCCTTGCAGTGACAGCCTGTAATCTTCTGTCTTGAGAGAAAGGTAAAAAACCTGTGATCTTTTGACTGAGGATTACAGAACGAATGGGAGAAATAGGTGAAAGGCACTCTATACATTTGGTGTAGTCTCTCCTTGAATAAGACGACACTTTTCGTGAGCCATTACGCCTTACGTTACCCAGCACAGATCTAAATGACATTTTACAATAATATTGGTTGTCATATCAGTTGTGCTGAGAATGGAAAATGGCAGTTTCATGCCCACTATATTAAGTCTCAGCAAGGTCAGTGCTCTGAATCGGAAGTGATCTGACTATGTAACCTATGAAAAGTAAATGAGATTTATAACAGCAAAACAGTTGTGTCAACTAGTTAGAAGTAAGTAGCCTTGTCTGAATTAGAACGGCCCATAGGGCAGGAGCCCATCTCCTGTTTCTGTAGCATGAGGCAGCTTGATGTACAAATACACCCCCTGGACAGGACGCTAGTCTATCGCAGGACCAGTGTCAGTTGGTGTGGTCCATTCCTGGGCCCATCACTATTTATATTCTACAAAACCATGTTGCAATGTTATTACTTCACAATGTTAGCTGCAATGTTCATTTTTTAGAGACCAAACAAAGTCAGTGAGTTTAGCATGACAATTATGCGACTACAAAGTAGAACCCCTCTAAATGAATTGGACCATGATGTATGTAGTCATGTAAGCACTAATCCCTGAATGAAACCCCATCTCAAACATAAGCATCCATGTCCTTTTGTCACTATGTTTAGTTTTCAGAGGTCCACGAGGGGGTTCTGGTGAAAGCCTCCATTGCCCATTGAACACCTCGGCTTCCCAATGAAATCCCCCGGCTTAGGTTGCATCCCAAATGGCACCCTATTCCCTATACCGAGCACTACTTTTGACCAGGGCCCATAAGGAATAGGGTGCCATTTTGGTCGCATATATTGAAAGCTGTCGCAGGCCTTCCTCCTCGAGATACGCTTATTTCCAATTATGAAGAAATATGGAAGGGAGACAGCGACTGTCACAGGTCCTCCTGTCTCCCTCACCTTCCCTACGAAATTTCATTTTTAATTAATCTCTGGCAGAAATCGGCAGCTCGGCGACACGCGACACACATCACGGGCCCCTGAAGTACATCCAATTTTCTGTCTCAATAGGCATTAAATTAGCAAGAACATTTCCACCGTCGTCACCCCTGCGCACATAACAAATGGAATACATTTGGCGACGTGACATAATGGAGCGCTAACAAATGACGTTGGGAGGGAAACAGAGCAGGTGAATCACTACCTTGGGCATTGTGTCATGTAGCTGCTTATGAGTTCGAAATGTGAAGAAAGGCAGATTTGGGGATGTGGAATGGAATGGGAGGGAGACATTCTGCTTTCTGGTGGATTTCTTCCAGGGCAGTGATGTCATGTTTTGCTTTTACAGAACGTCAATGGACTCTTTTTTGGGCTAGTGCCCATGGATGTTCTGAAGTAATAGTGAGTTTCAATTATGACTGCCTCAACTACAGCGTAATGTTCTGGCTGACTGCCAAGCTTAAAGAGCGACCGCCCCTGAAAAGCAAAACCACGTATGTGGCATCAAATACATTTATTCTAGTGTCAAAATTGACTACAAAGTGTAAATAAAAGGTGGTATGTCACGGAATGAAGGGTACCGTAACAGTTTTCTTTGGTTTGGGTTTATTTCAGTTCTGCCCACATGCCCACAGCTGGCAGCACCCAAGTAATCATCAATTCAGAGCACAGCTGCACACAACCCGATCAATTTTGTCAATTTGGTTTGACATTCGATATCCCTATAGGGCCAGTTAGGGACAATGTACATGGGACAATATTTTAAAATGTCAATACCTCCAAATTTCAATTACCTAAAAACCTCAAACCAACTATAAATTGTAGAAACGCATATAAACATATTGAAAGCATTCAATGAGATAACTAAAAGATGTGCAAAATGAAAATATTGTCTCATTTACATTGTGTAATTTATTGACGGTCCCTAACTAGCCCCAGAGATAAGCTATCCAATGTCAAACCAACTTTGCCATAGCTGCACACCAGCTGGCTGAAGCTAATTGGCGAAGGAAGTTGGCTAGCACTAGCTAGCCTAGGTGACTTCAAGACACAAGGCCTAGTTAGACTGTATCAAGTTATCTAGAAGGGTGAGTGACTGTAACTGTGTACTGTTTTGGCAAAGTGAATGTACAAACGCTTGCCACATGCGAACACACACACAAGAGATAGCCACATTAAACCACCCCTCCAAGACAACTTTCGTTTGGCTTTAGTCATGGCTGCTGCATTAATGACCAAGCAGAAAAACAAAGCCAAATCAGGAAGGGCTGAAACTCATTGGCTAGAACTCAGTTTGCTAAGGGGCTGGCCCATATGGGAGGAAATGATGGGAACATGGTACGGCACAGCTTTTAAAAAACAGTCGCCTTCAAACTAGGGATTTTGTGGCTAATTGAGGTAAAACAGTAATTCTGCTCCTAGATTATGCATGTACAGTGGGGAAAAAAAGTATTTAGTCAGCCACCAATTGTGCAAGTTCTCCCACTTAAAAAGATGAGAGATGCCTGTAATTTTCATCATAGGTACACGTCAACTATGACAGACAAATTGAGAAAATAAAATCCAGAAAATCACATTGTAGGATTTTTAATGAATTTATTTGCAAATTATGGTGGAAAATAAGTATTTGGTCACCTACAAACAAGCAAGATTTCTGGCTCTCACAGACCTGTAACTTCTTCTTTAAGAGGCTCCTCTGTCCTCCCCTCGTTACCTGTATTAATGGCACCTGTTTGAACTTGTTATCAGTATAAAAGACACCTGTCCTCAAACAGTCACACTCCAAACTCCACTATGGCCAAGACCAAAGAGCTGTCAAAGGACACCAGAAACAAAATTGTAGACCTGCACCAGGCTGGGAAGACTGAATCTGCAATAGGTAAGCAGCTTGGTTTGATGAAATCAACTGTGGGAGCAATTATTAGGAAATGGAAGACATACAACACCACTGATAATCTCCCTCGATCTGGGGCTCCATGCAAGATCTCACCCCCGTGGGGTCAAAATGATCACAAGAACGGTGAGCAAAAATCCCAGAACCACACGGGGGACCTAGTGAATGACCTGCAGAGAGCTGGGACCAAAGTAACAAAGCCTACCATCAGTAACACACTACGCCGCCAGGGACTCAAATCCTGCTGTGTCCCCCTGCTTAAGCCAGTACATGTCCAGACCCGTCTGAAGTTTGCTAGAGTGCATTTGGATGATCCAGAAGAGGATTGGGAGAATGTCATATGGTCAGATGAAACCAAAATATAACTTTTTGGTAAAAACTCAACTTGTCGTGTTTGGAGGACAAAGAATGCTGAGTTGCATCCCAAGAACACCATACCTACTGTGAAGCATGGGGGTGGAAACATCATGCTTTGGGGCTGTTTTTCTTCAAAGGGACCAGGACGACTGATCCGTGTAAAGGAAAGAATGAATGGGGCCATGTATCGTGAGATTTTGAGCAAGCAAGGGCATTGAAGATGAAACGTGGCTGGGTCTTTCAGCATGACAATGATCCCAAACACACCGCCCGGGCAACGAAGGAGTGGCTTCGTAAGAAGCATTTCAAGGTCCTGGAGTGGCCTAGCCAGTCTCCAGATCTCAACCCCATAGAAAATCTTTGGAGGGAGTTGAAAATCCGTGTTGCCCAGCGACAGCCCCAAAACATCACTGCTCTAGAGGAGATCTGCATGGAGGAATGGGCCAAAATACCAGCAACAGTGTGTGAAAACCTTGTGAAGACTTACAGAAAACGTTTGACCTGTGTCATTGCCAACAAAGGGTATATAACAAAGTATTGAGAAACTTTTGTTATTGACCAAATACTTATTTTCCACCATAATTTGCAAATAAATTCATTACAAATCCTACAATGTGATTTTCTGGAATTTCTTTTCTCATTTTGTCTGTCATAGTTGACGTGTACCTATGATGAAAATTACAGGCCTCTCTCATCTTTTTAAGTGGGAGAACTTGCACAATTGGTGGCTGACTAAATACTTTTTTCCCCCACTGTATGAACTACACATTGATACATCCAGCCCAAAACGGGAGGTTTTAAAAATGTTGCTCGTCTGACTCTGAAATTGATTTGTGTCAATTTATTTCATTTATAAATTATATTTCATAATAAATGCTATTATTGGCACGTGAGTGTTTGCTGCATTTAGAATACCATATTAGAAGTAATGTTTTTTCTTTTTGATTTATTTGTCACACCGATTGATAGTAGGGTTGATTAAGTAGTCAAACCACTGGGAACACCAAAGTAGTGTCTATAAAGGGAAAGGGGCCATGGATTAGCATGTGTGGTATGGATGCTTCCCAAATGGCACCCTATCCCCTATATAGTGCTCTACTTTTGACTAGGACCCACACCCTATTCCATAGATAGTGCACTACTTACTTTGACCAGAGCCCTATGGGCCCTTGTCAAAAGTAGTGCACTATATCGGGAATAGGGTGTTATTTGTGACACATCCTAAGTTTCTGGAACTCTTAGGACTGAGACAATCATCCAAAGTAGGCTACTCTCTTTCCCTCCGATGTGATACAAACAGAATATGACATTGTCATACGATCCTCAAAAGTCACGCTATCTATGCACAGAGGAACATAAAGACGACAGCTCATTTCAAATGCATTACATGTGCACACACACATTTCTTACAAAGTAGAAACTTCCATTCCTGAACCACATGCTCTCCAGTCGGCAGACATCAATGTCTGATACTGATAGCTCCATCTTTAGAGACAACTCTGCTCTATATTCAGAAAGACACCACATATATCATTAAAGTGGTAATCTGGGATTTAAACAATAAAGTGGGCACCCCGCCACTTTTTTGGGTTAACAACTGAGGGATGGGGCTGGAGTAATGTAACCACTCTCAAATTCAAAGACTGAGCTATTGGTGCAAGGACTAACCATCTATTTGATGAAGATAATAGTTTTAAAGCTATAAAGCTATGCAAATTTAAACATCTAAATATTGATATACCAATCCCAAATTGCCCCTTTAAAAAGGAACAACCTTCCTCTTTCGTACAACTTTGAAAAGGTGGATTTCTATGGCCGTTGTGTTGCGCCCCACAAAATGGCCACTATCTTTCACTTTGGAATCCAAGTCAGGCAATTCACAAAGCCTCATCCAAACCTTTGATCTGCTCTCTCTTTTCACCGATTCCTTTGTTCATGCTGTCGGCATGCTTTAGATGGCAGCCGTGTGTGTCTATGTGTGAGCGGACACCTAATGAGGGAATCACGACTAAAGCTTGTGTGAGGATAGCGATAGATTGCACAGGTGAGGTAGCCTATCAGAGCACTGCATGGTTGGATATAGTAGCATGTGGTCAATTAATCTCAACAGCAACTGGTAAATTAATCTCAAATCATTGCTGGCATATTGAAAATGTATTTTTTGTCACTGTTTGGTTGAAAAGGTGTCATGAATGCCCTAGTAGGCCTATACACCCTTCAAGTAAAGTGGCACCGAAATTACTTCCTGACTTTACATTAAATAGGTACTTACGTACTACTCACTGTGCAACTTTGTGCATATACTAGCCAGTTACAGTGTAATTATAGGCAGTTCCACCATTAGTTACTCTAAGGCCCATGTGTCATGATTAATTTATTTGGGCATATTCTTTATGGTTATTGATCTGTATTAACATTATTATAGCCATTGGAGAAGGTGTGGTCCATATAGAACTTGTGGTGGAGCTGTCGATTCAGCACCACAAATAGCCTGAGCCTGGTCAGGACCATGGACAGCACCTTATGAACCAATCCCCATCACAGTATTTGCGGACTTTGTTGGTCTTGGTCTTTCCAGCTCATAGGCCTCTGGTACTGTATCATTAACGAGCACTGTGATACTTCACAATTACAGAAATATCAGGCATCTATTCTGTATTATTAGCCATTTGTTAGGCCTTTATTCACTGTTTTCTTAAATGACTAATCAAATCAAATTGTATTCGTCACATACACGGTTTACACCAGGTATAAAAGGTGCAGTGAAATGCTTAGGTGCTAGCTCCCTCAATATTGCAGCACAATATCAATATCAATAATAATCAAAAGTCAAATAAAAAATAAAAAGTAATTAGAGGAAGGTAGTATGCATAGTAATGAAACTGATATGTGCACAATAGAATATACAGTACAAAGTATGAGTGTGCTATGTCAAGTTGATTGTGTTACAAATATAAAGTGGATAGTGTCTTGGTCGCGCAGTTTCACTAATAGTATATATAGAACAGCAGAGTTGTGTGCTTGTGTGTGTGTGTGTGTGTGCACGTGTGTGTGTGTGTGTTTATGTGTGTTCATGTGTGCTTGTGTGTGTGCTTGTGTGTAAGGGTTGGATGTGTGGAGATTCAGTGCAAACAGTCTCTAAGGTGCAAATAGTATCTAATAGTCTCTAAGGTGCAGGTCTGAGCAGGTAGACATCTAGGGTTAGCTGTTTTGGTGGAAGCTGTCTCGGAGCCTGTTGGATCCGAGCCCAGATGTGCCCATACTGTTTGCCAGATGGTAACATAGTGGCTCGGGTGACTGGAGTCCTTGACGATCTTCCTGGCCTTCCTCAGACACCGCCTGGTGTAAATGTCCTGGAGTGCAGGGACTTCGTCCACAGTGATGTATTGGGCTCTCCGCACCACCTTCTGTAGAGCCTTGTGGTTGAGAAAGGTGCAGTTGCCATAACAGGCATGGATGCAGCATGGCAAGATGCTCTCGATGGTACAGCTGTAGAACTTATTGAGGATCTGAGGGCCCAAATTTCTGCAGTCACCTGAGGTTGAAGAGGCTCTGTTGCGCCTTCTTCGCCACATGTGTCGGTGTGATTAGTCCATGTCAGGCCCTCTGTGATGTGCATTCAGAGGAACATGAAACATTTGACCCGCTCTACTGCAGCTGCAGAAGGAGGTGTTCAGACCCAGGGCCCTGAGCTTAATGGTGAGCTTGGAGGGGACTATATGGTGTTGAAAGCTGAGCTGTAGTCTATGAAAAGCATTCTCTTGTCCAGGTGGGATAGGGCAGAGTGCAGCACAATGGTGAATGCGTTGTCCGTATCATGCGCTGTAAAAAATAAAATACAATGTCAATTAAACATTATTAAGTAAATGGTTCCACAGCCTTTTTTTTGTTTACTCAACTTTTGGTCAAAGTGTTACCTGAACTTCACATTTTTAGTTGACCCAAACTTAGCTCCAACATGAGAAAATGATGTGTTTGCTCAAATTGTCTCATGTTCATTCAACTAACAATTCTTATTTGGGCATTTCCCCCCCCAAAAAGGCTGTGGAAGTAGTTACACACACTGCTTTTAACAATGTTTTCAACTTACATATTTGACACACATTGACATTGTGCATGTTCATTTATACAGTAATTAATATTCAACATGTCCTCACCTGGTATTTGAACTCACAGCATTCCAATCTTCCTGCTATGCTTCATGGCTGTGTCACTAACTGATTTCACCTGTATTGCTACACTTTGCACTTCAAAGTAAATCTCAGCTCTGTTAAAAGTACACTCAAAAAAACCTATTTTATTTATCATAGTGATTAAGGAGTAAAATTAAAACAGAGGAATATGTCCCACCAACATTAGACAACTATACAGAAAAACCTAAAATTGCAAAAATAAGTCAATCAAATCAATAATGAGAGAATAGTCAGATTAACTGATAATTGACACAGACATGGTGGTGTAACAGGAAGATTGGAATGCCATGAACCAAGAGGTTGTGAGTTCAAATCCCAGGTGGGGACATATTGAATAATAATAGTATAAATTAACATGCACAATGTCATCATGTGTCAAATATTTAAGTTGAAAACATTGTATGTTAAAAGCACTGTTTGTGTGTGTGTAACCAGTTGCACAGCCTTTTTTAGTTAAGTAATAATTTATAGTTGAATGAACATATATGAGACAAGTAGAGCAAACACATCATTTTAAATTGACTGAATTTTTGCCAAGATTTTCTCAAGTTAGAGCTAAGTTTGAGACAACTATTTGTTTGTTTTGTTTTAGGTAACACTTGGACCAAAAAGTTGAGTAAACAAAAAAAAGGCTGTGAAACCAGTTACTTAATAATAATAATTAGTTGAAACAACTAGATTTGTTGGTCTTTTTTACAGTGTGTGCGAGTAAGAAAAATGGCTAATAATGCCTATATACTTTAAATCAAAGCCTATCTCTATGCTAGACCTATGGGGCATAAAAGCATGGCTGAGCACACTGTTGCACAACCTTCCTCACGTTTATCTTCCTCCCTCTGTCTCCTCTGTTTTAATTGGCTCAGACCGATTCAACCTTCCAACCCAGTCAGTTCCTAGCACATCCTGGCGCTAAGCATTATTCCACGCTAATTACCGACTGCAATAATCTGCTTCATAACGAGCCTCCCTCCTGTTGATTTATTCCTTCTTATACTTCTCATTCTCTCTCTCTCACTCTGTAGGAGAGAGTGGGGTAAGTTGAGCCACCCTTGTTTCTAGGAAACCATACACAAAATTAATCATATGACCAAATATTTAGGAAGAGGTCATCATTTCACAGAGTCTGTGAAGGAAGAAACCACATGGAAAAAAGTGGTAAGCAAGCTAGGTCCAAAAAACAGATGTTCACCAAGTCAAATAAATGTATTGTCTTAGAGGTTTCATGATGCTTGTATCTAAAGCAAAGTAGACCATTATAAGATTGTTCTTGTGACGAGTACTGAGGATAAGAAGAGGCAGGACGCAGACGCAGGAATCAACAATGTAAAGGTTTACTTAACACTGAGCAAGAGAACAACAAAGAGCGAGTACACGACAAGACACTAACAATCACACACAACACAACACTGAACAGTCCAGGGCTATTTCGCCATTTGTGGATAATGGCTCTCACTGTGGTTCGATGGAGTCCCAAAGCTTTAGAAATGGCTTTATAACCTTTTCCAGACTGATGGATCTCAATTACTTTCTTTCTCATTTGTTCCTGATTTTCTTTGGATCTCGGCATGATGTCTAGCTTTTGAGGATCTTTTGGTCTACTTCACTTTGTCAGGCAGGTCCTATTTAAGTGATTCCTTGATTGAGAACAGGTGTGGCAGTAATCAGGCCTGGGTGTGGCTAGAGGAATTGAACTCAGGTGTGATAAACCACAGTTGAGTTGTGTTATAACGGGGGGGCAAACACTTTTTCACACAGGGCCATGTAGGTTTGGATTTAGTTTTCCCTTAATAATAACAACCTTCATTTCAAAACTGCATTTTGTGTTTGCTTGTGTTATCTTTGACTAATATTTACATTTGTTTGATGATCTGAAACATTTGAGTGTGACAAACATGCAAACAAATAAGAAATCAGGAAGGGGGCAAACACTTTTTCACACCACTGTAGGGGTGGTGATGAGATGATGAGGTGCAGGTGCGCTGGAGGTGATTAGGGTGCGTTGGGTTTCCATTCCGGTGTTGCCGAGGTGGTGCGCTCAGAGAGGTGGCTCAGTAGACCGGCGAATCAGAGTGCCGGAGGGGAGCAACGGGAGGAGACGTGACAGTTCTATACATCAGTTGGGGTCTCTATAAGCTGCAATATGAGGTCCTAAACCTAGCACGAAAGTGCATCCTTGTAGCCATGTGGGTTAATATAGTAAGTTGAGCCAATGGCCATGGGGTGAGTTAAGCCAATGGTTGAGCCAATGGCAAGTTGAGCAAATTGAAGCGTTTTCTTCCCAGGCATAATGCAAGTCTTAATACATGGCATGGCCAAATATCAAAAGTGTTTAAAAAAGTGTTAGGTGTTAAGCCTGTGTTAAAAGATGCTTAAAATGATGAGAAGACAAAAAAGTTATCATGATTGTGTTGAATTGTGTTTGGGAAATAAAGATAGAAATGGTTGTTAAAAACTTGTGGTAATATTTCATTAGGTACAGAAATCTGTAGACGGTTTAACTTACCCTGACCCGTGGCTCAATTTACCCCATATCCGGGGTTAGGTTGTGCCAAGAGACCACTTTTTTGGACGAGCTATGTACTGTATATTTTAAAAACTGTATTGTTTATGAATTCTGTTTATTTCCAGGGATACACAACATCCTGAAATATATGTAGATGTCTTTGTTAGAACGAATACTATATTTCCCTTGACGGAGTGATACGGAAGTAAATAATTGCTCAAATTACCCCACTCTCCCCTAATTCCTTTTTCATTTCTATGTTTGCCCAGATATCGGTGAGGTAACTTCTCACAGACAGCGCTACAGCTTTGAGAAGCCTCTCCTTCAAGACTAATGACGGTTAAAAAGCAATCAGGTGATGGCAGCGGGCATGGGCAGTATACACTACCGGTCAAAGGTTTAGAACACCTACTCATTCAAGGGTTTTTCTTTATTATTATTATTCTTTATTATTTACTATTTTCTATAGCTGTCATCAATGCAAAGGGTGGCTATTTGAAGAATCTCAAATATAAAATATATTTTTATTTGTTTAACACTTTTTTTGGTTACTACATGATTCCATATGTATTATTTTATAGTTTTTCTACAATGTAGAAAATAGTAAAAATGAAGGAAAACCCTTTCATGAATAGGTGTTCTAAAACTTTTGACCCGTAGTCTATCTCGGTTTTTTATTGCTAACGACATGTCATGGCTCCAGCACTGTTTAAATGATTGCTATGTAAATCACCTGAAATGATTTCGTATTGGAAAGCAGCAGATTTAAGGTGCTGGTGGAGGCGCTAAGACTAAGTGGACAGTCACCCGATATTTGAAGAGGCTTTAGAGAGGGCCCTACTCCGCTCATTTATCAGCGTCTCTGTCTAGTGTGTGTGGACGCCACGTTCCAAGAAGCTCCCTCCCCGGTGAAATAAATTAAGTCCTCTTCACATACTTTATGTACATGGCGGTTTCTGCTTACTGTGTTGAAACGGGCCCCTGCAATCAAAGTTTTTGACTGTGTTGCAGAAGCACTGTTACTTTCAAGTACTTAAAGAGTTTACATATGACCCTTTTTGACTTTGTATCACTTTACATTAAGTTGCAAGTGCACACTTTGAGAAAAGTGTGGAGAATTGTGAAGCAGTATCTGGTTTGTGATATGCTTGACCAAGGATCACATTCTGTCTCACTGACGCCTATTCCAATCATTAGACGCTAAATCCCCCAGCAGACTGATATAAGCCATGAGTAAGGTCAGGGTTTTATAAAGAACTTGCCTGCTCAACTCTATACTCTTCATTCAAAAGTCTTTGAGCAGGGTTTTAAAGGCATATATAAACTCATTGAGAGTAGGCCTAGTCTTTAGCAGTGGTGTAAAGTACTTAAGTAAAAATAGTAAGTCGTTTTTTGGGGTATCTGTACTTTTACCATTTACATTTTTGACTACTTTTACTTTTACTTCACTACATTCCTAAAGAAAATAATGTACTTTTTACTCCATACATTTTCCCTGACACCCCAAAGTACTCGTTACATTTTGAATGCTTAGCAGGACAGAAATTGTCCAATTCACGCACTTACCAAGAGAACATCCCTGGTCATCCCTACTGCCTCTGATCTGGCGGACTCACTAAACACAAATGCCTTGTTTGTAAATTATGTCTGAGTGTTGGAGTGTGGCCCTGGCTATCCGTAAATTTAAAAAACAAGAAAACTGTGCCGTCTGATTTGCTTAATATTAGGAATTTTTAATTATTCATACATTTACTTTTGATACTTAAGTATATTTAAAACCAAATACTTTAGACTTTTACTCAAGTAGTATTTTACTGGGTGACTTTCACTTTTACTTGAGTCATTTTCTATTAAGGTATCTTTACTTTTCTTCAAGTATGACAATTGGGTACTTTTTCCACCACTTGTCTTTAGATATTTAATTTAAACAGACACCGACGTGTTTTGGGAAAATACTTTGTTGGTGGTTGGAGAACAACGGACAACCATATTTATGTGCATTTATATATTTAGATGCGAATATACTGTAAGTATAAAGGTATGTTTTTATATATCAGGTATATATGACAGTATTGCTATGACAGGTGATTTTGTGTATTTAGATTTAGAGTTTATTAGTCACATGCACATGGTTGCAGATGTAAATACAGGGTACAGTGAAGGTCAAAGGGAAGCTAATGAAACAATAAAATGAAAATGAAAATAATAATAATAATAATAATAATAATAATAATAATAATAATAATAATAATAATAATAAACACTGCCCACGTCTGAGTGATGGAAGTAGGGAGTACAGTCGTTGGCTCTGGTGGCTGGGGTCCCTGATGATTTTCTTAGCCTTCCTGCAACACCTGGTGTTGTTTGTGACCTGGAGGGCAGGCATTGTGCACCCGATGGTGCGTTCGGCTGTAGCGCCTTGTGGTCAGTGGCGGTGGAGTTGCCGTACCAGGCTGTGATGCAGCCCGACAGTATGCTCTCGATGGTGCTCCTGTAGAACACTGTGAGGGCCCTCGGGGACAGGCCGAATTTCTTCAGCATCCTGAGGTTGACGAGTCGCTGTTGTGCCTTCTTCACCACGGTGTCCGTGTGGTTTGACCATTTTAGCTCCTCTGAGAACTTGAAATAAGTGCTTCCCCTTCTTCAAGCAGATACACTACTTTGTGTCTAAATGATGCCCAACTGTTGTGAAATGTAACACTCACAGTGGGATCAATGATGAGAAATACTTCGGTCTCGAGTTGTGACAAATTAATACAGCCATTTATATGGGGTAACCGTGACCCCTGCTGGTGAATGGGTGACATTACTCATTTGAAGCTGATGGAGACAACGCAAGCTTAGATTGGAACCACACGAACAGCCAACAACACTAATTAAAACTGCCTTCCAAAGAAATAAAATAAATAATCAGTTGAATTTCAGAAAGGGGCGGGGCATAAACGAGAACAGATATTTTGTCCATTGTGATTTTCTTCACTAGACATAACTTAGACTTCGCCATAACCAAAAGGAACTTTCCACCAGACCTGGGTTGAAATACTATTTAAAATGATTTCAAATATTTTAGCTGTGCTTCATGGAGCTTGCATGTTGCAATGGAACTAATAGAAAAGTCCCAAAAGTCTAAACCCTGTCAACATGGCAGGCTGAAACAAACGCTCAGAGTATCTGAAATATTTCAAATAGTATTTGAACCCAGGTCTGGTTATCGCTTGCCCTCAAGACCACTTGCCCTCAAGGTGCGAGACTGTTTTGCCAACTGGATTTAGGTGGTCAAATGAAATGCTATGAAATGCCAACCTAAACTATGATTATCAGCGGGACAATTTGTTAGCGTAACTTGTGACTGCTTAGTATGATTATCACTAGAGAGCTTTGTGAGACTTAGTTGTTGCACTGTAACAAAGTAGCTGTTGTCTAGGCCTGCATATCTCAACTTATTGCCCTCCAACCCTACATATTTTCCCTGTGCTGCCTCTATCCCTTGACAAATATTTTGTGTGATGTATTATTGGAAGAGAAAAGGTCAGGAATATTTTTGATCCTTTCTTTTCAACACAGTAAAATTGCAGGAATCAGTATGCAGTTGCAGCATATTGCCTTTATAAGGTTGACATTAAGCATGACTTAGAGATTGATATAACATGTCCTTAAACGTCTCTTGAAGCGCCTGTCAGTTTAAGCTAGAGATACAGTATTTTGCATGGGCTGCATCTCAATCTCCCGCATCCCCCAATGTCGCCCTTCCGCATCTGCGGTGGAAAGTGGCAGAGCTACAGTGCTGTTTGTCAGACCAGGAGACATCCTGAAAATCGGTCTTCTCACTAAAACGTTTTGCTGTACGACCCCCATAAGTGCCACGGGACTCGTCTGAAGGTAACCCATACAAATGAATGGAAGTATGTAGGTAGTTTTGTGCCAACAAAAATAAGGGCTTCAATATGTAAAATAAATATATATATACAGTACCAGTCAAAAGTTTGGACACACCTACTATAGCTCAGCTGGTAGAGCACGGCGCTTGTTATGCCAAGGTAGTGGGTTCGAACCCCGGGACCACCCATACACAAAAATGTATGCACGCATGACTGTAAGTCGCTTTGGATAAAAGCGTCTGCTAAATGGCATATTATTTTTATATGAATTAACACATATGGAATCATGTGGTAACCAAAACAGTGTTAAACAAATCAAAATATTTTTTATATTTGTGATTCTTCAAATAGCCACCCTTTGCCTTGATGACAGCTTTGCACACTCTTTGCATTCTCTTTTGTCCATTTTTCTATCCAATATTTCTGTTCATTTAGGTGACCACTCAGATGCAAAGGTTTCATATAGCATCGTTAACTACTCTGAATTAATGTGAACTTGGAAATATAAAGGAATGATTCTCATAATCAAATGAACGGGATGAGACAGGAAAGGAGAAGAAGGGGGAGGGGGATAGTGGGCACCATCCGAGAGGTAGTCATATGAACAGCTCCTAGTTGCAGTGTTAATGACTCTCACTGTGCCTTTTTGACCAAGGGCAAGGATTACCATTAAGCTCCAGTCACATATTCTCACATGATCCAAGAGGTTGCAAAGGTTATTGGCTACTTCACACACTTCACATAGACAGAATTGTAGTAAAAGGAGAGATAATGAGGGAGACTGGTTGGTCACGGGATGTGCGCATGCATGTGTATGCCATTTGGGTTTCAATGCACACCCATCCAGAAAAAAATATAGTTTGAATTTCATGTTGACTCTCTTGGGGGGAGCCCGACCCCTATTTGAGTGGGCTGCAGCTGCACCTGTGGTGATATGTATTAAATATTTATGGGGGTGTCTGTTATTATTTTTGACAGGTATAGTAAGGGGTTGCCCTAATTTGTAATGGGAGTGGCCAGCATTGTCTTAATTTCAACCATGTATCAACTTCTGATATCTATTCAAACTGAATGTAAGTTGATACTATGGACTATGAATATGCATGAGGATTCCAAGGTTGTGGGTATGTTTGTACAATGGTGAGTGTTTTTGGTTTTACTAGTTTGGGGACTAGAAGTCCTCACAAGGATAGTAAAACAAGGACAATTCTGACAAGTGGGGACATTTCGCTGGTCCCCACAAGGAAAAAGGCTATTTTAGGTTTAGGGAGGAGGTTTGGGGTTACAATTAGGTTTAGGGTTAAGGTTAGGAATCAGGGTTAGGTTTAGGGCTCATGGTTAAGGTTAAGGTTAGGTTAAGGGTTAGGATTAAGTTTAGGGTTAGGGCTAGGGGTGTCACGATCGTCGTAATAAGTGGACCAAGGCGCAGCGTGATATGCGTACATCTTTTAATGAGTACTTTACAAAATATACAAAAACAACAAAACGATACGTGAAGTCCTAAGGTTAACAAAACACAAACCTCTCCGGAACAAGATTCCACAAATGACAAGTGCAAAACAGGCTGCCTAAGTATGGTTCCCAATCAGAGACAACGAGCCACAGCTGTCTCTAATTGGGAACCACCCTGGCCAACATAGAAATAAACGATCTAGAAAGAAACACATAGAAAACAAAACATAGACACTACACACCCTGGCTCAACATTTAAGAGTCCCCAGAGCCAGGGCGTGACAGTACCCCCCCCCCCCCCCAAAGGCACGGACTGCGACCGCGCCACACAAACTCAAGAGGGTAGGGGCTGGGTGGGCATTCCGCCTCGGAGGCGGATCCGGCTCCGGGCGTGACCACCACTCTCTCGCTACCCCCCCGTAGTGCCCCTGGTCTGGTCCCGCTGGCCGGAGCTGGACTGGACACCGGTGGAGCGGATTGCTCAGGCTCCGGTGTGGAGCAGCTGACCGGTGCCTGGTGGAACAGGCACGGGCTGTGCCGGACTGACGACGCGCACCACTGGCTTGGTGCGGGGAGCAGGAACGGGCTGGACCGGGCTGACGACGCGCACCCCTGGCTTGGTGCGGGGAGCAGGAACAGGCCGGACCGGGCTGACGACGCGCACCACTGGCTTGGTGCGGGGAGCAGGAACAGGCCGGACCGGGCTGGCGACGTGCACCACTGGCTTGGTGCGGGGAGCAGGAACAGGCCGGACCGGGCTGGCGACGCGCACCACTGGCTTGGTGCGGGGAGCAGGAACAGTCCGTACCGGGCTGGCGACGCACAACTAACTTAGTGCGGGGAGCAGGAACGGGTTGGGCCGTACTGGGAACACGCACCACTAACTTAGTGCGGGGAGCAGGAACGGGTCGGGCCGGACTGGGAACACGCACCACTAACTTAGTGCGGGGAGCAGGAACGGGTCGGGCCGTACTGGGAACACGCGCCACTAACTTAGTGCGGGGATCAGGAACGGGCCGGACCGGACTGCTGACACACACCACTTGCTTAGTGCGAGGAGCGGGACTGGGTTTCCTCATAAACCTCCGCTCCCTCTGCTGCCTAACCAGTTCCTCTCGCCGTGCCTCTACACTCTCCTTCTCCCTTATCGCCTCCAGTAGCTCCTCCCTCTGACCAACTTACTCCTGCTCCCTCTGGACCAATAGCCCCCGTAACCTGGTGGCCTCCTCTCCTATTCTACCGATATGTCCTGTAGCTGCCTCCAGAAATAAACGATCTAGAAGCTGGCCAACATAGAAATAAACGATCTAGAAAGAAACACATAGAAAACAAAACATAGACACTACACACCCTGGCTCAACATTTAAGAGTCCCCAGAGCCAGGGCGTGACAAGGGGTTAGGGATTTTGAACGGGAATCAATTGTTTGGTCCCCACAAGGACAGTAAAACAAATGTGTGTGTGTGTGTAGTCTTTTTTAATTATTGGCCAACAATAGCCAAATATGTAGAGAATGCCTAATATATAATATATAACCTTTCATTATTGTACAGATGACATGCTTGAGTTAACCAATTGAATCATATACAAATGAAGGTATTTTTGCAAGTAAAACAAGTATGAGAATGGATACCACAGGACCAGAATTAAGATACACTGACCTAGACATATTACCTTATAATGGCTTAAATGCATGAGAACATTACCTTCCAGGACAATTGCTTGTTTAATTATTAAATGTATATATATTGTAATGAAATACAATTGCATTAATAAATTACAGTTAAGGATTGTCAGCAAGCAGATCGAACAGTGTTTGAGACAATATTTATTTTGTCAAATTATTAATAACAGTTGAAAACCGATTCAGATTTAGGTTTAGTGATGATTAAATTCAGCGCTGTGCACAGACCTTTGGAGATACCACTGGCTGGAATTATGGTCCCAACAACGTGAAATGCATGTGACAGATTTAAATCTTTTCGCTTCCACTATGTGTGCTGGCAGCCAGATGAGAAAAAAATGCAGTTTTTTTCTTGTAGGCCTACATGAAGGCTGATTTGTAAGATTAATAAACTGAAGTGATACTGGGAAGGGCAGTGTGCAAGTTTCTCTTTTCTTTTAAGATATCATCAAATTATTCCCATGCACATATTGAGTATAGATTCTTAATTCACTTTTTCCATTGGCAAACAATCCAACTCCAACAGTACAAAGAATATTAAAAGTAAATCAAGGACTTGTTATTTTTCTTCCCCTAAATGTACTTGTTAATCAATTCTACTTTAGCTAGATGGGAAAAAATGGCAGGCTTTCTTTTGTAGGCCTACATGAAGAAAAGTATGTGGTGGATTCCTAATTCATATTTTCCATTGGCAAACAATCTAACTCAGATCTTACAGAGAGAATTAGAAGTAAATTGAGGACTTGTTATTTTTCCTTTCCCTAAATGTACTTGTTTAATTATTTCTACTTCCTTTATTCACTTGGCAGCCTACAACCTTCGGGTCTGCCTTTCAAAATGAGGTGGCTCTCTATACCTTTGTATCTGTTTAGCGTTTTTATGGAATGTTGGCTTTCTGCCAAGTTCTTTCTAAAAGTCACGTCTGTGCTTTGAAGTGGGAAACAAACATATGGTAATTGAAAGCTAAGAACCTGCCATTTAACTTTTTTTCACAGCACTCATCTGATGTTTTCGCCCAACTATCTCTCAAACCATAGCACCGAGAAAATGGTTGTTCGCTAATTAGGAGGAGTTCAACCTCCTGAGGACGTCGATATCGTGCATGTCCTAGTTATTATGAAATAATGACTACTAATTAGTGCAAGTGAACAACTATTGTCTGTATTCGGAGATGCCCTCAGAATAACCCACTGCCAAGCAAATAGTATACCCATTGGGCACACACTGGTTGAATCAACGTTGCTTACACGTCATTTCAATTGGTAATGTGGGTTTGATGAAGTTGCTCTTACTGTGACCTAGAATGCTCTAAAGGAAACTTTAATTATCCGCCTTGCAGGTTATGTTTTGGCCTTTTGTGATTCATTTATTGTGGTGTTGTTTTAGGTTAATATCACACTAAATTCAGCTGCTTCGCAATGTGTTCAAAATTCATGGAACCACACAGTCCCAACTAAAAGATCATTAACAATACTTAAATGCCAACTGGCATTTGAATCCATCAAGTGAGAGCTAGGATAAAAAGGTCCTACAGTATATGCTCTCCATTCCTAGAGGCAAAAGTAAAGTTGTGGTCTATGAGAGTTATAACACTAGACTTTCTCACTGTATTATGCTGCCATCATCACAAGGGCCTCCAAGGGTTCTTGGCTCACATGAGGAGGGAAGGATTGGAATGAGGGAGGAAAGAGGGCCGGGTGGAGGGGGCAAAGTAGATAGGGAGGAAGGGGTGCTGCATGAGAAGTCAAATGACTTGGGTAAGATGATCACAATCTAACATGAACTCATGAACCTGTGTAAACAATTAGGAATTGGCTAAAGGAGAGCCCATGCATTGCATACCTTGTATTACCTTTAACTTTGTATAAAACGTTTTATCTGTGCAAATAAATAAACAAACTGAACTGATGACACTAGGTGTAATGATACAGATGTGTGACAGTAAGCAATACATCACAAAGGACAATGTAACTGTTATGTGTGAGAGAGTGACTAATATTATGATTATATCATAATTAAAATAACACTATTTCAATGATAGTTAGGCCTAGGTGGGCTATCTTTTAGAATAACATGAAGATGAGTGGGTTGTATTAGTGATAAGATACACATAAATATATGTAGGCATAATAACATGTACATTTGGTTCCATTTTATTCTAAGTGACACTTAATCATGTAGCAGGAGACAATTTTATTTTAGTGTACTTCATCACTTCATAAAGTGACAGGCCTAGGCTACCATTAGAGACTCCCTGCCATACCAATTTAGAGCAGTCACTCTAATTTGTGGATTTCAATGAAACCGCTATAAAAAATACTATTTTGTCCATGCAATTTTATTTGTAATACCTTTTGACAAAATGTGTTGAAATTGGTCTAGAAGTTCATGAACATCAATTGATGGGGTGAAAACTGGAGGACAGCATTAATTCAGTAGCTTGCACAGGTGACATGAGTGCTTAAATTCGGTTTTAGGCTTATGTTATGTACTTTCTAACCATGTTAAATCACATTCTTCTCAAAACTCTGAATTTTGGTGTGTCTCATAGTAGTAAAACAGTGTGCATGACTGCCTAACATCTATCCCTCTCAGTCCGGTTGGAAATGTGATGTGATCACGAGGGGATCAGAAATCTGGGCATCCAGTCATGTGCTAATGCGGTATTTAAAGGCCAGATGTTTATTTGGCTGGTGTGTGGGCAATTAGTAGCATACAAGAGGACACAAGTGCGCACTGAGTTGAAACAGAAAAGGAACTTTGAAGTGATGTGGTTTCGAGTAAGGTACTGACTTCTGTTAGATGTGATTGAAGAAAGAGAATTGGGTGATGCACGGTTACATTTAACTAACGTTCTGGTGTGCGTCTTTTTGCCTATTCATTGCCTATGTGGAAGTACGGATTGTTGGTGCTTTTCGGCGCGGTGTTTGTGGGCGCGCAGTTTCCGAGGGAATGTGTGACTCTGGAGGGACTTCGGAGTGGTCAGTGTTGTCCATCCCCGTTTGGGGTCGCGAATGACGCCTGCGGGTCCGCCACAAGACGTGGACAGTGTATTTCGATAGCGGCAGACGCAAGTCCACACGGCCCGCAGTACCCCCACGATGGACGGGATGACCGTGAACGTTGGCCCATCCGTTACTTCAACCGAACCTGCCAGTGCAACGGGAATTTCACCGGTTATGATTGTAGCCGTTGTATGCATGGCTTGGCCGGGTTAAACTGTGACCAACCCGTCGCTGTTGGTACGTTTTCTTTTTTTTTATCCCACTTGAAAACAAATAACCAAATGTTGCAGTTTCCATTATAAAATGATTTGATGTTTTTACGCAATCGAAACTGCATAGGGTTAATCATCTCAATTATGTGTCTCATTTAAGTGGAGTGGTAAATCTCACACTTAAACCAACATAATTGAAATCAACAGTCCACATATCTGTTGAATAAAATAAGTAAATGATAGCCTACCACAAACAACCTCTATACAAGGCTCCAATGCGCCTTACTTTACCAGGCTGGTCTTATAGACCAGACGTAACATAGTAAACTAAAATCCGGGATGCTCAAATTAGTAGGCTATGATATATGGCATGGTTGTATAAGACATGTTACTTAAGGCAAAAAACGGGGGGTGACTCGAATGTCTAAACCCAAAGATTGCGTGTTCAAACTCATCACGGACAACTTTAGCATTTTAGCTAATGATCAACTTTACAACTGCTTACTACTTTTTTGCTACTTTGCACCTACTTAGCATGTTAGCTAACCCTTCCCCTAACCCTAACCGTAACCCTTTAAGCTAACTCCTACCCCTAACCTTAACCTTAACCCCTAACCAGGGTGGACAAATAACAGATGAGCATGCTTTGTAATGTTTTTAAAACAATACATGTATTATTAGTAAGAAGTAATGTGGTATATTGCTCAATTCAATATTATTTTTGTGACCTGAGTCTTTTAACCAAAATAAATAATTTAGATACAATAGTAAAAAGTTAAACAGGTAAACAGTTCTACAACTGAACATCAAGAATCAACTAAGTGCCTGCCCTGACACAAAATGCTGAGTGATACGGGTTATTTATTATTATTAGTTCAGGGCTCTAATGCAGTTTATTTTTTACAAGGAGTACATAAATTGATATTTAGGAGCACAAAAATAAATGTAGGGCCACATTTATTTGAGTGTTTTAATGATAAGAAATGACAAAACATGAATAAAAGGTTTTTGGAATGTTCCATGATCAATCAAGCACAATTTACTCCCAAATATTTGCCGTTACCCCCAAATATTTGAGTGGTAACGGCACTCCCTGTCTGTCAGAGATGATAATCTCGTGTCTGCTCTACCAGTAGACAGTTGCAGCAAACTCAAAACTAATATTGAAAAACAATCTAGCGTGTGAACAAAACAATGTAACTAGCCAAGAAACACGAGGACAAAGTCACACTTTAGTAGCCTTTCAGGTCAATTCGACCAACTTCTACATTTGGGTTGATAAAAAAACAGTTCCCAAATGCTGTGTGTGATCACCCGCCAACGTGGCTGGTGAAATAAACATTCTTACCCGCCAATGCCAAAATCTACCCATATTTGGCGTGTGATGGGTGTTAATTTCCCCCCTGCCCCTAACCCTAACCCCTAGCTAATGTTAGCCACCTAGCTAATGTTAGCATTATCCACTTAACTAACATAGTCACAACAAATTGGAATTGGAAACATATTATATGTATAGGTTATCCAAAATGGCATAGCAGTGCGGTCTTGTATTATGTTGTGTCCTCGTGTAAATAGCCAGTTTTTTTGTATTTTTTCGTATATATATTTCTCTATCTCACTTTCCATCCTTAACTAAATATACTTTCCTGCAACCCGCCTCACCCAATGTGGAACGGATTCTATTATTTCTTCATACCTTTTATAAAGAACCCACGGCTGAAACTAGCCAGCTAGCCAGCTAACTAGCTACTTGCTATAAGCTATTGCGATTAGCCACCGTTAGCGGTCTTCACCACTGTCCGTGGCCTGCACTACCTACCAGCCAGCTCTAGCCTGGACAATTATCGGCCAGTCTGCACAGCGTGCTATCGACCCAGAGCATTTCAGATTTTCTGCCGGAATCACTGAATCACTGGACCTTAACACCGGATCATCACAACTAGCTAGCTGCAACCGAATGGATGTTGTTGTTGGCTAATCACCACTTGTCCCAAAGCTATCACCAGTTAGCCTTGAGCTAGCCTCGAGCCAGGCCCATCTCCCGGCTATCCACCTCTCTGTCAACCGGACGGGACCTCCTAGTGTCAACACGGAGCCCCGCCGATCCATCACAACTGGTCTGCCGACGTAATCGTCTGATGTGGTTTCAACAGGCTTCCCGTTGCGACGACCACGAAGATCCATCTGCTAGCACCGGCCCGCTAGCACGCACAATCAACAGCCGTGCCTCCTGCTCGCCTGTGCTGTAGCAGCCTACGAACTGCTCCTGGACTTACCTATTGCTGTTCACTGGACCTTATGATCACTCAGCTACACATCTGATGCGCGCTGGACTGTTCCTTTACACGGTACCCCATCCTGTTTATCTGTTTAGCCTCAACCCAAACTTTCGTCGCCATTACCAGTTGTTGTCTTAGCCCTCTCGAATAACACCTGTGATTGCGTTATGCCTCTCTCCCATGTCAATATGCCTAGCCTATTGCTGTTTGGGTTAGTTATTGTACTATTTCACTGTAAAGCCCCCAGTCCCGCTCAACCTGCCTCAGATAGATTCTTTGTCCCACCCCCCATACACGCGGAGACTGGCTCAATCGGTACCTCCAGTGATGCTATCTCTTTCATCGTTACCCAATGCTTAGGTGTACCTCCACTGTACTCATATCCTTCTATATCCTTGTCTGTACATAATGCCCTGAATCTATTCTACAACGCCCGGAAATCTGCCCCGTTTATTCTCTGTACCCAATGCACTAGAAGGCCAGTTCTTAAAGCCTTTAGCCGTACACTTATTTTATTCCTCCTCTGTTCCTCTAGTGATGTAGAGGTTAACCCAGACCCTATAGCCCCCAGTATCAATCCTACTCCCCAGGCGCTATCATTTGTTGACTTCTGTAACTGTAAAAGCCTTGGTTTCTTGCATGTTAACATCAGAAGCCTCCTCCCCAAGTTTGAGTTATTCACTGCATTAGCACACTCTACCAACCCTGATGTTCTAGCAGTGTCTGAATCCTGGCTTAGGAAGGCCACCAAAAATTCTGAAATTTCCATCCCCAACTACAACATTTTCCGTCTAGATAGAACTGCCAAAGGGGCGGAGTTGCAATCTATTGTAGAGATGTAGCTGTATCATACTGTCCAGGTCTGTGCCCAAACAGTTTGAGCTTCTACTTCTAAAAATCCACCTTTCCAGAAATAAGTCTCTCACTGTTGCCGCTTGCTACAGACCCCCCTCAGCCCCCAGTTGTGCCCTGGACACCATATGTGAATTGCTTGCCCCCCATCTATCCTCAGAGTTCGTACTGCTTGGTGACCTAAACTGGGATATGCTTAACACCCCGGCCGACCCACAATCTCACACAAATTATCAAGGAACCTACCAGGTACAACCCTAAATCCGTAAACATGGGCACCCTCATAGATATCATCCTGACTAATTTACCCTCTAAATACACCTCCACTGTCTTCAACCAGGATCTCAGCGATCACTGCCTCATTGCCTGCGTCCGTAATGGGTCCGCGGTCAAACGACCACCCCTCATCACTGTCAAACGCTCCCTCAAACACTTAAGCGAGCAGGCCTTTCTAACTGACCTGGCCCGGGTATCCTGGATGGATATTGACCTCATTCCGTCAGTAGAGGATGCCTGGACGTTCTTCAAAAGTGCTTTCCTCTCCATCTTAAATAAGCATGTCCCATTCAAAAAATTCAGAACTAAGAACAGATATAGCCCCTGCTTCACCCCAGACTTGACTGCCCTTGACCAGCACAAAAACATCCTGTGGCGTACTGCATTAGCATCGAACAGCCCCCGCGATATGCAACTTTTCAGGGAAGTCAGGAACCAATATACACAAGCAGTTAGGAAAGCAAAGGCTAGCTTTTTCAAACAGAAATTTGCATCCTGTAGCACTAACTCCAAAAAGTTTTGGGACACTGTAAAGTCCATGGAGATTAAAAGCACCTCCTCCCAGCTACCCACTGCACTGAGGCTAGGAAACACTGTCACCACCGATAAATCTACGATAATCAAGAATTTCAACAAGCATTTTGCTACGGCTGGCCATGCTTTCCACCTGGCTACCCCTACCCCGGCCACCAGCTCTGCACCCTCCACTGCAACTTGCCCATGCCCCCCCGCTTCTCCTTCACCCAAATTCAGATAGCTGATGTCCTGAATGAGCTGCAAAATCTGGACCCCTACAAATCAGCTGGGCTAGACAATCTGAACCCTTTCTTTCTAAAATTACCCGCCGAAATTGTCGCAACCCCTATTGGCCGCCATTCCTTCCAGTTCTCTGCTGCAAATGACTGGAACGAACAAAAAAAATCTCTGAAGCTGGAGACACTTATCTCCCTCATTAACTTTAAGCATCAGTTGTCAGAGCAGCTTAACGATCACTGTACCTGTACACAGCCCATCTGTAATTAGCCCACCCAACTACCTCATCCACATATTGTTATTTACAATGTTATTTATTTTGCTCATTTGCACCCCAGTATCTCTATTTGCACATCATCTTCCGCACATCTATCACTCCAGTGTTAATACTAAATTGTAATTATTTTGAACTATGGCCTATTTATTGCCTTACCTCCATAACTTACTACATTTGCACACACTGTATATAGATTTTCTATTGTGTTATTGACTGTACTTTTTTGTTTATTCCATATGTAACTCTGTGTTGTTGTTGTTTTTAATCGCACTGCTTTGCTATATCTTGGCCAGGTCGCAGTTGTAAATGAGAACTTGTTCTCAACTGGCTTACCTGGTTAAAATAAGAAAAGAAATAGCAAATTGATAACATATTCTACAAATTGAAATTTGTAACATATCATACGAATGTCACGGGTGTCAGTGTAATGCGGTGGATCGAAGCTAGTATTCCGGTGACGACGAACGCCGAAGCCTGCCCGAGCAAGGAGGAGGGGCAGCCTCGGCAGAATCCGTGACAGTACACCCCCCCGACGCGTGGCTCCAGCCGTGCGTCGACACCGGCCAGGAGGACGCGGTGGGGGGCGAGTCGGATGACTACGGTGGAAATCCCTCAACATGGAGGGACCCAGCACCGCTCCTCCGGACCGTAACCCTCCCACTCCACGAGATACTGCAGGCCTCCCACCCGACGCCTCGAATCTAAGATGGAACGGACCGAGTACGCCGGTGCCCCCTCGATGTCCAGTGGGGGCGGAGGAACCTCCCGTATCTCAGACTCCTGGAGTGGACCAGCTACCACCGGCCTGAGGAGAGACACATGGAACGAGGGGTTAATACGATACTCAGGAGGAAGCTGTAACCTATAACATACCTCGTTCAATCTCCTCAGGACTTTAAATGGCCCACAAACCGCCGAAGGGGCAGGTTTCGGGTTGAGATCCAGACCCGGTCCCCCGGTGCATACATCGGAGCCTCACTGTGGTGGCGGTCGGCGCTCGTCTTCTGCCGCCCGATGGCCCACTGCAGGCGCACATGGGCAGCGTTCCAGGTCTCCTGTGAGCACCGAAACCATTCATCCACCTCGATCTGGCTCTGATGCCAAGGTGCCAGAACCGGCTGATAACCTAATACACACTGGAATGGAGTAAGGTTAGTGGAGGATTGGCGGAGTGAGTTTTGGGCCATCTCTGCCCAGGGGAGGAAAACCGACCACTCCCCCCGCCGGTCCTGGCAATACGACCTCAGAAACCTACCCACCTCCTGGTTGACTCTCTCCACCTGCCCGTTACTCTCGGGGTGAAACCCTAAGGTCAGGCTGACCGAGACTCCCAGACGTTCCATGAACGCCCTCCAAACCCTTGAGGTGAACTGGGAACCCCGATCAGACACTATATCCTCAGGTATCCCATAGTGCTGGAAGACGTGTGTAAATAGGGCCTCAGCAGTCTGTAGGGCCGTAGGGAGACCGGGCAGAGGAATGAGGCAGCAGGACGTTCTGGGAACCTGGCCTGTACGAAAGGGTGAAACAAAAACGGGTGAGAAACATTGACCACCTTGCCTGGCGAGGGTTTAATCTCTTCGCCGCCCGGATGTACTCCAGATTGCGGTGGTCAGTTAAAATGAGAAAAGGGTGGTTAGCCCCCTCAAGCCAATGTATCCATGCTTTCAGGGCTTGGACTACAGCCAACAGCTCCTGGTCCCCCTCATCATAGTTGCGCTCCGCTGGACTGAGCTTCTTCGAAAAGAACGCACAGGGGCGGAGCTTGGGTGGTGTGCCCGAGCGATGGGAAAGTTCAGCACCTATCCCAGCCTCCGACGCGTCCTCATCCGGATGAGCCAGCACTGGAGCCGAGGTAAACAGGTTCTTCAGATGATTGAACGCCCTGTCCGCCTCAGCTGACCACCGCAGACGCACCGGTTCCCCCTTCAGCAACGAGGTAATGGGAGCCGCTACCTGACCAAAGCCCCGGATAAACCTCCGGTAGTAATTGGCAAACCCCCAAAATTGCTGCAAACCCCCAAAATTACGCACGGCCGAAATGCGGTCACTCTCCATCCTCACCCCAGACTCGGACATGTGGTACCCTAGGAAGGAGATGGACTCCTGAAAGAACAGGCATTTCTCCGCCTTGGCATACAGGTCATGCTTCAACAGTCGTCCAAGTACTTTACGCACCAGGGACACATGCCCGGCCCGTGTAGCGGAGTATATGAGAATGTCATCAATATACACCACTACACCCTGTCTGTGCAGATCCCTGAAAATCTAATCGACAAAGGCTTGGAAGACTGATGGAGCATTCATCAACCCGTATGGCATGACGAGGTACTCATAGTGTCCTGAGGTGGTGCTGAATACCGTCATCCACTCATCTCCCTCCCGAATACGCACCAGATTGTACGCGCTCCTGAGATCCAATTTCGTGAAGAAGCGCGCCCCGTGCAGTGATTCCGTCATACAAGCTATCAGAGGTAAGGGATAGCTGTACTTGACAGTGATCTGATTAAGCCCACGGTAATCAATGCACGGGCGTAACCCACCATCCTTCTTCTTCACGAAAAAGAAACTTGAGGAAACAGGTGAAGTGGAAGGCCGAATGTATCCCTGTCTCAGAGATTCGGAGACATATGTTTCCATAGCCGCCTTCTCCGCCTGTGACAGAGGATACATGTGACTCCGGGGAAGTGCAGCGCCTACCTGGAGATTTAACGCACAATCCCCCGGACGATGGGGTGGTAATTTAGTCGACCTCTTTTTACTGAAGGCGAGAGCCAAATCGGCATACTCGGAAGGAATGTGCACTGTGGAGACCTGGTTTGGACTCTCCACCGTAGTAGCCCCCAAGGAAACCCCTACACACCTCCCTGAGCATTGACTGGACCATCCCTTGAGAGCCCTCTGTTGCCAGGAAATAGTGGGGTCATGAGTGGTTAACCAGGGAAGTCCCAACACCACAGGATACGCAGGAGAATCAATAAGATAGAGACTAATCCTTTCCTCATGACCCCCCTGTGTCCTCATTTAAGAGTGGTGCGGTAACCTCCCTGATTAGGCCTGACCCTAGCGGGCGACTATCTAATGCGTGGACAGGGAAGGGCACATCAACACGAACAGTAGGAATTCCTAAACTATGTGAATATTGACGATCAATAAAATTCCCAGCTGCGCCTGAATCTACTAGCGCCTTATGCTGGGAATGAGGAGAAAACTCTGGAAAAACAACCTCTATACACAACTGACCAACAGGGAGATCTGGGTGAGTCGGGTGCTTACTCACCTGAGATGGTCGACCAGTGCTCTGCTTACTGCCTCGACTCCCTGGGGACCCTCCCCAGCACCGACCCGCAGTTTTTAATTTTTTATTTAACCTTTATTTAACCAGGTAAGCCAGTTGAGAACAAGTTCTTATTTACAACTGCGACCTGGCCAAGATAAAGCAAAGCAGTGCGATAACAACAACACAGAGTTACATATGGGGTAAAACAAAACATAAAGTCAAAAATACAACAGAAAATATATACAGTGTGTGCAAATGTAGCAAGTTATGGAGGTAAGGCAATAAATAGGCTATAGTGCAAAATAATTACAATTAGTAGTAACACTGGAATGATAGATGTGCAAGAGATGATGTGCAAATAGAGATACTGGGGTGCAAATGAGCAAAATAAATAACAATATGGGGATGAGGTAGTTGGGTGGGCTAATTTCAGATGGGCTGTGTACAGGTGCAGTGATCAGTAAGGTGCTCTGACAACTGATGCTTAAAGTTAGTGAGGGAGATAAGAGTCTCCAGCTTCAGAGATTTTTGCAATTCGTTCCAGTCATTGGCAGCAGAGAACTGGAAGGAATGGCGGCCAAAGGAGGTGTTGGCTTTGGGGATGACCAGTGAGATATACCTGCTGGAGCGCATACTACGGGTGGGTGTTGCTATGGTGACCAATGAGCTAAGATAAGGCGGGGATTTGCCTAGCAGTGATTTATAGATGGCCTGGAGCCAGTGGGTTTGGCGACGAATATGTAGTGAGGACCAGCCATCCCAGTGGTGGGTAGTATATGGGGCTTTGGTGACAAAACGGATGGCACTGTGATAGACTACATCCAATTTGCTGAGTAGAGTGTTGGAGGCTATTTTGTAAATGACATAGCCGAAGTCAAGGATCGGAAGGATAGTCAGTTTTACGAGGGCATGTTTGGCAGCATGAGTGAAGGAGGCTTTGTTGCGAAATAGGAAGCCGATTCTAGATTTAACTTTGGATTGGAGATTCTTAATGTGAGTCTGGAAGGAGAGTTTACAGTTTAACCAGACACCTAGGTATTTGTAGTTGTCCACATACTCTAAGTCAGACCCGTCAAGAGTAGTGATTCTAGTCGTGTGGGCAGGTGCCAGCAGCGTTCGATTGAAGAGCATGCATTTATTTTTACTAGTGTTTAAGAGCAGTTGGAGGCTATTGAAGGAGTGTTGTATGGCATTGAAGCTCGTTTGGAGGTTTGTTAACACAGTGTCCAATGAAGGGCCAGATGTATACAAAATGGTGTCGTCTGCATAGAGGTGGATCTGAGAGTCACCAGCAGCAAGAGCGACATCATTGATATACACAGAGAAAAGAGTCGGCCCAAGAATTGAACCCTGTGGCACCCCCATAGAGACTGCCATAGGTCCAGACAACAGGCCCTCCGATTTGACACATTGAACTCTATCTGAGAAGTAGTTGGTGAACCAGGCAAGGCAGTCATTTGAGAAACCAAGGCTATTTAGTCTGCCTAAAAGAATGCGGTGGTTGACAGTGTCGAAAGCCTTGGCCAGGTCGATGAAAACAGCTGCACAGTAGTCTATTATCGATCGCAGTTATAATAAAGTTTAGGACCTTGAGCGTGGCTGAGGTGCACCCATGACCAGCTCGGAAACCGGATTGCATAGCGGAGAAGGTACGGTGGGATTCGAAATGGTCGGTGATCTGTTTGTTAACTTGGCTTTCAAAAACGTTCAAAAGGCAGGGCAGGATGGATATAGGTCTGTAACAGTTTGGATCTAGAGTGTCACCCCCTTTGAAGAGGGGGATGACCGCGGCAGCTTTCCAATCTCTGGGGATCTCAGACGTTACGAACGAGAGGTTGAACAGGCTAGTAATAGGGGTTGCGACAATTTCGGCGGCTAGTTTTGGAAAGAAAGGGTCCAGATTGTCTAGCCCAGCTGATTTGTAGGGGTCCAGATTTTACAGCTCTTTCAGAACATCAGCTGTCTGAATTTGTGTGAAGGAGAAGCGGGGGGCATGGGCAAGTTGCAGCGGAGGGTGCAGAGCTGGTGGCCCGGGTAGTGGTAGCCAGGTGGAAAGCATGGCCAGCTGTAGCAAAATGCTTGTTGAAATTCTCGATTATTGTAGATTTATCGGTGATGATAGTGTTTCCTAGCCTCAGTGCAGTGGGCAGCTGGGAGGAAGTGCTCTTATTCTCCATGGCTTTACAGTGTCCCAAAACTTTTTGGAGTAAGTGCTACAGGATGCACATTTCTGTTTGAAAAAGTTAGCCTTTGCTTTCCTAACTGCTTGTGTATATTGGTTCCTAACTTCCCTGAAAAGTTGCATATCGCGGGGGCTATTTGATGCTAATGCAGTACACCACAGGATGTTTTTGTGCTGGTCAAGGGCCGTCAAGTCTGAGGAGAACCAGGGGCTATATCTGTTCTTAGTTCTGTCTTTTTTGAATGGGGCATGTTTATTTAAGATTGAGAGGAAATTACTTTTAAAGAAAACCAGGCATCCTCTACTGACGGAATGAGATCTATATCCATCCAGGATACCTGGGCCAGGTCAATTAGGAAGGCCTGCTCGCTAAAGTGTTTTAGGGAGAGTTTGACACTGATGAGGGGTGGTCGTTTGACTGCGGACCCGTTACGGACGCAGGCAATAAGGCAGTGATCGCTGAGATCCTGGTTGAAGACAGCGGTGTATTTAGAGGGTAAGTTAGTCAGGATGATATCTATGAGGGTACCCATGTTTACGGATTTAGGGTTGTACCTGGTAGGTTCGTTGATAATTTGTGTGAGATTGATGGCATCTAGTTTGGATTGTAGGATGGCCGGGGTGTTAAGCATATCCCAATTTAGGTCACCAAGCAGTACGAACTCTGAGGATAAATGGGGGGCAATCAATTCACATATGGTGTCCAGGGCACAGCTGGGGGCTGAGGGGGGTCTGTAGCAAGCGGCAACAGTGAGAGAGTTATTTCTGGAAAGGTGGATTTTTTGAAGTAGAAGCTCAAACTGTTTGGGCACAGACCTGGATATACAGTAGATTGCAACTCCACCCCCTTTGGCAGTTCTATCTAGACAGAAAATGTTGTAGTTGGGGATGGACATTTCAGAATTTTTGGTGGCCTTCCTAAGCCAGGATTCAAACACTGCTAGAACATCAGGGTTGGCGGAGTGTGCTAACGCAGTGAATAACTCAAACTTAGGAAGGAGGCTTCTGATATTAACGTGCAGAAAACCAAGGCTTTTACGGTTACAGAAGTCAACAAATGATAGCTCCTGGGGAGTAGGAGTGATACTGGGGGCTGCAGGGCCTGGGTTAGCCTCTACATCACCAGAAGAACAGAGGAGGACTAGAATAAGGATACGGCTAAAGGCTTTAAGAACTGGTCTTCTAGTGCGTTGGGTACAGAGAATAAAGGGGGCAGATTTCCAGGTGTTGTAGAAAAATTCAGGGCATTATGTACAGACAAGGATATGGAAGGATATGAGTACAGTGGAGGTAAACCTAAGCGTTTGGTAACAATGAAAGAGATAGCATCACTGGAGACACCGATTGAGCCGTTCTCGGCGTGTATTGGGGGTGGAACAAAGGAACTATTTGAGGCAGTTTGAGAGGGACTTGGGGTTCTACAGTGAAATTGTATGATAAGAACTAACTGGAACAGCAATAGGCAAGGCATATTGACATGGGAGAGAGGCATAAAGCAATCACAGGTGTTATTAGAGAGAGCTAAAACAACAACTGGGAATGGCAATAAAGTTTGGGCTGAGGCTAAACAGAATAAACAGGACAGGGTACCGTGTAAAGGAACAGTCCAGCAGGCATCAGCTGTGCAGCTGAGTGATCATAAGGTCCAGTGAACAGCAATATGTGAGTCCGAGAGCAGTTCAAATTGGTGCTTCAGCACAGTGAGCAGGAAGCACGGTTGTAGTTTGCGTGTGCTAGCGGGCTGGGGCTAGCAGATGGATCTTCGTGGTCGTCGCAACGGGAAGCCTGTTGAAACCACAGACGATTACGTCTGCAGACCAGTCGTGATGGATCGGCAGGGCTCCGTGTCGACTCTAGGAGATCCCGTCCGGTTGACAGAGAGGTAGATAGCCGGGAGATGTGCCTGACTCAAGGCTAGCTCAAGGCTGATTAGCCAACAACAACGTTCATTTGGTTGCAGCTAGCTAGCTGCGATTATCTAGTGTTAATGGTCCAGTGATTCAGTGATTCCGGCAGAAAATCTGATAGGTTCTGGGTCGATAACTCGCTGTGCAGACAGTGCAGACTGGCCAATAATAGTCCAGGCTAGAGCTGGCTGGTAGGTAGTGCAGGCCACGGACAATGGAGAAAAGCCGCTAACGGTGACTAATAGCAAGTAGTTAGTTAGCTGGTTCGCTGGCTACTCCCGTCCGGTAGACAGAGAGGTAGATAGCCGGGGCTAGCTCAAGGCTCAAGGCTAACTGGTGCTACGGGGACAGTGGTGATTAGCCTACAGCAACATCCATTCGACATCCATTCGGTTGCGGCTAGCTAGATCCGGTGTTATGGTCCAGTGATTCAGTTATTCCGGCAGAAAATCTGATGTTCTGGGTGAAAACCGCTAACGGCGGCTAATAGCAAGTAGCTAGTTAGCTAGTTAGCTGACTGGCTAGTTTCAACTGGAGATTCTAGATAAAGGTGAGTAAATAATAGAATCTGTTCCACATTGAGTGAGGCGGATTGCAGGAAAGTATATTTAGTAGAAGGATGAAAAGTGTGATAGGGAAATATATACGTAAAATAAAAAAATAAATAAAAAAAAACAGGCTATTTACATGGACACACAAGAGAACACGACCGCACTGCTACGCTATCTTGGCAGTGTGTCCTCTGCGGCCACAGTTGGTGCAGGGGACGGCCCCTCTCCTGGTCTCCCTAAGCGCATGGGGGTAGAGTCGGAGGTGCTGGGGGATGGAATGAATGGGCCCTGATCAGAACGTCCGCGGGTCTCCAACAGGTTATCCAGCCTGATGGACATCTCCACCAGTTGGTCCAGGTTGAGATTGGTATCCCTGCAGGCCAGTTCCCTCCGAACGTCCTCCCTTAGGCTGCAACGATAGTGGTCGATCAGGGCCCTCTCATTCCATCCTGCGCTGGCTGCCAATGTCCTGAACTCCAGCGCAAAATCCTGGGCGCTCCTCCTCTCCTGTCTTAGGTGGAACAGACGCTCGCCCGCCGCTCTCCCCTCCGGTGGACGATCGAATACCGCCCGGAAGCGGCGGGTGAAATCCTCGTAGCGGACCGATGTAGCGTCAATTCCTCCCCACTCGCCGTTGGCCCACTCGAGCGCCTTCCTCGACAGACAGGAGATGAGGTCGGACACGCTCTCGTATCCCGAGGGCGCCGGGAGCGAGAGCCGAATCCCACTGGGCCCAGGTGGCGAAGGGGTGGACTGTGGTATGGGTGGTAGAGTGGTTGGAGGAGGTGTAGGAAGGCCACCTCTCTCCCAACTGTCCATAGTATTCATCACCCTCTCCATGGCGGTGCCAAGAGCCTGGATTATACTCTCCTGTCGTTGAAATCGTTCCTCCATCGATTCGGACTGACTGGCTGTACCTGCTGACTCCATAAATGGTGCGTGGTTCTGTCACGGGTGTCAGTGTAATGCGGTGGATCGAAGTCAGGCGCAGGACACAGAACTCTAAGAAACGTACTTTACTGAAATAAGTAAAGATAACAATACAGAATACCTCCACACAGGGAGGAACTAACCCGCTCACCAACGACACACGAAACGAAAAACAACCACGCACAAAACACATTGGGAGCCACTGGGTTAAATAGGGAAGGCGTGATTACAATAATGGGCAACAGGTGTGTGACAATAGACAACAGGTGCAACATAGAAACATAGAAACATAGATCGGCAGTAGCTAGTATTCCGGTGACGACGAACGCCGAAGCCTGCCCGAGCAAGGAGGAGGGGCAGCCTCGGCAGAATCCGTGACAACAAATTGTAATTCATAACATATTAATTGTAATTCGTAACATATCATATGATGATGGAAATCCACAAATGAATACCATACCAAACGTAACATATCACACTAATTTGAGCATCCCAGATTTTCGTTTACTATGTTATGTCTACCCCTAAGTCAACTTTGACTTAATGCACTGCCACTCAACTGTTTAAAAGACACATTTCTGCACAGACTATGGAAAGCATACAACACAAAAATGTTTTGCAAGGACACGAATGTCCTTACATATAGTGATATAATGACCTTTTTGCCTCATATTCAGGCAATGGTGTATGCGTAGAGATGAACGGTGACTAGGCTACCTGCCCTATAATTTCTTAATTTCTTTCCACAAAAAAATTTGCTCATTAACGCATTAATGATTAAGATAATCACATTTTATTTTTCTCTTTAATCCTTCAGTCCGGAGAAACGTGATGCAGCTAAGTGCGGATCAGAAGCGAGCTTTCGTGACCGCACTGGACCAGGCCAAGCGCACCGTGCATCCAGACATTGTGATAGCTACGCGGCGGTACCAGGATGTCTTCGGACCCGATGGAAATACCCCGCAGTTTGAGAACATCACCATCTACAATTACTTTGTATGGACCCACTACTATTCGGTCAGCAAGACCTTCATGGGGGCCGGCCAGCCGAGCTTTGGCGGAGTCGACTTCTCTCACCAAGGTCCCGGGTTTGTGACCTGGCACAGGTTTCACCTGCTCCAACTTGAGCGCGACATGCAGGTGAGATGGGGTACCAACAATCACATGTATGTCACTGCATGTAATATGAAGTGAAATAGTCAATAATAATGCAAATAACTAATTTTATAGTGTGCCTACTATTCAATTGGATATCACAATATAATAGGCAATCATCTAATGGTATTATGGATTTTCACCTCCAGCAAAATCAATTTTAATCTGTAGGCTGGGCCTATTTATTACCCATCAATAGTTATTTCACTTTACATTTTTACATTTTTAGTCATTTAGCAGACGCTCTTATCCAGAGCGACTTACAGTTAGTGAGTGCATACATTATTTATTTATTTTTATATATTTTTTTCATACTGGCCCCCCGTGGGAATCGAACCCACAACCCTGGCGTTGCAAACGCCATGCTCTACCAACTGAGCTACATCCCTGCCGGCCATTCCCTCCCCTACCCTGGACGACGCTGGGCCAATTGTGCGCCGCCCCATGGGTCTCCCGGTCGCGGCCGGCTACGACAGAGCCTGGATTCGAATCAGGATCTCTAGTGGCACAGCTAGCACTGCGATGCAGTGCCTTAGACCACTGCGCCACTCGGTGCCCACTTTACCTATTGTTTGCTTGAATTAGTGCCACATTAAGGGTGAGGATATCTTTCCAGATGAAGCAATTTTGTGCCATAATCAAGCAAGCTTTGCAGAAAATGTGCTTAAGCGTTTACTAGTCTGAGCCTAGATTTCCCCTCTAATAGGACACAAAAGAGCATCTGTTGTCCAAGTTATCCCTTGAATTATGCATTACACATTGGCATTACTGACAGAGACTGTTTATTGTTTTCAAAGATATTTATCTTGGCTGTCAGTATGGGGGCTATATTAGGCCTCAGCAATAAAGACAAATCATTGTTTCATACAATTGAAAAAATTGAATCAGTTGCAGCTAAATATTGAGATTGTGATACAGCTGTATGTTGTTGCATTAGTTGGCTTAAAATAATGCAGGCACTATATACTTCTCCAAGACCATTTGTAACTATTTTATTTGCAGTTCATTATTGTGGCTTCTAATTGCACAAACTAATTATTATAATTGTGTGCCCTTTATGTAATTAATTCTAACCCTACTCTCAATTTAGGATATGCTGCAAGACCCTTCCTTTGCCCTGCCCTACTGGAACTTTGCCATTGGTGGAAGCACCTGTGACATCTGCACAGATGACCTATTGGGAGCGAGGAGCAACCTCGATATGAATTCCATCAGCACCAACTCTATCTTCTCCAACTGGAGGGTGATCTGTGAGAGTGTGGAGGACTATGATACACTGGGAACCATCTGCAACAGTAAGCCTTCAGTAGTGCGCTCATATCCTTCCAAGTTTGAAAGAAAACACCATATATGGTGGGTAGAAGTTGCCTGTAGGCACAGATCTAGGATCAACTCACCCTCCCCAAATGTTAAAATGGGTAGAATTCATTGAGATTATAGAAACATACTCAGCAAGGTTGACAAATGACTAGAACATCAAGGGACATATGTACTGAAATTGGTCTTACTTAGCAACATTTGAAATGGTGTTTTTTTACATTGGATACAAGTAGAGACTCGGAGCTACAAAATGGTCTATCATACACTACAGTTGAGGAACAATGGGAAAGTAATTTTGCTTTGAAAGGTGATAAACTTGTAAACTCACTTTTGAAAAAATGGCCTTTGAATCTTTTGGTACTGTTACTGGAGAGCCCTTCTTTGTCTACACCCATTCAGCATCGTTCATACCCTCTTACATTTAGCCACACCCATCTCTTTAAGGGATGATCTGAGCGTTCTGTAGTAACAACAGAAGGCAAGCACCCAAGCTAACTTGCTAGCTACTTCCAGAACAGCTCACTGAACATTACTCGCCCTAGCAGAGCTGGTTAGGCTGTTATGTTATCCAGAGCATTGGTGACTGCAACTGTGCTGTCAGATTGTCCGTTCGTAAATTCAAAACATGTCGCTCTCGGTTCAGAGCGCACACCGGACGCTCTTGCGCATGAGTAGGGTTGATCCGAATGTTCTGACCTCACAATGGCAGTAATGAGACATAATGAGAGAACACCCCACTCTGACCATTTTACTCGCCCTAGCAGAGCTAGTTAGGCTGTTTTCATGTTATCCAGTGCGTTGGTGACTGTAACTGTGCTGCTGGCAACAATTTAATGACGTTTTTTTGCCGACGTTTACTGACACCGGCCATATTCAACATTCGTAAATTCATCAGTTATTCTGCGCTCTGGCACACTCAGACGAGAGTGCTCTGAAATCCCAGTAGATGGCCGGACTGAATTTACGAACGCACCCGAAATGGTTACTTGCATAGTGGAGTCTTTTTTTAAGACATATAGCTAGCTAGCTAGCTAGCTAGGTAAACAATGAACCATATCCCAATTCATGACGTTACTACCCTGCATGAATCTGCAGGTAGCTAACCAACCAGGTTCATTGTTAGCTAGCTAACATTATGCTATAGCTAGCTAAGCAAATGGCTCTGAGATACAAATAATAAGGTCATACACATAACGTTAGCTAGCGAGCCAGCCAGCTAACATTAGCTAGTGTTGGTGAAACCATACAGGAGAGGAAGTACAGAACCAACGACGCTAGACGGAGAGGAATATGTTTAAGCAAAAGGCAGTTTATTAAACAACAGAGATAGCTGGTACTGCTCAAGCTACATGCATGGACCCATTCAGTTGCCTCTTATCGAGACAGTTGAAAGGGATCAAAAACAGAGTTTTCAGCATTACTTTATACAATGCAACACAAAGGAAGGGGTCCTTCTTCTAGTCCCTTGATTGGTTCCCGAGGCGTAGGAGGCGGGTCTGCTCTGTCCAGAGTAGAAGCCCCATTCTGACCAGTAGAAGGAAGTGCAGTGTGTGTGTGTGCGTAACTCGTGAGGCATGAGGATGAGTGTGCGTATGCATGGAGATGTGTGTGTGAATGTGTGTATGTTCTCAAAGGAAAGTCTCGTGGGGAGCAACCAGATTGTGGCCTGTGGCGTGGGAGTTGTCCTTGAGAAGATATTGGCTCTGTCCATTGTTCTTGCATAGGAACAGCATTGATTGAAAACAAGCTCCTAACATTAAAATGGGTCATGCACAAGATTTTAGTCAGACCAAGCTATAACATTTTAATATTTACTACGACACTAGCTAGCTAGGTAAACAATGAACCATAATCACATTTACATTTACATTTTAGTCATTTAGCAGACGCTCTTATCCAGAGCGACTTACAGTTAGTTTATTTTTCATACTGGCCCCCCTTGGGAATCAAACCCACAACCCTGGCGTTGCAAACGCCATGCTCTACCAACTGAGCTACATCCCTGCCGGCCATTCCCTCCCCTACCCTGGACGACGCTGGGCCAATTGCGCGCCGCCCCATGGGTCTACCGGTCACAACTCATGATGTTACTACCCTGCATGAATCTGCAGGTATCTAACCAGCCAGGTTCAATTTTAGCTAGCTAACATTATGCTATAGCTAACTAAGCAAATGGCTCTGATATACGAATAATAAGTTCATACACGTAACGTTAGCTAGCAAGCCAGCCAGCCAGCCAACGTTAGCTAGCTAGCTAGGTAAACAATTAACCATAATCACAATTCATGACGTTACTACCCTGCATGAATCTGCAGGTAGCTAACCAACCAGGTTCAATGTCAGCTAGCTAACATTAGGCTATAGCTAGCCAAGCAAATGGATCTTTCTATCAAAATTAGAAATGTGTAATTTCTGAAAATGTAGCTAGCTAGACTATCTTACCCATATACATCATTCATGGATGGACCCGTCTCCTGTCGGATGCTATGGTTGCCCTTAGTTTGAAGATGTAATCCGGAGACAGGTGTTTTCTCTATCTCCTTAGCTATCATACTCGAATTCCACTGATTTCAAAACTCGGTCCTCCAGAAAGTGGAGAGCAACACTTATGCAGTTTTAATACAAGATACATTTTTTGACAGAAGCCTGCTATATGGCAGACCAATCCAAACTCATTATCTCAGCCAATCATGGCTAGCGGGAAGGTTGCTGTCTTTTTCTTTGGCTAAACCAACTAGGCACGTAATTTAACAATTTTATTCGTATTTACAGATGGCATACAAGTTTGTTATTAAGGCACATGAAAGTTCACATGTTTGAGAAGGCATTTCGGCTTACAAGCAAAAACTCAAACAGGAAATACCTGTGACTCGCTCCGTTGAGAAATGGTCACCAGAATCAGAGATTATGCTACAGGACTGCTTTGCTAGTGCTGATTGGAATAGGTTTCGAGACTCCGCCGATAACATTGACGAGCTAACCAACTCCATCACTGGCTTCATTAGGAAATGCATCGGCGACGTTGTCCCAACAGTGAGGGTTTGCTGCTTCTCCAATCAAAAGCCTTGGATTAACACCAAGGTTGGGGCTAAACTAAAGGACAGGACTACCGAACACAGAGCTATCGTAGACAACCCTGACGCTACGGCCGAGGACAGGAATAAGTACAAGAAGTCCCGCTATGACCGCCGCGTCATCAAATGAGCAAAAGGACAATATAGGAATAAGGTGGAATCATATTACACAGGCTTCAACACCCGACGCATGTGGCAGGGGTTACAGTCCATTACGGATCGCAAAGGAAGACCCAACCATGATCTACCCAATGATGCCTTTCTACCAGACGAACTCAATGCATTTTTTGCACGCTTTGACAACAACAACATCGTGCCGGGTATGAGGGCCGTCACCGATCCAGAGGATTGGATGATCTCGCTCTCCAAGGCCAACGTGAGAAAGGTCTTTAACACCCGCAAGGCCGCGGGGCCCGACGATATTCTAGGGAATGTTCGCAGAACAGCTGGCAGGCATACTCACAGTAATTTTCAACCTCTCCCAGTCTGTAATCCCCACATGTTTTAAGATGACCACCATTATTCCTGTCCCCAAGAACTCTAAGGCTTCATGCCACAATGACTACTGCCCTGTAGCACTCACTTCTGTAATCATGAAGTGCTTTGAGAGGCTGGCTATGCCACACATTAACTCCAACATCCCAGACACCATAGACCAACTCCAATTTGCATACCACCCCAACAGATCCATAGATTACACAATCTCAATTGCTCTCCACCCTCCCCTGCTCTCACCCACCTAGATAAGAGACCTGTGTGAGAATGTTGTTCATCGACTACAGCTCAGCGTTCAATACCATTGTCCTCTCCAAGCTCGTCACCAAGCTTAAGACTCTGGGTCTGAACACCTCCCTCTGAAACTGGATCCTGGATTTCCTGACGGGCCGACCCCAGGTGGTGAGGGTAGGCAACATCACCTCCACCTCGCTGACCCTCAACACTAGGGTGTGTGCTTAGTCCCCTCCTGTACTCCCTGTTCACCCACGACTGTATGGCCACTCATGACTCCAACACCATCATCAAGTTTTCTGATGACACAATGATGGTAGGCCTGATCACCGGCGACGATGAGTCAGCCTACAGGGAGGAGGTCAGTGACCTGGCAGTGTGATGCCAGAATAACAGCCTCTCCCTCAATGTCAGTAAGACCAAGGAGCTGATCGTGGACTACAAGAAAGGGGGGGCAAGCACGCCTCAGTCCACATCGACGGGTCTGCAGTGAACCAGGTCGAGAGCTTCAAGTTCTTCGGTGTCCAAATCACTCTTAAAATGGTCTAAACACACACGCACAGTTGTGAAGAAGGCGCAACAGCGTGGGCCCTCAAATTCTCAAAATGTCCTACAGCTGTAACATTGAGAGCATCTTGACTGGCTGCATCACTGCCTGGTATGGCAATAGCACCGCCCTCGATCGCATGGCACTACAGAGGGTGGTGCAGACAGCCCATTATTTCACTGGGGCTGAGCTCCCTGCCATCCAGGACATCTATATCAGGCCTTGGAAGGAAAATTGTTAAAGACTCCAACCACCCAAGCCATAGGCTATTCTCTCTGCTTCCGCACAGCAAGCGGTACCGATGCATCAAGTCTGACACCAACAGGCTCTTGAACAGCTTCTATCCCCAAGCAATAAGACTGATAAATAGCTAACAAAATAGCTACACTGACTATCTGAGTTAACCTTGTGTCTTTATTGACCTTTTATTTGTATTTTTGCACTGTCTCTATGCAGACTCACAGGGCCTTACATACACACACACACACACACACACACTCACTCCATCATCTGCTCACTCACACATAATATGCACATACATTTAAACTGACTCTACACACATGCACACCCACTCACATACAAGCTACTGCTTCTCTGTTTATCTTATATCCTGTTGCCTAGTCACCTTACCCCTATACAAACTGTATCTACCTCCATCACACCAGTATCCCTGCACATTGTAAATATGGTATTGGAACTGAACCTGTATATAGTATACTTACTTACTTATTGTGTTCTTCATATTTCTTCTTCTTTCTCGTGTTCTTTTTCTAGTATTACATTGTTATTGATTATTGCATTGTTGGATTTTGAAGTTTCTAAAAAGGCATTTCACTGTACTTGTGAATGCGACATTAAAACATGAAACTTGAAACTAGTGATTACTGGAAGGAAAGTTGTAAGTAGGAAGGAATGATGGAAGGAAGAAAGGAAGGAATGATGGAAGGAAGGGAAAAAGAAAGAAAGAAGCATCTAAATAGTATTTAAATAGGGCCCGGGTGTGTCCTTTAGCACTTGCCAACTTCCCAAGTCTATTTACTATTGTCTCTATTAACCCAGGTTACTGAGACCCCTCTTAACCCTCTCCTCTCTCTCCCCCTAGACACTGAGACCACCCCCATCAGGAGGAACCCAGGAGGTAACGTGGCCCACCCCATGGTGCAGCGTCTCCCTGAGCCCCAGGATGTTGCAGACTGCCTGCAGGTGAACACATTTGACACCCCTCCCTACTACTCCACCTCCTCAGAGAGCTTCAGGAACACCATCGAGGGTGAGTGGGTATTGCTGGTCTACACCAGTAGTTGCAGTCATTCACATTGACACACACAGATATCACAGACACCTACACATCCTGTACATATGCTTACACACACTGAACATTGAGGGTTGTTGTGCATGCTGACACACACCCACATGCAGACACACACACACACACAAAACCGACAGAGAAAGAGACAAGTCTGTCACTCCGTGAGCTTTAGATCTCAGGGAAGGTGTGATGTCACTGATGTACTCCAGCCAAAAGGCTACGGGCGAGTTTCACATCCATTTAACATGGTTCCCTGTGTTTAATCCACCAACTACTTGTGTTGTGTGCGCAGGCTATAGCGCCCCCCAGGGAAACTACGACCCTGTGGTACGGAGCCTTCACAACCTGGCCCACCTGTTTCTGAACGGAACAGGCGGGCAGACCCACCTCTCGCCCAACGACCCCATCTTCGTGCTGCTCCACACTTTCACCGACGCCATCTTTGACGAGTGGCTCAGGAGGCACGCCCCTGGTAATAGATCCCATTCTACTATTGATCTCATGTTCAAGACCTGATCATTGTCTTCCTGTGCTAGTATCTTTGTCTGTGCTTGCTTTTCTGAAAATATTATGCTCTTCCATCCTTTTACTAACTCATCTACACTGAGTGTACAAAACATTAAGAATACCTTCCTAATATTGCGTTACACCCCCTCCCCCCCTCCCCCTTTTGCCCTCAGAACAGCCTCAATTCGTCAGGGCATGGACTCTACAAGGTGTCAAAAGCGTTCCACATGGATGCTGGCCCATGTTGACTCCAATGCTTCCCACAGTTGTGTCAAGTTGGCTGGATGTCCTTTGGGTGGTGGATCATTCTTGATACACACTGGAAACTGTTGAGCATGAAAACCCCAGCAGCTTTGCAGTTCTTAACACAAACTGGTGCCTGGCACCTACTACCATACCCCGTTCAAAGGCACTTAAATATTTTGTCTTGCCCATTCACCCTCTGAATGACACACATACAGTCGTGGACAAAAGTTTTGAGAATGACACAAGTATTTGTCTTCACAAAGTTTGCTGCTTTAGTGTTTTTAGATATTTTTGTCAGATGTTACTATGGTATACTGAAGTATAATTACAAGCATTCCATAAGTGTCAAAGGCTTTATTGACAATTACATTACGTTTATGCAAAGAGTCAATATTTGGGTCAACACCTTCTTTTTCAAGACCTCTGCAATCCGCCCTGGCATGCTGTCAATTAACTTCTGGGCCACATCCTGACTGATGGCAGCCCATTCTTGCATAATCAATGCTTGGAGTTTGTCAGAATGTGTGGGTTTTTGTTTGTCCACCCGACTCTTGAGGATTGACCACAAGTTCTTAATGGGATTAATGTCTGGGAAGTTTCCTGGCCATGGACCCAAAATGTCGATGTTTTGTTTCCCGAGCCACTTAGTTATCACTTTTGCCTTATGGCAAGGTGCTCCATCATGCTGGAAAAGGCATTGTTCGTCACCAAACTGTTCTTGGATGGTTGGGAGAAGTTGCTCTCGGAGGATGTGTTGGTACCATTCTTTATTCATGGCTGTGTTCTTAGGCAAAATTGTGAGTGAGCCCACTCCCTTGGCTGAGAAGCAACCCCACACCTGAATGGTCTCAGGATGCTTTACTGTTGGCATGACACAGGACTGATGGTAGCGCTCACCTTGTCTTCTCCGGACAAGCTTTTTTCCGGATGCCCCAAACAATTGGAAAGGTGATTCATCAGAGAAAATGACTTTACCCCAGTCCTCAGCAGTCCAATCCCTGTACCTTTTGCAGAATATCATTCTGTCCCTGATGTTTTTCCTGGAGAGAAGTGGCTTCCTTGCTGCCCTTCTTGACACCAGGCCATCCTCCAAAGGTCTTCGCCTCACTGTGCGTGAAGATGCACTCACACCTGCCTGCTGCCATTCCTGAGCAAGCTCTGCACTGGTGGTGCCCCGATCCCGCAGCTGAATCAACTTTAGGAGACGGTCTTGGCGCTTGCTGGACTTTCTTCTTCACAACAATTGAACCTCTCTCCTTGAAGTTCTTGATGATCCGATAAATGGTTGATTTAGGTGCAATCTTACTAGCAGCAATATCCTTGCCTGTGAAGCCCTTTTTGTGCAAAGCAATGATGACGGCACGTGTTTCCTTGCAGGTAACCATGGTTAACAGAGGAAGAACAAAGATTTCAAGCACCAACCTCCTTTTAAAGCTTCCAGTCTGTTATTCTAACTCAATCAGCATGACAGAGTGATCTCCAGCCTTGTCCTCATCAACACTCTCACCTGTGTTAACGAGATAATCACTGACATGATGTCAGCTGGTCCTTTTGTGGCAGGGCTGAAATGCAGTGGAAATGTTTTTGGGGGATTAAATTCATTTTCATGGCAAAGAGGGACTTTGCAATTAATTGCAATTCATCTGATCACTCTTCATAACATTCTGGAGGATATGCAAATTGCCATCATAGAAACTGAGGCAGCAGACATTGTGAAAATTAATATTTGTGTCATTCTCAAAACTTTTGACCACGACTGTACACAATCCATGTCTCAATTGTCTGAAGGCTTAAAAATCCTTCTTTAATCTGTCTCCTCCCCTTCATCTACACTGATTGAAGTGGATTTAACAAGTGACATCAATAAGGGATTATAGCTTTCACCTGGATTCACCTGGTCAGTCTATGTCATGGAAAGAGCAGGTGTTCTTAATGTTTTGTACACTCACTGTATGTGTTTGTTGAATATGCTGTATTTTACAGGCTGTTTTTTCCTTGTATTTACTTCTAAATTACATGGTAAAATGGTAATTACACAACAATTACATGATTACTTTGGAAACTAAGATTCATAATACACACACCACTATGCAATATTTGTTTAGCTCTGGGAGGCTTTTTTCTTTGTACGTCACCGCCATATGTTCAGAAGCTGACTCTTAACTGAGACATTTTGCAGATTCGGCAGTCTATCCTTCAGAGAATGCCCCCATTGGTCACAACAGGGGGTACAACATGGTTCCCTTCTGGCCTCCAGTGACCCACGCTGAGATGTTTCTTGCAGCCCCTGAGAACCTTGGTTACTCCTACGAGGCTGAATGGCCAGGTGTGTATTGTCAATATAAATACAGGCTGAATGGCCAGGTGTGTATTGTCAATATAAATACGGGATGAATGGCCAGGTGTGTATTTTCAATATAAATACAGGCTGAATAGCCAGGTGTGTATTGTCAATATAAATATGGGCTGAATGGCCAGGTGTGTATTGACAATATAAATACATTATGGATATTTGTCTTATCTACTATGTATATAACAATGTGGTCCAAATCAAATCAAATGTTATTTGTCACATACACATGTTTAGCAGATGTTATTGCGGGTGTAGCGAAATGCTTGTGTTTCTAGCTCCAACAGTGCAGTATATCTAACATTTCACAACAATACACAAAATACACACAACCTAAAAGTAAAATAATGGAATTAAGTAATATATAAATATTAGAAATATTAGGATGAGCAATGTCGGAGTGGAATAGACTAAAATACAGTAGAATAGAATACAGTATATACATATGAGATGAGTAAAGCAAAAATATGTAAACATTATTAGAGTGACTAGTGTTCCATTATTAAAGTGGCCAGTGATTTCAAGTCTATGTATATGGGGCAGCAGCCTCTAAGGTGCAGGGTACGTAACCGGGTGGAAGCCGCCTAGTGATAGTTATTTAACAGTCTGATGGCCTTGTTATAGTACCGTTTCATGTAGTAACCAAAAAAGTGTTAAACAAATCAAAATATATTTTATATTTGAGATTCTTCAAATAGCCACCCTTTGCCTTGATGACAGCTATACACACTCTCGGATCTTCTCTCAACCGGCTTCACCTGGAATGCTTTTCCAACAGTCTTGAAGGACTTCCCACAAATGCTGATCACTTGTTGGCTGCCTTTCCTTCACTCTGCGGTCCGACTCATCCCAAACCATCTCAATTGGGTTGAGGTCGGGGATTGTGGAGGCCAGGTAATGTGATGCAGCGCTCCATTACTCTCATTCTTGGTAAAATAGCCCTTACACAGCCTGGGGGTGTGTTGGGTCATTGTCCTGTTGAAAAACAGATGATAGTCCCACTAAGCCCATACCAGATGGTTTGGTAGCCATCTGTGGTAGCCATGCTGGTTAAGTGTGCCTTAAATTCTAAATAAATCACAGACAGTGTCACCAGCAGTCCAAAGGACAATTTTCCACCAGTCTAATGTCCATTGCTCGTGTTTCTTGGCCCAAGCAAGTCTCTTCTTATTATTGGTATCTTTTAGTAGTGGTTTCTTTGCAGCAAATCGACCATGAAGGCCTGATTCACACAGTCTCCTCTGAACAGTTAATGTTGAGATGTGTCTGTTACTTGAACTCTGTGAAGCATTTATTTGGGCTGCAATTTCTGAGGCTGGTAACTCTAATGAACTTATCCTCTGCAACACAGCAGAGGTAACTCTGGGTCTTCCATTCCTGTGGTGGTCCTCGTGAGAGCCAGTTTCATCATAGTGCTTGATGGTTTTTGTGACTGCACTTGAAGAAACGTTCAAAGTTCTTGACTGACCTTCATGTCTTAAAGTAATGATGGACTGTTGTTTCTCTTTTATTATTTAAGCTGTTCTTGCCATAATATGGACTTGGTCTTTTACCAAATAGGGCTATCTTCTGTATACCACCCCGACCTTGTCACAACACAACTGATTGGATCAAACGCATTAAGAAGGAAAGAAATTCCACAAATTAACTTTTAACAAGGCACACCTGTTAATTGAAATGCATTCCAGGTGACTACCTCATGAAGCTGGTTGAGAGAATGCCTAGAGTGTGCAAAGCTGTCATCAAGGCAAAGGGTGGCTATTTGAAGAATCTCAAATATAAAATATATTTTGATTTGTTTAACACTTTTTTGGTTACTACATTTCATAATTTTGATGTCTTCACTATTATTCTACAATGTAGAAAGTAGTAAAAATAAAGAAAAACCCTTGAATGTGTAGGTGTGTCCAAACTTTTGACTGGTACTGTATGATGATGGACTGTCGTTTCTCTTTGCTTATTTGAGGTGTCCTTGCCATAATATGGCTTGGTATTTTACCAAATAGGCCTATCTTCTGTATACCCCCCTACCTTGTCACAACAGAACTGATTGGCTCAAACGCATTAAGAAGGAAAGAAATTCCACAAATTAACTTTTAAGAAGCCACAACTGTTAATTGAAATGCATTCCAGGTGACTACCTCATGAAGATGGTTGAGAGAATGCCAAGAGTATATATATATATATATATATATATATATATATATATATATATTGTTTTTGTTTTGTTTTTTTAACCATGGTTAGAGTCCATCTGTCTGTCTGTATCTGTCTGTCTGTGACTCTTTGCTAGTGTCACATTCCATATAATTACAAATGTAACTGTTATAAATCTTGTCTCCTCGCTATAGCTGCTCCTTTCACTTTGACCGAGATCATCACCATTGCCATCGTGGCGGCCCTGGTCATCGTGGCTGTAATCTATGCTTCCACCGCATGTGTTGTGAGCGCCCGCTCCTACAGCAATCTGGAGGGCTGCCAGCCCCTGCTGGGTGAACAGTACCAACGCTATGACGACGACAAAAGCCAATCCGGGGTCTGAGCCGAATGTGAAACCACAGGGTCATGTTCATTAGGGCGCAACAGACAATGTGTAGTCCCTCCCTGTTTTTGTCAGTTTTCTTTTGTTTAGTGCCTGATCCAGGCTTAGCTGAGTGTCACATATTTCCATACTTTTGTTTTGTTTGCAGCTATGTAATTAGATTACAAAATCATGTTTTCATCATTTCAATTTGAGTTTCGAATGCCGTATAATATGCGTCACAAACTGTATTCCGGGAGTGGCCAAATGTTGGCGATGGAGGGTGGCAGTGTGAGTAGAATTAGGTGCGTTAATGCTGGTCGGGAACAAAAACCTGCACAATGCAGCCCGTCCTCTCATGGCCAAGTTTTACCACAACTGATGTAGTCCATAATATGGAATCTAATTGACCCTATTACCAATTCTACTATTAGTTACATTACTTTGACCTATATAACTATAGATTATGAGTATAACAATGATGTGTAAACATATTTCAATTTATTTGAATCCTTTTGGTTCAAAATTGAACTTCTTTTTAAATCCATAGAAAATATGAGGTGATTAAACAAAATAAAATATTAAGTATTTGTCTTGCATTATTATAATTTCTGCAACAATTGTGGAGTGTAATGTCATGCATAAGCACTCTCCTTATATAGAATTGTATATAATAGAAAAAACAACAGGATCATATCTAAAAAGTTGTATAGCCTACTTTGCCACTTTGGCATGGGTCCTCAGATCCTCAAACGGTTCTACAGCTGCACCATCGAGAGCATCCTGACCGGTTGCATCACTGCCTGGTATGGCAACTGCTCAGCCTCCGACCACAAGGCACTACAGAGGGTAGTGCGTACGGCCCAGTGCATCACTGGGGCCAAGCTTCCTGCCATCCAAAACCTCAATACCAGGCGGTGTCAGAGGAAGGCCCTAAAAATTGTCAAAGACTCCAGCCACCCTAGTCATAGACTGTTCTCTCTGCTACCGCACGGCAAGCGGTACCGGAGCGCCAAGTCTAGGTCCAAGAGGCTTCTAAACAGCTTCTACCCCCAAGCCATAAGACTCCTGAACATCTAATCAAATGGCTACACAGACTTCTACCCCCCTCTTTTACGCTGCTGCTACTCTATGTTTATTATCTATGCATAGTCACTTTAATAACTCTACCTACATGTACATATTACCTCAATTACCTCGACTAACCGGTTTGACTCGGTACCGGTACCCCCTGTATATAGCCTCGCTATTGTTATTTTTACTGCTGCTCTATAATTATTTGTTACTTTTATTTCATATTATTTTATATTGTATTTGTTGTGATTTTTGTTCGTATTCTTTCGTAAAACTGCATTGTTGGTTAAGGGCTTGTAAGTAAGCATTTCACTGTAAGGTCTACACCTGTTGTATTCGGCACATGTGACAAATAAAATTTGATTTGATTTGGTGTAAGTAATGCAAATTCTCATTAATTGCCACAAGGTGGTAGAAGTGAAGTGGAATACAACTTGAACAAAGTAGTGAGGGAGAGGACATGGTCAATCAAGGCAAAATGTGTTGCTTTGAATACATATATGATCATTAATTAGATTTTATATTTACAATTTAGTCATTTAGCAGACGATCTCATCCAGAGTGATTTACAGTAGTGAGTGCATACATTTTAAATCTTTTTTCGTAGATCAAACTTAGGTTAATTTGTTTGCTTTAAAGTAGTTCAAGATTGCTTTTAAAAATATATTGATTTAATTACGCAAGTATAATACAACTGTACCCTAATAATAATGTAGCCTACAACTATGCAAATAGGCTATAGGCCTAGGCGCCACGACATTGGTTTGAATTAAAATACATTCAGCACGAAAGACCGCTTACTGTAGCCTACGAAAGACTTCTTCCTGCAACCTACTTTGCTGACATAAAATGTCAATTTAATCGTTTGTATGATTGAACTGATGATTAGTAAATGACTGTGCACAATAAGCCAAAACATATGCTATGACAATTGCCTTATGATTACAGCAAACAGGCGTGGTTTCAAAGTCCCACCTGTCTGGGGTCATAAGCTCCATTTGGGTGTCTGTGGCTGTAATCCAACTGTGCTGCTCGACAATTGTTTCAGTGGACACGACTGACACCGGCGAACGGGACTTCCAAAACTAAAATAGTTCATGGATGAGTGTAGTGGCTTTGCAGTAGGCATAATAACGGGATATGTATCTATTTTGTTGTGGATTACACTCTATATTTTGAATTGGTGAGAAGAATTGGATGGGGCAACTTTGTTTTTTAATTACTTTTCTCTGCAACTGTGCGCCAATAGATATATAGAGGACGCTTTCAACATCGGATCTCAGACCATTCTAACCCATTCATAGACGCTTAACTACCTACGGATAAGAACGGTTTTTGAGCGCTAAGACCATCAAGGCTATGGACGTGAAGTCAGTGGGAGTCGTCAAGCCACTGAACCCTATAATTTGCTCTCTCGGTTTTTCCTATTGCACATAGTGAAAAACGTAGCATATATATATATATATATATATATATATATATTTATATATATATTCGTTTATAGGCCTAGTCTTACTGTAATTCTACCATGGACGGGGACCACGTCTTACGCGATTTTAAAGATATTGAGACAAAGTTGGGTCGCAAAGTTCCTGAAAGTCTCATTCGTTCCCTTGCAGGAGGAAATAACCATCACGACAAACATGAGGATACGAAAACGGCGACACCGAAAAACCAGTCGAACTCTGCTGACTTGAAACGACTGGAGAGCAAGATGTTATTTTTGAAACAGGAAATGGTAAGTGGTTGCCTTAAAGATGCGTCTGTCCCTGTCGGTTTGGGTCAGTGAGTTGCTTCAAACCACAGGAGGTTGGTGGCACCTTAATTGGGGAGGACGGGCTCGTGGTAATGGCTGGAGCAGAATTAGTGGAATGGTATCAAATACATGAAACACATGGTTTTCATGTGTTTTATGCCATTCCATTGGCTCCGTTCCAGCATTTATTATGAGCCATCCTCCCCTCACCAGCCTCCTGTGTTTCATACAGTAAGCCTTTGATAATGTTTCTTGAATACTGAAGCAGACATCCAAAACGGGTACTGTTGCAATTCAACCAGGCTTTTTCAAGTCAGTTCACTTCTTTTTCAAAACCTTTCTGTATATTCAGTGGTGCATTGCATTAAGTGCAATTTACCCAAGGCCCGCAGTGACTGGTCTGGAGCGTGAAGTCACCAGCTCTGCTGGTCGGCTACTGCGTAGCAACTAATGATGTATATAAACCCTGGATTTCGGATGCTATGTATTGGCCATTGAGAAGCTCTGAAGCCACCGGTCAGCACACAGTAGGAACAGTCCTCCATAGGAACCAATGGAATTCTACAGTATTTCAAGGACAAAATTACATTTATTTAAGTATTGTGTTGTTGTAGTGGGGACAGTAACATTAGTAATCCCAAAGAATTATACTTTAAGGAAAAAAATATATATATATTATTTCATTTTTTATTTGTATGTTTAGCTCACATAATATAATTTAAAATAATACATTAAAGTGTCTGTAATAGAATAAATATGGCAAAAACAAATGTAGAATGTAAATGCATTTCTATAGCTTCCAAAATATTTTTAACAATGGTGAGGGAGTGCCAAGATGGAGGCATGGTGGCTTCAACACAGCACCCCCTACAAGTCATCTAGTGTATATATAAATCATTGGTAGAAGCCCTGGTCTTCCTTAGAAAGCATATGGAAAGGTCAAAAAATATAAATAATAGATGGCCACTTTGGGCTCTAAAATTAGTTCTATCCCCACGGTGAATTATTCCGCAACAAATCCAGATATTTAATTAAATAGTGATCCATTAGACTACTACATTTGTCTTCACACAGGACCATGTGCTGACACAGACCAGTCACTCACACCGTCATGAACACTCTTTGCACGTGTATCTAAGGGGGTGTGGTGTGCATCAAGCAGCTGTTGGATTGAATCTCTCAGGCAGGATGAAAACGACTACATCGACCATGATCCTTTGCTAGTTATGGCCACTTTAACCATGATTTCACCTTAGAGAATTTTTGCCATTCAGCCCCATTCAACAATATGGCGTGCTTCAAATTCTAATACTTCCGGCTTTCATGCGCCATCAGGAGTTTTCCATAGGAATACGTGGATTCGTCAGCGCTATCACTATCTACTGGTTTTAATATCTATGAATTTACCCAAGCTAACAAAATAGCTTTTAGCTGTAGTAGTCTGGTTGTTGTCCAAGGTTATTGCAGCTGTTTTATTTAGGCTATATTGAAAGTTTACTGACCTGTGATATCTTAATTCAACATGTTATGCAATAACTTACAGATGCCTGATGGCAATCCAACTTTATTGCTCTTGTGTTCATAGGCTATACTTTTGCCTTCTCAGAAGTTTATGGATGACTTATAATGCTGATCTTAAGGCAATGGAGATATACTGTATAAAATGTTAGCCCATTCATAGACGCTAACTACCTTTAGCGCCTATTGATGGTAGTATCTTCTGGCTGGGGGAGTTTTGTTAAGAGCCCTGACACTTGCTCTAAACGTTAACACGCATCACTTGCGGTACGGTTTTGGAAACATAAGGAACGTATCTTTCATATCAGTGAGAAATATATATACAGTGCATTCGGAAAGTATTCAGACCCCTTCCCTTTTTCCACATTTTGTTATGTTACAGCCTTATTCTAAAATTTATTAATTAAAACATGTTCCTCATCAATCTACACACAATACCCCATAATGACAAACAAAAACAGGTTTTTATACATTTTTGCAAATGTATAAAAATATAAAACAGAAATATCTTATTTACATAAGTATTCAGTCCCTTTGCTATGAGACTCGAAGTTGAGCTCAGGTGCATCCTGTTTCCATTGATCATCCTTGAGATGTTTCTACAACTTGATTGGAGTCCACCTGTGCAAATTCAATTGACTGGACATGATTTGGAAAGGCACCTGTCTATATAAGGTCCCACAGTTAACAGTGCATGTCAGAGCAAAAAACATGCCATGAGGTCGAAGGAATTGTCTGTAGAGCTCTGAGACAGGATTATGTCGAGGCACAGATCTGGGGAATGGTACCAAAACATTTCTGCAGCATTGAAGGTCCCAAAGAACACAGTGGCCTCCATCATTCTTAAATGGAAGAAGTTCGGAACCACCAAGACTCTTCCTAGCGCTGGCCGCCCGGCCAAATTGAGCAATTGGGGGAGAAGGGCCTAGGTCAGGGTGGTGACCAAGAACCCGATGGTCACTCTGACAGAGCTCCAGAGTTCCTCTGTGGAGATGGGCGAACCTTCCAGAAGGACAACCATCTTTTCAGCACTCCACCAATCAGGCCTTTATGGTAGAGTGGCCAGACGGAAGCCACTCCTCAGTAAAAGGCACATGACAGCCCGCTTGGAGTTTGCCAAAAGGCACCTAAAGGACTCTCAGACCATGAGAAACAAGATTCTCTGGTCTGATGAAACCAAGATTGAACTCTTTGGCCTGAATGCCAAGCGTCACGTCTGGAGGAAACGTCGCATGATCTCTACGGTGAAGCATGGTGGTGGCAGCATCATGCTGTGGGAATGTTTTTCAGCGGCAGGGACTGGGAGACTAGTCAGGGTCGAGGGAAAGATGTACTGAGCAAAGTACAGAGAGATCCTTGATGAAAATCTGCTCCAGAGCGCTCAGGATCTCAGACTGGGGCGAAGGTTCACCATCCAACAGGACAACAACCCTAAGCACACAGCCAAGACAACGCAGGAGAGGCTTCGGGACAAGTCTGAATGTCCTTGAGTGGCCTAGCCAGAGCTCGGACTTGAACCCGATCGAACATCTCCCATCCAACCTGACAGAGCTTGAGAGGATCTGCAGAGAAGAATGGGAGCAACTCCCCAAATACAGGTGTGCCAAGCTTGTAGCGTCATACCCAAGAAGACTCGAGGCTGTAATCGCTACCAAAGGTGCTTCAACAAAGTACTGAGTAAAGGGTCTGAATACTTATGTAAATGTGTTATTTTTGCTTTGTCATTATGGGGTATTGTGTGTAGATTGATGAGGGCAAAAAAGTTTTCATCCATTTTAGAATAAGGCTGTAGCTTAACAAAATGTGAAAAAAGTCAAGGGGTGTGAATACTTTCCGAATGCACTGTAAGACAGCAAGAGTACTCTGCTGTGTTCCCTCCTCCCTACTATAGTGAATGGCACATTTGGGCCATCTAAGGCTTTTGTGCTGTTGTCACCTCTTACAATCAGAACTTAATCTTTAATCCAATCAAGCTGCTTTTCTCTTGGCCAACTGGCTGTTTCACTTCACAATAGTCCACCACAGTGGACGCATCATAATACCCATAAAAACACAGAAATGGTTCCAATGGTTTTTCCGCCATTCATTTTTCACATCGTGAATTTTACAAAAAAATGTGTTTGTTTGGTGCAGTCTTACCTTGGTGTGACGGTATAATAGCTGTGTAATTCTCTCTCGGACAGGTGAGTTTTATCAATATATTCGCCTCAATTTTCTCAAAAAAATTCACAATGCTAAATATTGATAAAAGTGACCTTGTCCGAGAGATTTGCGCATTCATCAAAACGTCACGCCAGGGTAAGCCTAGACGAAACACAGACCTTATATGAAGTAGTCCTAGATGGAAAAATGAATGGTGAAAAAAACGATTGGAACCATTTCCGGTTTTTATGACTCATACGGTGGTACTCAATAGACTACCAGTTGTCTGTATCCATGTCATCTTGTGTATTCCTCCACAAATATTTCATTCAAATACTGTATATTGTTATAACATAGGTATATTAACATTTTGTAAAAAAAAAAAAAAAAAAAATGCCTATAACTCCCATTTTAGACAAAAGCCCAGAATAATCTGACTTGTTTTAAATAGAGTTCAGAAAATATCTTAAACTTAATTCTTGTAAGTATTGTTGGAGGGCGGGTAAATCAATAAAGATGAATATAAATGACTAACAAACAAAAAATCAAGCAGCAGTAAATCACATTAGCTAGACCCATGTTGTGATTCACCACCCCATTCGAACCAACTTTAATTGACACTGCTAATACTGTTGTAAAATTCCGCTATGCTCCGGCTCAACGTGTGTGCACACATAAAGGACGGGTTATATCCGCAAAGCAAACACTGGCAGAATTATGAGCTAAACGGGGCCTGTCACGATCCACTCCCAAGAAAGGGCTCTGTTTTATAAAGCCAGTTGTCCGGAACATTGTATCAGCTTTGTCAGCCACCATCTGGCGTAATGCTTTTTGACTGCTGCCACTGACTGTCCATTGGCGTAAACAGCTGGCTATTTGTCGCTGGTAGCCTGGGGGAATCTTTCTGAATGAGACCATAGGCTACCTCCCCCCACCCCTACTCTATGGGGATTGTCATGGTGCGGTGGTAAATCAATGGTGGTACTGTATAGGCATCTAGGTGAGAATGTCCTTCTATGCGCTATGCAGTCACAGACCAAGCTGTTACATGACAAGGATGGAAAGATCTCCTGTGGCATGCTGTTCTGTCTTTGTCTACATGTCACTTCCAAAGAGTAGAGTGGTGTCTTTACTATCCCCCAGGGGCAATTTGATGTTCACCATTACTTTGCCAATGCAAAAGACATGCTGGTGTTGGCTTCTCACTAAAATTGAATAGGAAAGCATTGTATCTAAAAAACTAATACGATTGTAGGCCTACTTGTTGGAAGTGTGTTATTGTGTGACTTTATAATACATGTAAAAATGTGGGTTTCAAGTTGTCCAGTTTCTAGTCCAAATCTATAATGACAAAGGCCTAAAATGCATCTCCTTTTCACACCAAACGCAGGCCCACCTCCGTGCCATCGATGTCAAGCTGATGCAGCAGCTGATGTCCATCAACGACGGCATCGAATCCATCAAATGGGTGATGGACGACAAGGAGGGAATAGCCAGTCGTGAAAGCAGCCTGACAGGCAGCCTGTACAGCCTATCAGACAGCCAGGACGACACCTCTTCACGCGGCAGCTTCATCAGTCTGCACGACGGACACAGCGATGGATTGGACGGGATATCCGTGGGCAGCTATCTGGATACGTTGGATGAGTTAGCAGAAGACCTTCCAGAACACCGTTCTCCAACGGACCTTGATCTTTTCTCTGATAAACCCGTTATAGAGGACGAGACTTTCAGCAAGCCAACAATGCGACTCAGAGTGGACTCCGATGAGTACTACTGCTTTGGATAGTGCTGCGTGGCTATGGGAATAATACCAACGCAGACAAAGACCAGAGGGTTATTTCACCTAGAGTTGTCAAGAGTTCAAATTCTAATAAAATCAAATACAGTTGGCATGGTAACTTTGATAACATTTTAAAATGATGAACTAGGACTTCAACTGGTTGAAATTTGAGTAGTTTAGAAATGTTTCATAAGGTGTCTTGTTCATTGAGCTTGCTGTGTGAAATATAGAAGATGGATGTGTTCCCTTGATGATCAACGTTATTTTCCTGCTGCTAAGTGTTCTAGGGTGATGTCACAGTGACATTTAAGTGGTTTTACAAGGGGCAACTTCTCACAGTTGTGCTATTTTGTATCTTAAAACCAAATTTATTTTTGTCTGACGCATTTACACCTCACTAAACCTTAGCCACTTGTCCCTTCACCAAAACAAGAAAGGACGAGCTTTAAACATAATTAGGAATTCAATTGTTGTACTGATAGGAGGTTAAAGGTGCAATTTGTAAGTTATCTGCCCCAACAAGATGAACTACAACCACAATCAACCTAAAACAAAAATAAAACAAAGAAAAAATAATGCTAAGTAGTGCACCCTTTTCCTCCCAATCTTTGGTGTTGCTTGCGAGTGCTCTCCAGGAGCGGTGGAGGCCACTATTTTATACAGAAAATCGAACTTACGAATTGCACCTTTTAATAATAATGTTGTTGTTTGTTTAATTTTTTATGACACAGCTCACTTGGCAAAAGTTTGATGAATTTTTCTGTATTTTCATTCAGTGCACTCTGACTGTACTCCAAATAATCTGATACCTCAGTGTCTTGTTTCCCTTTTCACTTAGATACCATGTCTTTGGTTAGCCGTTCATCCATCTGAACTAAAGTAATGTAGTATATAAGGAATTAGTGGTAATTTGGAGCATTAGTGGTTCCATGCTGAGACATCAGCTGGACTGGTTTAGTGGGGCAGAAATACTACATTTCCTTCAGGTTGTAGCATCCAAGTGCAATTTGCTACCATGCCAAATCCTTTGCATCACTGTATTTCAGCTCCTCCACAACATATGGAAGCACATAGCTATCAAAATAAAAAATTGATTTTGACAGCTACAGTGGGGAGAACAAGTATTTGATACACTGCCAATTTTTCAGGTTTTCCTACTTACAAAGCATGTAGAGGTCTGTAATTTTTATCATAGGTACACTTCAACTGTGAGAGACGGAATCTAAAACAAAAATCCAGAAAATCACATTGTATGATTTTTAAGTAATTAATTTGCATTTTATCACCTACCAACCAGTAAGACTTCCGGCTCTCACAGACCTGTTAGTTTTTCTTTAAGAAGCCCACCTGTTCTCCACTCATTACCTGTATTAACTGCAACTGTTTGAACTCGTTACCTGTATAAAAGACACCTGTCCACACACTCAATCAAACAGACTCCAACCTCTCCACAATGGCCAAGACCAGAGAGCTGTGTAAGGACATCAGGGATAAAATTGTAGACCTGCACAAGGCTGGGATAGGCTACAGGACAATAGGCAAGCAGCTTGGTGAGAAGGCAACAACTGTTGGCGCAATTATTAGAAAATGGAAGAAGTTCAAGATGACGATCAATCACCCTCAGTCTGGGGCTCCATGCAAGATCTCACCTCATGGGGCATCAATGATCATGAGGAAGGTGAGGGATCAGCCCAGAACTACACGGCAGGACCTGGTCAATGACCTGAAGAGAGCTGGGACCACAGTCTCAAAGAAAACCATTAGTAACACACTACGCCGTCATGGATAAAAATCCTGCAGCGCACGCAAGGTCTCCCTGCTCAAGCCAGCGCATGTCCAGGCCTGTCTGAACTTTGCCAATGACCTGTGTGGTCTGATGAGACAAAAATAGAGCTTTTTGGTCTAAACTCCACTCGCCGTGTTTGGAGGAAGAAGAAGGATGAGTACAACCCCAAGAACACCATCCCAACCGTGAAGCATGGAGGTGGAAACATCAGTCTTTGGGGATGCTTTTCTGCAAAGGGTACAGGACGACTGCACCGTATTGAGGGGAGGATGGATGGGGCCATGTATCGCGAGATCTTGGCCAACAACCTCCTTCCCTCAGTAAGAGCATTGAAGATGGGTCGTGGCTGGGTCTTCCAGCATGACAACGACCCGAAACACACAGCCAGGGCAACTAATGAGTGTCTCCGTAAGAAGCATCTCAAGGTCCTGGAGTGGCCTAGCCAGTCTCCAGACCTGAACCCAATAGAAAATCTTTGGAGGGAGCTGAAAGTCCGTATTGCCCAGCGACAGCCCCGAAACCTCAAGGATCTGGAGAAGGTCTGTATGGAGGAGTGGGCCAAAATCCCTGCTGCAGTGTGTGCAAACCTGGTCAAGACCTACAGGAAACGTATGATCTCTGTAATTGCAAACAAAGGTTTCTGTACCAAATATAAAGTTCTGCTTTTCTGATGTATCAAATACTTATGTCATGCAATAAAATGCAAATGAATTACTTAAAAATCATACTATGTGATTTTCTGGATTTTTGTTTTAGATTCCGGCTCTCACAGTTGAAGTGTACCTATGATAAAAATTACAAACCTCTACATGCTTTGTAAGTAGGAAAACCTGCAAAATCGGCAGTGTATCAAATACTTGTTCTCCCCACTGTATGTGCTTACATGTTAAACATTGGACATGTACTTTACTCTTTCTTACTTTTTTTATTTAGACAGATGGCAGTCAACATTGCCATGCCCAGGTCAACAATGTCATGATTTTACTATTTTTGTTTTGTTTTACCACAAGAGATTAATTGCAAACCAGTTCCTAAGTGGAAATCTTGAAGTTCACAACACTTGATTAATTGAATTACTAGATGGTATTTTTTGGTTACGTTTAATAACTGAATTTTGAGCTAGTCAACACGTTAATTACTGGTAACTGACAAAGTTAAGTACAAAAGTAATGCCATTTAATTTCTGTACAAAGATGATTTAGCTTTAAATTCCACTTTCTGTGTCTATTCACATTACCTGTGTGTTGTGCTTTCATGTTGCCTTCTTTTTAACAATGTAATTTATTGTTTTTATTGGTGTTGTTGAAAGGTCTGTTGAGGAAAAGAAATAATATATTGTGATTTTCTTCTTTCTCAGTTTCTGTGTACTGTTAGTTTAATCTACACACAACCTAACACACACACACCCACCCACACATACACCCCCCCCATTTTGACTCCATTTTGGATTATTTAGTAAGACCACAGAAGCGCTCATATGCACATTTTTATGCTGAGGCAATCTGGCTCCATTTTTGGCAGACTAGTGAAGTTCCAACATGTGGTAGTTTGAGCAATGTACCATGGAAAATAGTGCTCAGTTAGGGCTAGATTCTATCAGATTCTCGCTAGCCGACACCGCCAAAACAACCGCTATGACAGCGTTAGAGCTGTCAATTCCACAAGTGGCTCCCGGCATTATAGCTTAAGTGGACATTGCCATTAGCTGCATGGAATCGCATTAAGAGAAATCCCATGCAGCCTTGTTCAAACTCTGGAATGTGAGATGTAATCTACACCTCGATTAGGCTGATAGAAATCCCCCTTATTTTGTTTAATGATTTTCAATTTGAGCATCATTATTTCTATATAGCCTACTCTTTCTCGTTCTGAACTTCTAACGCGAGTGGGATGGGTGTGGCTTTGTGACAATGATCACAAGAGCAGCTGCTTACGGATTGGACAGCTCCAACTCAGTAACACTTCCGACACCGCCAAAACATCAGCTAGGCGGGTGTAGGCTATTGCCGGTTAACGCTTGATCTGATTAAATCTAGGCCTTACTTGGAAAAACCACAAAGCAAAGAGGGTCAAAATATTATAGTCGGATCATGTAAATCGAAACAAATGTTTGTCAGAGAGAAGACGGAAACAGAAAATAAATGCTAACCACAGTGTTTTTTTCATGTCCATTTTAATTATTCTCACAGGCTTCTACAGGGATAAGTGCATTTCAAGACTGGAGTGTACATAGGGACTGTCATTATTGGAAAGCAGAGGCCCTTGTGGTACAACGAGCAGCCCAAGGACATTCCTCTCCAGTTCTCTATATAACTTTGCATACTATATCACTTCTCACTTTATTTTTGCATAAATGCCAAACTACATGTTTTCCTTAGCATTGGAGGTGCAGAGAATCACCATATAAACTGAAAAGGAAATGCATTGAATTGTTATTAATCGCTGCATAAGGATTGGGATGAAAGTGTATGAATTACATTATATCTCAGTCAATACCACAAGGATTTGTATTTATTTAGCTGCAGCAAAGTAAATGCCTTGTGTGCTAAATTGTTGGGTGTCAAACGTATTGGTCACATACTGTTTATCACTGTTAATATAGCTCTTTCACCTTTTTCAGCCTCACACCATATTGTCTGAAACCACACTGTACTTGCGTTAAGAAAGGGTCAAATTGAGCATACTGTTGATTCCCCTAACTAATTATCCAACTCATTTCCCTAACTAATACACCTTTCAAACCAAGACGTTTTTCTGCCAACTTTAGCATCCCACCAGCTTTTAGTCTACTTTTCTTTATATCTGAAAGGTATTGCAGACAACAAAACCTGTACTTTTACTTTCGCCAACCGATTGCGGTAATGTCAACCCCTCAGTATAAACATCACCTTTCATCTTACCATCTTTGGCACACATTAAATCATGAACATTCTATTGTTGTTGTCAGACATCAAACTTGTTCTTTTCATTATGAAAAAGTATAAACAAAATGGCAGTCTGCATGACATCGCAGCAGCCTGGTCCAAATAGCAAAATCACCTGCTCTATTTTTTGCACAAAGAAACCCATCCATTTAAAAATGTACTTAGGATATGCCAATCTTTCAAGCCAGGCAACTAAAAGCAACTTTCTAAAGACAATGTTTTGGTTTGTTGCTAACGTTAGCTTGTTAGCTAGCTAACTATCTAGCGTAGCTGGCTAGCGAGCTCATAAAATTACCAGAACCTATCTGACAACAGTTTGAGTTTAACTGTAGCCAACTTTCTATTCACAATAACAGGAAAATTAACACAAGTTAATTATTTGCTAATTATTTATAAGTATGGTGAGCTGCTAACTTACTGTTGTAAATGTGAAGAAATTAAAGCACTGTCAAGTCAGGTTACCATGACAACGAGCGCAACAATGAGGTCAAAGTTAAAGCTTGTTGGTGAAACCATACAGGAGAGGAAGTACAGAACCAACGACGCTAGACGGAGAGGAATATGTTTAAGCAAAAGGCAGTTTATTAAACACAGAGATAGCTGGTACTGCTCGAGCTACATGCATGGGATCCTGCTAATTAACATGCATGGACCTAATCATATGCCACGCTAATGGTGTCAGCTGAGAAGGATCAAAAACAGAGTTTACAGCATTACTTTATACAATGCAACATAAAGAAAGGGGTCCTTCTTCTAGTCCTTTGATTGGTTCCCGAGGCGTAGGAGGCGGGTCTGAAGGGAGTGCAGTTTGTGTGTGTGCGTAACTCGTGAGGCATGAGGATGAGTGTGCGTATGCATGGAGATGTGTGTGTGAATGTGTGTATGTTCTCAAAGGAAAGTCTCGTGGGGAGCAACCAGATTGTGGCCTGTGGCGTGGGTGTTGTCCTTGAGAAGATATTGGCTCTGTCCATTGTTCTTGCATAGGAACAGCATTGATTGAAAACAAGCTCCTAACATTAAAATGGGTCATGCACAAGATTTTAGTCAGACCAAGCTATAACATTTTAATATTTACTACGACAAGCTACAATATGTAACTTTTGGGGCGACCCGACCAAATTCACATAGAAATGTGAATTATAGATATTTCATTCCCGTTGAAAGCAAGTCTAAGAAGCAGTAGATTTGTTCAATGTGTGCTACTTTCGGTTTTGTACACCAGCTTCAAACAGCTGAATATACAATATTTTTGGTTATAGAAAATATATTTCACATTGGTTTAGATGGTACAATGATTCTCTACACAATGACTGCTTGTTTTGTCGCATAATTTTAGCAACCAGAAAATGGCGGAGCGATTTCTGCCTAATGCATCTTTAAATGGCTCTTGATCAGTTGTGGCAAGCAATGGCAATATAAAAGACGAATGCTGACAAGAATGTGGTAAAAAACAACAACATCTGAATGGGGACGAAATATGGCCAATTATTTTTTCAGGCAACATACCGAAGATGCTATGTGAATTAGGTATAAAAGAGCAAAGCGGCTTTATTTGGTTTACTTTGCCTTATCTCACCTTCTTCGTGCCTTTGGCACACTTAAGCCGCCTGTCAAGACTAAACAAAACCAAAATAACCACCCCATTGTGACTTCTAGTTGACTATCTTCCATTAAAACAGATATAATTTGCTCCTCATTTCCTGTCGGACAAGCTTAACTGTGTCGCCATTGGCTATTCTTTGACTATCCCCTTCAGGAAAAAGAAATGACTAGACCTAGTGGCCCCTAAAGTAATTGGAGGATTTCAAGAAACAAGAATAGGTTGATTTGTGTGTGTCGAATTCCTGAGAAAAGGACATGGTACAGTCGTTGGTATTTTATCTCTCCAAGACGAAGATTAAAGGCTTACTTTCTCTCCATGTGCTCATATTCCTTTAGCACCTTTGTGACAAAATATTCTAAAGCTCTCTCTTTTACGTAATCATTCACCAAGTCACTCTCTCTAAATACTGACTCAACTAAACATGGTCTTGGTTGCTCGTGTAAACAATGCAAAGACAAGGGCTTTCTTTGACACAGAATGGGCCTTGACATTTGTATTTATATACAGTGGGGAAGAAAAGTATTTAGTCAGCCACCAATTATGCAAGTTCTCCCACTTAAAAAGATGAGAGAGGCCTGTAATTTTCATCATAGGTACACGTCAACTATGACAGACTAATTGAGAGAAAAAAAATCCAGAAAATCAACTCGTCGTGTTTGGAGGACAAAGAATGCTGAGTTGCATCCAAAGAACACCATACCTACTGTGAAGCATGGGGGTGGAAACATCATGCTTTGGGGCTGTTTTTCTGCAAAGGGACCAGGACGACTGATCCGTGTAAAGGAAAGAATGAATGGGGCCATGTATCGTGAGATTTTGAGTGAAAACCACCTTCCATCAGCAAGGGCATTGAAGATGAAACGTGGCTGGGTCTTTCAGCATGACGATGATCCCAAACACACCGCCCGGGCAACGAAGGAGTGGCTTCGTAAGAAGCATTTCAAGGTCCTGGAGTGGCCTAGCCAGTCTACAGATCTCAACCCCATAGAAAATCTTTGGAGGGAGTTGAAAGTCCATGTTGCCCAGCGACAGCCCCAAAACATCACTGCTCTAGAGGAGATCTGCATGGAGGAATGGGCCAATATACCAGCAACAGTGTGTGAAAACCTTGTGAAGACTTACAGAAAACGTTTGACCTGTGTCATTGCCAACAAAGGGTATATAACAAAGTATTGAGAAACTTTTGTTATTGACCAAATACTTATTTTCCACCATAATTTGCAAATAAATAAATTAAAAATCCTACAATGTGATTTTCTGGATTTCTTTTCTCATTTCATCTGTCATAGTTGACGTGTACCTATGATGAAAATTACAGGCCTCTCTCATCTTTTTAAGTGGGAGAACATGCACAATTGGTGGCTGACTAAATACTTTTTTCCCCCACTGTAATTAAGTATACACCTTCAGCAGAAGCGCGTCAACCCAATGAATCACAAGGGACACATGCCTGTTCTATTTGATCAACACTTAATGTCAACAGAAAAGTTGCAAACCTGATGTCGAAGAAAGGCAGGTCTTCGTATATTTTGTTAGTGTAAAAAGGCCTGTAGGATAAAATATAGTTTTATATTTCAAGAAAGTCAAAGTATTGAATATGGTTTATTAGTGCTCCATTAATAAATTCCCCTCGGACCTTGAACTAAGAGCGACAGAAAAGTGCAGAGAACCTTTTTTCTCGGCAACTCTGCTCTGTAATCTTGAGTAAAGTGTTCTATCTAGATTGTGTTCTTCAGCTCAAACTGTACGCCAGAGTTCTTAATGAACCACATTATAACTAGCTAGGTGGTTGAAGAGACTATCTGCTAATAATAATCTCCCTTCAGTGCTGTCATGTCATGACTTTTGTATTATGTACTGTCATACAATGGTATGATTACCATGCAGTCGGTCAGATCACAGATAAATTGGTATTGTTTTGGAAGCTACAAGTCATAAAGCGGACCGGTTTGGCAAATAGTCATTCCGTATTTTTTTTAAAGGCCTTGGTAAGGCCACTTTTTCTGGGATATCCTAATTTACATCACTTATGTTTCCATAATAATTTTGGATAGAAATGCAAAGCATATGTCAAAGATCCTTCCTCCAAATACATATTTGTACTAAAGAAAAATACACAATTGCTACACAATTTCATAGGACATTTCAGTTCCAGTTTCACATGGAATGGCCCCATAAGAGCGAAGTCATGCCATTGTCTCAACTACATCCGAATAGGAAAGATACACATGGGATGCAAACACAGGGGGCCTAGCCATCTCCCAAGTCAAAAATCATTATTTATTCATTTAAGCTGGCGTAGAACCAATTACTTCCCTCCGGAGAAAATAATTACACCGATATGCGTCTAAGAAAACGGGCTTCCAGCGGAGATCCATTATCAAATTAGACACTGTGTTGGGCATGTGCCACCAGGCTTGGGAAACAAATACCATGTGGTATATGGGAAACTGTCACCCAGTGACACTCTGGACACACAGGATACAGGATATCGGTTAGTGGAGTAGGGGGATCAACAGGATATGGGTTAGTGGAGTAGGGGGATCGACAGGATATTGGTTAGTGGAGTAGGGGGATCAACATGATATGGGTTACTGGAGTAGGGGGATCGACAGGATATTGGTTAGTGGAGTAGGGGGATCAACATGATATGGGTTACTGGAGTAGGGGGATCGACAGGATATGGGTTAGTGGAGTAGGGGGATCAACAGGATATGGGTTAGTGGAGTAGGGGGATCAACAGGATTTGGGTTAGTGGAGTAGGGGGATCAACAGGATAAGGGTCCCATACAGCAAAGGTAATGGCCCCTGAAAACAGGAAGGAAGGCACAGATATAGACTACTCAAACAAGAATCCAAAGTCAATCTAGAAGTCATTTAATTAGCTGCCTGTCAGTATACTCTGCTACATCAATGGGGCAATGTTATCCCAGCATTAAGAGACTATTGAAAGTGGTAGAAAATGTATTTCTGATTTAATATTTGTAATATCTGAACAAGGTATTAGTGTCAGTACCTAGCTCAAACACATTTTATTCCTTAGCTCTTGGTTTGGCTAATGCTTTTGCAACCATTATCCTCGTAGTGAATTGGATCCCCTGTGTCAGCCATTCTGCATTCCCAGACATAAAGGAGTGCATTTTGGGAGAAGTATCAAGCTGTGGTATGACTTTTACCAATAATATCTAATTTCTTACTCTGAAAAATAGTTACTGAATGTCACAGTGTCATGTTTGTCATGTGATTTTCTGCCCGATGATACCGGTCAACTTCACAGCCAAGCTGAATATTTCAGACCAATTAGATTACTCCCCTTAAATAACTGGAAAACTGTGGTGCCCACAAGCCCACAAGCATTTGGGCTGTTTAATGCATCTGTAGTGTAGAGTAAAGCCCCAGTTGGACACTTTCCAAGCTGTAGTCCCATCACTCCGTCTGGGGAACCGTCTCACCAAGTATGGCAGAAATCGTCTCAGAATACTTTCTTGTATAGTCATCCATCGCCCTTTTGCAATACAAGCGAGACTAACAATGGTCTCAGGCCCGGACCATACATTCTTTGTTTTCAAGTTTACTACAATTCCCATTGGTACGTTTTTGTAAACAAGATTGTGTAAAGTTATGGGAAGCTCGAAGCTCAAATATACAAATGCCCACCACCCTGAGAACATACTACCCTCAATTCTGTCATGGTGCATTCCAGACAGTCATTTTTCTGTGAGACTATTTTTATCACCCAAAATATACAAGCAGACATTTATCAGATTTTAAAGTGGGTAATTTTCGCTTGAGTACTACAGACATTCCCAAGGGAAGGACATAGGAAACGCTAAAGGTCAGTTATTCCCCTCTGGTATTTAATTACAAGGTTAACTGAATGTCTCTAGTTGAGAGTTGTTAAGTATATCTATTTATCTATTTACATATTCACCCATTTACCTTGTCATTAACATGATCAGTAGTGCTTGCCTAATTACTGTGTGGCATTTGTGCCCATTCCAAATAGTGTGGGATATGGTGTTGCATAACAATAGAGGTAATGTAGCATGCAGCGAGAAAAAAATATTAATTTAGTCAGCAGCATATTGAATAGTTCACAATGATGGTAATTTATAATTACAACCTAATTATACACTTGTACGGATCAAATGTAACATTATACTATGCAGAAAATATATTTGATGATAGGCATTTTCCCCCACCATTAGTTTACTATACACAAGACACACATAAAATCCAGGTTCTGAAATCACATGTGCCTACTCTCTCCATCCTCAACTGTATAACCAGTGTATGACCTATAGTAAAGTCAATATTTCTGGGGTGACATAGCCGTTCTGGTACATTTCCATGGAGGGCACGTTTCTATGGGACTAGGGATGGGATAATTAGTCAGTATTAGTCACACACTGTAGGCCTAGGGTGTGAACTCTGGCTAATAGATATAGAGAGCTGACTCTGTTTAGACTATAATCTGGGGCACGTACAGCAGGACTCAATGATTTGGAATGTTCAGATAGAAATATGCTATGTACAACAAACTTGCATCTCTGACATGTAGAATAAAGAAAAAATGTTGGCTTTTCTATCTGCAGTGTTCAACAACATTTGGCTACTGAACGTGGCCCTAGTGGTGACTTTACTGTCTGCCATAATGATGTGGTTATCCAGATTTGAATTGACAATGGCTATGTGTGAATGACAGATGTGTTTGGGTTTCAATATCATCTCCCTTCATGCAACGTAAACACATAGGAGGTAAACATTTAAGACCAGATACTGTGTTGCAATGAATCTGAGCCCTAGACCTATCTGCAGTTTAGCAAGCAGTATCACATGAATATGCAGTAACCACATGAATATGCACAAACACAGCAAAAAGCAAAGCCCGTCTCAAGCATTAGATAAAAGCTTTGATTAGTAATGACTGGCAGCATTAGAGCAGCAGCAACATTAATCACAAACCAAATTCAAAATGATATGCAATAAGGCCTTCTGTGTTGAATATACATTTTACATTTTTAGTCATTTAGCAGACGCTCTCATCCAGAGTGACTTACAGTGGGGGGGAAAATTATTTAGTCAAAATCAAATCAAATCAAATCAAATTTTATTGGTCACATGCGCCGAATACAACAGGTGCAGACATTACAGTGAAATGCTTACTTACAGCCCTTAACCAACAGTGCATTTATTTTAAACAAAAAAAGTAAAAATAAAACAACAACAATAAAAAGTGTTGAGAGAAAAAGAGCAGAAGTAAAATAAAGTGACAGTAGGGAGGCTATATATACAGGGGGTACCGTTGCAGAGTCAATGTGCGGGGGGCACCGGCTAGTTGAGGTAGTTGAGGTAATATGTACATGTGGGTAGAGTTAAAGTGACTATGCATAAATACTTAACAGAGTAGCAGCAGCGTAAAAAGGATGGGGTGGGGGGCAGTGCAAATAGTCCGGGTAGCCATGATTAGCTGTTCAGGAGTCTTATGGCTTGGGGGTAGAAGCTGTTGAGAAGTCTTTTGGACCTAGACTTGGCACTCCGGTACCGCTTGCCGTGCGGTAGCAGAGAGAACAGTCTATGACTAGGGTGGCTGGAGTCTTTGACAATTTTGAGGGCCTTCCTCTGACACCGCCTGGTATAGAGGTCCTGGATGGCAGGAAGCTTTGCCCCAGTGATGTACTGGGCCGTACGCACTACCCTCTGTAGTGCCTTGCGGTCGGAGGCCAAGCAGTTGCCATACCAGGCGGTGATGCAACCAGTCAGGATGCTCTCGATGGTGCAGCTGTAGAATTTTTTGAGGATCTGAGGACCCATGCCAAATCTTTTTAGTCTCCTGAGGGGGAATAGGCTTTGTCGTGCCCTCTTCAACGACTGTCTTGGTGTGTTTGGACCATGATAGTTCGTTGGTGATGTGGACACCAAGGAACTTGAAGCCACCAATTGTGCAAGTTCTCCCACTTAAAACGATGAGAGAGGCCTGTAATTTTCATCATAGGTACACGTCAACTATGACAGACTAATTGAGAGAGAAAAAATCCAGAAAATCACATTGTAGGATTTTTAATGATTTTATTTGCAAATTATGGTGGAAAATAAGTATTTGGTCACCTACAAACAAGCAATATTTCTGGCTCTCACAGACCTGTAACTTCTTCTTTAAGAGGCTCCTCTGTCCTCCACTCGTTACCTGTATTAATGGCACCTGTTTGAACTTGTTATCAGTATAAAAGACACCTGTCCTCAAACAGTCACACTCCAAACTCCACTATGGCCAAGACCAAAGAGCTGTCAAAGGACACCAGAAACAAAATTGTAGACCTGCACCAGGCTGGGAAGACTGAATCTGCAATAGGTAAGCAGCTTGGTTTGAAGAAATCAACTGTGGGAGCAATTATTAGGAAATGGAAGACATACAAGACCACTGATAATCTCCCTCGATCTGGGGCTCCACGCAAGATCTCACCCCGTGGGGTCAAAATGATCTCAAGAACGGTGAGCAAAAATCCCAGAACCACACGGGGGGGACCTAGTGAATGACCTGCAGAGAGCTTGGACCAAAGTAACAAAGCCTACCATCAGTAACACACTACGCCGCCAGGGACTCAAATCCTGCAGTGCCAGACGTGTCCCCCTGCTTAAGCCAGTACATGTCCAGGCCCGTCTGAAGTTTGCTAGAGTGCATTTGGATGATCCAGAAGAGGATTGGGAGAATGTCATATGGTCAGATGAAACCAAAATATAACTTTTTGGTAAAAACTCAACTCGTCGTGTTTGGAGGACAAAGAATGCTGAGTTGCATCCAAAGAACACCATACCTACTGTGAAGCATGGGGGTGGAAACATCATGCTTTGGGGCTGTTTTTTCTGCAAAGGGACCAGGACGACTGATCCGTGTAAAGGAAAGAATGAATGGGGCCATGTATCGTGAGATTTTGAGTGAAAACCTCCTTCCATCAGCAAGGGCATTGAAGATGAAACGTGGCTGGGCCTTTCAGCATGACAATGATCCCAAACACACCGCCCGGGCAACGAAGGAGTGGCTTCGTAAGAAGCATTTCAAGGTCCTGGAGTGGCCTAGCCAGTCTCCAGATCTCAACCCCATAGAAAATCTTTGGAGGGAGTTGAAAGTCCGTGTTGCCCAGCGACAGCCCCAAAACATCACTGCTCTAGAGGAGATCTGCATGGAGGAATGGGCCAAAATACCAGCAACAGTGTGTGAAAACCTTGTGAAGACTTACAGAAAACGTTTGACTTGTGTCATTGCCAACAAAGGGTATATAACAAAGTATTGAGAAACTTTTGTTATTGACCAAATACTTATTTTCCACCATAATTTGCAAATAAATTCATAAAGAGTGGTCCTCTGTAGCTCAACTGGTAGAGCACGGCGCTTGTAACGCCAAGGTAGTGGGTTCGATCCCCGGGACCACCCATACACAAAAATGTATGCACGCATGACTGTAAGTCGCTTTGGATAAAAGCGTCTGCTAAATGGCATATTTATAATTTTTATTGTAAAAAATCCTACAATGTGATTTTCTGGAGAAAAAAAATCAAATTTTGTCTGTCATAGTTGACGTGTACCTATGATGAAAATTACAGGCCTCTCTCATCTTTTTAAGTGGGAGAACTTGCACAATTGGTGGCTGACTAAATACTTTTTTTCCCCACTGTACAGTTAGTGAGTGCATACATTTTCATACTGGCCCCCCGTGGGAAATGAACCCACAACCCTGGTGTTACAAGAGCCATGCTCTACCAACTGAGCTACAGGGGCCAGCAATACTTCCATAAACTTTTCATAATTTGTAATTTCATATTTTGATTAAATGTGGAGATGATATAGGAGTTAAACAGTTAATAAAACGCTGATTCGGGTTTAGCTCTGCCTGCCAGTCAGTCAGTCTTTCTGTCTGTCTGTCCCCTCTCTCTAATTCTCTCCGGAATAGATCTGATTGGCTGCCTGACTGACATTCAACTAGAGTCACATCCAGGGGCGCAACTATCGTATTGTCTTATTCCTCCCTCTCTCATCCTCTCATCTCCCCTCTTCCCCTCTCTCCTTCATCACCCCCCTCTCCCTCCCTCCTCTCTCTCCCTCTCCCTCTCATGCTGCCTCTCTCACTCCCACCCCCTTCTCCCTCTCCTCTCTCCTCCCTCTTTCACCTTGATGTTTGTCGGGTCACCTCCCAACACCCTCTGTGTCTGTCCTGTTTGATCTCTGTCTGGGATAGATGCACTCTCTCCTCTACCACGCTGTACTGAGGCTCTGTCCCAAATGGCAGTCTATTCCCTGTAAAGTGCACTACTTTTGACCAGAGGCCTATGGGCCCTGGTCAAAAGAACTGCACTCTAAAAGGAATAGGCTGCCATTTGGTACACAGCCAGAGGATCAATCCACTGAACTGTGTAGATTAAACATAGTGGAACATCAGCCAGGAAGCTTCAACTGTCAAAAATATAGAGAACAAACTCCCGGTTGCATTTGATCTTTTCTATTTTTTTTCGGGCCCGGAAACCTTTACATGGCTATATTCGGAATCAAAGACTCATCTGTTTCAAGGCTTTTATCCCTTCAGTGCTTTAGACTTTGGTGTCTGTTCTTTGACAGCTAACTTATGTGTCATGAGTGGGAATAGATTGCAGGGGGGGGTTTACTTTGAAGAGATTGGAGATTGTTTAGACCTACTTCACATCTAATTTCTGCCAATTATTTCCACCATCTTGGAAAATGTTCTCAAGCCCAGTATGACAAATGCAGAAAGGTGTAACTTCATTAGTGTAAAGAGCTGGGGATTCCACCGCAACACCTCAGACACTGACCTTTGAACCTCAGGTGAAATTAGGCCAGACACCACAACAACAGATAGGCTTACACAGGTCAATTGTGATCTGGTTTTCAACAGGTTGTGGGGTGAACTCAATTGAGTCATCTCTTCTGCCCTATACAGATGTTGGATCTTAATTTGATCACTCTTTTATTGATGAAAATGTTTCTGTAAATGCAAACTTGTGTGTATTTGAGGTTTAAAAAGGCTTCTAAAGTTTGTAATTTCCACTTTAAAATGTCAGACTTAATTTGCCCTAACGGAAAATGTATTAACCCCTACAACAAATGTCCATTAATTATAATCCACATAATAATTCACATTGCCTGTTGCTGCAGGATCATTTTCCTGCTTTAGCAAACTGGCTCAAATTAAGATCCTACATCTATAGAAGATGACCACCCCTCTGAATCACAAGGGGCTTGCACACTGGACTCTGGACTGATATGGTAAATACATTATATTTAACTCTAGAATGTATCTGTGTTCCCGTGTGGCAAAACCCATTACACATAAAAATATGAAATGTTATGTATTTCTAATTCAACATAACCACATTGCATTTGTGTATATTTTTTACTTATTTCATTCCATCAGAGAATTAATCTAGAACCCCATATTTGTTTATTTGTATCTCCATGAGATTTTGCAGAGGCAGCAGCTATTCTTCCTGATCTCCACAAAAAAACACAAAACATGACAAGTAACAAGACACTGATACACTGATAGACAAGGACAGTCACACAAATGTTAAATACAACGATATACAAACAATAAAACAAAAAATTATAATAATAATAATAATACAACAAACAAAAAATAATGTGTGTGTCTGTGTGTATGTGTGTTTGTTTGTGTGCATCTCCTCACAGTCCCCGCCTGTCACGATCGTCGTATGAAGCAGACCAAGGCGCAGCATGATATGCGTACATCTTTTAATGAGTACTTAATGACACGAACAAAACAACAAAACGATACGTGAAGTCCTAAGGTTAACAAAACACAACCCTCTCCGGAACAAGATCCCACAAATGACAAGTGCAAAACAGGCTGCCTAAGTATGGTTCCCAATCAGAGACAACAAGCCACAGCTGAAACAAACGATCTAGAAAGAAACACATAGAAAACAAAACATAGACACTACACACCCTGGCTCAACATTTAAGAGTCCCCAGAGCCAGGGCGTGACACCGCCGTTCCATGAGATGTTGTTTAATCTTTTTTTAAGGTAATTTTGCTGTTTGCTTGAGTAATTGGAGATGGAAGGGAGTTCCATGTTATCATGGCTCCGTGTTGCCGTGAACTCGTTTTGGACTTGGGGACTGTGAAGAGACCCCTGGTGGCATCTCTTGTGGGGTATTACTGTAACTGTAACATTTAAGAGTCCCCAGAGCCAGGGCGTGACAGTACCCCCCCCCCCAAAGGCGCGGACTGCGACCGCGCCACACAAACTCAAGAGGGTAGGGGCTGGGTGGGCATTCCGCCTCGGAGGCGGATCCGGCTCCGGGCGTGACCACCACTCTCTAGCTACCCCCCCATAGTGCCCATGGTCTGGTCCCGCTGGCGGGGAGCAGGAACAGGCCGGACCGGGCTGGCGACGCGTACCACTGTCTTGGTGCGGGGAGCAGGAACAGGCCGGACCGGGCTGGCGACGCGCACCACTGTCTTGGTGCGGGGAGCAGGAACAGGCCGGGCCGGGCTGGCGACGCGCACCACTGGCTTGGTGCGGGGAGCAGGAACAGGCCGGGCTGGGCTGGCGACGCGCACCACAGGCTTGGTGCGAGGGGCAGGAACAGGCCGGGCCGGGCTGGCGATGCGCACCACTGTCTTGGTGCGGGGAGCAGGAACAGGCCGGACCGGGCTGACGACACGCACCACAGGCTTGGTGCGGGGAGCAGGGACAGGCCGGACCGGGCTGGCGACGCGCACCACAGGCTTGGTGCGGGGAGCAGGAACAGGCCGGACCGGGCTGGCGACGCGCACCACTGGCTTGGTGCGGGGAGCAAGAACAGGCCGGACCGGGCTGGCGACGCGCACCACAGGCTTGGTGCGGGAAGCAGGAACAGGCCGGGCCGGCGACGCGCACCACAGGCTTGGTGCGAGGGGCAGGAACAGGCCGGGCCGGGCTGGCGACGCGCACCACAGGCTTGGTGCGAGGGGCAGGAACAGGCCGGGCCGGGCTGGCGACGCGCACCACTGGCTTGGTGCGAGGGGCAGGAACAGGCCGGGCCGGGCTGACGACGCGCACCACTGGCTTGGTGCGAGGGGCAGGAACGGGTCGGGCCGGACTGGGAACACGCACCACTAACTTAGTGTGGGGAGCAGGAACGGGTTGGGCCGTACTGGGAACACGCACCACTAACTTAGTGCGGGGAGCAGGAACGGGTCGGGCCGGACTGGAAACACGCACCACTAACTTAGTGCGGGGAGCGGGAACGGGTCGGGCCGGACTGGGAACACGCACCACTAACTTAGTGCGGGAGCTGGAACGGGTTGGGCCGTACTGGGAACACGCACCACTAACTTAGTGCGGGGAGCAGGAACGGGCCTGACCGTGCTGGGAACACACACCACTGGCCTTGTGCGAGAATCAGGAACGGGCCGGACCGAACCTCCGCTCCCTCTGCTGCCTACTCAGTTCCTCTCGCCGTGCCTCCACACTCTCCTTCTCCCTCCTGACCAATGGCCCCCGTAACCTGGTGGCCTCCTCTCCTAGTCCACAAACTCGCCCTGTAGCTGCCTCCAGCAGCCCCGTCGTCCATGCCGTGTGCCCCCCCCAAATTTTTTTATTGGGGTTGCCTCTCGCCTGTCCGACGATGGCCCGGTTGGCGCCGCTTCTCCTCTCCTGCCTGGACATCCTCCCTCATCGCCCTCCGGTAGCGGACGGCCTCCTCCTCTGTGATCTTCCCCCAACCGAGGAGGACATCCACTAGCGTTACCTCCAGCGTTTGCTCCTGGACACGCTGCTTGGTCCTTAATTGGTGGGATCTTCTGTCACGATCGTCGTATGAAGCAGACCAAGGCGCAGCATGATATGCGTACATCTTTTAATGAGTACTTAATGACACGAACAAAACAACAAAACGATACGTGAAGTCCTAAGGTTAACAAAACACAACCCTCTCCGGAACAAGATCCCACAAATGACAAGTGCAAAACAGGCTGCCTAAGTATGGTTCCCAATCAGAGACAACAAGCCACAGCTGCCTCTGATTGGGAACCACCCCGGCCAACATAGAAACAAACGATCTAGAAAGAAACACATAGAAAACAAAACATAGACACTACACACCCTGGCTCAACATTTAAGAGTCCCCAGAGCCAGGGCGTGACACCGCCGTTCCATGAGATGTTGTTTAATCTTTTTTTAAGGTAATTTTGCTGTTTACTTGAGTAATTGGAGATGGAAGGGAGTTCCATGTTATCATGGCTCCGCGTTGCCGTGAACTCGTTTTGGACTTGGGGACTGTGAAGAGACACCTGGTGGCATCTCTTGTGGGGTATTACTGTAATTTTCATTACAGTAATGCTTCTCATAAAACTATATATTGTATTGTCCTTTTGTGGCTCCTGTCTCTGCATTGTGGAAAGAACATGTGCAGTTTTTTTTAAACTGTCTGAAGAAAAAACACATCCTCATTTTAGTTATGTCACTCTTTTGGGCTTGTGTAAGTGCTCTATGTCTCTAGTTGTATTAATGTGTTCATTCGGACTCGGAGATCAAGTCTCCTTAATGTCATTCAGACCTGGGTTCAAATGCTATTTGAAATCGATTCAAATATACTGAACAAAAATATAAATGCAACAATTACAAAGATTTTACTGAGTTACAGTTCATATGAGGAAATCAGTCAATTGAAATAAATAAATTAGGCCCTAATCTATGGATTTCACATGACTGGGAATACAGATATGCATCTGTTGTTCACAGATACCTTTAAAAAATGGGCCTCAGGATTTCTGTGCATTCAAATTGCAATTGTGTTTGTTGCTTATTACATTATTTTATCATTTAGCAGACGCTCTTATCCAGAGTGACTTACAGTTAGTGAGTGCATACATTATTTTTTTGTTTTTATTATACTGGCCCCCCGTGGGAATCAAACCCACAACCCTGGCGTTGCAAACACCATGCTCTACCAACTGAGCTACATCCCTGCCGGCCATTCCCTCCCCTACCCTGGACGATGCTGGGCCAATTGTGCGCCACCCCATGGGTCTCCCGGTCGCGGCCGGCTATGACAGCACCTGGATTCAAACCAGGATCTCTAGTGGCACAGCTAGCACTGCGATGCAGTGCCTTAGACCACTGTGCCACTCGGGAGGACTTATGCCTGCCAATACAGTAACCCCACCGCCACCATGGGGCACTCTGTTCACAACGTTGACATCAGCAAACCACTCGTCCACACGACGCCATAAACGTAGTCTGCGGTTGTGAGGCCGGTTGGACATACTACCAATTTCTCTAAAACGAGAGGCGGCTTATGGTAGAGAAATTAACATTCAATTTTCTAGCAACAGCTCTGGTGGACATTCCTGCAGTCAGCATGCCAATTGCACGCTCCCTCAAAACTTGAGACATCTGTGGCATTGTGTTGTGTGACAAAACTGCACATTTTAGAGTGGCCTTTTATTGTCCCCAGCACAAGGGGCACTTGTGTAATGACCATACTGTTTAATCAGCTTCTTGATATGTCACACCTGTCAGGTGGATGGATTATCTTGGCAAAGGAGAAATGCTCACTAACAAGGATGTAAACAAATTAGTGCACAACGTTTGAGAGAAATAAGCTTTTTGTGCATATGGAACATTTCTGGGATCTTTTATTTCAGCTCATGAAACATGGGACCAACACTTTACATGTTGCGTTTATATTTTTGTTCAGTGTACTTTTGCTGTGCTTGATTGAGCTTGCCTTGCACAAAGGAACCAATATAATTGTTGGAAAAGTGCAAACCCCACCCATCTGGCACTGTAGGCAGGCTATACCAAACGCTAAATGTATTTGAAAGATTTCAAATACAATTTGAACCCAGTTCTGTCATTATGGGGTGCCCATCATCCTCTGTTTCAAGCATTCTGTCTGCACTTCCTCATAAAAACATCTTCCTGCCTGGGAACGTTTTGACAGTGCTTGGCGGGGATGTGATCCCCTTGGGAAGAAGCACAAACTACGCTCCCCCTCACTGTCTTTCCCAACAAGACCCCTCCCTCTTATTTCGATCACAGGATGTGTTTCAGGATGTTCTTCCAACCGATGGCTGATACCTCCGATATCATTTCATCTTAGTCGTATGTACATTACAAACATTTTACACATATTCAGATCTGTTTGGTGACATAGTGTAAATAGTGGCTTGTACTTTTTGCTGTGTTTGCAATCATTACATCACTACAGTTGTTCCCAATCATATCCGGTGGGAGATGGTTTGTTATAGACCTAGGAGGCAATAGAAGTGTCTTTAAGTTCAAATCCTCTTAGTACTACTGGCTGAGTGGTTTTGGTGTGATCGTGTAACTAACTCCATCGGATTAGTGTATGTCTTCCTCTTTCACAGACCTCCAGTTGTTACTGTCTGATGATGTGACGCCGCGAAACAGACAAAGGTCTGATTGTCCGTCCCGCTGCCCCGGTGTGGCTTAGGGTGCCAAAAATAGGAATTCACTCATCAAATTTGAGGCTAGATTGCAACAAAATCCCCTTCTATCGCTAGACAGTTCTGACAGATGTACTATGTAAAAAAGCTACCCTGGCGTCCAATCCTCACCAGAACTGGGTTCAAATACTGTTTGTGTTTGCTCTAGCCTGCTTAGAGTGCCAGATGGGCAGGGTTTACTGTTTTGGGACTATTATATTGGTCCATTAAGCCAGGCAAGTTCATTCAAGCACAGATAAAGTATTTGAAATGATTACAAGTAGTATTTCAACCCAGGTCTGATCCTCACTCCACCATTAAGACTCTCTATGTGTAACAGGAACTTTACGATTTCTTCTCAAGTGCTTTGGTTCAAGAGGTAAGGAACCTCTAATATCCGGACAGATTAGGCCTTGATACTGGCAATGGTTCCTTGGCACGGTCTAAAGCTTCCTCATTCAAATGAGTCTCTTCAAAAATAAATACAAAAATAGAAGATTGTTTCCACTTGAAGGGGATTTGGAGTGTCCGCCTCAGAAGCAGCATAATATCTGCAGGTTCAAATACCTACCAACGACCCCTCTATGACCTCTGTGGTGTGGGAGCCCAGTAGGGTCAGATCTCAAAAGAACACTGAGAGTTTGAGTTGTAGACTCCCATGTTATTTGGCTTCTGTTTTTCCAAGAAGAACCTGACTCTAGAATTATATCCCAAATGAGTTTTACATATGCACCGTGATACTAGACCCTGATGGATAACTAAGCCGATGTGTGCAAATCAAGTTGGTTATAACTACTTTAAATCTTCTCCTATTAAGTGGCCATAAGTCATTGCCTACTGTTGAGGGAAACAATTCTGCATGGGAAAAAAATTTGACCTCTTTAACCCTTCTTTAACCCTGTAACCCTCTTCTCTTAGGGGCCATTTTGAACTGTCCCAATGTTTATTACTGTTAATATACACACTTCCTCTCTGGTTGAGTGGGCGTTCGTGAACAGAACACCTTTGACCCAACCATAGTAAATATGTTGTTTAACAGTTAGAAACCATTCGAAACACACACCACACACCAGCCGACATCACCACAGTGCTTATGTCTAAGGCTGGTCTCTGATTACACTAGCAGCCGCCCACCAACCACCCTCCCAGCCCCCACGTACACTCCCCGTGGGGATAGCCACCCTCCCAGCCCCCACGTACACTCCCCGTGGGGATAGCCACCCTCCCAGCCCCCACGTACACTCCCCGTGGGGATAGCCACCTGTCCCAGTTGACTCCAGGGATCCCCGGATCACCACGGCCTAACAGAAAGCTCTTTGTGCCGGAGAGAAAATCCTCTTAGCAGCCTGTTACCGATAGGACTCAGAGGGCCTCTTCTGTTCAAAGAAGAAGTACAACGCTGTTTGTTCAATCTGCTGTCGTGTCTTTGTAGTGTTTTGTTTTTACTTAACAAATACATGCTTTTTGGGAGCAATGCGTTAGGGAATTTAAGTTGCTCTTAGTTGCTCTTACTTAGCTATCATTGCTACTCAGTTCCACTTTGATTAATTTCTACATTTATAAATAATGGTGAACTGAGGCTAAAGAGCCATGAGTCGTTTGAATCACTTGCAGTTAAAGCCATTGAACTTTCCCAATGCTGGACTACTTTACCAGACACATAAAGTAGCTGCACTTCAACCTACATCCATCCCTACACTGCCTTGACTATTTGTCATTGGTCCTTACCACAAGGCCAGATTGGACAATTGCAATTATTACATTGTATATTTGTAAATGTGTTTGATTTCTTCTGATTACCTGAGTACACTGACCAAGCCCTATGCCAATTTACAATGACTTCATCTGAAATGCACGCCAGATAGACATTGACTGCTTCCCGAATGGCACCCTATTCCCTACAAAGTGCACTATATAGGGAATGGAGTGCCATTCGGGACGCAGCCATTGCCATTAATTACATGCTGACCTAGCTGGCTGTGCATTGCAGCGACCAACAGGTGAGGTAATTGCACTCAGGCGATCAGCAGTGACTGTTAATGATTATCTCTGGGCAGGCTAATCATTATGCATCCCACTAGTGGGCCACTCACTGATAGGGCGCTTGTCTGTTCATTGAGATTGATGTCTAACCCTTGCCACAGTCCTCATTTACTATTGTCATTGGATACAGAGACATATTGTGCAGCTGCGAAGACTGATAAAGACAAATGAGTTGGTCATTGATGTGTGAATGTGTCAATGCATACATTCTTGTGTAGGTCTATGGTTTGAGAATTTCTCTCTTGTTCTCAGAGTGAAAGTCTGTTAAGTATACACTGGCATTAAAATCAATGTTCTGACAGAGAAATCTGGGACACGTTGTCCCAATTTAACCTTGTAGAAGTTTATTTAATGTTGGTGAAAAACATTTGAAAGTAGCTCTCTCATAGCTTTCACTGTATTTCCTCATTTAAATTATATCTGCATCACAGCCTGTTTGAAACATCTCTTGTTAGTGTCTTCAGAGACTATCCCAGAAGAATAGCCAGAATGGGATGTCAGAAATCACTCTAAGATATGCCCTTTGTGTTACTCTGAAAAAGGAAATAATTATTTCATTTTATGATGAAAGACTGAAGAATGCTGCTCATTCTCTGTGGATATGGCGGTTTTTCAAAAAGTCTTCCTGTGTGTAGCACAGTAAATAAATGTGAAATTGAGTGTTTGTACAAAGAATAATCACAGATTGGTAGCTGACAGTAGCCATTTGCTGGTGGTGATTGAAGGAAGAAATGCATGGGAAATCTCTGAATCTTGGTTGGCGTAGTCACATGGCAGGAATTCCTCTACAGCCCACCAGTGAAAACAGTAGGAGGCTAGATTACCATAACTAACTGGTTGGCTGAGGGACCCCGTTTGTGGTCAGAAGAGGGCTATTGTCGGTAGCATTCTGCCTAAAATGTTAGTATTTAGTGTAATAAACCTATTCAAATTTCAGCATTTTAGTGGAATACACAGTTATATTTTCAACCTCAATATTTTTCTCACTGATATTTGCCACTAAGGACTGTCTAATGTACACAGCATGGCATATACATTGCCTTCGGAAAGTATTCAGACCCCTATACTTTTTCCACATTTTGTTACGTTACAGCCTTATTCTAAAATTGATTTCATTGTTTTTTCCCCCCTCATCAATCTACACACAATACCCCATAATGACAAAGCAAAAACAGTAATTTTTTTTGTGCTAATTTATTAGAAATAAAAAACAAAAATATGACATTTACATAAGTATTCAGACCCTTTACTCAGTACTTTGTTGGAGCACCTTTGGCAGTGATTACAGCATCGAGTCTTCTTGGGTATGACGCTACAAGCTTGGCACACCTGTATTTGCGGAGTTGCTCCCATTCTTCTCTGCAGATCCTCTCAAGCTCTGTCAGGTTTGACGGGGAGCGTTGCTGCACAGCTATTTTCAGGTCTCTCCAGAGATGTCGATCGGGTTCAAGTCCAGGCTATGGCTGGGCCACTCAAGGACATTCATAGACTTGTCCCGAAGCCACTCCTGTGTTGTCTTGGCTGTGTGCTTAGGGTCATTGTCCTGTTGGAAGGTTAACCTTTGCCTCAGGTCCTGAGCGTTCTGGAGCAGGTTTTCATCAAGGATCTCTCTGTACTTTGCGCCATTCATCTTTGCCTCGATCCTGACTAGTCTTCCAGTCCCTGCCACTGAAAAACATCCCGACAGCATGATGCTGCCACCACTATGCTTCACCGTAGGGATGGTGCCAGGTTTCCTCCAGACGTGACGCTTGGCATTCAGGCCAAAGAGTTCAATCTTGGTTTCATCAGACCAGAGAATCTTGTTTCTCGTGGTCTGAGAGTCTTTAGGTGCCTTTTGCCAAACTCCAAGCGGGCTATCATGTGCCTTTTACTGAGGAGTGGCTTCCGTCTGGCCACTCCACCATAAAGGCCTGATTGGTGGAGTGCTGCAGAGATGGTTGTCCTTCTGGAAGGTTCTCTCATCTCCACAGAGGAACTCAAGAGCTCTGTCGGAGTGACCATCAGGTTCTTGGTCACCTCCCTGACCAAGGCCCTTCTCCCCCGATTGCTCAGTTTGGCCGGGCGGCCAGCGCTAGGAAGAGTCTTGGTGGTTCCAAACTTCTTCCATTTAAGAATGATGGAGGCCACTGTGTTCTTGGGGACATTCAATGCTGCAGAAACGTTTTGGTACCCTTCCCCAGATCTGTGCCTCGACACAATCCTGTCTTGGAGCTCTACGGACAATTCCTTCGATCTCATGGCATGGTTTTTGCTCTGACATGCACTGTCAACTGTGGGACCTTATATGGACAGGTGTGTGCCTTTCCAAATCATGTCCAATCATTTGAATTTACCACAGGTGGACTCCAATCAAGTTGTAGAAACATCTCAAGGATGATCAATGGAAACAGGATGCACCTGAGCTCAATTTCGAGTCTCATAGCAAAGGGTCTGAATAATTATGTAAAAAAGGTATTTCTGTTTTTTATTTTTAAGAAATTAGCAAACATTTCTAAAAACCTGTTTTCGCTTTGTCATTATGGGGTATTGTGTGTAGATTGCAGAGATTTTTTGTTGTTGTAATCCATTTTAGAATAAGGCTGTAACTTAACAAAATGTGGAAACAGTCAAGGGGTCTGAATACTTTGCGAAGGCACTGTATACCAACCAGATATACCAACCAGTAACTAGCCTATTAGCATAACTGGAACATTCAGGTAGATGGTTGGTGATTGATAACCATCAAACCTCAAGTGAGACTTTGCCAATTGGACGTCACACCAGTTCAAAAGAGCTGACTGAAAAGGGACATGGTCTCCTATTGTATCAGGCTGTTTAACCTAAATGCATTGAAATGGCATTGGAATCTATTAAAATGCATACAGACCTAGCCCCCAAGCAATGTTCCCTGAAATATTTTGGGGCACTGAGCAAATGTTAGGTCTTGTGAGCAGAAACTTGAACATTGTGAGAATTCTGTGCAACTTCCAGGGCGCGTTTACAGTGAACACTGACATTGTACCCTTACCGTTTTAGACAGTAGCCAATAGGCTATTGTGGCTATTTGTGCATAATGTAGGCCTACCAACAAAACCAAAGTAGCGAATCCCATAACATTTTCACATGGAAATAGCTTTTGATTTCTATGATATTTCCAACAGTAATATGTGGTGTTCAATGCAGGCCTACATTGCATGAGACTTTTAAAAACGTTTTTACATTATGAAGGGCTTTTTACTTGGTCTGTAACACCATGGGCCAAATAGGTGACTGTAAATTGCATTGTATTGTGTTGTATGATGCAAGAAACCAATTTACAAAATAAAATGTATTATTATTACCATACAGAGAATTAGACAATGTAGGCTACCCCTTTGACTATTGGCTTATTTGCATATTCAAGCCTGTCTCAAAATATGACACTGCCCCTTTAATTAAGACATAAGCTTTTTACCTGACTGGCTTTTCAAAGACAGCTTGACATGTAGCCTACACGTTTTGTGCTTTTGTAGGAAGCAGTAACTCCACATCTCTGACCTATACTTATCTATAACTGCGCTGATAACTCATTAAGTAGCAAAGAATATAAACAAATGTGAACACGCGCAGCTCTGCGCTCTGAGCTGAACTGATCTGAAAAGTGCATTCACTTGCGGGTGACAGACCGCTCGTGGGCTACTCCCGCCAATATAATTCTACTCCGTTGCGCTCTGGCTCTTCCTACAACAAAATCACAGACTCAATCTTGCAAGTTAGATTTGATTTGGTTTGTTGCATTGAAAAGGGGCTAATATAATGTTGATTATCACAGAAAAAACGTTGATCTATATAGTGTAAACTAATGGGGCAAACTCAGTGAAATTCAATCTCATGCGTCTTCTGCGCGGCAGTCCTGGAGGAAGTGCGTGGACTCGGCCGCGCGCAGTTTAGAGGGAAAATTGCCCCCAAGCCTATGTGAATACTAGAGTTTATGGGTTTCATTCACAGAAAACAACACATGGCAGGATTATCCATTCATTGAGTCACATCACCATTAATCATGGACCACATTGGTGATTATTTTGTACATACAGATTTTGACCCAGGCAAGTGTGGCATGCTGTGATGTTCTGTAATGTGCACAAAAAAATCTTTATACAGCCTTTCTGTTGAGTGGGTCTGGGCACTTGGTTTTCACCGCTCTCAAATTTCAAAACAAAACAAAAACCTAGGAGTAGACATATGTAGACAAATGTGTGTAGAGATAGGATCATGAGAAAGCATATTGTATCAATACTGTGTGATAGCATAGCCGTGCAGTGATGCCTGTCAACAGTTCACTGTCTATGCAGGTCAACACACAATGTGCTGACTACAGATTTCACAACAACAGGGACGCTTGGGCAATAATGGTTTTTAAATGAGAGTTCAGAAACCCATGTAGACCTGTCAGATGTTTTACGGAATCTAATCTGGCTATCAAATAGATATATGTAATATATTGTATGGTTGTGAATTATCATCTATCATTCTTTCTTTGATATTTGCCTGTAGGATACTAGTTTAACATGAGGTATGAGCACATGTCAAAGCTGTTGTTCCAATGAACAGGTTCATACATGTTTATGGAAAAATTAAGAACATTTCAGTGAATGAAGCCGCTCGTTCAGCAGTGTTGGATGCTTTATGCAGCAAAGACCTATCGAAAACAACGACTACCACAGTTGGGGCATTGCAAACCAGTGTCTTGTTCAGTAGGCACCAAATGGCAAGAAAGGTTTTGATATACTCCCTGAGCTGAATAGGAATGCAATCTTTTATTTTCTGGTTCAAAATCAAACTATAGGTTCAAACTGAGCCAAGCCAGGACAAGCTGTACTAGAACCAGCACAGTATAGTCCGGGTCGGCCCTATAGCGTGAATTAGGCATAAGTGCAATATTTTGAATAGTTCTGAACAGACAATACTTCAAAAGCTGAAGGCCTTTGCCTCAACGAGTAATGATCTGTACTTTAGACAGACGTTTGTCTGAGTTTTTTCTATGTTTATGCGCTTAATGTGCCATTAATTATATCCATGTTTTTGGCGAGCCAAACTGGACATTTTTGGAGGGCCAATCTGGAGGTTTGTAGCGTGTCTCACATGCTTGTTCAAACCCTTTAGTCTCCAGCACAATGGCATGATCTAAAACAGACTAAAGAATCCATGGCGTGAACATATTTCTGCTGTAATTATCGCCTAGAGACATGCAATGACACCGGGCGACATTCCTCTTTCCACAGTGCAAAGATGAAAGACAGCATTTGCGTCACAAAATGGCCAACATGGAATCCACTTCCAAGAAGAGATCAACAGAGTATGCTATTCGTAATCAGGAGGGCAGCAGTATGTAACGTATACCTTCAATGTTTACTTCTGCATTTGGCTACAGAACGGATTGGTGCAGTGGCTAGGGCCATATAAAATCGGTTATATTTTTTGCCTGATACCGTTAATTTTTTTCCCAAATTCCATTTTCTCCATTTTGTTTTTCCAGGTTGAATTTTTTCAACAAAAAAATCTTCAGGTTTTGCTTTCAAAATCACCCTTTTTTAATAGAAAAATAATGGAATTCTACAGTATTTAAATCAAATGTTTCAAGGACAAAATTACATGTATTTAAGTATTTTGTTGTTGTGGTGGGGACAGCAAGATTAGTCTTTTTTTATTTTGTTTAGCTCACATAATATACACTACCGTTCAAAAGTTTGGGGTCACTTAGAAATGTCCTTGTTTTCGAAAGAAAATCAATTTTTTTGTTCATTAAAATAACATCAAATTGATCAGAAATACAGTGTAGACATTGTTAATGTTGTAAATGGCTATTGTAGCTGGAAACGGCTGATTTTTAATGAAATATCTTCATAGGCGTACAGAGGCCCATTATCAGCAACCATCAGTCCTGTGTTCCAATGGCACGTTGTGTTTGCTAATCCAAGCTTATCATTTTAAAAGGCTAATTGATCATGTAACGTATACCTTCAATGTTTACTTCTGCATTTGGCTACAGAACGGATTGGTGCAGTGGCTAGGGCCATATAAAATCGGTTATATTTTTTGCCTGATACCGTTTATTTTTTTCCCAAATTCCATTTTCTCCATTTTGTTTTTCCAGGTTGAATTTTTTCAACAAAAAAATCTTCAGGTTTTGCTTTCAAAATCACCCTTTTTTAATAGAAAAATAATGGAATTCTACAGTATTTAAATCAAATGTTTCAAGGACAAAATTACATGTATTTAAGTATTTTGTTGTTGTGGTGGGGACAGCAAGATTAGTCTTTTTTTATTTTGTTTAGCTCACATAATATACACTACCGTTCAAAAGTTTGGGGTCACTTAGAAATGTCCTTGTTTTCGAAAGAAAATCAATTTTTTTGTTCATTAAAATAACATCAAATTGATCAGAAATACAGTGTAGACATTGTTAATGTTGTAAATGGCTATTGTAGCTGGAAACGGCTGATTTTTAATGAAATATCTTCATAGGCGTACAGAGGCCCATTATCAGCAACCATCAGTCCTGTGTTCCAATGGCACGTTGTGTTTGCTAATCCAAGCTTATCATTTTAAAAGGCTAATTGATCATTAGAAAACCCTTTTGCAATTATGTTAGCACAGCTGAAAACTGTTGTGCTGATTAAAGAAGCAATAAAACTGGCCTTCTTGAGACTAGTTGAGTATCTAGAGAATCAGCAATTGTGGGTTCAATTACAGGCTCAAAATGGCCAGAAACAAATAACTTTCTTCTGAAACTGAAGATCTCCACAACAATGCTTAAACCACATCAGGAGATCACTTTTGAGGTCTGGGAAAAATCTAATTTTTTTTGGTTGTATAGTTACCCTTTAGTTCAACTGTGCAACAGCCAGAGCAACCCATTATCACAGATTGTTGTGAAATAGACATTAATTGCTTATTGGAAATTCGTGCAGTACACGATTTTGGATACAGTACATTTCAATCACAGATAAAGACAGTAGGTTATTTAAGACAGATACGATAGGCAGGAGGTTGGTCAGGGAGGACGGGTGGGTGTATATGAAGTCTAGCAACTTGAAGGTTGTGTGTTCAAATCTCATCATGGACTATTTTAGCTAATTTGCAACTGTTTACTACGTTTTAGCTACTTTGCAACTACTTAGCATGTTAGCTAACCCTACCCTTACCCTAACCCTAACCTTAACCAGTGCCGATGCATCATTCAGGGCAAGTGGGGCACAGCCCCACCACTCTAAACAAATGTTTAAAAAAATCATTGGTTTTAATAAAGCAGCATACTCGACTCCTCCGTGGTATTATTGTTTTGGTACATTTTCTTTGAGCGGGGCAGCTCCAGAATGCAGCTGTTTCAACCTCGCTGCTTCTGTGGCGGAGGGACAGCCAGAGTAAGCACACAAAATTTGTTGTGAAGAAAATCGTGTCATGAATTTCAAATAAGTAATTTGTGTCTATTTCACAATAAGCTGTGATAGTGTGTAGGCCAGAGACCATTTTTTGGCGCTGTTTCTGTAGCGCTCATGTGCTTGCAGAGTTTGCAAAACAAATGGCCACTGGATTGATGCAAATAGTCATGATATCATTCTGCCAGGTAGGCATACCCTACTTTGTAGTTAACATTTAAGTGAGAAGGTTTTTGGGAAAGTATTTCCATCTACCAGAAGACTGTTTTCATTTTATTAGCGTCATCAGTAATGGCTACACAAGGTGGTAGACAAACGTGCATACACAGACAGGGGCATTCATGAGTTATGATAATCTTGGGCAAATTAATGCCTTTTCTAATAGGATCAGTATATTTAGTTGATTTCCTACTTCAATAAAGTTCAATAAAAAAAACTATACTGTTGAATTCTACTTTAATGACTGGATTCCGTGATTCCGTTCGCCCACGTTCTCCGCAACACAGATTTTATGGGGCCCTAAGTGACAAAGTAATGTCTAAACCTGGATGTGAACCCACAATCCTCTGCACAATAATACAACAAATGAAGCACTGTCAATACCAGTGAGCCATCAAAGCCAAATAGCAGCCAAGGTTTATGGGGCTATACAGTATATTTAATGGAATTTGATAGGGAGGTAAACGCTCATCTGGCAATGGGAGTGTAAACACATTTTAATGCCCCGTTGAGGAGGGTATATTGCATGTCACCTCGGTTTTAAAGGCATATGGCAGCTCTTACTAGGGTGCATCCCAAATGGCACCCTATTCCCTACATAGTGCACTTCCATTACCTAAGTAGTACTAAGAATGGAAAAGGGTGCCATTTGGGACACAACCCTACTGCTACCCCTCCAGGATATGCTCGTAAATCAAATGGGGAAACTGGATTTAAAGCACCGCACATGCACAGCTACTATGAAACACTGGTAGGTCATGTTACGCCAATAAACAGTACAGCATGAGGATATAGTTGATTATTGTTATTAACAAAAAAGTCCCTGTGGTTTGACATGATTTATGACAATGTCAGTCATTTCTGTGGCCTCCATTACGTGTGTTAGCATATTTCTTAAATCTCATTGGCATATAACGTAAAGCCAGAGTGAAATGAACATGTTCAACACCTATGAACTAGAGAGACATACCTATATATTTCAATAACAGGTATAGCTGCTCCTTTGGAGTGTCGGAACCAGTCTGTTGTGGGTTGTTTTTCAGTTTTATAGGTCCGTCTGAGTGCCCAACCTTTCAAGAATGTCCCGGAATTCCAATGTGACACCTCACCAATTTTCTCTCTTTAACTTCTTAAAACCATCACTGGAACACTGCTCGTCTGATAAGACAATAATAGCACACTGGAAACTCAGCAAAAATGCCAATGAGGGGTTTTATCTGGGAAGCAACATTAGAAAGACAGATTTTTAGGACTCTTGGATCAAGCTATTGTTATGAGGACACAATTATTAAATGCTATGCCATAGGTTTCATCTGGACCTAATTGTGGTCGAACCTCGTTATGATATGCATACCTGAAGTGATTTACGAGATGAAAGACTGCCGTTGACACATGCCCTTACAATGCCTGACAATAACATGGGGATATGGCAATGGTGAAATGTAGTTTTAATACTTTAGTTACTAACATTCAAAAACCTATTTTAAAGTCAACAATATTGTATGATGTCTTAACCTACTATTATGTGTTGTGAATGTAGACAAAACAGTTGTTTGTTATTTTTTTCCAGTTAGGGTTGGTTCACACTTCTTAATGTAAGGGATTTTAGTGTTTAAATATTGACAAATAAGCCTCTCCAAGCTATTCCTGAACAGATATGGATAGACATTTAGATCAAAGCTTGAAGAAACCTCCTTGACTCCTTGGGTGACATCCTCCTTAGAAGATATATCATACTTGATGACGATACATATTGTAGGACCTACTCTGAATCTTAGTGCATTTTTATGAAATGGTTCAAAACATGCATAGCTTGTTAAAACCAAGTCTACTCCTCTCACTCAATCAATGGACTAGCTTTATTTTTTTTACATCCTTGGCAGAGACCCATGTCAGTCAGTAACGCAGTAGGTCCATTAACAATCTGAAACACAAACACATGATAGACCCTAATAATGGAGCAGCTTGCTTCACTAAGTTAGGTCCATTATGTAACACAGTGTTCCATCTTTGTCAAGCATTGTTGGAGTTTAGTAATAGATCATGGTAAAGGGATTACACACCCAAATTACGCAATTACGTATGTGTTTCCTTGCCGAATGAGCAATCTATATGAACCAGGAGAGACTGCAATCTTTGGATGTATTTTATTTACCTAGCCACTGCCACTAATTAATGATATATAGCCACTGATTGTTAAAGAGTTTAAGTTATAAAGGCCTCATGAGCTTAGTTCAACTGTCTCACCAATTATGTATATAAACCCTGGATTACTGATGCTACGTATTGGCCATTAAGAGGCTTTGAAGCCACCGGTTGGCCATATTGGCACTCCCCAGTAGGAGCAGCCCTCCATAGGAATTAATGAAATTCTACAGTATTTAAATCAAATGTTTCAAGGACAAAATTACATGTATTTAAGTATTTTGTTGTTGTGGTGGGGACAGCAAGATTAGTCTTTTTTTATTTTGTTTAGCTCACATAATATACACTACCGTTCAAAAGTTTGGGGTCACTTAGAAATGTCCTTGTTTTCGAAAGAAAATCAATTTTTTTGTTCATTAAAATAACATCAAATTGATCAGAAATACAGTGTAGACATTGTTAATGTTGTAAATGGCTATTGTAGCTGGAAACGGCTGATTTTTAATGAAATATCTTCATAGGCATACAGAGGCCCATTATCAGCAACCATCAGTCCTGTGTTCCAATGGCACGTTGTGTTTGCTAATCCAAGTTTATCATTTTAAAAGGCTAATTGATCATTAGAAAACCCTTTTGCAATTATGTTAGCACAGCTGAAAACTGTTGTGCTGATTAAAGAAGCAATAAAACTGGCCTTCTTGAGACTAGTTGAGTATCTAGAGAATCAGCAATTGTGGGTTCAATTACAGGCTCAAAATGGCCAGAAACAAATAACTTTCTTCTGAAACTGAAGATCTCGTACAACGCTGTGTACTACTCCCTTCACAGAACAGCGCAAGCTGGCTCTAACCAGAATAGAAAGAGGAGTGGGAGGCCCCGATGCACAATTGAGCAAGAGGACAAATGCATTAGTGTGTTTAGTTTGAGAAACAGACGCCTCACAGGTCCTCAACTAGCAGCTTCATTAAATAGTACCCGCAAAACAGTTTCAATATTTTTATTGTCATGTGCACTAGTACAGTGAAATGGATTTATTGCTTACTCGTTCCCAATAATGTAGTAATCAATATCAGTAGTACTATAAAAAATAAAACAAAAAAGTTAAGTAGAACAAAAGCACACAAGAAAAATAAATTAGAAGAACACAAAAAAAGTAAGTAAGCTACACCACCGGTCAAAAGTTTTAGAACCCGTACATTGTAGAATAATAATGAAGACATCAAAACTATGAAATAACACATATGGAATCTTGTAGTAACCAAAAGTGTTAAACAAATCAAAATACATTTTATATTTGAGATTCTTCAAATAGCCACACTTTGCCTTGATGACAGCTTTGCACACTCTTGGCATTCTCTCAACAAACTTCATGAGGTAGTCACCTGGAATGCATTTCAATTAATTGGTGTGCCTTGTTAAAAGTTAATTTGTGGAATTTCTTTCCTTCTTTATGCGTTTGAGCCAATCAGTTGTGTTGTGACAAGGTAGGGGTGGTATACAGAAGATGGCCCTATTTGGTAAAAGACCAAGTCCATATTATGGCAAGAACAGCTCAAATAAGCAAAGAGAAACGACAGTCCATCATTACTTTAAGACATGAAGGTCAGTCAATACAGAACATTGCAAGAACTTTGAAAGTTTATTCAAGTGCAGTCACAAACACCATCAAGCGCTATGATAAAATTGCCTCTCTTGAGGACCGCCACAGGAATGGAAGACCCAGAGTTACCCCTGCTGCAGAGGATAAGTTCATTACAGTTACCAGCCTCAGAAATTGCAGCCCAAATAAATGCTTCACATTCAAGTAACAGACACATCTCAACATCAACTGTTCAGAGGAGACTGTGTGAATCAGGCCTTCATGGTCAAATTGCTACAAGAAACTACTAAAGGACACCAATAATAAGAAGAGACTTCCTTGGGCCAAGAAACACGAGCAATTTGTCCTTTGGTCTGGAGTCCAAATTGGAGATTTTTGGTTCCAACCGCCATGTCTTTGTGTGACGCGGTGTGGGTGAACGGATGATCTTCACATGTGTATTTCCCACCGTAAAGCATGGAGGAGGAGGTGTTATGGTATGGGGGTGCTTTGCTCGTGACACTGTCTGTGATTTATTTCGAATTCAAGGCACACTTAACCAGCATGGCTACTACAGCATTCTGCAGCTATACGCCATCCCATCTGGTTTGGGTTTAGTGGGACTATAATTTGTTTTTCAACAGGACAATGACCCAACACACCTCCAGGCTGTGTAAGGGCTATTTTACCAAGAAGGAGAGTGATGGAGTGCTGCATCAGATGACCTGGCTTCCACAATCCCCCGACCTCAACCAAATTGAGATGGTTTGTGATGAGTCGGACCGCAGAGTGAAGCCAACAAGTGCTCAGCATATGTGGGAACTCCTTCAAGACTGTTGGAAAAGCATAGTTTTGATTTCTTCACTATTATTCTACAATGTAGAAAATAGTAAAAAGAAAGAAAAATCCTTGAATGAGTAGGAGTTCTAAAACTTTTTACCGTTACTGTATATTGATAAAAGTCACCTTGTCCTACAGAAATTTACACGGTTATCAAAACATCATGCCAGGCAAAGCCTACACGAAACACAGCCCTTATTTGAAGTGTTTCTAAAATCCCCTATGGGAAGAATGAATGGTGGAAAAACGATTGGAACCATTTCCCTGTTTGAGTGCTAGGTTGTATGGGTATTATGACCCATACTGTGGTACTCTATAGTGGGCTTGCAGTTGCATCACAAATCACCTAGCAACTGCACCAGGCGCCATGTTGGAAGACCAAAGTCAGTCGGTTGGAAGTCATCCAATCTTCCACATTGTTACTTGTGTTTTGCTACCACCGGAAACTTTGAGAAAATTGCACATTATCTAGTTTTTCTAAGGACCAGGAAAATGGAGGCAGTGGGAGAACCTATTCAAGTAAGTTAATATATTTGTAAAATTATCAGAAAATTATGTATTATTATCTAGCTTGCTACAGAAATGTAGTGTGCAGGCTAACTTAAACGAGCTACTAACTTAATGTTCGCTAGTTAGCTAACTTTGTATACTGTATAGCTAGCTAAGTGAATTAAATATCACCAGCTTGCTAACTTCATTTTGGCTAGTTAGTTAGCTATCTTGATGTATTTATCATTGTAACTCTAAATGCATGTGTAGGTAGGTAGCTAGCTAACAGCCATGGAAGAGGGTGAAAGGATTAGCTAGCAGTTCCAGCTGTCAGAGAGTAGGCTACTCTGGATAGGTCAGGTTCCTTTGTGGGAGGACATTATGAAAATATGCTTCTGTTCTAGCCCAGCACTAACACACCGGATTCAATGTATCAATGCTAATTAGTTAATAATCAAGTGTGCTATTGCTGGGCTGGAACAGAAGTCTGCTGATGTGAGAGATGGCGCCGGAGAAGATGGCTGCCGTTTTACAGCCCTCTAACCAATTGTAATATTATGTGTGTTTCTTCGCGTTATTTGTAATTTGTTCTGTACATAATGATTCTGCCATCGTCTCTTATAACCACAGATGATGCAATCTCTATTGCACTCCACACTGCCCTTTTCCACCTAGACAAGAGGAACACCTACGTGAGAATGCTATTCATTGACTACAGCTCAGCATTCAACACCATAGTGCCCTCAAAGCTCATTACTAAGCTAAGGATCCTGGGACTAAACACCTCCCTCTGCAACTGGATCCTGGACTTCCTGACGGGCCGCCCCCAGGTGGTAAGGGTAGGTAACAACACATCTGCCATGCTGATCCTCAACACGGGGGCCCCTCAGGGGTGCGTGCTCAGTCCCCTCCTGTACTCCCTGTTCACCCATGACTGCATGGCCAGGCACGATTCCAACACCATCATTAAGTTTGCCGATAACACAACAGTGGTAGGCCTGATCACCGACAACGATGAGACAGCCTATAGGGAGGAGGTCAGAGACCTGGCCGTGTGGTGCCAGGATAACAACCTCTCCCTCAATGTGACCAAGACAAAGGAGATGATTGTGGACTACAGGAAAAAAATGAGGACTGAGCACGCCCCCATTCTCATCGACGGGGCTGTAGTGGAACAGGTTGAGAGCTTCAAGTTCCTTGGTGTCCACATCACCAACGAACTATCATGGTCCAAACACACCAAGACAGTCGTGAAGAGGGCACGACAAAGCCTATTCCCCTCAGGAGACTGAAAAGATTTGGCATGGGTCCTCAGATCCTCAAAAAGTTATACAGCTGCACCATCGAGAGCATCCTGACTGGTTGCATCACCGCCTGGTATGGCAACTGCTCGGCTTCCGACCGCAAGTCACTACAGAGGGTAGTGCGTACAGCCCAGTACATCACTGGGGCCAAGCTTTCTGCCATCCAGGACCTCTATACCAGGCGGTGTCAGAGGAAGGCCCTCAAAATTGTCAAAGACTCCAGCCACCCTAGTCATAGACTGTTCTCTCTGCTACCACACGGCAAGCGGTACCGGAGCGCCAAGTCTAGGTCCAAAAGGCTTCTCAACAGCTTCTACCCCCAAGCCATAAGACTCCTGAACAGCTAATCATGGCTACCCAGACTATTGGCACTGCCCCACCATCCCCACCCCATCTTTTTACGCTGCTGCTACTCTGTTAATTATTTATGAATGGTCACTTTATCTCGAACAGTTTTTTTAATTATATGAAAAAAGAATATTCAATTTTATTTGGAATGACAAGCCAGACATATATAATGGCCTATTTATATAATGAATATGAATTTGGAGGACAGAAATTATTAAATATTAAAGCATTAGACCCATCACTAAAAGCTTCAGTCATACAAAAGTTATACTTAAATCCGAACTGGTACTCTAGCAAATTAGTAAGATTGTCTCACCCAATGTTCAAGAATGGCCTTGTTCCCTTTATTCAGATTACAACCTCTCACTTTCAGTTATTTGAAAAGGAAATAATCTCCCAGATATCACTATTTCTAAAACAAGCCATAGAAAGTTGGTTGCAATTTCAATTTAATCCTCCAGAAACTACAGAACAAATAATGCAACAAATATTGTGGTTAAACTCAAATATACTAATTGACAAAAAACCTTTTTTTTTTTTACAAAATGTTTTAAAAAGATATAATCTTTGTAAAAGATATCATCGGTAGGACTGGTGGAGTTATGTCGCACATGCAGCTAACAAAAACATATGGAAATGTCTGCTCTACCCAAAATTACAACCAAATAATTGCAGCCTTACCGCAAAAATGGAAGAGGAAAGTGGAAGGAGGAGAAAGTAAGGAATTGTCTGTCGGCCTTGCATTAAAGAACATAATTGGTTAAGGAAAACTGTGATAAATAAAAAGGTATATCAGTTTCATTTAAGAACCAAAGGATTGACAGCCGTCCCATATAGATTGCAAAATAGTTGGGAAGAGATTTTTGACGTACCGATCCCATGGCATAGTGTTTATGAACTGATACGCAAAACGACACCGGATTCAAAACTTAGAATCTTTCAATTTAAATTATTATATAAAATTCTTGCTACCAATAGAATGTTATATATATGGGGGATACAATCTTCCCAGCTCTGCAGATTTTGCTGCGAAGAGACAGAATCATTAGATCATTTGTTTTGGTACTGTCCATTTGGACCTTGTTTTTGGACACAGGTCCAGGAATGGCTAAAGGATTGCAATATTTACCTGGAGCTAACCCTGCAGATAGCACTACTGGGTGATCTGAAAAGTCATAGTCAATCGATCAATAACATAATAATACTATTAGCAAAAATGTCACAATCTGTAGAAACAATGATAATAGAAAGGTTCAGAACTTTTGTAAGACATCACAGTACAGTTGAAATATATATGGCAAATAGAAATCCTATATGGATGGTGTTAAAAGATAGATGGGAGGTGTTGAATGGAATTGAAGGATGGGACTAATAATAACTAACAACAAACAATAACAAGATAACTAATAATGTAGGCACGCTGTGTCCATAATAAGTGTATGGGTAGTAGGTTGGGAGCTTTTGTGAAGGAGCACAGTTAGAAAGATATGGCATATAGAAGCAAACAGGATGGACATCATGAAAATGATCGGAGAGGTTGAGAGTAGAAGAAGTTCAGGAGAAAGAACAAACAAAATGTAATTACTGTAAAATTGACTGTGTCCATAAAATGTAGATAGTGGGTATGGGCTGGAAGTAGAGGCCTAGGTGTTGTTGTTCACTAGTTTACTCCAAGTGGGGAAAGGGTGGCGGGGTTGGAAAGTAATAAAGGGGAATATATATATATATTTAAAAAGGATATGTATGTGTATGTATGTATGTATGTATGTATGTATGTATGTATGTATGTACAGTGGGGAAAAAAAGTATTTAGTCAGCCACCAATTGTGCAAGATCTCCCACTTAAAAAGATGAGAGAGGCCTGTAATTTTCATCATAGGTACACGTCAACTATGACAGACAAATTGAGAAAAAATTCCAGAAAATCACATTGTAGGATTTTTATGAATTTATTTGCAAATTATGGTGGAAAATAAGTATTTGGTCACCTACAAACAAGCAAGATTTCTGGCTCTCACAGACCTGTAACTTCTTCTTTAAGAGGCTCCTCTGTCCTCCACTCGTTACCTGTATTAATGGCACCTATTTGAACTTGTTATCAGTATAAAAGACACCTGTCCACAACCTCAAACAGTCACACTCCAAACTCCACTATGGCCAAGACCAAAGAGCTGTCAAAGGACACCAGAAACAAAATTGTAGACCTGCACCAGGCTGGGAAGACTGAATCTGCAATAGGTAAGCAGCTTGGTTTGAAGAAATCAACTGTGGGAGCAATTATTAGGAAATGGAAGACATACAAGACCACTGATAATCTCCCTCGATCTAGGGCTCCACGCAAGATCTCACCCCGTGGGGTCAAAATGATCACAAGAACGGTGAGCAAAAATCCCAGAACCACACGGGGGTCCTAGTGAATGACCTGCAGAAAGCTGGGACCAAAGTAACAAAGCCTACCATCAGTGACACACTACGCCGCCAGGGACTCAAATCCTGCAGTGCAAGACGTGTCCCCCTGCTTAAGCCAGTACATGTCCAGGCCCGTCTGAAGTTTGCTAGAGTGCATTTGGATGATCCAGAAGAGCATTGGGAGAATGTCATATGAAACCAAAATATAACTTTTTGGTAAAAACTCAACTCGTCGTGTTTGGAGGACAAAGAATGCTGAGTTGCATCCAAAGAACACCATACCTACTGTGAAGCATGGGGGTGGAAACATCATGCTTTGGGGCTGTTTTTCTGCAAAGGGACCAGGACGACTGATCCGTGTAAAGGAAAGAATGAATGGGGCCATGTATCGTGAGACTTTGAGTGAAAACCTCCTTCCATCAGCAAGGGCATTGAAGATGAAACGTGGCTGGGTCTTTCAGCATGACAATGATCCCAAACACCGCCCGGGCAATGAAGGAGTGGCTTCGTAAGAAGCATTTCAAGGTCCTGGAGTGGCCTAGCCAGTCTCCAGATCTCAACCCCAAAGAAAATCTTTGGAGGGAGTTGAAAGTCTGTGTTGCCCAGCGACAGCCCCAAAACATCACTGCTCTAGAGGAGATCTGCATGGAGGAATGGGCCAAAATACCAGCAACAGTGTGTGAAAACCTTGTGAAGACTTACAGAAAAAGTTTGACCTGTGTCATTGCCAACAAAGGGTATATAACAAAGTATTGAGAAACTTTTGTCATTGACCAAATACTTATTTTCCACCATAATTTGCAAATAAATTCATAAAAAATCCAACAATGTGATTTTCTGGATTATTTTTTCTCATTTTGTCTGTCATAGTTTACGTGTACCTATGATGAAAATTACAGGCCTCTCTCATCTTTTTAAGTGGGAGAACTTGCACAATTGGTGGCTGACTAAATACTTTTTTCCCCACTGTATGTGTGTATGTGTGTATGTGTGTGTGTATGTATGTGTGTATATGTGTATGTATGTGTATGTGTATGTATGTATATATATATATATATATATATATATACATACAACTCTACCCACATGTACATATTACCTCAACTAGCCGGTGCCCCCGCACATTGACTCTGCACCGGTACCCCCCTGTATATAGCCTCCCTACTGTTTTTTTATTTTACTTCTGCTCTTTTTTTCTCAACACTTTTTTGTTGTTGTTGTTTTATTTTACTTAGTTATTTTAAAATAAATGCATTGTTGATTAAGGGCTGTAAGTAAGCATTTCACGGTAATGTCTACACCTGTTGTATTCGTCGCATGTGGCAAATAACATTTGATTTGATTTGATTTGCTCACCCAGTAGATCAAGGATCATTGGAGCAAGGTTGGCCACCTCTGGTATTGACTTTTTTTTGTTCACCTGAAATTATGCTTTAGTAATAATTAGCCTTCTTGATACTAAAATGTCTTACCTTTACATATGAGTTAGCTTCCTTGTACACCTTGAAATGATATGAAATAGTGTTGATTCTTTGAAGTTAAGTGTTTAAACTTGTTTTCATTGTTAACTTAACTATTATTCAAGATGAACTACTGTCGATGTTGATTAATCACAGATCACATTCCTGCAATAAAGAGGGGAAGGGAATCTGTCTCTAATTTTTCTGTGTTTCTGTGTTGTATTCTCAAATGAACACTACCTTTTTGTCCAGTCATAAGCTCTCCAATTAGTTTTAATTGATTGTCATAATTCTTTCAGGATATCAGCCATGTGAACCCATTTTGCAGCTGATAATGACATGCAACGGCAATGCAGCAATAGGCCTACAGCCGTGGTTCCCAACACCTGTCCTTGAGTATTCCAAACAGCACATATTTGTGCTGTAGCCCCGGACAAACATACCTGATTCAACTCAAAGGGCCTGATGATTAGTTGACAAGTTGAAATAGGTGTGTTTGTCCGGGGCAACAATAAACTGTACTGTTGGGGGTACTCGAGGACCGGAGTTGGGAACCATTGGCCTACAGTATGATGGCATTAGCCTTATGTGCATTTGCTATGCACCCCTTGACAATGTGCATCTGAAGCAGAGAATAGCTTAACTCACACATTGTTTACACATTGTTCAACTATATGTTCTCAATTTTAAAACGATACCAGTAGACAATGTATGAGGCTAATCATTATACTAGATTTTGTACATGCCTTGTGCTGAAATGTCTGGAAGCAGGAGATGATGGGATCCTTCGCTTAAAACATACACACAACTACAACCACCAAGTTCAATGCCATATACAATACTTTTCTCCCAGAAGGTCTGAGTGGCACTTGGAGGTGCTACTGTGATAATGAAGATGGTTTGCCTAAGACTACCACAACAATTACATTGTCTATGCTAAATGTGTTTAAATTGTAAAAGAAAGAAAATCTTGTGCTATACGAAATAATTTTTATTCAATGGGGCTAGGCAAAGCAGAGATGACAATACTTTTAATTTCACCCATACAACAATATAGCCTATTATTAAAGTACAGTATGTTTACAATATCATAAACAATAGTCTTTAACATCTTCCAAATTACATTTGATATATTCATACTGTTTAAGGGGGCACTTTTGTCATGACGAGAAGGTGAAGGTGCTCTCTACTCAAATGGCACAACACAATCGTTCAGATTGTCCAAACCACAGCATATGACCACCATCTTGTATAACTGAGGGGCGTCTCCTTTCATATCTGGAAAAGGACAAAGTAGTAGAAATAGAAACTGATGCTGCTGCAGCATTGCTCATCTTCACAGTGGGAATCCAGTCAACATGGGTGTCTTGATAGAGGTCAGCTGGTGAACCTACAGTAGTACATAAACAAATGAAAAGCACACCTGATGTTAGAACAGCACTTTTTTACAGTAGGTCACCTATACCATCAGGGCTCTTAATTGTTTGGTTGTGTTTAATTCTTTCAGGTGTTTTAGTGTCATATGAAGATTAAATCTATTGTTGGGCTGGAACAACCAATAGTCAACACAGCAGGTTGTCCTATCCCATTGAGGCCTTTGTCCTATGCTGTAATGTCCATACATTTTCCCTCCTCTTATGAATAAAGTTCTCAACTAATTATCATTGGGTTATATTATCATTGGGTTATATAGCCTGGAGGACAATAATGTCCTCCAGGCTATATGGACATCATGTTGTACAATTTGCGTCTCCCCTTTTCATGGTCATGGCTAGAAGGGATCCAGTTTTTGTCAAATTAACGTTATATTCTAGATTACATGGTTGCATTCAAGACAAGGTCGTTTTTATTGATCTGTTGTCAGTGTCAGTAGAGTAGGCCATTGTATTAAAAAAGATTCAGCTAATGTCTCCAGTCATATGAAGTGTAGTAGAATTGCATGAAATGTTTATCAAAGGCCACATTTTTCCTGTGCAAAGGAAATTAACTTCTCTGTTATAGCCTATAAGCCTATGCCACTGCGCGCTTATTAATAACTTAAATTATCACTATCCAATCCACTCATCACATTAGGAATAGTAGGCTTAGATTAGTCTGCAAATGTGATGATAGAGGCATGCAATCATTTGTTATAAAGGTGCCTTTTTATGGTGAAAAAATGGCTCCCCCAAAACTTGAAATTCACTGGACACACGCTAATAGCTAGACTACAAGCTATCTAGCTAGCTAATTTTGGATAACTTAGTGTTGTTGTTAACATCTGGTTCGCATAACAGCTAAACTAATCTCGAAATCGATCAGACTTGACTTACCAGTGATGAAATGATCATAGAATACCCTGTACAGACAGCTGTCTGGGTTCAGGTCTTGACAGGCAAAAAGGTTTCTTCGCTTTTCTGACAGTTCTTGAGTCTTATCTCATTGGTGTCACCAATGGTGTTTCATGATTGCGGGGAATCTGTAAACATATTTTTTCCCTAATGTCTTTCCTGCCTTGTTAGAGCAGCCAAATAATCCACAGAAAATGACCGTGGTGATGAATCAACTAGTTTTAGGCACAGTTATCATGCAATTTGGGGTAGCAACTCGGCTGTTGTTGTCGGAAGATATGTTACAAATTGAAATTTGTTGTGGCTAACGTTAGCTAGATGGATAGGTAGCTAATGCTAACGTTAGCTAGGTGGTTAACGTTAGCTAGGCTAGGGGTTAAGGTTAGGGTTAAAGTTAGAGTTAGGAGTTAGGTTAAAGAGTTAAGGTTAGGGGAAGGGTTGGGCTAATATGTTAAATAGTTGCAAAGTAGCAAACAAAGTAGTAAGTAGTTGCCAATTCGCTTATTAGCTAGCGTGATGAGATTCGAATACGCAACCTGTGGGTTGCTAGACTTCCTTTCGTTTTTTTCATTAAGTAACCTTCTCTCTTATGTAACCATACCAAACGTAACATATCATACTAATTTGAGCATTCTTGATTTTCGTTTACTATGTTACATTTCGTCTATGACACCAGGCTGACCTGACAGTTTTCAGCTGTGAAATGAGAGGTCTGTGGGAATGGGAGACTGCAGCTACATGGGGATGAAGTGATATTAGTGCCAACAGAAATTGAATCTGAATGTAATCATTTTGAATTTTTATTAAGAAATTGAATTTACTTGGGCCCTATTATGAACCAAAGCTGTAAATGTTTGACTGAATCAAGGGGTGTGTCATCAAAAATAATTTCCTCAGATATGATTAATGGATGATTCTTTACCATAGGGATGATTAAAATTCAAATATATTCCAAATTTGCCAATTCATTGAAATATGAATCATACAGTCCGGTTGGTCTAATAAAACATTTAAATAAATACTCCATCTCTATACTGTGACTAATAGGTTGCCAATTTAATTTGAGTGTATTTAGACTATTCCAATATGTAGAGAGGGGTTTTCAACCTGTCACAATGTATCACTCCACAACTTCTCCAGTCTTCTTGGCACTGGAATCAATGTGCTGCTGTAGGTAATATGATCTTCAGACATCTTCCTAAAACAGTGAACCATTGCTGACTGAATGGATGATCAACTTTAAGAGAAAATAAGTCTGTGTAATTTAAGATCATCCTGGTGTATAACTATTTTTCAATAGAACATACCTAAAAGGGAGATTGTATCTTATGACAGTTGGCAGAGAAACAAACACATTTTTCCTTTGCTTGTCAATTTCCTCAACTGAAAAAATAAATATGTTAGACACATTCCAAAACATAAAGCACTGCTTGATATATCAATTATATATCATTGAGAAGGTACAAGTGTGTGTTATTTATGTTGAACACAACATTACACTGTGTCTCTTCCACCCCACCCTCCCAGACACACCTGTTACATTTTCATAACCCAGCTTCTGTTTTCCAAAGCCACCCGTCTATTTTTCTGTCCTCTTGTTGATAGAACCCTATCGATAAGACTACATATTTTCTAAAAACTGCTACCTAGAGTTTGACCAATAAAACATGTTTGTACTTCAAACAGCTTGGGGGCCTAAGGTGGTTCTACTGTGTTGGGGGAAACAGATTGTCATTTTATCTAACACTTTATTTGGATAGTCCATCGGTAGACTATCTACAGACTATCAGTAACATTTCAACTAACTAGCTACTAACCCTAACCCTTACCCTAACCCTAGCCCTAACCCTAACCCTTATTCTAAACCTAACCGTAACCGTAACCTTAGCAAGCAGTTCCTTATTAACAGATAGTTTGGGATGAATTAAGGTCACAGTTTATTTGGATAGTCCATCTGTAGATGCTCCACAGATGGTCATACTATCAACAATGTCTCATCTGAATCAGTGTCATTACTCACAACGAGTGCACTTGTTAATCTTATCACCTGTTTGTGTTGTGCTAAAGGTTTATTGTTTTTACCCAATAGGCACGTGCATAGGACTGTGCATGTTTCCCATTGCCACACAAACCCACGTAGACGTGTAATGTATATATGTTGTACACATGGCATGTTTGAAGATTATTTTATAGGTAGAAATCCAGATGAAAATACTATTCATGTTGAAGACATAGATTTCATGCAAACATTGTTCATGTTGTGCTGCATTTTCATCAAATTTCTATTTGCAACATAATGCTTTGTCAACACCTTAATGAAACACTAACCATCTCAAACAAAACCTGCCCAGACAATTCAATATTTGACACACACACACACACACACACACACACACACACACACACACACACACACACACACACACACACACACACACACACACACACACACACACACACACACACACACACACACACACACACACACACACACACACACACACACACACACACACACACACACACACAACCCTTAGCATTGTATTATGTAACAAAACATATATTAGTACACATGGGAGGACTTGGGAGGGCTTTGTCTTTCCAGTATGTAAACATAGGTTAGTTGACAAGGCCACTCAGGGATGTTGTGGTTGCCTTGGTTACCTCCCATCTCTATTTAACAGTCAAGAGACATAACACTAGCAGAGCTTAGAGGGGGAATCTGGGATTCAAACAAGGTTATACAATTATAAGTTAATTCTTCAAGAATCAATGGCTATACTGTATATATATAAAAGTCCAAAAATGAATGTACCAATCCCAGATCGCCCCTTTAAACCATATCCCAAGGAGGAATAAGCTTTTGTAAAATCATAAATCATAGCATTTAATGTCCTTGTCAAGTATGGCTATCACAAGTTTGTTTGTTTCTTATGATGCCTCACTGAGCCTGAAACATATTATATCATCTTTGTTATTAGAATCTAAATTAGGACATAAAGAAAGTGTATTTTACTTGTCTTCTTTCTTTGCTCTGTTTGGGTCTAAATGTGACACCGGAGTGGGAAAATGAGGACATGAACACATAAACAACTGTTTTGCAGGTGTCTTGTCATGCAATGTTATTTAGCCAGTGAAACAGGGCTCAGTGTACTGCTAAGGATTTTGTATTGAAGAAGTTGTTAGAAACCGCCTACTTGTTTACCAATGGCAGTCAATGTAGGCAACAGAAATGATAAGTCCTCATAAATCCTCATTGTCTGATTTTATTAGTAATTGAATACATTCAATAAACAATGTTGATGCCGACCTTATCAAAGGCTTATCAAAGCAGGGTGTAATAGGTACGTATGTCATCCAAAATGTCTAGGTTCGTGCATCATATGTCAACAGTCGTCACTCCAACTGTACACAGTAACTCCTTTGTGTTAAGTGAGCAAGACCTTTTAGAGTAAAAAATGTATGCTGACTTCAACAATACGGAGGATTGTGCAAGCACGTGCCTCCACTAATCCCTCAGACAGTACTTCTTTAAGACCACTGAGTAATAAACCCACAGGCAATATACAGGCACCGTGTAGGAAGGACAAATGATTGCTTCACCAGACAGGACGGTTGTTCAATAAACTTTTTAATCCTACCAATAGTTGAATACTCAACTTCCTTGGCATCTGTTGACTTCAATGGAATGCATTGTACCTCTGTGAATTTCGGTTCCGCCTCTAAGGAAATTAAATTATACTGAACAAAAATATAAATGCAACATGCAACAATTTCAAAGATTTTCCTGAGTTATAGTTCATATAAGGAAATCAGTCAATTGAAATCAATTCATTAGGCCCTAATCTATGGATTTCACTTGACTGGAAATACAGATACACTACATTACCAAAAGTATGTGGACACCTGCTCGTCAAACAGCTCATTCCAAAATCATGGGCATTAATACGGAGTTGGTCCTCCCTTTGCTGCTATAACACCCTCCACTCTTCTGGGAAGGCTTTCCGCTAGATGTTGGAACATTGCTGTTGGGACTTGCTTCCATTCAGCCACAAGAGCATTAGTGACGTCGGGCACTGATGTGCGGCGAAAAAGCCTGGCTCGCAGTCGCCGTTCCAATTCATCCCGAAGGTGTTCGATGGGGTTGAGGTCAGGGCTCTGTGCAGGCCAGTCAAGTCCTTTCACACCGATCTCAACAAACAATTTCTGTATGGACCTCGCTTTGTGCACGAGGGCATTGTCATGCTGAAACAGGAAAGAGCCTTCCCCAAACTGTTGCCACAAAGTTGGAAGCACAGAATCGTCTGGAATGTCAGTGTATGCTGTAGCGTTAAGAATTCCCTTCACTGGAACTAAGGGGCCTAGACCGAACAATGAAAAACAGCCCCAGACCATTATTCCTCCTCCACCAAACTTTACAGTTGGGACTTTGCATTCGGGTAGGTAGCGTTCTCCTTGCATCTGCAAACCCAAATTCGTCCGTCGGACTGCCAGATGGTGAAGAGTGATTCATCACTCAAGAGAACGCGTTTTCACTGCTCCAGAGTCCAATGGCGGCAAGTTTACACCACTCCAGCCGACGCTTGGCAGTGCAAATGGTGATCTTAGGCTTGTGTGCAGCTGCTCGCCCATGGAAACCCATTTCATAATGCTCTCGACGAACAGTTATTGTGCTGACGTTGCTTCCAGAGGCAGTTTGGAACTAAGTAGTGAGTGTGCATGGCTTGGTGCTCGATTTTATACACCTGTCAGCAACAGGTGTGGCTGAAATAGCCAAATCCACTAATGTGAAGGGGTGTCCACATACTTTTGTATATATAGGGTATGCATCTGTTGGTCACAGATACAGTACCTTTAAAAAAAAGGTAGGGGTGTGGTTCAGAAAAACAGTCAGTATCTGGTGTGACCACCATTTGCCTCATGCAGCATGACACATCTCCTTCGCATAGAGTTGATCAGGCTGTTGATTGTGGCCTGTGAAATGTTGTCCCATTCCTCTTCAATGGCTGTACAAAGTTGCTGGATATTGGCGGGAACTGGAACACGCTGTCTTACATGTTGATCCAGAGCGTCTCAAACATGCTCAATCGGTGACATGTCTGGTGAGTATGCAGGCCATGGAAGAACTGGGACATTTTCAGCTTCCAGGAATTATGTACAGATCCTTACGACATGGGGCCATGCATTATCAGGCTGAAACATGAGGTGATGGTGGCGGATGAATGGCACGACAATGGGACTCAGGATCTCATCATGGTATCTCTGTGCATTCAAATTGGCATCGATAAAATGCAATTGTGTTCGTTGTCCGTACCATAAGCCCACTGCAACCATGGGGCACTCTGTTGACATCAGCAAACCGCTCTCCCACCTGATGCCATGCACATGGTCTGCGGTTGTGAGGCCGGTTGGATGTACAGCCAAATTCTCTAAAACAACGTTGGAGGCAGCTTATGTGGAGCTCTGGGGGACATTCCTGCAGTCAGCATGCCAATTGCATGCTCCCTCAAAACTTGAGAGATCTGTGGCATTATGTTTTGTGTCAAAACTGCACATTTTAGAGTGGACTTGTATTGTCCCCAGCACAAGGTGCACCTGTGTAATGGTCATGCTGTTTAATCAGCTTCTTGATATGCCACACCTTTCAGGTGGATGGATTATCTTGGCAAAGGAGCAATGCTCACTAACAAGAATGTAAACAAATTTGTGCACAACATTTTAGAGAAGTAAGCTTTTTGTGCATATGGAATATTTCGGGGATATTTTATTTCAGCTCATGAAACATGGGACCAAAACTTTACATGTTGCGTTGATATTTTTGTTCAGTCTATGTTCGTTAGTTTGTCTGTGCATATATTAGAATGAACTATGGCTCAGTATGCGATGACCTTTGACCCTTTGAAAGTGTCAACCCAGGAAGGTGTAACCCGATCGACCGGTCCGTAGATTATCTCCCTTGGTGTAGCCTACATAATAAGGCCTTTTATGTAATGTAGAAGTCAGATCCATGCACAAGCTAGCAACCACTTCCTTGTGCATGAGTGCGCCCATCGTTCTGTCTTTAGACACCATGTTTAGGCATTTGTTCAATCATCCATGCCCCAGTGTGGAAACATGTATCAGTGTTCTGAGTAGCAGTCTTTTTTGTTAGGGCATGTTTGAGATCAAGCAGACATGAAAATGTATTCTGTACCAGAGTAGTGACTAGCAGTAATATATAAGCTACACTGGGGGAAAAAGCAGGGTTTGAAAATAGAACCAGAACATAATTTTATGCAAAGCAACACCAGCCTCTCGTGGCGCCAGCACACTTACGCCCAGGTTTCACTGAAATGAATAGGAGCGTCTCACGCTCTGCAAAGGTTATTTGTCTAGTGTAGCAGGCCAGTAGCACTTTACTTGAAGCGGGTATACACAAGTTCCTTTTGGGAAGCAGCCATGACACTTTCATGAGTGTTGCATTATAATTCCTAACAACCTTCAAGTAAAGTGTTTCCTGAATACCATTATGACGACAACATTTGTGGCATTTCAAGTGAGGAAATGTCTACACTACAGGAAACGGTAGAGAATCCATTAGTTATGGAGCAAAAGTTAATTGCCCTCTTGATTCTTTGTCTGTACTGCATTCTTCAACAACTAAATACCATCAATTAAAAACTTTGGGCTGCTTGTCAGCATAGACTGTGCTAAACCACTGTCTACCCCATCTTCTTCTTGGTTAACCAGACCAAATGTTATGCTGTTTTATATTTCTGAATTATACATTTTGCACTCAAACAGGACAAAATAAACATACATCTTGCTAGGTTTGTTGACATGCTGACTGCACACTGCTGATCTTGATTTAATGTAGTCTTTCCAAACATTGCATTTAGCCACTGTAAGAATAGTTATTCATAAGACTACAGTGTGTGAAAAGTGTGAAAACAGATTTGAAAACTGAACTCTATGTCTTTGCAGTCATACTTATAAGACAACGAGGAAGTCATAGGTCAATACATGCAACATCAATGACTACTGTGACATGACAAAAATATTATATCATAATGCTAATGCTCCTGACAACCTTATCTGAAGGCACCCTTTAGCTATAGCGTTCCCATGAAATCATTGTGTTCCATAACCAAACTGCCGTAACAAGGGAATGTATTGTTCTTTGTTCTCTATCCATTCCACCATCCCACTGCACGCCCTCAGTATTCCAGCTATGCAAGGGAATCCTCATTAAGTGGCAATAAACTGAAATGTCATGAGAAGGGGTGATGTAGCGTGACATACCCTACCTTGGCATGTTAGTTGAGTCATCATGGACCACTTGTTGGCTGTGACTGCTGGTTTCTGTTTGCTTAACCTCTCAATGGCCAACGCATAGTCACACCACAACATGATACTGTAGTAGGTGTTTGAACAAATGGCAATTACTGGCTTCACAACCAAAGACTAAAGCTCAGGGGTGGAAGCATTAGTCAGGGGTTGACGATTGTCTGTTGGGGAAGACGTGAAGTGACTATCGTTGTCAAAACATATCTTATTTATAGTTTTGACCCTGTTGTGCACTTCTAACTTGTGTGATAGTTAATTCCAAAATCAAACTTAGTATGACTTTTCTGGACTCCTCTCAACATTTGAAGTCTGAAAACGCCTGACAGAACGTTAACCTTGCTACAGTTGGCTAATGAAATCTGACCTTGCTCAGCTAAGCGTGACCTGGTCGCCGCATCTGATCTCACATCTAAGGAACTAGCCCAGACAAGCCTATCATCTAGTCAGCCAGCTCATGTTTCTTGAGTCTGGAGCGGTTAGGTAACTAACCCACAACTCCACAGGCAATTAAAGCAGCAGGTGCTTGGAATAGCTCAGCTGTCTATAGCATGTGTCAGGTTCTTGAGTTTTGGCACTGAGCTAACAGCTGTAGGCCACAATGCTAGCTAGCAATGCAGTGAGGAAAGTTCCTAATCATGCAGCACTCCATGCAGTAAATTCACACGTTTACACTATTGTCGCTTTGACATCTATTGTAAAGCCAATGTGATTTATTGCACATGTTTATGTGGCGGTAAGATGTTCCTCGGAATCTCGTATTTCCCAGTTGTGAAGTTGTGAATATGACATGATTGTGTTCAAGTGGTTTTGAAGTCAGAACAATTCTCCAATCAATTACATATTCTCTAACTAGATTAGCTATATTAAAGTTATCAAGTCTGTGAATGTTGACAATTGGTCAAACTAGTGACATACTGTATATCCACATTGTTAACGTTTGACATTGTTAAAAATGGCTTTGTTTTATCTTTAGGTTGAAAATGTGAAAAGTCAGTGATAAAATGACAAGTTGTTACTTCCCAGTCAGGACTTCATATTACAGAATTTCTGACAGCATTTTAAGGCAGGATGTGTTATTTTTTGTGGTGCTATCTTTGTTTATGGTTCTAAGATTTATAAGATACAGAAGAACAAAATTGTCCATAAATTGAATTGGATTTCTAAAAAGGAAAGTTTTCCCACTTGGATGGGGCAATTGGTGAATGGAGTATTTGTTTAGGTTAGGCTTGGTTGTTTTGAAAAAAGGAAACAAGATGTCACTTGGTTTTGTAGGAGATGACATAGTTCTGGGTGTCTTTAAGGGGTGGGTTGGGTCGGTTCTCCCATGTAATTGTGAATCAGTAAACCCAGCCAGTGCCTTAGCTTAGTAATAGCATGAGTCATGACCGCAAACAAACACACACACCAACATCCACACACATCCTATATCTTTTTCTACAGTAACAAGTCCCACTTTTTGACTCTCCAACACAGTGAAGAGAAAAGCCCAGCTAGAGACCTCTTACAAAGGTTTCACCAGGGGCGCAACTTTGGTTTTAGAAGTGGGGGGGACATAACCTTTAATTTCCTGCATTTCTACACAATCAAATATAACCCGTTTGGGGTCATTTTTGGGTCACTTATTGTACATAAGAATAGAATATGTTTCTAAACACTTCTACATGCATGTGGATGCTGCCATGATTTTGGATCCTGAATGAATCGTGAATAATGATGAGTGAGAAAGTTATAGACCCACACATATACCCACCCCCAAAATGCTAACCTCACCTGTTATTGTAATGGTGCGAGGTTAGCATGATATTTGTCTTTCTAACTTTCTCACTCATCATTATTCACGATTCATTCAGAATTATCCGTAATCATGGTAGTGTTTAGAAACATATTCTATTCTTATTTACAATAAAAGTGACTCCAAAATGACACAATACATGATTTAACATTAATTTCTACACAACCAAAACAAACAGCAAATGTATCCAACAAATTTGTAGAGTCACAACCTTGATGTAGTCATTGCGTGCTATGAATGTGGGACCAAATACTTAACTTTTTACTACTGTCCCAATACTTTTGCTCCCCTAAAATGGGGGAATATGTACAAAAAGTGCTCTAACTTCTAAATGGTTCACCCAATATGGATGAAAATACCCTCAAATTAAATCTGACAGTCTGAACTTTAAGTTCATAATCATTGTTTGATTTCAAATGCAACGTTTTGGAGTATAGAACCAAAAGAAGAAACAATGCTTCACTGACCCAATAATTACAGAGGCCCTGTAATTCATATCATAGGCCTAATAGTACTGTAGAGATCTTTTTAGTTGCACACAATATACAGTTGAAGTCGGAAGTTTACATACACTTAGGTTGGAGCCATTAAAACTTGTTTTTCAACCACTCCACAAATTTCTTGTTAACAAACTATAGTTTTGGCAAGTCGGTTAGGACATCTGCTTTGTGCATGACACAAGTAATTTTTCCAACAATTGTTTACAGTCAGATTATTTCACTTATAATTCACTGTATCACAATTCCAGTATGTCAGAAGTTTCCTAAATTGACTGTGCCTTTAAACAGCTTGGAAAATTCCAGAAAATGATGTCATGGCTTTAGAAGCTTCTGATAGGCTAATTGATATCATTTGAGTCAATTGGAGGTGTACCTGTGGATGTATTTCAAGGCCTACGTTCAAACTCAGTGCCTCTTTGCTTGACATCATGGGAAAATCAAAATAAATCAGCCAAAAAATTGTAGACCTCCACAAGTCTGGTTCATCCTTGGGAGCAATTTCCAAATGCCTGAAGGTACCACGTTCAGCTTTACAAACAATAGTACGCAAATATAAACACCATGGGACCACGCAGCCGTCATACCGCTCAGGAAGGAGACACGTTCTGTCTCCTAGAGATTAACGTACTTTGGTGCGAAAAGTGCAAATCAATCCCAGAACAACAGCAAAGGACCTTGTGAAGATGCTGGAGGAAACAGGTACAAAAGTATCTATATCAACAGTAAAACGAGTCCTATATCGACATAACCTGAAAGGCCGCTCAGCAAGGAAGAAGCCGCTGCTCCAAAACCGCCATAAAAAAGCCAGACTACGGTTTGCAACTGCACATGGGGACAAAGATTGTACTTTTTGGAGAAATGTACTCTGGTCTGATGAAACAAAAATAGAACTGTTTGGCCATAATGACCATCGTTATGTTTGGAGGAAAAAGGGAGATGCTTACAAGCCGAAGAACACATCCTAACCGTGAACCACGGGGGTGGCAGCATCATGGGGTGCTTTGTTGTAGGAGGGACTGGTGCACTTCACAAAATAGATGGCATCATGAGGAAGGACAATTATGTGGATATATTGAAGCAACTACTCAAGACATCAGTCAGGAAGTTAAAGCTTGGTCGCAAATGGGTCTTCCAAATGGACAATGACCCCAAGCATACTTCCAAAGTTGTGGCAAAATGGCTTAAGGACAACAAAGTCAAGGTATTGGAGTGGCCATCAATCCTATAGAAAATTTATGGGCAGAACTGAAAAAGCATGTGCGAGCAAGGAGGCCTACAAACCTGATTCAGTTACACCAGCTCTGTCAGGAGGAATGGGCCAAAATTCACCCAACTTATTGTGGGAAGCTTGTGGAAGACTACCCGAAACGTTTGACCCAAGTTAAACCATTGAAAGGCAATGCTACCAAATACTTATTGAGTGTATGTAAACTTCTGACCCACTGGGAATGTGATGAAAGAAATAAAAGCTGAAATTAATCATTCTCTCTACTATTATTCTGACATTTCACATTCTAAAAATAAAGTGGCGATCCTAACTGACCTAAGACAGGGAATTTTTACTAGGATTAATTGTCAGGAATTGTGAAAACTGAGTTTAAATGTATTTGGCTAAGGTGTATGTAAACTTCCGACTTCAACTGTAGCTTGATCGCCCCGCCCTGCCCCAAGGGGTCCACCGCACTGCAGCGCCCCAACCCAACACACCCCACTCCTCTTTAGGATCTTAGTGAAACATTCATTATTGGTTTCAGGTGTGTTAGGCCAAGGCCAGAGTGACAACCAACAGTACAGCAGACTCCTTGGGCCAGGACTGAGCAGCCCAGCAGTTAGAGATTGCCTAAATAGGTATATCCCCTGACGTTGGGCATGTTTTCAATACAGACTCCTTTTGTCATACAGTATTCCATATAAGGCATCCAGACTTTATGAAAGTTGCACAGTATACCTTTAATCTTGTAATAAATCAAATTTAGTGATACATAACTTGACATTTCTGACATCCATTTTGACATGGGAGGATAACCAACCTTCCAATTAATGGCAATTCATTTCTTAGCCACTATAAATGCTAGTGTTTTACACCATCAGCAGATGAATTACATTTCTGAGTGCATGATATTCAGTTTCACTGGCATATAGTACGTTCTATGGATGGTCTTAAACTGCAGTAGTTTATGTCTGGGATATGAACATGACAGGGCATTCAAACATATCTGTATAAATTCATCCTCATCAATAGTGTCTCCCATGTCTTCCTCACATTTTTGTTTGACATGTTTTGTGTCATCGGGGAAAGCCTCTATCAACCCTTGATACCATTTGGAAATCAACTTTAGAGGTTTGTCAGACTGCCTTAATAAAGTACAGTAGTTTCAATCTTTGAAGTTTCTGGCTTGTCCAGTGTTTGCTGCACAGAGAGAATAAAGTTCACCTCAGCGCCGTCACAGACTGGTCTTCCCTGGTTGCCTGGCCCTGCTGAGATCCCTGTCACCATCTGATCCTGCTCAGATGAGGCATGACAAAGAATTACCTTGGTGTACATTTATACATTATATTATCCAAGAATAGAATCAATGGTTCAATAATTGAAATGAACATTATTCCCAGATCCCACACTGTAGCCCACCCATCAACTCAAGACGGAAATGTGTATCCATTTACTGGTTGTTATAATATATTGCAAAATTCCCCTGAGCTCCATAGACTGGTCTTCCCTGGCTGTCTGACCCTGCTGGGATACCTGTCACCGTCTGATAATGCTAAGACATGATGAGCATAGTGTTGTGTACTGACTGTGCACCATGAAAGTGAGGCCTGTAGAGCTGTTAATACCTTGTCGTTGTGAAAAGTAGGGAATTAGCTAGGGAAACTGACACCTCAATAACATTGCATTGCTACACTGACTCTAAAAAAAACTCACATTGCGCTTTCAAAAAACGTCAGAATATTGGTCTTCAATCTCTTGGCCGCTGGTTTCAACGTTTGATTCAGGTCTAGTGTGATTGAGGCAAAAATAATAGCTGAAGTAAGTCAGCTAGCTAGGTAGCTAGGTCACTAACGTTAGCCAACTTCTGCTAGCTCTAATGGTACACCCAGACAACAGTAGCCTCTCTTCGCACGCTCTGTGCCGGTGTCCGCGTTGTCCTAAATCCAGCCTGTCATATCACCAAATAGCCTACCCGACCGCTCGAAGGCATTCGCATGGTCCTAAAGCACACAGATGCCTCTTTTTGAATCACAGTGCAATTATAAAACTTGGGGGAACAAAAATGCAATTTCAGAATGTGGGGGTCATGTCCCCCCCATCCCCAGTGAAAGTTGCTCCCCTGGGTTTCAGCCTTTCAACCGGTCCGCTTGACTTCCCATGGTAATGGAACACTTCTGTGTTTTCTTTAAACCACTGTAGCTTAAGAAAAGGTTTTCATGTGTAGAAGGACTTCACACAGACCACATGCTTTGCTGTGAAACAGCTGCCTGTATGGAGACAGCAGACATCCTACAGTAAATCTAAACAGAGACCCCTTTCTCTACTCTCCCTCTGAAAAAGCTTAATAGAACAACCTGGGTTTGTTCATTAGGGCACTCACCCAAAAATCTTTACATTTTCCAACAGAAAAGGAACATTTATGTTTCTCATTGGATAGGTCCAGGTAGTCAATTTTCTTCCATTTGGTGCCTAACGAAGAAAGATGAAGTAATTATTATGTATGACATTAGTATCAGATTTTATATACTGTACATTTCTACTTGGATGTGTGGGTTTGGAGCCATTCCCTTTAATCTTAGGTATAGCCTCTAGCTAATAATAGATCAGATGCATAAGCCACATTCACTCCTCACATCCTCATAAATCATGAATCCACATGATATATATTAGTCAGATGTGCAGGTCTTGTGTGACGCCGTGGGCCTCCAATAATAACCACCGCTTGGTGACGAGCCCAGCAAGGGCACCTAGGTTTCCAGCATATAAATATTATCAATAGAATTCCCATCAACTTTTACAAAACCAGTTAGCCACACTACTGAAAAGCCTATGGACTCTGTGACATTTCCCAAATAAAACACATGAAACCAATCAATAACTGGGGTTTGAAGGTCACTTTTATTAATTCAGCCTCTGAACAACTCAATACTGTGCTTGATGTACTTAACTAAGTACACATGTATTGTGATACAGATGTAGGATCTTAATTTGATCACTCTGTTGAAGGAGAACTTTCTTGCAATGCAGGAAATGTTAAACTGAATTTGAAGTTTAAAAAGGCTTCTGAAGTTTGTAATTTCCACTTTGAAATTTCAGACTTGATTTTCCCTTATGAAAAATGTGTCAACCCCTACAAAAATGTCCATTAATTAAATCCACATTTCCTGTTGCTGCAGTATTCTTTTCCTGCTGTAGCAAACTGGCTCAAATGAAGACCCTACATCTGTAAGAGTGTGACTGACGCAATGTTAAAAAGGGGATCCATTGTTGTGAAACTAGAACATGGGTTATCTAGCTAATGGTTTGAAATTAATTAAGAAGCTCCTATCCTGGAGGTGTACAAGTTTTTGTTCCAGCCCAACACTAACACACTTGATTCGACTAATTGTGGTCCATATTGAAAACCGTCAACAGTTGATTATGTGAAACAGCTGTGCTAGTGCTTGGCTGCAGTAGCTCTCCAGGTTGGAGACCACTGAGATAGACCACAGAAGCTGGTTTCCTTCACCTACTATCATATTATGATAAAGTATGGTCATTACAGAAAATGACCCCCCCAAAAAAAGAATTAATACTCGAATGGTAAAATACTGTGAAACAATACGTCACATCATCTGCATTAGCAGAACTACATTTCAGTGAGTGTCTCATACACGCCCTCTCCTTTCCCTGAGTGTGTGACCACGTACACACACTTAGATACTTGGTCTGCTTTAAGACCATTTCACTTCTGAAAAGGTGATTTGCGTCACAAACAAAACGTTATTCAGAGAGTTTAGACTTAAAAACGACAGTGACTTCACTATAGAAGAGGATGGACAGCAGTTTAAAGTAGCATAAGCTTTAAATAATGGCCCTTATTCTACCAATATTTTCAGATATTGCTTAAAAAGGGCTCTTAACCCTAAATACCATAACACAGTCCATGTCTGAGCATAGAAAACTAGAGTATAAAAGATCTTAGCCACAGTGTCCAGTGAATACTTCAGTCTACCTGCAGTAGCTTCTGGTAAATACAAATAATATGGATCACAATGTTTCTTGCTACACGAACAAAACAACCTTCGAGTTTAGGAATATATGGGTGTGTTCACATTTCAATACATGTACAGTATATTAGGGTGTGTATGTGTGTCTACCCCAGGGTATGATTCTTTGTCTATGTGTGTAGGGCGAGGTGTGTGTGTATCTAGGAGAGCACAGTGAGGGCGATTGTTCCCTTGGTCCTCTTCAGGATGCCCACGGCCTCCTCGTGGGTGACCCCCTCCAGACTCTGTCCGTTAACAGCCATAATCTGATCCCCCCGCTTCAGACGCCCGTCCTCTGACGCTGCCCCCTGGAGAACATACACACGCCAGGTTACCACACTTACAATTACAACTGTCGAAAATGTAAATTCTAACAGATTTCATCGATTTAAAATATTATACTGACTTGCTTTATTAAACATCATTTAGTGAAAAGAGGAGATTTCCCCTAACCTTTCCAAACACGGTTTTCACATAAATAGGCAGGTCTCCATGTGGGCTTCCAAAGCCACCAACAATGCTGAAGCCCAGGCCGTCTGGGCCTCTGTCCAGGGTAATGGCCTTATATTGAGGAGGTCTGTAGGATGTAGAGAAATGTTGTCATTAGTTATCTTCTGTTGATGTTTATCAGGCCTTGTACGGGTTTGACAGGAGCAACAGGTGTGTGTGTGTGTGTGTGTGTGTGTGTGTGTGTGTGTGTGTGTGTGTGTGTGTCGTGCGTGCGTGCGTGCGTGCGTACCCCAGGTCATCGTGGAAGATGCTAGTAGCAGTAAGGCTGGAGACTGAGAGTCCGGCAGCTGTCTGTTCCTGAGAGGGGCCGGTCACTGTGGTATCACCCCCTGCTACCACCTGTTGGGTTTTGTTGTTGCAAGACGCGTGATACATGAAAAGGTCATTTAGTTTTGTTTGTTCAGTTCATCAGCTCATTTACTTGCCTTTTAAAGGAATTTGTCTCGCATTTTGGAGCACTGCGATAAAGAACAATTTCATCATCAACATTTACAGACAACATGACATAGATGACAGCAGCCACATAAAACAGAAAGAGCTATATACTGTACCAAGCTACAGATAATACATGATAAATCAATTAAGGGTAGCTAAATGTCCACAATACGCACCCTTGGACACAAGACCATACTAATCTTTTAGCAACAACGTATATACAACACCTTTACTTCATCATTATATCTGTATTCAGTTATCACTGATGAAGTAAAGGTTTTCAGATATGCGTTGTATATGCGTTGTTGCTAAAAAGACCAGTATAATCTTACTGTAGTTGGGAGAATGACAATGAGAAGTCTTTCACTGACCTGCAGCTCGATGGTGCCGGTGGCGTTCTTCAGCAGGGTGACGGCCTGGCTGTGGCTCATACCCTCAGTAGCGGTCCCACAGATACTGACGATCCTGTCACCGATCTGGAGGGGTCACAGAGAGGTCACAAGGTTAGAGGTTACAGCATGTGTTAACCCCTTGGTCACAATGTTTGTAATACTGGTACATTTGGGATAGAGACAACAACTAATCCTAAATCAATCCCTAAATCGATCCCTAACCCCTACCTCCTAGGTCCTTGTGGGCATGAACTAACAAAGATGTATTTAAGGTATTGTATTGTAAACTAACAAAGATGTATTTAAGGCATTGTATTGTAAACTAACAAAGATGTATTTAAGGCATTGTATTGTAAACTAACAAAGATGTATTTAAGGCATTGTATTGTAAACTAACAAAGATGTATTTAAGGCATTGTATTGTAAACTAACAAAGATGTATTTAAGGCATTGTATTGTAAACTAACAAAGATGTATTTAAGGCATTGTATTGTAAACTAACAAAGATGTATTTAAGGCATTGTATTGTAAACTAACAAAGATGTATTTAAGGCATTGTATTGTAAACTAACAAAGATGTATTTAAGGCATTGTATTGTAAACTAACAAAGATGTATTTAAGGCATTGTATTGTAAACTAACAAAGATGTATTTAAGGCATTGTATTGTATGCCACTAGCTATTATTATTATTACTATGTGTTTTACTTTTCTATTATTTCTCTATTTTCTTTCTCTCTGCATCGTTGGGAAGAGCCCTTGAGTAAGCATTTCAGTGTTAGTCCACACCTAAAATTTGATTTGAAGGGGTTAGCGGAAGGGAGATAGTGGTTTGTGTTGATTGAGAATAGTGATCACGCATTACCGCTACTCAGCCGGCCTTCGGCCAGGGATCATAAAGCAATTGATTATAATAATACTGACTTAGTAATTATAAAATAAGAGAACTACTGATAAAGTTAATGTAGGCCATATCTAATGCAAGCAAACCATATCCAGTATTTCTAAACCACTGCTTTGTGTTTCGGCTGCTTTAGTTCACCCATTCTTCTTGTTCTTTTGAAGGGATACCAGCATAGATATTCTATTTAAGACATTTAAGACAGGCCCTCTATTCTGTTACATTTTATGGGCTCAGTGCAGTATAACTAGATTTATGGTCTCCTATGGATTACTGCTCTACTATTGTCTGCTGCCAGTCTGTCTGTGGGGGCTACAATGGTCCGTTTGTCTGTCCTTCTGCAGGAGGCCATAGGCCATCGCTTTCAGCTGTAAAGGCCCTCGACCCTAATAGTACCAACCTACGTGATGACTTGAAACTGACTACAGGCAGTATTTAGACTTGAGATAACACTTTCACGGAATTCACCCATTGACAACACTGAAAGATTGACAAGAAAGTCTATATTGCGGGCACAAATCTGAATAGCCCACTGTCCAAAATGAACCAGCCACAAATAAAGGAAGAATACACTTAGGTGTAAATATTCTAAAGTTGACTTAAACTTGAAGTTTGTGCTCGCGTTTGGTGTATTTGTATGAACATCCATCGACATGTTAAAGCTCCTTGCTGTTTGTTAATTTGTAGCTCAAAACGAATCTCTTTCTCTTGTTTGGGTGAACATTTAGTGAATAGACTCCATGTGATCAGCGGAGTCTGACTTTCCTTGAGGGTCCTTGAACTCAACAAACATAGCCCACATAACCCATATCCTCTTGATCAGGTCCCAACCCACCTTGAGTTTGTGTGTCTGGGCAGCAAGGCCGGTAGGGTTCATCATGGCGATGAAGATGGGCACATCACCCAGGGGACTGCCCACTCCACCCGCAATACTGATGCCCAATGAATCAGTGAGACCCTATGAGGAAAGACAACCAATTACAAAAGTACTTCAAAATCACTACAACCACTAACCAGTTGTAGTAAGTTACCTCACAAAGACAAATAAAATACATATTTAAATAGTGTAAAGTAGTTTAATTCTTAAAGGTCTAAGCCGTTGAAGGAGGGGTTCTAAGCTGACATATGGAATTGTTTTAAGATGGTCATACTATGGATAATTGAGCTATTTCTTTGAATTTTAGGACTATTTTAGGTATCACAAAAATATATACTACTACTATAGCCCATAGAAACGCACTGATTAACACATTCATAAATGGAAAAAAAGACAGTCAAAAAATGTATAATAAGAAACAAGGTTTTGAAGTGTTTGTCCTATATCTAGGAGATATAAAACCTTTGGGTAGGCACAAAACTACCTTCATACTTCCATTCATCTTTGCAAACCGGTGCCGGTTACCTTCAGACGAGTTCCGTGGCACTTGTGGGGGTCGTAGAGCAAAACGGAAAACACCATCACATTAGTTTGTAGCCCAAACGGTTCAGACGCTACAAACAGAAGTTGGCACATTGACGGTACCAACTTCAGACGAGTCCCCTGTTCGAGACGGTCTCCCCTTTCCATAGAGTGGTCACATTCGTTTGTAGGTCAAACCGTTCTAACGCTACAGACGTTTTCGTGAGAAGACCGATTTTCCGGATGTCTCATGGTCTGACAAACATCGCTCTAGCTCTGCCACCTTTCACCGCAGATGCGGAAGTGCGACATCGGCGAATACTGTGGATTGAGACAGATATCTCTAGCTTAAACTGACGGATTTTGATGGGGATTTTGTTATTATGTTCCTTAAATTGACGCACCGGTGCATCAATCTACTCTAGGGGGTTACCTCTCCACGAAAACCAGTACAATCGGTATGTTGCATCAATCTTAATACAAGGACAAGCAAAAAATTGTTTAGTTTTTCCAAATAATGATAAATATTATAAAAGAAAGCTGACCTTTGTGAATTCAACACTTCTGGTCTCCTGGTGGTCCAGTGCTTTGTAAAAGAGTAAAAAACAAGAGTAAGCAGCCAAAATGAATCAAGACAAATGACGGCTAGCTTTAGTTTTCCAAACAGCTACATGTTTATCAACTGAAAATGTCTTAGACTCCTGACTTGTATGTTGTACGCTGTCACAGTCCATCTGGAGGCTTCCAGAGGAGGCTGACAGAGAGTGAGGGGTCACCTTGCAGCTGCCTGTTTCACTCATCTACCCAAACACAAGGAAAGAGAAACGTGAAATGAATGACAAATTGCTTTCCTTTATCTGAACTCCATTTTGGGACTAAGGACTACCAATAGGCCATAGAGGAAGGAAGAGAACTGGGGAGTATTTAGTGAGCTGAAATATATTCATATAGAACTGTAATGAATAGAGCTTACAGGGTGTTCCTATTCTACATGGGTCCTATCTGTTAGATTCATTTCTATCTGAACATTCTGTAACATTGCCCTCCTGAACAGGCCCCAGGATATAATTAAGGTTCAGAAAACAAAATGGCAGCTTACCTGACTGTTCTGTGAGAACCTTCTCTCAGAGTGGAAGGGTCCGGCTTTAAATCTGCCAACCTCCATCACTATGGGTCCCACACCGCACTGCAAACACAAACATGTAAACATACAAACACATAAATAGCTTTTCATCTAAACAAACCATCCAAAGAACAGATGCTAGTGACGTATTCCACACCAACCAGTCGGAAAAGAGCCAATACAGCACTCAGTATACATTTAAGTTTTTAACAAATTCTAAATACATAAATTATCTATCCACATCAACAATTTTTAAGCTTAATTTGAGACAACTAAAACTTTGAACCCAGCCTGGTCCCAAATCTGTTAGTGCTGTATAGCCAAAGCCTGTGGTCATGTATCAAGACGGCACAAACAGATCTGGGACCCGGCTTTATTTGACCCAGATGGGGCTTCCCATGGTTCTTTCATAGGCTCACCTTCAGCAGCGCAGCCACTGACTCCTGGGTGGCGTTTCTGACGTCCTCCTTGTTGACGGAGAGGATCTGGTCTCCCTGCATCAGCCTCCCGTCACTCTCCACCACGCCCCCTTTCACTATGTCCGACACAAACACCCCTGTGTCGTTCCTGTTGGGGATAGAAACATCATATGAGTGAACCAGGGTTTATGTTTTGTTCGTGTGAGTGTTTGGTCTCTGTGCATGTGTCTGTCATTTGTGTGTGAGCATTTTGCAGTTAGGGTTTGATAGATTCAACACCAAATCAAATTATGCATTTTAAGTGTCATCTTTATTTGTGTAGTTCTAAAATGTTGTATTTAACTAATAGGCTCTCTCTGAGGACAATAAGGTATCTATAAATCTATTAGGTAAAAATGCAGATCAAATGCCCGCCTCCTGCTGTGGTTCGTTGAGGTCCATTTTGTTTTACCCAATAAGAGGCATGGCAGTTCAGGATCTATAGATATGTTAAGGAAAAGCAGGTTCCAAAGCAGGTAGGATTACCCAAATACACTGAAGGTAGACCTAGGTAAAAATCTAGGGTATACAGTTGAAGTCGGAAGCCAAATATATTTAAACTCAGTTTTTCACAATTCCTGACATTTAATACTAGTAAAAATTCCCTGTCTTAGGTCAGTTAGGATCACCACTTTATTTTAAGAATGTAAAATGTCAGAATAATAGTAGAGAGAATGATTTATTTAAGCTTTTATTTATTTCATGACATTCCCAGTGGGTCAGAAGTTTACATACACTGTTGTTTAACTTGGGTCAAATGTTTCGGGTAGCCTTCCACAAGCTTCCCACAATAAATTGGGTGAATTTTGGCCCATTCCTCCTGACAGAGCTGGTGTAACTAAGTCAGGTTTGTAGGCCTCCTTGCTCGCACACACTTTTTCAGTTCTGCCCACAACTTTTCTATAGGATTGAGGTCAAGGCTTTGAGATGGCCACTCCAATACCTTGACTTTGTTGTCCTTAAGCCATTTTGCCACAACTTTGGAAGTAAGCTTGGGGTCATTGTCCATTTGGAAGACCCATTTGCAACCAAGCTTTAACTTCCTGACTGATGTCTTCAGATGTTGCTTCAATATATCCACATCATTTTCCTTCTTCATTATGCCATCTATTTTGTGAAGTGCACCAGTCCCTCCTGCAGCAAAGCACCCCCACAGCATGATGCTGCCATCCCCGTGCTTCACGGTTGGGATGGTGTTCGTCGGCTTGCAAGCCTTTCCCTTTTTCCTCCAAATAATAACGATGGTCATTATGGCCAAACAGTTCTATTTTCGTTTCATCAGACCAGAGGACATTTCTCCAAAAAGTACGATCTTTGTCCCAAGGCAGTTGCAAACCGTAGTCTGGCTTTTTTATGGCGGTTTTGGAGCAGTGGCTTCTTCCTTGCTGAGCGGCCTTTCAGGTTATGTCGATATAGGACTCGTTTTACTGTGGATATAGATACCTTTGTCCCTGTTTCCTCCAGCATCTTCACAAGGTCCTTTGCGGTTATTCTGGGATTGAGTTGCACTTTTCGCACCAAAGTACGTTCATCTCTAGGAGACAGAACGCGTCTCCTTCCTGAGCCGTATGACGGCTGCGTGGTCCCATGGTGTTTATACTTGCGTACTATTGTTTGTACAGATGAACGTGGTACCTTCAGGCATTTGGAAATTGCTCCCAAGGATGAACCAGACTTGTGGAGGTCTACCATTTTTTTTTCTGAGGTCTTGGCTGATTTCTTTTGATTTTCCCATGATGTCAAGCAAAGAGGCACTGAGTTTGAAGGTAGGCCTGAAATACATCCACAGGTACACCTCCAATTGACTCAAATGATGTCAATTAGCCTATCAGAAGCTTCTAAAGCGATGACATAATTTTCTGGAATTTTCCAAGCTGTTTAAAGGCACAGTCAACTTAGTGTATGTAAACTTCTGACCCACTGGAATTGTGATACAGTGAATTATAAGTGAAATAATTTGTCTGTAAACAATTGTTGGAAAAATTACTTGTGTCATGCACAAAGTAGATGTCCTGACCGACATGCCCAAACTATAGTTTGTTAACAAGACATTTGTGGAGTGGTTGAAAAACGAGTTTTAATGACTCCAACCTAAGTGTATGTAAACTTCCGACTTCAACTGTATCTTATCTATACATGTATCTACTAGGGCAAGGGCTGGGTATCTTTGGGATTTTTTCTTTTCCGATACCAGTTCCCGTTCAGACTCTTCAATTCGGTATCGGTTCGAGGTTTCCTTTTTCGTTTCCTATGTTGAATAAAGAACACATTTAAATCTTTAAAATGCCTAATCTTCCTCATTATATTCTCTTAATTTTCTTACTAGAACAAGTGTATATTAAAACAAGTGTGGGTCCCCCCCCGTCACCATTGATTTAACTAGTTTCTCAGCAAGTAAAGCAACTAGTCAATGACCAATGTTAATCACTGAGATAGGAAAGGTCAAACACCTTGACCCCCACTGCTCAATAACCTGTGGCCTACACACATACTCACACTCTTGCGCACGCACACACACACACACGCACACACGCACACACACACACACACACACACACACACACACACACACACACACACACACACACACACACACACACACACACTATCCCCATCACCACTGCAGGCCTGACTCCTCAACAGTCTAATTGGCTCAGGCAAACAGGAGAAGCATGTTTCACACACACACACACACACACACCGGTGGTTGCCTGAGGCTTCTCTGCTGGGGCCATTCCTGTGCTGTCTGTCTCCAGTGAGTTAGGGCTAGAGGTCACACACCTCTAACACCATGCGTTGAGAGACCCTCAAGGCGTGTGTCGTTATCTACTGGGATAACACACTGAGGATGGCTCAGCATGACCTTATGTGAGTCTGAATGAGTCAACACATTATTTAAACTATGTCCAATAATCTAATTGTGGTCTAAATAAAAAAAAACAAGATAAGTTGATTACTTGAATCAAGTGTATTAGTCCCGTGAATGGGACTAAGAACCATCGCTCTAGAGAGGCTAGTAGAGTCCTAGTTAAACTCTGATTGGTTGCTGCTTTCCCATTGGACATCCCCTCGGGGACATTCTCCCCCTGCTCCCACCCCAATGGACATGTATCATTGTTACAGTTACATAAATATGTATATATATTATTAGTATTATTTTTATTATTGTTTCATTCACTTCACTTTTTGACCTGCACTGTTGGAGCGCCGAGCTTAAGAATTTCACTGTGCCCTGCAATTACGTCTGCGACCCTGTATATGTGACGAATAAACTAATCTAATCATCCTAGCGAAAGAAAGCTTCTCTCCAACATCTTTACAGTGTACATTTGAGGACATCCCTGTTTACGGTGTACATTTGAGGACATCCACATTTACGGTGTATATTTTAGGACATCCCTGTTTACGATGTACATTTTAAGCCATCCCTTAAATGTTTTCAGTCAAACGTCCCTATAAGACTTATAGGTTCTAGTACCTTCTCCCCACGATGCTGAGGCCCAGGCCCTGGCCGGGCTTCTTGTTCAGCTCCACGGTGAAGGCATCCCACAGGTCTTCCTCCTTGTACTGGGCCTCATCCCTGTACACGCTCAGACGCACCAGCTGAGGAGTCTGCCGCAGCACGTTGATAGCTTCGTCGTGAGTGGCCACGCGCAGGTCAATGCCATTCACCTGCGGAGATGGGGAGGGAGAGAGATTAGAGGGGGAGAGAGAGCAGGTGGAGGGAGGAGGAAGAGAGATGAAAGAGGAAGAGAGAAAAAAACAGATGTGTCAATATAAAAATGTGGCAGCAAGGGTAGAATCGATAGCATGTTATATTGTCCCTATGAATAGAAACGCCATAGGCCCAAACACACTGACAAACATGAATATTGGTGTAGGATGCGAATAATGTAACATACACAGTCAACAGCTAGCATACATGTGTGAGGGTAGGCCTATACTTTACTATAATTATATTATACTTATATTTTGAAAACCTTTTCTGGTAATAACACCACAATGTACTTAGCTTAGAGCTGAGAACCGCAACCTTATTTTAAAGTGATGCTACAGAGGTTTTGTACAATTTCAGCCAGTAGTGTTGAAAGTAGCACACACAAGCCAAAACGGGTCCCCGAAAATTGTGCAATTTGTGTACAACGTCATCTATTCGTATTATATGTTACGTCCTGCAAATTATTATTTTTTTAAATCCTGCAATTTGTATGATATGTTACGAATTCCAATTCGTACAATATGTTCAGAATTTGTAAGTGCTTAAGATCCCGTTCAACCTCTTTAAGGGTCCATATCAAGGGGAAATAGCCCATTAGCGCTAACATAGCCATGTATGGTTTTTCTCATAGCAGACTGAAATGGGTCGCTAATGACATTGGTTCTGCTTGAGGCACAGAATGGGTGGCCACTCTCTCACCCTCCCCCTGACCCTATCATGAGCAGTGTGAATACTACAGCTTAGCTGGGGGCCCAAAGTGAATTACTGAGGCGGGGCAATTAAGTCATAAGGGTGTGTATGTGTTGGTGCGTGCATGTATTGAAAGGGGGTTAGTGAGGTGCTTCCAGCCCCATTGACTGAGCTGCCATGACTAACTGCCCCAGTCACACCCCTAGTCTGCCTCTATAACAAAGCAAAGGGCAAAAGGGTGGCTGGCAGAGAGTTAAGCTGACTATTAAGATGTCATTCTATATATCATGTCATCTATACATACACTCCCAGTCAAAAGTTTGGACACACCTACTCATTCAAGGATTTTTCTTTATTTTTACATTGTAGAATAATAGTGAAGACATCAAAACTATGAAATAAGACATATGGAATCATATAGTAACCAAAAAAGTGTTAAACAAATCAAAATATATTTTGTATTTGAGATTCTTCAAATAGCCACCCTTTGCCTTGATGACAGCTTTGCACACGCTTGGCATTCTCTCAACCAGCTTCATGAGGTAGTCACCTGGAATGCATTTCAATTAACAGGTGTGCCTAATTAAAAGTTAATTTGTGGAATGTGTTTCCTTCTTAAATGCATTTGAGCCAATAAGTTGTGTTGTGACAAGGTATACAGAGGATAGCCCTAATTGGTAAAAGACCAAGTCCATATTATGGCAAGAACAGCTCAAATAAGCAAAGAGAAACGACAGTCCATCACCATTACTAAGACATGAAGGTCAGTCAATCCGGAAAATTTCAAGTACTTTGAAAGTTTCTTCAAGTGCAGTCGCAAAAACCATCAAGCACTATCATGAAACTGGCTCTCATGAGGACCGCCACAGGAATGGAAGACCCAGAGTTACCTCTGCTGTAGAGGATAAGTTCATTAGAGTTACCAGCCTCAGAAATTGCAGCCCAAATAAATGCTTCACAGAGTTCAAGTAACAGAAACATCTCAACATCAACTGTTCAGAAGAGACTGTGTGAATCAGGCCTTCATGGTCAAATTGCTGCAAAGAAACCACTACTAAAGGACACCAATAAGAAGAAGAGACTTGCTTGAGCCAAGAAACACGAGCAATGGACATCAGACCGGTGGAAATTTGTCCTTTGGTCTTGAGTCCAAATTGGAGATTTTTGGTTCCAACCACCGTGTCTTTGTGAGAAGCGGTGTGGGTGAACGGATGATCTCTGCATGTGTATTTCCCACTGTAAAGCATGGAGGAGGAGGTGTTATGGTGTGGGGGTGCTTTGCTGGTGACACTGTCTATGATTTATTTAGAACTTAAGGCACACTTAACCAGCATGGCTACCACAGCATTCTGCAGCGATACGCCATCCCATCTGGTTTGGGCTTAGTGGGACTATCATTTGTTTTTCAACAGGACAATGACCCAACCGACCTCAACCCAATTGAGATGGTTTGGGATGAGTCGGACCGCAGAGTGAAGGAAAAGCAGCCAACAAGTGCTCAGCATACGTGGGAACTCCTTCAAGACTGTTGGAAAAGCATTCAAGGTGAAGCTGGTTGAGAGAATGCCAAGAGTGTGCAAAGCTGTCATCAAGGCAAAGGGTGGCTATTTGAAGAATCTCAAATATAAAATATATTTTGATTTGTTTAACACTTTCTTGGTTACTACCGGTACATGATTCCATATGTCCTATTTCATAGTTTTGATGACTTCTACAATGTACAAAATAGTAAAAATAAAGAAAAACCCTTGAATGAGTAGGTGTGTCCAAACTTTTGACTGGTACTGTATAATGACTATTTATACCATTCATTGTCTGTATTTATATCATTTTAGATGTAACATATGATTCAAGTGCAATTGAAAAAGTATTCTTCAGACTCTATGAACCAAATCCTATCTTAAGTGTCACTTATTGATATGAATGCAGTGTTATACTAGAGTGTGAAATATGTGCCCATGTCTCAAGTTAGGATTGGGTTCTCCTGTCTGATATTGTCCATTACATGGGATTGCTGAAGGTGTATCGGCACGACCACATATTCGCCAAGTCTCAGAGTAGGAGTGCTGATCTAGGATCAGTTTAGCCTTTTATATCATAAGGAATACGATTACAGGGGGGCGGGGGATCTGATCCTAAATTATGAATACGGGCCCTGTTATATTCCAATACCTCCAGGATCTGGTCCCCAGTCCAAAGTCTCCCATCCTTGGAGGCAGCTCCCTCCTCATAGACCTCGTGAATGATGATGGTCCCCTAGAGAAAGAGAAGAGAAAGAAAAGTGTGAGAAAGGGGAAAAACAAGTGATGAAATAGGAGAGGTGTGTGACACAGTAGGAGGGAACAGGGAAAAGAGAGAAGGAGAAATAGAGAGCGGGAAATGAAGAGAATAAAATGACAAGGTGAAGGAGTTCAGGAATACATGGGAGATTAGAGACAGAGTGGGACAGGTTGACACTAGCCGTAGTCTGTGTGTAGGTGTCTATGGGGGAGGGGTGTAGCTGGAGTCTGTGTGTGTAGGTGTCTATGGGGGAGGGGTGGGGGGGTGTAGCTGGAGTCTGTGTGTGTAGGTGTCTATGGCGGAGGGGTGGGGGGGGTGACGGTGTGGGAGAGAGGGGTCATTCTCGGGTCATGGGGCGCATTCCAGGATATTGCTTCCTGTGGCTGAGGACTGACTGAGCACACAGAATGGCGGGGAGAGAGGAGGAGCGGTGTGTGTGTGTGACAGACTGCATTATTTCCTATATTCCTTTGCCATTCCAGTGCCTCCACAGCTATTTCAGACCTGGGATACTACTACCAGCTCTAAAAGCACACATAACCAAAGACTTCTAAGTGGGTGGCATATCTTTTAAGTTTGTATCATTATGTAAGTAGTAGTGGGAATTGGTCTTCTTGTAATGTTAGTGGTTGAACTTCTACTTGTTTCTTATGTATTGTTATAAAATAATGAATTGGACAAAAACCCAGTGTAAATTCTCATCTAAAACTACAGATAAATCTATGTAAAACTATGTAAAACTAACCCAGATTCTTTGTCAGTAACTGTCAGTTTGCAATCTGTTAATTGGGATCCAACAACCGTTCTGTCATAGAATATTCAAAAATACACGTTTTGTTATTATTCTACAATACAAGGGGACACTTCAGAAACCCAGTCATCACAGAGCTGCTTTGATGAAAAGTTCCTGTGTGTGGCGTTTGCTCTTTGGCCTACCAATAGAGTGTCACAGCCCCCCACGATGCTGAGGCCCAGGCCCGTTTGGCCTTTGGAGATGTCTATGGTGGTCTCACAGCCGGGGATGATGGGACAGGTCATAGGGTCAGAGGAGGCCAGAGTGCCAGGGGTGGACGAGCGACTTGAGCCTGATGAGCGAGAGGGGGAAATTAAGATGAAGGATCGAATAAATGTTTTTATTCTAGCCTGGTCCCAGATCTGTGTGCTTTTATCCAATTCCTCTGATTATTATTGGCATGCCATTCAATATAAGGCAATTACAAAACATATTCAGAGGAGTTGGCTAAAGCACCTATTCATTTGATGCCAGGCTAAAATCAGACTAGAATTTATTCAGTCACCGTAAACTAGAGACTATACTATATTTGGATACTGTATCTGTTTCATTCTTCATTGTGTAAATCAGCAGAAACAGTAATGACTAACAATCACAGACGTGATTGGTATGTCAAGTGATTGGTATTGAAGTTGGGGGCACTTGTCCTATAAGTATATCACTCTGCTCTACATAACTGAGTGAATCATACTTCGTTCAGATTTTGAGTTATAACTAGCACCAATATTTAAGTTAATCTTGAGCTAAATTGTTTACGTTCAATAAACCCAAATGCTAATGATCAATGGCATGTCCTCCTGTCAACACGACAAGCGGTTTACTCACTCCTGATTGGCTCTGACTCAGTCTGTCCCAGGGTAGCCATGGAAATGCTAGGGATGCTGGGTAGGCTGGTGGCCTGATCAGTATAGTGGGGGGGGAGGGGCGATGACTCATCTGTGCAGATTGTCAACTTCACTGAGCCTTTGGCCTTCCGCAGTAGAGAATGGACCTGAAATGTAGGAGAAAAAAAAAAACACAATTGGATAGTCCCCAACAGATGGTCTAGCAGAGATTGCCAGTATTTCTGTTACATGTGTTTGAAATACATATTTGAATTACTTCTGAATATGTTGTAATCTGAATTAAACTGGGCTGAATACACTCCAATGCATTTTGTATTTTCAAAATACAAAATAATTTTCTATACCATTTATTTTATAGCGGTTTACATTTTGTGGCTACCCTTTCACCCTGCATTGGTATCGTACGTCTGATAGTGACTGCTAAATGAACTAAATATAAATATATACAGTGGGGGAAAAAAGTATTTAGTCAGCCACCATTTGTGCAAGTTCTTCCACTTAAAAAGATGAGAGAGGCCTGTAATTTTCATCATAGGTACACGTCAACTATGACAGACAAAATGAGAAAAAAAAAAGAATTTATTTGCAAATTATGGTGGAAAATAAGTATTTGGTCAATAACAAAAGTTTCTCAATACTTTGTTATATACCCTTTGTTGGCAATGACACAGGTCAAACGTTTTCTTTAAGTCTTCACAGGGTTTTCACACACTGTTGCTGGTATTTTGGCCCATTCCTCCATGCAGATCTCCTCTAGAGCAGTGATGTTTTGGGGCTGTCGCTGGGCAACACAGACTTTCAACTCCCTCCAAAGATTTTCTATGGGGTTGAGATCTGGAGACTGGCTAGGCCACTCCAGGACCTTGAAATGCTTCTTACGAAGCCACTCCGTTGCCCGGGCGGTGTGTTTGGGATCATTGTCATGCTGAAAGACCCAGACACGTTTCATCTTCAATGCCCTTGCTGATGGAAGGAGGTTTTCACTCAAAATCTCACGATACATGGCCCCATTCATTCTTTCCTTTACACGGATCAGTCGTCCTGGTCCCTTTGCAGAAAAACAGCCCCAAAGCATGATGTTTCCACCCCCGTGCTTCACAGTAGGTATGGTGTTCTTTGGATGCAACTCAGCATTCTTTGTCCTTCAAACACGACGAGTTGAGTTTTTACCAAAAAGTTCTATTTTGGTTTCATCTGACCATATGACATTCTCCCAATCCTCTTCTGGATCATCCAAATGCACTCTAGCAAACTTCAGACGGGCCTGGACATGTACTGTGTTACTGATGGTAGGCTTTGTTACTTTGGTCCCAGCTCTCTGCAGGTCATTCACTAGGTCCCCCGTGTGGTTCTGGGATTTTTGCTCACCGTTCTTGTGATCATTTTGACCCCACAGGGTGAGATCTTGCGTGGAGCCCCAGATCGAGGGAGATTATCAATGGTCTTGTATGTCTTCCATTTCCTAATAATTGCTCCCACAGATGATTTCTTCAAACCAAGCTGCTTACCTATTGCAGATTCAGTCTTCCCAGCCTTGTGCAGGTCTACAATTTTGTTTCTGGTGTCCTTTGACAGCTCTTTGGTCTTGGCCATAGTGGAGTTTGGAGTGTGACTGTTTGAGGTTGTGGACAGGTGTCTTTTATACTGATAACAAGTTCAAACAGGTGCCATTAATACAGGTAACGAGTGGAGGACAGAGGAGCCTCTTAAAGAAGAAGTTACAGGTCTGTGAGAGCCAGAAATCTTGCTTGTTTGTAGGTGACCAAATACTTATTTTCCACCATAATTTGCAAATAAATTCAATAAAAATCCTACAATGTGATTTTCTGGAAAAAAAAATCTCAATTTGTCTGTCATAGTTGACGTGTACCTATGATGAAAATTACAGGCCTCTCTCATCTTTTTAAGTGGGAGAACTTGCACAATTGGTGGCTGACTAAATACTTTTCCCCCCATTGTATGTAAAAAATTAACAATTGCAAAGCATGCTGGGTATTATTTTAATGAGCTCCGCCCCAAAACAATACCCAGTGTGCTTTGCAGTGAATTTTGGCATGTTCATTTTCACATTTAGGTCATTTAGCACACACGCTTATCCAGAGTGACTTGCTTAACTAAGGTAGTTAAACACAACATATCACAGTCAGAGCAAGTAACGCGTTTTTGTAACCGTTACTGAGAATGTTGTTGCTGTTCGGGCCGGCTACTTGCAAATTTATTTTTGTATTTTATTTTGATATATTGATCTTTATGGTATTTTCTATATGTATTTAGTAATTTTTGCCCATCCCTGTGGTCTATAAATGTTAAACTAACACTCAAACGATGTAAAATGTATGTATATGTAACAAAAAACCTGTAAAAACAAAGTAATAAAAAAAAATAAAGAAACACTCAACAAACGAATCAACTAACTATCCATTAACCCTGGCCGTAGGGTGTGTCTAAAATGGCTGCAGAGGCAGATCTTACCCTCTCCACAGTGTAGCCCACCACTGGTTCATCCTCCACAGCCAGGAGTTTATCTCCAGATTTGATGCTGCCGTCCTGCATAGAGTAACACAGGACTGGAATGTTTTTAATCTTAAAATATGTCCATCCAATTAGCATAACATGTAGGATGTCCAATATTATTTTCTGTACAGCATTGTTCTTTAAAACTGCTCCTGGACAGCTACAGGTTGTATATGCTTTTGTTCCAACCCAGCACTTTATTGATTGAACTAATCAAGGTCCTAGTAGTTTTATCAGGTGGGTTAGCGCTAGGATGGAACAAAAGCCAGCTCACCTTGTGCGTCCAAAGGACCAGGATTGAAGAACACTGCTATAGAGGACACCTGTTTGAATCAGGAGAGTAAGACAGAGTGACATACCTTTCCTGCTGGTCCTTTTTCAGTTATACTCTGAATCACCACCCCATTCTTGGAGTCATCCTCACTGAAATTGATGCCGAATCCACCCTCCTCCTAGAGTTCAAAAGAGATAATGTACTTGAATTTTCTTCAATACCTCCCTGTCAACCATAATTATAGACACAGTGAATCATGCATGATGACACATTAAACATGAAGAAAGCGAGCTATTGATAACCAGAAACATCACAATGCAAGAACGGTTTGTTTTGTAAATTGTGAGGCAGTTTGGAACATTATGGTTCTACATCAGGGGTGTCCAATCTGGACCGCAGGGGGTTTAAGTAAAACAATAAATAAAAATGGGGGGGCTGTGAACTAAATATACTTTAAAATGACTAATACCAAATCGAAATTGTGTAGAGATGATAATGGACCTACATTCATACACTTTCTTGACTGTGTCCAGCTTGCCAATAATCACTTAAATTAAACCTAGGCAGTCAAGGAGCATCGGATATTTTAAAAAACGATGGCAAGAGGACTATCTTTTGCTAATTTTGACGGCGAGGAAATATAACCCATTTTCAGTGCGGCCCACCGGACCTCGTTGAAGACCGAATGCGGCCCCCAGGGCAATATTCATTTTTCACCCCTGTCCTATATCAAGGACTATTGTAAAAAGAAAATCTGACAATAATAAAGAGTGACTGGAGCAGCAAACTAGTACCAGGGTGTTCATTAAGTTAGAAACAGGAGAAAAATTGTCAGAAACCGAAAGAAACAGGGAGGTACTATCTGAACATGACCAATAAGAAACACTCATTTTAGTTTTCGGTTTGCTAGGGTATGCCCTAATGAACACGACCCAGTTCTACTCAGCATCTTGACACGGCATGATCTTTTGTTCCTGGAGAGTGAGAGGAAGTAACAGGAAAGTATGTGTCTGGTATGTGCCCATACCAGATGTTGCCTTCATACCATGATCCACTAATAGACTATTATATAATAAACCATGTGGACAGACAGCTAGGCTGAGACTCCCATCCAGGTGTTTGGCTTGTCAGAAGACCCATTAAACTAGAATAGGTTCACATCCTCTTTACTCTCCCTGTCTATCCTGCTCTCTCTCAGTTTCTAGGATAGATTACTGTCCTCCCTCTCTCATTGTCCTCCCTCTCTCTTGTAGCAGCCAATTAGAATAGAGAATAGGCCCCTTTGCTCCCTCCCTCTCTCTCCCTGAAGAGGTCTGAGCCTATGTTAACGAATAGCAGAGCAGCATCGGAGAGTCTCAAGGTAACTCACCTTCGGCAGAATGACGTGCTGCACATATTTCAACATGTCGACATCGATCGCCGAGGGTGCAATGGAAGTACATGTTTCTAGCTGTGAGAAAATGATGAATATGAGAGTGAAAGTGTAGAAGACAGAGCCTTTGTCATTGAGCTGCTTCATACCTTCAGGCCGTTTTCAATCAGAAAAAGTATCTACACATACACAGGATGACAGGGAGACAGTGTGTGAATATGTGTCTGTTTGTTCCTGTGTGAGAAGTACATATCATGGGTGTATGCATGTGACATGGTTGTGTGTGTTTACCTCTGTCTGGGGCTCCAGGGTGTCTCCATGCTCCCTCACTGGTCCTACAGCCATCTGGTTGAGAGCATCTGTGTTCCTGTCCACCAGTCATAACTCAAGAGTAAATCACTAGTCACTGCTTCAGGACACATAGCTTTCTGTCTGTCTGAGACCCATAGCTCATGCGGGTGTCGCAAATGGCACCCTATTCCCTATACAGTGCACTACTTTGGTCAGAAATAGTGAACAATGTAGGGAATAGGGTGCCATTTGGGATGCATCCCGAGTCTGTGAACCACACAGTCTAATTGAGGCTGTCAGTTGAGTTAAGTAGCGTGTGTTCCTGCCTGCCTTATTTTGGCCTGACATAAGTAGTTTTCCATGATCATGTGACCTTACCAGGAATAACGCAGGAGACAATGGAAGGAGACATCTTGGAGTATTGTGATGCCTGTCTGCACTGATTTCAGTTTAGATCAGTCTAAACAGTCTTTTGTAACACCACAGCTCTCTCTACTGGGCTTTGTATGGTGATGTTATTAGGCTTAAAATAGTCCTCTGCTATTGAAGGGGCTCTGCTACAGAATCTATAAATGTTTGTCATTGTAAAGAATTGGGATGAGTGATTATACTGCTTTATGCAAGGCAGAAATTAGTTGAACTTGGTGGTTCAGTTGAAAATATACTTGGTGGGGGATGGAAATAAGGACTTGTGATATATTTCCTTGGTTCTTCAAATACACTACCTGATCAAAATGATCTTGACCTTCGACAGGGCGCTTTTGATGATGGAGGAGGCATTCTGGTGACTCCGCCCATACAGAATCTGCCCATTGATCTAATAGGGTGCAGAAATTAACAATATGGAATTTCTTACTACTGTCTAACGCACCACGTTAGTCAATTCAGCAACTGGCATTAGTTTTGCTTCCTTCCTGCAAACCTCAGATAATATTGTCGAGATTAGATATCAAATCAGACAGGAAAAGCTAAATCAAGACATAATGTGATTTAGTACATAAAATACCCACTGGGCACCAACTCCTGGTTAAAAACCACCAATCTATAGCGTCGGTGACCACTAAATTACTAATCCAAGCTCCTCACCTCCAACAGTTCATCCCCTACCACAATGCGACCATCTTTGCCGGCGGCTCCAGTGGGGTCGATCCCGACCACAAACACACTCATGTGGGAGCGGTCGCGGTTGCCAGCCAGACTAAGGCCCAGGCCAGTCTTCCCTTTCTCCAGCTCAATCATGTGCAGCAGCCCCGGAAGGCTGCCGTAGCGCTGAATGATGTTCTCTGTAGAGAACAGTGGATAGATTCAAATGAGTCGAAACACTGAAACATCATACTGATGAATGTGAATACAGTTGCAGGCTTGACTAGAACCTGTGTGTGTTGTATAATATAATTATGTGAAATTATTGACTATATAATCAAATAGCTTTCTATGTAGTGTTTGGCATAGATTTTCGCTGGATAGCTTTTCTTGACTTGCTATACTCATACATCCAAGTCATGAATGGGAATTAAACAACTTTTAACAAAAATCATAGTCAGTGGTTCTAAACTAAAGGATCACATCAAATGCAAAGTCATACTCAACACATCTCACATAAGAGTCAAATATGTCATCGTTTCAACTTACAAAGATACTGCCAAACCTAGGTTTGTATTGATCCTGACAGACAGACAGGCCTCTCTCTCTATCGCTCAGTGGAATGGATAGTATTCAGAGGAGACCATGTTGTTCTGGGCTGTGTGCCACAGACTGTCCTGTCCCATCACTCCTGTACTAATCTCCCTGACTCACCTCATCAATCTGATCCCCACAGGACGGACACACACACACACACACACACACACACACACACCAGGGGCCCAGAAGGGACTATACTGTCCATAATCAGAAGAGCCTGAGGCCCCATTCAGAAACCACCCCTTTCCCTACCCCGCTGACGCTTCATTTTGAATAATTATATAGGTATAATATGATTGTGCTAGCCTAGTTCACTTGCCTTGAGAGCCTAGTAGCCAGACTTAGTGCTTGAAGTAGACTGAAATAGGTGCTTGTACCTATTTTGGGTGTACCGGTGTGTTCCGGCCCAATTCAAGCACTGGCAAGACTATGATTGCGCAGATCAGGTCATGTTCAAAATGCAATGTGGATGCCCTCTAGTGGCCGCTAGGTGGTAGCACATGAGAGTAGGCATGCCAAGAGGGAGCTGGCTGAATCCATGGAAACAAACCCTAGTGCCTACCCACTGATGAATTGGTAGGACTTTCACCTATCATATATATTCAGTTCTATTCGAGTGCCTATGGAGTGGGGGCTAGGAGGGTTTTCTGGATGGGGTCCATCCATGGTCTTGTTCATTGTATAATGATCCATAATAACAACGTGAGCACCCAGATAACATAACATAGTTAGCCAACTTCGGTCCAATGAGTGACCTTTCATGAAGAAGGAGGAAGTTGCCCTTATTGATCGGTTTTGAGTGTTTAAGGGGAGGGTAAACTGTCCCTAGATCTGTTCATAGTCACACTCACTCCAGCTGTAGCCAAACTCATCCTTGTCTTCCGTCTGGGCCTGTCTGTCGGGAATCTCTGTCAGGGTATCGGTGTCTGTCTCTCCGACGTGGGGAACCACGGGAAGGGAGAGGTGAGGAGTAGTGGACGATGTCTTTCCCACTTCCCTCTTTGGCGGCTGCCACATCACAGAAGTATCAGGACAATAGAGTTGTAGTGTGGCAAAAAGGCAGATAATCATTTAGTTTCAGCGTAGCAGGTTTAGCTGACTAAAACCTAAAGATGTACTGTTAAGTTGAGTCGGTAAAGTACGTTTTAGTCACTTGTGCAGGTGGACCCTTTAAAACGGGGTCACCCTACTTTTTAGGGATGTATTTTAAGTTTATATGACTAAACTGTTATTTGACTAAACTGCTGTAAGCAAAGCATTCCATTGATTCAAGTCATAAGTAGTGTATTTTTAGATTACCTCAATATTCAAGACTGAGTTTAATAACAAATGTTCCTTACTGATAGAATTCAATCCAACCATTGTCCATCTGATAACACATTCAAATGGACACTTACCTTATGAAGCAAGTGCAACACAATCCAAGACAAAACTTGGATTATTTTGATCAATTTAGGAAAATTAAAAAGCATTTTGATTCAGAATCAAAAAATTGCATATTTTTTGCAAGAGATTAAAATGGACACGTTTCAATTTCGACATTTCAATGTTCTATTTGTAACCAACAAAACACAAAAAGAAAAAGGGATTCAGATAGGTTTAGTGGAAATGTGTTAGGACAGCATGTATGCATGTAAGGCCTGTCCAATATATGCGTCTCCACATATATTCCATAACACAACCGTACAAGTATACATGGGAATAGAAGGTGAAAAGCACGACAACACAAAGACCCACAAACCTTAAACGGAGTAGGAGTGAAAGGGTTAGTTGGGGAGAGGCGTAGGAATAGTCTACTGTGACTCTCAACCTCCTACAGAGAACAGAGAAGAGTCAGTGACTTTCAGTGAGATAGACAACAAAGGACTAGGACAACATTGTGAAACTAAGGGCAGAAACTTCACTCCACCGCTATGATGGAGAGTGTGAGTGAAGTGCTAGGTCTACTAAAAATCGTAATTTGATAAGCTAAATAAGATTTATCCCAGGTGTCTCAAACTCGATTCCTGAAGGGTCAGCTGTATTCAGTCACATATTTGCTGGTCATGATGAGACATGAACTTGATAGGTGAATAGTATAATGTACACAGATGTAAATCATTTGGCATGAAAAAAGTGTACACAAAGCCCTGCGGGAATTTGGTTTGAGACTTCTACGACAATACAACATCAAGTTACAGGCGTTGTCCCCTAAGGTTACAATACCAGGGCCCAAACACTTCAAAATACTCGAGCTGTTTATTTATTTTACCTTTATTTAACTAGGCAAGTCAGTTAAGAACAAATTCTTATTTACAATGACGGCCTACACCGGCCAAACCCGGACGACGCTGGGCCAATTGTGCGCTGCCCTACAGCCGGTTGTGATACAGCCTGGAATCGAACCAGGAGGTCTGTAGTGACGCCTCAAGCACTGAGATGCAGTGCCTTAGACCACTGCGCCACTCGGGAGCCCTGCTGTGCTTGGTTTCCTTTGGTTTCAGTACAGTGGAACAATGGAATAGTCCCAAAAGTGCAAACGCTGTGCTAAATCCAGTGCACCTCAAGTATTTGAAAGTATTTGACATAGGTCTGAAGGTTACATAGAGACACTGACCTTGTCATTATTGCACCGCACCATGGCTGTCGCTCTCTCCTCGTTGGTGTCTGTGGTTGAGGACTGTTGTGTACAAGAGAGACGGAGACATGAAAAATACACTGCTAGGCATTGCCATCAAATGTCATATCAGCAAAGGCTGAACTTACAACGGTGAGGCATCATACTGTATTTCATTAGTGAGGCTTGCATGGGACATGTCTAAAGTAAAAGCATCCATATATATTAAAAACGTTTGTTTGAATGTAACAGAAAAAGTAGCCTGAGCGAAACTTCAATTGTTATTGTCTTTCTTCATGAGTTGTGGTTGTATTGGCAGATTATGGATTGCCCTTGGTCAGAGTGGGTAGTATATACACATTGGGAAAACTAAAATGGTGATGTGTCCAGTGAGGTAGGCAGCTCATTATCAATATTCCACCCAGGCCTGACCACATCTCACCCAGGAGCTGACTTAATATATTCTGCTTGCCAACCAGAAACCACCACAGCAACATTCAGTGAACCTTGTGGTTTGGGGTACTGGACATATTAGCTATTGTGTTATTTTAGCTTTTCCTGTTCCTCTTCCTCAGTTCACAAAACGTTATAAGCCAGTATCCCAGGCAGACACAATCTATTCCTGGACTCAAAAGCACTTTCAATGGAGATTCTCCACTGAGCATGCTTTTGAGTTCATTAGTATAATTAATCTGGGTCTGGGAAACTGGGCCAAAGAGAAAATATTCTACACAAAGAGTATTATACACTGTAGGATTTGACCCCCCACAAAAAGCAAACCTTGAGCAGCAAAAGAAAGCAGCCTACATGAAGGAAGATTGGACACTGGGTCACACACACACACACACACACACACAGAGACAGAGACAGAGTAGAGGTACAGACAGTCTAACCTGAAGCGGAGGGGCAGGAGATAATAAGCTGGCAGAGGTTTGAATAGTGGGTTGTGGGCTAGACCCGGGGTGGGTGTTCAGCCGCAGAAGAAAGGGTAGGGGCGCCTTCTAAAAGCAACACAGGGGATCAACAGCAAGTCAAGGATACAGAAGTTGAAGGAAATGAAATGTGGCAGCAGAGCCCTGACAAAAATGTAATCAGAGGCTGTCCAGGAAAAAAGGGAATAGCCAAGAAAAATAGATGTTCAAAAGTAAAAACAGCTCTGGAGTCATTCAAATTATTCCAAAATGATCGAATGGTAATGAATGTCCTCAAGGAGACCAGTGTTTTTTTTCTTTCTTAGAACCAAACAATACATTTTTCAGAATATCCTCAAGGCTGCTTTTGGATTATTCACCAGTGACACAGAAGAGTAGAAGAAGGCCTTAAAGGGGAACTGCTAGAAAGCATAATTACGATCTGTAGGTGGGTCCCAGTGGCACCATTTAAAAGAGCAAGAGCAATACATACCTGCCCCGTAGCAGTTAACCTTTCTAGCATATAGCATTTTATATCTATTTTTTTCCCTATGGATGCACTCAGATTCCAATTTTTATTTGGGTCTCTTTTTGCACGTTTCTGTTGCATGCACATACAGTAGCCTATAAGCAAGTCTGAAAACTTCTGGATGGAGAGATAAAGCAACATCGACTCTACTGATGTGCAAAGAGAGAGATAGAGGGAGGAAGAAAGAAAGAAAGCAGTACAAATAAACAGAGAGAGCGAGAGATTACCTGGCACATTTGATAAGGCAAGCATTTTAAAGCGGTGCTGTATTTCTCTATGACTGGTGACGAAGCAGGGCTACAGTGGGACTCGGGCTGAGGAAGAGGTGCATGCTGGACTGGTTAGATGAAGGTTAGTGGAAGGTTGCGGAAAAGGTCCGGAAAGCTTCAACCATGCATGAAAATGAATGATTGGAAGTTGGATATCAAGGTATGTTGGCTATTGCAAAGCTGGCAGCAATTTCAGTAGGATTTTAGTTAGTCATGCTTTTGGAGCATAATGGTGCTTTCAAACCAATGAAGATAATGCAGGAAAAATACAGTCAGCCAAATGTTTAGAAGTTTCCGTTGAACTTTTAGTGAAATGGATCCTGTCAAGGAGTCTGTCAACGAATTGAATATGAGCAAAAGCCTTTCTCAAACCTCAAATCCATCCTCTCGCAAAGCACACTCTCGGGTATGAAAGCAACCCTAATAGCCAGTCATGCTTTTGAAGCTTTGTCACATATATAGATAGCTACTGTAGTCTTTGTTGGATACAGGATGGTTAAGTAGTTTTTTGAAGTACATTTTGTATTAAAATGGGATAATTAATGGTTTGAGATTAGGAAATAAAGTATTGTTGTTGAAAGACATTTGCCACACAGCTAGCATGCCAACACAGTGAGCTAGCATGCCAACACAGGGAGCTAGCATGCCAACACAGGGAGCTAGCATGCCAACACAGGGAGCTAGCATGCCAACACAGGGAGCTAGCATGCCAACACAGGGAGCTAGCATGCCAACACAGGGAGCTGGCATGCCAACACAGGGAGCTGGCATGCCAACACAGGGAGCTGGCATGCCAACACAGGGAGCTGGCATGCCAACACAGGGAGCTAGAGGGCTCACCCTGGGCCTGTGGACGATACTCTGGACGAGGAACACTACAGTGTTTCCTGCCCTGCGGATGGCCTCCACAGCCTGCTCGTGACTGGCATCTCTCAGGTCCACGCCATCCACCTGATACATTCCAAAGAAACAAACAAATAATTAATAGGTTATCACTGTGCAATAACCATTTTGCCATGTCAAAGTAAATACATGCTACTGTGAAATAATATAGATGGGTGTACCTCAACAACCCTGTCTCCAGTCTTCAGGGTTCCGTTGCGGCCGGCGGGGCTGTCCTCCAGGATGTGTTTGATGAAGATGCCCCGCATCACCTCACCGTTGCTGAGGCGACTGCCCATCCCTCTGCCCCCCACGATGCTGATGCCAAGGGACTTGCCCGCTTCTTTTTTTAGCTCCACCCTGAGAGAGATGACACGCATTGTCAAATATATTTTTAAAAGGAGGTTCTCTATTGTACCACCACCACCTCCAGGCTGTGTAAGGGCTATTTTACCAAGAAGGAGAGTGATGGAGTGCTGCATCAGATGACCTGGCCTCCACAATCCCCCGACCTTAACCAAATTGAGATGGTTTGGGATGAGTCAGATGATAGAGTGAAGGAAAAGCAGCCAACAAGTGCTCAGCATACGTGGGAACTCCTTCAAGACTGTTGGAAAAGCATTCCAGGTGAAGCTGATTGAGAGAATGCCAAGAGTGTGCAAAGCTGTCATCAAGGCAAAGGGTGGCTATTTGAAGAATCTCAAATATAAAATATATTTGATTTGTTGAATTCTTTTTTGGTTACTACATGATGTGTTATTTCATAGTTTTGATGTCTTCACTATTATTCTACAATGTAGAAAATAGTAAAAATTAAGAAAAACCCTTGAATGAGTAGGTGTGTCCAAACTTTTGACTGGTACTGTAGATATATGGTTGATATAAGACTTGTGTATGGTAGATAGGGACTTGCCCGCTTCTTTTTTTAGCTCCACCCTGAGAGAGATGACACGCATTGTAAAATATATTTTAAAAAGGGGGTTCTCTATTGTACCACTTCTTGGGACACAGTTGGCCAACTCCTGTAATTTGATTTATTTGCAAACAAAGTAAAGAATTACATGTGACATTGAAGGAGGAAAATGGCTTGTGTAAGAACCTCACCTATTGAATACAAATTCAAGAGAGTGCAACGTTACAGAAGGTTCAACAATTTAAAATGTAAATGATTCTCTGTTGTATAAAATGGGGCATTGTGTCGGGTCGGTAAATTAGGTAGACTTGATGTGATTCTCTGTCTTTTAGATTAGGGTGTGTGTCAGTTGGCTACATTTCTATTTGTGACATTCTAAACGTTGCAGCCCATTGAGTTAGCCTCAGCTATTAATAATCCTGGTGGGCCACAGTGTTTGCTGATTTCCTCTTGATTGTCATTGATTGGACAGAGAGTGCCACAGACTTGCGTTCGCTTGCCTAAATCAGTCACTGATTAGAATCAGCAGACAGTGTAGAGCACCTCTCGAGGACAGGAGGTGAGGTGAGGATACCGGTTTTGAACAACATTACTATCACAAAACAGAACACAGACAGTGGGTAATATACGTGTGCAGGGTCTAGCCCAGTTCCAAAGCAGTATAACTACTGCCATAAACCTTGGCTTGACGTCCAAAGCAGTGCTTATTGCTTATTTACCCAATCAGATTTGTTTTCTTAACATTAGAGTTGGAAAGAGGGTATACCCCTATCTTTGCCATGATAACTTCTTAAATTAACCCATAGGAAGTCACACCCAGTTGACTACTTTAAAATAGTGAAAGCCTTCAATGGCGCTTCCTTCCCATGCTAAAACTGGCTTTGTGGAAAGGGCACCCTCTATCCAACTCTATGTTCTGGACCAAGCCAAAGTCAAACTTCCTACTCACTTCCTGGGCTGGTTCCAGTTACTGAAGGTGGCACTCTGTAGCTCGCTCTCCTCTCCCTCTCCATCCTCCCGCTCTGGGAGTTCTGGGATTTCTCTTCTGCAAAGGGACAAACCGAAAACAGCAGCCTTTGTAAACCATAGCTTGAATGATAGTTATCGACTTGTTTTGGTACTGTCTGGAGTACAACAAAATAATGTTGTAAAAGTTGGTCTATGCTTGAAATCAAAAGCATATGAGTTTAGTGAGGGCATCGTTATGAAAATAACTTTCTATAATATATTACTTCTATAAAGTTTTATAAAGTTTGAGCTTACATTGGGGCCGGAGGAGCATCAGAGAAGACGTCATCTTTAGGCTGCTCCAGGCTGGCCTTGTACTCCTCCAGATACTCCACGGGGACATAGGTGATGCTGAGAACACACGTGCGCACACACACCAATGGACCTCAGCACACTCCTAACAACAACCTGACCAAGATGTCATCATCACTGCAAATACCCCAAAAATATATATCCTATCCATAAACATATGACACGAGAGTTCAACTTTGTGTGCAAGCATGTCAATATTCATCATTAGGAATGACATGAACGTTTAACAAAGCATTAGTGTGGAAGAGCCTGCATTCGTATGTCACCCCATATGGCAGAAAGGGTACTTTAACAAAATGACTTGTATTTATTCATAGACGTCTAATCTACATTCAGGAGCTCGCCTGTTTTTCTCCCCATCCAAATTAACTGTGCGGCACAAGATTGCAGGAGGGGAAGGAATGAACTCTACATTTCTCCGGCAATGCATTCTGCCTATCATGAGCCCAAGGTGAGCCGTCAATTAATAATGTAGCAGACGTCCCGCATAACTATCCAAAACAGATGTTTGCGTCGTTCATAAATGTCTGGGCCAATAAAGTTGGCTCGAATTGAATTGAGTGCCGGAATTCTTTCCAAAATATGTCATGGCGGTTTGAAGGGAACATCAATTGGAACACCAATTCTTAATTTACTGGAACAGAAGAGAACGTTCCAAAATATTAAGAATGTAATGAAGGGGAAGTGGTAAAGAGCATAGGTCCGCTTTGGTAGGCCCAGTTTAAAGCAATTCAATCGTGATTAGTTGATTCTAAAGCACACACACTTACACTTGAGTGAAGATGACAGATCTAACAACGATGGACTGATTCGTACTTCAACATTAGGACATGCAGACACTGAGGTACTTGAATCCCTGTTCATTCAAACAGCAATTAAAATGCCTCCAAAAACAGATGACGAAAGGAACAAGTGAATTAGTGTGTGATGGGGTGGACACAGCGAAGTCCAAAAAGTGCAAAATCAATCGTTATCGCCACACAAATGGACCTGCAAGCCCCATAGTCCCAGAAAAGAATGTCAATGTAGTGTTAAGGATGAAGTTTTAATGGTTAGTGGTGCAGTCCAGTGAGAGATTTATCCAGATACATTTACTTTGTGTTAGGACTGCGTTAACTTGACTACCTGTGCACATGGACACGAGTAGAAGCTTAGCTGCCACACCAAAAAAAATGGTTTTGGAGATATATCTGTGTTGGTATTGGCAATATTAAATATGCTGTATTTAAAAAAAAATCAGCAAAGCATTGATTAGCTATAAGATTATCTGATCTGGTGAAATTTAATGGCCACAGATTTCAACATCATTTGACAATATCTTGAATTATTAATGATTGAATTGTGAATTTAAGAAGTTTGCTCTATTTTTAACTTAACTGGTCAGACTAAGGTTTGTGTATGGTAGATATAAGGTACAGTGGGGAAAAAAGTATTTAGTCAGCCACCAATTGTGCAAGTTCTCCCACTTAAAAAGATGAGAGAGGCCTGTAATTTTCATCATAGGTACACGTCAACTATGACAGACAAAATGAGAATTTTTTTCTCCAGAAAATCACATTGTAGGATTTTTAATGAATTTATTTGCAAATTATGGTGGAAAATAAGTATTTGGTCAATAACAAAAGTTTCTCAATACTTTGTTATATACCTTTTGTTGGCAATGACACAGGTCAAACGTTTTCTGTAAGTCTTCACAAGGTTTTCACACACTGTTGCTGGTATTTTGGCCCATTCCTCCATGCAGATCTCCTCTAGAGCAGTGATGTTTTGGGGCTGTCGCTGGGCAACACAGACTTTCAACTCCCTCCAAAGATTTTCTATGGGGTTGAGATCTGGAGACTGGCAAGGCCACTCCAGGACCTTGAAATGCTTCTTACGAAGCCACTCCTTCGTTGCCCGGGCGGTGTGTTTGGGATCATTGTCATGCTGAAAGACCCAGCCACGTTTCATCTTCAATGCCCTTGCTGATGGAAGGAGGTTTTCACTCAAAATCTCACGATACATGGCCCCATTCATTCTTTCCTTTACACGGATCAGTCGTCCTGGTCCCTTTGCAGAAAAAGAGCCCCAAAGCATGATGTTTCCACCCCCATGCTTCACAGTAGGTATGGTGTTCTTTGGATGCAACTCAGCATTCTTTGTCCTCCAAACACGACGAGTTCAGTTTTTACCAAAAAGTTCTATTTTGGTTTCATCTGACCATATGACATTCTCCCAATCATCTTCTGGATCATCCAAATGTACTCTAGCAAACTTCAGACGGGCCTGGACATGTACTGGCTTAAGCAGGGGGACACGTCTGGCACTGCAGGATTTGAGTCCCTGGCGGCGTAGTGTGTTACTGATGGTAGGCTTTGTTACTTTGGTCCCAGCTCTCTGCAGGTCATTCACTAGGTCCCCCCGTGTGGTTCTGGGATTTTTGCTCACCGTTCTTGTGATCATTTTGACCCCACTGGGTGAGATCTTGCGTGGAGCCCCAGATCGAGGGAGATTATCAGTGGTCTTGTATGTCTTCCATTTCCTAATAATTGCTCCCACAGTTGATTTCTTCAAACGAAGCTGCTTACCTATTGCAGATTCAGTCTTCCCAGCCTGGTGCAGGTCTACAATTGTGTTTCTGGTGTCCTTTGACAGCTCTTTGGTCTTGGCCATAGTGGAGTTTGGAGTGTGACTGTTTGAGGTTGTGGACAGGTGTCTTTTATACTGATAACAAGTTCAAACAGGTGCCATTAATACAGGTAACGAGTGGAGGACAGAGGAGCCTCTTAAAGAAGAAGTTACAGGTCTGTGAGAGCCAGAAATCTTGCTTGTTTGTAGGTGACCAAATACTTATTTTCCACCATAATTTGCAAATAAATTCATAAAAAATCCTACAATGTGATTTTCTGGATTTTTTTTCTCAATTAGTCTGTCATAGTTGACATGTACCTATGATGAAAATTACAGGCCTCTCTCATCTTTTTAAGTGGGAGAACTTGCACAATTGGTGGCTGACTAAATACTTTTTTTCCCCACTGTATGTGTATGGTAGATATATGGTTGATATAAGACTTGTGTATGGTACACTACTAGTCAAAAGTTTGGACACACCTACTCATTCAAGGGTTTTTCTGTATTTTTACTATTTTTGTAGAATAATAGTGAACAAATCAAAACTATGAAATAACACACATGGAATCATTTAGTAACCACAAAAGTGCTAAACAAATCAAAATATATTTTATATTTGAGATTCTTCAAATAGCCACCCTTTGCCTTGATGACAGCCTTGCACACGCTTGGCATTCTCTCAACCAGCTTCATGAGGTAGTCACCTGGAATGCATTTCAATTAACAGGTGTGCCATCTTCAAAGTTAATTTGTGGAATTTATTTCCTTCTTAATGCGTTTGAGCCAATCAGTTGTGATGTGACAAGGTAGGGGGGGTATCAGAAGATAGCCCTATTTGGTAAAAGACCAAGTCCATATTATGGAAAGAACAGCTCAAATAAGCAAAGAGAAATGACAGTCAATCATTACTTTTAAGACATGAAGGTCAGTCAATACGGAAAATGTCAAGAACTTTGACAGTTTCTTCAAGTGCAGTCGCAAAAACCATCAAGCGCTATGATGAAACTGGCACTCATGAGGACCGCCACAGGAATGGAAGACCCAGAGTTACCTCTGCTGCAGAGGATAAGTTCATTAAAGTTACCAGCCTCAGAAATTGCAGCCCAAATAAATGCTTCACAGAGTTCAAGTCACAGACACATCTCAACATCAACTGTTCAAAGGAGACTGTGTGAATCAGGCCTTCATGGTCGAATTGCTGCAAAGAAACCACTACAAAAACACACCAATAAGAAGAGACCTTCTTGGGGCAAGAAACACGAGCAATGGACATTAGACCGGTGGAAATTGTCCAAATTTGAGATTTTTGGTTCCAACCGCCGGATGATCTCTGCATGTGTAGTTCCCACCGTAAAGCATGGAGGAGGTGTTATGGTATGGGGGTGCTTTGCTGGTGACACTGTCTGTGATTTATTTAGAATTCAAGGCACACATAACCAGCATGGCTACCACAGCATTCTGTAGCGATACGCCATCCCATCTGGTTTGGGCTTAGTGGGACTATCATTTGTTTTTCAACAGGACAATGACCCAACACACCTCCAGGCTGTGTAAGGGCTATTTTACCAAGAAGGAGAGTGATGGAGTGCTGCATCAGATGACCTGGCCTCCACAATCCCCCGACCTTAACCAAATTGAGATGGTTTGGGATGAGTCAGATGATAGAGTGAAGGAAAAGCAGCCAACAAGTGCTCAGCATACATGGGAACTCCTTCAAGATTGTTGGAAAAGCATTCCAGGTGAAGCTGATTGAGAGAATGCCAAGAGTGTGCAAAGCTGTCATCAAGGCAAAGGGTGGCTATTTGAAGAATCTCAAATATAAAATATATTTGATTTGTTTTTACACTTTTTTGGTTACTACATGATTCCATATGTGTTATTTCATAGTTTTGATGTCTTCACTATTATTCTACAATGTAGAAAATAGTAAAAATTAAGAAAAACCCTTGAATGAGTAGGTGTGTCCACACTTTTGACTGGTACTGTAGATATATGGTTGATATAAGACTTGTGTATGGTAGATAGAGTGAGGGAAAAAAATATTTGATCCCCTGCTGATTTTGTACGTTTGCCCACTGACAAAGACATGATCAGTCTATAATTTTAATGGTAGGTTTATTTGAACAGTGAGAGACAGAATAACAACAAAAACATCCAGAAAAACAGATGTCAAAAATGTTATAAATTTATTTGCATTTTAATGAGGGAAATAAGTATTTGACCCCCTCTCAATCAGAAAGATTTCTGGCTCCCAGGTGTATTTTATACAGGTAACGAGCTGAGATTAGGAGCACACTCTTAAAGGGAGTGCTTCTAATCTCAGCTTGTTACCTGTATAAAAGACACCTGTCCACAGAAGCAATCAATCAGATTCCAAACTCTCCACCATGGCCAAGACCAAAGAGCTCTCCAAGGATGTCAGGGACACGATTGTAGACCTACACAAGGCTGGAATGGGCTACAAGACCATCGCCAAGCAGCTTGGTGAGAAGGTGACAACAGTTGGTGCGATTATTCGCAAATGGAAGAAACACAAAATAACTGTCAATCTCCCTCGGCCTGGGGCTCCATGCAAGGTCTCACCTCATGGAGTTGCAATGATCATGAGAACGGTGAGGAATCAGCCCAGAACTACACGGGAGGATCTTGTCAATGATCTCAAGGCAGCTGGGACCATAGTCACCAAAAAAAAAAAAATTGGTAACACGTGAAGGACTGTAATCCTGCAGCGCCCGCAAGGTCTCCCTGCTCAAGAAAGCACATATACAGGCCCGTCTGAAGTTGCCACTGAACATCTGAATGATTCAGAGGAGAACTGGGTGAATGTGTTGTGGTCAGATGAGACCAAAATCGAGCTCTTTGCCATCAACTCAACTCGCCGTGTTTGGAGGAGGAGGAATGCTGCCTATGACCCCAAGAACACCATCCACACCGTCAAACATGGAGGTGGAAACATTATGCTTTGGGGGTGTTTTTCTGCTAAGGGGACAGGACAACTTCACCGCATTAAAGGGACGATGGACGGGGCCATGTACCGTCATATCTTGGGTGAGAACCTCCTTCCCTCAGCCAGGGCATTGAAAATGGGTTGTGGATGGGTATTCCAGCATGACAATGACCCAAAACACACGGCCAAGGCAACAAAGGAGTGGCTCAAGAAGAAGCACATTAAGGTCCTGGAGTGGCCTAACTTTTCTCCAGACCTTAATCCCATAGAACATCTGTGGAGGGAGCTGAAGGTTCAAGTTGCCAAACGTCAGCCTCAAAACCTTAATGACTTGGAGAAGATCTGCAAAGAGGAGTGGGACAAAATCCCTCCTGAGATGTGTGGAAACCTGGTGGCCAACTACAAGAAACATCTGACCTCTGTGATTGCCAACAAGGGTTTTGCCACCAAGTACTAAGTCATGTTTTGCAGAGGGGTCAAATACTTATTTCCCTCATTAAAATGCAAATCAATTTATAACATTTTTGACATGCATTTTTCTGGATTTTGTTGTTGTTATTCTGTCTCTCACTGTTCAAATAAACCTACCATTAAAATGATACTGATCATGTCTTTGTCAGTGGGCAAACGTACAAAATCAGCAGGGGATCAACTAATTTTTTCCCCTCACTGTATATGGTTAATATAAGACTTGTGTATGATAGATATATGGATGAGATAAGGTTTGTGTAAGGTAGATGTGCAGTATGGTTGATATACTGTATGTGTTGTAACTTCTAGATCTGGATAAAACTCCCTACCATGGACAGGCGATGAGGCCCGCATGAGGATGGTGAGGAAATGTGGACAGTGAGGAAACAAATTAAAATGGCAGATTTTGGTTGCACACCCCTCAGCGTGGGAGTTAGCAATACTCACACATAAAAGGGGCACAGATCGTCCTCTGGTGCACAAGCAGATCTAGAAGGTGAAGAGGATTTTATGGGCAAACATACTGTACTGAGAAGTTTAACGTAAAGCAAGCAGCACTTGAGATACCGAAAATAATGGGGCCCAAGACTTTAATGTAGCTTCCCTCGTCCAAATGCTGTAGTCCAAAAGCCTTTCTATAGGACTGAAAGTCCTACCTTCATGTAGCCTACAGTATTCAATTGGTGTTCATCAGAAATATTAAATGTATGTACAGTAGCCTACAGATGTAGGATCTTAATTTGATCATCCTGTTGCAGGATAACTTTCCTGCAAGGCAGAACATTTAAAACTTGTAGTGTACTTAAGGTTTAAAAGGGCTTCTGAAGTTTGCAATTTCCACTTTGAAATTTCCCTCACGAAAAATGTATCAACCCCTACAAAAAATTTCATTAATTATAATCCACATACTAATTCACATTTCCTGTTGCTGCAGGATTATTTTCCTGCTGTAGCAAACACGCTCAAATTAAGATCCTATATCTGTACATTCTATCATGCTTTGCATGGCACAACTTCTAAGTGACATTAAGGTGGTCTATGACTCACAACACTGGATTACAATGACCTTTCCTATTAGACGATAAGTGCATTGTTAAAAGTAAACTGAGCTCCTCAACACTTTCTACTGCATAATAATGTTTACTACACATTCATTATCAGGTGTTGTTTCTGAGGTATGCATTTTAGTCATCTCAATTCATTTCAATTAAATGTGTATTTGGATGGCTTTGGTTAAAACAGTTAGCTGTTGTGTGGGAGATGTACAAATTACATTAATGGGATCATTTGGAGCAATTTACTCTAATGCAATACACGACGAAGCTTAACTCAATGCTTGACTTGATCATAATTGTACACATAGGCTATAGAAAAAGCCACCAAATCATTTACATAACAAAAAAATAAAAGGACCACATTTGATCAAGAGGCATTTAGTGTGATGTCAGGCGCCATTTATCTGACCGTATAATAGTGTGTCTATGTAAAAGTCCTCTCTGACTTTTACATTGTAACATAAAAAAGAGTGTGCATCCGTGTGTAGGGAATCTAGGGATAATATATTTGATGTGAAATCTGCACTGTATGTATAGGCAGTAGTTGGGAATTTTAATGAAACCATATAAAACAGGTTTCCAAGGACAAGGTATCAAAACATTGGACATGTTGCCTAGCCCGGGTCCTTACCCCATGTCTGGCCCAATGAGGGAGTGTCTCCGGAGCATGGCGCGGGCCTGTGCATTGGTCAGGTTGGCCGTGGCCTCGCCGTTGATGGCCAGGATGAGGTCCCCCACCCCCAGACGGCCGTCTCGGCTGATGGAGCCTCCGTGGATGATGCTGCGGATGTGCATCCCCAAGCCATCCTTGACAGCGCTCACCGTCATCCCTGTAAGGTAGATACAAAGACAACATTCTAAAAGACCTGGAACATTTATGTGTAATGTGTTCAATCTTTAATCATGTGTTAATAATGTTGATGCGCTGGAGATTCACATAGTTAATATCATAATTAATATCCAACAACCTTAACAGACAGAAAGACCATAATGCATCAGATATTGCATTATTTACATACAATTCTGGGGTGTAAAGAGGAAAGATTGATTAAAAAGTGAATACTGTTCTCTTCACAACAATTTCTCATCAGGGCTGACAATTAAAAAAAGAAATATAGGAATATACAACATAGTGCCAAAGAATTAATACAAACCGAGACTGGAGTTGCCCTTGACAACAGTGATTGTCCTTTCAAAGTTACTCCCAGTGGTTCTAATCTTGTCCCCTTCCTCTTTGGACTGCTTTACAGATGGCTCATCCCCCTTGAGAATAATGATTCAATAAAAAGTATTCATGAAACACATTTTAAAATATTTTCTATGGTACAAAACGTAAAAACAAATAATTGTGACAGAATGAGATTGAGGTCAAATGAGAAAATATTTTCTATGGAGGAAGTTTTGGTACAAAATTTTAAAACAAATAATTGTGACAGAATAAGATAGAGTTAATCTATACTACCAGGGAGGTTACGTGGGAACAATTAGCCAAGGAATCAAACATACAAGGTAAGGAAGGGATTCATCATAAATTATTTTCTATTATGCCGTTACCTTGGGCATGTAATACCTAAAAATTAAATTCTAGTAAAAAGTAGAATGTTTAAAACTGGTTGGGTTATTAGCTATTATTCTCGTAAATCCAATTACATTTCACATTGGCCTGTGATGAGTCCACTGCATTTCAACATTTGTTAAACGTAACTTCTTGCATTTCAATTTCCTGATCATTGCTGTTGACCGATTTACTCATGCTTGTTTGATTATGAAGCACACTTAATGACATTCGATGGCCAAGCGACAGATGGCACAGCTCTTTAGATGAAGGCTTGTTTACCTTCATTAAGCCGTCCATCTCCCCTATGTCCGCAATGGCCATGGTGGGCTCCACCGGAAAATGGAGAGACTGCATCGGCTCCCCCAAATCATTCAAACCGGAGTCAGTGTACGGACTGTAGGAGTTCGACAGATCCGCCGGCTCCATTTGGGTTAAGTGATGCGCCAGGAACTGATCGGAGCTAGCTAGTGTGTTGTTGTCAATCATTAGGGAGTGACTTCCAATACTCCTGGGCAGGGGGAAAGCGATGGGCTTCTCCTCCGGGGAGAAGGGTTCGGTGACGTCTGCGAGGCCGGACAACATCACAAAGGGGTGTTCGGTCAACAAGTCCAGACGAGCACTCCGCTATGTAGGTAAAACAAACCAGACGAGCCAAAATGGAGGTTACACCTCGTTAGTTTCACAATCACCCAACTGGGGGATTTCGTCTACCTCAGTCGCCGCTCTGCACTCCTCGTAATGAGCCATTGAAAAGCCATCAGTGACAGACGGGGAATAGTGATAATTACAGATTATCCTGTTTTAGAGTGTGCGTTGCACCCAATATTTCTTTATTATCTCGATATATTTCATGAGGCCCGAACTGTGTGGCAATGAATCTCTTCAGCGGTTCCTTAAGCATCCGAGATGGCAATATGAAACTTGGAAAAAGAAATCCCTAGGAGAGGAAACTATTTGGAAGAACTGCAACAAGCAGAAATGCTGAGAGCAGGACTGAGGCACGCAATGGACCATTTAATTCTAATAGGGTAGTAACATCTTGTTAAGGTGCAGTGCAATATATAGGTAGATACTAATCTAAATAAACCCTCTGGGGATGGTACTCCAGGAAGAGACAAAGATCTACAACAAAAACAGGCAACATACAGTACATACAAAGGGGTTAACAACAAAATAAACATTGTATCACTTCAATATAGCTGCCAGTTTGAAGAAGTCAAACAATTAAAGATAGCACAGTACTTTTAAAGTCAACCTTGTATGGTAAAATAAGCTATTTATTTTGATTACGTGAGGAGTTTTCTTAGTGAAAAAGGCAGCAGCTTGCAATTGCTCTAATGAAATTCAAACTAATGAGATGACCATACTGATACTGCTTTTGCTTTGTAACAAGCTTTCAAAAATTGCTGACTGTAATGGCTTTAAAATGGACTCAGCTAGCCACAGTGCAAGTTTGTTGGCCTACCTTGGGTGTGGAGGACTGCAAGATCATCTGGTAGGACAGGTCAGCGCTGCAGGTGCTGCCGTGGAGGGCGATCAAGGATGCTTGGAAGGTGTCATCCTCCTCGCCAGAGAAGCGATGCTCCAACACCCTCTCATCGGTCAGGTCTGCCTCATTGGAGTCAATCTGCATTAAAGGTGTGAATTGGATGGGGAATATGTCTCTATTCCATGGGTGAGCTATCCAATCACGGATAGCTGTGTGAGTGCCATGAGAGCCATTTCAAAACAATATTTTCTTTTTTGTTGCTCGAATGTGATTAGAGTTACGAATGAAATTAAATGTACTTGATAGAATATTTTAAAGGACACATTTTAGAAGTCACAATGGTTACTTTGTGTCTAATTTTGATTGGTTGTTTTTTTCCCTTGTCCCTCAATTTCAATGGTTGGTTTGACATGTCCCCAACGGCGACTAACCAATGCAGGCTCTGCCCAGAAAAGGTGGCCCTCTGCTGGCTCCTCTTCTCTCTCTTTAACCAGCAGAGTGTTGAAGATAAAAGAACAGATTCCCGAGGATGACGACGGACTGCCCTCTTCATTGTACGGCTGTGGAGACAGGGCTGTAATTGGAAAATATCTGGAAATTCCCAGAAAATAATACTGAGGAAATTCCAATCATTGTCTACAAATTTCAAGTCAAATTTGATTGGAGTTGTTAAACAATGTAGTTGAGGTTGTTAGTAGCGAAAGGAGTGTGAGTCTTATTGGTTTGATTTGGTTTCCATGGATTGGTCTCTACTTTGGTAATAGTTTGGTGACAAGTTGTACTTGGTTATTTGATTTCCAAAGGACTTCAAAAGACATCCTTTCTTGGAGTTTGCCACAGATCGCTTTAAATGGACCGTTTGATCTTGATTGTATCTAGCGCGATGCCCGGCGAGCGAGAGATATAGAGAAAAGAGGGAGAGATTGGAGACGGTATTAGAGGCTTATACCAGTCAAACTCAATTTTGAGAAGCAATCCAACAAAAATGAGCTGCAGGAGAGCTCGATAACTCCACAGAGGCTTCACAAAAACAATGTAATCCACCAGACCTACAACAACCTTGACACGAGAGCTAGAACCTACTGTACATTCTCATCATAATCCAATGGCAAGCCCAAGAGAGAGAAATCTAACTCTAAAGCTGAAAGAATGCAACCAATTTTCACAGAAAACACACAAAGATTAGACTAGAAATCCCTCAGGTGGTAAATATGTTTGTGGGAAAACCCTTATTTTGACAGCTGTCCCAATGCATTTATGTACACAGAGTCCAAGGTGCCTCAAAATGCAATAATAAATCAATATGACACAAAAGGCAGGGATGTTTGTGCTGCCTTATGCTGTTGTCTGGGAGCTTGGAGGTGAGTATGTCAGCAAGAAAAATTCAAGACATCAGTAAGATGAGCCCTCATTTTTGGGTGGCCACACACACTGGAGAGAAAACGCACACAAATGCTGAGTGCCCACACACACAAACGCTCACATACAGTGAGCTCCAAAAGTATTGGGACAGTGACATGTTCTGTACTCTCGCACTTTGATTTGAAATCATACAGAGACTATGAGGTTAAGGTGCAGACTGTCAGCTTTAATTTGAGGGTATTTCTATCCATATCGGGTGAACCGTTTAGAAATTACAACACTTTTTGTACATGTTCCCCCCACTTTAGAGGAACAAAAGTATTGGGACAAATTCACTTACGTGTATTAAAGTAGTCAAAAGTTTAGCATTTGGTCCCATATTCCTAGCACGCAATGATGACTTTTGGCCCCCTAAAATGTACAGTTAGTGCTGTAATTTCTAAACGGTTCACCCGATATGGATGAAAATGCCATCAAATTAAAGCTGTCAGTCTGCACTTTAACCCCATAGTCATTATATCCTTTCAAATCCAAAGTGCTGGAGTACAGAGCCAAAATAAAACAAAAATGGTCACTGTCCCAATACCTTTGGAGTTCACTGTACATCACACACACGCCTCACTAGTCTCGCTATAGGACAGACGTCACAATAGGGTTTCCTTACAGGCAGTGGCTTGGCCACCCCGATGTGGACCTTGCCGATGTCGGCCCCCTTCAATGCCTGGACGGCGTCCTCCAGACTGGCATTGTCCAGGTTGGTGCTGTTGACGAACATGAGCCGGTCACCTGGCAACAGCCTGCCATCCTGTTCCGCCACTCCTTCGGACACCAGAGAGCGAATCACGATCACCGTCTTGGCCGGATCAATTGGGTCCTACGACAAGATCTGTGTCAGTAATGTCAATGGATGCACTCAACAGATAATCCAATACAGCAACAAGGACTAAAATGTATCATGCACTTTTATTTGGAGGATTTGTTTATTCTGAATGTTCTGTATATCACAAGTTATTACTTTTAACAAAAATAAGAGTAAGCAATTTAGTTTCAATCTACATGGAAAAACACAGCGCATTGCAGTGTATTGAGTCACTTATGCTATTTGCTGAACTTAATTTCCCAGAGGGCAACGGTCCTAAAGCTCACATGACCACTTCCTCCCACAGTACGAAGACAGGTACAACCCACAACAACAACTATTTGAAGTGAATGATGATGAAATAAGTAAATTCAATCATTTGCAAAAATCACATACGCTTGACTAGCAAGTATCATTCCTATGATAATCATTCCCAGAATTCCCATTCAGAATTCTCACCTGGTAGTCCAAGATGCTGAATCCCAGTCCACTCTCTCCCTTCTCTAGCTCAATATCCTGTATCTCCGTCTCCCACATGGCCAAAGGAGCTCCGAGTGTCTCCTCCGTTACATTTTCCTTCGTTGCCACCCCCTCGGAACCTTCGGAAACCAGGAAACTGCCGAGGTCTCCCTGTATCTGCAGAGATAAATCCTTGATATCATACCAGCACACGCATTCCTTACTAACTCCGAGCCCATAGGCTGCTGGTTCTCCGCTAGTGCCGTTTCGTAAGTTTTTTGGCAGCACATTAAAGGGAATCTTTGGTTGCTAGGCAGAAGTGCTGTATGTTGTATTTTTTTCCTAAACTGAGGCATCTGATGAGCTGAGGAGAAATCCAAAATCCAAAGGCAGGTTTCCATTGAAGGTTAGCTTTGTGTAGCTCCCTGGCTACTATCGCCTATATCTCATGCATTGTCACAGTACCTGAGGTATTACTTTAGATGGATTGGTGTTAATAAACAGTCACTGTCCTTCCTAATCCTTAAATCTTAATCCGTCATCGTTGCCAAACTGGAGGCCCGGCAGAGCATTGGACAGACTGTGTTAAACTAATGAGGGTGGATGTGTGAAGTAGGAGAACCAATCATATTAGTCATTCAATATCAAGGGGTGGGGGAAAACACGGTTTACTGTATGCTACTGTATGTCCAACACCCACCATTTTGTGAAGGACTTTCTGGCTTAACCTTCAGTTGTTTTCAAATCACTTCCTGAACAACTCACTTGCTGAAAATAACAAATGATATATGACTGAATTTAAATCTGAATTGACCCCAACCATGCATGTTAGATTGCATTATGTTTAGGCTAGTAAGCAATGATTATTGCCATGACAGTTACTGGAACATTGACCGTTTCAAAAATACAGTGCATTCGGAAAGTATTCAGACCCCTTGACTTGTTCCCATTGTTACGTTACAGCATTATTCTAAAATTGATTAAATAGTTTTTTTTCCCATCAATCTACACACAATACCCATAATGACAAAGCAAACACAGGTTTTTAGATTTATTTGCACAAAAAAAAAAAACACTGAAATATGTTATATTCAGACACATTACTCAGTACTTTGTTGAAGCACCTTTGGCAGCAATTACAGCCTTGAGTCTTCTTGAGTATGATGCTACAAGATTGGCACACCTGTATTTGGGGAGTTTCTCCCATTCTTCTCTGCAGATCCTCTCAAGCTCTGTCAGGTTGGATGGAGAGCGTCGCTGCACAGCTATTTTCAGGTCTCTACAGAGATGTTCGATCGGGTTCAAGTCCAAGCTCTGGCTGGGCCACTCAAGGACATTGAGAGACTTGTCCCGAAGCCACTCCTGCGTTGTCTTGGCTGTGTGCTTAGGGTCGTTGTCCTGTTGGAAGGTGTACGTTCCCCACAGTCTGATGTCCTGAGCGCTCTGGAGCAGGTTTTCATTAAGGATCTCTCTGTACTTTGCTCCGTTCATATTTCCCTCGATCCTGACTAGTCTCCCAGTCCCTGCCACTGAAGAACATCGCCACAGCATAATGCTGCCACCACCATGCTTCACCGTCGGGATGGTGCCAGGTTCCCTCCAGACGTGACGCTTGGCATTCAGGCCAAAGAGTTCAATCTTGGTTTCATCAGACCAGAGAATCTTGTTTCTCATAGTCTGAGAGTCTTTAGGTGGCTTTTGGCAAACTCCAAGCGAGCTGTCATGTGCCTTTTACTGAGGAATGGCTTCCGTCTGGCCACTCAACCATGAAGGCCTGATTGGTGGAGTGCTGCAGAGATGGTTGTCCTTCTGGAATGTTCTCCCAAACTTGTGGTTCTGGTGGTTCCAAACTTCTTCCATTTAAGAATGATGGAGGTCACTGTGTTCTTGGGAATCTTCAATGCTGCAGACATGTTTTGGTACCCTTCCCCAGATCTGTGCCTCGACACAATCCTGTCTCGGAGCTCTACGGACAATTCCTTTGTCCTCATGGCTTGGTTTTCTTCTCTGACATGCACTGTCAACTGTGGGACCTTATATAGACAGGTGTGTCCCTTTCCAAATCATGTCCAATCAATTGAACTTAACACATGTGGACTCCAATCAAGTCGTAGAAACATCAAGGATGATCAATGGAAACCGGATGCACCTGAGCTCAATTTCAAATCTCATAGCAAAGGGTTTAAATACTTAAGTAAATAAGGTACTTACGTTTTTTATTTTTAATACATTTGCAAAGATTTCTGCAAACCTGTTTTCACTTTGTCATTATGGGGTATTGTGTGTATATTGATGAGGGAAAAAAATAATGTAATGCATTTTAGAATAAGGCTGTAAAGTAACAAAATGTGGAAAAAGTCGAGGGATCTGAATACTTTCCGAATGCACTGTATGTAATAATGGCGATGTCAATAGCATCTACAGGTAACTGCCAAAATAAAGGAAACACTTGAGTAAATGAAGGATAAAAAGTATATTGAAAGCAGATGCTTCCACATAGGTAATTTTGCTGTTTGCTTGAGTAATTGGAGATGGAAGGGAATTCCTTTGCTAGGTCGTCTTTGCTGCACTTGACCATATTACCGGACAGTAATCAAGATGGGACAAGACCAGGGCCTGAACAACTAGTACAGTTGATTTTTGTTTCAAAAACGCAGCTCTTTTTATAAACAGACATACCCCTCCTGATCTTCATAACAACTTTGTCAATATGACTTGACCATGATAATTGACCATCCAATGTTATACCTAGGAGTTTAGCTTCCTCAACTTGCTCAATGTTCACACCCTTTATGCACAACTCCAGTTGATGTTTAAGCATTGTATTTGGTTCAAAACATTCTCTAAGTTTTAGATGACCCATTCTGATACTGACCATAACTTCTTATTTAGAATTTCTGTGAGCTCACTGCCTTTGGGTGCTAACATGTAAAAGTGTGGAATCATCCGCATACAGTCATTCTAGCTTCATGTAAGACCAGTGGCAAATCATTTGTAAAAATCGAAAAGAGTAATGGCCCAAGGCAACTACCCTGAGGGACACCGCACTATACATATCTGATGTTAGAAAAGCTTCCATTGAAGAACACTCTCTGGGTTCTATTGGTTAAATAACTCTCCAACCATGTGATGGCAAGTGATGTAAAGCCATAGCAGGTGAGTTTTTTAAATAATAATTTATTATCAATAACCTCAAAGGAGCGTAGGGAATGTACCTTCATTTTCGGTTCAGTGGCAAATTCATCCAACCCTGGTTGGCCAGAATCCCTGTCACTCTTTAGGAGAGGGGCGGACCTACAGCAGGCCATGTAGACACAGACAGGCAGCTCCTTCAGAATGTTCACCACTTCCTTGTGGGTCTCACCAATCAGGGATATTCCATTGACCTGAATGTAGAGGGGTGGGCACACACATCCAATGGTTAACACTTATGTTGTGTCACTCATTGCGGTTTTTAAAGGCACTGTTCCCGCAGAGATCCTATTCACGGTAAACTCTGCATTTGTCGGCTCAATCTGAAATTGCCTTTAAAAGCCGCAACCCGCGATCGGATTGAATAAAGGCCTAAATGTTTTCGATTAAGATTCAAAAGAGCAGGAACTGTGACTAAATATTCCTATCAATATTTTAGGGTCATTTCTGGAAGAAAAAAAATGGCTAGGTTTTTATTTGTATGCAATACATTCTAGTTTGTTCACTATTATTTTTTGCGTAGTGAAAACATCTTAGTAACATATCCAAGGAATTGAGGCACCTTCAAATTTGATATCAGTGGTGGAAGAATTAGTGCAGTAAGTTAGTTCCAGGCTAAATGTTGTTCACCATGTTCTCGCTATTGGCGGTACCCCTTACCTCAAGCAGTTCGTCCCCACTGAAGAGTTTCCCACAGCATCCCACTGGCCCCTCCGGCAGGACGGAGCGAATGTAGTGGTGCCCGTTGTTGGCCTCCAGACTGATGCCCAGACCACTGCTCTCACTGAACTTCTCCACCTGGGCAACCTGTCATGGGCATGGGCACAACAGGTGGGCAAACTCTGTTGGTACGAAAATACTATTCACCTTTTTCAGAAAATTATGCTTTCACACATTTTATAAAATTGTCCTATAATGGTCAGCATTCAAATGACCTAGTGTGGCAATATGGTTGATGATTTTTTTTTTTATGAACAATGTTTTTATTGACATTTTCCATTTAGAACACATACAATAATGTTTTTATTCTGCAACCAGTGCTTGTCCATCCATAAAACGGCAAGGGAATGTATAAAACAGGAAAAAGTACAACCATGTATCATTTAGTAGAGACAGGCTGTGTTTGGGTGGATGTTACTTCTGTTAACTCACAACTACTTTGTTGCTGGGGCCGAGAGTCTCCTGCCACCTCTTCATCAGCTCCAACTCTTCATCCTCTGTTAGCTTTGCTTCTTAAAAACATCAATATAACATACACTGAGTGTACAAAACATTAGGAAGACTTGCTCTTTCCATTACATAGACTGACCAGGTGAAAGCTATGATCCCTTATTGATGTCACCTGTTGAATCCACTTCAATCAGTGTAGATGAAAGGGAGGAGACCGGTTAAATGTGTATGTTTAAGCCTTGAGACAATTGAGACATGGATTGTGTAAGTGAACCATTCAGAGGGTGAATGGGCAAGACAAAATATTTAAGTGCCTTTGAACGGGGTAGGAGCCAGGCGCACCGGATGGTATCAAGAACTGCAATGCTGCTGGGTTTTTCATGCTCAACAGTTTCCTGTGTGTATTAAGAATGGTCCACCAACCAAAGGACATCCAGCCAACTTAACACAACTGTGGGAAGCATTAGAGTCAACATGGGCCAGCATCCCTTTGGAAAGCTTTCGACACCTTGTAGTCCATCCCCTGAAGAATTGAGGCTGTTATGAGGGCAAAAGGGGGTGCAACTCAATATTAGAAAGGTGCTCCTAATGTTTTGTACACTCAGTGTAGACTTAAATAGAATATGAAGTTTCAAGTACATTCAACCAACTACTATGTCCCATCTGATTGATTCAGACTCAATGACTCACAGCAAGCGGTAGGCTACAGTTAGACAACTCCAAAATGCCCTACTTGAAAGAGTTTGGTGTTACTGTAAGAACCACTTCAAAGGCATCTTTCGTTTACCCTTTTATGTGAAGAAAATCTGTATTTATTTGCCACTGAAGAGTGCCTTCAGAAAGTATTCAGACCCCTTGACTTTTTCCACTTCTTGTTACAGCCTTATTCTAAAATGATTAAATTCATTTTTTCCCTTATCAATCTACACACAATACCCTATAATGACAAAATGAAAACAGGTGTTTAGACATTTCAGCAAACATATTAAAAATAAGTATTCAAACCTTTTGATATGAGACTCGAAATTGAGCTTAGGTCCATCCTGTTTCCATTGATCATCCTTGAGATGTTTCTACAACTTGATTGGAGTCCACCTGTGGTAAGTTCAATTGATTGGACATGATTTGGAAAGGGACACACCTGTCTATATAAGGTCCCACAGTTGACAGTGCATGTCAGAGAAAAAACCAAGCCATGAGGAATTGTACGTAGAACTCCGAGACAGGATTGTGTCGAGGCACAGATCTGGGGAAGGGTACCAAAAACATTATGCAGCATTGAAGGTCCCCAAGAACACAGTGGCCTCAATTATTCTTAAATGGAAGACGTTTGGAACCACCAAGACTCTTCCTAGAGCTGGCTGCCTGGCCAAACTGAGCAATCGGGGGAGAAGGGACTTGGTCAGGGAGGTGACCAAGAACCCGTTGGTCACTCTGATAGAGCTCCAGAGTTCCTCTGTGGAGACGGGAGAACATTTACATTTTTACATTTACGTTAAGAACCTTCCAGAAGGACAACTATCTCTGCAGCACTCCACCAATCAGGCCTTTATGGTAGAGTGGCCAGACGGAAGCCATTCCTCAGTAAAAGGCACATGACAGCTCGCTTGGAGTTTGCCAAAAGTCACCTAAAGACTCTCAGACCATGAGAAACAAGATTCTCTGGTCTGATGAAACCACGTCTGGAGGAAACCTGGCACCATCCCTAAGTTGAAGCATTGTGGTGGCAGCATCATGCTGTGGGGATGTTTTTCAGCGGCAGGGACTGAGAGACTAGTAAGGATCGAGGAAAAGATTAACGGAGCAAAGTACAGAGAGAGCCTTGATGAAACCTGCTCCAGAGCGCTCAGGACATCAGACTGGGGGGAACGTACACCTTCCAACAGGACAACGACCCTAAGCACACAGCCAAGACAACACAGGAGTGGCTTCGGAACAAGTCTCTGAATGTCCTTGAGTGGCCCAGCCAGAGCCCGGACTTGAACCCGATCGAACATCTCTGGAGAGACCTGAAAATAGCTGTCCAGCGACGCTCCCCATCTAACCTGAGAGAGCTAGAGAGGATCTGCAGAGAAGAATGGGAGAAACTCCCCAAATATTGGTGTGCCAAGCTTGTAGCGTCCTACCCAAGAAGACTCAAGGCTGTAATCACTGCCAAAAGTGCTTCAACAAAGTACTGAGTAAAGGGTCTGAATACTTATGTAAATTATATATTTCAAATTTTTTTGTATATACATTTGCAAACATTTCTAAAAAAACGGTTTTTGCTTTGTCATTATGGGTTATTGTGTGTAGATTGATGAGGGGGAAAAAAACAATTTAATCTATTTTAGAATAAAGCTGTAACGTAACAAAATGTGGAAAAAGTCAAGGGGTCTGAATACTTTCTGAAGGAACTGTATTATGGAGAAAATTTATATTTGAAATGTGTGGCAACACTTCATGTGGATAGTCCATCTGTAGATGCTCAACAAACTATCCACAGACAATCAAAAACATGTCAACAACATTTCTGTTGAATTACAACAGGGAAAACATCTATAGACATGCATTGATAGTTTGTTGAGCATCTACAGATGGACTGGTTCAATTATTTTGAAATGCACAGTAGCCTAAAACCAGTCCTCACGACAATAGCATATTTTAAACAGATTCCAATCCATTAGCTATCCTTAGTAAAGGACCCCAGATAACAGGGGAGTGGATTCACTTACCGTCTCTGGTGTTCTCAGTTAACTGATCCTTCACGTTGGTGACATCTGATTCCCCACTCAATACCTGGTACTGTTTCTCACCTGCACCGGGGTACACAATATACACACGTCAATACACACATACACATCTTGCTCCTAGCCAGAACATGGTGGTTATGTCGTAAGGGGTTGTGTTATAAATGGGCATTGTGTGTGTGAGTGTGCGTAAGAGTGTGTGTGAGTGTGCATGCACGTGTGTGTTTGTACTTTTAGATGTGTGTATTGTTGTAAATTGTTAGATATTACTGCACTGTTGGAGCTTGGAACACAAGCATTTCGCTACACCCGCAATAACATCTGCTAAATATATGTATGCGACCAATAAAATTGGATTTGATTTGATTTTGTCATGCATTTTCCTACGCTTATGTTTACTGGGGTTCGTATGAGGCTGGCCCAATTACAGGTTAAAGGAGTTCAGGGTTTCCTAAAGCAGGGCGGAGTGCGCTGCCTTCTAAATCTGGAGCTGTGGTTGTGGTGAGAAGATACAAGTAGAAAGAAGCTTCACCATCCTTACGTAGATGGAGGTCATTAAAGTTAGGGCAATGTTGTGGTATGTGAACTTTCCTCAAGTGGGCACAGCCCTGCAGGGTCCCCAGGGATGTGATCAGGGGCTGAATGTATCAAGCTTCTCAGAATAGAAGTACTTCCCTGTCCATGGAAACTTAATCATTGCAATCTAAAAGGCAAAACTGAACCTAAATCAGAACTCTGAAACACTTGATACATACGGACTACATAGAAATCAGGTCAATCTGGCTAAGGGATAGGTCCATTTCTATCATGTATGAATGGAGGATAATGTTGGAGTAGGAATTCCTGATTAACCCAGAAAAATCCCATCCCATCCCTTGATTACAGTTGGGCTGTATTCTCAGCTAAATGGAATACAGTATGTGGAATATGCAATAAATATATGCACTGTCAATCAAAGATGCAGTTGTCAAGGTCATGTTCATTAGGGCACGCCATTGAAAATGTTTTAAAATGCTTTGCAACAGAAAACCAAATTGAGTGTGTTTTTTTATTGGACAAATCCAGGTAGCCCAAACCCTTTGTCCAGAGGTACCTTCAGTGGTGGCGTCCACAACATCCGTTCTCTCCAGTGTGGGGTCTCTGCCCACTGGGGTTGGTGAGACTACGATCACACTGGGCACCACAGCGGGTGGGATGTCCTCTGGACGGAAGCCTCGCCTGATCAGCTTCAGGTGAACAGTCTGGCCTGTGTGTCTCAGCACCTCCACGGCCTGCTGGTTGGTGTAGCCCTGGATGTTATTACTGTCCACCTGCAGGGGGCGATCATCCATGTCATGATTATGGATATATCATGGAGTTGAATAGAGGGCTCTTCTTTGCATCTTTGTTATATTGGCTTCTGTGACAGCATGGACAGCGTCAATGAGGGCTTTCTCCGTACTTAAACAGGCTTTGTGGCACGTGAGTTGTATATCCAAGTCTATAGGATACATTCTCAGGACAACACAAACAGGAAAGCAAGCTCACAGGCACATCCATACCAGGCACACCCGTACCAGGCACACCCATACCAGGCACACCCATACACACAAAAATGGTTGCACCCAATAGACAAACCTACATCACAACAAGAAAACAAATCATGATGGAAGATTTGCTCATGCTTCAAATCCATTAATTTATTCAGGATGTAACACAGAAAGTGTTTTGCATTAATTGTAAATGCTCAATTTAGGGTCATGACTAGGGCTGTGGCAGTCATGAAATTGTCAGCCGGTGATTGTCAAGCCGATCTCACGGTAATTGACTGTTAATTAACATAAACACATTTAGCATCTCCTGGCTTCCACGCATAACCTACAAGCCACTGATTCAGACCTTTGGAACATCTACATTAAAAAAAGTCAAATAAATCAATTTAATATAGCCTACACCATCACAATTAATCCATTATGTATTTTAAAGAAAAATGTAGTATATTTCAGAAGAACAGAATAGCATACTCTGAGTTGTCCTTATGTTAGGCCCTGATCTGGCTCTGACCTGGCTATGCCATATGGCTGTGGGCTACACTAGTTTATTTAGCAGACAAGAGTTGCTTAGAATTCCGTGGCATTATTTAATAGTATTAAGAATACAATTGAACATAGCTGAATAAAATAGAAAGGATATTTTCTCCAAAAGATTTCTGAGGGAGTGTGCACATCCAGCTATTCTGTGTTGAGCATTTAACAAAGAAACAGGTACTCCTATATGCTTAATTTAGAGTAAAAAAAAAAAACATATAGCCTAAGGCTGCATGATGCGACTCTAATGATGATTTGAAAAAAGTTGCATGATGATTTGAAAAAAGTTGCATGAAAGGCATGAGCTCTGCTTTGTTTTCTGAGCAGACGGCACACACTTCATCAGTCTCTCATTCACAATTTGACAAGCACTTGACAATGCCTCAAATTTCACGGCGGCATCCCCTTTGTGTGGCCATAATGCCCCCCCAAAAATCATGCCTTTTGCGGCCAGTGGCCGTTGTGCCCTTGGGCTGAATATAATAATTATAATACCCTTTTCCCAGCTACGTGCTCCAAAGCACCCCTCACTCACATGACTCTCTCAGATAGCTAAATTCTTATTAGCCAATGCCCGTCACGTGATCAGATCTTTCTAACAGGCTACAAGTGAAGACAGCCAAAAATGCATGTAATGCTTTTATTATTTTTATGAAATGTAAAGCGAATGAATGTGCTTAATTTTAAGGTATTTGGCCACTTTAGTTGTGATACAAACATTATCAAAACATATAGGCCTATGGCCTATGGGCTAGTCTACATGAGGTGTGCGAATATTATTTGAAAAAGTCGCAAGAAAAGGCATGTGCGGTTTCTTGCCTTACTGCACACAAGCTGAGCATAATTCACAAGTGATAATATATAATTTACAAGTGATAGGCTAATATTGTCACCCATCAGACTGTTCTTGATGTAATCTTGTCATTACATATACTAAATAATTTTTGTGTGAAATTTGTTTTGATTTAGAATGGACCATTTTCATGCACCTGTCTCGAAACATGGGCAAAAAATGAATGTCATCTAAGCACTTAAATAGAGAATGGAGGACGCTTTTCCCGTCGTTCATTTCCATGCCAGCCAGGTAGGCTATACTCCTGTTGTAAAGAGAAGCAATGTGCTTAATATTAGAAAAGTTGATAAAATAAATATAGTAGGTCTAGCCTATAGAAAGCTGATGGGATCCTCCACTTTTTAATAGAGGCCATCATTCTGTTTTCTCACGCAATTGCATAGCCTATAGAAATGTTGCGCAACATGAGCTAATGGGCTCCCATGAAGTGGTTGATTAGATATTCGATAACATTTGCATTGATGTCAGAGAGATTAGAGGGACAATAGAGTGTTGAGTACCAGGCAGTTATCAAGTTTGGTAGGCTACTAATGACCATAAGCAGCATCAGATCTTGGAGAAGCGTAATTACCGTGACTAAATGGTCACATGGAATTTGACTGCCGTCATGACTCATGACCGCCGGTGTGGCGGTAATACGGTCACCGTAACAGCCCTAGCCATGACTGGAACAGTGTGTATAAATCTCGGCTGAAGCCAAATTATTCAAATATGGGGCCTTAATATCTCCCTACATTATCTAAATAGATAAAGCTCCATATTATTCAAAAATGAGAGAAATACCCTTGCACACTTTATTTTATACTTTGGCATGGAATTTAAATTTACATAACAGCTAATAAAAAAATCAGAGGGGTGTGGCCTGGGGGTGTCTAGCGGTTAGGGCTGCTAGTGTTGGCATAGGTTCGAATCTGGCCTACTGCACAACCTCTATCTTTCCCCACTGTCATTCTCCTTCCCTCTCTATCTGTTCAAGTCAGAAAGTGAAAATAAATTTGTCCAAAAAAATAAAATTAAAAGAGTTGAGGATAGCCTAAGACACTTACGGCTATGATCTGGTCTCCAACATGGATCCGGCCATCTTGCTCTACAGCACTGTCTTTAGTTATACTTTTCACGAAAATACCAGAGGGCTCTGAAAATTGCAAAATAGACACAATGAGCATGTGTGGATAACATTCCTTTAACTGTCAAACTGTATCTGCAGTTTGAGTGTTCTAGAGAAGTCAGAAACATTCACCATTTCACGAGAAGAGGCAGTGTCACTATATAGCTCTGTGCTCCAAACATTCTATGGGACTCTTTAAAGTACATTTCTTCACAAGTGGTTTCATTCCATCCCAAGCAGAGTGAATAAATTAGAAAATAAATAAAACTATTTCTAGTAGTAAACAATGCTGGCAAGTCTTACCAGAATTTTTGTCCCCCACATAGCCGGCGATGGTGATTCCCAGACCCTGGGCATTCTTGGTCAGCCCAACATCGAACGCTTCGGCCTCCTCTTCCTCATATCCCTGTGAAGAGAGAGAGGAAGAGTGAGTCAGCTTCTACATTCTACAAAATGGCCGACAGAGAGCACAGTGGAGGGGGCGAGTCGCGGGTGCGGAATTCCCCCAATTCCACGTGCTGTTAGCAATTTACCAACAAGCATTCCTCACCTATGCATCAACTCTGTCAGCCAGATGAGTTATGTTATTTATTTGATCAATGTCAACTAAACATTGCAATCAAGCAATGGGGTTACTGAGACTGTGTACAGAAAATAATATACAGTCTAGTTTGGGAGTGTTAGTCATGGAATGTTGATAAGGGTCAAGGCTAATACTGCTTGATAATGTACAGCGAATTCCAGTTGTTAGCTTTTGGAACATTGTGACTTCTGAGGCTTCTGAGTCACAGATGTTACGTGTCACAAATTATTCTCATTGGATGCCTATCTCTGAGGGGAAGAGAGATGGAACAAAAGAGAGACAGAACCATGTGCACTTTATCCTAGTCATATGTAAATATAACATTTGAAGGAAACAAACCTAATAAAACCACCTTATCCTCCCCCTTTCCCCCCTACCCATCCACCCAACCACCCCACACAATTGTCTTGTCGTACCTGTTGCTCTGTGACCGTGGGCAACAACATTGGGACGATGGAGGTCTCCTCTGGAGGGCCTCTAGTGATAACCAACTTCACTCTGTTACCACACTGCCTCAGGACCTGGACCAATCACAATACAACTGAGATCAGCACTACACACTAAATATTTTACTTGTCACTTAGGGCTATACTGTATAAAACTATAGGAAAACCAGGACAAAGGTGATAAAAAGGAGACGTTTTTGTCAAGTCTCAGTCAAGTCTCAAAGTCGTACATCCAAAAGTCTCAGACGAGTCTCATTATCAGTAGTCAATTCAATACAAAACTCAGTACCTGAGCCACCTGCTCACTTCCCATGCCATACAGGTCAGTGTCCCCAATCTTGAGGATGTGGTCCCCACTGCGTAAGTGCCCATCCTAAGTACAAGGTAGGAAAGTCGTTGGTTATTACTAGTAGGTATGGCTTACAAAAACCAAGATTCCCACTGGGCACAGGCATCAGTCCAACATAATTTTTATTTTTTTACATTTGGTTGAGATGTCAACAAACGGGAAATCAACCAAAAATGTCACCATGATATTGGACTTAGGTAAAAAGATGGGTGAATTTTTTCCACCCATATATTGATTACTTTTTGCAAATCCAATCAGTTTTCCACGTTGATTCAACGTCATCACATTGAATTTTTTTGGTTGAAATTACATGTAAACAACAGGTTCCTGCTTGCAAATCCTCTAAATACCAATGTGTGGTGCATCCATGACATTGAAGTCACCTGATCAGCGACGCCTCCAGGTAGGATGGTTTTGACAATGACACCGGTGGTCTTGCCTCCCACAATGCCAAAGCCCAGGCCTGTCCCGTCATTGACCAGCTCCATTGTCTCCACATGATTCCAGTGGGCCTAAGGAGGGACACAGAGAGTGAGGGTCAGATATGGATCTCAAAACATTCACTACAGGAAGCTTACTATAGGGTGTAACCCTCAGGGCAAAAGAGAGGTTGGCAGTCCAAGGAAAACAAGGACTAATGAAGAGGAAATTAAGAAACATCATTCCAGGAACCACCTGGATGTAAAGAAAACTACCCAGAACAGGGTTCGATAGAGATACACTGTTGAGGCCCTTTGCTCCACAAGGAGCGAGAAGGAATACGTTAAGTATTATTGTGTATGTGTGTGTGCCTCAGTGAACTAACGTTATACAACCGTCTGTGTATGAAGGTTGCTTTTGTGTCTGTGTGTTCCTCATCACGCTAGAGTGGTCATGCATGACGCTAGCTCCCCTGGGAATGTAGGACACCATAGTTTGTTTGTGTGTGTGTGTGCGCAGAATGTGAGTGTGTTCATGTTTGTGTGTGTGCTAATGTGTTTATGTATGCTTCCACAAGCCTCTGTGTGTGCATTCTCCTCACCGCGCTGGAGTGGGCAGACAGGGTGCTGGCAGCGGAGGGGGTACGGGACACCACGGGGCTGGCCAGCTGAGGGATGGGTCCTCTGGCTATGGTGAGCTGCACGTGCTCAGAGGCTCTCTGCAGGATGCCTATGGCCTGCTGGTGGGTCACTGTCTGGTCCAGGGGTTGACCGTTGATGGCCAAGATCTGATCTGACTCCTTCAGCTTCCCATCGCTGTGGGAACAGGAGGATTCTCATGATAAAATATATAATTGACATCAATTAAAGGGATAGTTCACCAAAATTACAGTATGACATCCTGGTTGCTAAAATTCTAATAGTTTGCTTAATTTCAGTTTGTGACAAAATAAGCAAGTATAGTGTAGAGAATTGTAGCATCTAAACCGCTGTGAAATATATTTTCCAATTAAACAAAAATATTGAGGCATCAAAATAGCGCACATATAACAGATCTACCGGTTCTTAAACTTGCTTTTAATGAGAATGACAGATCTATAACACACATTTCTATGTGAATTTGGTCAGGTCGCCCAAAAAGTGACATATTGCAGCTGTAAGTGGTAACTTTTTAGTAGTTTTGTCCAATATGTAATTTTGGGTGAACTATTCCTTTAATGTCATATATTGTTAAGTTTTCATTGATGACTCAAGGTCAAACCTATTTCATAAGATGCGGTCTCAGTGCAACTAAATTCATTATTGAATAGTTGATTGTCAACAGCTGATTATCTAATGGGCTGTAAAGCTTAGAACTGCGGATAATCTCACTGTTGAATAGATGCAGGTCGAAAAAGACAGTAGTCATCCACTATGGTCTTGGGGAGATGCAGCGTGGGCAGGCTTTTGTTCCAGCCCAGTACTTACACATCAGATAATCAACTGTTGATTCAGCTGGAATGTGCAAAAACGGGGTTTCTGGTTTTAATGACTTCATTTCAACCAGATTTGTCTGCTACAGGGTGGGCAGGCTTTTGTTCCAGCCCATCACTAACACATTAGATAATCAACGGTTGACCCAGTGGGCAAAACTGGGTTTCTGGTTATAATGATGTCATTTCAACCAGATTAATCTGCTGGGCATGACCCTTGTTAACGTTCCCATACCAGTGGGCCACGCTCCCGGGCTGGATCTCCTGGACGAAGATGCCCAGCTCCCCACGGTTCTCGCTCCTCAGGCCAACCACGCTGAAGCCCAGACCCCCAGACAGCGGCTTCACCAGCTCCATGTACATCACGTAACGCCCCTAGACACACACGCAGGCACACGCAGGCATATGCACAGACGCACACACACAAATGTACGCATATATATCACACACACAATGTTAGCCCTCCTTCTTACCCCCTCTCCCAGCAGCAGCAAAGACACACACTCTCCTCTGAAGTCTATTTGAAGTCACTCAAGAGTGTACACTAAACACTGCGTAGTGTAGTGTAGTGTAGTGTAGTGCGCACTTGTCTTTGAATATTTAGCTAGCTTGACCGGGAGTGTAACCAGCCTTGCTTGTGATTATCAAGATATATTTCTGGAGATAATACATTTCTTACAGTCTAGGGATGTAGAGAAATAGTACCACCAACAGCATTTGTGCAAAAGTCAAGTCAGATTACAAACAAAAACAACCAACCATATAATGAAATATGTACCTCTTAATATATGTGTATCTAAAAGAAAGTTACTTGCTGTGATGACATAACTCAAAATGTATGAAATGCTTGCGTTATATCCAAACAGGTCTTTACCTGAGCCATGGAGCGAATGATGTGCTCAAACTCCTCAGGCGATTGCCTCCCATTGATCTGTATACTAGTGGAGGCTTCTGGGTAGGCAAGATGGCCACCATTGGCCTGGGCTGATGTGTAGCATTCACTCAGGTCACCGCTAAGTGTTGATGTGACACCACCCTGAAAAAATCAATGGAAATACAGTCAACAAGTGTTGCATTCAAGAACTCTAGGTTTTGCAACATTTTGATATATGGCAAACTGTGTAAACTCAGTACTGTTTATAAAAAAGAGCAGCTGCTAAAAGCTGTTGGCTGTTATAGTTTTGAAGTGCTGTTTATTGAATTTGTGGCAGTTGTTTGATTGAAGTTAGACAGACGTGATCACACACACTATAACTAAGTATTTGAAATCAAATATATTCAATGGTGTGACGGTAGGAATTATACATCTCGCCAGAAACAGGCTTAATCCACAAAATTACAGCTTTATTTTTGGATATATCAACACAAACCATGTTTACTTGTCACACTTTGTTACATACATGCATTGCATTGAGTGTCACTAATATGCAAAATGAGGCCACACAAGCCGATCCAATCAAGTTCTAACCAAAAACCTGCCATCACTGCTGTTAAAATAAACAGAGGCTAATTTCGTGAATTTCCAAAATCGAACTAAGTCTAGGAGCCTAGGAGCGTGGGAGGCAGGCCAGCTCGTTACCCAACAGTGATTAGCTGGATCTATAGCAGTCTATTCCTTCAGAGATAATAGCCTTTCAGTGGATCCAACAATGACTCTGCCACAATATAATATTTCCATCATAGCCATCTGGATGCCTTGATATGCTACTCAATAAATGGGCTGCAACCACTGTGTTTCTGTGACTAATGGATTACATGAATTAGACAATGTGTAAAACTATGTTTTTGAATCTCATTTGCTTATTGGCTCTAATGTTTGTTTATGATTCATTTGAATGTGATCCAAAAGGACTAGCGCATTGCTTCATAAGCACTTTGTTTGAAATATAGCATCCTTGAATTTGGTTGCCCTTTTGAACTTGTGCTTAGCATATTGACGAAGCATTTTTGACACACTAACTGACATATCATCCAGCCAGTAGCCTATGGTGAGGTTTTAGCCTTTGTAAAGAGAAAAACCCTGCAGGCTAGGCTAAGTTAGCGTAGCGCTCAAGTTGCTGTCCCATACACAAGCTTTGTTAGCCAGCCGGGCTAAGAGGATTAAAGCTCCAGTCTTGCACATTTAAGAATTTGTTTCTGCCCCACTTCACACGGCGGCGGCCTCTCTCTTCTGCGAGCAGGCCCTGTCGCCATAGCGACACCGACAGTGCTAAGCACTACTGGCGGGAGTAGACAGACAGACTATGTGTGGGTCTAGGCATTGACTGACAACAAAAACACTAACTAAATCTTTCCTACAAATTGGTTTTGCCTAAGGAAGCCAGAAAGTATATTTGTATTGCAAGCACTCAGCTTAATCTCTGTTCCTCTAAATTGAATTTACATTATTTAATGTTTTCTTTGATTCACTTTATCTATAAACATAGACTCCATTGCTAATTTATTTTAGCTTGAAAACATTAGGGTGGAAGAGCAATAGTTTAGCATGCCACACACACACACACACACACACACACACACACACACACACACACACACACACACACACACACACACACACACACACACACACACACACACACAGTTACCCATGCTATACTGTGTGGAATGGATTGTTACATTGTGCTAAGGAATGTGACACTGCTGAAATAAGCTATAAAGCACTGGCGCACAAAAAAATGCCTGCAAGGACTTTATAATCTGAATTCCTTCAGGGGTGAAAAAAAAGAAAAGCTGTAGCAGCATCCCTGCCTACCACTGCATAGCTCACATATTTTCTGTCTCAAGCACTCACCCTGACCCTTCCCACAGTGACCTAACCAGAGCTCTTTCTTGGGCAAAAACAAATCTAAATTTCTCATGGGCCCTAGATAAGCCGATGAGGCCTTTTGGCTTTGCCTGGTAGTGTCTGCTTATATAACCTTATTAAAAGTGCCCAGATGAACTCGGACTGCAATATGACCACAGTAATACATGATTTGAGAAGAAAAAAAGCAAAGTCTGTCTGGAGCCTGAATAATTCAATTGGTTTCAATGCAGACCAAATCAAGACTGAAACAGGTAGCAGTAATTTCTTTCATTCTAACTACTAGACATAATAATACTCTTGCAGCAAAGACCATACATGGTCAATCCTGATCTTGAAAGAAGATGGCACATATTTAAAGCTACATTGAAAAGACGAGCTGAGTCTGCAGCTATGCCATTAACACATTTATCTACAATGTGGACAAAGATTTAAAGACCAGTTAGGGAGTTGGAATGAGAGATGGGTTGAGGTTAAGTCTATGTTTACTTTATTGGGTCATGTTTATGACCCCCTGTAAGGGTTAGAGTGATGGCTACCCTAACCCTCATTCTTAAAGGGATAGTTCACCCAAATTACAAAAACAATCAATGCATGGATTGCTGTCATACCTTGTCCATAGACTGCTTAGAGGTTAAACCCAGACTCAGTATGTGTCAGTTTCGTCATTTTGTTTACATTTTATATTTTGTTACAAACCAAGGCAAGACGTCATAACATGCTCTAGAGTCTAGGCTACCTGAGTGTTCTTAAGCAGCTGTTGGGCAAGCCACCCTCTGATCAAGATCAACCAGTAGGCCTCTTCTAGTTACAAAAAGCATGCAGGCTGCTGTATTATAAAATAACAATTTACAAGTCACCTATTAACATAACAGCAGTAAAATGAAATTCAAATTTACAGAGCTAGACAAAAATATACTGTTATGCAACAATAATGCCGTTACCTGCTTGATCTCAGTCTTGCAGTGCAAGGACGACCCTTAGCAACTAGCTAGCCTATGTTGAATTGTAAAATAAATTTGCCATCAAAAGGTTGCAATAGTAAACCAGCTAACAACTCCAGCAAAGTTTGCAAGTGCACATTTTTTTCTTCTTCACTATAGTAGGCTACACCACCGGTTTGCACATTTAGCAACGCTTGAATATATCGACAGCTGTTTGCTAGCCAGCTAAATTAGCTCGCTAGCTTGCTGTGTAACTACTGTACTGTAGTTTCATTTACGAGTAGACAGCTAGCTCAGGCTTTCGCGATTATCATTGGCCCTGTCCACAGCAGCGTGATGCTGGCATTTGTCGTGAGTGAGGAATCCCTGCCTTGCTGAATGAAAATCGCCCACAATTCCAGTTCCCAGATTTATTCAGAAAATCAAGCTAGCGCAACAGAGTAACTTTGTTACAGACCCGCCGGTGTTTTCAAAAATCCTCTGCTATGAATCATCGGCTGACAGACAGACAGACGGACCTCTTCTTCTGTTGGTTTTATGGCGGACTACATCCCAAAAAGGTGTAGACAGACTGACTGACAGCCATGAGCCAATATATAAACCGTTACCACACGCATTTGTCAGCTAAATTACACTTTTTTTCTGTATCATTCAACTATCATTTATAATGTCTTGTTTATAATTAGAGGGATATAGAGAGGCCTATTTGTATTGTTGATGTGTTGCTGTAGTAGTGGATGGATCAGAGCAACAGATCATAATTACCTGGAGAAATCTGCCCTGCAATTTGTAAACAAAGCTGCTGTACTTATAACTCGTATAAACATATTTTGTATCACTTTGAAGTGACCCAAATGGCAAATTAAGTTTTAATTTATCCATTTCGACATATATTAAACAAAAGAAAATGTGATATTTTATTTGGGACATACTGAGTCTGGCTTTAATGAAACCAATATGTAATTTTGTAATTTGGGAGAACTATCCCTTTAAACTATCTCCATATCCACAGCATGGGATAAACCAGCCCAGTTGACTTGACAATTGCTTCTCCATTTTGCGCTGTTAATGACTGTTAATGACTAGATCATTTCAGACTGTGCCATTTTTGTGCTTATTTTCGATATTATAGTCACATTCTCATTAAATAATCTTAGTATGGTGACAGAATGAGGCTTAGTTCATTTATTTAGACTTCATTTTCAACATACTGATACAGCCTAACTGATAAAACTGCACAGAGTTGATGTGTAAAGGTCAAATAGAGTATGGTCTTGCACTTCACGATATATTGTCAATGTCAAATATCATGATATTCGATTTAATCATATAAAATCGGCCCAACCCTACTGGACACTCCTAAACAACCCAAGTTTAGGTTTCTTGACAATAAAACAGAAAATCAAGAGCTAGTGCCTTCAGAAGGAATTCACACCATTCCACATTTTGTTGTGTTACAAAATGTGATTAAAATGGATATAATTGCAATTTTTTTGTCAATGATCTACACAAAATACTCTGTGATGTCAATGTGGAAGAAAAAATAAAAATAAACACATTAAAATTAAAAATTAAAATAAACACATATAAAAAAAAATCAATACATGTTAGAATTACCTTTGGCAGCGATTACAGCTGTGAGTCTTTCTGGGTAAGTCTCTCAAGCAGATTTAAGTCAAAACTGTAACTCGGCCACTGTCTTCTTGGTAAGAATACTCCAGTGTAGATTTGGCCTTGCGTTTTAGGTTATTGTCCTGCTGAAAGGTTAATTAATCTCCCAGTATCTGGTGTAAAGCAGGCTGAACCAGGTCTTCCTCTAGGATTTTGCCTGTGCTTAGCTCCATCCCGTTTCTTTTTTATCCTGAAACACTCCCCAGTCCTTAATGATTACAAGCATACCAATATCATGATGCAGCCACCACTATGCTTGAAAATATGTAGAGTGGTACTCCATAATGTGTTGGATTTTCCCCAAACATAACACTTTGTATTCAGGACAAAAAGTTAATTGCTTTGCCACATTTTTTGCCACACTTTTCACTGTCAATTAGGTTAGTATTGTGGAGTAACTACAATGTTGTTGATCCATCCTCAGTTTTCTCCCATCACTGCCATTACACTCTGTAGATGTTTTAAAGTCACCATTGGCCTCATGGTGAAATCCCTGAGCGGTTTCATTCCTCTCCGGCAACGGAGTTAGGAAGGACGCCTGTATCTTTGTAGTGACTGGGTGTATTGATATACCATCCAACGTGTAATTAATAACTTCACCATGCTCATAGGGTATTCAATGTCTGCTTCTAATTTTTACCCATCTACCAATAGGTAGATGCTAAAAATTGGTAAACCTCCCTGATCTTTGTGGTTGAATCTGTGTTTGAAATTCACTGCTCGACTGAGGGACCTTACAGATAATTGTATGTGTAGGCTACAGAGCTACTGTACAGCCGTCTTCATCGACCTGGCTAAGGCTTTTGACTCTGTCAATCACCGCATTCTTATTGGCAGACTAAATAGCCTTGGTTTCTCAAATGACTGCCTCGCCTAGTTCACCAACTACATCTCAGATAGAGTTCAATGTGTCAAATCGGAGGGGCTGTTGTCTGGACCTCTGGCAGTCTCTATGGGGGTGCCACAGGGTTCAAATCTTGGGCTGACTCTATTCTCTGTGTATATCAATGATGTCGCTCTTGCTGCTGGTGACTCTCAGATCCACCTCTACGCAGACGACACCATTTTGTATACATCTGGCCCTTCATTGGACACTGTGTTAACAAACCTCCAAACGAGCTTCAATACCATACAACACTCCTTCCGTAGCCTCCAATTGTTCTTAAACACTAGTAAAACTAAATGCATGCTCTTCAATCGAACGCTGCCTGCACCCGCTCGCCCGACTAGAATCACTACTCTCGGCGGGTCTGACTTAGAATATGTGGACAACTACAAATACCTAGGTGTCTGGTTAGACCGTAAACTCTCCTTCCAGACTCACATTAAGCATCTCCAATCCAAAGTTAAATATAGAATCGGCTTCTTATTTCGCAACAAAGCCTCCTTCACTCATGCTGCCAAACATGCCCTCGTAAAACTGACTATCCTACCGATCCTTCACTTCGGCGATGTCATTTACAAAATAGCCTCCAACACTCTACTCAGCAAATTGGATGTAGTCTATCACAGTGCCATCCGTTTTGTCACCAAAGCCCCATATACTACCCACCATTGTGACCTGTACGCTCTTGTTGGCTTGCCCTCACTGCATATTCGTCGCCAAACCCACTGGCTCCAGGTCATCTATAAATCACTGCTAGGCAAATCCCTGCCTTATCTTAGCTCATTGGTCACCATAGCAACACCCACCTGTAGTATGCGCTCCAGCGGGTATATCTCACTGGTCATCCCCAAAGCCAACACCTCCTTTGACCGCCATTCCTTCCAGTTCTCTGCTGCCAATGACTGGAACGAACTGCAAAAATCTCTGAAGCTGGAGACTCTTATCTCCCTCACTAACTTTAAGCATCAGTTGTCAGAGCAGCTTACCGATCACTGCACCTGTACACAGCCCATCTGTAATTAGCCCACCCAACTACCTCATCCCCATATTGTCATTTATTTTGCTAATTTGCACCCCAGTATCTCTTTTTGCACATCATCTTCTGCACACCTATCACTCCAGTGTTAATACTAAATTGTAATTATTTTGCACTATGGCCTATTTATTACCTTACCTCCATAACTTACTACATTTGCACACACTGTATATAGATTTTAAATTTTTCTACTGTGTTATGAACTGTACATTTTTGTTTATCCCATATGTAACTCTGTGTTGTTGTTGTTTTTATCGCACTGCTTTGCTTTATCTTGGCCAGGTCACAGTTGTAAATGACAACTTGTTCTCAACTGGCTTACCTCGTTAAATAAAGGTTAAATAAAATAAAAATATTTTTTTTAATGAGGTAGTCATTCAAAAATCATGTTAAACACTATTAAAGCACACAGAGTGAGTCCATGCAACTCATTATGCGTCTTGTTAAGCACATTTTTACTCCTGAACCTATTTAGGCTTCCACTTTGACATTATGGGGTATTGTGTGTAGGCCAGTAACAAAACATCTCAAAGTAATCTATACTGAACAAAGATATAAACGCGACATGCAATAATTTCAACAATATTACTGGGTTACAGTTTATATATGGAAATCAGTCAATATAAATACAGTGGGGGAAAAAAGTATTTAGTCAGCCACCAATTGTGCAAGTTCTCCCACTTAAAAAGATGAGAGAGGCCTGTAATTTTCATCATAGGTACACGTCAACTATGACAGACAAATTGAGAATTTTTTTCTCCAGAAAATCACATTGTAGGATTTTTAATGAATTTATTTGCAAATTATGGTGGAAAATAAGTATTTGGTCACCTACAAACAAGCAAGATTTCTGGCTCTCACAGACCTGTAACTTCTTCTTTAAGAGGCTCCTCTGTCCTCCACTGGTTACCTGTATTAATGGCACCTGTTTGAACTTGTTATCAGTATAAAAGACACCTATCCACAACCTCAAACAGTCACACTCCAAACTCCACTATGGCCAAGACCAAAGAGCTGTCAAAGGACACCAGAAACAAAATTGTAGACCTGCACCAGGCTGGGAAGACTGCATCTGCAATAGGTAAGCAGCTTGGTTTGAAGAAATCAACTGTGGGAGCAATTATTAGGAAATGGAAGACATACAAGACCACTGATAATCTCCCTCGATCTGGGGCTCCACGCAAGATCTCACCCGTGGGGTCAAAATGATCACAAGAACGGTGAGCAAAAATCCCAGAACCACACGGGGGGACCTAGTGAATGACCTGCAGAGAGCTGGGACCAAAGTAACAAAGCCTACCATCAGTAACACACTACGCCGCCAGGGACTCAAATCCTGCAGTGCAAGACGTGTCCCCCTGCTTAAGCCAGTACATGTCCAGGCCCGTCTGAAGTTTGCTAGAGTGCATTTGGATGATCCAGAAGAGGATTGGGAGAATGTCATGTGGTCAGATTAAACCAAAATATAACTTTTTGGTAAAAACTCAACTCGTCGTGTTTGGAGGACAAAGAATGCTGAGTTGCATCCAAAGAACACCATACCTACTGTGAAGCATGGAGGTGGAAACATCATGCTTTGGGGCTGTTTTTCTGCAAAGGGACCAGGACGACTGATCCGTGTAAAGGAAATAATGAATGGGGCCATGTATCGTGAGATTTTGAGTGAAAACTTCCTTCCATCAGCAAGGGCATTGAAGATGAAACGTGGCTGGGTCTTTCAGCATGACAATGATCCCAAACACACCGCCCGGGCAATGAAGGAGTGGCTTCGTAAGAAGCATTTCAAGGTCCTGGAGTGGCCTAGCCAGTCTCCAGATCTCAACCCCATAGAAAATCTTTGGAGGGAGTTGAAAGTCCATGTTGCCCAGCAACAGCCCCAAAACATCACTGCTCTAGAGGAGATCTGCATGGAGGAATGGGCCAAAATACCAGCAACAGTGTGTGAAAACCTTGTGAAGACTTACAGAAAATGTTTGACCTGTGTCATTGCCAACAAAGGGTATATAACAAAGTATTGAGAAACTTTTGTTATTGACCAAATACTTATTTTCCACCATAATTTGCAAATAAATTCATAAAAAATCCTACAATGTGATTTTCTGGATTTTCTTTTCTCATTTTGTCTGTCATAGTTGACGTGTACCTATGGTGAAAATTACAGGCCTCTCTTATCTTTTTAAGTGGGAGAACTTGCACAATTGGTGGCTGACTAAATACTTTTTTCCCCCACTGTAAATCTATGAATTTCACATGACTGGGAAGGGGCGCAGCCATGGCTGGGCCTGGGAGGGCATAGGCCCATCCACTTGGGAGCCAGGCCCACCCACCGGGGAGCCAGGCCCACCAAATGAGTTTATCCCCACAAAAGGGCCATATTACTGACAGAAATATTCCTCAGTTTCATCAGCTGTCCGGGTGACTGCTCTCAGACGATCCCACAGGTGAAGAAGCCGGATGTGGAGGTCCTGGGCCGGTTGGACGTACTGACAAATTCTCTAAAACAACGGAGGCGGCTTATGCTGGAGAAATTAACATTCAATGCTCTGGCAACAGCTCTGGGGGCATTCCTGCCGTCAGTATGCCAATTGCACACTCCCTCAAAACTTGAGACATATGTGGCATTGGGTTGTGTGGCAAAAGTGCACATTTTAGAGTGGCCTTTTATTGTCCACAGCACAAGGTGCACCTGTGTAATGATCATGCTGTTTAATCAGCTTCTTGATATGCCACACCTGTCAGGTGGCTGGATTATCTTGGCAAAGGACAAATGCTCACTAACAGGGATGAAAACAAATTTGTGCACAAAATGTGAGAGAAATAAGCTTTTTGTGCATATGGAAAATTTCGGGGATCTTTTATTTCAGCTCATGAAACATGGGACCAACACTTTACATGGTGCGTTTATATTTTTGTTCAGTATATTTTAAATTCAGGCTGTTACACAACAAAATGGGGTGTGAATACTTTCTGAAGGCACTGTATATTTGATATTGTTCATCAAAGTTAGCTAACTAACTTAGTGACCCTACATCCCAACACCCCTGCGACCTGATCTTACCCACCTGGTCTTTGAGGAGCTGGACAGACTTCTGAAGGGCCAGAATCTGGTGGAACAGGGGGCTCTGGAGAACTGACTTGAGCAGGCTGAGCTTCTCCTCGGTGGGGACCTCCCCACGCTCCTTTAGCTTGGCTTGGAGACGCTCCACTGCCTGCAAGGCACGCTGGGTATCTGCAAAAGCGTTGCATAGTCCAGTGACCGCATGGGGAGGGAGCAGCGTAGAAAAGAGTGGAAGAGAGATGGGGCAGGGGGATAGCTATCAGTATGAACATGCATGGTGATCAACGCAAGTGTTTTGAAATTGAGTACAGTTAGGAGGTTGACATGCCCCCTTTGACTTCTCTAAAACATCCTGTAATTAAACATCAAAGTGTTCTTATTATGTTGTCAGTGTTTATTTAGGATGGATTGCTGAGATATCAAATTGTATTCATTTCATATGCGCCGAGTACAACAGATGTAGCCTTTACCGTGAAACGCTTGTTTACGAGCCCTTCCCAACACAGGAGGTTGGTGGCACCTTAATTGGGGAGGACGGGCCCGTGGTAATGGCTAGAGCAGAATGGTATCAAATACATTAAACACATGGTTTCCATGTGTTTGATGCCATTCCATTTGCTCCAGTCCAGCCATTATTATGAGCCATCCTCCCCTCAGCAGCCTGCACTGCTTCCCAAATATGCAATAAACAATAATAATAAAAAATAAAAGAATTGTAACACAAGGGTACTAAATTACACAAGCTATATACAGGGAGTACCAGTACCAGATCAATGTGCAGGGGTACGCGGTATTTGAGGTAGATATGTACATAAAGGCAGGGTAAAGTGATTAGGCATCAGGATAGATAATAATAATAATAATAATAATAAGGTATTTGAGGTAGATATGTACATGAAGGCAGGGTAAAGTGACTAGGCATCAGGATAGATCATAATAATAATAATAAGGTATATGAGGTAGATATGTACATAAAGGCAGGGTAAAGTGACGAGGCATCAGGATAGATCATAATAATAATAATAATAATAATAATAATAATAAGGTATTTGAGGTAGATACAGTATGTACATAAAGGCAGGGTAAAGTGACGAGGTATCAGGATAGATCATAATACGAGTAAAATAGAGAACAGAGTAGCAGCAGGCAGCATAGGATGAGTTTAAAAGTGTATGTGTGTGTGCATGTGTATTTGTGTTGTGTCGGTATGCGCGTGTGTGTAATGTGTGTGTGCATATGTACTGTATGTGAATGTGTGTGGGTTTTGTGTGACAGTGCCAATGTAGTGTGTGTGAGTGAGTGTGTATATGGTGTGTATATATAATCTAGTGAGTGTGCGTAGGGTCAGTGCAAGATAGGGTCAGTGCAGATAGTTCAGGTACCATTCATTTACTATTTAGCAGTCTGGCTATTTAGCAGTCTTATGACTTCTGGGTAGAAGCTGTCTCAGAGACTGTTGTTCCGAGAGCCAATGCTTCATTACTATTTGCCAGACGGTAGCAGAGTGAACAGTCTATGGCTAGGGTGGCTGGATTCTTTGGCAATTTTTCAGGCCTTACTCTGACACTGCCTGATATACTAGACTGTCTGCACCACTCTCTGTATAGCTTTGCGGTCCAGGGCGGTGCATTTGCCATACCAAGCGGTGATACAGCCAGTCAAGATGCTCTCGATGGTGCAGCTGTAGAACTTTTTGGCGGATCCGTGGACTTTTCAGTCTCTACCGTGCCCTCTTCACTAATGTGTGGGTGTGTGTGGACCATGTTAAGTCCTTAGTGATGTGGACACCAACGAATTTGAAGCTCTCGACCCACTCCAGTACAGCGATGTGGATGGGGGGCGTGCTCTCCCCTCGTTCTCCTGTAGTCCACGATCAGCTCCTTGGTCTTACTGACGTTGAGGGAGAGGTTGTTGTCCTGGCACCACACTGCTAAGTCTCTGACTTCCTCCCTGTAGGCTGTCTCATTACTGTTGTGTCGTCAGCAAACTTGATGATGGTGTTGGAGTCGTGTGCGGCAACGCAGTCGTGGGTGAAGGGGAGTACAGGAGGGGACTAAGAATACACCCCTGAGGGGCCCAGTGTTGAAGGAATGTGAAGTCTATTCTACTACTGACTTCAGAGTCTTTGGAAGACTTCTAAAGTCTTTATCTACTGTAAGTAACACATGCTCCTGTTGATACACGGACCCAAACATGCTTGCTAATGTGTGAAGCACTATGTGAATGATTCATGGGCAAGGAAAGAAAGAGAGAGGGGAGAGAGAGAGAGAGGAGGGAGAGAGAGAGAGGAGAGAGGAGAGGAGAGGGAGAGACACACATCGACCATCCTGAGGCTTAGCTGAGTTCGACCACTGTTCAACGGAGCTTAGAATATCAGAATCATGTAGCTCTGGCCTTTGCACCAGACAAAAATAAAAAAATAAACATCCATTCAACATGATGTTCTCTTTCAGAATAACAATGATTTGCTGATAGCTTTGGCTCGGCGGAGACGCACAGGCCCGGACTGGCCAACCAGAGAAAAAGGGTCCTCCACAGTTTGCTTGCTCGACCCTGCATAAGCTCTTCTCTCGCCTCCTCAAAGCGGCTTGTTAGCCAAGGATGGGTTTGACGTCCTCCGGTTGAGGAGGACGGGGCAATTTTCGAGGCCCGCGGACTGTGACTAACACCTAATAGGGCGTGCACAAGTTCCAAAGCAGAGTTCGTTCTGAGAGCTAGCCCACCTTATGTGCACAGACAGTAAACAAACCAATAACACGAGAGTCTCGACAGACACATTTCTCTGTTAACGGCTTGTACCTTGTTGTTGTTTTCGTAGCTGAGTGTTCAAGCATGCATAACAAGGATTCTCCTCAGGCTCTGTGTTTGTTAAAGAAATAGGTTGATTTTACAATAACAGAGGCCTAGTCCGTTTTTTAAATGTTTGGATGGGAGATGGGGAGTAAGAGAGAAACAAACAACGTCAATCTAATTCACTCTCTTCATCAAAACATTATCACCTCTCACTCTTTTCACGTTGTGAGACCTTGCACATAACTGACAACATTAGCAATCAACTATTTTCTAACACAAATTGACAGATCACTTACCCATTGTCTCAATCATGTATTTTATTCCCGGTAGATGTGATAGCTGCCTATCAACCGGAGAGTGTTACTCTTCCCGTAGTCAAGGCCTGCAAAATACACATATGTGTTACACACCCTCCATATAAGCACCCCCTATTTGACCTTTGACTTTTGGCCAAATGAATACGACACCAACATGAAACCATGACGAGTGTTGTTGCAATGCTACTTTTGTCAATCATTATCACATTGCCTACTTACTCATTTAATGTTTATATCCGAGTACACTCTGAGAGTGTGTTCTTACTGACTGACAGACAATTAAAACATCTCAGCAGCCTACTCTCTGAATTTTCATTTTTCACAGGACATAAAATATCAAATACAAATTGTTCAGCTAAAGATGCAGGTGCTACAATACTACTAGAAGAAGTAGGTCTTTACTAGGCACATACAGGTTGATGGGGCCTTTGTATTTGACTAATGCTCTTATTGAGGGATTAACATCTGCCAAATTGCCATTCCTGGGGCCTTAATTGACATTGGCAATGGCTTTGTGACATGTATGTCACCGCCAGGCATCTGTGTGGCCTAGGCAAAGTCATTTACTATGCATGTTTGGCCAAACAGGCAGGTGTTCTGATTCTATGCTCAGTAGCCTAATCAATAGCCATATCACTTCTCAGTTACTGTAAATCAAGTATTCATTAATACATTCAGAAATAAGTTACCATACCAAGGCACAGTGATGCTTTTAAAACTGAAAGGTTAAGTGATGCAGGTAAAGTCAATGTTCTAATGTGAATGAAATGTATTTTTTTATACAATAATGTACAAAAACCTGGAAGTTAAATATTGCATATTTAGTTTGACTACAGTAAATCGTCTCACTAACTGCTCTGTAACCTTATCATACCCACTCCAGTCATACCATGCATGCAAATTGATAGAAAACAGTTTATTTAATTGCATTTATCCATTATCAATAAGAAGTGGTATGGGGAGGATCTTAATTGTTTGTTGGCATATTATTTAATTTGCTTAAATCCTATATTAGCTCAATAATTAGGTGCAGGTGCATATGCTGAATACCCGAGTCGCATGGCATCATCAGCCATAGAATAGCCTATAGGCCTATCTGTAGGCTATATTTACAGCAAATGTCTATAAACTTACAGACGATAGCAATTTTTGTCACCTAATATAAAAACGAATTTGAAACTAAAATGGAAAAAACTTCAAGCTTTATGTTGGGCCTATCACTAGGTTTGGACAAACAGATAGCCTAGCCAATAGGATAATGTTTTCTTGAAGGGGTTTTTGCTAGGGATCCCAGCTAGCACATTTGGTTTCTTGGTAGTTGTGGGAACATACGTTTTTGGTTTCCAATTGGTTCTGGGAACGAAGCTATAAGTTTCCTGACCGGTAAAACGAAAACGTTCTAAGAATGTATGTGAACATTTCAAAGGAAACAAGCACTCATTAAGATCAGGTGTGGCAAATGAGTGGGTGTGGCCAACACACCTGAACACACTTAACAAGATCGAGGATAGAGTTTTGTTGACGCTGAGAACAGAATGTATAGGTTTTTAAATAACATTCTTACAAATGTTCTTTGAACGTTACTAATGTTTTCTTGTGGTTTTTATGGAAAGTTTTCTTAATGTTCTGAGAACATGACTTTAAATAGAACCATGAGGAAACCTGTTGGAAATGTTATGCTGAAGTATTGAAATTGAAATGTTGAAATTCCCACAGAATAACATTGTTTATTAAGCTTCTCTGTACTATTTGAGAACATTCCCAACGTCAAACCAGTTGGAGAACGTTCCTAGAACATCACCAAAATTGGAATTAAATGTAACCATGTTTGCACTTTTAAAAACGATCTGTTAAAGTAATGAAATACCAAGAAAATAACGTTTTGTCAAGATCCTTAAATGTGCTGAGAATGTTCCAAAGCCAAGCAACTATCATGCACCATTCCCAGTAAAATCACTGGGGAAGCCAAACCCAAATCCCTCCCTCCATCCATGGCTAATTTAGGAAAGGGCCAATTTTAGCAAGCTAGCTACCGAAGGACAACACAGCGAGATGCAACAATTCAAGTTTTTTCTGTCATTTGACGTTTTGCTCTAGATGTGATGTGATTGGTATGAAGCCAAATCCAAAAAGGCTTCAATTGACACTTTTTTTTGGTGCGCCAGGACCATTCACAGTTGAGCTCACTAAGTTTAGCTCAAAGCTGATTGGCTATTATTTTATACTTTATTTTTTATCAAGGGTGGCCAAATGCTCTCTGGCTTCCCTTGCATTCAATGCTACGGGCGGCAACAATCTCATGCTCTTTTTGACCAGACAGCATCAGATAGATGTGCTACACATACAGAGACAGAGGGGCGCTGTTTCGCTCGCTCAGATGCTTTCTCTGGAGAGATAGATTCAGCCTCTTGCGAATTGAAGGAAAATTATGAAACACAGAGAGACAAAATATAAATTGTCAGGTTTTTTTTCTTGATAATTTTTTTGGGGAAGCCTGGCTTCCCTTAGCATCCATCAATACACGCCACTGGCTCTCACCAAGCTCAAAGAAACGTTATGTGCTAGCTGGGATAGTTATAACTAGGCTATGTATGGATCCATAACCCCACTATAGCATAGTTTTCATTCACCGCTCACTCAAGGCATATTTTTCTAATTGAAATGTGTTTGTACAAGTGTCGGCACTGTATGTTTATACGTTTACATAGTATTATTTTAAATCTAGCCTCGCCTCGGCTACAGAAGGCAATGAATACAATCCGCTTTACTCAACTCCCCCTCCTTCTCCATCTCTTCTCCGGGACAGTGAATCAACAGGTTTCCGATATTATCAGAGACGCCAAAGAAGTTGTATCACGTTGTGACAACGTAATGAAACCGCCAAAGTGCTTGAAACATTCCCACAAAACTATAAACGTATAATATAGCCTGTGGCAGAGAAAATGCAGATATCGTCGGAAACATTGACCGCGCGAGCGGCAGAGAACATAGCCTTTACAATAGCAACATTGTCGCTCAAAATCCGAAATCGGAAATCTGCGTTACATATGTATCCGAAACGCCTATTAACTTTTAGCTTGTCAAATGCATTGAAAGTAGTATTATACGAACGAAGGAAACTTACATAGGCGTTGACCCTTGGCTGACGGCTTACACAGGACGTATCCTGTCCTGTTGTACTCCGGCTAACGGCGCATATACTGGGCTTAAAGATGGGGCGTATTGTAACTCGATATTCTATAGACATTTGCAGCAACAGCGTCACGGAGAGTTGAGCTAGAGACCAGCTATGGGAGAGACGGTGGAAGTTTATTGGGAGGTCACAAGCGCCGCTTGGTGGATACCATGACAACTAGGCCTAAAGTGCAGCCTGCTGTTCTGCATCTCAATCATCTCAAGTATTGCTCTCAGACAGACTTGATTGGGGATTTACTTTATATGCATTGGGCAATTTTATAAGGGGGTCTATTTTTCATAATCATGGGTATTGCAAAAGGCATGTCTGCTATTGCATAAATGATCCCTGGCAAGAATGATAAACAAGGGTACCCTTTGTTTATCATGTAAATGTAAATGTACCCAGTCTTATCTATTTGCCAAAACATAGATAACAGATCTTTATCTTTCCATCTGTGCTTCACATTGTGAAGTGCTGATCTCCTGTGCTATTCTGATTACTCGCAGCGTAGGGGTACTGAAACCTATTCAACTTGGTGCAGAATAGTTTCTCAATATACTTCAGTACCTATGCCTATCAATAATGACATCAGTGTTCTCAATCAAAAATAAATAACTAATTAAAGGGGAAATCTGCACTTGCTACAGTAATTTTTTGAATAATAAATTAATTATATATATCCATTGATTCTTGAAGTATAACTTATAAATGTATCATGAGCTTAGTTCAACTGTCGTACCCCATCAGAACCCAAAATATAAGCTTGTTTTACTCCAATGATTGTAAACATTGCTAATGTAAATATACACTGTATACCCTCAAAATATGCTTAAAACTATAATTTTTGTTATATTGGATTGTCAGTCCTGGCATCCATAGCTCTGTCTATAAATTTGAGAGTGGTTATATTTCCCCATTCCTCAGCTTTTTACAAAAACAGAGGCAGGAAGACTAGCTAGCACAGACTTTGATAATACATTATTTGTTGAGGGAAAATGTATTTAATAAGATTGTGATGTGTTGTTGTCTCACCTAGCTATCTTAAGATGAATGCACTAACTGTAAGTCGCTCTGGATAAGAGCATCTGCTAAATGACTAAAATGTCAAATGTAAGACCGCTTTGTTATTATTTCAACTGCGGATTGCCCTTTTAATGTATAGACACAAATTATATTTACCATAATCTAAAATATTTTAATTTATAGCTGTAGAATTTAACGTCTCTCTCTCTCTCTCTCTCTCTCTCTCTCTCTCTCTCTCTCTCTCTCTCTCTCTCTCTCTCTCTCTCTCTCTCTCTCTCTCTCTCTCTCTCTCTCTCTCTCTCTCTCTCTCTCTCTCTCTCTCAATTCAATTTCAATTTCAATTTCAATTTCAATTTAAGGGCTTTATTGTCATATTATGTATATATATATTGTTGTAACAATGTGCAAATAGTTAAAGTACAAATGGGAAAATAAATAAACATAAATATGGGTTGTATTTACAATGGTGTTTGTTCTTCACTGGTTGCCCTTTTCTTGTGGCAACAGGTCACAAATCTTGCTGCTGTCATGGCACACTGTAGTTTTTCACCCAGTAGATAAGGAAGTTTATCAAAATTGGGTTTGTTTTCGAATTCTTTGTGGATCTCTGTAATCTGATGGAAATATGTGTCTCTAATATGGTCATACATTTGGCAGGAGGTTAGGAGGCTCAGTTTCCACCTCATTTTGTGGGCAGTGTGCACATAGCCTGTCTTCTCTTGAGAGCCAGGTCTGCCTGCGGCAGCCTTTCTTAATAGCAAGGCTATGCTTACTGAGTCTGTACATAGTCAAAGCTATCCTTAAGTTTGGGTCAGTCACAGTGGTCAGGTATTCTGCCACTGTGTACTCTCTGTTTAGAGCCAAATAGCATTCTAGTTTGCAGTTTTTTTGTTAATTCTTTCCAATGTTTCAAGTAATTCTCTTTTTGTTTTCTCATGATTTGGTTGGGTCTAATTGTGTTGTTGTTGTTGTTGTTGTTGTTGTCCTGGTGCTCTGTGGGGTCTGTTTTTGTTTGTGAACAGAGCCCCAGGACCAGCTTACTTAGGGGTCTCTTCTCCAAGTTCATCTCTTTGTAGGTGATGGCTTTGTTATGGAAGGTTTTGGAATCGCTTCCTTTTAAGTGGTTATAGAATTTAACGGCTCTTTTCTGGATTTTGATAATTAGCGGGTATCGGCCTAATTCTGCTCTACATGCATTATTTGGTGTTTTTAGTTGTACACAGAGGATATTTTTGCAGAATTCTGCATGCAGAGTCTAAATTTTGTGTTTGTCCCATTTTGTGAATTATTGGTTGGTGAGCGGACCCCAGACCTCACAACCATAAAGGGCAATGGGTTCTATAACTGATTCAAGTATTTTTAGCCAGATCCTAATTAGTATGTCAAATTTTATGTTCCTTTTGATGGCATAGAAGGCCCTTCTTGCCTTTTCTCTCAGATCGTTCACAGCTTTGTGGAGCTTACCTGTGGCGCTGATGTTTAGGCTGAGGTATGTATAGTTTTTTGTGTGCTCTAGGGCAACGGTGTCTAGATGGAATTTGTATTTGTGGTCCTAGCAACTGGACCTTTTTTGGAACACCATTCTTTTTGTCTTACTGAGATTTACTGTCAGGGCCCAGGTCTGACAGAATCTGTGCAGAATATCTAGGTGCTGCTGTAGGCCCTCCTTGGTTGGTGACAGAAGCACCAGATCATCAGCAAACAGTAGACATTTGACTTCAGATTCTAGTAGGGTGAGGCCGGGTGCTGCAGACTGTTCTAGTGCCCTCGCCAATTCATTGATATATATGTTGAAGAGGGTGGGGCTTAAACTGCATCCCTGTCTCACACCATGGCCCTGTGGGAAAGAAATGTGTGTGTTTTTTGCCAATTTTAACCGCACACTTGATATTTGTGTACATGGATTTTATAATGTCTTATGTTTTCCCCCCAACCCCACTTTCCATCCATTTGTATAGCAGACCCTCATGTCAAATTGAGTCAAAAGCTTTTTTTAAATCAACAAAGCATGAGAAGACTTTGCCTCTGTTTTGGTTTGTTTGTTTGTCAATTAGGGTGTGCAGGGTGAATATGTGGTCTGTCGTACAGTAATTTGGTAAAAAGCCAATTTGACATTTGCTCAGTACATTGTTTTCACTGAGGAAATGTACTAGTCTGCTGTTAATGATAATGCAGAGGATTTTCCCAAGGTTGCTGTTGACGCATATCCCACGGTAGTTATTGGGGTCAAATTTGTCTCCACTTTTGTGGATTGGGGTGATCAGTCCTTGGTTCCAAATATTGGGGAAGATGCCAGAGCTAAGGATGATGTTAACAAGTTTAAGTATAGCCAATTGGAATTTGTGGTCTGTATATTTTATCATTTCATTGAGGATACCATCAACACCACAGGCCTTTTTGGGTTGGAGGGTTTGTATTTTGTTCTGTAGTTCATTCAATGTAATTGGAGAATCCAGTGGGTTCTGGTAGTCTTTAATAGTTGATTCTAAGATTTGCATTTCATCATGTATCTTTTTTTGCTGTTAGTTCTTTGTTATAGGGCCAAAAAGATTGGAGAAGTGGTTTACCCATACATCTCCGTTTTGGATAGATAGCTCTTCGTGTTGTTGTTTGTTTAGTATTTTCCAATTTTCCCAGAAGTGTTAAGAGTCTTTGGATTCTTCAATTACATTGAGCTGATTTCTGACATGCTGTTCCTTCTTTTTCCATAGTATATTTCTGTATTGTTTTAGTGATTCACCATAGTGAAGGCATAGGCTCAGGTTTTCTGGGTCTCTATGTTTTTGGTTGGATAGGTTTCTCAATTTCCTTCTTAGGTTTTTGCATTCTTCATCAAACCATTTGTCACTGTTGTTACTTTTCTTCCGTTTTCTGTTAGAGATTTTTAGATTTGATAGGGTAGCTAAGAGGTCAAATATACTGTTTAGGTTTTCTACTGCCAAGTTTACACCTTCACTATGACATTGGAATGTTTTGTCCAGGAAGTTGTCTAAAAGGGATTGAATTTGTTGTTGCCTAATTGTTTTTTGGTAGGTTTCGACACTACTTACCTTCCATCTATAGCATTTCTTAATATTATTCAGATCCTTTGGCTTTGATGCCTCATGATTGAGTATTGCTCTGTTCAAGTAGACTGTGATTTTGCTGTGGTCTGATAGGGGTGTCAGTGGGCTGACTGTGAACGCTCTGAGAGGCTCTGGGTTGAGGTCAGTGATAAAGTAGTCTACAGTACTACTGCCAAGAGATGAGCTCTCTCTCTCTCTCTCTCTCTCTCTCTCTCTATATATATATATTTATACAATTGAAGTCGGAAGTTTACATACACCTTAGCCAAATACATTTAAACTCAGTTTTTCACAATTCCTGACATTTTATCCTAGTAAAAATTCCCTGTCTTAGTTCAGTTAGGATCACCACTTTATTTTAAGAATGTGAAATGTCAGAATAATAGTAGAGAGAATGATTTATTTCAGCTTTTATTTATTTCATCACATTCCCAGTGGGTCAGAAGTTTACATACACTCAATTAGTATTTGGTAACATTGCCTTTAAATTGTTTAACTTGGGTCAAACGTTTCAGGTAGCCTTCCACAAGCTTCCCACAATCAGTTGGGTGAATTTTGACCCATTCCTCCTGACAGAGCGGGTGTAACTGAGTCAGGTTTGTAGGCCTCCTTGCTCACACACTCTTTTTCAGTTCTGCCCACAAATTTTCTATAGGATTGAGGTCAGGGCTTTGTGATGACCACTCCAATACCTTGACTTTGTTGTCCTTAAGCCATTTTGCCACAACTCTGGAAGCAAGCTTGGGGTCATTGTCCATTTGAAAGACCCATTTGTGACCAAGCTTTAACTTCCTGACTGATGTCTTGAGATGTTGCTTCAATATATTCACATACTTCTCCTTCCTCATGATGCCATCTATTTTGTGAAGTGCACCAGTCCCTCCTGCAGCAAAGCACCCCCACAGCATGATGCTGCCACCCCCGTCCTTCACGGTTGGGATGGTGTTCTTCGGCTTGCAAGCCTTCCCCTGTTTCCTCCAAGCATAACGATGGTCATTATGGCCAAACAGTTCTATTTTTGGGGGGTTTGTTTCATTTGATTTACACAACACAAGATGCAAAATATTTTTTTGTGTGAAACAAACAAGAAATAAGACAAAAAAACAGAAAACTTGAGTGTGCATAACTATTCATTTTTGCCCATTATTCAAGGCAAAACTGCTCCAGCTCCCTCTAGTTGGATGGGTTCCGCTGATGTACAGCAATCTTTAAGTCATACAACAGATTCTCAACTGGATTGAGGTCTGGGCTTTGACTAGGCCATTCCAAGACATGTAAATGTTTCCCCTTAAACCACTCAAGTGTTGCTTTAGCAGTATGCTTAGGGTCATTGTCCTGCTGGAAGGTGAACCTCCGTCCCAGTCTCAAATCTCTGGAAGACTGAAACAGGTTTCCCTCAAGAATTTCCCTGTATTTAGCGCCATCCATCATTCCTACAATTCTGACCAGTTTCCCAGTCCCTGCCGATGAAAAACATCCACACAGCATGATGCTGCCACCACCATGCTTCACTGTGGGGATGGTGTTCTCGGGTGATGAGAGGTGTTGGGTTTGCGCCAGACATAGCGTTTCCCTTAATGGCCAAAAAGCTCAATTTTAGTCTCACCTGACCAGAGTACCTTCTTCCATATGTTTGGGGAGTCTCCCACATGCCTTTTGGCAAACACCAAATGTGTTTGCTTATTTTTTTCTTTAAGCAATGGCTTTTTACTGGCCACTCTTCTGTAACGCCCAGCTCTGTGGAGTGTATTGCTTAAAGTGGTCCTATGGACAGTTACTCCAATCTCCGCTGTGGAGCTTTGCAGCTCCTTCAGGGTTATATTTTATCTTTTTGTTGCCTCTCTGATTAATGCCCTCCTTGCCTGGTCCGTGAGTTTTGGTGGGCGGTCCTCTTTGTTGTGGTGCCATATTCTTTCCCTTTTTTAATAATGGATTTAATGGTGCTCCGTGGTACGTTCAGTTTCGGATATTTTTATAACCCAACCCTGATCTGTACTTCTCCACAACTTTGTCCCTGAGCTGTTTGGAGAGCTCATTGGTCTTCATGGTGCCACTTGCTTGGTGCTGCCCCTAGCTTAGTTGGTATTGCAGACTCTGGGGCCTTTCAGAACAGGTGTATATATACTGAGATCATGTGGCACTTAGATTGCACACAGGTGAACTTTATTTAACAAATTATGTGACTTCTGAAGGTAATTGGTTTCACCAGATCTTATTTAGGGGTTTCATAGCAAAGGGGGTGAATACATATGCATGCACCTCTTTCCCGTAATTTTTTTATTCCGATTTATTTAAACAAGTTATTTTTTTCATTTCACTTCACCAATTTGGACTATTTTGTGAATGTCTATTACATGAAATCCAAATAAAAATCAATTTAAATGATAGGTTGTAATGCAACAAAATAGGAAAAACGCAAAGGGGGATGAATATTTTTGCAAGGCAAACTACCCGCCATCCAAGACACCTACAGCACCCGATGTCACAGGACGGCCAAAAAGATTGTCAAGGACATCAACCACCTGATCCACTGCCTGTTCACCCCGCTATCATCCAGAAGATGAGGTCAGTACAGGTGCATCAAAGCTGGGACCGAGAGAATGAAATACAGCAACTATCTCAAGGCCATCAGACTGTTAAATAGCCATCACTAGCACATTAGAGGCTGCGGCTGCCTATTGAAATCACTGGCCACTTTAAGAAATGGAACACTAGTCACTTAAATAATGTTTACATATCTTGCTCTACACATCTCATATGTATATACTGTATTCTATTCTACAATATTCTACTGTATCTTAGTCCATGCCGCTCTGTCATTGCTTGTCCATATATGTTTATATTCTTAAATTCCATTCCTTTCTAGATTGGTGTGTATTGGGTATATGTTGGAAAATTGTTAGATATTACTTGTTAGATATTACTGCACTGTCAGAGCTAGAAGCACAAGCATTTCACTACACCCGCAATAACATCTGCTAAACACGTGTATGTGATGAATACAATTTGATTTGATTAGATTTGATATATACAGTACCAGTCAAAGGTTTGGACACACCTACTCATTCCAGGGTTTCTCTTTATTTTTACTATTTTCTACATTGTACAATAATAGTGAAGCCATCAAAACGATGAAATAATACATATGGAATTATGTAGTGACCAAAAAAGTGTTAAACAAATCAAAATATATTTTATAGTCCAAATTGGAGATTTTTGGTTCAAACCGCCGTGTCTTTGTGAGACGCGGTGTGGGTGAACGGATGTGTTATGGTGTGGGGGTGCTTTGCTGGTGACACTGTCTGTGATTTATTTAGAATTCAAGGCACACTTAACCAACATGGCTACCACAGCATCCTGCAGTGATACGCCATCCCATCTGGTTTGGGCTAAGTGGGACTATCATTGGACAATGAACCAACACACCTCCAGGCTGTGTAAGGGCTATTTTACCAAGAAGGAGGGTGATGGAGTTCTGCATCAGATGACCTTGCCTCCACAATCCCCCGACCTCAACCCAATTGAGATGGTTTGGGATGAGTCGGACGGCAGAGTGAAGGAAAAGTTGCCAACAAGTCTTCAGCATATGTGGGAACTCCTTCAAGGCTGTTGGAAAAGCATTCCAGGTGAAGCTGGTTGAGAGAATGCCATGAGTGTGCAAAGCTGTCATCAAGGCAAAGGGTTGCTATTTGAAGAATCTCAAATATAAAATACATTTTTTTGGTTAGTACATGATTCCATATGTGTTATTTCATAGTTTTGATGTCTTCACTATTATTCTACAATGTAAAACATTGTAAAAAAATATATAGACAAAACCTTGAATGAGTAGGTGTGTCCAAACTTTTGACTGGTACTGTATATATATATATATATATATATATATATATATATATATATATATACAGTGGGGAAAAAAGTATTTAGTCAGCCACCAATTGTGCAAGTTCTCCCACTTAAAAAGATGAGAGAGGCCTGTAATTTTCATTATAGGTACACGTCAACTATGACAGACAAAATGAGAAAAAAAATTCCAGAAAATCACATTGTAGGATTTTTAATGAATTTATTTGCAAATTATGGTGGAAAATAAGTATTTGGTCAATGACAAAAGTTTGTCAATACTTTGTTATATACCCTTTGTTGGCAATGACACAGGTCAAACGTTTTCTGTAAGTCTTCACAAGGTTTTCATACACTGTTGCTGGTATTTTGGCCCATTCCTCCATGCAGATCTCCTCTAGAGCAGTGATGTTTTGGGGCTGTCGCTGGGCAACATGGACTTTCAACTCCCTCCAAATATTTTCTATGGAGTTGAGATCTGGAGACTGGCTAGGCCACTCCAGGACCTTGAAATGCTTCTTACGAAGCCACTCCTTCGTTGCCCGGGCGGTGTGTTTGGGATCATTGTCATACTGAAAGACCCAGCCACGTTTCATCTTCAATGCCCTTGCTGATGGAAGGAGGTTTTCACTAAAAAATCTCACGATACATGGCCCCATTCATTCTTTCCTTTACACGGATCAGTCGTCCTGGTCCCTTTGCAGAAAAACAGCCCCAAAGCATGATGTTTCCACCCCCATGCTTCACAGTAGGTATGGTGTTCTTTGGATGCAACTCAGCATTCTTTGTCCTCCAAACACGACGAGTTGAGTTTTTACCAAAAAGTTCTATTTTGGTTTCATCTGACCATATGACATTCTCCCAATCCTCTTCTGGATCATCCAAATGCACTCTAGCAAACTTCAGACGGGCCTGGACATGTACTGGCTTAAGCAGTGGGACACGTCTGTCACTGCAGGATTTGAGTCCCTGGCGGCGTAGTGTGTTACTGATGGTAGGCTTTGTTACTTTGGTCCCAGCTCTCTGCAGGTCATTCACTAGGTCCCCCCGTGTGGTTTTGGGATTTTTGCTCACCATTCTTGTGATCATTTTGACCCCACGGGGTGAGATCTTGCGTGGAGCCCCAGATCGAGGGACATTATCAGTGGTCTTGTATGTCTTCCATTTCCTAATAATTGCTCCCATAGTTGATTTCTTCAAACCAAGCTGCTTACCTATTGCAGATTCAGTCTTCCCAGCCTGGTGCAGGTCTACAATTTTGTTTCTGGTGTCCTTTGACAGCTCTTTGGTCTTGGCCATAGTGGAGTTTGGAGTGTGACTGTTTGAGGTTGTGGACAGGTGTCTTTTATACTGATAACATGTTCAAACAGGTGCCATTAATACAGGTAACGAGTGGAGGACAGAGGAGCCTCTTAAAGAAGAAGTTACAGGTCTGTGAGAGCCAGAAATCTTGCTTGTTTGTAGGTGACCAAATACTTATTTTCCACCATAATTTGCAAATAAATTCATTAAAAATCCTACAATGTGATTTTCTGGATTTTTTTTTCTCATTTTGTCTGTCATAGTTGACGTGTACCTATGATGAAAATTACAGGCCTCTCTCATCTTTTTAAGTGGGAGAACTTGCACAATTGGTGGCTGACTAAATACTTTTTTCCCCACTGTATATATATATATATATATATATATATATATATATATATATATATATATATATATATATATATTCAATTTAAAGGGGCTTCATCGGCATGGGAAACATAGGTTTATATTGCCAAAGCAAGTGGAAAAAAAGAATAAACAAAAAAACGATTAGAAATTAACAGTAAACATTGTACTCACAAAGGTTTCAAAAAGATGAAGACATTTCAAGTTTTATATTATCAGCTATGTACAGTGTTTTAGCAATGTGCAAATAGTTGTAGTGCAAATGTTTGCCCTATTCTCATGGCAATGGGCCACAAATCTTGCTGCTGTGATTGCACATTGTGATATTTCGCCTAACAAATTGTACACATTTTGTAGATGTTATCGCATATGGGAGTTTATCAATGATCTGTGTAATCTGAAGGAAATATGTGGCTCACACACACATCCACACACACACACACACACACACACACACACACACACACACACACACACACACACACACACACACACACACACACACACACACACACACACACACACACACACACACACACATCCTTGTGGGGACCAAATAATTGATTCCCATTCAAAATCCTATTTTCCCTAACCATATCCCTTAAACTAGCCCTAAACGTAACCCCAGACCCCTAACCCTAAACTTAACACCTAACCCTAAAACATAATCCCTAACCCCTAACCCCTAACCATAATTCTAACCCTAACCCTAATTGTAACCCTCACCCTAAACCTAACCTCTAAGCTTAAAATAGCCTTTTTCCTTGTGGGGGAAAAAGTTCCCACTTCCCCAAATGTTCCCACTTGATTTTCCTTGTTTTACTATCCTTGTGAGGACTTCTGGTCCCCACAAGGATAGTAAAATCAAAACCATACACACACACAAATTCCAATTGCAGGGACGTGCGACCAAAATACACACAGCATGTATTAGCCAGGTGCAGATGAGCATGCAAATGTATGAAGCATTATGTGATCATGATGTGTAAAAAATTAAAATAGAATGCATTTAGTTTCACCTTGGAAAGGACATGACATGCTATTCAAACTAAGATGTTCTGTGTATTTCCTGTTTATATGATTATGTGCTCCATTTCAGACCCAGATGTGCAAAGCTTATAACATTTTGATATGAGAGAGAGCTGTTACTCAAAGTTAAATGTATCAAATGCCTGTGGGGACAAACTCCCCTTTTGCCTGTTAAATAGTGATTCGGCATTAGATCTGTGGTTTTATCCTTAAAGAAGGGAACAGTGATGTAGGGATTTTGGTTTCGTTGCGGTAACATTTTGGTTTTGGTTTCGTTGTGGTAACATTAAGAAAGTTAATGAAGAAAGTTCCTGTTCTATCCATTCATTCATTCATTCATTCATTAATGTGTGTATCAATAAATATTGAATTTGAACTATAATCCTGCATTCCCACTCATTGAAATGTACCAATATCATTGTAGACTTGTATACATGTTCTATGATTAGGGGAGGCATTTGTGTACTGTTGTCCCACTGATCAGAGCAGCAAAGCTCAACTAGATAGCGTGGTTGAATTTGAGGTGGTTACTTGCCTGAGACCTGAAAACGTGTGTCAGCTCTCAGAGGTAATACCTAGGCTTTAGCTCAGTGGCCTAACACTGTCTTGTTGCGGTGCAGAAGGCCAGGATTTGAACCGTCTGTCACACCTTGACATACGATTGGTTTCTACATGATTTTCATTGGCTAATGCAGCTTGGTTAATTTGTGCCTATTATGATGGTACATAATATAAATTATTATTTCAGAAATCCTATCTAATTGCAGAGGAAATAACTGCCATGTCACCTATTGGGGATAGAATAGCTCAGTTGGTAGAGCATGGCGCTTGCAACACCAGGGTTGTGGGTTCGTTTCCCATTGGGGGGCCAGTATGAAAAATGTATGCACTCACTAACTGTAAGTCGCTCTGGATAAGAGTGTCTGCTAAATGACTAAAAAAATAAGAATAATAATCTGCCAGCTCATCCAATGATTCCCCCACTTTCATTTTGGCCTCCCACTGGTTGATACAATAAACTGTCTAGGAATCTGAAATGCATGACTGAACAAGAACGTCCTGTTTTCAAAGCAGCATGGATTGGAAAGGGGATTTAGCAAAAAAGTGTCCCAAAATTATCTGAATTCACACTTGAAAAAGGAGCAACTGTATCATATAAAGGGTGGCAAAACAGTTTGGCAAACAATATGTTAGGACCTTTTATATCACCCTTTATGTAGTGATTTGCTTAAAGATTATTTGTGTAGCATCTATACAGTGCTTACAGTATATACACTGAACAAAAATATAAACTTAACATGTAAAGTGTTGGTCCCATTTTTCATGAGCTGAAATAAAATAAACTAGAAATTTTCCATATGCACAAAAAGCTTATTTCTCTGAAATGTTGTGCAAACATCTTTTTTTACATCCCTGTTAGTGAGCATTTCTCCTTTGCCAAGATAATCCATCCACCTGACAGGTGTGGCATATCAAGAAGCTGATTAAACGTCATGATCATTACACAGGTGCGCCTTGTGCTGCGGACAATAAAAGGCCACTCAAAAATGTGCAGTTTTGTCACACAACACAATACCGTGACGAGATCCTGAGGCCCATTGTCGTGCCATACATCCGCCGCCATCAACTCATGTTTCAGCATGATAATACACGGCCCTATGTCACAAGGATCTGTACACAATTCCTGGAAGCTGAAAATGTCCTGGCCTGCATACTCACCAGACATGACACCCATTGACCATGTATGGGATGCTCTGGATCGACGCGTTTGACAGCATGTTCCAGTTCCTGCTAATATCCAGCAACTTTGCACAGCCATTGAAGAGGAGTGGGACATTCCACAGGCCACAATCAACAGCCTGATCAACTCTATGCGAAGGAGATGTGTCGCACTGCCTGAGGCAAATGGTGGTCACACCAGATAATGACTGCTTTTCTGATCCACGCCCCTACCTTTTTTGTAAGGTATCTGTGACCAACAGATTCATATATGTATTCCTTCTCATATTAAATCCATAGATTAGGCACTAATGAATTTATTTCAATTGACAGATTTTTGTATAGGAACTGTAACTCAGTAAAATCTTTGAAATTGTTGCATGTTGCGTATATATTTTTGTTCAGTATAGATACCCACCTTGCGAGTTATTTGCCGACCAGTGCCTCTGCTTGTTTGGCAATACATTTCCAATGTCTGAATGTATATCCGTAATCGCTAGACCGTTCTGATTAAGAGGTCGTCGCTTGCATCACCGGGCAGTGCCCAATAAATAATTAAATCCAATTGTTAGATGCTACCAACCCCTCCAAAACAAGACAAAAAATGGACCCCATGTTGTCTGCGCGCACACCTGTCTGTGTTTCACACCTGTTTGTCCTAGCGAATCAGCGTTGCAATATGGGCAGCATGCTGCTGCAGACAGGAAGTAGAATGGGGGGTAGCATCTAACCAGTGGATTTCATTATTTATTGGGCACTGCTCGGCGATGCAAACAAGAACCTCTTAATCACAACCTTTTTCCGATTACAGACATACATACGCTACATGACCAAAAGTATGTGGACACCTGCTCGTCGAACATCTCATTTCAAAATCATGGGCATTAAAATGGAGTTGGTCCCCCCTTTGCTGCTATAACAGCTTCCACTCTTCTGGGAAGGCGTTCCACTATATGTTGGAACATTGTTGCGGGGACTTGCTTCCATTCAGCCACAAGAGCATTAGTGAGGTCGGGTACTGATTTTGGGCAATTAGGCCTGGCTCGCAGTCGGCGTTCCAATTCATCCCAAAGGTGTTCGACAGGGTTGAGGTCAGGGCTCTGTGCAGGCCAGTCAAGTTTTTCCACACCGATCTCGACAAACCATTTCTGTATGGACCTCGCTTTGTGCACGGGGGCATTGTCATGCTGAAACAGAAAAGGGCCTTCCCCAAACTTTTGCCACAAAGTTGGAAGCACATAATTGTCTAGAATGTCATTGTATGCTGTAGCGTTAAGATTTCCCTTCACTGGAACTAAGGGGCCCAGCCCGAACCATGAAAAACAGCCCCCAGACCATTTTTCCTCCTCCACCAAACTTAGCACTATGCATCCACCAAACCCAGATTTGTCCGTCGGACTGCCAGATGGTGAAGCGTGATTCATCACTCCAGAGAATGCGTTTCCACTGCTCCAGAGTCCAATGGTGGCGAGCTTTACACCACTGCAGCCGACGCTTGGCATTGCGCATGGTGATCTTGGGCTTGTGTGCGGCTGATCGGCCATGGAAACCCATTTCATGAATCTCCCAACGAACAGTTATTGTGCTGACGTTGCATCCAGAGGCAGTTTAGAACTCGGTCGTGAGTGTTGCAACCGAGGACAGACGACTTTTACACGCTACGCACTTCAGCACTCGGCGGTCCCGTTCTGTGAGCTTGTGTGGCCTACCACTTCGCGGCTGAGCCGTTGTTGCTCCTAGACGTTTCCACTTCACAATAACAGCACTTACAGTTGACCAGGGCAGCTCTAGCAGGGCAGAAATTTGACAAACTTACTTGTTGGAAAGGTGGCATCCTATGATGGCCACGTTGAAAGACACTGAGCTCTTCAGTAAGGTCATTCTACTGCCAATGTTTGTCGGTGGAGATTGCATGGCTGTGTGTTCGATTTTATACACCTGTCAGCAACGGGTGTGGCTGAAATAGCCGAATCCACTAATTTGAAGGGGTGTCCACATACTTTTGTATATATAGTGTACATTCCAACGTCGGACCCGTGCTGCTAAACAGTTACAATAATTTGCCGCGTCATTAACTAGAACGCTTCTCCAATGTTATGCGCTAAGACGGAACGTTACTGTTAAAAGAACTGTACTTACTGTTATTAACTGTATACGTGACAGAGAGCTCTGTAAGGCTATGTTATAATGGGTTTTTTCTTGATGATTTGTTGTAAAGTTTTTATCTTGTTTAGGGAGCTTGTTATACGTGTCTATGTGGGTTACTAAACTTAATTTCAACCATCAAAGTTCAACCTACACTAAAGCTATATCAATAACTTATGTTGTTTTGAAGGCAAACGTGAGTGAGATTTTTCTGTTGAATTTAATAAAAAGACTGTTGTACATAAATATTCCTGTTTTATTGTTTTTCCACAGCACCCCACAAACAACAGAAAACGAAAACAAAACGGCCACTATACAACACATTCCCCCAAGGTGATCAACATTGTTTCCAAATTTCGTCAAACACTTCCGTTTTTTGTTTAACTTTATAATATTCTAAATCCAATGGGATATAGCTAGATAGTTCATTCCTCCAGTTTGGTATTGAGGGTGAATATGAGGCTTTCCAATTGATGGATATATACTTATTTGCAGCAATTAGACCTAGATTACAAAACGTTATCTGATATTGATCAGCAACATTTACATTCCCCAACAGACATAACCGTGGAGATGGATGGATATACATTCCTAGACACAATGAAATGATAACACATACATTATCCCAAAATGGTGCCAGTTTATTACAGGACCACAGCATATGTAATAAGGTTCCTTTGTGCTTTTTGCATCTCCAACAGAGATGTGACATTTCTGGGTGCATACATGCATTCTGGCAGGAATGTCTTAAGTCCTATGAATTATCTTAAATTGTTAGCCTTTTGGTGTTAGGAAGGCCATTGCAGTAGATGTTGTAGTGAGGAGGCAGGCATCATGATGTTCCTGAAGTGCAATGCCTGTAGTGAGGGCTTTTATTTGTGGAGAAGCTAATGGCGCCAAACTTATGTACACTATCTAACACATATTTATAACAAAAATAACAAACAGGAAAACATTCTCAGATAAATTGAAAAACAATCAACAACTCAAAACAGAGCTCTGATTAATACAAGCCTCAATCACACCTGCTAGAACAACCAGTATGACAACCTTACCCCTGTCTCTCTGGCAGAGGAATGACAGGTTTTAAATAGGATACCTGGGATACCCTCAACATGGACTATATCATTTTAGACCAATCATCAATTAAAAGTCTTCCATATAGGCATGAAATCACTATTCACACATTCAGGTAATACAATCTCAATGACCAAATGGAACAGGTTGAGAGCTTCAAGTTCCTTGGTGTCCACATCACCAACGAACTATCATGGTCCAAACACACCAAGACAGTCGTGAAGAGGGCACGACAAAGCCTATTCCCCCTCAGGAGACTGAAAAGATTTGGCATGGGTCCTCAGATCCTCAAAAAATTATACAGCTGCACCATCGAGAGCATCCTGACTGGTTGCATCACCGCCTGGTATGGCAACTGCTTGGCCTCCGACCGCAAGGCACTACAGAGGGTAGTGCGTACGGCCCAGTACATCACTGGGGCCAAGCTTCCTGCCATCCAGGACCTCTATACCAGGCGGTGTCAGAGGAAGGCCCTCAAAATTGTCAAAGACTCCAGCCACCCTAGTCATAGACTGTTCTCTCTGCTACCGCACGGCAAGCGGTACCGGAGTGCCAAGTCTAGGTCCAAAAGACTTCTCAACAGCTTCTACCCCCAAGCCATAAGACTCCTGAACAGCTAATCATGGCTACCCGGACTATTTGCACTGCCTCCCACCCCCCACCCCATCTTTTTACGCTGCTGCTACTCTGTTAATTATTTATGCATAGTCACTTTAACTCTACCCACATGTACATATTACCTCAACTACCTCAACTAGCCGGTGCCCCCGCACATTGACTCTGCAACGGTACCCCCCTGTATATATAGCCTCCCTACTGTTATTTTATTTTACTTCTGCTCTTTTTTTCTCAATTCTTTTTTTGTTGTTGTTTTATTTGTACTTTTTTTGTTAAAAATAAATGCACTGTTGGTTAAGGGCTGTAAGTAAGCATTTCACTGTAATGTCTGCACCTGTTGTATTCGGCGCATGTGACCAATAAAATGTGATTTGATTTGATTTGAAATACTGTACATAGCCTACATTTCAATAGTAGTGTTTAACTATGCATAGAACATGTAATAGACCATCGTACCCTACTCTCCCCCTTTGGATTTAGTAGCATTACATTAGGCCTACCCAAAAACACAGGATAATTGGCGCTCCTGAATGATACTCTGGTTAACACAGCAGAAACAACAAATATTTCACCTAGTCAATCATGAGGATTCAAAAATAATTTCTAACCATTTCTAAATATAGAAATAGCAAACTCAATACCCAAACCTTTGACAATAGCCACGATATGATAAAGCTAAACTGTCACCAACTACGTTTTGCATGCGAAACCAATGACTGTCTAGTCTGGCTGACAGCAAACTCAAAGTCTTCCTGACTTCAGAGTCTGGAAAGGCTCCTTGATGTTATAGGCATGAAGCGTTGATAATAAATGGGGCTGTGCTTTTTTACTGATTGGTTCTCCTCTGTCTCTTTCTCACTCAAACAGCCACATGGACAGCCACACCCAGCTCCCTTCCAATACAACTGTTGGATTTTCAAATCCAAACAAGGAGAGTTCTCAACCCCTCAGGAAAACAATAACGTTTAAGAGAACCAATCAAAGCTTGAGCACATTTTGGAGCGAATATTGCATCAACAAACGCCCTCCGGTTCAGACCAGTGTGTCACAACTCTGGGCAATATTGAAATTCTAACACTAACCATGTTTCCATTCAACCATTTTTATGCCAGTAAAATAGGCTGGCTCCCTGTTGGATAACAGTATAGTTGTCGGTAGGCCTACACCTTCCAAATGTCTACAGAACTTTTATGTGCGCTATGTGAACCATAAGAAAGTAGGCCTAAGCAAGCATGATAATTATACAAGGTTCTTGCTCAAAAGCCTACTATCAAGTAGTGAGAAGGTAACCCAAGTGAGTGGCACAAAGGCCTAACAATTACAACTAGGTTCATTATCTTAATACTGATGTTGAAAATCGAAAAATCAAACAACCCTCTATAAATAATGCAAAACAACTGCACATTCACACATTTTAACACAATAAGCAGAGGACAACTACGCTTCTAGTTGTTTGAGCACTTTAAGTATTCAGCACTATTAAAGTGTCAACACTCCCAGATTAAATAAAATCCTCTGCTTGCTTGCAAGCATGAATGAATGGGAATGAATGGGAATGTCTCCTACTTTATTGGATTTGCTTCATGTCCCCATAAGCTTTAATTTTTCTAAACAGCTTTATATTTGGCATAGTTTCTCAGTGGCATGTTGAGTTTGTGCATTGAGCTTTTATGGTTCCATGTATCACTTTATGATGTCCAATTATTATGACTATGTCTCGGGTGTTTAACTGTCTGTGTTGGGTAAACCCCACTGTTGGCAGCAGTATTTGGCAATAACACACACACACAATTATACATTGTCTAGTAACTCAATGGCTGTGTTTACAAGTAATAAAAAATTGAAATGTGCCTCTGTCTATTCAATAATGACTCAATAATGGTATCCTCCACCAATGTATCTCACTATTGTGAATCTAGTCACTGAAGCTCCATATAATCACCATAGCACATAAGGCTTCAAGTGTGGCAGAGGCGGCCTGAGTTAGTTACATGATGCAGGACGCATGCCTCTCTGTCTCTCTCAATCGCTCCTGCAATTGGCACCCTATTCCCTATTTATTGCCCCTCTTTTGACCAGTGCCCATAGGACTCTTTCAAAAGTAGTGTACTATAGAAAATAGGGTGCCATTTGGGACGCAGCATTATGTGCTGTGTTGTTACATGTGGCCTATACTATTAAACTGTCTTGGTCTAATTTGTGTCTCTGAAATGTGTGATAATACAAGATCTCAGAATGTGGTTACATTTCCATAAATGGTTTGATATTCATATAATTGTTCTTGGAATATAGTACCAGTCAAAAGTTTGGACACACCTACTCAGTCAAGGGGTTTTCTTTATTTTTACTATTGTAGAATAATATCATGTAGTAACCAAAAAAGTGTTAAACAAATCAAAATATATGTTATATTTGAGACTCTTCAAATAGCCACCATTTGCCTTGGTGACAGCTTTGCATACTCTTGGCATTCTCTCAACCAGCTTCACCTGGAATGCTTTCCAACAGTCTTGAAGGAGTTCCCACATATGCTTAGCACTTTTGGCTGCTTTTCCTTCACTCTGCCGTCCGACTCATCCCAAACCATCTCAATTGGGTTGAGGTCAGGGGATTGTGGAGGCCAGGTCATCTGATGCAGCACTCCATCACTCTCCTTCTTGGTAAAATAGCCCTTAAACAGCCTGGAGGTGTGTTGGGTCATTGTCCTGTTGAAAAACAAATGATAGACCCACTAAACCCAAACCAGATGGGATGGCGTATTGCTGCAGAATGCTGTGGTAGCCATGCTGGTTAAGTGTGCCTTGAATTCTAAATAAATATAGACAGTGTCACCAGCAAAGCACCCCTACACCATAACACCTCCTCCTCCATGCTTTACGGTGGGAACTACACATGCAGAGATCATCCGTTCACCCACACCGCGTCTCACAAAGACACAGCGGTTTGAACCAAAAATATCCAATTTGGACTCCAGACAAAAGGACACATTTCCACCGGTCTAATTTGTAAGTCACTCTGGATAAGAGCGTCTGCTAAATGATGTAAATGTAAATGTCTAATGTCCATTTCTCGTGTTTCTTGGCCCAAGTAGGTCTCTTCTTCTTTTTGGTGTCCTTTAGTAGTGGTTTCTTTGCAGCAATTTGACCATGAAGGCCTAATTCACACAGTACCCTCTGAACAGTTTATGTTGAGATGTGTCTGTTACTTGACCTCTGTTAATTATTTATTTGGGCTGCAATTTCTGAGGCTGGTAACTCTAATGAACTTATCCTCTGCAGCAGAGGTAACTCTGGGTCTTCCATTCCTGTGGCGGTCCTCATGAGAGCCAGTTTCATCATAGCGCTTGATTGTTTTTGCGACTGCACTTGAAGAAACTTTCAAAGTTCTTGAAATGTTCCGTATTGACTGACCTTCATGTCTTAAAGTAATGATGGACTGTCGTTTCTCTTTGCTTATTTGAGCTGTTCTTGCCATAATATGGACTTGGTCTTTTACCAAATAGGGCCATCTTCTGTATACCACCCCTACCTTGTCACAACACAACTGATTGGCTCAAACGCATAAAGAAGGAAAGAAATTCCACAAATTAACTTTTAACAAGGCACACCAATTCATTGAAATGCATTCCAGGTGACTACCTCATGAAAGCTGGTTGAGAGAATGCCAAGAGTGTGCAAAGCTGTCATCAAGGCAAAGGGTGGCTATTTGAAGAATATATATTGATTTGTTTAACACTTTCTTGGTTACTACATGATTCCATATGTTATTTCATAGTTTTGATGTCTTCACTATTATTCTACAATGTAACAAAATAAAAACCCTTGAATGAGTAGGTGTGTCCAAACTTTTGACTGGTAGTGTATGTTGTTGTGGAGGCAGTTTTCATGTACTGTTTAATGCAGTCAAGATGGTCGAAGTATATTATATACAGTTATAGCCATACAGAAGCTAGCTAGCTACCAAGGTTTTCAAGCACTGATACAGTAATGACATGCAGCTTTGGTCAGCGCACTGCCTGCAAAAATCAATTTGCATCGGGGGTGCATTGCAAGCAGTGCTGGCTAGAGATAACACTTCATCTTTTCAAATGCAAGCCCAGTTGAAAAATGAACCACTGCCTGCCTGCAGTGCACTAGATAAAGGTGTCCCAGTATACTAAGGAATGTGCTTCACTATCAAGGTCTACACAGCATGATATTCAAACATGTGTATGTGATATAGAGTGCTATTGGTGATTGAGTTTGAAACAATTAAAATTAACTACATGTATTTACATTTATTTAGTCCTAAACATTCAGTATAACATTGAAGATACAGTGCCTTGCAAAAGTATTCATCCCCCTTGCCGTTTTTCCTATTTTGTTGCATTACAACCTGTAATTTAAATTGATTTTTATTTGGATTTCATGTAATGGACATACACAAAATGGTCCAAATTGGTGAAGTGAAATGAAAAAAATCACTTGTTTCAAGAAATTCTAAAAAATAAATAACGGAAAAGTGGTGTGTGCATGTGTATTCACCCCCTTTGCTATGAAGCCCCTAAATAAGTTCTGGTGCAACCAATTACCTTCAGAAGTCACATAATAATTGCTCCTGTAAGTCGCTCTGGATAAGAGCGTCTGCTAAATGAGTAAAATGTAAATGTAATGTAATTAGTTAAATAAAGTCCACCTGTGTGCAATTTAAGTGTCACATGATCTGTCACATGATCTCAGTATATATACACCTGTTCTGAAAGGCCCGAGAGTCTGCAACACCACTAAGCAAGGGGCACCAACAAGCAAGCGGCACCATGAAGACCAAGGAGCTCTCCAAACAGCTCAGGGACAAAGTTGTGGAGAAGTACAGATCAGGGTTGGGTTATAAAAAATGTACCTACATTTTGAACATCCCACGGAGCACCATTAAATTCATTATTAAAAAATTTAAAGAATAAGGCACCACAACAAACCTACCAAGAGTTTTTTTTTTTTTTTTTTAGGGGGTAAAAAAACCTGCCAAGAGTTGGCCGACCACCAAAACTCACAGACCAGGCAAGGAGGGCATTAATCAGAGAGGCAAGAAAGAGATCAAAGATAACCCTGAAGGAGCTGCAAAGCTCCACAGTGGAGATTGGAGTATCTGTCCATAGGACCACATTAAGCCGTACACTCCACAGAGCTGGGCTTTACGGAAGAGTGCCTAGAAAAAAGCCATTGATTAAAGAAAAAAATACGTGTTTGCCAAAAGGCATGTGGGAGACTCTCCAAACATATGGAAGAAGGTACTCTGGTCAGATGAGACTAAAATTGAGCTTTTTGGCCATCAAGGAAAATGCTATGTCTGGCGCAAATCCAACCCCTCTCATCACCCCGAGAACACCATCCAAGAACACCATGTTTTTCATCGGCAGGGACTGGGAAACTGGTCAGAATTGAAGGAATGATGGATGGCACTAAATACAGGGAAATTCTTGAGGGAAACCTGTTTCAGTCTTCCAGAGATTTGAGACTGGGACAGAGGTTCACCTGCCAGCAGGACAATGACCCTAAGCATACTGCTAAAGTAACACTTGAGTGGTTTAAGGGGAAACATTTAAATGTCTTGGAATGGCCTAGTCAAAGCCCAGACCTCAATCCAATTGAGAATCTGTGGTATGACTTAAAGATTGCTGTACACCAGCGGAACCCATCCAACTTGAAGGAGCTGGAGCAGTTTTGCCTTGAATAATGGGTAAAAGTCCCGGTGGCTAGATGTGCCAAGCTTATAGAGTCATACCCCAAGAGACTTGCAGCTGTAATTGCTGCAAAAGGTGGCTCTACAAAGTATTGACTATTTTCCTTTATTATATTCCACTAACCCTACCACCCCTCCCCTAATTGGAGTAAACTAATGAACAACAGCACTTAGGCTTCTACTTCCAGCTTATACATACTATATACATTTTACAGACACAATCTATTTTACAATAGTTATATTTTGTTTGTTTTTAGTCCTGTCCTTCCTCTACCCTCAACCTCTCTCATCTATTTCTGATGTCCATCCAGTTTGGTTTCTATTTGCCATATATTTTTAACTGTGCTGATTCACAAAAGTTCTGAACCTATATACATTTTACGGACACAGTATAGTTTACATGAGTTATCTTGTTGTTATTAGTCCCACCCTTCAGCTCCATTCAACCCCTCCCATCTATCTCTTAACACCATCCATATTGGATTTCTATTTGCCATATATATCACAACTGTGCTGTGATGTGTCACAAAAGTTCTGAACCTTTCTATGCTCATAGTTTCTACAGATTGTAAATTAAAGATAAACATTTTTGCTAAAAGTATTATTATATAATTGATTGATTGACTATGACTTTTCAAATCACCCAGTATTCTTCAACCATTACTGGACCTGTGACGAAAAACAAGCTACATATGGACAGTACCAAAATAAATGATCTAATGACACTGTCTCTTTGCAGCAAAATCTGCAGAGCTGGGATTGTTGATCCCCCATATATATACAGTGGGGGAAAAAAGTATTTAGTCAGCCACCAATTGTGCAAGTTCTCCCACTTAAAAAGATGAGAGAGGCCTGTAATTTTCATCATAGGTACACGTCAACTATGACAGACAAATTGAGAATTTTTTTCTCCAGAAAATCACATTGTAGGATTTTCAATGATTTTATTAGCAAATTATGGTGGAAAATAAGTATTTGGTCACCTACAAACAAGCAAGATTTCTGGCTCTCACAGACCTGTAACTTCTTCTTTAAGAGGCTCCTCTGTCCTCCACTCGTTACCTGTATTAATGGCACCTGTTTGAACTTGTTATCAGTATAAAAGACACCTGTCCACAACCTCAAACAGTCACACTCCAAACTCCACTATGGCCAAGACCAAAGAGCTGTCAAAGGACACCAGAAACAAAATTGTAGACCTGCACCAGGCTGGGAAGACTGTATCTGCAATAGGTAAGCAGCTTGGTTTGAAGAAATCAACTGTGGGAGCAATTATTAGGAAATGGAAGACATACAAGACCACTGATAATCTCCCTCGATCTGGGGCTCCACGCAAGATCTCACCCCGTGGGGTCAAAATGATCACAAGAACGGTGAGCAAAAATCCCAGAACCACACGGGGTGAACTAGTGAATGACCTGCAGTGAGCTGGGACCAAAGTAACAAAGCCTACCATCAGTAACACACTACGCCGCCAGGGACTCAAATCCTGCAGTGCCAGACGTGTCCCCCTGCTTAAGCCAGTACATGTCCAGGCCCGTCTGAAGTTTGCTAGAGTGCATTTGGATGATCCAGAAGAGGATTGGGAGAATGTCATATGGTCAGATGAAACCAAAATAGAACTTTTTGGTAAAAACTCAACTCGTCGTGTTTGGAGGACAAAGAATGCTGAGTTGCATCCAAATAACACCATACCTACTGTGAAGCATGGGGGTGGAAACATCATGCTTTGGGGCTGTTTTTCTGCAAAGGGACCAGGACGACTGATCCGTGTAAAGGAAATAATGAATGGGGCCATGTATCGTGAGATTTTGAGTGAAAATCTCCTTCCATCAGCAAGGGCATTGAAGATGAAACGTGGCTGGGTCTTTCAGCATGACAATGATCCCAAACACACCGCCCGGGCAACGAAGGAGTGGCTTCGTAAGAAGCATTTCAAGGTCCTGGAGTGGCCTAGCCAGTCTCCAGATCTCAACCCCATAGAAAATCTTTGGAGGGAGTTGAAAGTCTGTGTTGTCCAGCGACAGCCCCAAAACATCACTGCTCTAGAGGAGATCTGCATGGAGGAATGGGCCAAAATACCAGCAACAGTGTGTGAAAACCTTGTGAAGACTTACAGAAAACGTTTGACCTGTGTCATTGCCAACAAAGGGTATATAACAAAGTATTGAGAAACTTTTGTTATTGACCAAATACTTATTTTCCACCATAATTTGCAATTAAATTCATTAAAAATCCTACAATGTGATTTTCTGGATTTTTATTTCTCATTTTGTCTGTCATAGTTGACGTGTACCTATGATGAAAATTACAGGCCTCTCTCATCTTTTTAAGTGGGAGAACTTGCTCAATTGGTGGCTGACTAAATACTTTTTTCCCCACTGTAACCTTTTATTGGTCGCAAGAATTGTGTATAATAATTTAAACTGAAAAATTATACGTTTTGAATCCGGAGTCGTTTTGCATATCAGTTCATAAACCATGTGCCATGGAATCAGTACATCGAAAATCTATTTCCAACTATTTTGCAATCTATGTGGCACAGCTGTCAATTTGTTTGGTCCTTAAATTAAACTGGTATACTTATATACAGTGTTGCTAGCAGCTGACTGTTGATTAATTTTCACATTTCCACAGCCTTACCAAGCAGTTCTTGAGAGGCAGTATGTTACTCATAAATATTTCGAGTCAGGCCTACAAGCGCAGACCTACAGTTGAAGTCAGAAGTATATATACAGTTGAAGTCGGATGTTTACATACACCTTAGCCAAATACATTTAAACTCAGTTTTTCACAATTCCTGACATTTAATCCTAGTAAACATTCCCTGTCTTAGGTCAGTTAGGATCACTACTTTATTTTAAGAATGTGAAATGTCATTATAATAGTAGAGAGAATGATTTATTTCAGCTTTTATTTCTTTAAACCATTCCCAGTGGGTCAGAAGTTTACAAACACTCAATTAGTATTTGGTAGCATTGCCATTAAATAGTTTAACTTGGGTCAAACGTTTCGGGTAGCCTTCCACAAGCTTCCCACAATAAGTTGGGTGAATTTTGGCCCATTCCTCCTGACAGAGCTGGTGTAACTGAGTCAGGTTTGTAGGCCTCCTTGCTCGCACATGCTTTTTCAGTTCTGCCCACACATTTTCTATAGGATTGAGGTCAGGGCTTTGTGATGGCCACTCCAATACCTTGACTTTGTTGTCCTTAAGCCATTTTGCCACAACTTTGGAAGTATGCTTGGAGTCATTGTCCATTTGGAAGACCCATTTGCGACCAAGCTTTAACTTCCTGACTGATGTCTTGAGATGTTGCTTCAATATATCCACATAATTTTCCTTCCTCATGATGCCATCTATTTTGTGAAGTGCACCAGTCCCTCCTGCAGCAAAGCACCCCCACAGCATGATGCTGCCACCCCCATGCTTCACGGTTAGGATGGTGTTCTTTGGGCTTGCAAGCCACCCCCTTTTTCCTCCAAATATAATGATGGTCATTATGGCCAAACAGTTCTATTTTTGTTTCATCAGACCAGAGGACATTTCTTGAAAAAGTACAATCTTTGTCCCCATGTGCAGTTGCAAACCGTAGTCTGGCTTTTTTATGGCGGTTTTGGAGCAGTGGCTTCTTCCGTGCTGAGTGGCCTTTCAGGTTATGTCGATATAGGACTCGTTTTACTGTGGATATAGATACTATTGTACCTGTTTCCTCCAGCATCTTCACAAGGTCCTGTGCTGTTGTTCTGGGATTGATTTGCACTTTTCGCACCAAAGTACGTTCATCTCTAGGAGACAGAATGCGTCTCCTTCCTGAGCGGTATGACGGCTGCGTGGTCCCATGGTGTTTATACTTGTGTACTATTGTTTGTACAGATGAACGTGGTACCGTCAGGCATTTGGAAATTGCTCCCAAGGATGAACCAGACGTGTGGAGGTCTACAATATTTTTTCTGAGGTCTTGGCTGATTTCTTTTGATTTTCCCATGATGTCATGCAAAGAGGCACTGAGTTTGAAGGTAGGCCTTGAAATACATCCACAGGTACACATCCTATTGACTCAAATGATGTCAATTAGCCTATCAGAAGCTTCTAAAGCCATGACATCATTTTCTGGAATTTTCCAAGCTGTTAAAAAGGCACAGTCAACTTAGTGTATGTAAACTTCTGACCCACTGGAATTGTGATACAGTGAATTATAAGTGAAATAATTTGTCTGTAAACAATTGTTGGGATAATTACTTGTGTCATGCACAAAGTAGATGTCCTAACCGACTTGCCAAAACTGTAGTTTGTTCAAAAGAAATTTGTGGAGTGGTTGAAAATTGAGTTTTAATGAATCCAACCTAAATGTATGTAAACCTCTGACTTCAACTGTATTTCACTGAAAAAAAATGTAATATGACTTTCACTTGATAGTCATAAGCATGATACAGGTAGAGGTGTACAGTCGTGGTCAAAAGTTTTGAGAATGACACAAATAATAATTTTCACAATGTCTGCTGCCTCAGTTTTGATGATGGCAGTTTGCATATACTCCAGAATGTCATGAAGAGTGATCAGATGAATTGCAATTAATTGCAAAGTCCCTCTTTGCCATGAAAATGAACTTAATCCCCAAAAAACTTTTCCACTGCATTTCAGCCCTGCCACAAAAGGACCAGCTGCCATCATGTCAGTGATTCTCTCGTTAACACAGGTGAGAGTGTTGACGAGGACCAGGCTGGATATCACTCTGTCATGCTGATTGAGTTAGAATAACAGACTGGAAGCTTTAAAAGGAGGGTGGTGCTTGAAATCATTGTTCATTCTTTGTTAACCATGGTTGCCTGCAAGGAAACATGTTCCGTCATCATTGCTTGCACAAAAAGGGCTTCACAGGCAAGGATATTGCTGCTAGTAAGATTGCACCTAAATCAACCATTCATCGGATCATCAAGAACATCAAGGAGAGAGGTTCAATTGTTGTGAAGAAGGCGTCAGGTTGCCCAAGAAAGTCCAGCAAGCGCCAGGACTGTCTCCTAAGGTTGATTCAGCTGCGGGATCGGGGCACCACCAGTGCAGAGCTTGCTCAGGAATGGCATCAGGCAGGTTTGAGTGCATCTGCACGCACAGTGAGGCGAAGACTTTTGGAGGATGGCCTGGTGTCAAGAAGGACAGCAAAGAAGCTACTTCTCTCCAGGACAAACATCAGGGACAGACTGATATTCTGCAAAAGGTACAGGGATTGGACTGCTGAGGACTGGGGTAAAGTCATTTTCTCTGATGAATCCCCTTTCCGATTGTTTGGGGCATCCGGAAAACACCTTGTCCGGAGAAGACAAGGTGAGCGCTACCTTCCTGTCCTGTGTCATGCCAACAGTAAAGCATCCTGAGACCATTCATGTGTGGGGTTGCTTCTCAGCCAAGGGAGTGGGCTCACTCACAATTTTGCCTATGAACACAGCCATGAATAAAGAATGGTACCAACACATCCTCCGAGACCAACTTCTCCCAACCATCCAAGAACAGTTTGGTGACAACCAATGCCTTTTCCAGTAACCCATAAGGCAAAAGTGATAACTAAGTGGCTCTGGGAACAAAACATCAAAATGTTGTGTCCATGGCCAGGAAACTCCCCAGACCTTAATCCCATTGAGAACTTGTGGTCGATCCACAAGAGCCGGGTGGACAAACAAAAACCCACAAATTCTGACAAACTCCAAGCATTGATTATGCAAGAATGGGCTGCCATCAGTCAGGATGTGGCCCAGAAGTTAATTGACAGCATGCCAGGGCGGATTGCAGAGGTCTTGAAAAAGAAGGGTCAATACTGCAAATATTGACTCTTTGCATAAACTTAATGTAATTGTCAATAAAAGCCTTTGACACTTATGGAATGCTTGTAATTAGAATTCAGTATACCATAGTAACATCTGACAAAAATATCTCATAACACTGAAGCAGCGAACTTTGTGAAGACCAATACTTGTGTCATTCTCAAAACTTTTGACCACGACTGTAGGTAGTTGGTTGGTTGCATTTTTATCTCATATTTACTGCTAGGTGGAGCCCGAGTATATGGTGTGAGCGATAATCCAGATCCGAGTTTTGCCTCTCGCTGTTCTCGCATTCTACCTTGAGTCAAAGACCGCATTTCTCTCAGGCAGTGCTCGAAATTGGTTTGTCATATGCATGGAGAGCAAAGCTTTGGAAGCAAAACATATATCGAATTATTTGCCGTGGAGATTTTCAAACAAGAGACAAAATTATTTAGGATAGCCTACACTTCTTTTGCGCTAATGTGTTTTGCCTTTGAGCTTTTACTTTAGGACGTGATGTGGTAGTTACTGTACAAGAGGACGTGTTTTGTGCCACTACTTTTGAGGGACTGTCATCTGGATACCCAAGGAGCCCCTTCTTTCTCCAGCAATATCGACAGTATAGGGATCCTACAGACATTTCCAGCTCTTCTAGCCTACTACCGGACTTGTGAGAAAATATAAGCGGAGTTATTCGAAATAATTATTTGGAATCGCCATTCTTTTCCCTCGACCCTCTGAGGAGACTGATCTGTGCGCAAGGACGATATCAATTGGGTAAAGAAGATAGTGTGAACATTTTTATCACTTAAACTTTCAATGGGAGGACTATTTGAAGGGTAAATTGTTTCACCAGTATCTTCTAAAACACGGTAAGAATATTATGCTAAAATGCAGGCATTATGATTTAGCCTGCATCTTCATCAGTATTTTGGTTCGCATATGCACTTCAATAGCCTACCTGCAGTTTCTTGTATATCCAATATTTGCGTATGTTGAATGTAATGTGTAGGCTAATGAGTTATATACTTTGCTATATTTAAGAATTAATTTTTAAATAAACTTGTCGACGGTGTGTCACGGTTGGTATTCATTGGCCACGCAGGTTGCAATTAATTGCCTTGTCAAGATATCAATAGTTTCTGGTGTCAGTTGTGGTGATTAAGGAGCTTCACTTAATGAGCGCGTCCTTGCTGCTCTATCCAAATGAGAGAATCAATGTGTACATTTCAAATAGTTTGGGGTATGGTTTATTATAAAGTAAAGTGAATGTTTGGGACTATGCACAGGCAAGGTACGTTTGTCAGTTTCTCTATTCACAACCCTGCTTTCAGAAGACGTTGAAATAATGCGCAACGCGTTACTTTAGCACAATGTGAAGTTGGTGATGAATGAAAGTTTGTGTAGAATACCCGGAAACAGTTCACAGTCCGTTTTACAATGGGTGTTTGAAACAGCGGTTGTTCAAGAGAAAATGGAAAATGGTTTATACGATCATGGATAAACGGCAATATATGGAATAGGATGAAAATTGATGTTTTTTCCACATGTATAATGTCAATTTTGAGTGCCACCATGCAAGTTTGAGGAAAAACTGACGCAGTAACAGTCCTGAGGGGCCCATCTGCATCGCACGAGAAATGAAATATAGGCTATCATGAGCCACCAGAATTGGTTAGTTTTATGTTTCAATCTCATTCCTTTGCACACAAGACTGCCATAACTGCGACACCCCAGTAGTCCGCTGACGTTGGCCATAGGCGTTCACACTTATTTACTAATTTAATGTTTTGCTATCAGAAAGTATTAACACCCCTTGACTTATTTCACATTTTGTTGTTTTACAAAGTTGGATTAAAATGGATGTAATAGTCTTTTTTTTGGTCAACGATTCTACACAAAATACTCTATCAAAGTGGAAGAAACGTTCTAACATTTTTTTTTTTTTATCGTGAAAAATAAAGCACTATCTTGATTAGATAAGTATTCAACCCCCTGAGTCAATACATGTTAGAATCACCTTTGGCAGTGATTACAGCTGCATGTCTTTCTGGGTGAGTCTCTAAGAGCTTTCCACACCTGAATTGTTCTACATTTGCCCATTATTCTTTTACAAATTATTCAAGCTGTGTCAAGTTTTCAGGTCTTGCCATAGATTCTCAAGCAAATTTAAGTCAAAACTGTAACTTTGCTACTCAGGAACATTCACTATATTATTGGTAAGCAACTCTAGTGTAGATTTTGCCTTGTGTTTTTGGTTGTCTTACTGAAAGGTGAATTCATCTCTTTCTGGTGGAAAGCAGACTGAACTAGGTTTTCCTTTAGGATTTTTCTGTGCTTAGCTCAATTCCATTAATTTTTTATCCTGAAAAACTCCCTAGTCCTTAACGAATACAAACATAGCCATAACATGATGCAGCCACCACTATGCTTGAAAATATGGAAAGTGGTACTAAGTAATGTGTTGTATTGGATTTGCCCCAAACATAACACTTTGTATTCAGGACAAAAAGTTAATTGCGTTGTCACATTTTTTGCAGTATTACTTTAGTGCCTTGTTGCAAACAGGATGCATGTTTTGAAATATTCTGATTTGGTACAGGCTTCCTTCTTTTCACTCTGTCAATTAGGTTAGTATTGTGAAGTAATTACAATGTTGTTGATCCATCCATCCTCAGGTTTCTCCTATCACAGCCATTAAACTCTCTAACTGTTTTAAAACCCTCCCGTTGTCCTAGGGTCAAAATGACCCGCCGCTGTGTTGAACCAACTTTATTTAATTTTTATATTTTTGGGATCATTTGTGAGAAGGAGGCAGTGAGACTTTAAAGAAAGTATCACTGCCTCCTTCTCACAAATGATCCAAAAAATATAAAAATTAAATAAAGTTGGTTCAACACAGTGGCGGGTCATTTTGACCCTAGGACAACGGGAGGGTTAAAGTAATGATTGGCCTAATGGTGAAATCCCTGAGCGACCTGTATCTTTGTAGTGACTTGGTGTATTGATACACCATCCAAAGTGTAATTAATAACTTCACCATGCTCAAAGGGAAATTCAATGTCTGCTTTTTTTTATTTATTTTTTACCCATCTACCAGTAGGTGCCCTTCTCTGCGAGGCTTTGGAAAACCTCCCTGGTCTTTGTGGTTGAATCTGTGGTTGAAATTCACTGCTCGACTGAGGGACCTTACAGATTATTGTGTGTGTGTGGGGTACAGAGCTGAGGAAGTCATTAAAAATAATGTTAAACACTATTATTGCCAGTCCATGCAATTTATGTGACTTGTTAAACACATTTTTACTCCTGAACCTATTTAGACTAAGGGGTTGAATACTTATTGACTCAAGACATTTTAGCTTTTCATTTTAAATTAATTTGTAAGATATGTTAATGTTTTAAATCAGAACTTTTCAACTTCTCTTCTGTCTCATTTCAATATCTTTTGCTATGTTGTCCTCAATGCCATTTTAGATATGAAAGGGAATGGACTAACATGAGTGACTGGCTATTCAGTGTGTGTGTGACATAAAACGTTCAAATTAGGGTCAAAGTCTGTAACATTAATATATTTGTCAAAGTTTTGAATCCTTCCCATCAGTTCCTCAGATCAATTGTGCATTATTTCCCAGACATTCTACCAAGGGCTAGTAGGCCTACTAGCTAACACTTGTTTGTCTCTGACTCTCCATCTCATCATCTGTGAAGTGCTGTCAAGGTGGTGACACGTGATTACAGCAATATCTTCAATGTGGTGGGTGTACGGTAAACATGCCCATAACAAAACTGAGCCATCTACCTCAGACGGTGAAGACCTTGTCATCCTCCCCCTAGAGGAAAAATCGGAGGACAGTTGATGCTTTGCTTTCTGTCTAATTGGATGTCAACCTGTAGTTTACTTTCAATGTATCTTGTCTTTGCTCATCCAATGCCACGTCGTTCTTCATAATATTTGCTCCACAGCTGTGGACAAAGTGTCCCAACGGTGTATGTTTGACGGCTATCACTTTTGACTATAATGCTAGATGCTGACCTCGCCTTTCCTCTTGTTGTGGTGCTGCCCCATTGAAGTGCATTCTGGATGGCTGGCCTAATTCGTTTAAGCCAACCGCTTATGCAGTAAAGTGAATATGTCTGGAAAATTGATAATCCTGGTAGCAAGAGTTGCTCTGTCTGTAAACTACCTTTTATTGCCAGAATAACAAGAAGAGGGTAGATGGAGAGTGGGGTGGCATATAGCGCCCGAGAGCTGGTGCAGGAGTCTACCTGTGTGTGCCATCTGGCTTGTGAAAACAGTGGTCCTCTGTAGCTCAATTGGTAGAGCATGGCGCTTGTAACGCCAGGGTAGTGGGTTCGATCCCCGGGACCACCCATACGTAAGAATGTATGCACACATGACTGTAAGTCGCTTTGGATAAAAGCGTCTGCTAAATGGCATATTATTATATTATTATTATTATTACCCTAGTGTCGTTACTGCTTTAGGTGTTCTAAGGCCTAGTAGGTGTTTTTTCCCGAAATCACACTTTATCTGTTTGTTATGGGCTGGAATTCAATCAAACTGGGCTTAGATCGTCTTCACCTTGTTGCATTAGTTGTCAATCTGTAAAATGAATGTGTATTGTATTCTTGTCACTATGATTTTTCTCAAGGCTGCTTTCCCTCTTTATTGTTTCGTTGTCTTGACAAAGATGGTTTTCCTGAGATGTTTCTCTGACAAAGGCATAACAACTGGTAATATTTCTTAACCTGGATGACATACAGTGAGATCCAAAAGTATTGGGACATTGACAAATGTTTTGTTGTTATGGCTCTGTATTCCTGCACTTTGGATTTGAAATGATACAAATACATTATATACCATTCATTTCTATTGGGCACAAAATAATCTGAAACACAACCAAAACAAACAGCAAATGCATCCAACTAATTTTTAAAGTCACAAGCTTGATGTAGTCATTGCGTGCTATGAATATGGGACCAAATACTTAACTTTTTACTACTTTAATACACATATACTGTAAGTGAATTTGTCCCAACACTTTTGGTCTCCTAAAATAGGGAAGATTTCATCAAAAGTGCATTACAGTGGCTTGGAAATACAATACCATTTCGAAAGGAGGCAAATAGTTAGTAGGAAAACCTTTTGTCATCATTTTGATGTCGCCAGATTGACTTCAGATGCAGTATGTTATCTAGCTAGCTAAGATTGAGGGGAGACCACGAGATTGTAGCTAGCTCACGTTAGCATTACTAGCTTTTTTTTGACAAACTTTGCTTAAAATAACATTGCCATCTGTCTAAAGTAGGAATTTGACATCATGATAATGATGGCAAAGTTGTTTCCTACTAAATATCTGCCTACTTTAGCAATGTCATCATATTTCCAGGACACTGTAGTGTAATTTAGACTAAACAGTCGTTAGCCTCCGTCCAGAATGATTGGGCTTATCGCGACTTTTGGGCACCACTATGGCACCGCAGGCAGAGGGCGGATTGAGAACGTTCATAACAATGGCATGACGCGACTGAGTGACGGAGGTGCAAACTATGAATAGGTTGGAATAGCTCTTGCCAGCTCATCTTGAGGCAGTGAAAGATGGAGGTCTTTAGTCGGTATTGTCTCTCTGTATAGGGCCTCTGTCTGTGTGTGTATATATTACTCTCATGATTTAAGCCCTCCCTTCTATACGCTGCACCACATTCCAGCTAATGGCGTAAATGTTTTATGATACGGGTTAATTTGGTGCCCTCAGTAAAAACATTGGTTTCAATTAAACCAATCCTAACTACTTCCATATAGGCCACCATTTCATTTCATTCTCAGAGGCTGTGCTGTTTTAGTTCAGGTTTATTATAATTTTTTGTTTCCCTAAAGTCGATTCAATATGGATTTGATTGAGCTTTTTGGACATTACGCAGCAGGTGGTATCAAATTTGCCATTAAAGTATGACTCGATACATGATCTCTTCAATTCTCTTCAGTAGGTTCACTGTATAGGATATGACTTGATAGCTCCTCCACTGTAAGGCTTTTACTTGAGTTAAAAGTACTGGCCTTGTATCGATTTGAATACCGTAAAACATAAAATTAAACGCTCTCTCAAATAGCCACCTGTCCCTTTTAATAGCCTGGCAATGGCACATATTTCTGCAAATAAACGCCTGTTTCAAATAAACAATGGTTCTAAAGGAATTTGTTTATGAGGTTAACATGAATTGCCATTAATTGTTTACGAGGTTTAATGACAAAATGATGGCGATCATCCGTTTTGGCTGTGAACAGCTGAGAACTGCTAGCTAACTGGCAAGCACAAAAACAGTCAAGAACTTTGGGAGAATAGACCCTTAGAAATCGGCTGATCGCCCTCTAGTGGCGAAATAAAGAACTGCCGAAATTGCACAGTAAAAGAGGAGAATAATTATTCTGTCACTGAAGTTTTTTTATAAAGGCATACTAAGACAAAAGAAACGTGACAGTGTGTAAATGATAACACATTAGTGCAGGAGGTGAATAAATATATTAAAATGCTTGAAGTGAATGCTGGAATTAAACAATTAACTATGCAAATGAGCAAAAGCTGTGTGCATTAAGGAAATGGACACCTGGCTCAAATAGAAGCCTCTCTAAGCGCCTGTTTTGTAAAGTGATTTAAGCAAATAAACGCCTCGGCTATTAATTGAAGTTTTACGGTAGGTTACCCAAGGCTACTGGCTATGGAGGGGATTTAGATGCCTGTAAATTACTGTACACACACACACACACACACACACAAACACACAGCAGACAGCACAGCAGAAGTTCAAACAGGAAGTACTTGACTCACTCTGTTGAGAAATGGTCATCAGAATCAGAGATTATGCTACAGGACTGCTTTGGTAGTGCTGATTGGAATATGTTCTGAGACTCAGAGGATAACATGGCCGAGCTAACCACCTCTGTCACCGGCTTCATAAAGAAATGCATCGGTGACGTTGTTCCCACAGTGACGGTTCGCTGCTTCCCCAATCAAAAGCCCTGAATTAACAGAGGTTGGCGCTAAACTAAAAGACAGGGCTACCGCAGACAAAACTGAAGCTATGGCCGAGGACAGGAACAAGTACAAGAAGTTCTGCTACGACCTCCGTAGTGATCTAACGAGCAAAAGGACAATATAGGAATAAGGTGGAATCATACTACACCGGCACCGCCGCATGTGGCAGGGGCTACAGTCCAGAAGACCCAGCCACTAACAATGCCTCTCTTCCAGATGAACTCAATGCATTTAATGCACGCTTCGACAATAACATAGTTTGTGTAGGCCCCCACCAACCCAAAGGACTGGGTGATCTCGCTCTCCGAGGCTGTTCCAGGGTCTGTTCTCAGAGCATGCATAGATCAGCTGGCTGGAATATTCACTGTAAATTTTCAACCTCTCCTTTTCCCAGTCTGTAATCCCCACATGTCTTAAGATGACTACCATAATTCCTGTTTCCAAGAACTCTTCATGCCACAATTACTACCGCCCTGTAGCGCTCACATCTGTTATCATGAAGTGCTTTGAAAGGCTGGTTATGGCACACATCATCTCCATCATCCCAGACACCCTAGACCCACTCCAAATTGCAAACAGCCCCAACAGATCCATAGATGACACAATCTCAATTGTACGCTACTCTGCCCTCACCCACCTAGATAAGAGGAATACCTATGTGAGTAGGATTTTCATGGACTACAGCTCAGCATTCAACATTATTGTGCCCTCCAAGCTCGTCACCAAGCTTATGACCCTGGGACTGAACACCTCCCTCTGCAACTGGATCCTGGACTTCCTGACGGGCCGAACCCAGGTGATGAGGGTAGGCAAACATGACCTCTGCCACGCTGACCCTGTACTCCCTGTTCACCCACGATTGCGTGCCACACACGACTCCAACACCATCATCAAGTTTGCTGACGACACGACGGTGGTAGGCCTGATCACCGGCGACGATGAGACAACCTACAGGGAGGAGGTCAGTGACCTGGCAGCGTGGTGACAGGACAACAACCTCTCCCTCCAACGTCAGTAAGACCAAGGAGCTGATCGTGGACTACAAGAAATGGGGGGTCGAGAGCTTCAAGTTCCTCGGTGTCCAAATCACTACAGACTTAAAATGGTCCACTCGCACAGTCATGAAGAAAGCGCGACAGAGCCTCTTCCCCCTCAGGAGGTTGAAAAGGTTTGGCATGGGCCCGCAAATACTCAAAGTTCTACAGCTGCACCATTGAGAGCATCTTGACTGGCTGAATCACTGCATGGTATGCAAACAACACCGCCCTCGATCGCATGGCGCTATAGAGGGCGGTGCGGACAGCCCAGTACAGTGAGGGAAAAATGTATTTGATCCCCTGCTGATTTTGTACGTTTTCCCACTGACAAAGACATGATCAGTCTATCATTTTAATGGTAGGTTTATTTGAACAGTGAGAGACAGAATAACAACAACAAAATCCAGAAAAACGCATGTCAAAAATGTTATAAATTGATTTGCATTTTAATGAGGGAAATAAGTATTTGACCCCTCTGCAAAACATGACTTAGTACTTGGTGGCAAAACCCTTGTTGGCAATCACAGAGGTCAGACGTTTCTTGTAGTTGGCCACCAGGTTTGCACACATCTCAGGAGGGATTTTGTCCCACTCCTCTTTGCAGATCTTCTCCAAGTCATTAAGGTTTCGAGGCTGACGTTTGACAACTTGAACCTTCAGCTTCCCTCCACAGATTTTCTATGGGATTAAGGTCTGGAGACTGGCTAGGCCACTCCAGGACCTTAATGTGCTTCTTCTTGAGCCACTCCTTTGTTGCCTTGGTCGTGTGTTTTGGGACATTGTCATGCTGGAATACCCATCCAAGACCCATTTTCAATGCCCTGGCTGAGGGAAGGAGGTTCTCACCCAACATGGCGGCGTCCATCGTCCCTTTGATGCGGTGAAGTTGTCCTGTCCCCTTAGCAGAAAAACACCCCCAAAGCATAATGTTTCCACCTCCATGTTTGACGGTGGGGATGGTGTTCTTGGGGTCATAGGCAGCATTCCTCCTCCTCCAAACACGGCGAGTTGAGTTGATGCCAAAGAGCTTGATTTTGGTCTCATCTGACCACAACACTTTCACCCAGTTCTCCTCTGAATCATTCAGATGTTCATTGGCAAACTTCAGACGGGCCTGTATATGTGCTTTCTTGAGCAGGGGGACCTTGCGGGCGCTGCAGGATTTCAGTCCTTCACGGCGTAGTGTGTTACCAATTGTTTTCTTGGTGACTATGGTCCCAGATGCCTTGAGATCATTGACAAGATCCTCCCGTGTAGTTCTGGGCTGATTCCTCACCGTTCTCATGATCATTGCAACTCCACGAGGTGAGATCTTGCATGGAGCCCCAGGCTGAGGGAGATTGACAGTTCTTTTGTGTTTCTTTCATTTGCGAATAATCGCACCAACTGTTGTCACCTTCTCACCAAGCTGCTTGGCAATGGTCTTGTAGCCCATTCCAGCCTTGTGTAGGTCTACAATCTTGTCCCTGACATCCTTGGAGAGCTCTTTGGTCTTGGCCATGGTGGAGAGTTTGGAATCTGATTGATTGATTGCTTCTGTGGACAGGTGTCTTTTATACAGGTAACAAACTGAGATTAGGAGCACTCCCATTAAGAGTGTGCTCCTAATCTCAGCTCATTACCTGTATAAAAGACACCTGGGAGCCAGAAATCTTTCTGATTGAGAGGGGGTCAAATACTTATTTCCCTCATTAAAATGCAAATCAATTTATAACATTTTTTACATGTGTTTTTCTGGATTTTTTTGTTGTTATTCTGTCTCTCACTGTTCAAATAAACCTACCATAAAAATTATAGACTGATCATTTCTTTGTCAGTGGGCAAACGTACAAAATCAGCAGGGGATCAAATACTTTTTTCCCTCACTGTACATTACTGGGGCCGAGCTCCCTGCCATCCAGGACCTCTATCAGGCGGTGTGAAAGTAAGGCCCGGATTATCGTTAAAGACCCCAGCCACCTAAGCCATAGACTATTCTCTCTGCAAGCGATACCGGTGCATCAAGTCTGACACCAACAGGCTCCTGAACAGCTTCTATCCCCAAGCCAAAAGACTGCTAAATAGCTAACAGAATGGCTACATCGGAGTTGACCGTTATATTTTATTTTTATTTTTGCACGGTCTCTATGCACACTCACAGGACTCTACACACTCACGCACACTGACACTCCAACACACATAACATGCGCACACACATTTATACAGACACATGCACACACTCACATACAATCTTTATTTACGCTGCTGATGACAAGTCACCTTACCCTATAGATATCTATGTTTATCACTCCAGTGTCCCTGCATATTGAAAATATGGAATTGGAACTGACCCTGTATATAGCTTCTTACTTTCTTGTGTTCTTATTTTTTTGTTATTTTAATGCCACATTTATATTGATTACTGCATTTTTGGGTTTCAGTTGTGCAACTTCCCTTTTACAGTAAGGGAAGCTATTAAGTAGGTTGAATATAGCTCATGTAACAGTATATGCAGCTTATTGCTCAGGTACATGTACAAATTGGATTCGGGGGGTGAAATGAATATTCATTTCGGTGCCTGCATGTACAATCATCTGTTCTGGAATCAAAAACCATTTGTTCATTGTGGCTTCTGTACCGACTGCCTTCTGTGTCCATGTACATTGTGTTTAATGAGGGAAATTAGTTTCTTTATTGAATCCAGAAATTACAGGAAGAGAGCCAAAGCCAGCAGCACCTGGTAATTGTTTTTTTGCCCCCTCCCTTTCAACGCTTCTCTGACAAACCAAAATGTTTGGAATTTTCAGCCAATTTGGTCATTGCCAAAGTTGGTGTTGGAATAGAGTTTTGGGTTGCTGGATGGCTTGAAGGGGGCTAAATGTATGATTGACGACTTGGGCATGTCAAAACTGGCCTTGGATCCCTACAGATTGTATGCGGCTGCTGTTTGCATTGTTGGAGTATAAAGTATTTTATTTTATTTTATTTCACCTTTATTTAACCAGGTAAGCCAGTTGAGAACAAGTTCTCATTTACAACTGCGACCTGGCCAAGATAAAGCAAAGCAGTGCGATTAAAAACAACACAGAGTTACATATGGGGTAAAAAACATAAAGTCAATAATACAACAGAAAATATATATACAGTGTGTGCAAATGTAGCAAGTTATGGAGGTAAGGCAATAAATAGGCTATAGTGCAAAATAATTACAATAGTATTAACACTGGAATGCTAGATGTGCAAGAGATTATGTGCAAATAGAGATACTGGGGTGCGAAAGAGCAAAAATAAATAACAATATAGGGATGAGGTAGTTGGGTGGGCTAATTTCAGATGGGCTGTGTACAGGTGCAGTGATCGGTAAGGTGCTCTGACAACTGATGCTTAAAGTTAGTGAGGGAGATAAGAGTCTCCAGCTTCAGAGATTTTAAAGTATAAAGGCTTTAGAAATGCTAGTGTAGCATCAATCATATCTTTTATGGATACAGATAGCCAGGTTTGGCTAAATCCTTGCATACCACCAAGTAGAATATGACAGAATTACAGATGCCAAGGAGACAACAGTTAGACTACCTGCCCCGACACTCACTGACCCACCCACCCCACCCACCAAGGTTACAGTGAAGGGAAAAAAGTATTTGATCCCCTGCTGATTTTGTACGTTTGCCCACTGACAAAGAAATGATCCGTTTATCATTTTAATGGTAGGTTTATTTGAACAGTGAGAGACAGAATAACAACAACAAAATCCAGAAAAACGCATGTCAAAAATGTTATAAATTGATTTGCATTTTAATGAGGGAAATAAGTATTTGACCCCCTCTCAATCAGAAATATTTCTGGCTCCCAGGTGTTTTTTTATATAGGTAACAAACTGAGATTAGGAGCACACTCTTAAAGGGAGTGCTCCTAATCTCAGCTTGTTACCTGTATAAAAGACACCTGTCCACAGAAGCAATCAATCAATCAGATTCCAAACTCTCCACCATGGTCAAGACCAAAGAGTTCTCCAAGGATGTCAGGGACAAGATTGTAGACCTACACAAGGCTGGAATGGGCTACAAGACCATCGCCAAGCAGCTTGGTGAGAAGGTGACAACAGTTGGTGCGATTATTCGCAAATGGAAGAAACACAAAAGAACTGTCAATCTCCCTCGGCCTGGGGCTCCATGCAAGATCTCACCTCGGGAATTGCAATGATCATGAGAACGGTGAGGAATCAGCCCAGAACTACACGGGAGGATCTTGTCAATGATCTCAAGGCAGCTGGGACCATAGTCACCAAGACAACAATTGGTAACACACTACGCTGTGAAGGACTGAACTCCTGCAGCGCCCGCAAGGTCCCCCTGCTCAAGAAAGCACATATACAGGGCCGGCTGAAGTTTGCCAATGAACATCTGAATGATTCAGAGGAGAACTGGGTGAAAGTGTTGTGGTCAGATGAGACCAAAATCGAGCTCTTTGGCATCAACTCAACTTGCTGTGTTTGGAGGAGGAGGAATGTTGCCTATGACCCCAAGAACACCATCCCCACCGTCAAACATGGAGGTGGAAACATGTACAGTCAAATCTTGGGTGAGAACCTCCTTCCCTCAGCCAGGGCATTGAAAATGGGTCGTGGATGGGTGTTTCAGCATGACAATGACCCAAAACACACAGCCAAGGCAACAAAGGAGTGGCTCAAGAAGAAGCACATTAAGGTCCTGGAGTGGCCTAGCCTGTCTCCAGACCTTAATCCCATAGAAAATCTGTGGCGGGAGCTGAAGGTTCGAGTTGCCAAACGTCAGCCTCGAAACCTTAATGACTTGGAGAAGATCTGCACAGAGGAGTGGGACAAAATCCCTCCTGAGATGTGTGCAAACCTGGTAGCCAACTATAAGAAACGTCTGCCCTCTGATTGCCAACAAGGGTTTTGCCACCAAGTACTAAGTCATGTTTTGCAGAGGGGCAAGTACTTATTTCCCTCATTAAAATGCAAATCAATTTATAACATTTTTGACATGCGATTTTCTGGATTTTTCTGTTGTTATTCTGTCTCTCACTGTTCAAATAAACCTACCATTAAAATTGTAGACTGATCATTTCTTTGTCAGTGGGCAAACGTACAAAATCAGCAGGGGATCAAATACTTTTTCCCCTCACTGTATTATAGTAAACAAAAACTGAAACTAAAATAAAAACTATAATTGGAAAAATAATTTTGTAAACTGAAATAAAATAATTAAGAAAAACATTTGAAACTATACTGAAACTTATCTTTGACAGCAAAACTAACTAAAATAAAAACCATCAAATTGTTTAGTGTGTGTGTGTGTGTGTGTGTGTGTGTGTGTGTGTGTGTATGTATATATATATATATAAATAAACAAACAGTGGGGAGAACAAGTATTTGATACACTGCCGATTTTGCAGGTTTTCCTACTTACAAAGCCTGTAGAGGTCTGTAATTTTTATCATAGGTACACTTCAACTGTGAGAGACGGAATCTAAAACAAAAATCCAGAAAATCACATTGTATGATTTTTAAGTAATTAATTTGCATTTTATTGCATGACATAAGTATTTGATCACCTACCAACCAGTAAGAATTCCGGCTCTCACAGACCTGTTAGTTTTTCTTTAAGAAGCCCTCCTGTTCTCCACTCATTACCTGTATTAACTGCACCTGTTTGAACTCGTTACCTGTATAAAAGACACCTGTCCACACACTCAATCAAACAGACTCCAACCTCTCCACAATGGCTAAGACCAGAGAGCTGTGTAAGGACATCAGGGATAAAATTGTAGACCTGCACAAGGCTGGGATGGGCTACAGGACAATAGGCAAGCAGCTTGGTGAGAAGGCGGCAACTGTTGGCGCAATTATTAGAAAATGGAATAAGTTCAAGATGACGGTCAATCAACCTCGGTCTGGGGCTCCATGCAAGATCTCACCTCGTGGGGCATCAATGATCATGAGGAAGGTGAGGGATCAGCCCAGAACTACACGGCAGGACCTGGTCAATGACCTGAAGAGAGCTGGGACCACAGTCTCAAAGAAAACCATTAGTAACACACTACGCCGTCATGGATTAAAATCCTGCAGCGCACGCAAGGTCCCCCTGCTCAAGCCAGCGCATGTCCAGGCCCATCTGAACTGTCTCCTGAGTGGCGCAGTGGTCTAAGGCGCCGCATCGCAGTGCTAGCTGTGCCACTAGAGATCCTGGTTCGAATCCAGGCTCTGTCGTAGCCGGCCGCGACCGGGAGACCCCATGGGGCGGCGCACAATTGGCCCAGCGTCGTCCAGGGTAGGGGAGGGAATGGCCGGCAGGGATGTAGCTCAGTTGATAGAGCATGGCGTTTGCAACGCCAGGGTTGTGGGTTCGATTCCCACAGGGGGCCAGTATAAAATATATATATATATATATATATATATATATATATATATATATATATATATATATATATATATATATATATATATATATATATATATATATATATATATATATATGTATTCACTAACTGTAAGTCGCTCTGGATAAGAGCGTCTGCTAAATGACTAAAATGTAAATGTAATGTAACTTTGCCAATGACCATCTGGATGATCCAGAGGAGGAATGGGAGAAGGTCATGTGGTCTGATGAGACAAAAATAGAGCTTTTTGGTCTAAACTCCACTCGCCGTGTTTGGAGGAAGAAGAAGGATGAGTACAACCCCAAGAACACCATCCCAACCGTGAAGCATGGAGGTGGAAACATCATTCTTTTGGGATGTTTTTCTGCAAAGGGGACAGGACGACTGCACCGTATTGAGGGGAGGATGGATGGGGCCATGTACAGTCAAATTGAAGATGGGTCGTGGCTGGGTCTTCCAGCATGACAACAACCCGAAACACACAGCCAGGGCAACTAAGGAGTGGCTCCGTAAGAAGCATCTCAAGGTCCTGGAGTGGCCTAGCCAGTCTCCAGACCTGAACCCAATAGAACATCTTTGGAGGAAGCTGAAAGTCCGTATTGCCCAGTGACAGCCCCGAAACCTGAAGGATCTGGAGAAGGTCTGTATGGAGGAGTGGGCCAAAATCCCTGCTGCAGTGTGTGAAAACCTGGTCAAGACCTACAGGAAAGGTATGATCTCTAATTGCAAACAAAGGTTTCTGTACCAAATATTAAGTTCTGCTTTTCTGATGTATCAAATACTTATGTCATGCAATAAAATGCAAATGAATTACTTAAAAATTATACAATGTGATTTTCTGGATTTTTGTTTTAGATTCCATCTCTCACAGTTGAAGTGTACCTATGATAAAAATTACAGACCTCTACATGCTTTGTAAGTAGGAAAACCTGCAAAATCGGCAGTGTATCAAATACTTGTTCTCCCCACTGTAGTTGACAGGCTACAGAAAAGGCTACAATAATGCAAAAGAGATCGGGATAAAATTAACTAAACATCTGGGGAAGCGAGAGAGCGGGGCCTCCCTCACTTACCTTTCACTGAAACACTCAAATATAACTCTCCCAACTTCCACTTTAGAAATTATAATTGTTGTAAACTACAGCGGTTCAATGTTTTCTATGAATAGACTCTAACTTAGTTTATTCAGCTAGCTAACTTGGTACAGTATTCTTCCATGAAAACCGCCCAGGTCACCGTATCCTATGACGCCATAGCTAACTAGCATGCTAGCATCCAATAACACACGGTTTAGCACCAATACTTGGTTACAACAAACTACCAATAGTGTGTTAACACACTAAACAGATCATCCGTGTCCGTGTCTAGTTCCTTTCATAACGTAGAATTCATTAAACGTTGGCTAGCTAGCACAAAGTCAATAATGGTAGCTACACAAGTGGACTACACATCTCAAATGTTCAGAAGGTGAAGCTTTACGTTGCAAAATTCTCATTGACTAAAATGATATTGTATTTAGTTGCTACAGTACTGCTAGCTGGTAGTGTTGGCTAGCTAGCAATGGCTGCGGTGTTGACTTTGTTTGAAAAACGGTGTCGCTGCGAACGAATGTAGCTGGCTAGCTAACCTCGATAGTTTCTCTATACTACACCTTTATCTTTGATACAAAGACAACTATGTAGCTAGCTAACATTACACTAATCAAATCGTTCCATTGTAATGTAATGTTTGTCATATTACCTGTGGAGCGAAGTACAGCATGACTACTCCAACTCCAACTTGAAAACATAAATACATTTGCACAATGAGCACTTGTTGTCTCTCATACTGTACATTGTTACAGTTGTTGGATAGCTAGCTAGAGAATTTTAGCCTTAATAGCATAGACATGAGTCAAAACCCCTCAAAACAAAACATTTTTATCAAGAACAAGATAAAACTAGCTGAAACGAGGCACTTACGATTCACCATATGGCAGCATCTTCTCATTGTTGCTAGCTATCTGGCCATCCAGAATCACAATAACAGACTTCTACCCCATTGAATCGCGTGCATCGGTTTCGTGACGTTGTCAGCTAACCTGTCTATGGGTGTGAACAACGGCGGCAACAAAAGATAAAGCCCTGTATGGGATTGTTTTGAGTTCATTGCTGGAAAGGACAAAAGCAAATGTAGTGTCAGAAGATGGCAGCGTGTGTGGAACAGAGATAAAAGGGAAAATCCAACTAACCTCAAAGTTCATCTGAACAGCGCCCACAGAGAATCATATAAGCAATTTCATAGATGAATACAAAGTGAGACATCCACCAGCTATTAGTAGCTGCACGTCAGGACAACCAACTTTAGCAGTTTGCATGAAAAGAGTAGGCACATGGCAACCTAATTCAATGAGTATTAAAAAAAAGAGAGAAGCACTGGTTAATTTATTCATCCAGTATGGCAAGTCCACAAGACCTGTGCGATGAGCCAGCCTTCAGAAAATTCAACCAAACACTTGATCCCAAATTTTAAACTCCTGGCGCTGCTAGAATAAACATGTTGATTTCTTGCGAATGGATATAGCAACCTATAAAGTTAAGGAGATTCTGAAAGGGGTATAAATAAATTACTCTGTGTGTAGACAGATGGAGCAAGAAAGGACTGACTGCTTCGTTTTTATGGGCATATCAGTCCGCTTCTATCACCCTTCCTCCAACAAGGCACAGCATGTTTGCTCAACCTACATTGGATTTAGCATCCACACACCGGAGAGGTAATTGACTGCACATTTGATGCATGGGACATACCGGAGGAGAAGATCCTACTTGTTGTAACTGACAACGGGGCGAAAACAGTCAAGGCTATCAAGCTATTACAGAACAGGCAAGAGAATACCCGTAATCAACAACAACCAGAGCTGGCCATAGCTTTGAACGGTGCAACAGAAATGTCTGAATCTGAGTCGGACACCGACAATTATCAGTTTAAATCCAAGTCACATTAAGATTGATTTATAATCTAACCAAACCTATGACCTAGCCCATCACCTTGTTTTACTGCTCCCCTGTGGCACAAAGTGACATAACAAACTATAGGCCTACAACACATAAATGTCTCCTAGCATCCCACGCATAAGGACCCTAACACTAAAAACTGAAACATTATTTTATAAAACTCAAACTAAATATAAACTAAATAGTCTGAACTAACTGCAACTAAAAAATAAAAGAATAATAATCGAAATAAAAATGAATAGAAAAGCACAAAACTATAATAGCTTTGTCACTCACACACACACACACACACAGGCCAGAAATGGCCCTGCTGCCAGTGTGAGGGCCTTGGCTTTCTGGCTCTCCAGGAGAGGAGTGATCATGCTGTTAAGATGAGACAGGCTGGTCTGCCAGGGCCCGTCTGCGGTAGGAATGTGTCAAAAGAAGAAAAGAAAGTCAGAAAATTAAAATAAAAGAATCACGGCCGTGGAAAGTAAAGGTCCTTGTGGCACGTCTCACTCAACACTTTCGGTCTCCAGGTCTACAAAGAGCTTGGGCATAAAGGTTGTGGCGAAAAGCTTTTCAACAACAGAGAAAATTAGGCTGTGTTGATGGGGGGGATGCTACGTGATACAAAACATCAGAGCCATTAAGGCCCAAGGTTTGCTTTCAGAAAGTGACACAAGGTATATTTGAGTCTTGTAGCCGCGGCTCTGTCGAAGGCTGGCGATTGCAAGGTCACAGTAGTGAGATGACGGGTTGTTGTGGTACAAGTTAAGTGCTTCTGCATCAATGGTTGGCTCTGCACAAAATATTGAACTGAAAAGGTTTTGAGCTTTTCTTTAAAACCACACACGTAGACAGAATCACACACACTCACTCATTTGATGCCCTGTGAGGCATGTAGTGTTTTTTTTTTAATCTTCTATGTAGCGCTTATTGTCAGACAGGGAGGAGAATGGTGTGGTGTGTGGGGCAATGACAGGAATGTGTGTGAGCCGGTTGGGAGGGTGTGAGTGTGAGCGAAGACCATCCCGCCGTCCCACTCATTCACTAACCCAGCCATTGTTTCCTCTAATAGCCCCATTCTTCCTCCTCATAATGACTGGGATTATCAAATTCATTCCAGCTACTTTCTCTTTGCAGAGTTTGCCCCTAAATGCGGTCGGGAAGAGGGGAGCGAGGCTAGGGGGCTGATGATCGAAAGCTTTTCAGCGGGATGGAATTGTGGGGGATTTCGTGCCTATCCAATGAGTCTGCAGTGTTTTGAAAAGAGCAGCTTGTGAGAAGCTGAAGTCATGGAATAGTCATAGCCGCTTCCCATAGGCTTGTCAACCAGACAATGTGTTGGAAACGTATGGGTTCGAGAGAGCGAGAGAAACCGTCCCCTTCCACTCTGGAAAAGTAGGGAATGTGAACATCATGGACCATAAAATCACTCGAAATCAACTTGACCCCCATTGATTAGATGACTCCTACAATGAAACCTGCTAGGCTCTTGTGGTCCATCCGGTAAAGACAGGAAACAATACACATAAAAAGAGCCCGTCGGCCATCTTACCCGAGTTCCAGTGCCACGTCACATTAATTCAAGTAATTTATGCATTCAATTTGAATAAAAGCCTGTGAGGGTGGCGAGGGTAGAGCTCGACCGTGTGGCGTGCACTTGGCACGAGCCAGCATGACCAATGCCGTTTTTTCCCTCCCATTCAAATTTCTTTGCTCGTCGACTTTCCCTGAGCCTGCAGTTTTTCGATAATCTGCTACCTCCCTTCCATCTTAAATTTGCCTCTTCGTTAACTTGTCCCGGGGGGTAGTTTTACAATTTGCAAACCGCACATCAAATACCTCAGACTCTCTAAATACGTCTTTGGATTTGCTTTGTAGATTTGAGTGCTGCAGCGTTCACAAATGGACTTGGGTCCTTAATCACTTCATATGTATAAGACATTTAATTCAGAACTGTCATCCTCTATTTAATTGTTGCTCAAAGGCCTACTGTAACAGTGACAATAGCAGATATGGATTGATTGACGTCTATAGGGATAGAAGCCTTGTCCTTTTGATCAAATGTGATGAGTGTTGTCGTAGATTGATTGAGCATTTGCTTTTAGCTAGTGTCTTAGAATAGACCTCCTATTGATGAAATAGGGATACCTTTGGTGGGATTTCTATTGCACTCCAGGGTTGGGGTCAATTCCATTTATATTCAAATGGTCCTTTGTAGCTCAGTTGGTAGAGGATGGAGCTTGTAATGCGAGGGTAGTGGGTTTGATTCCCAGGACCACCCATATATAAAATGTATGCACTCATGACTGTCGGTTTGGATGAAAGTGTCTGCTAAATGGCATATACATTATTATGAAATGTATAAAAGTACCAGTCAAAAGTTTGGACACACCTTCTCATTCCAGGGTTTTTCTTTATTTTTACTATTCTCTACATTGTAGAATAATAGTGAATAACACATATGGAATCAGCTAGTAACCAAAAAAGTGTTAAACACATTTCAATTAACAGATGTGCCTTCTTAAAAGTTAATTTGTGGAATTTCTTTCCTTAATGCGTTTGAGCCAATAAGTTGTGTTGTGACAAGGTAGGCGGGGTTTACAGAAGATAGCCCTATTTGGTAGCCCATATTATGGCAAGAACAGCTCAAATAAGCAAAGAGAAACGACAGTCCGTCATTACTTTAAGACATGAAGGTCAGTCAATCCGGAAAATTTCAAGAACTTTGAACGTTTCTTCAAGTGCAGTCGCAAAAACCATCAAGCGCAATGACGAAACTGGCTCTCATGAGGACCGCCACAGGAATGGAAGACCCAGAGCTACCTCTGCTGCAGAGGATAAGTTCATTAGAGTTACCAGCCTCAGAAATTGCAGCCCAAATAAATGCTTCACAGAGTTCAATTCACAGACACATCTCAACATCAACTGTTCAAAGGAGACTGTGTGAATCAGGCCTTCATGGTTGAATTGCTGCAAAGAAACCACTACTAAAGGACACCAATAAGAAGAAGAGACTTGCTTGGGCCAAGAAACACGAGCAATGGACATTAGACCGGTGGAAATCTGTCCTATGGTCTGTTGAGTCCAAATTTGAGATGTATGGTTCTTGAGACGCAGAGTAGGTGAACAGATGATCTCTGCATGTGTATTTCCCACCGTGAGGTATGGAGGAGGATGTGTGGGGGTGCTTTGCTGGTGACACTGTCAGTGATTTATTTAGAATTCAAGGTACACTTAACCAGCATGGTAACCACAGAATTCTGCAGTTTGGGCTTAGTGGGACAATCATTTGTTTTTCAACAGGACAATGACCCAACACACCTCCAGGCTGTGTAAGGGCTATTTGACCAAGAAGGAGAGTGATGGAGTGCTGCATCAGATGACCTGGCCTCCACAATCCCCCGACCTGTTGATTTGTTTAACACATTTTTGGTTACTACATGATTTCTATATGTGTTATTTCATAGTTTTGATGTCTTCACTATTATTCTACAATGTAGAAAATAGTAAAAGTAAAGAAAAACCCTTGAATGAGTAGATGTGTCCAAACTTTTGACTTGTACTGTATATATATAATTCCAGTCAACTCAAACTGAAGCAAACTCCAATTCAAAATGTTCCTCATTGAAAAGCATTGAAGAGCATTGGAATTGGAATTTGAGTGTACTTCCTGAATTAACTGGAATTTAAATGGAATTGACCCCAACCCTATTGCACTCTGTTGAAGTCAACTCACCTGAAGTTATGGTGTCATTCAGAGTAATCACATGCTTATTACCAAAACATAAAAACAACTATACAAGGACACATATATGGGCAACTTTTTTCTCACCAGTTAAAACTTACTTGTATGGTATTGTTAAACAATGTGTGGAACTGTTATGTAAGGAGTTGTGATCAAATTATATTCAGTTATGAAAGTTACTTGCCAGTTGCATTGGTTTATTAAAATCAGTCCACTCTGAATCACCTATTCCTCCCACACCAGGAATGAATCAAAACATAAGTCTTTGTATGTGAAACCTGACCGGTGGTGTGAGTGTGAAAAATATTGTGAATTCATTTATATGCTGCCGTATACTATTCTACTGTATCTTAGTCCATGACGCTCTGACATCGCTCGTCCATATATGTATATGTTCTTAATTCATTCCTTGCTTAGATTTGTGTGTATTCGGTATATGTTGTGAAATTGTTAGATATTACTTGTTAGATATCACTGCACTGTTGGAGCTAGGAACACAAGCATTTCGCTACACCCGCAATAACATCTGCTAAACATGTGTATGTGACCAATAACATTTGATTTGATTTAGTGCTGGCTGCATGTTTATTACCTGAAATGTCGATTTAGCATTTGAAGGCGTCTTAGCTTTTCTTATGACCCTCCTGGTGTTCCTAAAAGGCACCCAGAAGCTATCAAACTGACATAGTCCAACAAAGCCCCAGTACGTCAACCTCTTTACTACTCTGTAAAGTGTGATGCATTTGTCTACATGCATTTTACAATGTGACAAGTTTTCTTAGGTGAAGATTGATGTTGAAGCTTTGCGTCGTTTTGATTATATATATATATATTTTTTTTTTTTTTACTAGACAGAGGACGTGGTTCGGACTCAAACAAAAACAGTGCTTTTCCTGCTATATGGAGGAACTTGGGAGTTAAGTTATGGCCTGTTTGGAAGGCAAGTTTGTGCCTGAATCCGTACTGAGCGAGTGCACCTGCAGCTGCATACAAATTAATGGAGATGACGGTTAGTATTTATGCCTCCCAAACCATGGAGACCTCCTGATCTGACCAATAATTGCCGATCAAAGAGGGGGAAGATGAGTTTTAGTTGCATGCACCATATCATAAATATCAATGTACTTTTTTATTCAATGACATATCATAAATATCAATGTACAAGTTTATTCCTATACCTAGTGGTCGACAATGCCAATTGTGTCACATTCCTAAGGTATACAGATGCCACCCATCAAGTTATCACTAAGGTGTTTAGAGGATAAATGTAATAAATGCGTCCAAAATGGCACCCTTTTTCCTTCATAGTGCACAACTTTTGACCAGGGCCCATAGGGTTCTGGACTCAGTCGGAGTCTGAGCTTACTGTTGAGAGTTATAATAGTAGAAAACACAAGGTGCAATTTCGAAATTTGGTTGTGCATCACAGTATTTTCTCTTATGTCAGTCACTCAATTAGCCCATGTCAGCTAAAATGTTTTAGATATGTAAGTTAGTCTAGCCAGTTATCCAAACTTGTAATCAACAACATTTTACTTAGGGCCCCCAAAAGGCTAGGGCCGGCTCTGACTGCATGTGTGGGTATGGATGTGGGTACGCAGGCCTGCGAGCCACTGCGGCCCCTCATGAGTTCAGATTTTTTGGTGGCTCCACTCCCATCAAAGTTGCCCATCCCTGATGTAGTGCATGTGTATAGCGGAGAGAGATCATTTAATTAAGTTGTCAGTTAGATTGGCATCAGTTCCCGAGTTAGTGATGAATAATTGATCATTCCTCTACCATCAATCAATTTATAAAAACCTTTTTTAATGGTTAAGAGCAGTCTAACACTGATAACTTCCACTTGGAAGGTTTTCTCTTTTCTCTCCTCTGGGAATTTGATTTCTTTAGTACTACATATAAATCATAGGCATTAAGTGCTATTTTCATGTGGAAATGTTACAAAATGCAAATTTGTGACATGCTCTATCAAAGTCAGTCGCACTAGCTAATTAGCATAGAAACATGAACATTTCGCCTCTCCCGAGTCCGTACGGGAGTTGCAGCGATGGGACAAGACTGTAACTACCAATTGGATATCACGAAATTGGGGAGAAAACGGCGGAAAAGTAAAAAAAAAAAATTAATAATAATTTTAAAAATGCCTTCTGGAACACGTGAACTTTCATGTGCCTTAATAACAAACTTGTATTCCATTTGTAAATACGATTAAAACATTTAAATTACGAGCCTAGTTGGTTTAGCCACAGAAAAAGACAGGAACCTTCCCACTAGCCATGATTGGCTGAGATAAAGGATGGGCTGGACATGCTGGGAAATGAGTTTGGGTTGGTCTGCCATGTAGCATGCTTCTATCTATAACGTGAGCTGCTCAGTATGTGTTGATGGTCCTTTCTACTGCAGCGTTTTTGAAAGATATAATGTTAGCCATCGAGAACTATAAAAGTTTTGCTACATTTCTCAACAACATTGATGCCCTGAATTTAGCAGGCGCATTCGACAGATCAGTTGGAAAAAGTTGTGATGGGCTACTTTCTGCACATGCCACGGTCAGTGGGAACTGGAGTGACTTGACACAACGCTGGCCAAACAAGATGTAGCTACAAACAAAACAGAGTTAAATGGTTCCAGTCTGCCGTGAAACGTTCATCCATGTATACGGGTAAGAGTTTAGCTACATTTTCAGATATTATAGGTTTCTAATTTAGTCAAAGTCCTTTTCATTGCAAGTTAAAGCATACTCTTAGCTAGCTAACAAAAATTAGTTTTCTATCTCACTAGCTAACGTTACGTGTATGATCTGTGTAGCAATATTATTCAAATCAGAAATCCATTTGCATTGCTAGTTATAGCCTAGCTAACATTGAACCTAGTTGGTTAGCTTAAGCTACCTGCAGATTCATACTAGAGCTATGACGATACATTTGTATTGGTAGTATTATGAGTTGAGATTATGCCGGTTCATTGTTTAGCTAACTAGCTAGCTACATGTCTAAACAAAAGACTCCACTTCGCCTGATGATTACATGACCCATCAAGTTATTCAGGTGTGTCTGGGGGTGATTACGGCCATCTATTGAATTTCATCAATATGTGTACATGTCTAGACAATAGTGACCCATCCACTTAGCTATATTTGGCTGGGGGGTGGTTATAGCATTTTCTTTCATATGACCCATCAATTTAGACAAGTGTCTGCGGAAGCATCATTATCTGGGCACTTTCTGTTTTTGATATTGCTACTATGCAAATATGCAAGTAACCATTTCACTGTTCCATTTACACAGTCTGTATCCTGTGCATGTGACAAATAAACTGAGCTTTTATTTGATACAGTATGTGTTTACCAGAGACGGTAATGTGAAGTACAACATGACCTTCACCAAAGTCAGATTAGGCTATTGGCCAAGAACTAGATAGTGTATTTTTACCTGGAGTTTTTTCTTATTGTAGGCTACTACTTTTACCACTTTTAGTCTTGAAATCTTTGGTTGTTTACTACACTACTCACTCTGTTTAGCATATGGCTTCATGTGAATTCTTAAATAGATGGGTGGGGCTAAGGTTTAAGAGGGTGTGAACGATGCTGAATGGGTGTAGACAAATAAGAGCTCTCCAGTAGGTGTACCAAAACATTCAAGGGCCATTTTCTCAAACGTGGGGTTAAAAGTTTATCAACTTTCAAAGCAGAATTGCTTTCCCATTTTTCCTCAACTGCAGTGTATGATATACCATTTTCTAGCTGTCTCTACTTTTATCCAAAGTAAAAAATACAATTTCAAATTTTGCTACATAGGACTGAATCCAGGTGGTGGGTCACATTTGTAATACAATCAAGGGGGCTCAATCCATTCGCTTGATCAGACTCTGATTTTGATTGTGTCTTTTAAAATGTATTGCAGCATTTCAGCATCTCACTGCGCCTGTGATTGAGCCCAAATTGATTTCTCTAATCAATAGCTATAGGATTGAATTTAAACTGAGGGGGACAGACTGCCTTATCCAGGAGGCTCCTTGCAGAAGTCACTCGCTCACATTGATGCATGTGACTGCCCCATTGAAGTGGCTATTTGAGACCCAAGCACTGTGTACCTGCAATCGTGCCTCGTATCAGGGTCGTAGTCATTAGGGCTAACCGTAGCAAAACATCTTGCAACGGAAAACAAAAAATAGCTTTTCTTGTTGGACAGGTTCAGGTTGTTCCTCCCTGTTTCAGTCCATTTTCTTCCATTTGGTGCCTTATGAAAATGACCCAGGTTGGTGTATATAAGGACAGACCTGAACCTGTCTTGCTTGCCAGACCTTTGTCACCTTCGTGGCGGAAACGCCCGGATTGATGCAGGGGCCTGCCAGAGCAAAACCATTTAAACAATGACACGTTTTTGTCTCACCTTGAACTTAATTGACTGCCTGAAAGCCGACATCATCTGAAAAGTGCTGAAGGAGGGTACTACTTATTCCTCTGCCATTTGAAAAGGGTAGCTGTTGACATCGACATCGCAGACCCCCCTGCCGTGCTCTTTTCATATGGATTGTGACACGCACGTACAGTACCTTCAGAAAGCATTCATACCTCTTTACTTATTCCACAGTGTTGTGTTACAGCCTGAATTCAAAATGGGTTAAATATATGTTTCTCTCACCCATCTACACACAATACCCCATCATGAGAAAGTGAAAACATGTTTTTTTAGAAATTGTCGCTAATTTATTGAAAGTGAAATACAGAAATATCTAATTTACATAAGTATTCACGCTACGCTATGACACTCCAAATTGAGCTCAGGTGCATCCAATTTCCTTTGATCATCCTTGAGATGTCACTACAACTTGAAACGAGTCCACCTGTGGCCAATTCAATTGTTTGGACATGATTTAGAAAGAAACACACCTGTCTATATAAGGTCCCACAGTTGACAGTGCATGTCAGAGCAGAAACTATGCCAGGAAGTCCAAGGAACTGTCCGTAGATCTCAGAGATTGTGATGAGGCATATATCTGGAGAAAGGTATAAAACAATTTATAGTGTTGAATGTTTCCAAGAGCACAGTGGTCTCCATCGTTGGGAAATTGAAAAAATATGGACCTACACAGACTCTGCCTAGAGCTGGACATCCGACCAAACTAAGCAACCGGGCAAGAAGGACCTTGGTCAGGGAGGGGACCAAGAACCCAATGACCACTCCGACAGAACTACAGAATTTCTTGGCTGAGATGGGAGAACCTGCCAGAAGGACAACAGTCTCTACAGCACTTCACCAATCTGAGCTTTATGAGAGAGTGGCCAAACAGAAGCCACTTCTGATGATAAAAAGGCAAATGACCGCACATTTGGAGTTTGCAAAAGGACATGTGAAAGACTCTGAGAGCATAAGGCAAAATATTCTGTGGTCTGATGAGACAATAATTTTACTCTTTGGCATGAATGCAAAGCGCTATTTCTGGAGAAAACCAGGCAAAGCTCATCACCCATCTAACACCATCCCTACTGTGAAGCATGGTGGTGGCAGCATGCTATGGGGATGCTTTTCAGCGGTAGGGACGGGGAGACTGGTAAGGATAGAGGGAACAATGAATGGAGCCACATACAGGAAAATCCTTGATGAGAACCTGCTTCAGAGTGAAAACGACCTTAGACTGGGGGCGAAGATTTACGTTCCGACAGGACAATGACCCCAAGCATACAGCCAAAGCGATGCTGGAATGGCTTCAGAACAAGAATGTGAAAGTCCTTGAATGGCCCAGCCAAAGCCCAGACTTGAATCTCATTTGAAAATCTGTGGAAATACTTCAAGATTGCTGTTCACCGCCGCTCCCCATCTAATTTAAGAGCTTGAGTTAATCTGCAAAGAAGAATGGGGGAAATTATGGGGTATTGTGTGTACAGGGGGTGAGATTTTGTACAAAAATGTTTTATCCATTTTGAATTCAGGCTGTAAAACAACACAATCTTTTTTGGAATAAGTCAAGGTGTATGAATACTTTCTGAAGGCACTGTATATGTCAAACTGTGGAGGAACTTGAAAGGCGGGTAGAGAGGGATCATGCAAAAAATTTATATCACCTGTCTGGTGTCCGTATTAGATTGTGCATCACAACTCTTCAGGAGGTTAAAGTCTATATTAAACATTCACAGACACAAGGAAGCAATGCCATCCACCCCAGCCTCTCCATTGACCATTTCCTGCATTCTACCATAGTCTATCATACTTCTCCCCTTCAACACAAACCACATCCACGTCGTTAGAGGTAGTGGGTTGTGACGAGGTGGCCGGTGATGGGCACAGAGTGACCCAGGTGTCCAGCTGAGTCTCTGTCAGCCGTGACAGGTAGAGAGGCGGCTCAGTTAGGCTGTCACCGCTCCCCCTGACCTCTCCTGCAGTGCCAAGCTGCAGCTGGTGGCAGCGGTGGGATTTCGCGTGAGCCGCAGACTGTAATCAGTCATTATGTCAGCAGCGGCCCCGGGAGCCCCGCTCCGGCTCATTCAGCCAAATAATAAGCAGCAGATAACGGTGCTGGCGCGCAGGCAGGGGCCCCGCAGGGCGAGGATCTGGAAAATGGGGCCTTTTCTACTCGTGGGTGTACACAGAGATATCGCCTTCAGTCAAGGGCTGGAGTAGACTTTCATAGACCCCCACAGCCGCACTCTCCTCTGCCAACCTCACGGTCAGAGGGGGACACACTCTGCTGGCTGTGGCTAACATGGAACGTGTGTATTCATTGGTGTGTGTCTCTCACTCTCTCCTCTCTCTCGATCTCTCTGTCTGTCTCTGTCTCCAGGATTTCTGATGAATTTAATATCCCTTTATAGATCTACAGTGCCTTTGGAAAGTATTCAGACCCCTTGACTTTTTGTTACGTTACAGACTTATTCTAAAATATATATTTTTTTACAATCCTCAGCAATCTACACACAATACCCCATAATGACAAAGTGAAAACAGGTTTTTAGAAATGTTTACAAATGTACAGTACCAGTCAAAAGTTTGGACACACCTACTCATTCAAGGGTTTTTCTTTATTTTTACTATTTTCTACATTTAGAATAATAGTGAAGACATCAAAACTATGAAATAACACATATGGAATCATGTAGTAACCAAAAAAGTGTAAAAACAAATCAAAATATATTTTTCAAATAGCCACCCTTTGCCTTGATGACAGCTTTGTACACTCTTGGCATTCTCTCAACCAGCTTCACCTGGAATGCTTTCCAATAGTCTTGAAGGAGTTCCCACATATGCTGAGCACTTGTTTGCTGCTTTTCCTTCACTCTGCGGTCCCACTCATCCCAAACCATCTCAATTGGGTTGAGGTCGGGGGATTGGGGAGGCCAGGTCATCTGATGCAGCACTGATTCACTCTCCTTCTTGGTAAAATAGCCCTTACACAGCCTGGAGGTGTGTTGGGTCATTGTCCTGTTAAAAAACGAATGATAGTCCCAATAAGCCCAAACCAGATGGGTTGGCATATCGCTGCAGAATGCTGTGGTAGCTATGCGGGTAAAGTGTGCATTGAATTCTAAATAAATCATAGACAGTGTCACCAGCAAAGCATCCCCACACCATAACACCTCCTTTACGGTGGGAAATACACATGCGGAGATCATCCGTTCATCCACACCGCGTCTCACAAAGACACGGCGGTTGGAACCAAAAATCTCAAATTTGGACTCCAGACCAAAGGACAAATTTCCACCGGTCTAATGTCCATTGCTCGTGTTTCTTGGCCCAAGCAAGTATTTTCTTCTTAATGCTGTCCTTTACTAGTGGTTTCTTTGCAGCAATTCAACCATGAAGGCCTGATTCACACAGTACCCTCTGAAGAGCTGATGTTGAGATGTGTCTGTGACTTGAACTCTGTGAAGCATTTATTTGGGCTGCAATTTCTGAGGCTGATAACTCTAATGAACTTATCCTCTGCAGCAGAGGTAACACTGGGTCTTCCATTCCTGTGGCGGTCCTCATGAGAGCCAGTTTCATCATAGCGCTTGATGGTTTTTGCAACTGCACTTGAATAAACTTTCAAAGTTCTTGAAATGTTCCTTATGACTGACCTTCATGTTTTAAAGTAATGATGGACTGTTGTTTCTCTTTGCTTATTTGAGCTGTTCTTGCCATAATATGGACTTGGTATACCCCCTACCTTGTCACAACACAACTGATTGGCTCAAACGCATTAAGAAGGAAAGAAATTCCACAAATTAACTTTTAACAAGGCACACCTGTTATTTGAAATGCATTCCAGGTGACTACCTCATGAAGCTGGTTGAGATAATGGCAAGAGTGTGCAAAGCTGTCTTCAAGGCAAAGGGTGGCTATTTGACATGGCTACATGTCTTCACTATTATTCTACAATGTAAAAAATAGTAAAAATACAGAAAAACCCTGGAATGAGTAGGTGTGTCCAAACCTGACTGGTAGTGTATAAAAAAATAAAAATAAACTTATTTACATAAGTATTCAGACCCTTTGCTATGAGACTTGAAATTGAGCTCAGGTGCATCCTGTTTCCGTTGATCATCCTTGATGTTTCTACAACTTGATTGGAGTCCACCTGTGGTAAATTCAATTGATTGGACATGATTTGGAAAGGCACACACCTGTCTAAATAAGGTCCCACAATTGACAGTGCATGTCAGAGCAAAAACCAAGCCATGAGATCAAAGGAATTGTCCGTAGAGCTCCGAGACAGTATTGTGTCGAGGCACAGGTCTGGGGAAGGGTACCAAAACATTTCTGCATTATTGAAGGTCCCCAAGAACACATTGGCCTCCATCATTCTTAAATGGAAGAAGTTTGGAACCACCAAGACTCTTCCAAGAGCTGGCCGCCCGGCCAAACTGAGCAATCGGGGGAGAAGAGCCTTGTTCAGGGAGGGGACTAAGAAACCCATGGTCACTCTGACAGAGATCTAGAGTTCCTCTGTGGAGATGGGAGAACCTTCCAGAAGGACAACCATCTCTGCAGCACCCCAACAATCAGGCCTTTATGGTAGAGTGGCCAGACAGAAGCCACTCCTCAGTAAAAGGCACATGACAGCCCGCTTGGACTTTGCCAAAAGGCACCTAAAAACTCTCAGACCATGAGAAACAAGATTCTCTGGTCTGATGAAACCAAGATTGAAGTCTTTGGCCTGAATGCCAAGCGTCCGGTCTGGATGAAACCTGGCACCATCCCTATGGTGAGGCATGGTGGTGGCAGCATCATGCTGTGGGGATGTTTTTCAGCGGCAGGGACTGGGAGACTAGTCAGGATCGAGGGAAAGATGAACGGAGCAAAGTACAGAGATCCTTCATGAAAACCTGCTCCAGAGCGCTCAGGACCTCAGACTGGGGCGACGGTTCACCTTCCAACAGGACAACGACCCTAAGCACACAGCCAAGACAACACAGGAGTGGCTTTGGGACGAGTCTCTGAATGTCCTTGTTTGGCCCTGTCAGAGCCCGGACTTGAACCCGATCGAACATCTCTGGAGAGACCTGAAAAATAGCTGTGCAGCAACGCTCCCCATCCATCCTGACAGAGCTGGAGAGGATCTGCAGAGAAGAATGGGAGAAAGGTTCTGAATACTTATGTAAATGTGATATTTCAGTGTTTTATTATTAATAGATTACCAAACATTTCTAAAATTCTCTTTTTGCTTTGTCTTTATTGGGTATTGTGTGTAGAATCAATTTTAGAATAAGGCTGTACCAAAATGTGGAAAAAGTCAAGGTGTCTGAATACTTTCCGAAGGCATGATATTGAGGTTCAGAGACCAAGTGTTATGGGTCAGGAGGATGAAACCATAATATACATACCCAAGCTTGACACTGGTGTAGAAGCCTACATTTACTACTATTCCAGAACATTTGATGAACCTGATGATCGTTTCACCTTAAAATATGAACTTTCAAAGTTGTAACAGCGTTTGCCAAATATGCAACTTTAAATCTGCCTATCAAGTGGCAGCTTTCCGCTATCATTCTTAAACCAAATAATGCTTGCGTCCCAAATGGCACACTATCCCCTGTATGGTGCACTAATTTTGACCAAGGCCTATAGAGCTCTGGTCCACAGTAGTGCACTATGTAGGGAATAGGGGGCCATTTGGGATGCCACCGATAATGCTGACTGAAACGTGTATTGAATGATATCTCCCCACCACCCTCAGAATCCACCCCTCCACTAGATGTTTGTCATTCCATAACAAGGTTCACAGTCTCCCATTGTCCCTCTAGCATTCCTCTGCTCAGTAGTATTGACTGGTTCTGCTGGGTGACTGGTGGCATATTGCATCCATTTATCATCGGTACGGAGCGCTCGGAACGTCAGATCCTCTTCACCAGACCTACTTTTGTTCAACAAGGCTCACTCCGTCTGCAGTGATTGCCTTGTCCATAACCCATGCCTACCCACATTTTATACATGGCCACATCCGTAATACACAGCATGAGCTCAGTGTTCCCTTTTGGAGTATTCTTTCCAACTGTAACAATGGTTGGAAGGAAATTTGCACTACAAACATTTGTTAGGATTTTTATTTAGCATTTATTGCTTTATTTAGGTAAAATGTGTTGGAGATTGGTTCAGTGAACCATGCTTGCGTGATGAGGAACCTTGGCTGAGACCTGAAGACTTGAGCTGATGCCTAGGCTTTACCTCAACTGGCTAACACCCATCTGCTCACACTATGTTGTAATTGGTTAACTTGGGCAGCCCAATTACTCACAGGCAATGGTCTCATAAATTACCCCACATAAAAAAATACATTCTTTCAGGATGAACTGTTAACTTCCCAGTGCTGTACATGCCAAATGGATGGCTACATATCAGCTCATATCTAGACTGATAAAATAATTTATGAGCATGCTTATCATACTGTGGCATTGTGAGACTACAGTATGTAGCTAGACTATGAGGTCAGGTTTGATCCCTCACAGTGAAACTAGCACACATAATGATTAATAGACACTGGCAGTCATGATGTTGGTAATCATGAACTGAATGCTGCAGTCTAAGGATGTGTGTCACAAATGGCACCCTGTTCCCTATGTAGTGCACTACTTTTGACCAGAGGATATAGAGGGAATAGGGAGCCATTTGGGATGCACCCTAAGTCGCTCTTAATCTGCCAGGCTCCTGTGACGTCTTTATTCCTGCACCTGTGGCTTTAACTTTCATGTGTTATCAGCCAGGATATTTCTGTGCCTTTCCTGTGGCTACAACTTCCCCTAATGAACAATTACCATCAATAATTGATTGAGATGAAAACGATCAATTCCTTTGTGCCGGGCAAAACTTCTGATTCGAGGAGGCACATTTGGGATTTTTTCCTCTTTCAGCCCCTTTCAGTAAGACATTTTAATCACCTCACTTGGGTGAATCTTCGTATAAAAAAAAAAAAATGGCTTTCTGATGCGGTGCGGCCGGAGAAACCAAAGGTCCACTTAGCGGCTCCGCTGTCACACAGGAGTCGATGTGAAACGTTACCGTCTCTAATCTTGTTTATGTTTTTGGTGGTTGTAAGCCCTCTCTCTGTAAGCCAGCTTTGTGTCAAACACAGCTGGGTAGCCTCGTATAATTGCAGCTGGGCAGAAATAATTGGGGCAGCAGCTTGAATGCAGTCACTACACCCAGGTCATTTACAGATTTCGATCTGTTGGCTTGGCCAGGGCTGCAATGTGGGTTACACAGGTTTCAGAACAAATGTCTCACAAAATAAATTGTAATATTCAGGCCACTTTAATTAAAATAAAAGGAATGTGACTGTGTACATGTGCCAGTTGATGCGCTGGGATGAAGATAAACTGATGTGACGTTGGCTTACAGTAAATTAGCTAATAATATAAGGCTGTGGCGCTCAAACTGAAATGTGATATTTGAAATGCTGAAGCGGTGGAAATTTTGCGATGGGGAGCAAATTGTTGTATTAGTTACTAAAGCACTCTGCCAATTTATCAACCTGACATTTCATTTATAATGGTAACAGCGAGATGGATGCATTGCATTTAACAGATTACTAAAGTATCCAATCTTTCCATGACTCCCTAGTACTATCTGAAACTAGGCTTGAATTGACACACTGTATTTAAAATAACTATTTGTCCTCTCTCACCTGATGCTCTGTCATCCCCACTCAATATACAATCCCTTGACACATAGGCCTAGTATTCTGTGCAATACATGCCACAATAGGCAGCCTCTTTGTTCTTACCTAATCGGTCAAAACCTCTACCAGAAGAGCTAACCACCTTTGGCCACCCAGTGCTTGGCATTAGATTGGCTGCTCGTGGCCCTGTAGAATTCATCATTGGCTACAAACGGCGTACAGCCCTATGTCCAATGAATCCTCCATCCTGAAGTGGTCAATAACCTGGCCTTCCATATAATCAGTGGGAGTGTGGGATACGTGAGGCCACTGCAGCTCCCCAGATAATACTTTTCACCCGCGTTCGATTGATGACTTTGAACGGGGCCTGTCTTGGCTAAGGGGGAAATTTGGATTGGAAAGTCTGTCGAGAGCAGTTTTTAATTCTACCAGCAGTAAAGGATGAAATTGAGCAGGAATGAAGTGCTTTTGGTGCATCGATCTTGCTCTGGCCAATTGTAACCTTCTCTATCGCCTGGCGGAATGCAAATCGAGCATCCCCATCCCTCTTTCTTTTCTAATAAAAGGGAAAAGCACACAGCTTGAGAGGTGTTCTTTAATCTCTATCAACCATGTCCAATTAGAGCATGTCTCTGAAAGGAGCACAGACAGTCAGCCTGGACTGTGGCCATACAACCACTTTTACACAGTCTTATTTTATGATGTTTGGATCTGTTTTGACAGATGACAAAGGTTGCCAACCCCAGTTCCCATACTGTTGTCTCTAGCATGAAAAGGGTGGCCAACCCTGGAGGGGCTGCAGTGCCCTGCTGGTTTTTCCTTCAAGGCTCTCTGCCCACCTGGGTGTTAGAGACTGACTGGATCCTTGATTGCTTTTTTAAGGCCCCCTAAATAGGATTGTGGCTCCAAGTCGATGGTACAGCAGTTGGCTCTCCCCAAATAAAAGAGCTGGATTTTCTTTTAACACAGATAACAGCGCTCAGCTTTTGTTTTGCTTCCTTATGAAGAGTACTTTCCCGCTGGTTCCTTGAGCTTCACCCTGGCCAGGAAATCTGCAGTAACACACCAGCAGATGCAGCGAGTCCTCATGCATAAGAAACCCCACTCCGACAGCCATCTGTCTCCCTGTGTCTGTTACCAGGCGCCCGCAGTTTGTTTTGTTAGCGCCAAGCGCCGTATACAATTTAAATGGCATGCAAGACACACCATCCAATCTCATGGCCCTCACACCTTATTCTGAAAAATCGCATTCCTCAACCTATATTTGACCACAGTAACAGAAACCAGAACAATCTCTACTGAGGGTTCCATAACTTTGAGTAGGTCTGCCACTGCTTAACTGCTATACTGTTGCCCCACAAGACTGCTGGGTTGAATTATGTTGCCAGGCTAAATTAAAAGTTGAACCTCCTTTGACCTTAAGCAAGAAACCCTAACAACAACAGAAGTAGCAGCAGCATGCCAGCCTATAACTGTACGACTAGCAAATAGCAAAGAGGTCAGACGGATCACTCTCACCTCTCCGTGGCCTGACAATAAAATGAGGGGCTATTCTGGAAGTGAGGAGGATTTGAAAAGGAAAGTGCACATTGACGTGAGAAAAATATATAGACTTACCAATTTGTTTTGTCTGAAGTTGTTTTGCTTGCGACATGCCCAATTAGAAAGCGGCCAACAGTGAGATAGCGAGAGCTCACAATCTGCTTTAGAGTCCCAGCAGCATTAGTATGCAGCCCCCTCTTCCTCAGTCAAGCATAGAGAACCACTACCCACAACACACTGCCTGCCATTATGATTACTTATGCCATTTTTGTGCGCTAGCACAGTAGTCACTTTTTTTTTTCAGCCTGAAATGACTGTATTCTCTATTTTTGACAATTTCCTGCCCAAGTTTATCTGGATAGTTATTGATAACTGGAATCATGACTGTACTTGAGCGATTCCATTCATCACAATTTCACCCTTGGCAACACTCAGAGAAGGCGATTTATCGGAGGATTGAGCTTTTTCGAAGACGCCCAACACTCTTCGGTTTTGTTTTGTTTTGATCTGAAAGACAAATGTTTACCACCACTACCGCTATTTACTCTCTCCTGCCAGCTTTGACTGTATTCCTCCCAGGCTAAACATTAGCAAGGGGAAGCTAGAGAGTTTATATTAGCCTAGCATGTTTTATTTTAGCCGTTGCGGCGCGAGACTATTCCCTCACTGCAGATGACCCAATGAGGACACGGCCCTCGTCTCTCCCTGCCCCTGAGAAGACGTGAATACATTAGCCGAGGCACAATGTCACTTTACAGCAGTCGACTGTCAGTTCTTATTGCGTTAGCCACCGGCAGAGAATTTAATGAGGATGCCTATCACTCTATCCTGTGTTTTTATTTATTTTTTGCCTACATGTTTAATGTAAACTAGGCAACACAAATGTGATTTACTGCGTTGATAACCTGTGGATTCAGTGGTTGACCCTTTTTCTGTACATACTTGTTGATGCGTCTTTAATATAGCAGTATGGATGGCTACTCGAGGTATAGGCCTTGTCAGTAACGTCATATGCTTAACTCCTTTCATAATCTGGGTTGTTTCTGGCATCTCACCCTATGACTTTTCCATGCACCATTTAGAATGTCTTTGGTTGGTCATTTTTAAAATTCACTGTTTACTATTTTGACACCAATTTGACTGTCCACTTGTATTGTTACAATAGGCTCTATAATATCTAACACCTTTATAACTATCGTTAGTATTAATAAATTAATATTCCAGCATTTAAACAAATATATAATTACTTAAAGGGGCAATCTGCGATCCAAACATTTTAGAATGCCCACTTTCATACATTTAGTGAGAAGAACCAACAAGTAAGTCAGTCAACTCACATGGCCATGTTTCTTCAACTGTAATCCAGCGATATCTGTATTCATCCCAGATAAAATGCTGGACTACAGGAAACTGAGTGCTGAGCACGCCACAATCCACATCGACAGGGCTGTAGTGGAGCGGCCACATCACTAAGGAATTATCTTGTTCCACACACACCAACACAGTCGTGAAAATGGCACGACAACACCTCTGTCCCCTCAGGAGGCTGAAAAGATTAGGCATGGCCCCTCAGATCCTTATAAAGTTGTACAGCTGCAACATTGAGAGCATCTTGACTGGCTGCATCACCGCTTGGTATGGCAACTGCTTGGCATCCGACTGTAAGGCGCTACAGAGGGTAGTGGGTACGGCCCAGTACATTACTAGGGCCGAGCTCCCTGCCATTCAGGACCTAAAAATGGTCAGACTCCAGCCACCCAAGTCATAGACTGTTCTCTCTGCTACCACATAGCAAGCGGTACCGATGCACCAAGTCTGGAACCAACAGGACCCTAAACAGCTTCTACCCCCATGCCATAAGACTGCTAAATAGTTAGTCCGGGTAGCTATTGGTTAACTATTTAACTATCTGCATTGACCCTTTTTGCACTAACTCTTTTGACTCATCACATACGCTGCTGCTACTGTTTATTATCTATTCTCTTGCCTAGTGACTTTATCCCTATTTACAGTATATGTACATATCTACCTCAATTACCTCGTACCCCTGCACATGGACTCGGTACTGATACCCTGTTCTGTATACTGATACTGATGTATATAGTCAAGTTATCGTTACTCATTGTGCATTTATTCCTCTTGTTATTTTTCTATTATAAATTTTTTGCTCTCTGCATTGTTGTGAAGGGCTACTAAGTAAGCATTTCAGTGTTAGTCTAAGCATGTGGCAAATAAAATGTGATTTGATTGCATTTATTTTTTTATTTTTTATGTTTCATCAGAAGCTCGTTGTATAGTGCTTCTCCCCATCTAAAGCCAGCCATAGATTTATGCCTAGGCTGAAGGATGGCTGTCCAATTTTACGCATGGATGGCCACTCTGCCAGCGTTGTCTATGTTTTAAAAGCCTCTGTCAGATGTACGTTTTCGGATGTATATCAGCGCTGCCCGTGTGTAATTCTTGTGTAATTCCTCCAGACGGTGACTATTTCTGTCAAAGCCCACCATCAGCTTGTGCATTGCTAAGATCTTTTACATCATTTCCGTGAGTGTTTGTTGTCTATGGTGTGTGATGTGTATGAGTGCATGTCTGTGCAGGCACAGTGCTCAAATACACTCTACCGGAAAACCTTTCCTGTTTTCCCACATCATTATTAATTATGGACCTAGTCAAATTTTAAGTACCTCAAGGTCAAAGTTCATGTCTCGTGTTTTTGTCAATGGGAATGAATACCAAACTGGGAAATGGGGGAGTTGTCGGGTCAATTACGTCTGACACCTTTCTGTGTTTTTTTTGTAAGGTTTTTACGCTCTAGCTGCCTTCCCAGAGATTATACATAGTGAGGTGATAATTAAAAATGTGAAACTATGAAAATAAGTCTGTAAAAAAGCCAGGAGGTTGTCCATTGAAGTTGACTTGTTGTATTATACTGTGTTGTATTAGGATATACTAAATATGCCGCTAACTAATGAAAGACAAAATAGCACTCCGGTCGTAGAGGAGAGACTTCCAATCATTACTTTCCTAGAACTCCAATATGTAGCCGAGTGTCATTTAGACTCCCAAGCCCTCAAGGCAATCAGCATTATGGCAATGGGAAATATACACATGTCCACAATGTGACATGAAAGAGGGACATTTTCCGTGTTGTGTTATGATGGTAGATCAAAACAAGGTCAGGCTACCCATTTAAGATGTTGATACAGGTACAGTCAGGTCTGTCTCTGTGTCCCAAATGACACCCTATTCCCAATATAGTGCACTACTTTTGACTAGAGCCCTGGGCCCGGGTAATAAGGAGTACACTATATAGGGAATAGGGTGCCATTTGGGACACAGCCTGTGTGTGCAGTAGTACAGAAAGCGTTGACATTGTTCATCACCTCATGGAGAAATGGGCACCCTTTTTAACTCCTTATTACAGGGGTCCTGGGATATCTCTGCTGACTCCCTCAAAGCCTGAATGGGAACATTGTGATAGGTCCTGGTCTGGGTGCCTGTTTGGGTCCAGCACACCTGTCAAACCATGTCGGCAGCGCCTCCGGCTCTGACAGACTCCAGAACCCCCATTCACAGGCACACACACAAACGTATGCACGTGCCCACACACACATACGTGCATGCCGGGCACGTGCACACACACATACAAAGTCTTGGGTTTTTATTGGAAACACACCTCGGCCCCCTCACCTATGTCAAGGTTGCATTCAATTCTGGGGTTGCTCTCTTCTGAGGGGGTCAAGTTCCATATTGGAAAGGGGAAGGAGGAGGAGGCGGGGGGTTGAAGGTGAGGGATGGTGAAGGTTGGTCACACACTTACACATGGAAATGGGACTCTAGACGTACCTTGCCAGTAACTCAATCCCCATTTTCAATCAGTTGCAGATTTTTTGGTATCCCATTCCCAATGCCCAAACACTCTTTTTGTGTTGTGTTTTGCAATGCTTTTGCGGACATACCAGAGTTTCATACCAGAAAATGATTCCTCCACGCCCCCACAAAACAACTGAATGTCAAGTGAAATGTTCAGAGACCTGTCCATACATATTTCTTCAAGTAAATTCTTTAGATTATTTTCAGTGGAATGGGCATTTGCATTCGACAGTATCATGCTCTTACAGTCAGCATTGATCTTGATCACGTCTCATTGCCCGACAATACCACCCTGCACTGTAAACATGATGCTAAGTGCCGTTATCGTGAGAGGAAAAAAAGCTATATGGCTGATTTGTTAATGCACACAATGCAGTAGCCCTCTGAAGGACCTACGGTGTCAAGTCCCAATAACGTCACCCGTACAATTTTCTCCTCTATTGACTTTTATGTTCCGCCGCAAGGTTGGTCATCTCGGCAAGAGTATGTATTCCAAATAAAGAATAGCTCATTACCATAATGATATTCGATCTGAAAGATAAACGCCCCTCTCTTCCCCACACCTTGCCTCTGAAGCTTCGGGAGAGGGCAAAATTGCGGGTGTTGCCTTGACACTAGTTCGCCTTGACGCGCACAAAGGCGGCTATCTTTTGAAAGGTATCTTCGATTGTTTTGCACACATACTGTAAATTGTGGGGTTGACGCTAGTTCACCTTGGCCACCTTTGTGTGCGTGTCATTTTTAATGGTGTCTACAACGAGGTGTTTTACACTGTGGGATTGATGCTATAGTTTGTCTTGATACGCACAAAGGCGGCCATTTTTTAAAGGTATCTTCTACAAGAAAGTGTTCCACACATATACATTGTGGGGTTGATGCTTGTGAACCTTTACACATACATAAAAAATAAAAAAATTATCTTCAGCAAAAGGCGTTTCACACACTCCAGATTTCCCACCCATAGCAGGGATATGAGGACGCCTCCTCCTTGCCTCAATGCTTTATCGATCAGCCATGGGGCCCACAAGGGACCGGAGTCTACTGTGAGTCTGCACCCTTGCATGTCTGCACACACTATGCACACATGCATACTCAATTTTAACCCAAGCTCTCTCTTGCCCTCTGTCATGCACGCACACACATACGCCACACACAAACACACACGCGTCACATAGCTCAAGGTTCCTTAGTTCGCTAATAAGGCCAATTAGAGCACAGGCATGTGGAAGCCTCCAGCAGAGTAGCTAAAAGGTTGGAGGTGTTAGATGTACACCCTTTTCCACCTCCCCTCATTGTCATTGAGACAGCGAGACAGAAGGGAGAGTTGGGGAGAGAATGACAGGATAAAGATAGGACTCAGAGAGAGGGAGAAAATTTAAGTGAGGGAGGGAGAGCGATTTGAGCGGTTGACTCTAGAAAGAAAGAAAGATGGGAAGATGCAGAGGCAGGATAGAGAGAAGGGAGGGATGGAGAGAAAGAGGAGGTGAGAGTGAGAAAGATAAGATTATGCAGTTGAAGGGAGAGAAAGATGGAGTGAGTGAGGAGGAGAGAAAGCAAGAACAAGGCAAGAAAGCACATTTAAATACATAACCTGCCTGCACTTCCTCTGGCCTGGGTCACCAACAATCCCAGTCAATTGTTATCAGCTTGCCTGCATTTAATTTGACCCTTGGGTCCAGATGCTCATTGTGTGTGTGTGTGTGTCCTCCTTTTTTTTATTTTTTATTTCACCTTTATTTAACCAGGTAAACCAGTTGAGAACAAGTTCTCATTTACAACTGCGACCTGGCCAAGATAAAGCAAAGCAGTGCGATAAAAACAACAACACAGAGTTACATATGGGGTAAAACAAAACAAAGTCAAAAATACAACAGAAATACATATATATACAGTGTGTGCAAATACATATATATAGTGTGTCCTTCACTCCTAATGATAGCCTCTGCTAACACCCCTAGACTGATTCAGCACAAAATCTTTGACCTGCTGAGGATGACTGGAATAACATTTTGCACTGGAATATACACTGTGTACAAAACACTAGGATCACCTTCCTAATATGCCCTCAGAACAGCCTCAATTCGTTGAGGATGGAATACAAGGTGTTGAAAGCATTCCACTGGGATGCTGGCCCATCGTGACTCCTATGCTTCCCACAGTTGTCAAGTTGGCTGGATGTCCTTTGGGTGGTGGACCATTCTTGATACACACGGGAAACTGTTGAGCGTGAAAACCCAGCAGCGTTGCAGTTCTTGACACACTCAAACCAGTGTGCCTGACACCTACTACCATACCCGGTTCAAAGGAACTTAAATATTTTGCCTTGCCCATTCACCCTCTGAATGAATGGCACACATACACAATCCATGTCTCAATTGTCTCTAGGCTTAAAAATCCTGCTTTAACCTGTCTCCTCCCCTTCATCTACACAGATTGAAGTGGCTTTAACAGGTGTTCATCAATAAGTGATCACAGCTTTCACCTGGATTCACCTGGTCAGTCTATGTCATGGAAAGTGTTCCTAATATTTTGTACACTCAGTGTATTTGTATATACATTACCAGTCAAAAGTTTAGACACACCTACTCATTCCAGGGTTTTTCTTTATTTTTACTATTTTCTACATTGTAGAATAATAGTGAAGACATCAAAACTATGAAATAATACATATGGAGTCATGTAGTAACCAAAAAAGTGTTTAACAAATCACAATATATTTGAAATTCTTCAAAGTAGCCACCTTTTGCCTTGATGACAGCTTTGCACATTCTAATGCTAGATTTTCAATCAGCAACTATCATGAAATAACACTGATAAAATGTGTTCACACTTTTACAGTGTTAGTTTCATCAGCTGTTGTACAATATGATATAAAACACAGGAACAACTTAATTTGGACTGCACTTGGCGTTTAAAGAATCCCGTAAGAGTCTGCTGACTTCCAAGGGTTTCTAGCTTCCTTTTAAGAGGCATTTTCTAAGCTATCTGCAATTCCGGTATGATTGAAGAATGAAGCAGGTGTTAATCATGGACTTTGCTACACAGAAAGCAGCAGTTGACTACTCCATTGTCAACACTTTGATTAAATCAGTAGACCTATCTCAATATCTTTTGAAAATACTACATAAGTATCATTTAGCTTTTAAAACAATTCAATCAGTTTTCTTTTATCATATTTTGGATCAGAGTGAGGCTGTCTCTCCACTAACCTACCTATTGTTCCTGCAGTGAGGAGGATTCACCATCTTTATCAAATCTTTTCATAATTTATCTGCAGATAATCGCCAAAAAGACTACCCGTATGCAAATTAGGGAACCAAATCAACAGCAGATGCAATTTGATAGGCTACTGATGAGTCACTCACTTTAATGTCATTGTGTGGCAAGTCCTGATGAACTTCATATCGAAAATTCAAATGAGAATAGTTTATTTGTCTGGATGCGATACCATGGACATATAGCTATGTTGTATGATTTATGAATGGCAAGGATATACAGTGTCTTCAGAAAGTATTCACACCCCTTGAATTTTTCCACAATTTGTTACAAATTGGGATTAAAATATATGTATTTTTATTTATTTTTATGATCTACACAAAATAGAAAAAAAAAAAAAGATATATATATTAATATATATTAATGAAAAGTCAAACACTTCATCTTGATACGTATTCAAGCCTGACTCAATACATGTTAAAATCACCTTTGGAAGCGATTACACCTGAGTCTGTAAAAGCTTTGCACAACTGGATTGTACAATATTTGCCCATTATTCTTTTTTGAACTCTTCAAGCTCTGTTAAATTGGCTGTTGATCATTGCTAGACAGCCATTTTCAAATCTTGCCATAGATTTTCAAGCCAATTTTAAGTCAAAACTGTAGCTAGGCCACTTAGGAACATTCAATGTCGTATTGGTAAGCAACTCCAGTGTACACTACATTACCAAAAGTATATGGACACCTGCTCATTGAACATCTCAGTCCAAAATCATGGGTATTAACATGGAGTTGGTCCTCCCTTTGCTGCTATAACAGCCTCCACTCTTCTGGGAAGGCTTTCCACTAGATGTTGGAATATTGCTGTGGGGACTTACTTACATTCAGTCACGAGCATTAGTGAGGTCTGGCACTGATGTTGGGCAATTAGACCTGGCTCACAGTCGGCGTTCCAATTCATCCTAAAGGTGTTCGATGGGGGTTGAGGTCAGGGCTCTGTGCAGGCCAGTCAAGTTCTTCCACACCGATCTCGACAAACCATTAAACATTTTTTTTGCACAAATTAAATTAAATTAAAAAAGTTAAATACTTAAATAAGGTAAGTGTTCAGACGCTTGGCTATGAGACTTTAAATTGAGCTCAGGTGCATCCTGTTTCCATTGGTCATCCTTAAGATGTTTCTACAACATGATTGGAGTCCACCTGTGGTAAATTAAATTGATTGGACATGATTCGGAAAGGTACACACCTGTCTATGTAAGGTCCCACAGTTGACAGTGCATGTCAGAGCAAATACCCAAGCCATGAGGTCAAAGGAATTGTCCATAGAGCTCCGAGACAGGATTGTGTCGAGGCACAGATCTGGGGAAGGGTGCCAAAACATTTCTGCAGCATTGAAGGTCCCCAAGAACAGAGTGGCTTCCATCATTCTTAAATGGAAGACGTTTGGAACGACCTTTACTCTCTTCCACCCAGCCAAACCAAGAATGAACTCTTTGGCCTGAATGCCAAGCGGTACGGCTGTAGGAAACCAAGCACCGCTCATCACCTGGCCAATACCGTCCCTGCGGTGAAGCATGGTGGTGACAGCATCATGCTGTGGGGATGTTTTTCAGCGGCAGGGATTGGGAGACTAGTCAGGATCGAGGGTAAGATGAACGGGTGATCCAGAGCGCTCAGGACCTCAAACTGGGGGCGAAGGTTCACCTTCCAACAGGACGACCCTAAGCACACAGCCAAGACAACGCAGGCGTGGCTTCGGGTCAAGTCTCTGAATGTCCTTGAGTGGCCCAGCCAGAGACTGGACTTGAACCCGATCGAACATCTCTGGAGAGACCTGAAAATAGCTGTGCAGCGACGCTCCCTGTCCAACCTGACAGCGCTTGAGAGGATCTGCAGAGAAGAATGGGAGAAACTCACCAAATACAGGTGTGCCAAGCTTGTAGCATCATACCGAAGAAGACTCAAGGCTGTAATCGCTGCCAAAGGTGTTTCAACAAAGTACTGAGTAAAGGGTCTGAATACTTCTCTCCTGATTGTTCAGTTTGGCCGGGCAGCCAGCTCTAGGAAGAGTCTTGGTGGTTCCAAACTTCTTCCATTTAAACATTTGGAGGCCACTGTGTTATTGGGGATCTTCAATGCTGCAGAAATTTTTTGGTACCCTTCCCCAGATCTGTGCCTCGACACAATCTTGTCTTGGAGCTCTACGGACAATTCTTTCGACCTCATGGCTTGGTTTTTGAGCTGACATGCACTGTCAAATGTGGGACCTTACATAGACAGGTGTGTGCCTTTCCAAATCATGTCCAATCAATTGAATTTACCATAGGTGGACTCCAATCAAGTTGTAGAAATATCTCAAGGATGATCAGTGGAAACAGGATGCACCTGAGCTCAATTTCGAGTCTTATAGCAAAGGGTCTGAATACTTACAGAAATAAGGTATTTCTGTTTTTTATATTTTTATAAATTGGCAAAAATGTCTAAACCTGTTTTCGCTTTGTCATTATGGGGTATTGTGTGTAGATTGAGGGGGGAAAAATAATTTAATGCATTTTAGAATAAGGCTGTAACGTAACAAATTGTGGAGAAGGGGCAGGTGTCTCAATACTTTCGGAATGCACTTTAATGGTAGCCTACCTTTTGGCCTTTATATTGGGGATTTGCAGTTGTTTCATGGTTCTAGGTGGACATTAGCATTTTGAAATAAGAGCTGTTTGGGAGCCAAATGAGTCTGCTCACCGAAAAGACTCGGAATGCCCATCACTACAGCAGACTGTCATACCAGCAGTGTTTCCCTGTCATCGCTCACTTTGTGACTGACAAGCGCATGTCCTATCAATAGATTGCTAGAAGATACATATCGTTCATTCTAGCGGGATCGGCAGACTTTTCTGACTAGTGAATTGAAAAGTAGCCTAGTTGAATTAAGTGGGGAAAGTACCCGGCTGAAAATGACTCTGTAATCGGCTGTATAGCCGACAGCAGGCGCTAGTGCAAAACACTGTTTGTATGATTTACGATTCCAATCAGATGTGTGGACTTCAGTTGCCTCAATCTGCAGACATTTGTGTCTTGGCTGTGTTTGTGATGGATGACATTTAATCAAGATACTTTTTAAGGGAATCCATTTCACAGCCCCTGTAAATGCAAAAAGCAAGCCATCATTCCAGGGTGAGGATGACAACACGTTTTGGCCCGTTCTTCTGTTGCGCACACACAAAGAAGTCCTTGTTGTCTATTTCTGTTTCAATTACACACATTTCTGAAGAATTCATTCGAGAGGAATTGTCGTAAATCGTAATTCGGCTGTAATTAAAGTCAACCTCTAAACTTCTGAAGCCTTTTCAAAAGGTGAAAGGAAAGGGGGTGCAGAGAGCGAAATTGATAGTGAGAGCGCAAAAAAGAGAGGGGAAGATTAAGAGCATTACAAAGCTATAGATGCACTTCTAGAGACAATAAGAGAAATGGAGAGAGCGATACACACGGCGAGAGAGAGACTGCTAAAATGGAGCAAGAGATTCGGTGAAAATGAAAAGCAGTCATCAAAATGCTAATGTCGTATATGGATATTTACTGCAGTGTTAATACAGTTTAAATCAGGCTCGTTGTCCGGCGCCCATCAGCAGGGCCTTGTTGGGTCCTAATAAATCAGTCATTAAAGCTGATGTGACCTGAATCAAAGATTATGGATAAACTGACACAATACACGTCTCTCCGCCCTAAAAAGGGGAGTCGTTGTCCACAACGCAGCATGGCGGACTGTCTAGCTCCTGGCTATCCTTTCTTTGGATTGGTGGATACATCTCGTTATTGTAATCCTTTTTTGAATATTCAGTGAGGGTTGTTGACGTCACCTGCCTGTATTCAATGGAGAGAGATGCTACTAGCCTCATGCCATGAATATGCATCGCCATCTCAACAAGTTCGATATAAAGTGACACGTCAGTACACTCGTAACAACTTAAGCATTACGCAACTTATATTCGATAAAATAAACCTCACGTAGCAAATAAGCCATAGATTTTTTGTTGTTGACCAAATTCACCACTCTCATTGACCTCCATACAAAAATTCCATGCTTGGTGGGCGAAACAATGAAAAAATGCCACCTGCTGGAGGGAGACAGATTTTCTGCCGAATTGGGCCTCTCTTTTCCTCTTCCTCTCTGCCTGAATAGCTCTTCATACATTTATAACCAGTACAGAGCGCAGCCAGACAACACTTGAAATAACTTCTAATGGCCATCTGAAGAGACACCAACAGCTCATATGCAGCTAAAATATACATGCAAATGATCATGTGCATATTTTTTTTTTACATTTTAGTCATTTTAGCAGACGCTCTTATCCAGAGCGACTTACAGTTAGTGAGTGCATACATTTTCATAATCATAAGGATTGTGATGATCATAATGATGGCATTTTTCAAAATGATCCTAACCGTCCTTATCGTCATGGATTCAATTGATTAATTATGTTGTGAATATCTTTTTTTTTATTCTTTTTTTATAACTAATCAAAAAGTCAGCCCTTTTTGGATTTTAACAGGTGTCTTTCTCTGTTCTAGGATGGGATATATGGTTCTAGTCTCTGAGATGTGATGTACTGGATTTGTAAGGAGCTTTGACGAGAGAAGAACCACTCACAGGTACGTGACAAGTCAATCCACTTCCTCATCAGACTAAACAGTTGCTAATATCATGACAAGACTATTCCCTGCACTGTTTCTACAAACTCATTCCCAAACACAGAAAATCATGAACACATTTTATTCAGGAGATTCCGACAACATTTTTCAGCTTGCTATCAAGTTCCCCTCTTCGAGTGATTCAACCGACCTTGCATAAATGTGACCGACCGGCTCGATTCGGTTTTATGTAGCGAAGTTTGTAATGGTGTTTATTACACCATTTCAAACTCAGAGACTCGGAGCTAGAAATGTTTTTGAGAAAAAGACCTTGAATGTTTTGGTACACCTACTGGAGAGCTCATCTTTGTCTACACCCATTCAGCATCGTTCACACACTGTTAAGCCCTAGCCCCACCCATCTCTTTAAGGATTCACATGTGAGGCCATGTACTAAACAACCAAAGATTTCAAGACTAAAGGCTGGTATATACTACGGGTGTGTTCGTAAATTCAATCTGGAGTGCCGGAGTGCGCTCAGAGTACACTCTGGGCATTCGTAAACTCAGAGCGCTGTCAGATTATCCATTCGTAAATTCAGAGCGTTTCGCTCTCGGAGCATTCAGAGCGCACACTGGACACTCTGGCCGAGGAGTAGGGTTGATCCGATCGTTCTGACCTAACAACAGCAGTCAAGCACCCAAGCTAACTGGCTGATGTTGGCTAGCTTGCTAGCTACTTCCAGACACAAATGAGAGAACAGCTCACTCTGACCATTTTTCCCGCCCTAGCAGAGCTGGTTATCCAGAGCATTGGTGACCGTAACTGTGCTGCTGGCAACAATTTAAGTACACTTTTTTGCCAACGTTTACTGACACGGCCATATTAAACGGGTGTTGAGCGTTAGTAAATCCGTCAGTTATTCTGCACTCTGGCACACTCAGATGAGAGTGCTCTGAAATCGGAGTAGATAGCCAGAGCGAATTTACCAGCTACGTCTATCGACAGTTGTCACAGTGACATCATGAACATTCTATTGAAATGGTTACTTGCATAGTGGAGTATTTTGTTTAGACATGTAGCTAGCTAAACAATTAACCATAATCCCAACTCATAGTGTTACTACCCTGCATGAATATGCAGGTAGCTAACCAACCAGGTTCAATGTTAGCTAGCTAGCTAACATTAGGCTATAACTAGCAATGCAAATAACTCTGAGATACAAATAATATTACTAGATAGATGATACATGTAAAGTTAGCTAGCGAGCCAGCCAGTTAACGTTAGCTAGCTAACAGTATGCTTTAACTTGAAATAAACAACTTTCTGACAAAATTTGAAACGTGTAATATCTGAAAATGTAGCTAACTAGAAAATCTTACCCGTATACATGGATGGACGCTTCTCCCTCTGTCACGGATGCCATGGTTGCCCTTAGTTTGATGATGTAATCCGGAGACGGGCGTTTTATACAACAGCCTTCTGTGTGTTGTCTTTTCGACTCCCCCTGCATATTTGCAATCAAACGCCAGAATTTTCTCCATCTCCTTAGCTATCATACTCTAATTCCACTGGAGAGCAACACTTCTTTTTCTACTATGTGATATCGTTCAAAAAAAGACGTTAGAAAGGATTACCTACACATACTGACCAGCTCATGTAATAGACAGAAGCGTGCTACATGGCAGACCAATACGAACTCATCTCTCGGCATGTCCAGCCCACTCATTATCTCAGCCAATCATGGCTAGTGGGAAGGTTCCTGTCTTTTTTGGTGGCTAAACCAGCTAGGCTCGTAATTTAACAATTGTATTAGTATTTACAGATGGCATACACGTTTGTTATTAAGGCACATGAAAGTTCACATGTTCCAGAAGGCATTTCTGCCAAAAAAAATGCATTTTGATTTAAAAAAAAGTTTACGTTCAAATGGCTCTCCTGTGAAGTACTGACGCGCGACATACGCCTAGTTTCCTGAAACGAGTCACAAATTCCAAGAAATGTCCTTTGAAAGCATGAATATGCAACAGGGCAAGATTAAATAGACATGCAGTCTCCTACACAGCATTCTAATGATGAGCATTCATGGGGTCCTATTTCACTTGTTTCCTCTTGTGAGAGTTGATGAGTTGATGGTTATGGAAATGCTATATGATAGGTGGTCATTAACATATGCAAATCTCCAGGATAGCACCGGTAAACCACTAATTTCCCCCCTCGGCGATGGGAGGTTTTTCTGGTCGGTAACCATACCCATCCACCAAGCATGTTTGGATTGCGCTCCCCGATGCAAATGATGTTTTCGGTGTAATCATGCAAAAGTGCAGCTGGCTTCCATTTTGCTGTGCCTCGAGTCTCTACCCGCCCCATGCTAACCCTCCCCCCAACCTCTCAACCCTATCCATCTGATCCATCTCTCCATCTCATATTCTCACTCCCCATCTTGCTTTCGAATTTGTCATTTGTTTTCTTGTGCACCTTTCATCTCTCCCTCTCCAAATCGGATGCTGTCACCCACCAGCCCCCCGCTGGATTTAATTCAATTAAGGAGATGTTTCACCCTCCACAGTTTACCGGTTGGTTTTGTGAATGACGAGCCTACCCACACTAATACACACACACCCCCATCACCCTTCCCCTCCCCTTACTGCAGGCAGTGTTATTTTTTCGTCAGTAAACGCCACTCCGGATGTTTCTTCTCTTCGCCACTCAGAGATTGAGGAGAAGATATTGGCTCATTGAAAAAAACCGAATTCTAGGATGCCTGACATATCGTCCGCGGCTGATGAAGTGACTTAATCTTAAACCGCAGGATACGTCAGTCGGCGGGCTGAATATGGTGCATGTTATTAGTGACGGAGGTTAATCAATTCAGCATAAGGTGCCATGTCACCTTTTCCAATAACGCCACACGGAATCACACTGGGAGGTTTTGCTTTACCTGTTACTTGGCGTCGAGGGGATTTGAATGGCATTTCCTCCTCAGCTGGATAACTTAGAAAACAGCGTGGACGTTCTGGCTATGATTAATCTAAGCGTAATCCCCTGTTTATTGTAAAATAAATATGCATTAATGTCCCAGCCAGTCCTTCCCTCTGCACAGTATGAACTGAAGCAAGGGGGCGGGAAGCTGCCGAGTCAAATGTAATTGGCATATTAGTCGCAAAGTGACAATGAAGCTGTTGTGCATTTGAATAACATGGGACAACAGTGAGGGGTAGTTGTGCATGTATGTTGTGTGGGATTGTAGCTGAAAGCTAGCACGTTTTAATGCATCTTATCCATGTACAGAGCGAATTTCAATTGTATTTTCTTGATTACATTTACATCATTTAGCAGACACTCTTATCCAGAGAGACTTGCAATTAGGGTTTTTCACCTAGTCAGCTAGGGGGTTCGAACCAGCGACCTTTCAGTTACTGGCCCAATGCTCTTAACCGCTAGGCTACCTGCCTCCCTTATGTTCCTCCCCTCCGATCTTATGTTCCTCCCATCCGATCTTTTCCTCCAATGACTTTTGAGAAGGAGGCTAGGAGAGAGGGCATGAAGAATCAAGGATATACAATTGAGATACAGCCCCATTTTTATAGATCTCTGGGACGTCAACCCCCACAGCCTGCTGCTCGGATCTCATGTAATATTAGAAGCTTGCAACTCTATTAGTGTTGAAAGGTGTCAAAGGAATTTATATCCGTAGTCTACTTTCATTACAAAACATCTTAATAACTCCCGACGTGGAATTAAGACCTTAATTTGATGCACCTTCTTTTGCCTAATGTGCGGTCACTTTGATTTAAGTCCAATCTGGCGGAAGGAGACTATGCCGGTGGAACGTGGGGGGAGCCTCTGAATGGGATCCTTGGGACGTCCTGAATCTGACGTCAGCCCATTGAGGTTGAAATTGAACACAGTTAAGGTAAGGGTTATGGTCAGGGATAGGCTTAGGGTAGGGGTTAGGGTAGGTGTTAAGGTTAGGGATTAGGGTAGGGACAGATAGCACTAAGGATCCCGGATAGCACTAACCCTTTACAACCAATACATCTTTCCCAGCGCGCTTTGCATACCCACCTATGTTGCCCTAGTGACAGCAGTGTAAGGTCTATTTGACCACAATGGGTTCTGATCACATGCACTCCTAGGTTTTGGTTTAGTTATCTTAAAGCAGTGCCCTTTGTTTTATTAGTTTGAGTCGACAGCCATGCTGTCTAGGTCACTCTAAAACAATGCAAAGTAATTTGAATGGAGGACGAGTAGACGGGAGAGGAATAATTTTGAGCGAAGTCAGCAACGTCCTCAAATTTGAATTCAACCCGAGGACAGTTGACTTTACAGGTCTTGCTAGTGCTTTGGCAACAAAACAAACCTAACTCCACAAAGGAGGAACACGTTGGTGTTCGACGTAAATGACAGAAAAAGTCATTTGATGAACTTTTGATATCTCTAGTGGTGAATTTGTTGACACTCGGCCGCGTAGACCACTGTTATCTGTGGTGGCGCGAAACTGTGAAATATACAGTGCATTCGGAAAGTTTTCAAACCCCTTGACTTTTTCCACATTTTGTTACGTTACAGCCTTATTCTAAAATGAATTAAATTACTTGTTTTCCTCATACATCTAGACACAATACCCCATAATGACAAAGCAAAAACAGTTTTTTTGACATTTTTGCAAATTTCTTTTTTTTAAGTACTGAAATATCACATTTACATAAGTATTCAGACCCAGTGGTGGAAAAAGTATTAAATTGTCATACTTGAGTAAAAGTAAAGATACCTTAATAGAAAATGACTCAAGTAAAAGTTAGTCACCCAGTAAAATACTACTTGAGTAAAAGTCTAAAAGTATTTCGTTTTAAATATACTTAAGTATCAAAAGTAAATGGAATTGCTAAAATGTACTTAAGTATCAAAAGTAAAATTATAAACCATTTCAAATTCCAAACCTGGGGAAGGGTACCAGAACATTTCTGCAGCATTGAAGGTCCCCAAGAACACATTGGCCTCCATCATTATTAAATGGAAGAAGTTTGGAACCCCCAGACTCTTCCTAGAGCTGGCCGACTGGCCAAACTGAGCAATCGGGGGAGAAGGACATTGGGAGGTGAGGTGGGTGGTGACAGGGAGGTGACCAAGAACCCGATGGTCACTCTGACAGAGCTCCAGAGTTCCTAAGTGGAGATAGGATAACTTGGTCACTCTGACAGAGCTCCAGAGTTCCTAAGTGGAGATAGGATAACTTTCCAGAAGGACAACCCTCTCTGCAGCACTCCACCAATCAGGCCTTTATGGTACAGTGGCCAGACGGAAGCCACTCCTCAGTAAAAGTCACATGACAGCCCGCTTGGAGTTTGCCAAAAGGCACCTAAAGACTCTTAGACCATGAGAAAAAAGATTCTCTGTTCTGATGAAACCAAGATTAAACTCTTTGGCCTGAATGCCAACCATCACGTCTGGAGGAAACCTGGCACCATCCCTACGGTGAAGCATGGTGGTGGCAGCATTATGCTGTGGGGATGTTTTTCAGCGGCAGATACTGGGAGACTAGTCAGGATCAAGGGAAAGATTAACGGAGCAAAGTACAGAGAGATCCTTAATGAAAACCTGCTCCAGAGTGCTCAGGACCTCAGACTGGGGCGAACGTTCACCTTCCAACAGGACAACAACCCTAAGCACACAGCCAAGACAACACAGGAGTGGCTTCGGGACAAGTCTCTGAATGTCCTTGAGTGGCCCAGCCAGAGCCCAGAGTTGAACCTGATCGAACATCTCTGGAGAGACCTGAAAATAGCTGTGCAGTGACGCTCCCCATCCAACCTGATAGAGCTTTTAGAGGATCTGCCGAGTAGAATGGGAGGAAACTCCCAAAAAACAGGTGTGCCATGCCTGTAGCGTCATACACAAGAAGACTTGAGGCTATTATCGCTGCCAAAGGTGCTTCAACAAAGTACTGAGTAAAGGGTATGAATACGTATGTAAATGTAATATTTCCGTTTTTTGTTAAGTACATCTGCAAAAATGTATAACCTGTTTTTGCTTTGTCATTATGGGGTATTGTGTGTAGATTTGATCAATTTTAGAATAAGGCTGTAACGTAACAATGTGGAAAAAGTCAAGTGGTCTGAATACTTTCCGAATGCTCTGTATGTAGTAGGGTGCTATTTTGGACGCATACAATGTGTTAATGTAGAGAATGTGTACATTTCTTGTCCTTGCTTGAATTCATTGTTTGGTATGAATTGAAGCACCTCCCAAACATCACATGCTCTCTGCTTATGTGATGCTCTACTTGCCCCACACTGCTTTCTCTCTCTCTCCCTCACCTCCTTATCTCTATCTCTCTTTCCCTCACCCCCTTATCTCTCTCTCTCCCTCACACCCTTATCTCGCTCTCTCTCTCTCCTTCACCCCCTATCTCTCCCTCTGTCTTTCACCCTCTTCCATTATTTTCTCTCTCCCTTCCCTCCTCCTCTCTGCCTCTGTATTTATTTTTCTTCTTCCTCTCCCTCTCCACCGCTCCGCTCCCTCTCCACTGCCCCGCTCCCTCTCCACCGCCCCGCTCCCTCTCCACCGCCCCGCTCCCTCTCCACCGCCCCGCTCCCTCTCCACCGCCCCGCTCCCTCTCCACCGCCTCGCTCCCTCTCCACCGCCCGCTCCTCTCCACCGCCTCACTCCCTCTCCACCGCCTCGCTCCCTCTCCACCGCCCCGCTCCCTCTCCACCGCCCCGCTCCCTCTCCACCGCCCCGCTCCCTCTCCACCGCCTCGCTCCCTCTCCACCGCCCCGCTCCCTCTCCACCGCCCCGCTCCCTCTCCACCGCCTCACTCCCTCTCCACCGCCTCGCTCCCCCCAGTCATGCTTGCTGCTTGCTCAGCTCTTAGCCTGGCTGTGTGTGTCTACCTATGTCCCCCCTGGCCTTAGCTGCTTTGCTCTAAATATACATACTGTGCTGTTTGCTGCTGCTGAGACAAGGGAATCACAGCTTATTCCCCTCACTAGTTTACATAACTAACTCATTCAGTATGGATGGATTCAGTGGCACATTGTCATGTTATAATGATGGAGCATAATGTGGTGGGACCTTGGCTAGTTCTGGTTGTGAATTGGTTCTGAATATGTTATTTGTGTTATGAATATTTATCACTGTTGGTATACACATTTTCCAGTGCTGAAGCTGCTGTTGAGGTTGTATGTTTGTAATACATTGTGTATCACAACCCCTGCTTTCAGATATACTTGCATATTGTGTAATCATTGGCTGATATCCTTATGAGAACCATAAAAGATATTGCAACCATCACCAGGTCAGATCATCTCACACTAAAGATCAGTCTGCAGCCTCCTGAGTGGCGCAGCGGTCTAAGGCACTGCATTGCAGTGCTAGAGGCATCACTACAGACCCGTGTTCGATCCCAGGCTGTCGTAGCCGGCCGGGATCGGGAGACCCATGAGGCGGCGCACAATTGGCCCTGCGTCGTCCGGGTTAGGGGAGGGTTTGGCCGGCCGGGATGTCCTTGTCGCACTGCGCTCTAGCGACTCCTTGTGGCGGGTTGGACGCATGCACGCTGACTTCGGCCGCCAGTTGTACGGCGTTTCCTCCGACACATTCGTGCGGCTGGCTTCCGGGTTAAGCGAGCAGAGTGTCAAGAAGCAGTGCGGCTTGGCAGGGTCGCGTTTCGGAGGACACATTGGTCTCCAATCTTCACCTCTCCCGAGTCCGGTATGGGAGTTGAAGCGATGAGACAAGACGGTGAGTAAAAGGGAAAAAAAATACAAAATAAAAAAATCTGTCTGCAACTGCTTGCAATTAGTCTACTTTCACTGTATGGACCATATTGATTGATACAAGGGCCATGATAACAATATAACCTGTTTTAAAGATTATTCATGGGACTTTCATGGTTGAATCATAAAGGATTAGGCCCATCTCTCCCCCCCCCCCCCGTTACACACTGCCTGCTCAATCCCAGAGGGCTGTGCGGTGTGCGGAAGGTTCCACTTGGCTTGATTGGGCGGCTCAGAAGCAGCACCCCCCGCCACATTCAAGTCTGATTAAGTCAATCCGGTCTGCGGAAGTTCCATGTCATGTGCCCCGCTGCTCCACTGACATACACCCTGACAAGTTTCAGATCTTAATAACAGTAGGGTTACAGTATGGCCTTAATGGGGAGCTCGCATGGTCTTAAAGGGATAGTTCACCCAAAAATACCATTTTATATTTTACTACAGACAGTATGGCCTTAAAGAGGAGCTCACATGGACGTGAAAGCAGTACAATATGGGCTTGCGATAGACTAGTGTCCTGTCCAGGGGGTGTTCTTGTACATCACGCTACAGAAACAGGAGATCCTTCCCTTTAGGCCATTCTGGCTGGAACAAGGCTACATACTATTATGGGGAACTCGTATTGTGACATCCCCCTCTTGCAGAGCCTCAATAATGTATTCTAATGTCAACTAACAGCTAGAATGTGTTGATGCAGATTTAAAGGGAACTGCCAGTCATACCAGTGGATATCATATAATATGACTGAGGAATCTCAACCAGCCCCACCCTATGGTTAATAATGTTTCCATTGGCTCAAGGGGCTTTAGTGTGGTCGTAGCCGGTCTCGTTCTGGCAGTTATGCAAAGGGGAGTACAGGAGAGTGAAAGAGCCAATGCACACACCCTCCTTTGTTGTCATGCAGGTTGTCGTTGATACCATGTCATGTTATTTTTTCCTTTCTTTTTTTCTTCTCGTTCCTTACCTCTGGCTCGCACCTGTGAAGTTAGGTGTACATATGTGCCCGTCTGAAAAATAAACGACACTCAGCGACTGGGCCTCGGGAGTCGCTGCCTGACAAACCAGCGCGCACCCAGAGGTAATCAGAAGTTGTCAAATGGAAAGGGCTTGGGCTGCGTTTTGAGGGGCAACTCTCTTCAGTCTCCTTGCTGGTCTAATTTGAGCATGGGGTACAGTGGAGATAAGCCCAGTATCAACATGAGGACCTAAAAGCAAAACACATGCAAGTGAAGAAAAATGGACCCTAACAAGAAAGCAAAGCGGCGCCATCTTGTCGGTCACAGCCTAACCAAACCTAATTGCTCTCAGAAGGATTCCGGATGACTTTGAGTAACACAAATAACGTCCCTTTTCTGTGCTCCCAAGACGACGACGACTTGTGAAGATAATGAATACATTTCTTCCCACTATATGTTTAAAGCTCTGTCTCACTCCTACGAGGCAAAGGGAAAGTGGAAACTGTGCCACCTTAAAAGATTAGGCCAGAGAAATTCTGGAGTGTGTCTTACTTTTCTGGAGACAAACAAAAGAGCCTGGCATACCGGAGGCCCTCTGGGGGCCCATCGTACGAGTCCATCCTTGAACGGATGGTTCTAAACCGCAGACGGACACGGAGCCCCGCCGCAATCTCTTTCAGCCATTCCTGGGATTTATTGACAGCCGCAGCTCTCGCAATAAAACCCAGAATTTATGGCGTACTTTTTAATTAGAAATAATGTCATGTAGAATTGAAGTGATGTACGGCTTAATCAATATATAGACTGTGGCTGGACCGGATGACAGATGACACTATTGACAGCTCACAGAGTAGCCTAACTTAACACTTTGTCTTTCTGAGAAATATGTTGTTTGCGGAGGAAGGAAACTGTACTATCGCTCTCTTTTCCTTCTTTCTTATCCTCTTTCTCTGTTCTCTCTTTTTTTCTCTCTCTCCCTCAGTCTCGACAATCTGCCATCTTCGAACAGATAGTATTTTGGCTCCCTCGTCACTCTGTTTTTACCCAAATAATTATTTTACCTGAGCGAGCCCCACTGTGCTGTGTATCGCTGTTGGATAGGTTTGAATAGCGGGAAAGCTGGAGGTGGGTTTAAATGAATATGAACTTAACAGATCAAGAGAGGAATGAAACTCAAGTGGGTATTGTATAAATCTCTCTCTCTCTCTGCAAGCTAAGGTAGAGAGGGACACTAGGAAACTGTAGGCCCATTCAATTAAAACCGTTTATATGATTTGTATTCAATTTGTCTTTTGTTGTGAGAAAGCGTGGTTTAATTAAGTCAAACAATACATGTCAAACAATACACATAGTTTGATTGATTAAAGAAAATACACAGCTGCTTTTAGAAAGTGCTATAGGTGGAATGTCACATGATGACCCGCCCTAACCCAGAGTTATTTTGACCGGAGGGCAATGATATTTAATATTTGTCCAAGCTAAGTTCATGGCTAGGTCTACCAACATTTTTATCACATTACTATTTTTAGCTCTAAAACATTAATTTATTCTTGTCACATCCAGGATACAGGAATCCCATGAACAGGATTCATATTCTCATGGAGTCTCCAATAAAAAAATGACAGAGTATATTGCCATGTTGTTTTAGGGGGCAATCTAAGCACAATGATGTCCGGGAGTGTTGGCAATGACACCTCAATCCCGCTTTAGGTGTGTTGTGCTGCGGTGGTTACAAGGTCAGGTATGAAGGTTGTGTTAGTTTATGGAATGGGAGTTACTGTTGCCATGCGGATTTACCATTTACGGAATGAGTTTTCCTTTTTAAAATACGGCTTGTCTTTTCTCTATAAATATTTGTCGCTATCCCCTGCCCCTAATCCCTCTGAAGCAATCGTGTCCCAAATCCATACGCCTAGAGAACTCATAGAAATTGAATGAAAACCGAGAATAGCACAAATAAATGTCATATAGCCTTTTGGTGTGTGTGCTGCAAAAATTGGAAAGTTGTAAGATAAGAGGTGATAGCCAGTAAATCCCTGCCTACAACACCTGGCGAGTCGATGACATGACTCTATCAGATGGAGTGAGGCGGTGAGGGAATCTGAGAGAAGCTCTGAGAGGTCATTGAGCTTCCCACTGTCTCTGCTTTGCTGATTTTAATCAGCAAATGAATAACAAAATAAGCTGTATCAAAACATTTATGGAAATCTCAGAAAGCATGCATACAAAGTCCCCAAGAGTGTTGCACAAAATATAGACCACCTATCCAATTTGTAAGTCTCTGGATAAGAGCGTCTGCTAAATGACGTAAATGTAAATGTAAATCACACATGACTCACTAATGAATATGAAAATGTGGTACACACACACACTAGGACTGGGCTGTAGTGGAGCAGGTTGAGAGCTTAAAGTTCCTTGGTGTCCACATCACCAACAAACTAACATGGTCCAAGCACACCAAGACAGTCGTGAAGAGGGCACGACAAAGCCTATTCCCCCTAAGGAGACTGAAAAGATTTGGCATGGGTCCTCAGATCCTCAAAAGGTTCTACAGCTGCACCATCGAGAGCATCCTGACTGGTTACATCACTGCCTGGTATGGCAACTGCTCGGCCTTCAACCGCAAGGCACTACAGAGGGTAGTGCGTACGGCCCAGTACATCACTGGGGCCAAGCTTCCTGCCGTCCACGGCAAGCGGTACCGGAGCGCCAAGTCTAGGTCCAAGAGGCTTCTAAACAGCTTCTACCCCCAAGCCATAAGACTCCTGAATGTCTAATCAAATGGCAACCCAGACTATTTGCATTATATATCAATTTTAATTTGCACAATTAAAGGTAAATTAAAGGTCAATACACTGCATTTCAAACAGTCAGGAATAATCGAATGATTTCAGGGCTTGTAAAAGTATACCTAGGCTAAATATAATCCTTCCACAACCATAAGACTCACTAACAATTTTATTATTTTATCAAAATAGTTCAACCTGCTTTTTTGCAATAATCACTGTTGGCTTCAAGTCTGTCTATGGAAAATGTGTTTTTGTTACAAATATAGCCAGCACAATACACATCCACTAATAATAGCCAACTTCTTGTAGCAGGCATTATAGAAAATTAACACAGGTCTCATAAATAATATCTCTAGCACAAGCCCACATGCTATTAAGTAGCCAGCTAATCTTTTATATTTAAAGTCTAGCCAACTTGGATCTATTTGCTTGCTAACAAGGGAGAACAGTTGAACTGTTATGAATACACCCTTCTGTCCGTCTCCAACTGTTTGAACAATTTGAACAACATAGCCTGTTCACTTTGTTAAGATGTTGAAATCAAGTGGTCTACCTGGATAAGAACATGCTTATCTCAGAATGAGAACGAGTTGCCAATTCCTTATATGAATGAGTCTTTTTATGCTCATTGCACATTTATAAAAACAGCTAGCACATTACAGTCTGTGGCTAAAATGCTGCTAGCGATAAGTGGTAATGCCAATGCGTGGAAAAAGTACCCAATTGTCATACTTGAGTAAAAGTAAAGATATCTTAATAAAAAATGACTCAAGTAAAAGTGAGTCACCCAGTAAAATACTACTTGAGTAAATGTCTAAAAGTACTTGGTTTTAAATATACTTAAGTGTCAAAAGTAAATGTAATTGCTAAAATTATCAAAAGTATCAAAAATCCTTATATTACGCAAACCAGACCACACAATTTTCTTGTTTTTAAAATGTACGTATAGCCAGGGGCACACTCCAACACTCAGACATAATTTACAAATGAAGCATTTGTGTTTAGTGAGTCCGCCAGATCAGAGGCAGTAGGGATGACCAGGGATGTTCTCTTGATAAGTGTCTGAATTGGACAATTTTCTGTCCTGCTTTGCATTCAAAATGTAACGAGTACTTTTGGGTGTCAGGGAAATGTATGGAGTAAAAAGTTTTAGGAATGTAGTGAAGTAAAGGTAAAAGTTGTCAAATTACAGACCTCAAAAAATGACTAAAGTAGTACTTTAAAGTATTTCTACTTAAGTACTTTACACCACTGAGTACCGCAATGCCGCACGTGACAAACTGAGCATATATTTTCTACAATCATGTCCATTGATACTCCCGTTTTAGTAGGATCTGCACTGTTCTAAATTTGAAAATGTTCTCATTTATTACAGTAAAATAATGTCTCAATGTTTTTCGGCATCCATATGACTGATTCTGTTCGCACTAAAACATACATTCAAATTAATTGAATTAATTTGATACATTGCCCAGCCTTAACACACGCACAGACCCCCCACTCTGTTCTCTGACGCACACTCTATAATCTCATTAATTAGTGTTGCATTCACTTCTCAGGGCAGGTAGAGACTCCAATAATGACTTAATGCTTTGTGTTTACAGACTTGTGAGTTAGATGGTCAAGAATGCTACGCTGCCAGCCCCTAGTCAATGGTTAACTGTTCTCGGGCGATTCAAAGCATCCGGAATCTGTCACAACTGACTACCCTCCCCTACATCTTGACCCGCTTCCTTCCTTCCTAGGCTCATTTTCTTTCCCCTCTGAGCTTGTCCGCTCTTATCTGAGTCTTTTGTGTAACCCAAGCGTATAGAGGAGAAATTGGGGCGTGGGTTACTCATGTCTGTTCTTCCTTTCATCATGATCCTCTAATTCCCCAAAATACCCAGAATCCTATTTCCTAGGCCACAGGTGGCCTCGTGTTGCAACGTTGCGGCCACACAGCGGCTCTCCGCCAAGCATGCACAGACGTTTACTCACCCGCCCTCGCTTTTGTGTACCTGAATGGAGGTAATACCCAATACGGCTAGCGTACACACAGCTAATCCGTCAACCGTTGTAAAACACACAGTTGTCAGGTATGCCGCTTTGGACGAGGTTAACTGTGAAGTCCAGGTATTACTCACATGTTGTTTTTCCCCTCACCGTTCCAGACAGATAGACAGATGTGTAGCTAGCGTGAATGGGAAATACCCCAGATTTCCAAAACAAATTCTCAAATTTAGCACATTGCAAACCACACTAACTGTGCCTAAATGCAAAGCTTCCAGTATGGGTGTTGGCAGTGCAGTGCTGACGCTAACGGCTGCCCAGTATTAAATTATTTTTGTGATGGGATTTCTTGAGTAGAAAGAAGCTTTAGCAGGAAAAAAATGTTTTGAGAAGACGCGGTTGCATGCCAGAGTAGGCTACCAGCACTGCCCTGAGACCATGACTGGGCCTGTTCACAAGAATAGGGTCGCAACCGGCGGTGAACTTTGTGCCCCACAGTTAATTACAAATTAGAACGCCATGCGACCCTGAGGATTTGCTCCATGGGTGGAATAATGAACACCTGGAAATGGAAAGAAAAAGAAGGTGGAGAGAGAGAGAGATGCATATTAAAGCTACAATATGCATTTGACATCTTTATGCATTGTGTTGCCAACCCTTTAAACTCATGTTAAATGTAAATATTTCAACTCTGTTGAACTCTATTTATATACTGTATTTTTATACCGGTATGCTAACTTGGATTGTGAGGCCCTAATTGCGTTTATTTAATTCAATAACTGACTTCAATTGCATTTTGCTCGTAGAAGTATTCCCTCAGGGTGTAATGTGAGATATCTGCTTATAAGCATACTGTACAGTTCGTACTTTACAGCTACTCTTGCAGGTCACAGTGCAGCTGACAGTCAGGTAGTTCTCTGGGTTGCTGTCTTGGTGAGAACGCTCTAGAACACAGACATCATATGATGATGCAGTGTGGCAGGCCCTGGTGAATCATCCCCCGCTGTCACAGGTGGGGGAAATACATCTGTGCTACTGGCAGTCTGAAGGTGGCTCATGGCCTAGTGCTCAGCAAGGGGTTTGGATCTGGTGGAAATTCAATTTTTATGTGACGGTTGGGATAAAGACATGGATCAATTGATCGAGAAAGAAGAGGAAAACATTGACTTATAGGTGAAGCTGTGAAAATACAAAATACTGTGAATGTTGGACCAGACATATGAGACAGCAGAATGGCAAGTACATTTATTTCCAATGTCTGTGTGTGCTTTTGCGTACCTCTACGTCTTGTTTATTTAGTTTGCGCTTGTGTACGTCTGCTTCTGTGGGGTGCGATGGCTGGGTGCACTCTGTGGTTGTGTGTGTGGAGGTCTGTGTCGTCTGTGTGTGTGTGGGAAGATTCTGTGAGGCCCCTTTGCTCAAAGGCTGATTCCCTGGGCAACGGGAGGCGTTTCTATCAGCGACTACAGTTAACGGTATCCTTATTTAACCGTTCTCCATTAATGGCCCTCGCCCGGTGTCGGATACGCCGGATCGTTTTTTCCTCCTCCTTTTGTTGCGGGACGTGGGATGGTAGTCGAACACGAAGGGATATTGTGTTCCTCTGTGACGTTCCCTTCATTGTGTGGATCGGCAAAATTCCTTTCACGGTAATTGGGGTGTGAAAGCAACACTCGCTTGCCTATTGTCTCGGTATCTGATTCTGAAATGCATTCAGACCACACTCAGGCCATACTAGTAAAGAGAGAGAGTGGGAAGAGGAAGGGAGGAAAATGAGTGATGGAGGGAGTATGAGGTAACAAAGGGGAATTCAGTGTGATATTGTGAGAATGGCAGATAATGATTATCAGAAGGCTGAGTACCATGTGGACAAAGGAGGGAAATTGACTGATTTTATACATGGACAGACCTAAATTGTCTTAGAGAGAAAGGGTGGTTCCAGAGAAAGCAACAGTGTACAGGTGTAGCAGAGAATTGGATTCTGAGAGGGAACAACTGAGAGAGCGAGAGAGAGAGAGATGTGCGAGTGAGTGTTTGACAGCCAGACTAGATCCAGCTCTTTATACAATATACAGGAGATGGATTGAGAGAATCAGAGGGCCTAATTGTGCCACACCATCTGCCCATTATAAGGAACAGGCCAATGAATGTGACTCCTTCCAACAGGCTCGGTGACGAGCAGATGTGTGTGTGTCCTGTATGGTTGTATAATTATGTACGTCTTTATATAAGTATGTTTGCGTACATGCATGAGTAATGTAACACTACAGGACGTGCTTTGAAAATTCCCAGTGAGCAAACATTCCAAACTGACGCTGAAATGATCAGTCTGTCATCCAGCCCCATCTAGGTATGTTTGACACTTTTTAATAGGAAATGTCCAAACAAAAGTAGGACGAGGAAAAGGTCGAATTTCTGAGAAAAAGCAACGACGACCAAGCCTCCCTTGTCTTCCACCCTCCTTGCTAGAACTGTGCTGAACCAGAAAGGGCTATGTGTAAGAGATAATCGCGTTGGTTACATTCATCACATTACATGGATCTCTTTACTTACAGATCTAAAGGTGATAGGATCAACCTGAAATCCTACCCGTTTGTCTTACTGGAGGGATGGCACCTGATTTAGGTAATAAGGAAATTGCATTTGCATGGCAAATGACCGACAACTATCCTGACTGTGGCTATGCCAGGGTTTCCATTTAGTGTCGGCACCCTTTCTGTTTAATTGTTATTATTGTCAAGTGTATTAAAGGGTGTCTTCTCAATGTAAATTAATCTGTAGTAACATTAGGCACCTCCATAAAGATTCAATGTAATATTGAGTATAACATTTCCATCACAGTTTCCCGAACTGCTCTTGTGGTGCCTCCACCTCCAAAATGTTGTTATGATGTGAATGTGCTTTGAGTAAATGCTCATTGAGTTAGGAATGTATTTATTAATAAAAGGGGTGGGGGGGGGGTGTATATATTCTCTATAGAAGTTTATTGAGTTGTCCTCAGTAGGAACACATTTAATGGCTTTAGTCATAGTTATCAGCTACCGTATCTTCTCCTAGGGCATTTACATAAAATCCCTGTAAATGTCCAACGGCTTTCCAAGCCACTAAATATCACAATAGGGTAATGGATTTTAAATTGACTTGCCCGACCAGCAGTGTTGGTTGGTGCCAATCTTATCTGTACATTTGAATATGAAATATATAAAAGTTTTTTTTTTTTTTTTACATTGAGTAAATATTGATATCGACTCTCAGAATATACTGTAAAACAAGACGGACTATGAGCTGATTAACACTCATACAGTATGATATAAATTCTTAACTGTCCAATTTGCACAAGAGAAATAATCTCTTACTCGGTCGTGTTTGGCCACAGTAGGAAAGGGACGTTGGCATTCACCTCATATCCTGCATACTCATATCCCTAAGTCCCTCTCATAATTATTATTCAGTGGATGCATTGCTTGGCACAAGGACAAAACGTTGCATAATTTATGCAAGAACGTCATACATTTGAGAAAAGAAAAACGGCCCCAGACACATTCTTGTGCTTTTAACTAAATAGACAAGCTCTGGTCGGACATAAAACGTAGACGGAGGAAAGAAATAACTTTATTTATATCTTTATATAAACTTTGAACCAGTGTTCAGTTTATATATTAGGTTCCATATGTGGCCAACGCTAATAAATTGTATTTATGTGCATACTTCTGCGTAGCCTGGTATGCAGTGCTACAGAAAGACAGGGATGAAGGTTTTTACAGCGATAAGCATATTTTTCACCCTTTTGAAGTGGACAAATATATTCCCAGGTATGCTGTTGTTGAAGATGAGGTAGGCGTGTTAAGGTACAGCAGTCTTCCACAGAGAAACACGTCAGGGCTTTTGCTCTGGGACTTGGAAGGCATTTCCAGTGCAGTGCTCAAATGAACATGTCCTCAGAGAAAGAAAAGAGGGGGGCTGCTCTTATTGTCCTGTTTCCCAGGACGTTGCCGGGCTAATTATACCAACCTTAATGAAGAAAAAGAGATGGAAATATCTTATCTTTATTAGCTAACCACGTCCAGCGAGAGCTGTGTGGTCTTTTTCACTCTGCATTCCAAGTAATAAACCTGTTTTTCCACTGCATTGTCCATCAGTGTGGATATCACACACCAGCCGTGTGCAACTGCCAGATCATGGATGCCAGAACTAGGAAAGATGGACTTTGTCTGACCAGACTGTGGAGTGTACTGAAACCCTTGAATATTGTCAGCTCTCTTCCATTTCTAAACAGAGTTGATTTAATGGACAGGGGGAACCTTTCACAAATACACTCCCACTCCAGAGGTAAACGACAAGTCCCACTAATTTAATTGTCTCCTCTCTCTGTCACTCTGTCTTTGGTATTACATTTGTTAGAGAGGAGCGTAAAACAAATGATACCTTTTCTATTATGAAACGAGATGTGGAATTCCGTTCCACTGCCAACCCCCATTTTTAATCTCCAAAAATAAGTTTTCTTTGGTTACATTAGGTGAAAATGGGACTTTCTTTAAAACATTCTTTCAAGAATAATGTGTAAGAGATGCTATTTAATCAGTTTGCTCAACGATAAGATTAGTTGTCTTGCTTTTCATAAACATTTCAGTTCTGGATGCAATTTCCTGACTTTCTTTCAGAACATTTATGAGCTGAGCCACATTAAACTACTTAAACGGAAATACCTTTTTAGTTTTGTTTAGGTTTAATTTATTTGCACCAAATAAAACAAGTGATAAACAATAATACAAACAATAAGAAAATAACATGGTGTGCAAGTGTGGTTGGAAGCCCAAGGGCTTGTACAAAAACCACACCACAAAAACAAAATACAAAATATAAGTACAAAAGTAAATAAGGTTTGTTAAAACTGATAACAAAACCCACTAATCAAAAATGTAGAAATGAACCGATCAGCAATCACACAAAAAATAAACAGTCTATGTTTTGTTTAAATGTGTGTGTGGATGTGAGTGTGTGAGAGTTGGCCTATATGGAGGAGATTACTGAGTAGTTTGGTTCATCAGGCTGACCCCTAGTCTTCGCTTGAAGTTATTGAGGGATGATGAGGTTTTGGCAATGTGAAGATAAGAATTTCAGAGTATGGTACCTCTGTATCTGATAGAAAATCGACTATGTGAGGTGCGGCAGTGGGGAGGGTGAAGGTTATCGCAGTGTCTTGTGTTATATAGATGGATTTCAGAATTAACCTGGAAGAATCCATTTGATGGGTTTAGGTGAACTGACTGGGAGGTATGAGTATTTGTAGATGAAAATGCATAATTGGCGTACATTGATGTCGTAAATGGACAAGATAGAGTTTCTTAAACAAAGGTGCAGTTGGAGCCAGGTAATTAGAGGAGGTGGCTAGTCTTGTAAATGTATTTTGTATTATGAGTAATTTGTGGCATTTGAGGCATATGTACTGGCCCAGACAATATTACAGTAAATAAGATATGGGAAAATTAAGCTATAGTAACGAGTTAGGAAGCAAGCCTGATGAACCAAACCACTAATCTTTCTGATGATATCAACAGATTTCATGACTTTGCTGCAGACCAATTGAATATGATTTTTCCAGGTTAACTTTTCATCAATTAGAACTCAGGGGAATCTAGTGGATGTGACTTGTTCCATTTCAGTCCCACCAATTGAGATTCTGTCTCTTTTATTATTTTCTTTTTACAATATTTCTTATTCTTACTAGTGAATGCAATAAAGTTGAATTTTTTAACATTTTAAAGATCATTTGTTTAAATGGAACCATTCAGAAAATTTGACCAGGCCTGAGTTGGCTTCATTAATTAGTGAATCAAAATTATTGTGAGATAAAATCTAATTGCTATCATCAGCAAAGAGAATGGGAAGTACGGTAGAAGACACAGCAGCAAGGTCATTCGATATAGATTAGGAATAACAAAGGTCCAATTATCGAACCCTGTGGGACGCCACAGGATATCTTGGCCCTGGTAGATGCACAGTCGTTTGCATAAACAGATTGTTTTCTATCATAAACATACAGTAACTATATAACCAATTATATGTATAGTCATGAAAACCATAATAATGCAATTTAGAAAGTAATATTTCATGATCAACCGTGTCAACCGTGTCAAACGCTTTGGATAAATCTAAAAAGATGCCAAGAGCGTATTCATTGTTAAGGGCTGTAAATATTTTATCCACAAGTTGCAAAAGAGCCATATCTGTGGAGTAGTTTTTAAGGAAACCATATTGGTGCTCATATAGAATACAGTGTTGAAACCATATTGGTGCTCATATAGAATACAGTGTTGATTTAAATATTTCAGCGTTCTCTTATACACACATTTGTCTAGGATTTTAGAAAGACATGGTAGTACAGATATTGGCCGATTTTAATTTGTAAATAACTTTGGCAATTTTAAAATCTTTAGGAACGATACCCGTTTGCATAGATTTGGTGAAGATATACACTACCAGTCAAAAGTTTGGACACACCTACTCATTCAAGTGTTTTTCTTTGTTTTTACTATTTTTTACATTGTAGAATAATAGTGAAGACATCAAAACTATGAACAAACAGATATGGAAACATGTAGTAACCAAAAAAGTGTTAAACAAACCAAAATATATTTAAATTTGAGATTCTTCAAATAGCCACCCTTTGCCTTGATGACAGCTTTGCACACTCTTGGCATTCTCTCAAGCAGCATCATGAGGTAGTCACCTGGAATGCATTTCAATTAACAAGTGTGCCTTCTTAAAAGTTGATCTGTGGAATTTCTTTCCTCCTTAATGTGTTTGAGCCAATCAATTGTGTTGTGACAAGGTAGCCCTATTTAGTAAAATACCAAGTCCATATTATGGCAAGAACAGCTCAAATAAGCAAAGAGAAACGACAGTGCATCATTACTTTAAGACATGAAGGTCAGTTAATACGGAACATTTCAAGAACTTTGAAAGTTTCTTCAAGTGCAGTCGCAAAAACCATCGAGCTATGATGAAACTGGCTCTCATGAGGACTGCCACAGGAATGGCAGACCCAGAGTTACCTCTGCTACAGAGGATAAGTTCATTAGAGTTACCAGCCTCAGAAATTAGAGCCCAAATATGACACATCTCAACATCAACTGTTCAGAGGGGACTGTGTGAATCAGGCCTTCATGGTCATATTGCTGCAAAGAAACCACTACTAAAGGACACCAATAATAAGAAGAGACTTGCTTGGGCCAATAAACATGAGCAATGGACATTAGACCGGTGGACATTTTTATTAATTTTTTTAGACTGGTGGAGATTTTTGGTTCCAACCGCCGTGTCTTTGTGAGACGCAGTGTGGGTGAACAGATGATCTCCGCATGTGTAGTTCCCACCGTAAAGCATGGAGGAGGAGGTGTTATTGTGTGGGGGTGCTTTGCTGGTGACACTGTCTGATTTATTTATAATTCAAGGCACACTTAACCAGCATGGCTACCACAGCATTCTGCAGCGATACGCCATCCCATCTGGTTTGGACTTAGTGGGACTATCATTTGTTTTTCAACAGGACAATGACCCAACACACCTCCAGGCTGTGTAAGGGCTATTTTACCAAGAAGTAGAGTGATGGAGTGCTGCATCAGATGACCTGGCCGTCTGCAATCCCCTGACCTCAACCCAATTGAGATGGTTTGGGATGAGTGGGACAGCAGAGTCAAGGAAAAGCAGCCAACAAGTGCTCAGCATATGTGGGAACTCCTTCAAGACTGTTGGAAAGCATTCCAGGTGAAGCTGGTTGAGAAAATGCCAAGAGTGTGCAAAGCTGTCATCAAGGCAAAGGGTGGCTATTTGAAGAATCTCCAAAAAAAATAATATATATATATATATATATATATATTGATTTGTTTAACCCTTTTTTGGTTACTACATGATTCCATATGTGTTATTTCATAGTTTTGATGTCTTCACTATTATTCTACAATGTAGAAAATAGTAAAAATAAAGAAAAACCCTTGAATGAGTAGGTGTCCACACTTTTGACTGATACTGTACATTAGAGGCTCTGTAATCGAGGAAGACACTGATTTCACCAAAGATGCACCAATCTCATCATGACCTGCTGCTGATATCTTTAAGTTACCAATCACCTTCATTACATCAGGAGGATCAATCTGAAGCAGAGAAGGGAAATGTCCCTTAATATAATCCAAGGGATATCCATCAGTTTTCTCAATTTTCTTTGACAGAGAGGAACCCACATTCACAAAAAAAGTTATTAAATTCACATGAAATAACATCAGGATCACTATAAGTCTTATTTCCAACAATAAATTAAGAGTGGATAGTTGTAGATGCCTTTTTCTTATTCAACAATTGATTGATGATTTTCTAAGTTGACTTATATTATTGAATGATTCTTAGAATTTGTTAGTAAAATATAATTTTGCGGATATCCGAAGTGAGTAAATTTGTTTTTATACTTTTTTGTAATTTGCAGAATTCAGGGGAGAGGGATTTGAGAAACGTTTTATACAACTAGTTTTTTTTTGCTGAGGATTTTTTGAGACCAGTTGTAAACCAAGGTTTCTAGAACCCTTCAGCTGCTCTCCTACGTGGTTTAACTAAGGGAAAGCAGTGATGAAATACGAAGATGAAAGATGTGAGAGGAGTCTGGTAAGCAGACTCCACATCGGGCCTGATTTATAAAAAAATTCCCATGAAATATCATCAATCAACATCTTGTTTTTACATTTTCCCGGTAACACTGTGTTAGTGTTACACTTTAGAATGAAAATATTTACACTTTAAAAGTGTTAAAATACTTCTAGCTAAGTAGTACGTAGTTGCATTACAAAGCTGATACTAGCAACACTAACATACTCATAACTGCTTACTTGATTTGTTTATGCACATGTCTGAATTCCATAGTAGTTTCCCCTTTGCGCTCCCATCTGCAATCATTCCCATTCATACGGAGCTCATCATATCAGATCTGTTCTCTCTCCATGCAGCTCAAGCATTTCCATTTAGACACCGCTGTTCACCACAGCGAAACAGATCAATACACTACCCAGAGAGACTTATTTGCATGATAACCTTTTTTCAGTCTGAAAAATATGTAGGCCTGTGGCGCATCGGAAAGAGAGAGGGTCATTTTACCCATAGGGTTTAGGACATTGCTTGACTACTGTTCTGTTGACCCTAACTTGAGATTGAAATAAATTTGAGGAAGAGCTCTGATTGGATAGAAATGGTGCTGCATTGTAGGGGCAGGGCCTATGGCTGTTTTTGCTATGCAGACCAAACCTTGTGAAGGCAACGTTGTAGAAACGCTGCAGAAACAGGGCAATGCACTTCTTCACTGTTTCTGAATAGCCACAGATTCAGAACATCATTTCAGTCCCACATAGACATAGTTCCATATGATGTATTACTTGTGCTTGTCTTTGACAACCACTGTTGCCATGAGTTTTTGGTTGGAAAAATGTATATGCTATTGCAGGGAAAAAAAAATCTCCTCACTTAGATATTAACGGGAAATAATGTTTGGTCTTGGGTGTGTTTTGTTATCCCATGAACTCCATGCCATCCACTGTGTTGTCAGCTTTGAGCTAAAGTATTTATTACAATCCATAGAGCAGATGCCAAGACCGTGATTGAAGATGCTGAATACTCAACCATATTTCTGGGGCGATTTTGACTTCAAGATAAAGCGAAATTATGTAGCCCCTGCAGTCACACACCCATACTCTCACACACACAATTTCAGGAATATTGTGAATAATTAAAGTGACAGTTCACATGTTCAGACCTCATAAGTAGATATTAAGCCACATGAATGGGAAATAATTTCTTAATTGTATAACTATCTTTCATATTAATTTGCAATTGAGGCATATAGCCGAAATATATACTTAGGGTAACATGATCAAACATGGACTCATTAAAATGAGACTATTTTGAGGTCTGAAAACATCTGACAAACTTTGATTTGAGAGTGAACTATCACTCAAGACAGTAGCTGGGGGTAAGGCCTATTATTTTCTTCAAAAGATGAGTAAATAGTTAACCTTAAAACGAGGGGTGGTGGAAACATATTTCCTTGTCTCACAGTGCCAAATCAAATGTTATTTGTCACATGCTTCGAAAACGAGGTGTAGATTAACAGTGAAAGGCTTACTTATGGGTCCTTCCAACAATGCAGAGAGAAAGAAAATAGAGAAATAATAGAAAAGTAAAACATGTAATAATAAATACACAATGTGTAACGATAACTTGGCTCCATACACAGGGTACCAGGTAATTGAGGTAGATATGTACATATAACTAGGAATAAAGTGACTAGGCAACAGGATAGATAAACAGTAGCAGCAGCATATGTGATGAGTCAAAACCTTAACTTGATATTAACCCATACTTGCCCCTTTGTTAATTAGCTTTAACGCTTGCAACTGTTGTAAACTGATTCCATTGTTGTTGTTTTTTTAAAGGAATGGTAGAGCGCAATAATTGTAGAGGGTGAGAGCATTGCTGGAAATGGACATGAAGACCATATGTGGTTCCATGTAGCTCCAACCTTATTCCCAATGTATTATTGCTGCAAACTCGGTCTACTTAGTGCTAAGTGCTTCATTTTTCATACTTGTATGGCATCCATGTTATGTATAATCCATTTGTGGATGGGCCTGCCTCTTATGCTGTGATTTTTGTCCCCCACAGCTTTAGTGTATTTGTGTGGTGATACTCTTGGTTATACAACCCTATTATTTCCTTGCGATAAGCAAGTTATTGACAAGTCACTAAAATCCACAATAAATGGAAACAAATATTTGTTTTGCCTCAGTCCTCTATCTAGCCCACCTCCATCCAAATATCCAATTTGTGCAAACATCCCGATGTCCCAAAAATTGCATTAAACTCTGGCATATTTATCTAAGGAAGGCTGTTGTTGAGAAATCGGTCGTTTTTTTAGTTGTTTGAGACATCTCGCTAAGGCAATTATGGACAATGGTGAGCAATGCATGAAGAAAAATAATTACTTTAAAATGTGTCTTCTGCCTGGTACAACGAGAGGTTCAAGCAATTGATCCATCCTCAATATGGGAGGGAATAGGCAAGATAGGTTTGTTTTGGGAATGAAGACTGGAGAAGACGAACGTTGGCTTTTGGGCCCCCTCTCTCAGAACTGATATCCCCATTAAAACATCCCAGTGGACGATAAAGGAGATTAATAGAAAGAGTGAATGTTACCGTCATCAATCACCAATAGCAACACAGTAACTTCGGCGCGTCCAAGCATGAAATCCTTGATTCCCGAATTCCAATGAGATGATGGCACCATTACAGATTCAGTTCAGTTCTCCGAGAAGCAACATCGGATATCGTTCGGAATGGGAATTCACCATTCGACTGAATCCAACAAGGGAAAACAATCCTAATCTCCCAGGCCCATCACGGTGCGGGTGAATATGTATTCGGAAATTGTAATTTCCTGATTGTCTCATTCTGATCACGGTCTTGCTTAGCATTGTGGGCCCATTTTTCCACAGCTGCTATTTATTATTTTAATGATGCTGAGTCTGAATGTTTGCACTGAATTACACAAATTTGCCTTGGACTAATGACAATGCCCCAGAGGAACAGGGACACACTGTGTGATTCTCCAGACTATGTGCTGCATATATTCAGAAGTAGTAAACCCAGTCGGGCATAACATCGAAAGGCACTCAATCAATGTAGCTGTGCCTAGGCAGTTTTTAGGCCACTTGGGCAATGTTGTTTGGTAAATGATCTGCAGAGTAATATGATAGCCTATATCTGTGGAATGATAGATCTCATATTTGGAAGTATGCACGGAATTCGTTGCAGCCTCTAGCGTAACATAGCTGAATAAAGGTAAATGGTTCATCATTTTTTTTTTTGGGGGGGGGGGGGGTCATCATTTGAGTCATCTGATGATGATCATTACATTTACCGGTAATAATTTAATGCTGATGCAGCGTTAAATGTGTTAACACTAAGTGAAGGATTACTTGGGTATCAATCGGGAAAGAGTTTTGTACTCATTCATCAAACTTCTCACATAAAATGTTATAAAACGGTCTTAATATACTGTCAAATCCCTACTGAGGTTGCCACTGGGCCATAGCTGCCGAGTGTTGCCAAAAGGGATGCTGACTTCTGTCCGAATTCTTGACATGACTGTTGGGGGGCATGCAATAATATTTTCTCATAACCGGGACATATTGGGTAATAAATGTTAAATCCTCCAGTAATGTCTTGCACAGATGATGTTATTAGACTTGCCAGCCTGAGGTATATGTGTGTGTTGGGCGTCTGTCAGAAAGCCCCTCCTTACCCCCGTCCTCCCCTCCCAACTCCCCCTACGCCGAAACCAGGAAAAGACATGCCAGACTCCGAGTTGTCCCAGAGCCTCTCAAAGTCGGCTGCCAAGAAGTCAACAGAGGAACTCTGGCACCACAATAGACTGCTACCCTCCGGAATTCACCATACCATACCCACACCCCGCCTCCGAAATGAATTTCTCCTTCTTGGCCCCCCTTCAACATGGAAGGAGAGGGGTGGAGGATTGGAGAGGAGGAGGGAGGGGTAGAGTTTCAGAGTTTGCTTTAAAGATTATCCCACTCCTGATAGCCCCGTCGTGAAGGTGAAGTAATATAGCTTGTCAGATTGAGCCCAAAAATAAATAAGAAGTGGAGGAAAAAGAGAGGGGAAGAACCTCCTCATCGGAGCTTTGAGGTCCCTGGCATTGACAGGAACACAGCAAGCCAATGGGACTCCCCAGGAAGAGGACCATATTGTTGCTCCAGGGGTGGGGGAGCTCAGAGGGGATGGGGCAGCTCCGGGTGGGTGGGGGGGATCAAAGAAGAAGAGGGGGCTACTCTCTGGGATTAGTGGCAAGATATTTTGACACCGATGCTTTTTCACTGGAGTGCTGAGAGTTTCCATCCAAGATGTAGTGGGACTGAAAAGACACTGTTGGGGAAGGTGACTGAGCCTTATGGCATTGCATTTGCTGCTACTATTGTATTCAGGGAGTTTTGATTAGCCTTTGCTGTATATAGAACAGTCCAGTATATTGCAAACCACTGCTTATAAAAAGAAGTGAGAAAGTTGCCACACTGACTGACTCCTTTCCTTTCTGTGTTAGCGTTAGCATTGTAGCTATCGCAGTTTTCTTCAACCAAGAGTTGTTTGAGGTAATGATATCATATTGCATTACAAGGGGGAAAGGAAGTAGCCTAGCCTGGCAGCTGGCCTCTAACACACTCCAGGCCCTGGTCTCTTTGACAAAATTAAATACAGGTTGCTCTCTGATGGGTCTGCGCCTTAGCACAATATTGATCCGGAGGGCCAATGCTATCAACCCTCGAGCCTTCTGTGATCCTGTCGGCGTCAAGCGGCAGGCAATCTCTTTAAAAAGGGCTCCTCTTTAAGCATCCAAGAAAACGTTCCTCACATGTGGGAGTCCGGTGTGGTCTAAAAAGGGGGGGGGGCAGTGTTCATTTGCTGTGTCAATAAGTGGACGAGTAACATAGCTACACAGTGGGCCAATTATAGATTGGGGCTCGGGTTCACAAGGCCAAATGACTTAGAGGAATATGATTGAGGTGTGTGTGTTATTGAGTGTATGTGTGTACTCAAAAGTGTGCGAGTGTGTCAGACTATTTCCAATGTGTCAGCTCTCAAAACCCCCCCCCACCCCTAGTATATCTATCTCTACGACTTTTGTCTAGGTTCATCATACTCCACTGTCTATGAACCCCTTCCCACTTGCTTGGTTAATTTCACTGCCTATGCAGCTATGGTTAATAGTCCTCACTGGATATATCCTCTCCCCTATTTGAATCTGCATTGTGCCTTTTAAATCATTTCGCTATAGGCCTACTAGATCAGTGTGGAATGCCTGGTGTAGTAAGCTGCCACTTCGCAGTGCTAATCACCAGGCAGTTAAACCCAGTGGTTTACGGTCTCTTTGCACAGTCAGACTTCCTCTACTGCCTCGGACCGTCTGCGGTTGCGGTCGGGTCGCCCCCAGGGCTGCTGCTGGTCACCGATTTTAATAGGTTGAAATCTCCAAAACCAAACGCATTCTTATTTTCACCCATATCACACCCTAAGTCCACAGAGAGTGTGTGTGTGTGTGTGTAATAATAGTGATAATAATGATAATTCGGTGCATGCTTATATTTGTGAGAGTACCCACTACAATGTGACAGGCGGGCCCCTCATTCTACAAGACATATCTCTGGCACTCCTTCCTAGTCACTACACAGTGTGGTCATGGCCAGGGTCTGCCATTATCAACGGAGACCCTGGAGCAATTAAGGTTAAGTGCCTTGACCAAGGGTACATTGACAGATTTCTTTACCTTGTTGGCTCGGGGATTCTAACTATTGACCTTTCGGTTACTGGCCCATTTCTCTAACCACTAGGCTACCTGCCACCGCAAAGAGTAGTTCCCTGACCGGGAATCGAACCTGGGCCGCTTCGGGTGCGAGCGCTGAATCCTAACCACTAGACGTGTGTGTGGTCATCTGTGTCTATATCAGTTCATACCACTCCCCAAAGTACACACTGTCTCCAAGCAGAATGGGGCCCTATCTCCATGCTGATGGCCTAATGGCTGGAGGCTGATGTAATTCTCAATGTCAGGGGTCTCCAATTCAATTCCTCCAAACTCCTTGCATTTGCAGATTTGTGCTTTTAGACTGTGCTGTTAATGACTTAATTAGACTCTAGTTGATATTGGAGTGAATTAAAGGGGCAATCTGCAGTTGCTACCTTCATTTTTGGACGTTGAAATTAATTATATGTACCCATTAATTCTTTAAGAATATAATTGATGAATGCCTCATGAGCTTAGTTCAACTGTCGTACCAAATCATAAACCAAATGATAAGCTTGTTTTACCCCAATGTTTGTAAGCAAAGTAAATGTAAACAAATACTATAAAGGCTGGAAACATGGTTAAGACTATACTTCTGATATCATGGATGGGCAGTCCTTGCATCTATAGCATTGTCTAGGAATTTGAGTGGTTACATTTCTCCAGCCCCCTCAGCTTTTTACCAAAACCGGGGCGGGGAAAACACTTTGTTATTGTTTCAACAGCGGATGCTGCTTTAAACAAGAACATCCGAAATAGTTTTTTTTGTGCAGTGTCTTTTAGGAATCGAGCGACTGCACTTGATATGCAGAGGTACATATAAGTGAATGTACAGAGGTTGCCAGCTGGGTTTGAGCTCAATTCAGGAAGTTAATTGCAATTCAGTTCATGAATGTAAACACCCTCGTGAAAAACTAGTGGCTAAATCGGACTGAATTATAACTGAATTGACAGCCAAGGTGGGCGGATATTCAAATGAGTCTAACACATGATTCTCACCCCCCTGGTATAACATGTTCAGCATATGCTTTTATTTTCACAGAGTGCCTTGCAATACCACAGCCCGAGTAGGCCTCTTGTGATTCGTCAGGTCTGAGTGCATTTTCTCTGACAAGACCCTGACTGAGTATTGCTCTCTCGATGTCCAGAGACAAAACACCCCCCCTGCGAGCATGTTCCGTCAGCCCAATCAAGCTTCCATCAAACTCCATTTGTGTCTGAAGATGTGGGGAGCTTGATAGCCCCGGCTCTCAGCCTCACTCAAACTACTCCACAGACACCACTCTCCTACACCTCTGGCAGCGAAGAACAACATTTTCCGATTATAGATGATTATCTCTGTGAATCTTTCTGATGAGTTGGATTCGGGATGCTAGGAGGGAGGGAGGGAGGGATAGTTGATCGTTCGGGGTGTGATTTGAACGGTAATGTGTCTGGAATTGTATTTTAGATCAAGGACTGCTGACCACAGTGTCTAAGAAAGTGTTAGAAAGTGTAGCTCAGTTGGTAGAGCATGGCGCTTGCAACGCCAGGATTGTGGGCTCGATTCCCACTGGGGGCCAGTATGAGCAGAACAAATGTATGCACTCACTAACTGTAAGTCGCTCTGGATAAGAGCGTCTGCTAAATGACTACAAATGTAAAAAAAAACAAGAACAACACTCAGTGTGTGTCATTCAGACATGTCAAACAATACTGCCCAGGGCTGTTAGACAACACAAAGGCAGAGCACTAGGCCATATTCACCACTTTGACCTTTGAACTTTGACCTGTGTGTCAGCAATGTTTGTCAGTAGGCCACTTATCTCCAGACCTCCAGATGCTAGGTGACTAAGGTTGTCTGGCCATACAGGTTGCAAAATAAATGGGAAGAGATTTTTGATATACCGATTCCATGGCACATTTTTTATGAACTGCTACAAAATACAACACTTGATTCAACACTTCGAGTTTTTAAATTAAAATTATTATAGAAAATTCTTCCCACCAACAGAATGCTATATATATGGGGAATACACCTATTTCTGCTCTGTAGATTTTGCTGCGAAGAGACAGAATCATTAGATAATTTATTCTGGTATTGCCACTATGTAGCTTGTTTCTGGTCACAGGTTCAGGAATGGTTAAAAAATCACAACATTCACTTAAAATTAACCTTACAAATAGCAGTGTTGGGCGATTTGGAAAGCCATAGTCAGTCAATAAATAATATAATAATACTCGTAGGAAAGGTTTTCATCTTTAGCTCAATCTGTGGATACTATACGATTATAAAGGTTCAAAATGTATGTAAAACATCACAGCACAATTGAAAAATATATTGCACATGGAAACCGAATGAGGGTGGTCTATGGTGATGGGTAGGATGGGCTGAGTGGCTGAGGGGTGGGATTAAAGAGCTTATGTTTGGGAATGTATTATTATTATTATTATGTGACTGCTTTATATAAAAGTACCATGTACAGTGGGGGAAAAAAGTATTTAGTCAGCCACCAATTGTGCAAGTTCTCCCACTTAAAAAGATGAGAGAGGCCTGTAATTTTAATCATAGGTACACGTCAACTATGACAGACAAAATGAGGAAAAAAAATCCAGAAAATCACATTGTAGGATTTTTAATGAATTTATTTGCAAATTATGGTGGAAAATAAGTATTTGGTCAATAACAAAAGTTTCTCCATACTTTGTTATATACCCTTTGTTGGCAATGACACAGGTCAAACGTTTTCTGTAAGTCTTCACAAGGTTTTCACACACTGTTGCTGGTATTTTGGCCCATTCCTCCATGCAGATCTCCTCTAGAGCAGTGATGTTTTGGGGCTGTCGCTGGGCAACACAGACTTTCAACTCCCCTCCAAAGATTTTCTATGGGGTTGAGATCTGGAGACTGGCTAGGCCACTCCAGGACCTTGAAATGCTTCTTACGAAGCCACTCCTTTGTTGCCCGGGCGATGTGTTTGGGATCATTGTCATGCTGAAAGACCCAGCCATGTTTCATCTTCAATGCCCTTGCTGATGGAAGGAGGTTTTCACTCAAAATCTCACGATACATGGCCCCATTCATTCTTTCCTTTACACGGATCAGTCGTCCTGGTCCCTTTGCAGAAAAACAGCCCCAAAGCATGATGTTTCCACCCCCATGCTTCACAGTAGGTATGGTGTTCTTTGGATGCAACTCAGCATTCTTTGTCCTCCAAACACGACGAGTTGAGTTATTACCAAAAAGATCTATTTTGGTTTCATCTGACCATATGACATTATCCCAATCCTCTTCTGGATCATCCAAATGCACTCTAGCAAACTTCAGACGGGCCTGGACATGTACTGGCTTAAGCAGGGGGACACATCTGGCACTGCAGGATTTGAGTCCCTGGCGGCGTAGTGTGCTACTGATGGTAGGTTACTTTGGTCCCAGCTCTCTGCAGGTAATTCACTAGGTCCCCCTGTGTGGTTCTGGGATTTTTGCTCACCGTTCTTGTGATCATTTTGACCCCACGGGGTGAGATCTTGCGTGGAGCCCCAGATCGAGGGAGATTATCAGTGGTCTTGTATGTCTTCCATTTCCTAATAATTGCTCCCACAGTTGATTTCTTCAAACCAAGCTGCTTACCTATTGCAGATTCAGTCTTCCCAGCCTGGTGCAGGTCTACAATGTTGTTTCTGGTGTCCTTTGACAGCTCTTTGGTCTTGGCCATAGTGGAGTTTGGAGTGTGACTGTTTGAGGTTGTGGACAGGAGTCTTTTATACTGATAACAAGTTCAAACAGGTGCCATTAATACAGGTAACGAGTGGAGGACAGAGGAGCCTCTTCAAGAAGAAGTTACAGGTCTGTGAGAGCCAGAAATCTTGCTTGTTTGTAGGTGACCAAATACTTATTTTCCACCATAATTTGCATATAAATTCATGAAAAATCCTACATTGTGATTTTCTGGAAAAAAAAATCTCAGTTTGTCTGTCATAGTTGACGTGTACCTATGATGAAAATTACAGGCCTCTCTCATCTTTTTAAGTGGGAGAACTTGCACAATTGGTGGCTGACTAAATACTTTTTTCCCCCACTGTATTTAAAATGTATATGTAAAATGTATATGTAGCAGAAAAGCTGTAAAAAAAAGTATATATATATTTGTCCTCCGAAGAGGGGGGATGGTGGATGGGTTAATATAAAAAATTAAAGGTTTTCTGGCCTAACCCAACCCAATGGAGTGGCCAATCATGTGCCATAGAGGCATCCAATTGGGTTTGGCCGCTCCAAGCATTCTTTGTTTCACCATTTCCTGCTCTGAAGGTGGAATTTATAGTGACCAGGAATGAATGACGCAGAAGGGAGGAAGTCAGTTGGAACTTGAGGTCATTGGGTCCTAAGGTGGATCTATGAAAGCCAGTACTCCAGTCATACACTTATTCATGGAAAAATCTGTCGATGTGCCCTTGAGCAAGGCACTTAACCCTAATTGCTCCTGTAAGTCGCTCTGGATAAGAGCGTCTGCTAAATGACTAAAAAAAAAAAAAAAAAAAAAAAAAAAAAATTATATACACACCCACTCATACGTACAATTTTTATGTTTTATTTTTTATTTCACCTTTATTTAACCAGGTAAGCCAGTTGAGAACAAGTTCTCATTTACAACTGCGACCTGGCCAAGATAAAGCAAAGCAGTGCGATAAAAACAACACAGAGTTACATATGGGGTAAAAAACATAAAGTCAAAAATACAACAGAAAATATATATACAGTGTGTGCAAATGTAGCAAGTTATGGAGGTAAGGCAATAAATAGGCTATAGTGCAAAATAATTACAATAGTATTAACACTGGAATGCTAGATGTGCAAGAGATTATGTGCAAATAGAGATACTGGGGTGCAAAAGAGCAAAATAAATAACAATATAGGGATGAGGTAGTTGGGTGGGCTAATTTCAGATGGGCTGTGTACAGGTGCAGTGATAGGTAAGGTGCTCTGACAACTGATGCTTAAAGTTAGTGAGGGACGCTGTATAGGAATGAGTGCATGCTCACACATACTCAAACACATACCATCACCAACCCACTCTCTTTATTTATCTCATTCACTCACTCACTCATATTTAGCTGCAGGGAAGGCCAGGTGTAAACCATTTGAATTCCCTGTGGTTGTAGCCACAGCTGTTACTCATAACACAGAGGATAGACACGCCTCCAATTGCCAGACCATTTACAACATATTCCCCTCTGATGATTTGTTGCTTAAGTGTAACTTATTCATTAGAATTGTATGCATTGCACTCACAAAAAACAACAATTTGGCGTATTTGTTTCAATGGTGGACTCAATAACATTTGTACGATATTCCCTCATATTTCCTGCACATGCACTAGGCTAACATCGGATAATCATATTGAGATATATGCACCATTGGGATCATGGTTAAAATCTCTGTTTCCTATTCACCCACCATCTAAAATTGCTGTTTTTATTTGTATTGTTCTCCTGTCTTTAAGGGCTCTGAGTGAAGTGTCTGCTGAAAGGCAGCCCTTTGTTATTTTAATGGTTCTGTGACTTAAGGAGTCAATTTGACTTGGTTGCAGGCGCTGCAGTCTGGTTTGAATGGAGAATTATGCAAATTGAGGCGGAGGGAATATTTCCGAGACAAAATGGTGATTGAAACCTCAGCCAGTCAAATTGAGAAAACGCAAAGAAACGGAGAGCTCACTCTGACGACGTTTAGCTTTGAGGTCAATAAGCAACCTGCCAAAACACCATAATTCATTACATAAGTGATTAGTAACGTGGTTTGTCTTTGTTTTAAGTTCAATAGAGTGGGACCCTAATGTTGTATGTCTTGTTGAGCAATTTAGTGGTTACCTGGGGTTTCTTGACCGCATTCTCTGACCGCTTGTCTCAGGTTCAGGCAGAGACCAAATGGATCCCAATACAGGAACGGTCCATCCAATCAGCTGGGGTAAATCAGACAGCATTGCAGGTTGACTCTTACCCTATAGAATCCATATAACGGCTATGGCCGCATAGGCTTAAGGACAGGTCATGTTTTTGTGGCGTCACATTCCATGCATGGTTCTGCCAATATCCATCCTTTCCCTTAGAAAATTGACTCCTGCCGTTTTAGAAGTGTTGGTTTTATAAAACGAAAACCCAACAGCAAGTAGGCTAGATAGATTATGTGTTCCAATATTTCAGTATGAAATTTTGGCAAAGTACAACATCTCAGGGTCTTGGCTCATGGTCCTGGTCGCCCATGGAGGGTAATTCATTGCAAACAGGTGGTGTGGTCATGGCAACTAATTATTATTATTATTAACAATAGCCTACTGATAATATAGTGCTTTTTAATTAAATCAATGCTCTTTCTGACTGTGTGTGCGTGCGCGATATCAAAGTGGAAGAATGCGCGTGTTCTTGCATTTGTGTTTGTGAGCATGTGTGTGGTTATGCTAACATTATCTTTGCCGATGAATGCCTTGGCCATCACTCACATGGACAGGTCTCTCGTATGTGCCCCCACACAGTAACTGCATGGGCTAAAGTTAGCGCTATTATCTGCCATTCAGTCGATCAGTGGCTAGCTGTGGCAAAGGACACTAGCTAACCAATTCCCTGTCCATCCCCAGTAGCTGTGTTTTAGTCTGTAGCTCACTCTTGTCTCTTGGGTGTTCAAAGCAAATAGAAGAAACCTTGCAGTCTATTGTATACTCATAAGTAACCATGTAGGACAGTGCTTTTTGCTACATCTATTCAGGACAATATTTTTGGCCTGCAACAGGTCTAAGTCGATTTTCATATGCATTATCAGGCTACCAAGTGAGGTTGTATTGGCCCTCATACCATAGACCCCTCCAACTCAACTCTGGACCTCGCAGCCAGTTCCACTGCATTTTCTTCATTGTTCCCCTCTAATCAGGGACTGACATAGACAAGACTATGGACGGGGGTTTGAAATCATTTCACAGTATCATTCATTTTTGTTGGATATTCAAAATGCATTTGGTTTTTGAAACGCAAGTTTCTAACCTGAGCACTGCTGCACTGCTGCGTGACGTAGAGGCTGGCGCTTTTGCTGCAGCTGCGGTCAGAGGTTATGTGGGGCGGTGTGTGTAGCGAGCAGACGGACGGACATAGAGAGAGACTCCAAGGCAACGCCTAAGGCCAAGACTAGGTAACTTGTAGCAGCCTCAATGTTATTTATCACATACAGTGCCTTGCAAAAGTATTCAGACCCCATTGATTTCTTAACATTTTGTTATAAAGTTGGATTAAAATTGATTTGTCATTTTTTTGTCAACAATCTAAACACAATACTCTGTCAAAGTGGAAGGAAAATATTTGTTTTATTTTTATAAATGAAACATCTATAACTAAAATATAGTCCTTGCATAAATATTCCGCCCCTTTGTTTAGGCAAGCCTAAATTATTTCAGGAGGAACATTTGGATTAACAAATCACATAAATTACATGGACTCACTCTGTGTGAAATAATAAGGGTTGACATTAATTTTGAATGACTTAACCCTTCCTCTGTCCCTCATACATACAACATCTGTAAGGTCCCTCAGTCAAGTATTACATTTCAAACACAGATTCAACTACAAAGACCAGGGATCTTTTTGAAAGCCTCATAAAGAAGGTTGGTAGATGATTAACAATAACAAATGAGACCGTGAATATCTACTTTAAGCTTGGTCAAGTGAATAATTATGCTGTGGATGATGTATTAAACCACCCAGACACATCAAAGATACAGTCGTCCTTCTGAACTGAGCTGCAGGACAGGAATGAAACTGCTCAGGGATGTTACCATGAGGCCAATGGTGATTTTAAAACAACTACAGAGTTCAAAGGCTGTGATGGGAGAAAACTGTGTAGTGACACAATAATGACCTAAATAACAGAGTGAAAAGAAGAATACAAATACACAGAATAAAGATATTTCAAAACATGTATCTTGTATGCAACAAGGCACTAAAGTAATACTGAAAAAAACATGCAAAGGAATACAATTTTTTGGCCTAAATGCAAAGACTTACAGTACCAGTCAAAAGTTTGGACACACCTGCTCATTCAAGGGTTTTTCTTTATTTTTAACTATGAAATAACACATATGGAATCATGTAGTGACCAAAAAAGTGTTAAACAAATCAAAATATATTTTATATTTTATATTCTTCAAAGTAGCCACCCTTTGCCTTGATGACAGCTTTTCACACTCTTGGCATTCTCTCAACCAGCTTCATGAGGTAGTCACCTGGAATGCATTTCAATTAACAGGTGTCCCTTGTTAAAAGTTAATTTGTGAAATGTATTTCCTCCTTAATGTGTTTGAGCCAATCAGTTGTGTTGTGACAAGGTAGGGGTGGTATACAGAAGATATCCCTATTTGGTAAAAGACTAAGTCCATATTATGTCAAGAACAGCTAAAATAAGCAAAGAGAAACGACAGTCCATCATTACTTTAAGACATGAATGTCAGTAAATCCGGAAAATGTCAAGAACTTTTAAATTTTCTTCAAGTGCAGTCGCAAAAAACATCAAGCGCTATGATGAAACTGGCTCTCATGAGGACCGCCACATGAAAGGAAGACCCAGAGTTACCTCTGCTGCAGCGGATAAGTTCATTAGAGTTACCAGCCTCAGAAATTGCGGCCCAAATAAATGCTTCACAGAGTTCAAGTAACAGACACATCTCAACATCAACTGTTCAGAGGAGACTGCGTGAATCAGGCCTTCGTGGTTGAATTGCTGCAAAGAAACCACTACTAAAGGACACCAATTAGAAGAAGAGACTTGCTTGGGCCAAGAAGCATGAGACCGGTCTGTCCTTTGGTTTGATTAATCCAAATTTGAGATTTTTGTTCCAACCGCTGTGTCTTTGTGAGACACGGTGTGGGTGAATGGATGATCTCTGCGTGTGTATTGTCCGCCGTAAAGCATGGAGGAGGAGGTGTTATGGTGTGGGGGTGCTTTGCTGGTGACACTGTCTGTGATATATTTAGAATTCAAGGCACTCTTAACCAGCATGGCTACCAAAGCATTCTGCAGTGATACGCCATCCCATCTGGTTTGGGCTTAGTGGGACTTTCATTTGTTTTTCAACAGGACATAGACTCAACACACCTCCAGGCTGTGTAAGGGCTATTTTACGAAGAAGGAGAGTGATGGAGTGCTGCATCAGATGACCTGGCCTCCACAATCCCCCGACCTCAACCCAATTGAGATGGTTTGGGATGAGTCGGACCACAGAGTGAAGGAAAAGCAGCCAACAAGTGCTCAGCATATGTGTCAACTCCTTCAAGACTGTTGGAAAAGCATTCCAGGTGAAGCTGGTTGAGAGAATGCCAAGAGTTTGCAAAGCTGTCATCAAGGCAAAGGGTGGCTACTTTGAAGAATCTCAAATATAAGATACATTTTGATTTGTTTAACCCTTTTTTGGTTACTACACGATTCCATATGTGTTATTTCATAGTTTTGATGTATTCACTATTATTCTACAATGTAGAAAATAGTAAAAATACAGAAAAACCCTGGAATGAGTAGGTGTGTCCAAACTTTTGACTGGTACTGTATTTTGAAAACTTATTTTGAAAATATATGAAATCATGATGCCATTTCTCTGAATCGATGTCTTGTTGTGTATTTTGTTGATGATCCCTTGCTGGTACTGTGTTGTGTATTTTGTTGATGATCCCTTGCTGGTACTGTGTTGTGTATTTCGTAATAATGCCAATTCTCTGTTTGCCATGTCGAACCCATGAGATGGGGGTCAGGGTACAGGCTCAGTTTCACTTGTTTTATGAAGCTACAGTTTAGGCTTAAGACACAACCAACCATTGGCTCAGACTAATCATTTGGGACACATTGTGTTGAAATTATACAAAGGTACCTGAAAGCACTGAATGTCGTATTGCCATATAACCTAATACTACTACTGCTACTACTACTACTGATACTACTGCTACTAGTACTACTACTAATACAAATTATAATGTATCATTTTAAGCACTGTTCAAAATACCCAATCATTTTACATAATACATCAGCAAGATTAGAAAACAAAATAACTATAACACTTTACAGTATGGAACAGGCTTTTAAAATCTGCTGAGTTGGTATTTAACCCTGAAAGGCTATTCTTCTTAATTAAATAGTGTATGTGTGAGTGATTCAAGCAGGCGTGACATGGTAACATAATAGTTAGCATGCTCTTATCAGATAACATTGAGGATCGGGTTGCACTTTGTTGCTACTCCTATTGTATGGACGCTTAGGCTCATTCCACCCTAATGAAAATGTATTTAATTTCCTTACGTGGGAGAAACTGTTGAGCTACGTGAACTAATTCTAGGTGGTGACATACATTTGCTTTGATCATACCCATATAGGCCTAGCTACCCAAGTTTTGAAACAGCTGTTGTATATGATAACCCAAATCATGTTGAATAGTAAACCTTGGAAGCTTAGAAAAGAAGCACTCCCGTGGAGAAAACGAGTTATTTTGATGAAATATAGCTGTCGAAGTGTGTTTTGAGTGTTTTGAAGCGTTAGCATTCAAAGCAATACATTACTTGTTTGATTATGCATGTTGTGCATTTTTGTCTGAACAAATAATGTGTGTTCAATCATGGAGCTTGTGGCAATCACACTTTACGAGCCAATGATATGCAAACGAGGGGTTCGTTGCGTATCCAAATATGTGAAACTGTTTGGCGTACCTGATTACTGATGGATCCTGGAACGTATTCAAAGTGAGAAGCAGTGCAGCGAGAGATTGAATGGTGATGCCAGTTTCATAGTGCCAACTGATTGCAGTGTCATCAGATGGAAAAAGCAGGGTCACAGACAAGCGTACTGCCTGCCTGGCGTACTGAAGTTATATAACCTGGTAAATCTAACCACCCAACTTGTTCACTAAGCATAATCATGGTATTTGGGATGATATCACAAAGTTATGCCATTGGATTATATAATATATTTCATGTCAGGAATCCTGTAGGACAGGCTTCACAGCTACTGGGTGTGCATTATTTTGTTCCAGCCCTACTGTAACACACCAAATAATCCGCCTGGTATTCCGTCTGGTGTGTGTTGGTGTTGGGCTGGAACAAGCCTGCACATCAGGTAGCTCTGCAGGAGCCCGTGGTTGGAGGCCCCTGCTGTTGGGTCTATGAAGCTGAATATACGCAAGGCATCTCTAGGCACACTTTGATCTAACCACACACACAAACAGCTGCCAGGTGCATTGTGGGGGAAAATGTTGTTTTGTGTTAGACTGCTATTTAGATTTCCCGCTGAGCCCCTTGAAAAAGACAATGCTGTTTTGACACTGAAGAGAACAGGTGTTTGGAAGCCTAATTGTCGAACAGTCAACTCCACTGTTCTTAATATCTCAATACTTGTCAGCCATGAAGAGGATATCACTGTCAGGTAAGCTGGAGGTGTTTGACACTAAAGGCCCTGAAATTCAAATGCAACTGATAAGCTGGTCAACTAGCAAGTTTACTAGCAGCTAGCTAGATTTCAGGGCCGTAACCAGGCTTTGAGTTTAAGTGAGGTCCATAAGGGGGGTAAATGAGTTGAAGCTCATTTCTATACAATTAAAAAAACATTAAAATGCAATTTGGAGAACAGCAAACACATTCAAAAATGACTCCAGCCATTATCACCTTGGCTGCTGTAGGTTCATTCACCTCATTCGATCTGCAAACACATAGCCTATTAGCTATACAATTGTAATGTTATACCCCTGAAAGGGTAAATATGAGAAATGATTCACACTGACATGTAGCATCAGCGACTGTTCAGTCCGTTTTAATGATGAAGTGCATAAAATCGTCAACTCTACATAGATTTCTCTTTTCTCAATTAGTGTTCACATTTTGTATTCCTAGGCATTATTAATCAAGCTCCGCACAAATAGCATCAATGGAGCACACAGATGTTATTTACATTCACATGAATTATTAGAATATTAGTTATGATTCTGTATTAATCAGTGTTTTCCATTAGCGTCGGCTAATCAGCCAGTTGAACACACATTTTCAGCCGGCTACTTTTTCCACTTCATATTAAGTACTTATAATTTTCATTTTTAAAGTTTCAATTTGCTATCCCTCTCCTGCTAGATTGAACAATATGCATCTTCTAGCGATCTATCGATAGGTACCTGTCAGTCCCGCCTCCCGGTACAATTTTTGTGCGTTGTGGACGGATTGATGCTTGTGAATTTGCACGTCCCATGTAATGTAAGTGGTAACGATGAGTCGAAATCCAGTTGGGAATAAACTAAATGTATCAACAATTATTCATTTGCCCAAGTTTATCATAAGACATGAACAGAATGCAACAGTGATTCTTATTTCCTGCCACTTTCTGAAGAGGCAACGAGAATGCCTGTCTGTGTCTGTGATGCGCACGTCTACCACTTTGTGTAGCCATTAGCGAAGATACTAATGAAAATAGTATTCTGGTACATGGAAAGGCTTTCCCAAAAACCTTCTCAATTAAATGTTAAATACAAAGTAACCTATGCTTTCTTGGCAGAATGATATCATGATTATTTTCATCAATCCAGTGTTGTTATTTTTTTCACTCTACCATCACATGTGCACTATAAAAACAACGCTAAACAACAGCCTCTTGCTAGGTGCTCACATGAATAGGATAACTACACCCCAAAATATTTTTTGGGTTGTGGACTAAGAACAGGGATGGGTAACTGGTGGCCTCAGATCAATGTTAAAGGTTTAAAGTTATCTTACTTAGAAAGTAGACCTGGTCATACATTTATAGGCCTAGACTATATACAAAACAACTAACAATACACTGAATTCATAAATGTTCAGTCATTTAAATCTTTAAGTCATGTCTTTCTACACAATACCCCAACAAATGTTTCCAATCTGGGAGGTAAACTCGATAAAGTATTCAATCATTTTGCTGTGTATTTTGGATGGAATCAAGGCATTAGAATGTACCAGAGGCCACCAAAATAGAGCTCCTTCAGTAAAAACAATCGAACTCATGGGGGCTAGATCCCCCAGACCCCCATGGCCCGGGGCAGCTGTCTGGCTACTTTTTCTATTTGGCTGGCTACTCTATGTGCTTGTGGAAAACACTGATTAATATCAGTGATGTAGTGGTAAAGAAAAGGTGGGTAATGTATAAAATATAATCTCCAGTGGGCGATTGAGATAAGACAAACAACCACCGAAATAAACGGAAACGTATGACATTTTTAGAACTGCATTGTTTGCATTTTGATTGCATTTTGATTGCATTTTAATGTCGGCCTATAAGGAATATTGAAACATACTGTATCGTCTTTTTTGATAAGATTAGTACATATTTTCTCAGGAGACACCACATGGGAGACACCAAGTTTGGGGTTGTCACTAGTCACCACAGCCACAAAGTCAAAATTGTCTATATCATAAAAAGTCATGAAAACGAAAATTGCTTTTTGGTCTTAAGGTTAGGGTTAGGCACAAAATTAGTAGTGTGATTAGGGTTAGGTTCAAAATCAGATTTTAAGGAGAGAAATTGTAGAAATAGGCGGGTTTAGCCATAATTATGTGTTAAGAAGTGATGACCCAAGTTTGGGAACCACTGTACTAACCTCTCTCTGCTTACTTCCTTTCTTTATCTCTCTCTCGCTCTGTCTCTCTCATTCTCTCTCTCTGCATCCTCCTGCATGCATTTCAGCCTCACCGCTGGGGTAGTTCGTTTCACGTTTAAGGGACTGAAATTGAAATGGAATTGATGAGCAAGTAGTCTGTTAGCTAATGTACTTACTAGTTATTATTTAGCAAGGAAACATTTGCATGACATGGTACCATCTAGGTAGTTTATTTTAACCAATACATAAAAATGACCTTTTCAACACTGTTTCTAAAATCAAAGGCAAAAGGTATTCGATGATGAAACTGGATCAGGGTTTGTGAAGAGAGAACACTAGATATTGCTTTTGCTTGGATCAATATGATCCATTACAACTGAAGGATAAGCTATCCCTGTAACTCCATGTTCCCTAGATTTCAACTGAACTGAATCAGGGACCTTTTTACATTTTCTCAAAAGAGGCCAGCCAAATGATTTACAGAACCTTTTTGTTTCTCCCATATATTATATATGTCTCCACTGTCTTTGCATCTTGTCTTTTTAATGAGTGCATTGTTAGTCAACATCAGATACCCACCATCACATTCTCTCGCTCAAACACACACACACAAACACACACACACACACACACACACACACACACACACACACACACACACACACACACACACACACACACACACACACACACACACACACACTTCCTCCTCCTATCTTCATCCACCTTATTTTCTCCTTTGTTTTAACCAGATAAACAATGGAAAAACAGTTAATTAAAACCGTCAGGATCCATCTAGGCCCTTTGGCACCGGCAGAATGCTAAAATAACGGCAAAACAACACTGATGAAAAAGTTTGCTGTCTGAGACTCTGAGTCCGTAATGAAGTGGTTTAATTGAAGTGGATTTAACCGGCGCCATTGCTAGCATGCAGTGAGTTTGGAAGCCTCATCTAAAGGGAGTTCTCTTAAAACTGAACAAGTACCTTTCAAAAGCCTGCCACTATAAAGTATCACAAGGCTCCTCTGAATACAAGAGGAGTTGGCAACCTAGTGTGGGTTTTCAACCGAGTCTGTCTTGTACTTTTTTGATTGAACCCGGTCCAAGCCCTTACTCATCAATATGTATTTTCAGATGTGTTCCTCAGTGGCTTGCTTTTCCTATTTACGCGCACACTTCTTTTTGTAGAGAACATGTTCATGATTGTGATAGCAAGACTTCTAAAAGGTAGCAAGTGCTGCATGTAATGTGCTTAATGTAATGCGTTAATTCCAGTTAACACTCATGTTAGTAGCTGCGTTCATATTCTTCTCATAGTGAGACCTTAAATGTGTCCATGGCTTTCACTGATGTAGAGTGAAAGCGACACATTTATGTCCATGGTGATTGGCCATCTAGATTTCTCATTGTCCCTTGTCAGTAGCAGCAGCCCCTGTCATTCTGGTGACTAGCCTTATGTATTTTTCTGACAGTTTGGGTGCAGAGCTCCTAAAATAAAATAAAAAAAGGACACTTTGCCGAAGACGACAACTGAGGAATCAGTGATAGGGTGTCCCCTCGAATCCTTCATCTTTGCTCATGTTGCCAGCGATCTTTCTTTCTTTTCATCTTGTTTTTTGGTCAAGTTTGGGGTGGAATGTCTCCAACTAGCTGGGTTTTGTTCAAAGGATATGAAACGGAAAATGGAATGTTTCTTATTGGACAAATACAGGTTGTCCCTCTCTGTTTCAGTCTGTTTTCTGCCGTTTGGTGCATAACGAAAATGTCCCTTGCCTGGTAGCACATTGACATTACATTTTCTTCACCGTGCATCACCCAGTTCAGGGACCTACATTTCAGGCTTCAAATTTCCTGTATCAATCGTATCCTGCTTGAGATCTTATTTTTCTTACCTCCCCCATTAGACAGTCATTATTCTCAATTATTAGCTCAAATGCAAGGTATTACCACATACTGGAATGCCATTCCACATTACCTCATGCACAGGCCTTAAACACTGTCTACAGAACAAAACTAATGAGTTATGTTCTAGACCAGTTGCCCTCATTGTTTGGGTTCAGCACAGGCTCTGCATTATCCTCAATACAGCCCATGTACATACATATACATATTGTTGTCAACAGCTACAAAGTAAGAAGTATAGCTACATAGACAACACTTTGTATGTAGGCTAACTTTTTACTGTCACAGATTCAAGGTGGAGTTCAATGTGTTTTTCAGGAAGTTATAATGTGCTAATGGTGAAGGGCATACAACTACTGATAAGTACAGTACAATGACCTATAACCCTATACTAATGCCCTCTACAAATTCCCTTTGTATGGAATAGGTCACTCTTGATAGGCTGCACCCCTCTCCGTTTTTTTACCTCCAATATCTTTCCCCCGAAATCGGATTATTCTTAATCTAGTTTCGATTTTAGGAGAGATTATGAGTTTGATTATGAGTTCCTGCTACATTCGATCTGAAAATGTCATGCAACGGAGGAATGCAGATTATCAAGAAAGAGAGAGCGCAACCAGAGGAGATAGCATGGATGGGAATTGAGTTTGAGTACAGGAGGGAGGGATGTACTGAGTAAAGCCATTCTGGTTTGCCTGGTTGGGTGTTCTACTCTCCAAACTATGATTGCTCTTTCACCTTTTGAAGTCAGTCGAGCCAATTTTGTCCTTGGAAACCGACATGATTTCAGACATTTTAAAACTTGAGATTAAGTGCAGCATAACAGCCTAATCTGCAACAATAATACCATTTTAGAGGGTATGAACATTGTCTGTGCTCTTTGGATTAAATAGACCTAGATTATAATCTGGTATTATTATATTTTGTAATAGCAGATACAGTAGAATAGATGATAATATCATTTAATGTTCACTAAATCTGTTTTAACCTCGATATTTTGATGATGCAGTTGCATTTGATCCTGATAATCTTCTGAATCCTATCAAACTATACATCATCAAATGGTGAATAGCAGAGGATATGCGTATGATATTCACTAACTTGTCACAATTGACATGCTACCTTTGTTTGACAAGTCCTAATCAACATACAGTATTCATGTTTATGACCACCCTGTTGTATGCTAACTGGCAATAGCTTCACCATGATGTCACCCGCCAGTGTCACAAGTTCACCAGTGACGGCACTCCCATGCACTTACCACAGGTCAAATGGTCACTACGACTCCATGCTGCTCAATACAATTGCGTGGGAGGCCATTTTGTTTTCTGTTGATGGGAAAAGGCAGCTAGACCACAATGGCCGTTTGTGAAGCACTGTACTACACATTCTCCGCCGCCGACAAAATACTCAAACTGTGAATATACTGCTCACACCCACAGGAAAGGAAAAAATTGTCACCCTCTTTTCCGGTAGCAATTATCATCAGTTGTCCAACAATACACTCTCAGAGACTGACTGGAATCATTTTTGGTGGTGAGCAGTGTACTATACTCTCTGTGGGAGTAACTGGGGCTGGTTGACACAACATGGACAAACAACAGTCAATCCAAAAGTATCCTCCATGACTCAGACTTTTATAGTGTTGTACAGTTGAGCACTCCCAAACACTGTCATGTTAAGCAACTAGCTGTATCTTATTGGCTGACGGTTGGAAGAATACATGACTTGTACCCTGAGAGGCTGCTAAAGTCTTTACTGTAACAAACTAAAAGGTAATTTTATTTCACAAAACATTGCCTTATAGGGAATATTCCTTGACACTTTTTCTTTGTACAGCAAATAAGATTCACAACTTGAATTAAACTATTAATTTAGTACTTTCTATAACTTAAACACATTGCTCTCTCTCTCTCTCTCTCTCTCTCTCTCTCTCTCTCTCTCTCTCTCTCTCTCTCTCTCTCTTCTTCAGGATAGGCTTTGAGGGCCGTAAAACAGGACTGTAACAGGACTGCAGTGCAGCGGAAGGAACCGTAACGGACGGAGCGCTCGCTTCGGGCTCACCAGGGAAGGCCTGACCCCTCCATTGGGCGGATCGACAGCCAGGCGGAGGGGCCATGTGGTCTGCACGCCTGCTCCTCTTCGCCAGCCTGTTCGCGCCAGCAGCACTGGGTAAGCCTGGGATGCCGTTGCCCCATTTCATGTGACTGTTTGTTTCAGTGTCTGTCTCACTATTTATATTTACTTTCTACTCTTACCCCTGCCATGGTGACTGACGGGTTCTTCCCATATTCCCTTGCTCAAAATTTTTACCAAGTCTCATGCTTTTCCAATATCTGTCTCTTTCCCTATTTTCCCTGATCCCTATGTATCCTTCTGTCTCTGGCTTTCTTTCCATCTCCTTTTTCCTCGCTCTCTATGCGTTTCTCTTCCCTGATCCCTATGTATCTTTCTGCCTCTGTCTGACTTTCTCTCTGTCTCTGTTTTTCTCACTCTCCGGACAATAGAAATGGAAATGTCTTTCTAGGAATCATTAACAAAGCTTTGGCATAGAGCGCGTAGGAAAGGTAATAAAATATGTGGGGAAGAAAGAAATGACTAGTACACTTGTCTCTGCGTTATTGAGATCACTTCACAGACATTTTTTTTATCCCTCTGAACAAATTGCAACCACCACAGATTTGACCTTTTTCCAGTTGGCCCCTGACAATTGTTTCAGTGGAAAGTAAATTAAGTAATTTAAATTCAGCTTAAACTAGGGTTTGGGAAGGGGGAAGGCATTACACCATGGTCCATAAACATGCTAATTTGCTACGGCGAAACCATTAATGGGAGATTTGAAAGCAAATTGAATTGCTTTGGTGCCTTATCTTTGGGCTGGGCTGCAGCGCTCTTTTAGCGTCACGCTAATCAAAGCTAGCTCTCCAGAATAGTTTGTTTTGCGAAGATTTTCATCGGGAGTGGAGTCACGTGACTTCGACGTGTCCACACACCTGTCTGTGTATTGCTCTATTGATCCGAAGGGAATAGAGGCATTATGAAGCCACTAATTTACTGCCGACCTGACAAAAGAGCCCGGGAGATAAACTGTGTGTTGGACAATAGGTTGCATATTAAACGCTGCGACTGCTGTGATGCCATAAAATAGAGACGCAGACACACAATGTTTAACTCCCAGTATTTTTATCAAGGCCAAGGTAGGAATATCGTATTCATTATTTTGTTATCCTCGAATTGGCTTACTGTTTATTCTTTGAAGTGGGGAAAAGATCATGCATTACTAGATGCTGTCAGCAGACTAGTCCCCGATGTTTTGGAATGCTTCTATTTAGGGGCTGGTTTTAAAGCTCGCGCAGGGGGATCTTTTCTCTCCACAGTCTCTCTTCCTCCCCAAGGGGGGTGATGGAGATGGGTACTCCGGGGGGCACTGCCCTACTTTGGGATGGAAATCCAGTTACGGTCCCCTGTTGCTCCCCCCACTCCCAGTATGTTTCGACCTAGCACATAAATATGCTCCAATCACACCCACATACTGTCTGCTTCCCCACATGGCACGCTAACTAGTACACTACGTTTGACCAGGGTTCTGGTCAAAAGTGGTGCTGCACTATATAGGGAATAGGTGCCATTTGGGATGCAGGCTCGGTCTCCTCTGCTCACAGCTGCCTCCGATGTTTGAGTGAGAGAGAGAGTGAGGGAGAGTCGGTGAGTGAGTGAGAGAGAGAGAGAGATTGTGAGTCTGAGTGAGGGAGGGAGAGAGAGAGTGAGGGAGGGGAGAGAGAGAGTGAGGGAGAGAGTGGGCGTACTGTCTGTGTAGAACGTCCAGCGCTATCTGAATTGTAGTTCACACTAGTAGTTGTTTTAGTTCTCCCTTTTCTTGTATCCCCGAGAATGTGATGTGAATGTCAACAAAAAGAACAAAGACAGCGCTAGCATCTTATGCCAAAGAGAATTGAAGGTCATTAGATTTAAAGTTGGAAGTGAACTTTACTTTGACTATAATTGGTATGTAAGTGCTAAGAGCAAGAGTGAAACGCTACATGTTTTAAGGAAATACTTGGACTCCTTTGGGGTTTCTATAAGATTTGACTTTCAAGACTTTTACTTGATTGTGTGTTTATTACACAATTAATACGATATGGGCTACAGTTCCAGCACATTGGTGTTCATGAGCACAAATAACTTGGTTTATTGCTCTCAACACCTTACTATAACTCTATTTCATTATTTTGAAATTGTACGGATGGTCGAATTTGTGTCTCAGTACACTAGCGCTTCCTTCAGGTTGACAAAACAGTTGTCAATTGGATACCAGCTTAATCCATATCTCTGTTTACTGAATGTAAGGTTATTTTGCCGTGTCAGTCTTTCTGGTTCGTTTCACCTATTGTCAACTCACCGGTTTCTCATTTCCATATAATTATTAGTTTTGTGATAAACTAAATATGCATAATCCAGGTCTCTTTGTACTGTATTCTAATGACATTTTCAAAATGTTGTAATTCCCCCAATATATCTTGCCTGGCATTTTGGTATTTTTTTCTTCTTGGCTTCCATACCTGAAAAAGCTTTACCTGGTTCCTACTCATACTTGAGTGGAAAGGGGCTTTCATGATCTCGTTGCGTCCATTGTGTGCCTCCGCCATTGCCAAAGTGCTGTCAGAGCTCAGAACCCAAGTGAAACGAATGACGGCAACATTAAGCCATGCCCCCCACCCCCGTATATCTTCCAAATGAATTAGGACTCCTCCCATTGTGGCTCCCTCTGCATAATTCGGTAAGCATCGGGTGATGCCATTTAAAATGGCTTGTGGTGGGTGGAATAGCGTTTAATGAGGACGGATATTGACAGCGGGGTCAAGTGGCAGAGGATGTTGGTTTACATTAGGTGGAGTAATGTGTGCCTGTGGCGCCTGGCGGACTGGGCAGATAAATATTACAGAGTGATCCTTCAAATGAGCCCAAGGTGCAAAAAGGCTCTTCTACAGGGTTTCCAGCCCAAACGACCAGGGGTTGGGCGAAAATTGGCAAGTGAGCAGGTAGGCGGGGACAAACGTACACCAAGCAATGCATTGAGAGAGAGAGAGCGCGTCAGTTTATCAATTTGCATAATGAGGTATTGAGCTCTTCAGATAGATCTGTGTATCAACCAATACTAGCAACAGCATAAAGCTATAAAACACTGACATCCCTTTACTTATCTGGCTTATTTGCATGCAATGGAAAGGATAGGATACTGTAGGTGTTACGATCAAACAGGAGAAGCCTGATATACATACTGCCCATAGTTATACAAATCTCCCAAAGCTTTAATGATTGGCCTTGTAAACTCTTCCACCGCCCCATACCATATTCACACACAGGCACGATGTGGGTGGGGAAAAAAGGCAAGGCTGTCCTCTATCCCCTTTCCTGACTATATGTCACCACGGCAACAGCGATTAAATCCACCTCTGACGGTCATACAGTATGCTTGTCTAATTATGGGGATTATCTGCAGTTAGGCACTTCTCATGCAAATTGGACATGGGGTTAGACTTTGTGCACTTTGCATGGGCTTCTTCATTTGAATCTGGTTTCTGGTTTCATACGAGCATGCTGTTCAAACAAAGAATAGGCTACAGTAGGTTGGACACTACTTCTTGGGTCCAAGTTAGATGTTAGCCAATCGTCATTGATCGGTTTGTTGTGTTTTGGTGTTGTTTAGAGACATGGGACACATGGCTCTTGTTTCGACATGAAGCAGTTTAAGCGCCAATAGGCTAGAACTGCTACAATGGCTAGAACTGAACTGTTACGATGGCTAGAACTACTACGATGGCTAGAACTGCTACGATGGCTAGAACTGCTACGATGGCTAGAACTGTTACGATGGCTAGAACTGTTACGATGGCTAGAACTGTTACGATGGCTAGAACTGCTACGATGGCTAGAACTACTACGATGGCTAGAACTGCTACGATGGCTAGAACTGCTACGATGGCTAGAACTGTTACGATGGCTAGAACTGCTACGATGGCTAGAACTGCTACGATGGCTAGAACTGCTACGATGGCTAGAACTGCTACGATGGCTAGAACTGCTACGATGGCTAGAACTGTTACGATGGCTAGAACTGCTACGATGGCTAGAACTGCTACGATGGCTAGAACTGCTACGATGGCTAGAACTGCTACGATGGCTAGAACTGCTACGATGGCTAGAACTGCTACGATGGCTAGAACTGCTACGATGGCTAGAACTGTTACGATGGCTAGAACTGCTACGATGGCTAGAACTGCTACGATGGCTAGAACTGCTACGATGGCTAGAACTGCTACGATGGCTAGAACTGCTACGATGGCTAGAACTGCTACGATGGCTAGAACTGCTACGATGGCTAGAACTGCTACGATGGCTAGAACTGCTACAATGGCTAGAACTGCTACGATGGCCTGCTGAACAGGCTCCCCTATGTCCACTGAGAACGAAGGAACATCAACTCGAGGACACTATAATTTGGCCTTGGCCTACTTGTTTTATGTGTGTGCCGTTTTCCGTCAATCAAAGTGTCGACCTAACAACATAATATAACCATATCAAGCTAAATAGCCACAAAAGGCACACAGTACATTAATAGTCCACATTTAGCATATCATTAATAAAATCCTTGCGATTTGTTCTACAGTATATGTGAGCATTGATTTGAGTCCGGTATTGTTAGCTGATTGTATTATCCCACCTGGGGCGAATTGGTCCACTGAAGAGAACAATGATAATGTCTTCCTAATGGAGCTCAGAGGACAATGCCGACCAATCAGTCAATCCAAACTGCTTTCCCCACCTCTCTCATTTTCACATGGCACTTTATCCACTTCACCACAGAGAATGTAAGCGCTTTTTTTTTTTCAAAAACCAAGAATACAAGGGATGTAATTACATTTGCCTGAAACTAAAGTTCAATGCGGGGGAAAAAAATTACTGTGGTCCAATTACGAAGTGAGACGCTTATACGATCTCTGTCTCTCTCCCCACCTCTCTCTCTTTCTCCCCGTCTCTCCCTCTCTCTCACCCCCCCCTCTCCGTCTCGATCTCCTATTTCCTCTCTCTCTACTCTAAGCTTAGTAGAAAGCAATGGGTGAATCAATATATGAAGTATTGTAAAGTCGGCATTGGGACCAACGGCTGGGATCAAATGTTACAGTGAGACAGATTAGCCCCTGTAGACCTCGATGATAAGAGAATGAGAGAGTGAGGGAGTGAGCGAGGGAGGTATACTGGTGATGGCCTTCAATGTGGCACAGTAGCCTTGGAGGGAATTCAAGACAGCCCATTGACAAAAGAAGAGCTGTATTGTAGAGAGAAGCTGCGGCCTCCTTTGGGAAGCTGGCCGGCCCGTTCCATTTCCTTATTAATTGTGCTCAAGGAAGAAAAGAGAGAAGGGAGCGCGGCGGAGATATACACAGCTTTCTCTCAAAGGAGACCCTTCTCCCTCCTCCACATTTTGTTTGAAACAATGTCAGGGTCAAGCCGATTCAGGCTATCTTTGTACTTCTTGAATGGAAGAGTGGTATCTTGAAGGGGATCTAAGAAAGACACACACTTCCTCGACATCACACACACGTACTCCCACCCTACCCGTCACATACACATACTCCCCCATAACCCCCCTCCCCTCAGTCTTTGAGGTCACAGCTTGCCCTCAATCCCATATGGAGTTGTCAGGCCCCTGGAGAGATTGTCAATTTAGCCATTGATGGATCACCCTTTGAAGTCACCTCCCACTTTCCTCCCCTAAGTCCACCCAGGGCACACCTTAATGCTGTTAGCTGCATGTCTGTGGGAGTAGGGAGACATGATAGGAATTCATGCTTTTCCTCCTCCATTGACCCTCATCTCCCACCTTTTACTGCACACACTAGGTTACAGTACAGTACACGTCAAGGAAGATAAGACAACAATAAATGAAGTGCTTGGACGTCCGGTATCTTTCCTAAGGCATCATTTTTATGTATTTACTTTGGAGATGTTCCTGAAGAAGTTATTCCATTTTAGGTGTCAGTTGTAGTCGTTTTTTACTTTTTGTGTGTGCTTTATTTGATGTAAAACAACCTCCCTCTTACTGCATCCCCAGAACAAATCTTGGCCCGTCTTTATCCTTGTCAATAATAAACGGATTCATTCTGATCTAAAAGGCTAAACTGATCCTAGATCAGTACTACTACTCTGAGAAGCTTGACAAATATAGCCCCTGCATTATATTGTCTCTTGAATGTCAGGATAGTCCAAACTGAGAGAAGTCCATAGTTAAGAGCTGGCCTTTAGGGGTTCTGTAACTATTTTCTCCCTGGAAAACCACTGCGATTTCCCTGGAGATAGATGGGACATGGAGGGACCCCACAAAAGACTGACTGTGTCAAGTGAGAAACATTGCAGGTGCACATTCCCCAGTGGTGCCCCCCTCTCTCCCCCACACACACACACACACACACACAGAGACACACACACACAGAGACACACACCCTGATCACTGGCCCTTGTTCAGTGGCATAGGGGACTTGAAGGGGATCCTTTTTCACTGCGATAATGCGGTCCTTTCTGCTTCGTGACATGGGCTGGAGAGAGCAGTGAAAACGGTAGAGAAGGATGTCACTCTGCAGTGCAGCATCAAGCATTGTGGCATGAGATGTCTCTATAGGCCCTCTGAAAGGGACATGTTGTAGACTGTGTGTACTCTGCTCATTGTTGAGTAAGGGCTCATATTAAGTGTGGAGACATTTTAAGTGGGTTAGTGCAGCTTTTCCTATTGACGCTCATTACGTTTACATTTACATTTTAGTCATTTAGCAGACGCTCTTATCCAGAGCGACTTACAAATTACAATGTTTTTTACAATGTTATATGCAAATTTATGTTCAAGTGCTCATCAATTGTATTGTACCCAGAGCCGTAGGTATACCATTTTGTGTGAGCATGAAATATTTTCACCTCATGTTCATACTTCTCAAGTGAACTGCATGCCTACTGTGTACGTCTGACGGTCGTCCAAAATTCCAAACTTTCGACACCTTTTCACGTTGCGGTTCATTTCACACACGTTGAGGGCGACATCCCTTTCCATGCATATTCAAAGTCCCACCTTTTGTCTTCACATATTAGCCTTGTGTGTGTGATAGCTTCCATTTTTAACACGTGAAGCTAAAAGGAATCAAAGAGGGTTCACTGGGTGCTGTTGCTATTGCAGATGTAGCGTAGCCACCCAAGCTAATGGAAGCAATGCCACACCATTTGCGTGCACCGTGGCATGCATGCTCAATAAGAAGACCTGCGCTCTGTGGGCGGTCAAAGAGCTCGGTATCGACGAGTTGTCGCCTCCACCACCTCCTCCTCTCCTCCATTTTCTCTCCTCTCTCTCATCTTTTTCAACTCTCCTCTTTCTTTCCTCACCTCTTTTTATCTTTCCATCTTGCTCTCCTTTAGCATGTCGCTGTATGACTGGCAGGTTCATGTTAATAATAATTTCGGGGAGGGCTCTGCCGCGCGATTCAATTAGCTGCTCACGCTACTGTGACGTCTCGGAGCACCGGCAGAACATGAGCTTTTTGTCACCCAGCACATGTGTATAGATGCTACGCTACACATGCTGTAGCTACACTATCCTACGCTAGCTAGCACCATTGTAGACTAGAGTAACCTAAAGAGACTATAGCTTAACACTGCCCTCATCGTCCTAGATATAGACGGACAAAGGAAGACCTTCTGTAAATCTGGGCTAAATGGTGCCACCATGCATGTATGTTTGGGGTACTATCCTAGAAAGCCTTCCTTTGGGGAAGGAGGCGTGACCTCAACCCCCCTCCATGGTCATTCATTGACCCAGAGGGATAGATGGAAGGGAGGGAGGGAGGGAGACCATGAATGGTGCCGCTCTGCATATAGCCTACTGTATGAATGCTATGCTAGCATCTTCCATTACTACAACACCCGGGCGTAAAAAAGAAATGCACCCCCCTCCCCAACTTTTACAAATGTTTTGCACACCCTCCCCCCTCATAGAATGAACACAAAAATAATGATTACCACCACAAATAACAATAACTGGAGCAACCCTGTGTTTATAAACATGGATATCGACTTGACCACTTCAGCAAGCTTTTGTGGCAGTCGATGCCACGCAGAGCTATGGGACAGAAGGTTGAGGGTTAGCCGACCACCACGGACGAGCTCACTCTCCCTGCCTGTCTCATTACACTAAGACCAGAGCCGGCTTTAGACAATGATCAGCTAGGGGGATATCAGATTTTCAAAATTTTTATGCTATATTTATCATTATATAAAAAATATGCAACAATTTTCCACCAACAGGTTTCTGTGCCAAAACACTACACACAACCAATAAGGAAGGCGTAACTGCAGACCGATTACCGACTTCGAGCGCTTCATCATGGTTTGCGTTTTCAACACCACAATCAAATAGAGTATGTCTATCTCAACAAACAGAAAATGCATCCATCCCTACTCCGTGTCGAAAGGCTTGGCTTGACAATCTCCGAATGTCATTAAAGGTTTAGTTTTTTTGTAACATATCTCTTTCCATTCATCGAATGTGCGCAGGTAGCCTACAGGGGACTTTTTAAGTAGCCTAATCAGATTAAAACGTGACTGGTTGTGTTTATGCCGCACATAAGGTAATACATATTAAAAGTGAGATGACAAATATTTAGGTAGTATTTAAGCATTAGGTTCTAGGTCGAGGAATAACCATTCTGATCGGAAAGGAGGCAGAACGCACGTTAAGCTCTCCTGAATAACTGGGCCTGCTGGGAGCATATGTGTCCACATTATTATGGGACGACTTGGGAGAATGATGATCGGCAACAGACAGCACATCAGTTTCAGAAGTAAAAATACAGCCAGACTGTCCTGTACTGCACCTTTCTAGACCTTATAATATGTTAAGAGTAGATCAACAACTGATCCAAATGGAATGAAACATTCAAATAACAGGGCTTTTGCACCATTATTCAAATTACATTTTCACTGCAGTTTACAGCCTAGTACAATAATTGTACTAACTTGAAAACAATAATGCAAATAATCTTTGCATTGTGATGGTGTAAGCTAGTCAAAAAAAATCACAATTTAAAAAATGTAATAAAAGTTGTACCTGTTGTAATAATACTAAACAACCTTTGTACAACACCTAGTGACCTCATTAAGAGATTTTAGCCTTTTGGTATTGTAGCGAACTGTGGAGCAGGGAATACAACTCGGGTTGCTGGAGTGAAAGAAAACACCCTACGCTTCGTGCCAATAGGGTTAACCCACTTGCTGGGAATTGTAACGTGGCTCATATAGCAAGGTTTGCTACACTGCCCCCTCTTTACTTTAAGGCACGTTCCTGTGCTTCAACTACTCAGGCCCCTAGCATGTCCGAGCCAAAGGTTCCGATGGCTGCACGGCCGCCATCCCACTTCTGACACCAGTGCCGCAAGCGGCAGGACAAGGAAGTGAAACCGGGTCACTGGCGTGAAAGGCAAACACGTTATGCATTGTGGCAATAGGGTTAACCCACTTGGTAGGAATTGTATCATGGCTAATGTAGCAAGGATTGTGGCAGTATAATGGTTTTGTAATGACAGTCACAGGGACCAGGGCTTGAGTCCCAGTCAGGGTATCCCCCTAATCCACTATATTTGTGTCAGCACCATTGAAAGCATGCCACAGCCGAGTTTTAGTCACAGTACATTTGTGTTAAGCTAGCAGTGTTTCTGTCAGGTTTCTGTACTGCACATGTGATGGGAGAGTATGCAAAACAAATGTGCACCCAATTGATACAAATTATCATAAAATCATTCTGCCAGATAGGCCTACTTTGCAGTCAACATTTAAATGGGAAGGTTTTTGGGGAAAAACGTTGAAAATGATTGTTTCAGCACGCATCGTGGATTTTATAGAGCCAATAGGCTATATTTATTACATTTAGAAGTGTTTACTTCAGGCTGACTACTAGCATCTATTGAGTTGCAATGTCCCATTAATTGAATATCCAAATCAACTCAAAGTATACACAAAATGAGTTTTGCAACACAATTCGAAAGGAAGTCTACAGCTAAATGTTTTCCTTTTACTGTTTGCGATTCACAAATGATTATTTTGATTCCCATAATTCGATTCACCGCGCTTTAACTGAACCCCAACTACTACAATGGCGAAGCACATCATTCAATTCATCAAAAATAATCGATTAAAAATAATAGTTTCAAATGAATCACTATTTTATAAATGTTTTGACTATTTTGAGAAATGTGAAGAGGGGCATCCGATATATAGTAAATCAAATGTGTATGGCCTAAACAACATCGATAGGGGAACTTTTTGAGCTGCGTCTCATGCCTTGACTGTTCTTTCATGCACAATGACGCACCTGGCCTCTCCGCTGCCTATCAGCTATTTCATGTTCTTGTGGATTTATATAAAAAATTGGTGCAGATTATGAATATTTTATGTGTGGTATGATTGCTAGTTAACCTATTGCAGATCTGGACAAACGATCCACCTTCCACGTATCACTGGATAAAGGGCAGGATAGAGTTGACTGTATAGTAAGTGGGTAGAAAAGCGTAGTGCATAAGGGAAGTACCAAAACACCTGATAGGGGAGGCACATGTAAGCAGATGAGGAAATGCGGCTATATGAAATAAATTATATAGTAAAACCTGCAGAATGGGGAGTGTAAAACAAGGACAAAATGCACTTCCCTCCCCTGCGCCCAATAAAATAAATCACACAACCCCCCCCAAAGAAAGGTTAGACAACGCTCCCCTATTTTGGACCAGCCCCCCCCCACCCCAGTAAATTTCGAACTGTCTCTTAATGTTTCGCCTCTGTAGGACCCATTTCATTACACAATACATTATTGTGTATCATTGTGTAAAGTCATGGTCAAAAGTTTTGAGAATGACACAAATATTAATTTTCACAAAGTCTGCTGCCTCAGTTTTTATGATGGCAATTTGCATATAGTCCAGAATGTTATGAAGAGTGATCAGATGAATTGCAATTATTTGCAAAGTCCCTCTTTGCCATGAAAATGAACTTAATCCCAAAAAAACATTTCCACTGCATTTCAGCCCTGCCACAAAAGGACCAGCTGACATCATGTCAGTGATTCTCTTGTTAACAGTGTTGACGAGGACAAGGCTGGAGATCACTCTATCATGCTGATTGAGTTAGAATAACAGACTGGAAGCTTTAAAAGGAGGGTGGTGCTTGAAATCATTGTTCTTCCTCTGTTAACCATGGTTACCTCCAAGGAAACACGTGCCGTCATCATTGCTTTGCACAAAAAGGACTTCACAGGCAAGGATATTGCTGCTAGTAAGATTGCACCTAAATCAACCATTTTTCAGATCATCAAGAACTTCAAGGAGAGAGGTTCAATTGTTGTGAAGAAGGCTTCTGGGCGCCCCAAGAAAGTCCAAGCGCCAAGACCGTCTCCTAAAGTTGATTCAGCTGCGGGATCTGGGCACCACCAGTGCAGAGCTTGCTCAGGAATGGCAGCAGGCAGGTGTGAGTGCATCTTCACGCACAGTGAGGCGAAGAGTTTTGGAGGATGGCCTGGTGTCAAGAAGGGCAGCGAGGAAGCCACTTCTCTCCAGGAAAAACATCAGGGACAGACTGATATTCTGCAAAAGGTACAGGGATTGGACTGCTGAGGACTGGATAAAGTCATTTTCTCTGATGAATCCCCTTTCCGATTGTTTGGGGCATCCGGAAAAAAGCTTGTCCGGAGAAGACAAGGTGAGCGCTACCATCAGTCCTGTGTAATGCCAACAGTAAAGCATCCTGTGACCATTCATGTGTGGGGTTGCTTCTCAGCCAAGGGAGTGGGCTCACCCACAATTTTGCCTAAGAACACAGCCATGAATAAAGAATGGTACCTACACATCCTCCGAGAGCAACTTCTCCCAACCATCCAAGAACAGTTTGGTGATGAACAATGCCTTTTCCAGCATGATGGAGCACCTTGCCATAAGGCAAAAGTGATAACTAAGTGGCTCTGGGAACAAAACATCGACATTTTCGGTCCATAGCCAGGAAACTCCCCAGACCTTAATCCCATTGAGAACTTGTGGTCAATCCTCAAGAGGCGGGTGGACAAAGAAAACCCCACAAATTCAAGCATTGATTATGCAAGAATGGGCTGCCATCAGTCAGGATGTGGCCCAGAAGTTAATTGGCAGCATGCCAGGGTGGATTGCAGAGGTCTTGAAAAAGAAGGGTCAACACTGCAAATATTGACACTTTGCATAAACTTAATGTAATTGTCAATAAAAGCCTTTGACACTTATGGAATGCTTGTAATTATACTTCAGCATACCATAGTAACATCTGAGAAAAATATCTAAAAACACTGAAAGCAGCAAACTTTGTGAAGACCAATACTTGTGTCATTCTCAAAACTTTTGACCACGACTGCACTCTCAATCTCTTAACAGTTTAGCAGTTTGCTAAACCAGTTGCATCTGATACAGTTGCCTATTTAGATGTGATAGAAATGTTGCTATGTGCCTTAGTTAATAAATTAGGATATATGCATATGCATGAAATCCCATTTTAATTTATGCATTTGAATAATTTGTCTTTTTCATTATGCAAGTAAACATAACTGCTTGGAGCCATAATTGGTATTAATTCATGTTTTTTACCCCTCGGATATTAAACTGCAGCAAAAATGGCGTTAGACAGGAAGAATATGGAATTTGGAATACACAAATGACCTAAGCTTATCATGGAGGCTACTGTACGTTATTTGCAGGAAGCTCCAATAAAGTATGTTTATATCTCACGGGAAGAAGAATGATGAATCTGAAGTCAAATGAGTTTCTATGAGGGTACATCAGTTGTGAACTTAGCTTTGTTGCCTAGGCGACTTTTCACGCTATAAGCAGCAGAGCGAGACAAAATTAAAGATTCCTCTTTTCCTTACTTAGCATACCCTCAAACTCGAAAAACAAAGATTTTGCCACATTTCTCATACACATACAGCGTCTTCAAGTTCATAACAAACGCAACTAGGTTCTCATCCCGAGCCAATATGGGCTTTGTCAAATACATTATCCATTATTATTCGTTTTTCTGCTCAAAACTACTCCTTTCTCCCAGTCCCTGGCTTCTCCATGGCTGCTGCTGTTTAATATACAATATACAATCTGTGTGACGGAGAGTGAAAGAGGCGGCATCCTAAATGGCACCCTATTTCCTATATAGTGCACTACTTTTGACCAGAGCCCTATGGGCACTACATATGAATAGGGCACCATTTGGGATGTAGTCAGAGTGTGAGCGAACGTAGGGTAGTTTATTCTCAGTGTCGACTGATTAAGGTCAGAACAGATTAAGTGCTTTCCACTGTCAGTTTATGAGGTCATGGTTTCCATTGACAAACATGACCCGATTGGATTCTCACACACCGGTGTTGTCTCAAATACACTGCAATGGCAATCCACATCATATTGTGGCTAAAGAGACTATTATCCAGGGTGATTGTAAGCAGGAGGGTGACATCATTGGCGTGCATTATGCTTTGTTTACGCTGTCTATGCTCACAAAAGCACAGTTAATGCAATTAACTTGAGGCTTGGATGCCTTTCAGACTGGAACATTGCAGGGTTTTCCTATTCACTACAACATACAGTGGATTTTTGTGAATGCTTTGTCATAGGAAAAACTCAGGAAGATATACTCCCAAAACTTTTCAGGGTTAGGATAGGCCTAAGGCCTAGATTGTATAAAACAGGTCTAAGGTCAGGCTGAATGGTATTTAGAGGGATTTCCCTTAGTCATCCAGCCATGAAATTTTCACAGTAGATGGATACAGACAACATACCTTTCTTGTCTGAAAAACTAAAGTCTTAAATGTCAGAACAAATATTTAAGACACTGTGTGGTGAGTCTTGCTTTAAGACACTGTGGTGAGTCTTGCTTTAAGACACTGTGGTGAGTCTTGCTTTAAGACACTGTGGTGAGTCTTGCTTTAAGACACTGTGGTGAGTCTTGCTTTAAGACACTGTGGTGAGTCTTACTGTAAGACACTTTGGTGAGTCTTACTGTAAGACACTTTGAGTTTTACTGTAAGACACTGTGGTGAGTCTTACTGTAAGACACTGTGGTGAGTCTTACTGTAAGACACTGTGGTGAGTCTTACTGTCTCATTTCACATGGCTAAATGCAGTTCCATCCTGTGTGCAGTCAGGTGTTGCTGTTAGAAAATAATAATAATAATTTGGTGGGTGCTTATATTTGTCCTATTTCACATTTGTGTGAATTGGAAATGTATTTTTGCATATTCCAACTCCCCCTGAGCGCCTCATCGGAGAGTGGGGTCACGACCAAGGTCTGCCATTATCAACGGCGACCCTGGAGCAATTAGGGTTAAGTGCCTCGCTCAAGAGCACATCGGCATATTTCTTTTCCACCTTGTCGGCTCAGAGATTCGAACTAGTGACCTTTAGTTTACTGGCCCAACGCTCTAAGCGCTCTAACCTGCCGATGTCTGCACTGCGGCAGTGGTCCATGTGAGAAAAGGCTGTTTCTTCTCCCCCCTCATGCAGGGAAAGCATCTTTTTGTTTCTTTTTTTGACCTCAATTAAACTTTGTGTCGCGGCCAGGGCAAGTTGAGTCATGCCAACTCTGTGGAGGCCTGTGTGTTTGTGTTTCTGTGTGTGTGTCTGTATCAATTAGTGTGTGTGTGTGTGTGTGTGTGTGTGTGTCTGGGTGGTTTAAGGGGAACGAGGCGGTGTTAGTTTTGGCCCATTATGTCCCCAGAGCGACACAGAAGCCTGAGGGGGTGGTTGCAGCCAGGGGAAGAGGGGGGAGAAGACAGGAGAGGAAATAGACAAACAATGTCAATGTGACGGGTAGCAGAACAAAGCCCAATTTACTCACTCTCTCTCTTTCTTTCTGTTTTTCTTTCTTTCGTTCTTGCGAGCCGCCACCACAGCAGCAGCCGCCAACTCCCTAGGCTGTCCTCCGGCTCTGGAAGAGAACCAGGACTATCTGACAAAGTCTGCGGTTCGCAGATGTGAAGCTGGACATATTATTCAACTGAGTTTACATGTAGAGAATAGAAATAGAATATTTTGGGATATTAAAATGTTCGTTAAGTGTTCGTTTCAGTGTATTAGTGATGGGGTCAATTTCAGTTCGACAAAAAAATTGTCAAATGGACTTCAACTCGTGAATTTTCAACAATTATGTAATTGAACCACACTCTGAATTATTCCAGAAATTCCTTGAGTTGAAGAGAAATTGACCTCCACATAGTTAACTTTAATTTGCTTATTGAAGTGGAATATCAAGCTCTGAACACCCAGAAGAGCAACATCCTCCATTTTTCATCTTCTTATTTTTAGGTCTGCTACATCTCAGCACTTAATGAATTGAGTAGTGTTTAATTAAATTAAGTCCTTGTTGGATGGAAAATCCAATGGCATTCATTTAAAGGGGCAATTCAACGCTTTCTAACCTCATATTCATAATCTCCAGCACCATACCAGTGCAGTGGTGGCCGCTGATTGGCAAAGAAAAGTGAGGTGCCGCCGCTAACGCCCTAATGGGCGGTCTACCAGTCTGCATATGTGAAATGGGATGATTCATTTGAAGTAAAAAAAACAGTGAATGACCCTTTAATCCCACCAGCATCCGCTTCACCAGCCCACCTTAAAAATCAGTGTAGGGACTTTTCAAAATGGAATGGACAAAAAAACTTGATTTTGTCACAGTAAATGTAGAAATATAGCTCCATTAGACAGTATCTGTCCCCATTAACAGCAAGCGTCAAAGATTACAGACAAGACCTAGCGAGCTAGCGAGGTTAAGTTGTTACTCAGGCAGTCGATGTAGCCTCGGCAATTGACATAGCTGATTTTGTTCCCCTGTATCTCACCTTGGGGCTAATTCAGTTATTCACTGACGCAAAAATAGCTAATTTCCTCCCTCGGCATGGCTGACTGCTAGATTGACAGGTGAGACACGTGTGTTAGTTTGTCGCTAGCTCTGTCAAGCGTAACTCGCCTCCCCTATACTGGTGAGCTTGGTGTGTTGCCAGGCGTTGGAAGATGTGTGTGTCGATGAAGAGGAGTGGGAACAAAACAAATTGCCTGTTTCCACTGGCAAGCAGAATGGGTCTTCAGAACCTGCTTTTTCCCCATTAGACTGACATGCTAGTTGCTAATTACACTAAAACCACAGCCAAAAGCCAACAATTGGTGTGATTTGAAGGGCCTGTCAATCTAGGATCCACTGAAGAACACCTGGAGCTGGATAGCTATCCATGTTTCATTTGATGTGCAGTCTTCGATGACAGGCATTTCATGTGTTTTATTTCAGACACATCAAGGGTTCTATGGAATCAGAACCCATAATTGGGAGTTTTCTGAAAATAAAAAATCGAAAACAATAACTTTTTTCTGCATTGCAAAGTCTGTTTCATTAAATGTCTACATGTTGGAGTCAAATTATTTAATTGACTACATTAATTCAAAAGCACATCTTACACATTGTTGTCTTGCCTTATAATAGTCTCCTTATCGTTTTTGATTGAGTGGGGCCCTTAGATTTGGATTGCCTGGGGATATAACTGTATTGACTCATTATGCTAGTTTCTCACTTAAAAATGAACAATTCTTTGTTCTTTATGGAAAAATGGTTACCTTTCAGAGCAACTTTTAAAGTAGGTCTACCCTCCATTTCCTCAAACCGTCTCGGGTTGACACAGGTGACATGATCTCATTCACCATAAAGCACAAGTGGGCGTGGCTGCATCCCTCTGCTCAAATCGAATAACGACATTATGATTCATGCGCTAATTAATCACCTGTTTTGTGGGCCGAGCAGATTCAGCTACGTGGGGAAGAGAGACAGACGTTTGTGTTGAATCAGCCCTTCCTCCATCTCTCTATCCCTCATTAATTCAATTCAATTCAATCAGAGCTCATTTGAATTGTCCGCCCTCTGTTTTGGTTTGTGTAGTTTGCAGCCGGAAACGAGCTGCCTCCCAGGACGAAATACTGTATCCCTTCATAATATTAGCTCAACATTTCATACTGAGGTTTTTATTTGGCGTATTTCCCAATACAGGCTTAATTTGAGATGGCATATTTATCTAAAATCATTATCGACTGTGTTCGAGCTGGTGCTGTCGGAAACTGGTTGACAGTGGAAAAGTTTAATAATTGCACAAGTCAGTATAGGGACCCTTCGAATCGTACCAGACTTGTGTTTATCTCCATTATGACAGCAATTTACACAAACAAGCTCTCTAATCTTAATGTCTGCAGTCGTTGGCCCCCCTTCAATCTGACAATTTTTCAGTTTCTTGGGAGATTAACTGAAATGCGTACCCCGAGGGCCTGTTTTGGTATTAATTATGACTTTTAAATGTCATTGCTAGTTAACTCTGTCTGACCTGAAGTGCCCGGTGTCTCGGAAGGAGGGAGGGTCTGGGCTGTTTTTCAATGACCCCAGGGGCTCAATGCCGCTCTACATGCAAGCCCTCTTGACGACATGCAATTTACCCCCATTACTTAAGGAAATCGGCATTCAAGACCCGCAATCAAACTCATCTTTTTGGTTTTGAGTGATTAGAAAGCTTGGGAAAGAGCGACATTTTCCCCTCAACCATTATTTCCAATGACCTTTAGAATTCCCTTTTTGGTGAGTAATTGCATTGTTTTAAATATTAATTTGTGAACGATGTCGTGTCTGTACAAATGACTCGCACTTCTCTGTAGATTCACTGTGTGAATTAACACTTTTAGACTAGTTGAAAAAAAGTTGAAGTAAAGATATCTTTCTTGACTTCAGCCTAAAAGGTGATTTGACTTTAAGGTTTTATCAAGCGAGTTCTCCCACAATTCTGTGTATTCAGCAGAGCGCTCGTCAAGAGACTTATCCTGGGAAATTCTCAGGAGCAGGAATAAAACTACAGCAGAATATTCCTCAAGGATTACAGAAAATGGAACAGAATAGAACTGAGAGTTTATATATCAGGAAGGACTTTCAATGAGACTCAATTTTGCTTTTTAGCAGTAGGTGGATGTCTGGCCTTAGATAGCGATACAGGCACACAGGCAGGATGCTGGTGTTGATAGACAGGGAATGTGAGCCCTATCCATCGCCACCTCCAAGGTACAAATGTAATTACAATAGAATTGTTGACTACTCCGGTAACTCAAGCCTATTTTGGGCTTTTGCTTACACTAGTCGATTAGGGAATCTGGCACCTGAATTGCTTTTGATTAATTTGTTTCCTTCTTGTTTTAATATTTAGGAGGAAGATATCGCTTGTCTTCAGGTTGTAGTGAGAGTCCCATTTTAAGATCCTCAAGGAATGTTGATGTCATGCTAAAAGCCCAATCAGTTGTCAATGGGGGGGAGCTCTGATTAAGCTCTGATTGGGAGCCTATCACAATAATTTAAAACAAAGATGCCTATTTGACAATTGACGCATGTCATTCATTACACTTTTTGGTGCTTTGTAAGAGATGTCTCTTTCCATTTCTCAAATGGTGGGTGTAGTGCACTATATGGATGTGGGAATTATTTGAGTCGATGAACACGTGTAGGTAGCCAGGTTTACAGGAGCCTTTTGACGTGATTGTTTGACAATCAGATGAAAACATCAAAATGAATAGGTATTCTATATGTAATTCTATTATTATAATTTTTTTTAAATGTAGGAGGTCCCATACTGGGAAGAAATTAAATCTACAGTTGAAGTCGGAAGTTTACATACACTTAGGTTGGAGTCGTTAAAACTCGGTTTTCAACGACTCCACAAATCTCTTGTTAACAAACTATTGTTTTGGCAAGTCGGTTAGGACATCTACTTTGTGCATGACACAAGTCATTTTTCCAACAATTGTTTACAGACAGATTATTTCACTTAAAATTCACTGTATCACAATTCCAGTGGGTCAGAAGTTTACATACACTAAGTTGACTGTGCCTTGAAACAGCTTGGAAAATTCCAGGAAATTATGTCATGGCTTTAGAAGCTTCTGATTCACATCATTTGAGTCAACTGGAGGTGTACCTGTGGATATACAGTATTTCAAGGCCTACCTTCAAACTCAGTGCCTCTTTGCTTGACATCATGGGAAAATCAAAAGAAATCAGCCAAGACCTTAGGAAAAAAATTGTAGACCTCCACAAGTCTGGTTTATCCTTGGGAGCAATTTCCAAATGCCTGAAGGTACCACGTTCATCTGTACAAACAATAGTGCGCAAGTATATACACCTTGGGACCATGCAGCCGTCATACTGCTCAGGAAGGAGACGTGTTCTGTCTCCTAGAGATGAACATACTTTGGTGCGAAAAGTGCAAATCAATCCCAGAACAACAGCAAAGGACCTTGTGAAGATGCTGGAGGAAACAGGTACAAAAGTATCTATATCCACAGTAAAATGAGTCCGATATCGACATAACCTGAAAGGCCACTCAGCAAGGAAGAAGCCACTGCTCCAAAGCCGCCATTAAAAAGCCAGACTACGGTTTGCAACTGCACATTGGGACAAAGATTGTACGTTTTGGAGAAATGTCCTCTGGTCTGATGAAACAAAAATAGAACTGTTTGGCCATAATGACCATCGTTATGTTTGGAGGAAAAGTGGGGTAGCTTGCAAGCCAAAGAACACCTCCCAACCGAGAAGCACGGGGGTGGCAGTATCATGCTGTGGGGGTGTTTTGCTGCAGGAGGGACTGGTGCACTTCACAAAATAGATGGAAGGAAAGCTTGGTCGCAAATGGGTCTTCCAAATGGACAATGACCCCAAGCATACTTCCAAAGTTGTGGCAAAATGGCTTAAGGACAACAATGTCAAGGTATTGGAGTGGCCATCACAAAGCCCTGACCTCAATCCTATAGACATTTTGTGGGCAGAACTGAAAAGCGTGTGCGAGCAAGGAGGCCTACAAACCTGACTCAGTTACACCAGCTCTGTCAGGAGGAATGGGCCAAAATTCACCCAACTTATTGTGGGAAGCTTGTGGAAGGCTACCCGAAACGTTTGACCCAAGTTAAACAATTTAAAGGCAATGCTACCAAATACTAATTGAGTGAATGAAAACTTTTGACCCACTGGGAATGTGATGAAATAAATAAAAGCTGAAATAAATCATTCCTTCTACTATTATTCTGACATTTCACATTCTTAAAATAAAGTGGTGATCCTAACTGACCTAAAACAGGGAATTTTTTGTAGGATTAAATGTCTGGAATTGTGAAAAACTGAGTTTAAATGCATTTGGTTAAGGTGTATGTAAACTTCCGACTTCAACTGTACTTTCACCCCTGTTCAACAGAGTGCAAAAATACATATCCCAACTTCTTATTCAGACCTATTTAAACCGAATAATTCAATCAAAAATAATCAGAGAAGACTTTCTAGTGTGTGCTGGTGCCTTTGTATCCTTTCATGTTGACTTAGCATAGCATAGTTTGCATAGCATAGTCCCATCTTTGAGTATAACATGAGAACCCTAATACAGTAAAAAAAATTCAATGTTGGTCTAACATACCTTTGATGTAATATGTCTGTTGCCAATTTAATCTGGCTTTTGAAGCTGCATACAGTGCATTTGGAAGTATTCAGACCCCTTGACTTGTTTCAAATTTTATGTTACAACCTTATTCTAAAATTGAATAAATCGTTTTTTTCCCCTCATCAATATACACATAATACCCCATAATGACAAAGAAAAAACAGGTTTTTAGAATTTTTTACAAATGTATTAAAGATTTAAAACTGAAATATCACACTTACATAAGTATTCAGACCCTTTACTCAGTACTTTGCTGAAGCACCTTTGGCAGCGATTATAGCCTCGAGTCTTCTTGGGTATGACGCCACAAGCTTGGCACACCTGTATTTGGGGAGTTTCACCCATTCTTCTCTGCAGATCCTCTCAAGCTCTTTGAGGTTGGATTGGGAGTGTCGCAGCACAGCTATTTTCAGGTCTCTCCAGAGATGTTCGATCGGGTTCAAGTCCGAGCTCTGGCTGGGCCACTCAAGGACATTGAGACTTGTCCCAATGCCACTCCTGCGTTGTCTTGGCTGTGTGCTTAGGGTCATTGTCCTGTTGGAAGGTGAACTTTCGCCCCAGTCTGAGGTCCTGAGCGCTCTGGAGCAGGTTTTCATCAAGGATCCCTCTGTACTTTGCTCCATTCATCTTTCCCTCGATCCTGACTAGTCTCCCAGTCCCTGCCGCTGAAAAACATCCCCACAGCATGATGCTGCCACCACCATGCTTCACCATAGGGATGATGCCAGGTTTCCTCCAGATGTGATGCTTGGCATTCAGGCCAAAGAGTTTCATCTTGGTTTCATCAGACCAGAGAATCTTGTTTCTCATGAATAACTGTGATTTCAAACAACCTAGGACGGAACACTGTGTTGCTTAAAATGACACAAAGATTAATTAGCTCCTCTTGCCTTATAGACTATTTGCCACACTTTGCCCACTGCCCAGTGAATTGAAATAGATCAATAATACTCGGAGAGCAAACTCATGTTTAGGCGGTCTATTCAGCAAAGCACAGTTCCATAGAACTCTAATCTGCTTATAAATTGATGTGGCCTCGCGTTTGAGAATGATCTACACAATAGCAAGAGAGTAATATGAAACAGAATGTGGAATAAATAAGATAAAAATGAAATAATTGATTGATTTCAGGGATCAGTTTGGTATTTTGCAATTCGCAGTGCAACGTTTCTATGGTAACCATCATGCGATGGGCTGTGCATGTGCCTTTGGATAAAAACACTGTAAAAACACTGTGCCATCTGGATTTTGGGCCACATTTGCTGTATTTATTGTTTTACTATATGGATGGCATCATCCTCTCCATATAAATGGGAGTTATTGCATTGTGGCACTTGCTTCAAGCATTCTATACTAAACAAAAATGTAAATGCAACATGCAATAATTTCAAAGAATTTACTGAGTTACAGTTCATATGAGGAAATCAGTCAATTGAAATAAATTCTTTAGGCCCTAATCTATGGATTTCACATGATTGGGAATACAGATATGCATCTATTGGTCACCGATACCTTAAAAGAAATGGGCTTCACAATGGGCCTCAGGATCTCGTCACAGTATTTCTGTGCATTCAAATTGCCATCGATAAAATGTAATTGCTTATGTCTGCCCATACCATAACCCCACGCCACCATGGGGCACTCTGTTCACAATGTTGGCATCAGCAAACTGCTCGCCCACACAATGCCATATGCGTGGTCTGCGGTTGTGAGGCCGGTTTGACGTACTGCTAAATTCTCTAAAACGACGTTGGTTATGGTAGAGAAATTAACATTCCCTTCTCTGGCAACAGCTCTGGTGGACATTCCTGCATGCCAATTGCATGCTCCCTCAACTTGAGACATCTGTGCCATTTGTGTTGTGTGACAAAACTGCACATTTTAGAGTGGCCTTTTATTGTCCCCAGCACAAGGTGCACCTGTGTAATGATCATGCTGTTTAATCAGCTTCTTGATATGCCACACCTGTCAGGTGGATGGATTATCTTGGCAAAGGAGAAATGCTCACTAACAGTGATGTAAACAAATTTGTGCACAACATTTTAGAGAAATAAGCTTTTTGTGCGTATGGAACATTTCTGTGATCTTTTATTTTAGCTCATGAAACATGAGACCAACACTTTACATGTTGCGTTTATATTTTTGTTCAGTGTAGATTGAATTAGGCGCATGATATTGAAATTGAACAAGCTTATTAAAAGTAATTGGTTTTTCAACGATTTTTCTTACAGTAGATTAATGCAACAACTTTCATGTATCTGGTTCAATATTGTTGTATACTACCTCTTCATAGATTTTCAACACATTCCATTGTATTTTTATCACTGCCAAATCAAATGTTTGTCCTTTCTCTTCCATGGTGCCCGCTTGTCAATCAGCCATCAATTATTTTGTTGTTCTTCTCTCCCTCGATTAAAAGTAGAAATGTAAGAAGATCACTTGTTTCAGAGAGAGAGAGAACCTTCCAGTAAGTGGGAGATAATTGATATCTTTCATTCCTTAAACTGGGGGAAATTATTCTAATGTCTGATTTCTGTTACGACAACTGGCTTCTAGCAACTAAGGCACCACCACTGATACAGACAGCATTCCAAATGGCACCCTATTCCCTACATAGTTCACTACTTTTGACGAGACCGCTATAGGCCCTTGACAATAGTAGTGCACTATGTTGGAAATAGAGTGCCGTTTTGGGGGGATGTTTGAAAGTGGTGCCATGAAAACTTTTAGGTTTAATGGCTCGGATTGTAGTGGAATTTACTGGAAGTTCTGTGGGGGAGAGAACTTCACAAGGGCATTCAGTCACACAGGCAAAACACACTCAGGTAAATGGCTCTCACACTTCCTGGCTGTCTATCCCCCTTCCAGCCCATGATAAATGCTTGCAGTGCAGTACACATTGTCCAGTGTTGGCGCTGCAACACAGACACTTCTGTAAAGGGTTGTTTATGAAAATCCATAACTGTCACAGTCCCCTGTGACCTCTCAGTCCAACGTTTACATTTCCCAATCATTTTTTTAATTCCCACTGTAAACACCAAACCCCTGGAGTTTCCTCTGTTCCTCTGGCAAGAGGCAAAGCAGAAACGTCTGGACAGACCGCAGGCTCTGGTCTCCTGGTCTCCTGCCATTTGGCTGCGTGTGGTAAACAATGACAATAGAGCGCTAGCAGTTAGCCCCTCTTTGACCCAATCGTCACCTTTCCCTGTTAAGTGGGCGTGGCCACCTCTCTCAGCTCTAATTGAATAACGACATCATGATTAATGTGTTAATTGATCTCCTGCTCTTAGTCTCTCTTACTCTCTCTCTCTCTCTCTGCCTTTAATTTCTCGTTATGAGTCTTACTGGTTGGATTGTCATCATGAACACAACTAACATGCTCCCCACCTAGTCCTTCTCTTTGACCTCTTGATCTTTGAGCTTTCACCATATCTCTCCCTCTCTCACACAACCTACAGCCATGTTATTGTGCCTCCCACCCCCAACAACGGCCCTGTCAGCCCCACTCCCTGCCTCCCAATGTCTGACCTTGGACCTTTGCTCTATCCTCACCTTCTCTCCATATTTCGCTCTGTTTCTCTTGCTCTAATGGTTAAGACATTAGGTTGGCAAGTGGGAGACCCAGGTTTGATTCCCACGTAGTAAATATACCTACTGTTACGCAGGGTTTGCTGACGTTATTTTCTCTCTCTATGTACCCACAGCCTTCAGTCGAGCTCCCATCCCCATGGCGGTCGTGAGGAGGGAGCTGTCATGTGAGAGCTACCCCATCGAGCTGCGCTGCCCGGGCACTGACGTCATCATGATTGAGAGTGCCAACTACGGACGCACCGACGACAAGATCTGTGACGCCGACCCGGCGCAGATGGAGAATACACGCTGCTACCTGCCCGATGCCTACAAGATCATGTCCCAGAGGTAAGAATCTAGACCTCTATATACAGTGAGCTCCAAAAGTATTGGGACAGTGACATCTTTTTTGTTGTTTTGGCTATATACTCCAGCACTTTGGATTTGAAATTATAGAATGAGGTTACATTTGAGGGTATTTCCATCCATATCGGGTAAACCGTTCAGAAATTACAGCTCTTTTGTACATGGTCTCCCCATTTTAAAAGTATTGGGACAAATTCAATTGTGCATTAAAGTAGTAAAAAGTTAAATATTTGGTCACCTATTCATAGCACGCAATGACTACATCAAGCTTGTGACTAAAATTTGTTAGATGCATTTGCTGTTTGTTTTGGATGTGTTTCAGATTATTTTGTGCCCAATAGAATAATGTATTGTCATTTTGGAGTCACTTTTATTGTAAAAAATTATAGAATATGTTTCTAAACACTTCTACGTTAATGTGGATGCTATCATAATTACGGATAATCCTGAATGAATTGTGAATAATGATGAGTGAGAAAGTTACAGACGCACAAATATCATACCCCCAAGACATGCTAACCTCTCCCTTTACAATAACAAGGGAGGTTGTCTCATTGACACCCGCCCCAAGTACTGCCGTTGCAATTTTGGATACCATTTATTGAGCCTTTTATCTGGGGTTGGTAGAGCAGAGTGGGGGGGATTTCATGAATTAACTTTGTCCATTCAGGGGAACATGTCCTCATTGAAATTAATAGACAATTCTCCAATGTTGATAATTTGTGTTTCATTTTATTTTCTGAATTGGGTTTAGTTGGAGATGGAATTGACCCTTCGCTAAGCCCCGCCCCAGAATGTTTGGCAACCAATTGTAGCGATCCAATGGATAGCAATTGCCGTCTAGTCCAACACCTCGGACAAGCTCACATTTAAATCGCATGAAAGCCAGTGAGGGCTATGGCAAAAACAGAGTGTTTTCTTCATAAAATAAATGTTTAAAAAGCTAAATAATTGAACAGTGCAACAGGAGTACTTGCTACTGTGATTACTGAAATGCAGAGCCTGTTGATGGAGTATTTTTCGAATCCAAATATGGGAGCAAATGTTTGAAGAAATCCAAAACGAAACACTTTTTTGGATTGCTGTCCAGCGGTGAAACGATCCTTGTTTTGAGTGGAATAGGTCAAGAATTATGTAATGTTCTCCGATTGAATGCTATACATTTACATTTACATTTTAGTCATTTAGCAGACGCTCTTATCCAGAGCGACTTACAGTTAGTGAATAATTTATTTTTATACTGGCCCCCAGTGGGAATCGAACCCACAACCCTGGCGTTGCAAACGCCATGCTCTATCAACTGAGCTACATCCCTGCCGGCCATTCCCTCCCCTACCCTGGACGACGCTGGGCCAATTGTGCGCCGCCCATGAGTCTCCCGGTCGCGGCCGGCTGCGACAGAGCCTGGATTCGAACCAGGATCTCTAATGGCACAGTTAGCACTGCGATGCAGTGCCTTAGACCACTGCGCCACTCAGGAGAGGCTATAAATCCCTGTCTTGGCTGTAAATTCATACCACAAATAAATTTTACCTGTGATTGAAATCAAAGTTTATTTGAAATGATTTGAATACATTCTCTTATTTGTCGACATAAATATTATCTCGGTGAGCTCCCCTGCCAGGCCTAAGCGCTTTGTGCAGAGTTATGGCTACATTATGGGGATACCAGGAAATGGAGGCCGATTTGTCAGTGCAGACAAAGAGTATACAGCACTTTGACAGTGATTTAAGAGATTGTACACACAATTCGATGATTTACATTAAGCGAATGTACACAGATCACACAGGCTTTGAGCATACATGCAACCAATGTGCTCTATTTAAGAAAAGTAAGCACATTCATCATAATTTTTTGGATTGTGGTATGAGGATCATAATACACAGATCTTATAGCCCTGTGTTGAGTAACTAAGTACTAGGAATGAGAGATGGTAGACCAAGGTTGTCTGTAAAACCATTTTCCATAGATACACAGCCTGATTTCGTTCAAGCCCCTTTTAAAAGCTGCAGAAATGTACCGGGATTTGTAGCGCTTGTCATGCTCACGTCGTCGTGAATAGGTTACGGCACTCCACCGAGATAAGGTTTATCTAAATTGCTATTCAGTGTTGACACGTCCTCGATTTCCAAACCCAGTGTTCCATGTGCTGCTTTGAGAATACTAATGACGTTCTGCACATTACCTAACTGCCTCTCCCTCCACTTTGAGTGTATGGCACGACAAAGATGAGATATGCACTGGTGTGAGGAGTAGGGATAAAAAGGTTGGTCTAAACACCACTGTCAGATAATTGATCCGCCCCATAGCATCTCCCTTGTTCTCCCTCCTGCACCGCCCACTCAGAACAGTAATCCCTGGCGGAATGAATCGAACTGGAGATGAGGAAGAAACAGAACAACAACAAAAAAGACAACCAGAAAAAAAGAACAGCGGCAGGGAAGTGCACCTCTCTTTAGCATCACAGAGCTAGCGGGGGGCGACTCACAAAAGCTAAACGGCAAGGGAAACCTGATTCAGAGCGAGCTCTTATTGTATTTGGGGCAAATTTGGCAAGGGGATAAAGGTTGTGGGTGGTAAGGGGGGCTCAGGGAGCAAGGGTAGAGTCCTGAGATATTTGTAACACTAGCAACACGGCTAACACATTAGCATGTGAAGAGGCCTGTGCGAGGGGTTAGCATGCAGGAAAGCACGATGGACGTGCGGCGCTCCCTGCTGCAACCAAGCTGCCACAGCTGTTGCTAGGAACCCAGAAACAAGAAACAAGAACTCTGAAAAAAGTAATTTCGAAGGTGAGGGATAATGCAGAGGTTGACACGAGATGAAAAGCAGCCCGAAAAGTGCTCGCTCTGTATTTGTTTATTGGATTCGTCTGATTTCGCTGAAAGGATAATGTGACAAAAATACATGCGGAAGAGGAATGGACCGCTCATCACACCGATGCAGACTTTGACATACTTCTAAGCAATTCACAGTCATTTTTCTTTGCTGCGCTTTTTTCCAGATCACAATTGACTGGTTTTGATCAGATTATCTAAGTATTACATAACAAAATTCATTTGCATAGTGTTTAGACTAGGTATAATGTTAATACAAATAGAAAATAGCAGCCAAACGCTCACTAATATTTTTTTTCCAGGGATTGTTTTCATATCTTTCTTTAGATCTATCCATGAAAAGGATATTGGTTTCCTTCATGTTGTTGGCTACTGGCTGCGTACACAATGTCCTCCAAACAGAATGGGCATTGGCACTGGCATGCAGACCAGCGACAGAGGCACACTTCCCTGGTATTTGATATCCTACCCTGCTGTGCCTGTTCCTCCACCTCCTCCCTCCCGCTTAATGGAATGTTCCTCCTTTGGGATTTCTTTCATTTTTTTCCAGCCCATGAGCCACCTGTCTTCCCTGCTGGCACTGGCTAAGTCATTTTGACTGGCATGGTCTGAGTATCATTCACATCCAGTTAATAGGATGAACCAGGTTGCAAGCTCAGACTCTAAGCCACAGGCTAGCATCCATCACCAGAAAAATACCCATCCATGTCACCAAGCCCGCTATCCGTCAATACACATTTAGCCAGCTCAACGTCCTTTCCTCCCTCCTCCCTTCGGAAGAATGGAATGAAACGCCCCCCACACACCCATGGCAAGAAGGGTTGCTTACTAAAAATCCCATCGGCATACAGTCTCTTCTAGCAAGGTGTTTGGTTCAATTACAGTCTTTTAAGCGAGGTGTAATAGCTTATGCCTGAGTGATAGTATGCCGCCGCGCCGGTGAGTGCTGTAATGCATCTCAAAATGAAAGTTGTCTCCCAACCATGCCCCCGACAGGATGAATGGCTCTGAGTCATTACTGATGCTCCCGCATGCGGTGGCCATTACGTGTCTGGAAAATCACAGCCACTCAAAGATGTGTCACCTGTGTGTGGGGCTGGGTTGCGACTGGAAGGTGGCTAATGATATTGTAATTCAACCAATGCAACCGGGACTAATTCGATGTAATTGGTGGCAATTACCACATTTTAGTCCACCTACTCTTCCCAATGAAAGTTCGCTGTCAACTAGGCCTGTATATCGAGTGTTTTTAGTTTTTTTATCTACATGGGGTTTATTGTTTTGGGGCCTCTTGGAATCTCTCCTCAATAAGCTCTGCAGTGAAGCTAGATTATTCATCAGAAGTGCTTCCACCCGCTCTCTACAACAGCATGGTGCTATCATATCAATCGGGCTCTATCTCGAAAATGTGCAGGCGATGCGCCATACTTCAAAAACAAACGCCGACGATATCGTACAACCGCCTCTGCCGTTTTCTCATCAGCGACCCAGCGCCTCTCCTCTTTTGTGTTCTCCCTTTCTTTCCCTGAGGCGTTGTGGCCTTCACGGCCAGTAATTACCGGCGATATCAAAGTCGTATATCACCCAGCATCTCTGCAGACCTCGCCGGGTACCTTAAGGGAACGCCTGATAGGCTGATAGCATTGTGTCACGCCCATGTATGATCCTCCTTGGAGGAGAGGAGGGTCATAAAGGAGACTCCTCACCTCTTCCCCCCATTTCTATCCCTTTTTCTCTGAACTTTTCATCTCCCCCATCGCTCTCCCTCTCACTCATAGTCTGAAAGGCTTTTTGGTCTTGATTGGATATCTACTGCTGATTCTGTCTCTACACAGGAAAGGTTCTCGCCTCATCAGCCAAGTGCTGTTTCGTGTCTGCCCCCTGATTGAGACAAACACTCTGAAAATGTGAAAGAAATACGTGTAGAAACCTGTAATAATAAGGAACATGTGTTTTTGTGCTAGATGCTTTTTTATGTTTTGATTTTACACTAGTTCCCAGTAATTCAGATGGATATTTACTAGCAGGTTGAGTGTCAAGGGTATTGTAAACGTACATTACACTGGCTGGATAGGCAGACTCTCTGTCAACACTGCCAAATATCCAACCAAGTGGATATTCTGTTGTTTTCGGCATTACCGTAATTAGTTTTGGCATTTCTGTTTCTCATGTCACATTTGCTGATGCACATTGTTGTCCATTTCTTCCTTGATCTTTGCATTTTGCATTGTTTCAGCAGATGCTTATGGAGCACATGGCATGTGACTGTATACAATTTACTATTAATACAAGTTAGAGGGGTATTTAGAGTCTTTATTTCTTTACATGAAATGCTGAAATGCTAGTAATATTTTGAGAGAATGTTCACAGCACTAAAGCACAAACCAAATGGGATGTCCTTACACAGAGGGGTAGATCGGCCCTAGTTGGCCCCGACAACGAGCTAGAGATCAGCCGGGCACAAACGACTCTGCAGACCTCTCTCTACCTTATACCCCATTGCTTATTAATCCGCCCGCATATTCCCGCTTCTGTTGCTTGCTCATATCTCTTTCATCTCTCTCATAGAAGTTTGCTAAACATTTATTTTGCTTGTCCTTTTTTTATTTTTTTTATGCCAATTCAAGTTTGGCCATATGATGACTTGGTGATATGGAATAGACGATCGAGCATAGTGTAACAGGAGTTCGCCGAGCTGAAGCGGGATACTGTCTCATCTAAGATCAATTGGCTGTCTCTGACGGAAAGTCACCTCCTTAAAAAGGCTTTGGGCGTTTTGCCAGCACCCTAACTCATACAGTGCTTTCAGAAAGTATTCATACCTTGTGACGTGTTCCATGTTTTGTTGCGTTACAGCCTGAATTCAAAATGGATTCAATAGATTTTTTTCTCACCCATCTACACACAATACCCCATAATGTCTAAGTGAAAACATGTTTTTGAAATATTGGCAATTGTATTGAAAATGAAATACAGAAATATCTCATTTACATAAGTATTCACACCCCTGAGTCAATACATGTTAGAATCACCTTTGGCAGTGATTACAGTTGTGATTATTTTTGGGTAAGTCTCTAAGAGCTTTGTACACCTGGATTGTACAATATTTGCACATTATTTTGTAAAGAATTATTCAAGCTCTGTCAAGTTGGTTGTTGATCATTGCTAGACAGACATTTTCAAGTCTTGCCATAGATTTTCAAGCAAATCTAAATCAAAACTGTAACTAGGCCACCCAGGAGCATTGAATATCGTCTTGGAAATCAACTTCAGTGTATATTTGTCCTTGTTTTATGTTATTATCCTGCTGAAAGGTGTATTTGTCTCCCAGTGTCTGTTGGAAAGCAGACTGAACCAGGTTTTCCTCTAGGATTTTGCCAGCGCTTAGCTCAATTCCGTTTCTTTTTATTCTAAAAACTCCTTAGTCTTTGCCGATGACAAGCATACACATAACATGATGCAGCCACCACCATGCTTGAAAATATGAAGAGTGGTACTCAGTGATGTGTTGTGTTGGATTTGCCCCAAACATAACTCTTTGTTTTCAGGACTTTAGTGCCTTATTGCAAATACGATGCATGTTTTGGAATATTTTTATTCTGTACAGGCTTCCTTCTTTTCACTCTGTCATTTTATGTTAGTATTGTGGAGTAACTGCAATGTTGTTGATCAAGCCTCAGTTTTCTCCTATCACAGCCATTCAACTCTGTAAAATCACCATTGGCCTCATGGTAAAATCCCTGAGAGGGTACCTCCTTCTCCGGAAACGGAGTTAAGAAGCCTGTATCTTTGTAGTGACTAGGTGTATTGATACACCATCCAAAGTGTAATTAATAACTTCACCATGCTCAAAGAGATATTCAAGGTCTGTTTTTTTTTTTACCCATCTACCAATAGGAGCCATTCTTAGCGAGGCATTGGAAAACCTCCCTAGTCTTTGTGGTTGAATCTGTTTGAATCTGACTCAAGACATTTCAGCTTTTCACTTTTTATAAATTGTTGTAGAAATGTATAAAAACATAATTCCACTTTGACATTATGGGGTATTGTGTGTAGGCCAGTGACACAACATCTCAATTTAATCAATTTTAAATTCAGGCTGTTACACAATAATGTGAGAAAGAGTCAAGGGGTGTGAATACTTTCTGAAGGCACTGTAAGATTTTTAAAGGGGGGTATCCCAGTTCATGCATGACAATGCACTGTTTGGTTTGTAGTACATAATTGACATTTTAAATATATGACCCATAGACACAACAACAATATATAAATTTGGTTGAATTCTCACTCTCAGGCAATAAATAACTTGATTTAGGGTTTATAATTATTACACCTATATGTTCATAAAGAGGGGTAATATAAGATATGTATTTAGGCTTGGTGTTGAATTTCCCATATAAATCAAAACTTGAGAGTAAATTCTTCGGCTAAGCATGAGGTAGGATAGAGATTATGAAGTCTGATGAGAGGAAGAACTACCCACCACCGAAATGAAAAGGGAGCTTACCATGCCAAGCAGATGAGCAAGGAGTGTGATCATTGGCCATGCGTGACCAGCAAAGCCCTCCCTCGGGTGTCTCCCTCCGTTGTTTAAAGTCGAGGCCTGCTTTAGCATTTTAACTCCTCCAACAAAGCAATGTCATATGAATGTATGCATGAATTGAATCTCTGAATCACAACTATCATAAGTGTGGTTCTCACACACACCCAAGATATTGGATGCAGGTTTATTTTTTGAAATAAATCTCCAGCCTCAAATATGCTGAGTTTGTGTTTTGTCCATATATTTTCTATTGATAACATTGTGTGCAGTATGAGGTCTGTATAAGACCAACAGCATTATTCATATTATTTATAAGGCAGAGCAGTTTGTTTCTGCAATTTTCTGACCTATCTGTCTTAACTTATACATGTGGTGCAGGATGTGCAGTGTCGACTAACTATTAACCAAGCTATTTCTCTCTAACTATGGTCGTGTTGAGCACCTGTCAATAATAGAATCCGTCAACTGCAGCATGAGACAATGGTGTGTTGTGAATACCGATACAGATGTGCCACAATTAAATAAAACCAAGGGAGGTTTGCCGACAAAACAACCAGAAATATCTAAAAGGTTAGTAATAGAGAAAAGAGCTCTGACAGAGAAAGTAATATCCCCCCCTTGGAATACACAGAACATGCAAGCAATAAAATTCAATCCAAAGTCTGATGATTACTTTAGGAATATGAGCCCAATTCCAATCTGTTCATGTTTGCCTTCCATGTTCGTCTAACCCTCTATTCCATACTGTGCTTTTCACAGAAAATAAGAATAATTTGTTCCTTTTTTTGGATCTCCTGATACAATTGTTCAGCCCTGCCTGCCTCCTTTCTCTCCACCCAGCTTGATAAGAACCTTCTGCATTTCCATTTGGCCAATTAGATATAGTAAATTCAACCTGGCAGTCTAACCTTCCAGCCTACAGGCAAGCCTGGATTTTAGATCAGACCAGACTCAACAGTGATTAATACAAAAAAAAAGGCCTAAACTGGCAGTGGAAAAGTTTTTTGGGCAGTTTCCCCATGCGGAGCGGATTGGTAACTCTCAAGGTATAGAGGGAGAAAATGAAATGGGATTGAATCCAGTAGCCAGGCGGTTTGAGAGCCCTTTGGGTGTTCTTATGCCCCTCAAGTTGAAGTAAAAAAGTGGATGAATTTGATAGGTTGTAACTTTGACCTGTTCTCCTCAGGAAACCTCGACATATCTCAGGACTAATGTGATACAATGCCATGTGAATAGCATCGCGCGGTGCGGTCACTGGCTAAACGTGTCGTAATGAAAGTAAATGGTCGGGAGGAGGAGGTCTCAGCGTATTTGTCGGCTGTGGAGTGGGTTTCGCTTGGATGCGTCAGAACAGTAAAAAAATTGGTAATTCTGACAGGGGCAGATGGTTAAACGGAACACTTGAAGCACGCCGACCTCGTTCCCAGCTGATGTTTTCCTCCTTTGCTCAGTTGTCTTTCACTTCCGTCCTCCCTCTTGCTCCATTCCTCTTTTAATTGGCAGGTGGGAGTAGACACCCATTTGATGTCTCCTATAGCTCACCGCTTCCTCCAGTACGCCGACTCAAAGTGAAAGCGTCGAAGGTGGCAATTTCTCGATATGTCATCTTATGTAGGAGTGGGCGGCCGACTTTGCTTAACCTTTGTGTAACTTTGCGTCGATCCATCCTCGCCTCGAAGATAAAACATCTTCTTCATGCTTTTCTGATTTATGTCTCATCTCTACATCATTACCAGTCCTACTAGGAATCTTCTACTTCCTTCCGTGCACCCTGCCCCTCAAAATAACTTTCCCCTGATGTAAATTCCTACACCATTCATGCGCTAAGGGCTATTTAATTTAAATTGATGTGCGAACGGTAGAATGGTAGAATTCACCTGAAAGACTGCGCCCCTATGAATCACGCTCCAGGTGTCAGCCCAGGATCCACGTACCATTACACCACAACCGGGTGATTCACACCAGCCTAAATTAGCTGGGTAATGAAAGCCTCTCCTTGTCTGTACCATATTGTCCCACTCCTAATACATCATCTATAGAGAACTAGGTAGACTTGGGGGAGGTAGGTCAGAGGGGCCGAGCTCCTTCATTTCCTTGGGAATGACCTCGCCCGTAACGGAGCACACTTAGCCATGCTTTTGTGTACTTTAGGCCTGAATATAAGACTGCCGTAGTCTGGGAAAGAAAATAAAGACATCGCCCGAGTGTCATGTTTCTGGAGTGTCCATTAGCTCCAAATAAACAAGATACATCATTTTCATCTGGGAGTCTAGGAGTCATTAGCTTGGTTTCTGATTATTTATTTTGTCTACCCCCCTCTCTCACTACTAGTCCAAGTGGTGCAGTGATATTGAATCATTCATGAGAACAGGGTCTCATCTTGGAGTTTGTTTGTCGGGATTTGAGTCTGATTTCGCTCCGTTGTGCCACCGCCAGCCCCTCTAGTTGTCTAGTCGAGTCGATGGTGCTCTCTCTGGTTTTCTCCCAGTGTTTTTACAGCTGTGGATTTACTGCATTTGTCACGGAGCGCTGTAAGTGGGTATGTGTGTTTATATGTGTCAGCTGGCTTGGCCAGGTGTCACTGTGTACTCAGATGATGGGGAGAGAGTGTGGGCTCATCTTGTAGAGCCGAGCCCCAACGAGGTGCCCTGGTCCTCAGTCAAACGGTGACTCAAGCTGTTCGTTTGGGACGGCATCAAGTCAGAGCTCAAATCAAATGAAATCAAATTGTATTTGTCACATGCGCCGAATACAACAGGTGTAGACCTTCCCGTGAAATACTTACTTACAAGCCCTTAACCAACAATGCAGTTTTAAGAAAATAAGAGTTATTAAATAAACTAAAGTAAAAAAAGTAACGCAATAAAATAACAATAATGAGGCTTTATACAGGGGGTAGCGGTACCGAGTCAATGTGCTGGGGTACAGGTTAGTCAAGGTAATTGAGGTAATATGTACACTACCGGTCAAATGTTTTAGAACACCTACTCATTCAAGGGTTTTTCTTCATTTTTACTATTTTGTACATTGTAGAATAATAGTGAAGACATCAAAACTATGAAATAACACATATGGAATCATGTAGTAACCAAAAAAGTGTTAAACGAATCAAAATATATTTTATATTTGAGATTCTTCAAATAGCCACCCTTTGCTTTGATGACAGCTTTGCACACTCTTGGCATTCTCTCAACCAGCTTCATGAGGTAGTCACCTGGAATGCATTTCTTAAAAGTTAATTTGTGGAATTTCTTTCCTTCTTAATGCTTTTGAGCCAATCAGTTGTGTTGTGACAAGGTAGGGGGGGTATACAGAAGATAGCCCTATTTGGTGAAAGACCAAGTCCATAATATGGCAAGAACAACCAAATAAGCAAAAAAAAATGACAGTTCATCATTACTTTAAGACATGAAGGTCAGTCAATACGGAACATTTCAAGAACTTTGAATGTTTCGTCAAGTGCAGTCACAAAAACCATCAAGCGCTATGATGAAACTGGCTCTCACGAGGACCGCCACAGGAATGGAAGACCGAGTTAACTCTGCTGCAGAGGATAAGTTCAATAGAGTTACCAGCCTCAAAAATTGCAGCCCAAATAAATGCTTCATAGAGTTCAAGTAACAGACACATCTCAACGTCAACTGTTCAGAGTAGACTGTGTGAATCAGGCCTTCATGTTCGAATTGCTGCAAAGAAACCACTACTAAAGGACACCAATAATAAGAAGAGACTTGCTTGGGCCAAGAAACACGAGCAAGGGACATTAGACCGGTGGAAATTTGTCCTTTTGGTCTGGAGTCCAAATTGCCGATTTTTGGTTCCAACCGCTGTGTCTTGTCTATTTCCCACCGTAAAGCATGGAGGAGGGAGGTGTGATGGTATGGGGGTGCTTTGCTGGTGACACTGTCTGTGCGTTATTTAGAATTCAAGGCACACTTAACCAGTATGGCTACCACAGCATTCTGCAGCGATACGCCATCCCATCTGGTTTGGGCTTAGTGGGACTATGTTCTTCAACAGGACAATGACCTAACACACCTCCAGGCTGTGTAAGGGCTATTTTACCAAGAAGGAGAGTGATGGAGTGCTGCATCAGATGACCTGGCCTCCACAATGCCCCGACCTCAACCAAATTGAGATGGTTTGGGATGAGTTGGACCGCAGAGTGAAGGAAAATCAGCCAACAAGTGCTCAGCATATGTGGGAACTCCTTCAAGACTGTTGGAAAAGTATTCCAGGTGAAGCTGGTTGAGAGAATGCCAAGAGTGTGCAATGCTGTCATCAAGGCAAAGGGTGGCTATTTGAAGAATCTCAAATATAAGATATACTTTGATGTGTTTAACACTTTTTTGGTTAGTACATGATTCCATATGGGGGTGGGGGGGTGGGGGGGGATCAATGCAAATAGTTTGGATAGCCATTTGATTAATTGTTCAGCAGTCTTATGGCTTGGGGGTAGAAACTGTTAAGGAGCCTTATGGACCTAGACTTGGTGTTCCGGTACCGCTTGCCATGCGGTAGCAGAGAGAACAGTCTATGACTTGGGTGGCTGGAGTCATTTACATTTTTGGGCCTTCCTCTGACACCGCCTAGTATAGAGGTCCTGGATGGCAGTTATGGGTGAACAGGGAGTACAGGAGGGGACTGAACACGCACCCCTGATGGGCCCCCGTGTTGAGGATCAGTGTGGCAGATGTGTTGTTGCCTACCCTTACCACCTGGAGGCGGCCCGTCAGGAAGTCCAGGATCCAGTTGCAGAGGGAGGTGTTTAGTCCCAGGGTCCTTAGCTTAGTGATAAGCTTTGTGGGCACTCAACTCCGACGTTATGAGAGACTTTGTCCGTCTCCCAATTTCCAATGTACTCTCCTACTCCATATTATGGATATTATCTATCTCGCTCTTGGTCTTTCTTTGCTTACTCTTTCTGTCACTCTCTTTCAGTTTCTCTGTCTCTCTCTCTCACTCACACACACAAACACACACACAACCACACACGCATGCGCACACACACACACACACTTGCTCCTCCCTCAGTGGGCCTAAGCTGGACGTGAATGGGTGGCCACGGGCCAACTCCTATGTCGCCGGCGGTGCCACCTGCTTCCACGGTCGAGGCGAGAGGAGGCGAGGGAGACGGCCCCTTCTCCCCGTTTTCCTCTCTCATGCGCGCAGCATCCCCCTGGGGACCTGTTTCTACCAGGCTTCCCTCGCTCATCCCGAGTCACCTCACCCACTCAGTCCATATCTTTTTGGCAGCACCCATCCAGTCGTTATTCATGATTTGCTCATAATTGCCTCAGATTTCAACAGCAGGATTTTCCCACAACACTTTCCGAACAAGTTTGTATAGGGGTCCTCTGATGGCTTTTATAGTCTCTGGGCTTTGTGCCTTAATTTAATAGTCTATTTTAGGATGTCTAACCATTATTATTACATGGGGTGACATTCTGTTGTTTTGGAAACTGCCACAACTTCTGTGCTGATGGCCGCAATTAGACTTCCCATTGGTCTCCGCTTCACAATCTATAGGGTTAATATGAATAATATGAAATTATATGAAAAGGGAATGCATGGGATGTCAACTATCAATCTTTAATCTGGAACATGTATGACACAATCCCTATGAACAATTCACTTAGATCGTGGTCAGACGTGGCGTTGAATATTCTATCAGTTTGTACCCCACAACCCTAAAATATATTCATAATGAAGACATACTGTAGTCAAATATCATGTAGGATTGAAGTCCTGGGAGCTTTTGGCAACTATCTTTACATTTAAATTGCATTGAAATTGTGACCTAGCCACAGCAAACCTTGTGTGGGTGTGTTTGTGTGTGTGGCTGTGTGCATGTGACGTGTACCTTTCATGTGTCCCTCCAATCAGCTTATTTGGATAATTATGATGATTCCGTAACACACTCAATGTGTGCATTTATGGTAATGGTGATTTCCTAATATAAAAAATAAATATCTTTGACCTTTTCACTTCCAGTCCATGATATAATGAATGCATCATGGATACTTGAATGATGTCACTTCATTTCATCATATCTGCATGTTTTGCAATAGGTTCACCTGTACAGAAGGAGCTGAATATTATTAGTAAAAAGCCAAGATGCAGACTGACGGATTATGTTCAGTCACAGAGTCAATACAAACCTCGAACTATGATATCATGTCATTGTTATTAGTTTTGCAAGACCGACATATGTGTTATTCAAAAAGCCTCATCTCTCACCAATAGCTGCTTTTCCTCATTATCCTGTCCTCATCTGAGGACAAATTCATTTTCCCTCAAGGTTTACATTGAGCGCCCTCTCATGCTGCCCATACTTGCTTGTGAAAGCTAATTATACCAGGTTATTTTTTAACTGGGAGCATGTCAATATGGCACAGTGGGGAAGCTCTCAGTAGCTCTGTCCTCAGTGCCGCATTGTTATTCATGAGCCTTAATTCTGTCAATGGCCCCCGCAGCAGACACTGGCACCGGCCAATGAGAAATGAGAGCCTTGCTGGGGATTTGCTTGTTGCTGCCTAAGCGCCTCTCGGAATGGTAAAAAAAAATTGCATGTTTTTCTCGCAGTTGTGTATTGTTTGGATACTGCCTTTTACCGTCGCAATACGACCAGCTGAAAGAAGGGGGGTAAATAAAGAGAGGGAGGTATAGAGAGATGATGGAGGGAGCAAGGGAGAGAGAAAAGAAGGTAAAGAACGAAGGGGGAAAGAGAAGAGAGAAATGATGAAGAGAAACATTCTATGAAGAAAAAAGAAAGGGAAAATAGTTATTGTGAAGAAGGATGGAAAGAGAGAGGAGGTTGTGTGTCCTGCCGGTGCACCCTATTCCTGGAGATGCTGTCGCCACTCAATCAGATTTTCGGCCGCGCCACCTTGGGAAGTCGGCCGAATTGACACTGTCCACAGTTTCCTAATATTGTTGTTTACTAGACTGTTGACTCTCAGCAGGGACAACATCTGGTGGGTTATGATTAGTTACGAGGCCAGAATATTAAATAAAATGCGAAGGAGCCACAGTGACATCATATAGCAGTTTTGTGTGCACACCTCCAGTGGCTGTTTTAGTACCTGTTTTTGGTATTTTGATTAAAAAATGTTGTTACCCATTTGATATTGGCTCTTCTATGTGCTATCTTATAAAATTGCATATATTAGTCATTTTAATTTTTGTTAATACGAGCTGTTGGTGGTATGGGCTTTTTTGTTAAGGTTTGTTTTATTGTTATTGTGAAGGGTCTACTGAATGGGCTGCTCTTGTGAAGTCAACAGATTTCTGGACAACTGCCATGATATTATAACAAATAACATTCTAGTCCGTTTCCATGGTGGCGTCCATAGATAGAAATATTATAGTCTGTTTCAATTACTATTCATTAATCAAGGGCTTTCCTTTTGGCGGCATGGGCCCCTTTAGCATTGATGATAACTGGTGGTTCTACAGAGATTGAACCCGAAGTGAGTACTGCTTGGCTCATCCACACGTCCAGCAGTTCGCTCTGGCACCTCTGCTACTCCAATCGGTTTTGGCTTAGATGCTCCAAAGGCTTCTAAACTTGCCGCACACCCCTGCTTGTCGTCCACACTGCATGGCGCCAGAGTTCAGCGAGGGGCAGATGCTCCGCAGCACTCTGACAGTACGACTGTCAGCCGCGCTCTTCGCAACAGGGTGTAGGGTGAAGTTGCCTCTAGACGCTGATCTTGGGTCAGTTTGGCATTTTCCTCACTGTTGGTAAAGTTTAGGATTTCTAGGGGAAAGCTGATTCTAGAGCTCTGACTAGAGCTCTGTTGTGTGTGTTGCCTGAGAGGTGTTACAATAGCAGTGTTAGCTCTGTTCCATTTCCCTGACAGATATCATTTAAAATGATGAAATGGACCAAAAATAATTAGTACTTATTATGACTCGTGCAGCAAATGCATCTACACTGCAATTACACTGTAATTATGTGTCTTACTCTGTAGTTACTGTAGGCACATCTGACAATGATCTGCATGCACATCCATACTAGCGCTGAGACAAACAGTGGTACAGACAAACACACATCCTGCAGTAGTTTTTGGGGATGAATTAGTCTCCCCCCTCTTGCCTCTGTGCTGTATCTCAGGATACCTGTTGGAATGGGAAAAGTTAAAAGACAGTCAAATGTCTCAGCTGTGCTTGACAAATTCGACAGGACACTGCCGCCACATGGGGTCTGATTCAAAGGACACTCTGTCACCTCTCCCTGCAGACACACACACACAAACAAAACGATCTGCCTTCCCCACTCACCTCAGCTCAATGCCAGTTTGTCAAGGAAATGTTGTCTAAGAAACCTGGGCCACACCGTATTGGTCCAGTTTTTCTCTAAGGTTTGATATTTTGAAAGTAAGAGAAGACTTTCTTTAAGGAATATAGGCTAGAGGTGTCACTTGATGTCACTTAGTCACAGAGAGATACATTATACTGTACATTATCTAAAGGCTCTTAATCAGTGATCTATAACTCCTCTCCATCTGGCTGTCCAGGGTTTTGCTTCAACCCATCATGAACATACCGGATTCAAATGATCAAGGTTCAGACTGAAGACCATAGTTGGGAACTAGTGTTTTGTTGCTGGGGATGAACAAAAGCCTGCACACCCAGTATCTCTCCGGGACAGGATGTTGGAGACCCCTGCTCTCTCTCTTATTGTTGGATGAGTAAACACCATGGTAAATATGCAATATAGGATATAACATTTCTCAAAAGGTGAAGAAACTGAATTGTTTGTTTACCAAAGACATCAGGCGAGAAGCTCTTTGCGTCCATCTTCTTCTATTTCAGACGCTCAGCATCCCCTATGTCAGAGGAGTAAGTATGTGTCATCCTAGCGAATTAAGACCTTAATGCTCAGTAAATTACTTTCCCCTCACACCAAAGTTGCGCAGTGCCGAGCCAAGGGACCTTGGGTGTATTGACGTGGATGGAGGAGACAGGAGAGCTCAATCCGACCCAGAGCTTTTAATCCCACCCATAAATCCAGCCAGACAGTTCCTTAAGTCCCGCAATGATTTCTAGCATGCCAATGCATGAAGCAGTCGAAGGGGCCCTCGTCTTGCAATATTGATGGCTGACCTCTCTATTGAATTAGATGCTTCCTTATATCGCCATCTCAGTCTTTAATTATTGAGACGTGAATAGGGAAGGTCATGCGGGGGGCCGTCCATAGATCTGTCAATGCGGAATATTTGATTGTCTCAGGCCGGCCTTCAACACAACATTTTGTAATATCAAGAGTGTTGCACTCGAACATAGATTTGTTTGTTGTCTTTTGGAGGGGCTAGATGTGTGCATGTCTACATGCACAGTCACGGCTCACCTACTCATTTGTGTTTCTCGAGGGTTGCGAGTTGTCACGGAGATATTGTTTGTTGAGAAACACTGCGGCGGCGCGGTAGCTGAGCAGACAGGGAGGGTTGTTAGTCGTTATGGCGCTTTCATCCCTCCTTCTCCCTTTGTTGGAGTGGGTAATTAGCTGTTTAAGACCCCTAGGAGCCAGGCTTTGGGTGACTTTAGCTGAGGAATGCCGTGTGTTGTGGTCTGGGCGGTGTTGAGAAGAAGAGAAAGTGCTGGAAGCACACACTACCTGGAGTTGGACATTAGGGGTTACCATGGCAACGGGCAAAAAAAAAATCCCGAGCTTTAAAGCCTGTGTGAGAGTGCTTTCGTGTGCTTTGGTAAGCATTTCAGCCATGCAGATGAGCCTCTGTCAGGATTCCTTCAAAGATTTCCAAGACGTGATAGGCCACTGAACAGCGGCCGTGTTGGAAACTGGGATTATAATCTTTTTGTTGTTGCTATGCAGTGCATGTGGCCGCTATAAGCTTTTTAAGCACCCCTTCTGACTCCTCACGGGTGCAGTCATCACTCTTTGTGCGAAACAAACAGGACTTGATGCTTTGAAAAGCTGATCCAGCCAAGCCAATGGCATTTTTCTTCTCCCTCTTTCTTCTCCTCGTGTCTTCCCATCTTCTAAAGCTACCCACACAGCAGTGGTACCGTTAGGTATCTGGACCAGGGATCAAAGTCTGGTGGGGAGCTCTTGAGGAAGGTTAAGGATATCAGCAGGCCTGGTTCCAGAGGCTAACGTCGGTCAGTGGATCAGCGCCCCCTAGAGACCATCAGCGCCCCCTTGACGACACTTGGGCGGGATATTTAGACGTGTGCCCCGAGGAGTTGTCCACGTTTGCTTTGGTTTTGAATGACTGTTTCTCAAACGTATTTGGAGAGCGAAGGAAAGAGTAGAAGCAGGAAATGCATTGAGCTCTGTGGCACCAGTAATTTTAATTAGTATAATCTATTGCACTTACCATGTACATTATATCATCTTATTAAGTAAGCCGATGTCTGACTGTGTGACAGCATGATTTACATAGGACTCTTTGTCCCTAGTTTAGTTTAATGATGTCCATGGATGGAGCAATATCCACTCGTGGATGGAAATATGGAAATTAGGGTATTCATTTGAATTTAAAAGGTAAAGATGATTTGAGTAAACAATAGTGTCTCGGTTCAGCGTGAGGATGAATATAGGATGGTAATATCTGGGGAACTGGGATACCACTCATGCATTATGGGATTTGGAGTTTGTCTATAGGGCTGTGTTCAACTCCAGATTATCTGAATGGGTCTGATTGAGAATTGCTGTGAGAAATACTCTTAAAAACAATATTAGCAATAAGATTCTTGCCTTTTTCCTCTCCCTTTTCCGCTTTTCAGAGAAAGACAGTAAAGTAATACAGCATATTTATGAAGGGTTAGAAAGTCCCCAATAAGTTTCTTAATTTCATACTTCCATTGCAGTTACTCATAAACTAATGGTCATGTTCAAAGAGGGATGCCGCATCTTCAAATCTGAGCAATAAAATAATAATGTCTACAGTATGCATGGCTACATCAAAGAGTAAAAGAAAAAGAAAGATGGTTCATGTTTTGGAAGATCTAAAAGAATAATAAGAACTGTGAGAATAAGGACTCCAAACACAGTTAGTAATAGTAATGTTATCGAGAGATGGTAGCTATTATGACAATGTAAGTGCATGCTCTTTCCTAAAAACACTACTTGTTAGTAATAATACATCGCCTTCAGAAAGTATTCACACCCCCTTGACTTTTACCACATGTTGTGTTACAGCCTGAATTTAAAATGGATTAAATTGAGATTTTGTGTCACTGGTTTACACACAATACCCATAATGCATTTTTACAAATGAATTAAAAATGAAAAGCTGAAATGTCTTGAGTCAATAAGTATTCAACCCCTTTGTCATGGCAAGCCTAAATAAGTTCAGGAGTAAAAATGTGCTTAACAAGTCACATAAGTTGCATGGACTCGCAATAATAGTGTTTAACATGATTTTTTATGACTTCCTCAGCTCTGTAGGCCTCCTGTAGCTCAGTTGGTAGAGCATGGCGCTTGCAACACCAGGGTTGTGGGTTCGATTCCCACGGGGGGCCAGTATGAAAAATGTATGCACTCACTGTAAGTCGCTCTGGATAAGAGCGTCTGCTAAATGAGTACAATTTTAAAAAATGTACCTCACACACACAATAATCTGTAAGGTCTCTCAGTCGAGCAGTGAATTAAACACAGACTCAACCACAAAGACCAGGGAGGTTTTCCAATGCCTCGCAGAGAAGGGAACCTATTGGTAGATGGTTAAAAACAAAAGCAGTCATGAATATCCCTTTGACCATAGTGAAGTTATTAATTACACTCAGTTGCCAGAGAGGAAGGAAACCTCTCAGGGATTTCATCATGAGGCCAATGGTGACTTTAAAACAGTTGCAGAGTTTAATGGCTGTGCTAGGAGAAAACTGAGGATGGATCAACATTGTAGTTACTCCACAATACTAACCTAAATGACAGAGTGAAAAGAAGGAAGCATATACAGAATAAAAATATTCCAAAACATCCATCCTGTTTGCAATAAGGCACTAAAGTAAAATTGCAAATATACACTGATTGTACAAAACATTAATGACACCTGCTCTTTCCATGACATAGACTGTCCAGGTGAATCCAGGTGAAAGTTATGACCTTATTGATGTCACTTGTTAAATCCACTTAAATCAGTGTAGATGAAGGGGAGGAGGTTAAATAAGGATTTTAAGCCTTGAGACAATTGAGACATGGATTGTGAATGGGGTGAATGGGCAAGACACAATATTTAAGTGCCTTTGAACGGGGTAGGTGCCAGGCACACCAGTTTGTGTCAAGAACTGCAACGCTGCTTGGTTTTTCATGCTCAACTGTTTCCCGTGTGTATCGAGAATGGTCCACCACCCAAAGGACATCCAGCCAACTTGGCACAACTGTGGGAAGCATTGGAGCGCTTTCGACACCGTGTAGAGTCCATGCCCCGACGAATTGAGGCTGTTCTGAGGGCAAAAGGGAGGGGGGAACAACTCGATATTAGGAAGGTGTCCTTAATGTTTTGTACACTCAGTGTACACTGGAGTTGCTTACCAAGACGACATTGAATGTTCTTGAGTGGCCTAGTTACAGTTTTGACTTAAACTGGCTTGAAAATCTATTCGCAAGACTTGAAAATGGCTGTCTAGCAATGATCAACTTGACAGAGCTTGAATAATTTTTAAAGAATAATGTGCAAATATTATACAATCCAGGTGTGCAAAGCTCTTAGAGACTTATCCAGAAAGACTCACAGCTGTAATCTCTGCCTAAGGTGATTCAGTATTGACTCAGTGTGAATACTTATGTAAATGAGAGACAGTGTATTTCTGTATTTCATTCTCAATAAAAGTGCAAAAATGTCAAAACTGTTTTCACTTCATCATTATGGGGTATTTATCATTGTGACGTGAGGTTCTGTAGTAGCAAGGATGGTAGGGGTGAGTAATCTAATGCACACACTGAACATGGCTTTGACCAAATATTCTCTGTCAAGATCCCCCCCCCCCACCCCCGCTGCTGTAAGAAAAACATTTTTAAAAATGGCAAAAGGAATATATTGGAGTCTGTCTTTGTGTGCGAACCTACCGCCTCTTTAGGTGAAATGAGACCTCCCACACATTTAAATTTCTTCCTCCCTACATTCCCAGACCTCAACTGTGTTTCTCATCTTAGATTCACATACTCTTAATATCAAATTAACCCTCTTTGTCTGGACTATGATGTTTTATACTCATGTCTCATCTCTTACAAAACATGTCTGTCCTCGTGTTGCTATATTGCCTCATGCTACCATCATACCCTCCTTCCACCTTCCTCCACTACCATGAGTCATACTGTGTGTAGTGACCCTGTTGAGTTTGAGCAGAGTGTATTCCCTGGGGGTCTGGCCCTAACCTTTGGCTCTCTTCTCCTCACCCCATATCTTGTGTTGCACCAACCATGGCATCTGAGGGTCTGGGCCACTCAAGGTTAGCTGGGTTACTCATGTGGTGCACTGTGTAAGCTTACTCTCATCGTTTTACATTTACATTGGAGTCATTTAGCAGATGCTCTTATCCAGAGCGACGTACAGGAGCAATTAGGGTTAAGTGCCTTGCTCAAGGGAACATCGGTAGATTTTTCACCAAGTCTGCTCAGGGATTGGAACCAGCGACCTTTCGGTTACTGGCCCAACTCTCTTAGCCGCTGGCTACCTGCCGCCTGGTCATCTGTAGCCTTAGTCATTTCAGCATGAGTAAAGGGGCAAGGAGCAAGAGTCAAGACGGCTAGCCAGTAGCATAGGCCCTGTTGTTGTGGTTCAGGTTAGTACTATGTGTGCCAATTTGGCACTGCCAAAAATGTTCATCAACACTATTGCCAGTTTGAGAACTCAAAGCTGGTCAACCTTGGTTAGTGAGGGACATATTATTATGTTAAGCACTTCAGAGACTTTGATTTAGCTATTCTGATATGAAATATTTATACGAATTCAAGAGAATAGTCATGTTTATGCCAAGACACTTATTTTCTGAGCAGAGTCAATAAGTGTAGAAAATCGAAAAATCATGGAGGGGGAATGTTTGGAGCGTTTGGCTATATTTGTCTCATCAATCATCGTGATCTGTAAATGACCGAGAGTCCCTTACACGCCGCAATGTGGTTTCAGTCATCCGCCCTGAGAAAGCGCCAATTCTTTTACACACACACACCAGTATTCAGTACTAGGAAATGCATATGTTTATCACGGACTCTGAGCATTGAGCTTACAGTGTCTTGGATTTCTGCCACAGTGCTAGAGGGATAAAGCTGCTGTACTCGAATCCTATGGTGTGTAACAGTATGATATACAAGTCAAAATACAATAACCCACAAGCAGGGCCCTATGCGAGATTTGGTTGGGGGGCTCCCCACCTCGCAACAAAACATTTGAGTGGCCCCCGTCTTGATGGTGGAGGGAATCTTTTTTGTTATAAAGTACGTATTCTGCAATTCTACTCATTTTGCTATGGGGCAAATATAAACACATTTTGTTTTAAAGCTAATTTCAAATCAAATCAAATTAGATTTTCCACATGCGCCGAATACAACAGGTGTAGACCTTACAGTGAAATGCTTACTTACAAGCCATTAACCAACAATGCAGGTTTTAGAAAATAAATAAAAGTGTTAAGTAAAAAATAGGTAAGTAAAAAATTTAAATAGCAAATAATTAAAATAAAATAACAGTAGGGAGACAATATACAGGGGGTACCAGTACAGAGTCAATGTGCGGGGGCACCGGTTACTCGAGATAATTGAGGTAATATGTACATGTGGGTAGAGTTAAAGTGACTATGCATAGATAATAAACAGAGTAGCAGCAGCGTAAAAGTGGGGGTGGGACAATGCAAATAGTCTGGGTAGCCATGATTAGCTGTTCAGGAGTCTTATGGCTTTGGGGTAGAAGCTGTTAAGAAGCCTTTTGGACCTAGACTTGGCGCTCCGGTACCACTTTCAGTGCGGTAGCGGAGATAACAGTCTATGACCAGGGTGGCTGGAGTCTTTGACCATTTTTAGGGCCTTCCTCTGTCACTGCCTGGTATAGAGGTCCTGGATGGCAGGAAGCTTGGCCCCAGTGATGTACTGGGCCGTACGCACTACCCTCTGTAGTGCCTTGTGGTCGGAGGCCGAACAGTTGCCATACCAGGCAGTGATGCAACCAGTCAGGATGCTCCTTAGGGGGGATAGGCTTTGTGGTGTCCTCTTCACGACTGTCTTGGTGTGTTTGGACCATGATAGTTTGTTAGTGATGTGGACACCAAGGAACTTGAAACTCTCAACCTGTTCCATTACAGCCCCGTCGTTGAGAATGGGGGCGTGCTCAGTCCTCTTTTTTTTCCCCTGTATTCCACAATCATCTCCTTTGTCTAAGATCACGTTGAGGGAGAGGTTGTTATCCTGGCACCACACGGCCAGGTCTCTGACCTCCTCCCTATAGGCTGTCTCATCGTTGTCGGTGATCAGGCATTTCTACCCATTCTCCATAGAGTTGAACAATTCTACCCATTCTACTATAGAGTTGATCAATTCTACCCATTCTACCATAGGGTTGAACAATTCTACCCATTCTTCCATAGGGTTGAACAATTCTACCCATTCTACTATAGTTTTGAACAATTCTACCCATTCTTCCATAGGGTTGAACAATTCTACCCATTCTTCCATAGGGTTGAACAATTCTACCCATTCTACCATAGGGTTGTGTATTACTATTCTTACTCTCAATAGTAAGTTGAGACCCTGACTGAGTTCATACAAATATATGTTTTTGACGGGGGCCCTAAGCGACCCCTTACGCCCACAAGCTCTGCAGCAGTCTGGGTTCTTGTCCTTAAATGGTGAGGGAGGAGAGAGAGAGTCCATTTTGTGGTTTGGTGTCTACTTCTTTGTGGACACTGTTCCTACAGGATGAATGGGGACTTATTTCAGATATACAAAATTGCAGAATGGGAATTGTGAGCAGCCAAAACCCACTATATAAAAAGCCACTAAACTGTCTGAGTAGGATTATGTTTGTCGGGGGAAAAAGTCCCAAGCCCCTCATATTTGGAATCAAACCATAATGATCCAGATTCAATCAATCTAGAACTTTTCAATGCCTCCACAATTCCCCCACAACTCATATCCCCATGGGTAATACAACTCCATTCATTCAGGGCCCGGAGAATAGCTTATAAATACATTACAAGTTAGTCGTGGGATTGAGCAGTCACTTTTGTGCGTCTGCTTAGTTCCACGTAACTAATCCTGTGGAACTATAGAAAGGGGATCAGGTTTGTCGCCCAAAGTGCTTCATCAAAAGACATCCACACAGCTCGTCTTCTCTCCTCTCCAACTAGTTTGATGTTTCACTAATGCTAACCTAACATCCACTTCTGTAAACATTTGAGTTGACGTAAGCCACAGTAAGGGGCTTATTGTATCTCCTTTACGTTATGATTGTCTTGATGGCTTGTCGTGATGCTCCATGGAGCTTAGAATACACCGCAGGGCTTGAGCGGTTTAAAATGGGGGTCCCCTTCAGCGCTGTGCATTAAATCCTCCTCCCACACTCCTTCCCTTGTATGTACTGTTTACATTCGTTTCCCATCTATCTGCTTCTCTATGTTAATCTCCATTCAGCCTGGGTTGTGGCGTCGGAGGACAGAAAATGACAAATGGATAAAAAATATAGAACCGCTGTCTGCCAACTGTGGGATGAATAAGTCTCTGGATTTGTGTGATACATGAATTCAGTGATGCCATAATAGATGCTTTATCAAGTTTGCTGTTTGTGTGTGTCTGTGTTGGTGTGTGAACCATACACTTGTGAGTTAGCCAGAACATGGACGCTAGCTCGCTCTATGCGTTCACGCATGCATGTCTGTGTAGATTGGTGTATTGTGCCCTGAGAAATCTGTTTATTAACCTTGCCGGTGCTTTCCATGTACAGTTGAAGTCGGAAGTTTACATACACTTAGGTTGGAGTCATTAAAACTAGCTTGGAAAATTCCAGAAAATGATGTCATGGCTTTAGAAGCTTCTGATAGGCTAATTGTCATCATTTGAGTCAATTGGAGGTGTACCTGTGGATGTATTTCAAGGCCTACCTTCAAACTCAGTGCCTCTTTGCTTGACATCATGGGAAAATCAAAAGAAATCAGCCAAGACCTCAGAAAAAATGTTTTTGACCTCCACAAGTCTGGTTCATCCTTGGGAGCAATTTCCAAATGCCTGAAGGTACCACGTTCATCTGTACAAACAATAGACGCAAGTATAAACACCATGGGACCATGCAGTTGTCATACCGCTCAGGAAAGAGACACGTTCTGTCTCCTAGAGATGAACTTACTTTGGTGCGAAAAGTGAAAATCAATCCCAGAACAACAGCAAAGGACCTTGTGAAAATGCTGGAGTAAAACGAGTCCTATATCGACATAACCTGAAAGGCCGCTCAGCACGGAAGAAGCCACTGCTCCATAACCGCCATAAAAAAGCCAGACTATGGTTTGCAACTGCACATGGGGACAAAGATCATACTTTTTGGAGAAATGTCCTCTGGTCTGATGAAACAAAAATAGAACTGTTTGGCCATAATGACCATCGTTATGTTTGGAGGAAAAAGTTGGTAGCTTGCAAGCCAAAGAACACCATCCCAACCGTGAAGCACGGGGGTGGCAGCATCATGCTGTGGGGGTGCTTTGCTGCAGGAGGGACTGGTGCACTTCACAAAATAGATGGCATCACGAGGAAGGAAAATTATGGGGATATATTGAAGCAACATCTCAAGACATCAGTCAGGAAGTTAAAGCTTGGTCGCAAATGGGTCTTCCAAATGGACAATGACCCCAAGCATACTTCCAAAGTTGTGGCAAAATGGCTTAAGGACAACAAAGTCAAGGTATTGGAGTGGCCATCACAAAGCCCTGACCTCAATCCTATAGAACATTTGTGGGCAGAACTGAAAAAGTGTGTGCGAGCAAGGAGGCCTACAAACCTGACTCAGTTACACCAGCTCTGTCAGGACGAATGGGCCAAAATTCACCCAACTTATTGTGGGAAGCTTGTGGAAGGCTACCCGAAACGTTTGACCCAAGTTAAACAATTTAAAGGCAATGCTACCAAATACTAATTGAGTGTATGCAAACTTCTTCCCCACTGGGAATGTGATGAAAGAAATAAAAGCTGAAATAAATCATTCTCTCTACTATTATTCTGACATTTCACATTCTTAAAATAAAGTGGTGATCCCAACTGACCTAAGACAGGGAATTTTTACTAGGATTAAATGGCAGGAATTGTGAAAAACTGAGTTGAAATGTATTTGGCTAAGGTGTATGTAAACTTCTGACTTCAACTGTATGTGTGGGCACATCTTCATAATATGCGCTTTTGCTATGATCCAAGCCCCTGTCAAGGCTAATGCAGTTTTAATAAGAATTTAAAGATTATAGTTTAGTCCACAGAACGATAGCATGCCTTTGTATGGCAGACTCAATATGTCTTGCACTCCGAAAAGGAAGGGGGTCATAAAAGGCACACCCAATGAACACATAAACACAGTACACATGGCTCTCTACAACAACCTTGACTCTCGTTTTAAAAACGTTCTGCCACTGGACAAGGACATGTCGCTGTAGTGTGGGGATAAGAGAGAGAGAGAGAGATAAGACATGCAGTTTTGAAGGAATTTTATGACAGTCTGGGAGACGGGCTGAATGAAAAAAAGATGGATGCTGTGGCGCGCAGCTGGGACAGACAATGAATGAAGTGTACTGTGGGCAGGAGGACCATCACTAAAGGGTAATGGGTCCCTACAGAGGGAACCAGGATGTTGACCCATTCCTCACTCTCTCGCTCTCCTCTTTCTCTCGCTCTCTCTATCTCGCTCTCTCTCTCCTTCTTTCTCTCTCGCTCTTCTTTCTAACTCCCTCTCTTTCTCTCTCGCTCTTCTTTCTAACTCCCTCTCTTTCTCTCACTGACCCCACTCATTTCAGACCAGGTCGGATGAGACTGCTAGCTCCTGTCTCCTCTGTCTCCACTTTCAGTCTCTAAAGAGTACAGCACATCCTGTTTTCTTGTTGCCACTGGTGGCAGACTAATAACAGATACTTTGTCAGCCTGAGTGTAGCACTGTGATGCTCGTCCCCCTGCTAGCACACCAAACAGACATGCAAGGGGACACGCCAGGGACTCGTTTTCTCAGAATAAGTTCAAGTTAAATGGAAGTGTTTGTTTATTTTTTTACAATGTTATTCCTCAATGTAACTGAACTGTGGAACATCTCAGTCCCTGTTGGACTTCTTTGGAGCCATTGCACCATATTCTGGCTGTTTTGGGAAATGTTTCTATGATATTCTTGTACTAATTGTTTATGTAGCAAATCAGTGCAGCAAATGCTATGGGTCACTATTATCTGAAATCCATAAATATTGTTCTGTCATAAGGAGTTTATTGGACTCGTCTGTGTATCTTTTTGCCCAGAGTTCAATCAGTATATCAGTCTATTGACAGCTGAAGGAGGAGATTGATACAGACTCTTTCCCATGTTTTAATGTCATCTGAGGTGGACTGCACAGCTACAGCCCCAGTATTGGACAGACACCACAGTGCTGTCTGTGTTAGGATGAGGGGGATGGTGTGATGACTGAACCCGTTCATTGTCACTTTGGTGGCAGTGGTGGGATCAAGCAGCGATTATAGCGATTACGATTTGTGCTTACATGGGGCTCTGTGCTTTGTGCCACATCCACCGTCATCAGCTGTGCTGTCTGAGCCCTAATATGGCCGCTGTAACAAATAGTGAGGGAGCAGGCAGCGAAGGGTAGGGAGGGACAGCTTGGCCGGGGGCAGCTGTAGGGGCGGTGTATGGCCAAATTGAAAAATTACGAACAAAGGCTCTCGCCCCCCAACAAGCTCTGAGATGGCGTTGAATACTAATGTCGACAGAGATTGACATTTGACTGAAGCAGGCTGTCAATATCAACATCTTTTTTTTTCTCCTTCATTTAATATGATCACATTTTTTCTTTCTGTCCATGTTCTGAGAGTACGTGTGCTAGTGGTGCTAGTTTGTCGAAGTGAAATAGTCTTTATTCAAATGTCATGGCGATGACAAGCGAACAAGAGGGCGAAAATACTGCAGTGAAACATTTATTCATTTATTTCATGTTTTGCTGGAATGCCTACTGCAGATGCTGAATGTTCTTCTAAATGATGTTGTTATCCTTTGTCCTTGCTGCTTTTTCTGCAGTAATCTAGGAACTGCTGCAGTAATCAAGGATCTGCCAAGTTTTCCGCATACACATCACGTAATCCATTGTAACTTGGCTTCTCAAATCAAGTAAAGTGTTGAACACACTTTGCATGTTAAGTATTTGGAAGGTACATACAGTGGGGGAAAAAAGTATTTAGTCAGCCACCAATTGTGCAAGTTCTCCCACTTAAAAAGATGAGAGAGGCCTGTAATTTTCATCATAGGTACACGTCAACTATGACAGACAAATTGAGATTTTTTTTTCTCCAGAAAATCACATTGTAGGATTTTTAATGAATTTATTTGCAAATTATGGTGGAAAATAAGTATTTGGTCACCTACAAACAAGCAAGATTTCTGGCTCTCACAGACCTGTAACTTCTTCTTTAAGAGGCTCCTCTGTCCTCCACTCGTTACCTGTATTAATGGCACCTGTTTGAACTTGTTATCAGTATAAAAGACACCTGTCCACAACCTCAAACAGTCACACTCCAAACTCCACTATGGCCAAGACCAAAGAGCTGTCAAAGGACACCAGAAACAAAATTGTAGACCTGCACCAGGCTGGGAAGACTGAATCTGCAATAGGTAAGCAGCTTGGTTTGAAGAAATCAACTGTGGGAGCAATTATTAGGAAATGGAAGACATACAAGACCACTGATAATCTTCCTCGATCTGGGCCTCCACGCAAGATCTCACCCCGTGGGGTCAAAATGATCACAAGAACGGTGAGCAAAAATCCCAGAACCACACGGGGGGACCTAGTGAATGACCCGCAGAGAGCTGGGACCAAAGTAACAAAGCCTACCATCAGTAACACACTACGCCGCCAGGGACTCAAATTCTGCAGTGCCAGACGTGTCCCCCTGCTTAAGCCAGTACATGTCCAGGCCCGTCTGAAGTTTGTAAAGGAAAGAATGAATGGGGCCATGTATCGTGAGATTTTGAGTGAAAACCTCCTTCCATCAGCAAGGGCATTGAAGATGAAACGTGGCTGGGTCTTTCAGCATGACAATGATCCCAAACACACCGCCCGGGCAACGAAGGAGTGGCTTCGTAAGAAGCATTTCAAGGTCCTGGAGTGGCCTAGCCAGTCTCCAGATCTCAACCCCATAGAAAATCTTTGGAGGGAGTTGAAAGTCCGTGTTGCCCAGCGACAGCCCCAAAACATCACTGCTCTAGAGGAGATCTGCATGGAGGAATGGGCCAAAATACCAGCAACAGTGTGTAAAAACCTTGTGAAGACTTACAGAAAACGTTTAACCTGTGTCATTGCCAACAAAGGGTATATAACAAAGTATTGAGAAACTTTTGTTATTGACCAAATACTTATTTTCCACCATAATTTGCAAATAAATTCATTAAAAATCCTACAATGTGATTTTCAGGAAAATAAATCTCATTTTGTCTGTGTACCTATGATGAAAATTACAGGCCTCTCGTCTTTTTAAGTGGGAGAACTTGCACAATTGGTGGCTGACTAAATACTTTTTTTCCCCACTGTAGATGTGTTCAAATCATTCAGTAAGGGTTGTGTGTTCATTTGTCAACATAAAAAAAAAAGATTGCACCCATAAACAAAAAACTGTTAACTCAAATATGTATTTCTACTTGACTCTTACACTTACTAAACACAACGCGAGTGATGTCATTCTTAACCTTCCCTAGAAGGGAAGCACTCCAACGTACATTTCTCCAGGGTGAAGTTTCCCCTAGGTACTGATCTAGGATCAGCTTCCCCTCCCCCAATTCTAACCTTTACCATTAGTGGGGGAAATTAAACACTGGATCAGGGTCTGAGGGACATATGTGATCATATTATTAATTTACATATTTGAATCAACAACGTCATGAGAATCTGTTTGCTCACTCTGCTAGTTCAAAGGGGCTGCGTCTGAGCCAAGAGTCTGATGAAACCCTGATTATCCTCCTAATTGGTCATTGTGAAGTCGTAGCACCACGTGGTACGGCATGCGGCCCCTTCCATCAATTCCCTCCCACTCTGCCATTGATTTGCAATGAATGTGTTTAATTTTATTTATTGTATGGCCTAACTGTATGTGCCTTCAGGAAGTCAGTTCTCAGTTGAAATGAGACTTGAGGGATGGGTCCCAAATTGCACCCTATTCCGTACATAGTTCACTACTTTTGATCAGAGCTCTATTGGCCCTGGTCAAAAGTAGTGCACTAAATAGGGCCATGGTCAAAAGTAGTGTAGTAAATAGGTAATAGGCTGCCATTTGGGATTGACACGTGATGGAGAGGTTAAATTCTAGGCTGTGCGTTGAATGATATGTGCCACAATGCCTTGTGGGAATTGGAATATGGGTCAAGACAGATGTAAAGACCGGGATTAAGTGTGCAATCTACATCATGGAGTATTATATTGTTTAATCCACCCCCGAGGAAATGTATTTCAAACCATGATTAAAGTTGCTGAATATGACATGGCCTTCAGTGAACTCTGTTTGTCAACATGTTTTAATCAAAAATATGCTGTTCTATGGAAGATGGTATTGGCTTTGTATAATAGCCCTCCTACAAAGAGAGCTCTCTTTGAATATCCCAAAAGGTATATTTAAATATATTTAATCATGATAAACAGGAGAGATTACATGATTGCTGTTTCTTGACAAATGTTTTTAAGATAATGTGCTGTGTGTGTACGTGTGTGTGTGTATATATGCATGTTTTGAAGAGTTGTCTGTCCAATTGACCTTGCCTTTCTAACTCCATCTGACATCCTATCGCTTACACCTTCCCACCCCATCACCCTCAACAATTATTCCTTTGACCAAGAGAGGATAGAGAAACCTGCCCGGTGATAAGGAAGGCCACTATAATTGTTTCCCCCTTTCATTGGCCTGACCCTTATTTATTTGAGTGGCGTTTACAGCCTTTGGAATTAACTCTTCGAATGAACAAACGGTCCTCCAGACGTGTGTCTGACAGAGGCTCTTGGCCCCCTCGCCCCGTAATCCGGGGTGAGTGAGTGACAGCGGGGGGTCATGACCCCATAAAGCCGGGATTGGTGCTGGAGCTCTGGACCATATCTCATTAAAGGGGCAATGTTTTAAACGAGACGGGCCTTCACTCTCTCCCCTCACTGGATCGATTGATTTGTCCAGGGCCAATCAATGTTAATTAAGGTGTAAGGGAACCCTTTAATTGTGCTGTATGAATCATTGTGTCAGCTAACGCCTTGACCTTCTCTGACTTACATTGTGACGAACAGCTCCTCGTGAGAAGAAAATACATTCTCGATATTGCCAGATGAACCTAGTAGATATCAGAGAAGATTTCGTTATAGGAGTTTTAGATGTATGCATAGCTTGTCAAGGGATGACCAAGAGTATAGGTTCACATGCTTAGGTCAATACAGTACATTGTGAATGGCTCTCGTGAGAAGTACTGTAAGTGCATTTTAGATATTGCCAGATTAACCTAGTAGATAGAATAGGAGGTTTGGTAGTAAATATATTTGAGATAATCCAGGTAACGCTAGTAGATGTGCCAAATTACAGAGGAGTAACTTCTTGATGCAATTAAAGCATTTACGTCCGGGAAAACTCCAGGGTTGGATGGCATACCAGTGGAGGTATACCAAACCTTTTTTGATATACTCAGAGGACTGTTATTAGCATGTTTTAACCACTCCTACAAAAATTGTAGATTATCAGATACTCAACAAGAAGGTCTGGAAGTACTGGAAACAGTAGAACACTATAACAAAATCTGGGAAACCAGGCCTGGTTTTCATAGCTGACTTTGAAAAGGCTTTTGATAAAGTACGACTGGAATGTATTTATAAATCTCTTATAAAATGGGTTTAAGTTATGTATAGTAACCCTAGGTGTAAAATAGTAAATAATGTCTACTTAACTAAAAGTATTAAACTGTCGAGGAGTAAAACAAGTTTGTCCACTATCAGCATATCTATTTATTATGGCCATCGAAATGTTAGCTATTAAAATCAGATCCAACAATAATATCAAGGGGTTAGAAATCAAGGGCTTAAAAACGCTGATGATTCATGCTTTCTTTTAAATCCACAATTTGGATCCCTCCACAGCCTCATAGAGGATCTAGATACTTTTTCTAACCTCTCTGGATTACAACCAAATTGTGATAAGTGTACTATATTACATATTGGATCACAAAAAAATACAACTTTTACATTACCGTGTAGTTTACCAATAAAATGGTCTGACGGTGATGTGGACATAATCTTTATACATAACCCGAAAGAAAGAAATTATTTTACTACAATACATGTTAATAGAAAGTTAGCAAAAATAGATACGATTTTGTGGAAAACTCACCCTGATTAACTCTTTCATCATATCCCAGTTTACCTATTTACTTATGGTCTTGCCTACACCTAGCGACCTGTTTAAAAAAATTATATGAGCAAAAAATATTCCATTTTATTTGGAATGGCAAGCCAGACAAAATTAAACAGGCCTATTTATATAATGAATATGAATTCAGAGGGCAGAAAGTATTAAATATTAAAGCATTAGACCTCTCACTTTTAGCATCAGTCATACAAAAGTTATATTTCAATCCAAACTGTTTCTCTAACAGATTAATAAGAACGTCTCACCCCATGTTCAAGAATGGCCTTTTTCCCTTTATTCAGATTACAACCTCTCACTTTAAGTTATTCGAAAATGAAATAATCTCAAAATATCGCTATTTTTAAAACAAGCCATAGAAAGTTGGTCGCAATTTCAGTTTAATCCACCAGAAAATAGAGAACAAATAATACAACTAATATTGTGGTTAAACTCAAATAAACTAACTGATTATTTTTTTTTTATCGAAAAAATGTTTAAGAAAGGTAAAACCTTTGTAAATGATATCATAAATAGGATATGTCACACATGCAGCTAACAAAAATATATGGAAATGTCTGCTCTACCCAAAATTACAACCAACTAATTGCAGCATTACCGCAAAAATGGAAGAGGCAAGTGGAAGGGGGAAAAAGTAAGGAACTTGTCTGTTGGCCTTGCATTAAAGACCAAAAATGGTTAAAGAAAATTGTGAGAAAATAAAAAGTATACCAGTTTCATTTCAGGACCAGAAAATTGACAGCTGTGACATATACAGTGGGGAAAAAAAGTATTTAGTCAGCCACCAATTGTGCAAGTTCTCCCACTTAAAAAGATGAGAGAGGCCTGTAATTTTCATCATAGGTACACGTCAACTATGACAGACAAATTGAGAAAAAATTTTCCAGAAAATCACATTGTAGGATTTTTTATGAATTTATTTGCAAATTATGGTGGAAAATAAGTATTTGGTCACCTACAAACAAGCAAGATTTCTGGCTCTCACAGACCTGTAACTTCTTCTTTAAGAGGCTCCTCTGTCCTCCACTCGTTATCTGTATTAATGGCACCTGTTTGAACTTGTTATCAGTATAAAAGACACCTGTCCACAACCTCAAACAGTCACACTCCAAACTCCACTATGGCCAAGACCAAAGAGCTGTCAAAGGACACCAGAAACAAAATTGTAGACCTGCACCAGGCTGGGAAGACTGAATCTGCAATAGGTAAGCAGCTTGGTTTGAAGAAATCAACTGTGGGAGCAATTATTAGGAAATGGAAGACATACAAGACCACTGATAATCTCCCTTGATCTGGGGCTCCACGCAAGATCTCACCCCGTGGGGTCAAAATTATCACAAGAACGGTGAGCAAAAATCCCAGAACCACACGGGGGGACCTAGTGAATGACCTGCAGAGAGCTGGGACCAAAGTAACAAAGCCTACCATCAGTAACACACTACGCCGCCAGGGACTCAAATCCTGCAGTGCCAGACGTGTCCCCCTGCTTAAGCCAGTACATGTCCAGGCCCATCTGAAGTTTGCTAGAGTGCATTTGGATGATCCAGAAGAGGATTGGGAGAATGTCATATGGTCAGATGAAACCAAAATATAACTTTTTGGTAAAAACTCAATGAATGAGGCCATGTATCGTGAGATTTTGAGTGAAAACCTCCTTCCATCAGCAAGGGCATTGAAGATGAATCGTGGCTGGGTTTTTCAGCATGACAATGATCCCAAACACACCTCCCGGGCAACGAAGGAGTGGCTTCGTAAGAAGCATTTCAAGGTCCTGGAGTGGCCTAGCCAGTCTCCAGATCTCAACCCCATAGAAAATCTTTGGAGGGAGTTGAAAGTCCGTGTTGCCCAGCGACAGCCCCAAAACATCACTGCTCTAGAGGAGATCTGCATGGAGGAATGGGCCAAAATACCAGCAACAGTGTGTGAAAACCTTGTGAAGACTTACAGAAAACGTTTGACCTGTGTCATTGCCAACAAAGGGTATATAACAAAGTATTGAGAAACTTTTGTTATTGACCAAATACTTATTTTCCACCATAATTTGCAAATAAATTCATAAAAAATCCTACAATGTGATTTTCTGGATTTTCTTTTCTGATTTTGTCTGTCATAGTTGACGTGTACCTATGATGAAAATTACAGGCATCTCTCATCTTTTTAAGTGGGAGAACTTGCACAATTGGTGGCTGACTAAATACTTTTTTTCCCCACTGTAGATTGCAAAGAAGTTGGGATGAGATTTTGGATGCACCTATTCCATGGCACATGGTTTATGAACTGATACGCAAAACAATGCAGGGTTCAAAACTTAAAATTGTTCTATTTAAATTATTATACACAATTCTTGTAACCAATAGATTGTTATACATACACTACCAGTCAAAAGTTTGGACACCTACTTATTCAAGGGTTTTTCTTTATTTTTACTATTTTCTACATTGTAGAATAATAGTGAAGACATCAAAACTATGAAATAACAAATAATCATTTAGTAACCAAAAAAGTGTTAAACAAATTTGATATTCTACAAATAGCTACCCTTTGCCTTGATGACAGCTTTGCATACTCTTGGCATTCTCTCAACCAGCTTCACCTGGAATGCTTTCCAACAGTCTTGAAGGAGTTCCCACATATGCTGAGCACTTGTTGGCTGATTTTCCTTCACTCTGCGGTCCAACTCATCCCAAACCATCTCAATTGGGTTGAGGTTGGGGGATTGTGGATGCCAGGTCATCTGATGCAGAACTCCCTCACTTTCCTTCTTGGTCATATAGCCCTTACACAGCCTGGATGTGTGTTGGGTCATTGTCCTGTTGAAAAACAAATGATAGTCCCACTAGGCCCAAACCAGATGGGATGGCGTATCGCTGCAGAATGCTGTGGTAACCATGCTGGTTAAGTGTGCCTTGAATTCTAAATAAATCACATACAGTGTCACCAGCAAAGCACCCCCACTCCATGACACCTCCTCCTCCATGCTTCACGGTGGGAAATACACATGCGGAGATCATCCTTTCACTCACATCGCGTCTCACAAAGACACGGCGGTTGGAACCAAAAATCTCAAATTAGGACTTCAGACCAAAGGTCAAATTTCCAACTGTCTAATGTCCATTGCTCGTGTTTCTTGGCCCAAGCAAGTCTCTTCTTATTATTGGTGTCCTTTAGTAGTGGTTTCTTTGCAGCAATTTGACTATGAATGCCTGATTCGCGCAGTCTCCACTGAACAGTTGATGTTGAGATGTGTCTGTTACTTGAACTCTGTGAAGCATTTATTTGGGCTGCAATCTGAGGTGCAGTTAACTCTAATGAACTTATCCTCTGCAGCAGAGGTAACTCTGGGTCTTCCTTTCCTGTGGCGGTCCTCATGAGAGCCATATATACAAATAAATATATGGGAGATTGGAAATGATGCAGACAATTACATTTATGGAATCTACAATCTATTGCCCCCCCCAAATAAATAAATGCTAATAATAATAATAATTGATATGCCAATTTGGTTGTATGATTTTATGGATATTTTCATAAAGCTGAGGTTCACGTGCATGGGTAATATGACCTCTAACTCCTCTAGCGGTGACATTGACCTTTGCCTCCTGTTGTTCTACTGATGCGCACAGATGGTTAATTCATATCAATCGATACACTCGTTTAATGATGTGATAGTAAATGTCGTGCAGTAAGTGTTGTCATTATGCCTGGCGAGATCACTGGGTGCACGTGGTGGGATCGAGCGTTGATTGATGACTGCCTAAAGTAAAATGGCAGGCTTAAGACACTGTAATTGTGTTAATAATGAAAGCCGAGGTGAAAGCTCTTTCAGCCCATTTTGCACTCGGCTGACTGTGTCCTCTCCCCATCCGTCATGCCCTGAATATCAGCCGCACGCGGTCTAAATTCATATCACGGCAGAGAAAATGCTGTGTACCAAATGGTGCCCTATTCCCTATACAGTGCACTACTTTTGACCAGGTCTCAAAGGGCTATGGTCAAAAGTAGTGCACTATAAAGGGAATAGGGTGTAATTTAGGACATAGACATTGTTTTAGCCCGAGTCCAACCTTCTTCTCGCCAAATGGATGATTTTACCGTTGACGGCGTGGCAATCAATGTCCACTGAACCCGCAATGCATACATTTCTCAATCTGAGCAGCGAAATCAAATGGGAATTAATTCTAGTTCATTAACCACATGCTAAATATTTATCATAGCAACATCAGCGTTTCATTGTGGTACCTCTGAATGTTGACTGTATGGTTCTATTGTCAGTATATCTGAATTCACAAACAAACCTCTGTAAAGTTCTAACACATGGTTAAAACTCTCATTTTGATCACATGGATGGTCAGTCCTTGCATCCACAGCTCTGTCTATACATTTGAGAGTGGTTACATTTCTCTATCTTCATCCCTTAGCTCTTTACCAAAAACAGTGGCAGGCATTGTTGTTGTTTGAACCATAGATTGCCCCTTTAACCTGACCTTTAATCTGACCTTTTTCTTCCTTTTCAGATGTAATAATCGGACCCAGTGTGCTGTAGTGGCTGGACTAGATGTATTTCCTGACCCTTGCCCCGGAACCTATAAGTACCTAGAGGTCCAGTACGAATGTGTACCCTACAGTACGTATCTCTTCATTCTCTTGTGTTCTTCTAAGCAGTTCATGGATATGTCCTAAATTGCACCCTATTTCCTACATAGTGCACTACCTATATGACCCTGGTCAGTAATGCACTATAAAGAGAGGAGGGTGCCATTTGGGATGAAGCCCATGACATAGTGCATGATACATTTTGTATTGTAATGCTCTTCTTCGCCATGCTTAATTCCATGTAACAGCAATGCCACTTCACTCTGTCATATCCTAAAATGTATGATTATGTCCTTAACATGTCTTTATGTTGAAGTTAATGTGGTCCCTTTTAAGTAAGCTGCTATATAGGTACAGTAGCTACTTGGGCACTGGCAAATGTCACTATTTGATTATGATACCTCTCAATGTATCCAAATGTGAAAAATGAATGTTCAAATTAACTTAAATCAACTGTCAATATGGTGACCTTTATTCAAAACCAAGGTGATATGCCTCATATAATAATTTTTATCTTCTATCCAACTCATAATTTTTAATTTTCATGTTATAAATAACAGTGTCAATGATATTCTAGCACATGCCATATCGGGCTTATGATACATATCAGATGTGGACGGTATTGATTGCTATGGGGATTTGATGTAAGTGAGGCATTGGATTCAAGGTAGATTAGGATTTAATGTAGTATTAGACTTCAATTTATTACCAAAGGGCTATCATCCATAAGTAAATCAATATTGACATTTCGATGTTGATGTCATTCTTATTCCACTAATTCTTGACAGTGTTTTCAGAAAACTGACAAGACTGACTGATTTCTGTCAGTAGAGGTTTTTTGTAATTATAAATCCACAAAAATATGATGAAACATAACCAGATGCTCTGCAATTGGTCAATCAATTTTCTCACACACCTAAAAGAGAATATTGCATCATCAACTGATACTTTTCTGAGTATTCACCCTCGGTTCTAAGCATTCACGGCTCTGTCAGAGCTATTACCAACTGTGTACGTCAAGTTAGCGCTTTAGCATCAAAGGCAGTTTAGCTTTATTCAAAATGCAGTTGTATTAGCTTAGATTCTAGCTAGGCCATTTTTCACACACACTTCCTTTAATAAGAGACGAGAGACCTAGGCCTGACCCTTCAAAACCTTCAAAACAGCACACCTTTCAGCCACAGTGGCATCATAGCATGACCTAAGCACCCCAAAGGTATCCATGACTGAACTGGAAATGGAAATAGTTTGAGGTGTGAATGGAATACCCAGCATGTAGACGGGAGTAAACAGATGAACAGGAAGAGAGGATGAGGTCACAGGAAATGCACAGACATTATCATGCGACCTCCCACATTGTGTTTGGCTGATCCTCGAAAAGAGAAAATAGTTTAATGTAAAAGTGTGTCTAAGCAAATGGGATTTATTAACTACTGTAATTTGGAATGAACTGGATGTGTCATTTAAAGTCAATTATATTTGCTTCCATCCAGCTTGTTGCCTTTAAATAATGGATAGTATCATGCTGCTTTGCAGCATCTGAGTTTCAAATTAAACAAATGTCACATATCAGATGTTATCATTTCATTTTGAGGTGCTTTAATCTATATTCGTTATGTTAACACATCTAAGAGGTGATTATGCAATTAAAAGGCAGACTGTCAAACTAAGTTGAATAAAAAACTTAAAAGAACTCTAATTGCCATGGGGTGGTGGTTTTCATCTTATTAAGAATATCCACCATACTTGACATAATAATAATAATATGCCATTTAGCAGACGCTTTTATCCAAAGCGACTTACAGTCATGCGTGCATACATTTTTACGTATGGGTGGTCCCGGGGATCGAACCCACTACCTTGGCGTTACAAGTGCCGTGCTCTACCAGCTGAGCTACAGAGGACCACCGTTAAGCTTGGTTCATTGAGCCAAATAATAACCATGCCCGGTTGTTTCCACTGCTATCATATTGACAACTCATACTAAGCCCATAGTATTCTTTATTTGTCCCTTTCTTTCTCTCTCTCTCTCTCTCTCTCTCTCTCTCTCTCTCTCTCTCTCTCTCACCCCCCATCACTCTTTCACCCTCCCTCTCTGCCTATATCTATATCCCTCAATCTCTCTGTCTCTCTCTCTCTCTCTCTTCCTGTGGAGGACGTTTTCATCAGTATTCCGGTGCTGAAAGCAGGCACTGTCAGTATAAGTTACAGCTCCTCTCTCCATCTTCCATCAGCAGAGGAGAATGGCTCCATCAGACCCACACCTGTAATAATAGGGAATGATACGCTGCAGAGAGCTTCACGCTGACGCAATATGATATTGATTTTATTAATTGGTGATTCGATTCGCGCCATGAATCATAATGGAAATGCAATGGCGGATATTCTGGGAGCTAGCCACCAGTGTTTTCCTGTGATGTGAGGCGATGCAGACCAAGCTCTTACTCAACCTGTCATTTTGAATAATCACTGGCTTCCTTTTACTATTTGGTCCAATACAACAAGAACGCGCTGCATTGAAGCAACCATGCTGCTGCTGAGCCCGTGTGTGTCATGGCAATAGATCCATCCTTGTGGGTAAATGAGTACATTCTGATATTGCCACGTTTCCAAATATATAAGCCATCCTTGTGTTCGCGTCAGCATGGACTGGTGTTTGCCGAATGTACTTCTAGTGTTTAGACTTGCTCTGCCATGCACTCTGAGGATTACCACGGCTACAGTTTGGAATGAGTGATGCGCCCGTCGTCCCTTTGTGAGGATGACGTAAGCGAGACAGGGATCAGCTGGCCGATATGTCAAGATCTCTCTCCGGTCGGCCCTCTAACCCTGACTCTCTTCCTTCATCCCTTCCTTGAAATCATCACTGATATAACATGAATGGATTGTTCAATGTAAGCTTGTCACTGCATTGCTTTCACCAATCACATCATGTCAAATCAGTGGATACCTCAAAGGAAGGGGTGAATGAAGGATGCATTTTAAGAGTATTCAAACAGGGCCCTGTAATCCTCCAAGTCTCATCTCCAAGTGTATTCAGAAAGATGCCTGTCCTGACCGTCCTCTCCCTCTTATTCAAACTTTCTCTGTAACACTCTCCTTTTAACGGCCAGTTTCTGTCCTCAGAGGTCATCTTTCTTTAGAGGTCAACACTGTTTCACAGTAGCCTCTGCCCCCACTCTTTCACAGCTTTAATGAATCACCCATTACTCATAACAGAAAGCTCCCGTGTCCCCTGCAGGGTCATGAAAGAAAATACATCCCCAGGTGAAATGGCCAATGTCCCTTGTGGAATGTTTTGCCAACCACCACCAATGTTTCGTCCTGGCATTGCCTCTTCCAACATCTACCTCCCTTCCCTCCCTCTTTCCCTATGACTAATTACATCTCTAATTGTGTGCTGTTACCATGGCGAATGTACTGACCTTGATTTCGGCAAATAAATCCCGATACGAGAACAGTGTAATTATAGCACTCGCTTTCAGGAAGTCTTTTGTTCTGCTCCAACATGCAAAATGGATACCTCTGTGCGAGTGAGCGAGCGAGAGAGAGAATATCCATAGCTAAACAGTCTCCAGAGCTTCCCTGTTGTTCCACAGTAATAAAGACAATGCAAAACCCCCACAATGCACAGCGGGATCCCCCCATCCCCAAACATGGCTTGTGTGTGCGAGCTAAGCCAAGATGTGTAATCATAGCTTGATTCAGCTCAAATAAGGTCATCCGTAGCTATACGTCTAGGTGCGTAGCCGCGTACTTCGCCCGGCAGTTAGACGTTTTTAGATTTTTTAAGGCCAGGCACCACAGGTCAGGCTGAAATGACATTTTTGCATCTACTTAGCACTTTTTTGTTTTCATAGAATTTTGGTACAACAATATTAATATATATAGAAAAAACTCCCTACATACATTTCTAATTTGCATATTTTAATACAATATTTCTGAAAAAGGTCTTACATTTGCATCTACATTCAACTGGCAAAAGTTGATTGTGATATGATTAAGGGAAAATAATTACCCTATTAAGGTGTGGCGTCTGGCCTTAATTTGCTTCTAATTCATTCCGCATGGACAAGCAATCAATCGTTAATAAGCGGCAACCGGTTCGGCGGCCTAATCGAATCAAGCGTCGGATTATTTTGGCACAACGCTCAGCACCTGCCGCAGTCGTCGCCCGTCGGTCGGCATTGACCAAAGCTGGAAGGCAGATGAAAACTGTGAAATCAATGCGGCCATGGCGCGTGGGTGTCTTTTACAATTCCGCCCCTGCATAATGTTGTGTCATTACAGGCGCCGCTATGCCACGGTCACACCTTTAGTAAACAGCACCTGTGTGACTGTTTGGCTGACAAGACGCTTTGTCATACTCTGTTGTGCTTCCTGAGGTTGATTTCAAATTGGATTTGTTATAGTTATGAAAATGTATAATATATGAATGAAAAATGAGTGAGGATATAAGTTTTAGCTAGATGCTTAAGAGGAAAATACTTTTTCTGTGTCAGTGTAACCTTTTGTCATTCACACAGTAAGTAATAGCATCAACATGTAGCCTATGATGTTGCTAGAATTGGATTGGTGTATTTATTTGTATCACATCAAAGATGAACTCACCAATTGTATACATATAACTAGCTCAGTCAGTCAGTCAGCAGCCATTTGCCATTAGTTGTATTTATTGCATTCACACACCAGGTACAAATTCATTTGATGTTCTATCAAAACACGCCACTCACTCTTTCTCTCTTTGTACTTCATTGACCTAATGTGCTAGTCTAGCTAGCATTATCCTATTCACTGACAGTCTCTACTCACCTGAATGACTATCTCTCCTCATGTGTGAAGGGAGATTGCAGTGCTATCACATCGTTTAGTGATAGCTGACCACCCTGCAACTGGGGAAGGCTTATGATGATGGCTTATGATCTCACACAGTGTGTGCAAATGTGAGAGGGAAAATAAATCACTGACCTTTATCTTGAATATCACAGTCATTGGTTTTAACACTGATCTCGAAACGGATTGTATGTCCACGGTTTTAACTGGTAGGCCCCTATATCCACAGTCATATTGTGTTTTGTCATGGATGTATTTACATTGTAATTGGCAACATTCACTCTTTTTCAACATCAAATTCATCATCTGCAGCACCATGTAAAAACGCAGGGTTTCTATGTTTTGTAGTCAAAAATATAGAATATGTGTTTTTCTGATGACATCTGGTGTGCGTCATGTGACTTTAACCAACTGTGAGCAGGCAAAGGCTACATACTACACTGAACAAAAATATAAATGCAACATGCAACAATTTCGAAGATTTTACTGATTTACAGTTCATATAAGGAAATCGGATAATTGAAATACATTTATTAGGCCCTAATCTATGGATTTCACACAACTGGGAATACAGATATGCATCTGTTGGTCACAGATACCTTAAAAAAAAGGTAGGGCTGTGGATCAGAAAACCAGTCCGTATCTGGTGTGTCCACCATGTATTTGCCTCATGCAGCGCGTAGACTTGATCAGGCTGTTGATTGTGGCCTATGGAATGTTGTCCCACTCTTCTTCAATGGCTGTGCGAAGTTGCTGGATATTGGCGGGAACTGGAACACGCTGTCGTACACATCAATCCAGAGCATCCCAAACATGCTCAGTGAGTGACCTGTCTGGTGAGTATGCAGGCCGCCATGGAAGAACTGGAAAATGTTCAGCTTCCAGGAATTGTGTACAGATCCTTGCGACATGGAGCCGTGCATTGCCATACTGAAACATGAGGTGATTAGCGACGGATGAATGGCACAGCAATGGGCCTCAGGATCTTGTCACGGTATTTCTGTGCATTCAAATTGACATCGATAAAATGCTTATGCCTGCCCATAGCATAACCCCACTGCCACCAAGGAGCACCCTGTTCACAATGTTGACCTCAGCAAACCGCTCGCCCACACAATGCCATCTGCACGGTACAGCTGAAACCAGGATTAATCCGTGAAGAGCACACTTCTCCAGCGTGCCAGGCGCCATCGAAGGTGAGCATTTACCCACTGAAGTCGGTTACTTCAGTGGGAAAGTGACAGTTTGTACAGAAGTTCTTTGGTTGTGCAAACCCACAGTTTCATCAGCTGTCCGGATGGCTGGTCTCAGGCGAAGAAGCCAGATGTGGAGGTCCTGGGCTGGCATGGTTACATGTGGTCTGCGGTTGTGAGGCCGGTTGTACGTACTGCCAAATTCTCTAAAACGACGTTGGAGGTGGTTAATGGAAAGAAAGAACATTCAATTCTCTGGCAACATGCCAATTGCACACTGTGGCATTGTTATGTGCCAAAACTGCACATTTTAGTGTGTAATGATCATGCTGTTTAATCACCTTCTTGATATGCCACACCTGTCAGGTGGATGGATTATCTTGGCAAAGGAGAAATGCTCACCAACAGGGATTAAAAAAATGTTGAGAGAAAAATATTGGGATCTTTATTTTCAGCTCATGAAACATGGGACCAACACTTTACATGTTGCGTTTATATTTTTTATATAATAATATGCCATTTAGTAGACGCTTTTATCCAAAGCGACTTACAGTCATGTGCGCATACATTTTTACGTATGGGTGATCCCGGGGATCGAACCCACTACCCTGGCGTTACAAGCGCCATGCTCTACCAATTGAGCTACAGAGGACCACAATTCAGTGTAAGAGGAATACATACTAATACATTGGTCAATGTACTGACTTCTTACTTCAAGAAGGATATAGAGTGAAGCAAGATTATCTTGGAGAAAAAAATTATATATACATTTCTGGAAACAAATAGACATTTAAAGCTTGTATTTTCCTGCATTTTCCCAGTAGAGTAGGTCAGTAATTGCCCAGGAAGGGTGTGATTACCAATGTGGATGAATGGCGGTGTTAATGCTTGTTTGTCCTTAATAGCCATGTGGGCCTAGTGTAATCTATCAGGTCCTCGTTCTGGGTGCTCTCTTTTTGTCCTTCATGTTCACACACATGTGCACATACACACACACACACACACACACACACACACAAAAACACTAGCACGTACAGTTGAAGTCGGAAGTTTACATACACTTAGGTTGGAGTCATTAAAACTCGTTTTTCAACTACTCCACACATTTCTTGTTAACAAACTATAGTTTTGGAAAGTTGGTTAGGACATCTATTTGGTGCATGACACAAGTAATTTTTCCAACAATTGTTTACAGACAGATTATTTCACTTATAATTCACTGTGGGCAGAACTGAAAAAGCGTGTGCGAGCAAGGAGGCCTACAAACCTTACTCAGTTACACCAGCTCTGTCAGGAGGAATGGGCCAAAATTCACCCAACTTATTGTGGGAAGCTTGTGGAAGGCTACCCGAAACATTTGACCCAAGTTAAACAATTTTAAAGGCAATGCTACCAAATACTAATTGAGTGTATGTAAACTTCTGACCCACTGGGAATGTGATGAAAGAAATAAAAGCTGAAATAAATCATTCTCTCTACTATTATTCTGACATTTCACATTCTTAAAATTAAGTGGTGATCCTAACTGACCTAAGACAGGGAATTTCTACCAGGGTTAAATGTTAAGGAATTGTGAAAAACTGAGTTTAAATGTATTTGGCTAAGGTGTATGTAAACTTCCGACTTCAACTGTATGTACACGCACACACACGCACGCAGATGCAGGCCTGAACACACACACAAACACTTTTGAAAGGGGTGCTAAGTTCAGAGAAAAGAGAAACCAACACACAAGGGCTGCTTGGTGCCATGGCTATCACTCTAATTGGAGATTGGCCTCTTTGGGGTCTCTCTTTGTGATATCGTCCTGCTAATCAAAGTTCATACAGTGTGACTCATGTAATGAAGCTCCCTCTTTCTTCTGTGGTCTTTCACTAAACCCTCTTTACCACCAGACTAAAAGCTTTCTGCTTATGTCTTCTCTGCATGCTTTCACTCTCTTGCTGCCCTTCTGTAATATCAAGGTCTCTGGAATCGAGGCATCTTTAGGAAGTGCAATTAAGTTACTTCTGCTCCAATTCCAGTCCATGTTCCTGAAAATGTATTTAATAAAAAAAATTATCTTGCTTGTGTTTTCCTCTGTATCGGTCTGTCGGCTGACCGTGCCCAAAGTCCTTGGACCTTTCTCACACACACACGCAAACACACGCACACACACATGCACACATACTGAACATATACATACACACACACACTGGCGGCTCCCTGCATCGTCAAGGTTATGAAAGAGCACAGCTACTGCTCCCATGGAGGGAGAGCGACAGAGGGGAAAAAGGAGAGAGAGGAGAGGAGTGACTGGGGAGGGAGATCGAGAAAAATGGAGGACAGAGGAGGAGAATACCAGAGGGACAGTGGGCATGGAGAAAGAGGGAAGGAAACAGAGAAGACTGAGCAAGAGGTTAAGAGAGAGAGGTGAAGGATGGATGGATGGATGGATAGATGGGGAGAGAGAGAAAAAAGAGGGGCAAAATCGTGCCCGTGACTTCCCACATTTCACTGTGACCTCCCACATGCTATTCAAAGCCTCTAATTTCTGTCATTAATTAAGAAGTGGATGTCTAGTCACCGTGCCCTCCCTCCTAGGTTCAGAGCACAGGAAGAGAAGAGGGGAGGAGAGGAAAGGGGGCGAAATATAACCAAAATGGCCTCCGCTCAGCCATGAATCTCTATTAGCGCCTAATGATACCATTCAGCCACCTCACCGCCATTGGGAAGCATTCATTATTGAAATGCAGACCCATACAGGGGGCAGGGCTAGCGAGGCTTAGCGTCGGTCGCTAAGGCCTTTAGTATTTGCAGATAGCTGTATGCCTTGAATAAGGAAATGGCGTTCTTTAGACATTTAAGTGAGGTGATGTGAATTTTGTGGTCAAATAGGCTGCGTTTAGACAGGCAGCCCAATTCTGATCTTGTTTTCACTAATTGGTCTTTGGACCAATCAGAGCAGCTCGGAAAAAGATCTGATGTGAAAAGATATGTGATTGGTAAAAATATCAATTAGTGGAACAAATATCAGAATTGGGCTGCCTGTACAGTGGGGGAAAAAAGTATTTAGTCAGCCACCAATTGTGCAAGTTCTCCCACTTCAAAAGATGAGAGAGGCCTGTAATTTTCATCATAGGTACACGTCCACTATGACAGACAAAATGAGAAAAAAAAATCCAGAAAATCACATTGTAGGATTTTTAATGAATTTATTTGGTCAATAACAAAAGTTTCTCAATACTTTGTTATATACCCTTTGTTGGCAATGACACAGGTCAAAAGTCTTCACAAGGTTTTCACACACTGTTGCTGGTATTTTGGCCCATTCCTCCATGCAGATCTCCTCTAGAGCAGTGATGTTTTGGGGCTGTCGCTGGGCAACACAGACTTTCAACTCCCTCCAAAGATTTTCTATGGGGTTGAGATCTGGAGACTGGCTAGGCCACTCCAGGACCTTGAAATGCTTCTTACGAAGCCACTCCTTCGTTGCCCGGGCGGTGTGTTTGGGATCATTGTCATGCTGAAAGACCCAGCCACGATTCATCTTCAATGCCCTTGCTGATGGAAGGAGGTTTTCACTCAAAATCTCACGATACATGGCCTCATTCATTCTTTCCTTTACACGGATCAGTCGTCCTGGTCCCTTTGCAGAAAAACAGCCCCAAAGCATGATGTTTCCACCCCCATGCTTCGCAGTGGGTATGGTGTTCTTTGGATGCAACTCAGCATTCTTTGTCCTCCAAACACGAAGAGTTGAGTTTTTACCAAAAAGTTATATTTTGGTTTCATCTGACCATATGACATTCTCCCAATCCTCTTCTGGATCATCCAAATGCACTCTAGCAAACTTCAGACGGGCCTGGACATGTACTGGCTTAAGCAGGGGGACACGTCTCGCACTGCAGGATTTGAGTCCCTGGCGGCGTAGTGTGTTACTGATGGTAGGCTTTGTTATCTGCAGGTCATTCACTAGGTCCCCCCGTGTGGTTCTGTGATTTTTGCTCACCGTTCTTGTGATCATTTTGACCCCACGGGGTGAGATCTTGCGTGGAGCCCCAGATCGAGGGAGATTATCAGTGGTCTTGTATGTCTTCCATTTCCTAATAATTGCTCCCACAGTTGATTTCTTCAAACCAAGCTGCTTACCTATTGCAGATTCAGTCTTCCCAGCCCGGTGCAGGTCTACAATTGTGTTTCTGGTGTCCTTTGACAGCTCTTTGGTCTTGGCCATAGTGGAGTTTGGAGTGTGACTGTTTGAGGTTGTGGACAGGTGTCTTTTATACTGATAACAAGTTCAAACAGGTGCCATTAATACAGGTAACGAGTGGAGGACAGAGGAGCCTCTTAAAGAAGAAGTTACAGGTCTGTGAGAGCCAGAAATCTTGCTTGTTTGTAGGTGACCAAATACTTATTTTCCACCATAATTTCCAAATAAATTCATAAAAAATCCTACAATGTGATTTTCTGGATTTTGTTTTGTCATTTTGTCTGTCATAGTTGACGTGTACCTATGATGAAAATTACAGGCCTCTCTCATCTTTTTAAGTGGGAGAACTTGCACAATTGGTGGCTGACTAAATACTTTTTTCCCCACTGTATGAACGCAGCCATATGTACATGTATGTAAAATATGTAGATATGGTGTGACACAACACTAGGTACTTGAATTAAGACTGTTTTTATGTTGGGAGATTTGAGAATAAGATTATATGCATACGTGTAGCAAATTATGTTTGAAACGCTGTATCTTCACAAACTGAAGAGTTCAAGATAACAGTTCATTTAGGTTGTCAATTTTTATGGAAATCAGCTAAATGACTAGATGTGAACACATAAAAAAGCAACATATTCTGTTTTAAGATATCAGCGTAATTTTCCTCCTATGGATGGATAGGGTGTCCATGCATCTTATTTGATTTGATAGGGCATCTTAGCCAATTAGATCCACTAAAGACCATTTGCCCTTTTAACGCATCTGCGTTTTGCATGGTGAAATGCTTGGTGTTGAAATCTATTGTCTGCCGACACATGGCAATTCAGTTACAGGTGTGTCCAAACCTGTTGAATAGTACACATCAAAGTCGGTGAGTGATGATGATAATGATGATGTTACACAGTACAATGAAACGAAAGGTAAATTATCCCTAATTATCATCGTCATCACAGCCATCGACAAAATGTTTATTCTGTATATTTACAGGAATAACAACTAGGACTCTATTTCTTGGATAATTTTATACGACCTCTGCATCAGCAGATAGCAGGAAAGATCTTGCTGTTTGTGCCCTTGCCAAATATTAAAATAGACATTGAATATATCTACTCTAGTGCAGCAGAGACTGTGTTTGGCCTGGAAACCATTTTACATTCACTTCACTGTACCGGAAGGTCATACGGCGTATCACTGAATACATCTGCTCTGCATCAAATATGTTGTCTATCAACTATTAGAAGGGTTCAAAAGTATTGGTCTGTGGACATACTTCCCCTAGTATACCACCAGGGTATATAGACCGTGTCCACAACCATCTCTTGGCTAAAAGTTGTTCAAGTGGCATTTCTCTCTGATACTCTCTTTGAACTGTCCAAATGCAGTTCATACCGTGGCATATCAGTAGTTTGATTTGGAGAGGATATAAAATTCATAACCATTCTGCTTTGAGAAGATAGCTTGGCTGAGCTAGTATACACTTAGTATACTCTGTTTTTCATTTATTTTCTCCACTGTGTGTGTGTGTGTGTGTGAGTGAGTGAGTGAGTGAGTATTTTAATGACTCTGTGACAACCATGAACAAAATCATATTAAGGTCACAATGGGAAAAGGTGCCTTTAATATGAATCAATTATCTCGTCTCTCTTTCCTTTAATCTGAGTGCCACTGAACTAAGATATCCCGGGTACGTCATCACTAGATAAATAATCGCAAACAGCCAGAGTGATTTTACCTTGGGGACGTACACAGAAGATGACAGGGAACGTGTAACCACGGAAGTGGCGGCGTATTGCGACAAGTATCCCGGGCACGTCCCATGGCTACTTGCTCGTCCATCTCTTCGCAATCCCGCCATCTCTAAAAGCGCTAATGGTTTTTGCTATAGATCATTACCCTCCCTCACAACCGCTAGCGATCACTCAATCAAATACAGTAACACCCTTCAGTACTGTTGTGTGGGAGCCAATGATCTGGTGAGAGATTAGAAGAGTTCAATGTGAGAGGTTTTGTGTTTACCTAGATTCAGTTCGTAACCTGTGGTGTGAGATAAAGCATGTGTTTGAGATTGACTACATTGCAGTCAGACTGCACAGAATCACCCATCTACAAATGCCCTCGCATCCCAAACAACAAATCATTTTCGATGGAGATTATCCAGTGAGCATGCTTTTTAATCGACGACTAGATAGAATCTATCTGTGTCCGGAAAACAGGCCCTCAATAATCAAGATTAGTCTGCGCCTCGCCTTGATCAAACTGATGCCCTCAAACACGCGGTGTTGTTGGTGTGCTGTATGCATCCATTAACAGCTTCAAGCTGTTATCATTGATATACTGTAGCTGAATTATGGCTGAATTGATCATTCAATTGTGGTCCTCTGTAGCTCAATTGGTAGAGCACGGCGCTTGTAACGCCAGGGTAGTGGGTTCGATCCCCAGGACCACCCATACGTAAAAATGTATGCACGCATGACTGTAAGTCGCTTTGGATAAAAGCGTCTGCTAAATGGCATATTATTATTATTACTTCCTGAAGATCAATCCCAAACAACAAAAAGGCATCAGAATATCTTTGCTGAGCTGCCATATCAGCCATGCGTGGTCAGGCACAGTATATGTCTTTTGAAAACCTAATTAAATATTCTCTCAATCTCTCCTCCTTCTCCTCCTTTCTTTCTTCTTCTTCTATGTATCTCTCTGTGCCTCTCTCTTCGTCCTCAATATCTATTTTTATGCCTCGCTTTTCTCTTTCTGTGGTTCGCTCTCTTTCCTTCTCTCTCTCCCCTATGTCCTTTCCCTCTCACACTCCCTCTGTGCCTCCACCTCTTTCTTCCTCCCCCCTTTTCTTCCCCTCTCTCTGTGCCTCCCTCTCTCTTTCTCTCCGTTTTGAGGAGTAACCGCGTAAACCCTGGGGTTAATCCGGTTTTATTCGATCCAGGATTAGTGGAGGGGAGTTGTCGCATGGGGGCAGATGCATGTCCTGCCGTTAACCCCACCAGGGAACCAGACTCTTGTAGACAAGAACCTTATGGAGTATGGTGAAGTTGCCTCTAGACTGATCTTGGGTCAGTTTGGCATTTTCCCCACTAAATGTTAAGGATTAGGGGGAAAGATGATTCTAGAACTGGACCTATGGGAACCTCACACTGTAGTAGAACCTTATAGGCAGAGACTACAAGGATTTACAGCAAATACATGTCCAGACAATCATGTCGTTTTTAAGTACAACAATTGCTGCAATCATTTTGCTATATACAGTATTGATATCACATTTAGACTTGTTTGCCAATCTTAGATCAGCAAACAAGCCCTTATAGACCAGCATACACCATCCACAGGCATCTACAACAAGACATGTCCACACAATCATGGATTTCAATTGCTGCAATCAGTTTGCTATAGAGTATTACAGAAGAATAAGGGTCTGTGGCAAGGCTAGTAGCAGTAGGCTGATGCGTGACAATACCAATACTGAATCAAATTCAAACCACTCAGTAATATTACACATGGTCTCGCTCGACAGTCTTTGACACACATGGCTGGCTAACAAGGCTGCATGACACTTGACTTTAAAGTCCTGCCACTCTTCACCAGAAGACCTTAAATAAGTAAAGAGGTTGAGTAGCAACATAAATCTATATGTAATACAAGTGAATGGTACAGAAACGTAACATTGTCGGTCTGACTGCCTTCCCTAGCAGAGATGGGTACAGGTTTACACATGCACTTGTTTCATGTCGTTATGATTGATTTACCAATTGCTCTTGTGATGGTTGTCTATCTTTGCATGTACAAGGGGAATTTGCCATATGAACAAATTATTGAATTTGTCTCTTCTCTCCTGATATCACTATAATGGAGATTGCCATATGCTATTAATCATTATAGCCTTATCAACCCACAGGTGATAAATCACCAATTATCAATTTCAAAATAGAAGATGTGTTGCTGTGGAGTTTCTTTCTTCCAATCTGCACGTGATGCGCTCTTGTTCCCTCTGGTGTGACTACCGAAGGAGCGTTCAGCCAGGCTGAAGGAGTGTATACAGAATGCACCATATGTTCTGCTGTTTTTAATGAACACATCTGGAGTTGACTTCTGAACAAGTTAATTACTGTTCTCTCTCTCTCTCTCTCTCTCTCTCCCTATCTTGGAGTGGTCGTCACTTCAAAGCCGCATTCACACAATTCACACATCTAAAGATATGATTTCATCTCTCTTTTCCCCCACAGGCTGTGTGTGACAAGTGACACGTTTCCTTCCCAAAGCTATACGATTGAATGTTTTGTTCCAATTACTCCACCACTAACCAACCTCATCATCCACAGTGCTATTGTTCCAATGTGTTTGACCTGCTGAAGTAAACTTGACTCTGTTGCCAGTTATCGCATCATTAATCTGTTCTGTATCTCTCTCTTCTTTTCTCTCCTTCTCATGCCTAAAATAGAAGTGGAACAAAAAGGTAACTAATTGCCCACTCCTTTATTTCACCTAGACTTCATTGGGGTTCATGCTTTGCTTGGTGATGGGGGTTGCCATAGCAGCTTTTCTCTGATGTCATCAGCTCTTTATTGACCTTCTAATGTCTGCTAATTCAATGTGTGCACTAGTAGTGATGAACATGTCGCTAACACTTCATAAGACATTAGTAGGAGGTCATACATGCTTATGAAAAGTCTTACTATGTATTAAAACCGTATCATAATGCGTTATAAACGCAGGCTTTAACATGTTTTGCATGGAAACCAAACACATTGTCACGATCATCAATCATTTTATCAAAATGTGGTTTTGGGACTGTGTTCTTTATTATAAAAAGGTGGGGTCCCACATCATCAAGTGAGATCATTGGTAATGTAAATAGTGATCCCATTTTTGACAATGTACAAAGTGCTAGTGTCAATCTAGACCCAAACACTGCCAACAAAACACTTTAGAGTACAGAACCTATGATGAAAGTCTATGACGTTCATGCAAGGCAAAGGTTATTTCAACAGTACAGATACAACACACACATTTTAGTGTTTTGATTTCTTGCGAAATAGCAAATGTCATATGTCAAGTGTTTTAACAATAGCACTGCTTTTAGATAGTCTAAATAATGTTCATTTTTGTCATGATTCACCTGAAAATAAAAACAAAGTTTAACATAGGAGGTTTGTATAGTCATAAGGATAACTAAACTCAGCAAAAAAAGAAACGTCCTCTCACTGTCAACTGCGTTTATTTTCAACAAACTTAACATGTGTAAATATTTGTATGAACATAACAAGATTCAACAACTGAGACATAAACTGAACAAGTTCCACAGACATGTGACTAACAGAAATTGAATAATTTGTCCCTGAACAAAGGGGGGGTCAAAATCAAAAGAACAGTCAGTATCTGGTGTGGCCACCAGCTGCATTAAGTACTGCAGTGCATCTCCTCCTCATGGACTGCACCAGATTTGCCAGTTCTTGCTGTGAGATGTTACCCCACTCTTCCACCAAGGCACCTGCAAGTTCCCGGACATTTCTGTGGGGAATGGCCCTAGCCCTCACCCTCCGATCCAACAGGTCCCAGACGTGCTCAATGGGATTGAGATCCGGGCTCTTCGCTGGCCATGGCAAAACACTGACATTCCTGTCTTGCAGGAAATCACGCACAGAACAAGCAGTATGGCTGGTGGCATTGTCATGCTGGAGGGTCATGTCAGGATGAGCCTGCAGGAAGGGTACCACATGAGGGAAGAGGAGGTCTTCCCTGTAACGCACAGCATTGAGATTGCCTGCAATGACAACAAGCTCAGTCCGATGATGCTGTGACACACCGCCCCAGACCATGACGGACCCTCCACCTCCAAATCGATCCTGCTCCAGAGTACAGGCCTTGGTGTAACGCTCATTCCATCGACGATAAACGCAAATCAGACCATCACCCCTGGTGAGACAAAACCGCGACTCGTCAGTGAAGAGCACTTTTTGCCAGTCCTGTCTGGTCCAGCGACGGTGGGTTTGTGCCCATAGGCGACGTTGTTGCCGGTGATGTCTGGTGAGGACCTGCCTTACAACAGGCCTACAAGCCCTCAGTCCAGCCTCTCTCAGCCTATTGCGGACAGTCTGAGCACTGATGGAGGGACTGTGCGTTCCTGGTGTAACTCGGGCAGTTGTTGTTGCCATCCTGTACCTGTTCCGCAGGTGTGATGTTCGGATGTGCCAATCCTGTGCAGGCGTTGTTACACGTGGTCTGCCACTGCAAGGACGTTCAGCTGTCCATCCTGTCTCCCTGTAGCGCTGTCTTAGGCGTCTCACAGTACGGACATTGCAATTTATTGCCCTGGCCACATCTGCAGTCCTCATGCCTCCTTGCAGCATGCCTAAGGCATGTTCACGCAGATGAGCAGGGACCCTGGGCATCTTTCTTTTGGTGTTTTTCAGAGTCAATAGAAAAGCCTCTTTAGTGTCCTAAGTTTTCAAAACTGTGACCATAATTGCCTACCCGTCTGTAAGCTGTTAGTGTCTTAACGACCGTTCCACAGGTGCATGTTCATTAATTGTTTATGGTTCATTGAACAAGAATGGGAAACAGTGTTAAACCCTTTACAATGAAGATCTGTGAAGTTATTTTGATTATTACGAATTATCTTTGGAAGACAGGTTCCTGAAAAAGGGACAATTCTTTTTTTTGCTGAGTTTATCTTTCATCTTTCTGCTGTAATACACCATATCTTTCTTCCACTATATGTATCTATCCAGAACATTTTCTTTCCGAGGTAATTGAAAGTTATTCTGTTCATGTTTGCCAGCAGCATAATTTTAAAGGTGAGAGGTGTGGACGCCAATCAATAGACTCGCTCAATAAACTGTCAGCATTTCAGATAATATATACACTACCGGTCCAAAGTTTTAGAACACCTTCTCATTCAAGGGTTTTTCTTTATTTTTACTATTTTCTACATTGTAGAATAATGGTGAAGACATCAAAACTATGAAATAACACATATGGAATCATGTAGTAACCAAAAAAGTGTTAAACAAATCAAAATATATTATATATTTGAGATTCTTCACCCTTTGCCTTGGTGACAGTTTTGCACACTCTTGGCATTCTCTCAACCAGCTTCACCTGGAATGCTTTTCCAACTGTCTTGAAGGAGTTCCCACATATGCTGAGCACTTGTTGGCTGCATTTCCTTCACTCTGCGGTCCAACTCATCCCAAACCATCTCAATTTGGTTGAGGTCGGGGGATTGTGGAGGCCAGGTCATCTGATGCAGCACTCCATCACTCTCCTTCTTGGTAAAATAGCCCTTACACAGTCTGGATGTGTGTTGGGTTATTGTCCTGTTGAAAACAAATGATAGTCACACTAAGCCCAAACCAGATGGGATGGCGTATCGCTGCAGAATGCTGTGGTAGCCATGCTGGTAAAGTGTGCCTTGAATTCTAAATAAATCACAGATAGTGTCACCAGCAAAGCACCCCACACCATAACACCACCTCCTCCATGCTTTACGGTGGGAAATACACATGCGTAGATCATCCGTTCACCCACACCGCGTCTCACAGTTCACCCACACCGCGTCTCACAAAGACACAGCAGTTGGAACCAAAAATCTCAAATTTGGACTCCAGACCAAAGTACACATTTCCACCAGTCTAATGTCCATTGCTTGTGTTTCTTGGCCCAAGCAAGTCTCTTCTTCTTATTGGTGTCCTTTAGTAGTGGTTTCTTTTCAGTAATTCAACCATGAATTCCTGATTCACACAGTCCCCTCTGAACAGTTGATGTTGAGATGTGTCTGTTACTTGAACTCTGTGAAGCATTTTTTTGGGCTGCAATTTCTGAGGCTGGTAACTCTAATGAACTTATCCTCTTTAGCAGAGGTAACTCTGGGTCTTCTATTCCTGTGGCGGTCCTCATGAGAGCCAGTTTCATCATAGTGCTTGATGGTTTTTGCGACTGCACGTGAAGAAACGTTCAAAGTTTTTGAATTTTCCGTATTGACTGACCTTCATGTCTTAAAGTAATGATGGACTGTCATTTCTCTTTGCTTATTTGAGCTGTTATTGCCATAATATGGACTTGGTCTTTTACCAAATAGGGCTATCTTCTGTATACCCCCTACCTTGTCACAACACAACTGATTGGCTCACACTTTTAAATAGGCACACCTGTTAATTGAAATGCATTCCAGGTGACTACCTCATGAAGCTGGTTGAGAGAATGCCAATACTGTGCAAAGCTGTCATCAAGGCAAAGGGTGACTATTTGAAGAATCTCAAATATAAAATATATTTTAATTTGTTGAACTATTTTTTGGTTAATACATGATTCCATATGTGTTATTTCATAGTTTTGATGTCTTCACTATTATTCTACAATGTAGAAAATAGTACAAATAAAGAAAAACCCTTGAATCAGTAGGTGTTCTAAAACTTTTGACCGGTAGTGTAGGCCTAACATGATGATGTAATAACCTTCAGGGACTCCCAGTCAATATGGCATAATGCACTAAGACACCCACATGTTCATATATTATTGGCATGCTACCGTGCATGATAAGATAGCCTACTACTGCACCTGAGCCCCAGTGTTGTGGTAGTAGTTGTGTTGTTTTGGTCTTTGCCCCTGAGACAAAGTTATGTTTAAGCTAAGGATGCACTCATATAAGTAACCTTAACCCATAAATCAAATATCAACTCTCCAAAGTCCAGGTTGCATCCCAAATGAACCCTCTACCCTATATAGTGTATTACATTTGTCCTATGGTCCTTGGTCGAAAATAGTGCACTAAATAGGGAACAAAGTGCCATTCAGGACACAGACCCAATTTCTTTCCTTTCAGTAGACCACTACTTACTGGGCATGCTAGATTCCGAAAGCCTTGCTAAGCCGTAGAGAACCTTTTAGCATTTTTGTAGCGTGCTAGTTTAGATTTGTGCCATGGGAGGCATCACAGTATGTTATTCACATGCATGTAGACATGTTTAATCTTAAGAGATTACAGAGGAGTAAGGCTTGTTTTTGTTCTTCTTCTCTGAGCACACTGCTTTTACCTCTGCCTGAGTCCCCCAGGAAGAACCTGTCATCGGGGGTGTCAGGCTGCTCACCTGTCATAAATAAAGAAGCTTTTGCCCACTTTCTATTCTTTGTTATTGCTCATATGCTGCACCCTGAATCCCAACGAATTTGGGTGGAAATGTTAGGTTATTAGGTTGCTTTAGTCTAGCTCTTGAAACTAGCACTGCTTTTAGTCAGTGTCACATGCTATGGTCAAATCACTATTTTTTTTAAAAGTGTAGACCTACAGTATTTCAAACCTTCCTACCCTCAACCTACTTTATTATTGAGTTATCTGTACGTTTAACAGTTTCTGTGCTAATGCTACTTTTTAAATGGTATAAGAGTCTGTTTTAGGGAGTGTAAGTAAATATACAACATTACAAAAATATAGTTTTTCAAGAGGCACTGTCAATGCACTGTAAAGTTAAATAACGTTAAATAAACATTATATGAAAAATAAAAAAATGCTCCCCCTTAGATAATTATGTATTTTGTTGTTGTCTCTCGGTCCAAATAAATGACAGGCTCCATATATTACATTCGTATGAGTAGGATTTAAATTCAAATGTCATCTTTTTATCAAGAAGGCCAACTTGAAATTGACTCAGTCGGCGGCCCAAGTGTAATCCATATTGAAAGAGAATCACCTTTGGCAAGGGATGCACGCTATCGACTCATGCTGTATCGCTTCATAAGATTTCAGTACAAACCAGTTAGGGTATAATTAGTTTAGAATGCAGAGGCATTGTAAATCAGGGTGCCACAGACTGAAGATATCTCAATAATGGACAAATACTCTCATGTAGTAATATAGATAGTCATTATTGTGTTCAGGGTCCCCAAATGCCAATACTTATGCTTGAGCTATTTATCAAAACATTTTAATATGTTTGTATTAGACATTCCCTATTAGATGTTATGTCTTAATCAATGATACAGTAGCACTGAGGAGATGGGATGGATGACATAAGTGTATGGAATGTAGTGGTTTTTGTATTACATTGACCATGGTAACTGATGACTTGCCTATTGTAAATATGTGGATAGCTAGCCAGGTGTGGGTGTGAGTGCGTGTGCATGCGTGTTCTGAAACTATATTACTTTCAAACGTTGTTCATTGTATATTTAAGCAACATTGCCAAATATTTTTCCTGTTCTGTTTTATAGCCTACATAAATGAGCTATTTAAGAACTAATGCATTGTTAACTTTGTTGATATGTTGATCAGGTGAAAGGAATGATTTCCTTTTACACTATACTTCTTTGTCCTTTCTCCTTCTAGTTGCAGTATTCCAATACTGATGTCTTATTCATGCCAAAGTAACTCTCAGCATTGTCTTTCCTCCATTTTGGCTCCTCAGTATTCCTGTGCCCCGGCTTGCTGCGAGGGGTGTACCAGAGCGAACACCTCTTTGAGTCGGACCACCAATCCGGTGCCTGGTGTAAAGACCCCCTCCAGGCCTCCGACAAGATTTACTACATGCCCTGGACGCCATACCGCACGGACACGCTGACCGAGTACTCCTCCAAAGAGGACTTCATCGCCGGGCGACCCACGACCACGTACAAGCTACCGCACCGTGTCGACGGCACAGGCTTCGTAGTGTACGATGGCGCTCTGTTCTTCAACAAGGAGCGCACGCGCAACATCGTCAAGTTCGACCTGCGCACGCGCATCAAGAGCGGTGAGGCTATTATTGGCAGCGCAAACTACCACGACACCTCGCCGTACCGCTGGGGAGGCAAGTCAGACATCGACCTCGCCGTGGATGAGAACGGCCTGTGGGTCATCTACGCCACGGAGCAGAACAACGGGCGCATCGTCATCAGTCAACTCAACCCATATACTCTCCGCGTAGAAGGAACCTGGGATACCGCCTACGACAAGCGCTCAGCGTCCAACGCCTTCATGATATGCGGGATTCTGTACGTGGTGAAGTCAGTCTACGAAGACGACGACAACGAGGCGACTGGGAACAAGATCGACTATTTCTACAACACAGAGCTGAGTAAAGATGGCTTCCTGGACATCCCCTTCCCCAACTCATACCAGTACATCGCCGCCGTGGATTACAACCCGCGGGACAACCTTCTGTACGTTTGGAACAATTACCACGTGGTCAAGTACTCGCTGGACTTCGGCGCCTTGGACAGTAGACTGGGTAGGACAGATTTTCTTCTCTTTTCCCTTATTAGTAGTTATTTCAACTAACTACAGTATCTACTAACCCTAAACTTAACCCTAACCTTAACCATTACCTTAACCCTTATTCTAAACCTAAACGTAACCTTAGCAAACAGTAACTTATCAACAGATAGTTTGTTGATAGTATGGCCATCTGTAGAGCATTTACAGATGGACTATCTGGACTATCAAAATAAAGTGTTACCTGTTATTGGTATAAATGGTAGACATTATGAGAGTTGGCAGTAGTTTTGATAGCAGGAGAAGTGAAGAGGAGGTTGTTGACAGGGCTACATTTACATTACATTTTCGTCATTTAGCAGACGCTCTTATCCAGAGCGACTTACAAATTGGTGCATTCACCTTATGATAGCCAGTGGGACAACCACTTTACAATTATTATTATTATTTTTTGGGGGTGGGGTAAGGGGGGGTAGAAGGATTACTTTATCCTATCCCATGTATTCCTTAAAGAGGTGGGGTTTCAAGCATCTCCGGAAGGTGGTGAGTGACTCCGCTGTCCTGGCATTGTGAGGGAGCTTGTTCCACCATTGGGGTGCCAGAGCAGCGAATAGCTTTGACTGGGCTGAGCGGGAACTGTGCTTCCGCAGAGGTAGGGGGGCCAGCAGGCCAGAGGTGGATGAACGCAATGACCTCGTTTGGGTGTAGGGACTGATCAGAGCCTGAAGGTACGGAGGTGCCGTTCCCCTCACAGCTACGTAGGCAAGCACCATGGTCTTGTAGCAGATGCGAGCTTCAACTGGAAGCCAGTGGAGTGTGCGGAGGAGTGGGGTGACGTGAGAGAACTTGGGAAGGTTGAACACCAGACGGGCTGCGGCGTTCTGGATGAGTTGTAGGGGTTTAATGGCACAGGCAGGGAGCCCAGCCAACAGCGAGTTGCAGTAATCCAGACGGGAGATGACAAGTGCCTGGATTAGGACCTGTACCGCTTCCTGTGTAAGGCATGGTCGTACTCTGCGAATGTTGTAGAGCATGAACCTACAGGATCGGGTCACCGCCTTGATGTTAGTGGAGAACGACAAGGTGTTGTCCAGGGTCACGCCAAGGCTCTTTGCACTCTGGGAGGAGTATACAACGGAGTTTTCAACCGTGATGGCGAGATCATGGAACGGGCAGTCCTTCCCCGGGAGGAAGAGCAGCTCCGTCTTGCCGAGGTTCAGCTTGAGGTGGTGATCCGTCATCCACACTGATATGTCTGCCAGACATGCAGAGATGCGATTCGCCACCTGGTTATCAGAAGGGGGAAAGGAGAAGATTGATTGTGTGTCGTCTGCATAGCAATGATAGGAGAGGCCATGTGAGGATATGACAGAGCCAAGTGACTTGGTGTATAGCGAGAATAGGAGAGGGCCTAGAACTGAGCCCTGAGGGACACCAGTGGTGAGAGCACGTGGTGCGGAGACAGATTCTCGCCACACCACCTAGTAGGAGCGACCTGTCAGGTAGGACGCAATCCAAGAGTGAGCCGCGCCGGAGATGCCCAACTCGGAGAGGGTGGAGAGGAGGATCTGATGGTTCGCAGTATCAAAGGCAGCAGATAGGTCTAGAAGGACGAGAGCAGAGGAGAGAGAGTTGGCTTTAGCAGTGCGGAGAGCCTCCGTGACACAGAGAAGAGCAGTCTCAGTTGAATGACCAGTCCTGAAACCTGACTGGTTTGGATCAAGAAGGTCATTCTGAGAGAGATAGCAAGAGAGTTGGCTAAAGACGGCACGCTCAAGAGTTTTGGAGAGAAAAGAAAGAAGGGATACTGGTCTGTAGTTGTTGACATCGGAGGGATCGAGTGTAGGTTTTTTGAGAAGGGGTGCAACTCTCGCTCTCTTGAAGACGGAAGGGACATAGCCAGCGGTCAAGGATGAGTTGATGAGCGAGGTGAGGTAAGGGAGAAGGTCTCCGGAAATGGTCTGGAGAAGAGAGGAGGGGATAGGGTCAAGCGGGCAGGTTGATGGGCGGCCGGCCGTCACAAGTCGCAAGATTTCATCTGGAGAGAGAGGGGAGAAAGAAGTCAAAGCATAGGGTAGGGCAGTGTGAGCAGGACCAGCAGTATCATTTGACTTAACAAACGAGGATCGGATGTCGTCAACCTTCTTTTCAAAATGGTTGACGAAGTCATCCACAGAGAGGGAGGGGGGAGGAGGATTCAGCAGGGAGGAGAAGGTGTCAAAGAGCTTCCTAGGGTTAGAGGCAGATGCTTGGAATTTAGAGTGGTAGAAAGTGGCTTTAGCAGCAGAAACAGAGGAAGAAAATGTAGAGAGGAGGGAGTGAAAAGATGCCAGGTCCGCAGGGAGTCTAGTTTTCCTCCATTTCCGCTCGGCTGCCCGGAACCCTGTTCTGTGAGCTCGCAATGCGTCGTCAAGCCATGGAGCAGGAGGGGAGGACCGAGCTGGCCGGGAGGATAGGGGACATAGAGAGTCAAAGGATGCAGATAGGGAGGAGAGGAGGGTTGAGGAGGCAGAATCAGGAGATTGGAGGGAGAAGGATTGAGCAGAGGGAAGAGATGATAGGATGGAAGAGGAGAGAGTAGCGGGAGAGAGAGAGCAAAGGTTGCGATGGCGCATTACCATCTGAGTAGGGGCAGAGTGAGTAGTGTTGGAGGAGAGCGAGAGAGAAAAGGATACAAAGTAGTGGTAGATAGACGTATGGTTTATTGTCATGAAAATGTTCTCAAAGAGCACACCAATCCTTTGCTTTTAGCCAGTAAAACACTGTTAAAAAAGTATTCATTTGATCACATTTCAGTGTTGCAATATGTGTAACATTTAACATAATTTTCATATTATTGCCTATGAGCCCATCAATTATAGTGTCAACCAATTTAGGAACAAGTTTCAAGTTTTTATTAGTCGTATGTACAGAATACACATGGTATACACCATTCAACGAAATGCGAACCTGCAAGTAACTTGAAACTTTTTCCTAGATTGTTTGACAGTATGATTGGTGTTTTTTTTTAAATTGGAAAGTATAGAGCAGAGTAAATTCAAACGAAGTATATGTATCGTTATACGTTGGAATTTAGCACCATCGAGAGTGTGTGGGTTGGTGATAATTAGCTATGGAATATGATGCCTCAATGTGTCATCTTCCTTATGCCATTGAATTAAACCCCTCAAATAAGAGAAAAACCAAGAAAACAACTACACACCAGCTGTGGGAAAATGTAATAACTGCAGTCACATTGTTGTTTTACAAGACGTTTCAACTATTGTCGGGTCGGAGAAAAAAAACTTTGCATTTGAAAGGGGGGAAAAAAACTAATTGTTTGCCGTCACGTGATTGGGTTGTTCTTTCTTCTCACAGGGATCGTATTTCAGGGCAGTTGTTATCCCTAGTTTCTGAGCTATATTAGATATTACATTATTTTCTATATCATTTTATGACAAAAGATGTGAACAGAACTACAAGAGTTATTTGTCTTTTCAGTCTGCTCTCAGTCGGTGTCTCTCTCTTTTATACAGTACCAGTCACCTTTGTAAAGACAGAGATGACTGCTCTGATTAAACTTGCCATAACTCTTTTTAAGAAAGTTACATTTATTCCATCCGATATTGCTTCTTTAAAAGTAGTAGTCAAGCCTACCCAAAATTGTTTTGACACGGCGAGATAATTCTTTGCGCTGGCTCATCAACAGCCTAGTTTAAAATGTCACGAGTGAAAATTTCAGCTTCTCTCTCTCGCGCTCTCTCTCACACTCTCTCTCATGCTCTCTCTCTCTCTCGCTCTCTCTCGTGCTCTCTCTCGTGCTCTCCCTCGCGCTGTCTCGCTCTCTGTCTCGCTCTCTGTCTCGCTCTCTGTCTCGCTCTCTGTCTCGCTCTCTGTCTCTCGCTCTCTGTCTCTCGCTGTCTCTCTCTCTCTCTCTGTCTCTCTCTCTCTCTGTCTCTCTCTCTCTCTCTGTCTCTCTCTCTCTCTCTGTCTCTCTCTCTCGCTCGCTCTCGCTCGCTCTCATTCTCTCGCTCGCTCTCTCTCTCTCGCAATCTCTCTCGCACTCTCTCTCGCGCTCTCTCTCGCTCTCTCTCTCTCTCGCGCTCTCTCTCGCGCTCTCCCTCGCACTCTCCCTCGCACTCTCTTGTTCTCTGTCGCTCTCTCGCTCTCTCGCTCTCTCGTTCTCTCGCTCTCTCGTTCTCTCTCTCTCTCTCGCTCTCTCCCGCTCTCTCTGTCTCTCTCACTCTCTCTGTCTCTCTCGCTCTCTCTCGCTCTCTGTCTCTCTGCCTCTGTCTTTCTCTCTCTGTCTCTCTCTCTCTCTCTTTCTTTCTCTCTCTCTGTGTCTCTCTGTCTCTCTGTGTCTCTCTTTGTCTCTCTGTCTCTCTCTTTGTCTCTCTGTCTCTCTCTGTCTCTCTCGCTCTCACTCTCTCTCTCTTTATCTCTCTGTCTCTCTCGCTCTCACTCTCTCTCTCTGTCTCTCTCTGTCTCTATTTCTCTGTCTGTCTGGTCTGTCTGTCTAGTCTTTCTAGTCTGTGTGTCTGTCTCTCTCTCTCTCTCTCTCTCTCTCTCTCTCTCTCTCTCTCTCTCTCTCTCTCTCTCTCTCTCTCTCTCTCTCTCTCTCTCTCTCTCTCTCTCTCTCTCTCAGTAGTGAACCTTTCCTTCTCCAGGGAGTATCAGTTCAGGATCCCTTGGTGCGGAATGGGCTGACCTCCAAACAGGCGAGCAAGGAGGCGCGAGAGATTGAGAGACAGACACAGTTGATGGATCCAGTAAACTGATAGATAAAGTAGAGAGTGTCTGAGACAAACAGCACCAGATAAACGGACTGATCTGGAGTGAATGATTGAGTCGATTGCCGCACTATAGATCGGTCGATAGATGGATTGACGTGTACTATTTGGTTTCGGATTTGACTTTTAATGTATTTTCAGATGGGGAGATTGCATATCTCATTTCATTAAGGATTAGGCAAGAAACGTCTTCATCAAAGTGATTGTAATGGATGAATGTTATGAGTTGATATTATGGGTTACCTATCATTCTAGTTTCGGTACTGTATCTGGAATGGATTCAGTTGATTTGCTTTATACAACGGGTGGGTCTAATCCTGAATGCTGATTGGTTAAAAGTGCATTCCAGCCGGTGTCGATTCCACAAGTTACCACCGGCTAAATCTATGACGTTAAAATACCTATTTACTCTGTTCCATCTGACTGTGCAATCCACTGTCTCATCAGCCGAGCCAGGCAAGCTATAAACTTGATCTCCACTATAAAAAGCATCTAGACATTATCTCACATTTCTTTTAGACTAACATTTAGTTTTCAACAGCAGAGATTTGTATTAACCTTGCTGTCTGTCTCTCCGACATTTTCAACGTTGTTTCAATATTCAAATATGATCTCCAGCTGTCCCATAGTAATGAACGTGTAGGGGTCAGGAGTCGGAACGAGACAGACAGGCAGCGTTCCTAAGCCAGTCAAAATCATGAATCAGCTGGCATCATTTTTATGGATATATACAAAGAAATGTCAATTGAAAAAAGGTCAAACGAAATGAAGTACAGCTAGTTTGCCGTCTTTCCAGCTTCAGTTTGAAATGGCTAGCTCCTCTGAACAACAGTGTCCTGACGAGTGAGCACATTTTCTATGCCAGGCAAAATCGCACCTCATTAGCTCATTGTTATGGATGTATCCAAATAAATGTCACTAGAAAACAGCTTGAACAATGCAAATGCTACTTTGCTGTTATTCTGTCACTTTGTGACGTTACTGTAAGTTAGCCGTAGTTGGCTAGCTAGCAAGCAAGGGATAACAACGTTGCCAGCCAGTATGGCAATGGAACATTGAGAACGAACGACTGGGTCATGTCCATAGATACTGAACAAAAAGACTGAACAAAAAGACTGAACTACTGGGTCGCGTCTCTAGCAACCGAACCAATAGAACGACCAGCCGGCTTGACTATATCTTGTGGAAAGATGAAATAGTATTAATAAATTAATGAAAATAAATTAATGAAAATATGTCAATCATTGTTTGAATATGTTGATAACCCGTTGTATAAAAGTGATAATACACTCGAAGCCGGTGTTTGGATGATATACAACAGCACCGTGCCAATATATCCTCCAAACACTGGCTTCTCTGGCATTATCACTTAAATAAAACCTATAGGACTGTAGCATTCCATGAAATGTCTTGGCTACAGCTGTTGCTCAACACCATTGATGTAGCTTATACTGTATCTCCACTAGTCAAATATGTCAACCTCACCTGTACCTTACTGCAGCGAACCAAGACACAATGATCAAAGGCATAATGTATGTATGAAGGTGAAATACACAGGTTATGCTCTCTCCTTGACCAGACCACTGATGAAGGGGTTAATGTGATGTTTAGTAAGATTCCCGCACAGAGGCTCGATACCACCTGTGCCACCACCTCCCCCATCCCCATAGGCATGCGATGCATGAGCTGCTATGGCAATGGAGCATGGGAAATGGGCAACGTAGCAGGGGAGTCATGTCCATGCCCAAAGCTGGGTCTTGGCTCAGCACGCCATGCCACGCAAATATGGGCACAGGTGTTTTGCATGGGATTCTGGGAATGCATTTTTGAAATGGTGTGGTTTTTCCTTTTGTGGTGTGATTGAATCATGGAGGTGGTTTGATGCATAGTCTTGTCATGCTGAACGGTGATGCATTGGTTTGCATGGATTCTGATTGGTCGATGTATGAAAGCTACATAAGATGATGAAAAGAGCTGTGGATACTGTATATACAGTATGTTTTATGACTGATGTTTATTTCATCTAATGTTGTGGAAATGGTATAAATATATTGCAGAAATGTTGCAGCCAGACATATTTCATCATGTTCCTTGTTTCATACTTGAGAATGAAACTGTACAAATTGAAAATAATAATTGCTAAGGGGACATCATTTGTATGTCTGTAGGCAAGGCAATGGGATGATTGTCAACAATTTTTTACAAGAGCATAATTGCTCTTATAGAACTGATACTTAAATCTCTCCAGAGAACACATCGAGGATAGAGGACACATCTTCATTCAATGCTTGTTTCTATGACAACACTTATTGATAATTGTATTTACTGAATTTGATTGAAAAAACGAAATACAAGAGTTTTCTACAAATGTTCCAAGCAGACAACATTAAAAGCCCACATCTCCTTGCCCTCTCCTGGCATATTCTTTCAATCAAATTCAATAGAGTGCGTGCAAGCGCAAATACAATTAATTGAAACGGTCTTCTTTACAATGTAGCAGGGTAAAAAATTAATGAGGAAATTAAAAAGTGGAAGAAAGAGGAAGGCCTGTTATTCTGACAGTTTATTTGTAAGCCCACGTCACCAAGGCTAAATACAAATAGTTGGAGAAAAAGCAGATCCAGAATGGTCAATATACTGTAACATGGGAACACTTGAATGTTCATGTGAATTTCCATGGATATGTAGACCGTTACTTTCATAGGTGTAGGTTTGAAATAGCAGACATGGAACTAGACGTTAACATACAGATTTGAAATATCTAAAGCTCATGAAAGAGGAATAGAATAGATTGAGTCTGGACGTTCAGGCTGACCTTACTAATACTAATTTCTGCCACAGTGAGCGGAGGAGGAAGAAAGTCCCCAAGGCTACTTAGTGCAGGCAGTCACTTGAGAGAATTTGCCCCGCCTCAGACACCTGCTACTGGTGCCTGCTGCCTGCTTGGTGTATGTGGGTGGCAGGGGGAGGTGTCTGTGCGTGTGTGCATGTGAGGAGAGAGCTCATAGCTGTCTTACAAGAGGCATGTATAGGTCTAAAAAGGGCCTTTCATCATAATTTTCTCAGAAATGGTTTGTAATATGAATGTAAAAAGCATTTCAAACATCCTTCCTCCCAATGACGTTTCTATGTGAAAATTGCCAGAACAATCTGAGAGAGCAAAAGTATTTTCAGCTGGCGTGGAATCGTCCATATTTATCAAGGTGTTTTTATAAAGGAGGACATGTTTAGTTAGGGCATTTCAGAAAGAAAACACCACATGTATGTTTAACCATTTATTGGAAAGATAACAATGCATGTCTTGGTGTTGGTGGCTCTGCTCCTTCAGGGTAGCTCACCGGCAGAGCGAAGCATCATATGAAGATGATAATATAACTACAGGCAGTGAGCACATATCAAATCCCCTGAAGGAAGGAACACAGAACCCAGGTGGGGGCTGGGGTGGTGGTGAGATATCAGAAAAGGAAGGAACAGCTAGTTACAGCAACACGGCAGCAAGAGACACCAGCACATGCGAGCGCTTGACATCTGGCATTGAGGAAGCATGTGTAGAACTGGTCAACTTACATAGACCACATGTAATTAGTGTGAATCCAATTGGTGCAATATCCGCTGACGCAATCAGCTGACGCCACCACACTCAGGTTTCCCTTCTGAACTGGCTATGCCTTATTAATTACATTTAGGTAATTTAGCAGACACTCTTAGTTGATGGTTGTCCAGTATTATGTCTCTAAATTAATATGTATCCCTATAGTCAATGATCCCTCCCAATGTGACTGCTTTGTTGGTACACTGCAACAACCGTTGATCTCCGGATATCCCACTTGGGTCGCAAACCTCTGCCATTCTTCTGTCATCTCAAGCCATCTGCGGATGACGGGTTCGGTGGCACAGGCGGCACAGTTGGCATCACCAATACCCTCCACTGTCTGACATGCCTTCTGTAATCTTGCCACATGTTGCCATCTGGCCGGGGCAGATTTCCAGCGTGTGCCAGAAGGTGCCTGAGACATTGGCATCGACCTTCATACTGAGGCTGGCATGTTTTCGGCAAGGCCTGCCAGTCTTTTCCCTGTCAGTAGTAACGGAGATTTGCTTAATTGAATAAGAATGGCTAACAGGTATATGCAGACTGACAGAGCAACTGTTGCTCTGCCTTGTTAACCAGCGGGTTACTTTGGACACAACATTTCGCCCTTTGACCTCTCTTTGTGTGTGTGTGTTTGCTACCTGCTTAAGTGTGCTATTATTTGCTCTACGTCTAAATTATTGGAATGCATTCATGAATGCATTGTTGTCTTACTATTTTTCATGCTGTTTTATGCCTCTCTGATCTTGTCAGCTTGGCGACATGGCCTAAATACTTATTACACACCTGCCGTACTCCCTACGAGGTAGGCTAATCATTTCCAGGGTGAGTCACCGACAAGACTGTGTCCAGGGTTTAGGATTACAAATGCAGTGTATTTGTCCTATGGACACAGGCTTGCTCCAAACCAAGGGAGTGGAAACACAATGGAAACCTGTTAGGAATATAGCTTGATATTTGCCGCATGGCAGTGTCGCTTGCTTTCTAGTTCTTTGCTAGGCTTTGAATGCTGTATTGCTCATGCTGTACTCAAATACAGTGTACAACCAACTTCAGATGATGTGGTCCCTTGTTATTCCCCTATCCATGCTGTGTCCTGCACAGCTTTCAAATGTATCCAAGTGCCTGAGCTTTGCCTCACGGGTAGTAAACATCATGTTATCTATTTGAACGGCAAACCTGCTTAGTTCTCGCCACGGCCAGCAGGCGAGTTGCTATATCAACCTTTTGACACATAGCATAAACATTCTATTCTACTATTTAGTATTTTATTAGGATCCCTGTAAGCTGCTGCAACACAGCAGTTACACTTCCTGGGCTTTGTGGTCCCATTCATGCATCACGTGGTGCACGTTTTTCCTTCGTCAACCAGAGGAGTCATTCATCATCTACATCGGGCTGTACCTTGATCCAGAAATCATACACAGCTCATCTGTGCGGTTCCAGGGAATGCCAGGTGATTCTTCACTTCAGACTACCACCCCATCCATCTCCCCTGACACATGCAGAAATGAAACAACAACAACATTCTGCGTAGAAGAGAAGCAGAGACTAATCGATAGACGTTTTGATGAGAAGACCGATTTTCGGGATGTCTCATGGTCTGACAAACACCACTGTAGCTCGGCCACTTTCCACCACAGATGAGGAAGGGCGACAGGCGGATGCAGTGGATAGCTCTAGTTTAAATTGACAGATTTTGATGGGGATTTTTTCATTATGTTACTTAGATTGATGCACGGGTTCGTCGATAGACTCTTAAGGAATATTAACAACCCCTTTTTCTTTATTTTTTTGTCTTCTCCTTCTCCTTTTGAGTTATCAATGGAGTGGATCTGGGCCACTGTGCTTTCCTCTGAAGAATCCCCCTGGTAACAGCAGTGTTGAAGTTGTCACTGAGACGCTTTGTATTATCCAATCAGCCCCGGCTTTGTCGGCTGCCAGTGTTCAAAATCCAGACTCTAGGCTTTTTGACCGGGAGCGAGACACTGTCCTCCTACCCCTCTTCCCCCCCGTCACTCCCCTCCTTCCCTCCCTGCTTTCAACCTCTCCATGGTTATTTAGACAGTGCAGGTTTACAGAAGCCCGACTGACTCTGGCCCTGAGAGTGAGCTCTCAGCGTCCCTCATTTCAGGCTTCACGGGGCCCTGTTGTCATTGGTTGTACTACTGTATGTGTGCTTCTTTCTGTGTGTGTGCGTGTGCGCAGGTGTGCTCGAGAACATCCATGTAGCTCAATTTGTATGTGTGTGTGTGTACACTATCAAGTCCATTTGTGTATGCGCATTGAAGAAGCTGAGTGAGTGAGAGGATGCGCCCCCTTACCAGTGCACATGGCCTTCTCGCAGTGACCGCCACAGCTGCCCTCTGTAGTCTCGGGGAGCCGAGTGGGGTCCAGCCGGATGAGGAATGACTTTCCAAACAATGGCCACCATCATGATGTCAGATGATATCAGGGTATTACCGGATGTCTCCATGCATCATTTACCACTGGACCCCACTGACAGATTTGTGGTCCTGCCACAAAATGCCCATTAAACTACAGGAGTTTCATCATCATTTACCTACCCACTCCACTACATGCACAGCATTGGGGTGGGGGGGGGGGATTGAGACAGTTATCTATAATGATAACTCATAATAATGAGTTATCATTATAGAGAATGGATGGATTGAGACAGCGAAAATAGTTTTGAGTTGTGTATCATTGACCGCTGTTAGATTGGTATGAATGGGTGTTGTCATGGATACAGTATAATTGGGTTAGTTGGTTGATAATGGTACAGTGTTTTGACGAGCTAACATTCACTTCGGTAGTATGATAATCATGTATAACGTAATATGTAGTTAATGAAAAACTAATTCAACCAATGATATAATGATAAAAGCTTCAACAATTCAATCAATTAATCACCACTGTCTTTCTTAGTCAAAGTGGTATTATGACATAATTTGCACTTTGCACTTTGTCATCTATACAATTGTCTTCCTTTTTGATTGAGGTGAATCCCAGTGGAAGTTTAAGTTTCAAGACGTACCCCCAACAGACGTAGCCAAGCAGAAAGGTGTGAACACAGTTCAAATATTAACAATGATGTATAATTCAGTTGAACCTTACACTGACAAATTCCCTATCCTGTGAGTCACTCTCCTTCCCCCAAAGCCTAGTTCTCTTCTTTTGATCTCACCTATCTGTTAAGTCTTTGAGGCAGCTAGACCGGCGTTATTCGCATGAAAATGATGTCATTAAAAGCAAATTCATTTCAAAATAATGGGCCCGTTCCTGAAACCGAGTGGAAGGTTTATGTAATTGTAACTGCTGTAAAGCCTGGGGAGAAAAAGGAGGAAGACTAATTATCCAGGAAGGACTGCTTTGAAATGAAGCACACAGCTCTGTCGGAGGTTGAAACATCAGCAGGTGTCATGGCGTGTTGCAAGGGAGCGATGTTACGTAAATAAAATCTAATTTTATATGTCACATGCTTCGTAAACAACAGGTGTAGACTGACATTGAAATCCTTACTTACGGGTCCTTTTCCAACAGTGCAGAGTTAAAGATAAGGTAAGAAGTCTGCAGCATGTACAGTACCAGTCAAAAGTTTGGACACCTACTCATTCAAGGGTTTTTCTTTATTTTTTTTACTATTTTCTACATTGTAGAATAATAGTGAAGACATCACAACTATGAAATAACACATATGGAATCATGTAGTAGCCAAAAAGTGTTAAACAAATCAAAATATATTTTAGATTTTAGATTCTTCAAAGTAGCCACCCTTTGCTTGATGACAGCTTTGCACACTCTTGGCATTCTCTCAACCAGCTTCATGAGGAATGCTTTTCCAACAGTCTTGAAGGAGTTCCCACATATGCTGAGCACTTGTTGGCTGCTTTTCCTTCACTCTGCGGTCCAACTCATCCCAAACCATCTCAATTGGGTTGAGGTCGGGGGATTGTGGAGGCCAGGTCATCTGATGCAGCACCCCATCACTCTCCTTCTTGGTAAAATAGCCCTTACACAGCCTGGAGGTGTGTTGCGTAATTGTCCTGTTGAAAAACAAATGATAGTCCCACTAAGCGCAAACCAGATGGGATGGCGTATCGCTGCAGAATGCTGTGGTAGCCGTGCTGGTTAAGTGTGCCTTGAATTCTAAATTAATCACAGACTGTGTCACCTGCAAAGCACCCTCACACCACTTCCTCCATGCTTCACGGTTGGAACCACACATGCGGAGATCATCCGTTCACCTACTCTGCGTCTCACAAAGACACGGCGGTTGGAATCAAAAATCTCAGATTTGGACTCATCAGACCAAAGGACAGATCTAAGTCTAATGTCCATTGCTCGTGTTTCTTGGCCAGAGTAAGTCTTCTTATTATTGGTGTCCTTTATTAGTGGTTTCTTTGCAGCAATTCGACCATGAAGGCCTGATTCACACAGTCCCCTCTGAACAGTTGATGTTGAGATGTGTCTTTTACTTGACCTCTGTGAAGCATTTATTTGGGCTGCAATCTGAGGTGCAGTTACCTTGAATGAACTTATCCTCTGCAGCAGAGGTAACTCTGGGTCTTTCCTTCCTGTGGTGGTCTTCGTGAGAGCCAGTTTCATCATAGCTCTTGATGGTTTTTGCGACTGCACTTGAAGAAACATTAAAAGTTATTGAAATGTTCCGTATTGACTGACCTTTATATCTTAAAGTAATGATGGACTGTCGTTTCTCTTTGCTTATTTGAGCTGTTCTTGCCATAATATGGACTTGGTCTTTTACCAAATAGGGCTATCTTCTGTATATCACCCCACCCTTGTCACAACACTACTGATTGGCTCAAATGCATTAAGAAGGAAAGAATTTCCACAAATTAACTTTTAACAAGGTTTTGATGTCTTCACTATTATTCTACAATGTAGAAAATAGTAAAAATAAAGAAAAACCCTTGAATGAGTAGGTGTGTCCAAACTTTTGACTCATACTGTAAATGTGGTGACGAAGGGATTGTGCTTTTTTAAATTTTTATGAATGAAATAATTTTGGGGTTTTCAAGTTATGGATTTGAGATCATATATGGCTGAAGTTAACAATTGACCTCTGACATTAGAAGTGATGATGATGGAGGGGGTTTCTATTTTTAACTGTGGTTCAATGATGGTCATAAGTACAGTACATCTCTTATAGAAAAAGGAAGAAAAACTGTACTCTATTTGATTACTGCTAAAGATTATTGGCAACCTTTCGACGAATTTGGCTGCAATTTGACCACTAAACCTTGAGAGAAGTCCAAAAATATTTAGTCCTGTGCTTATTTTCTCTTTCACTCCTTCCTCTGACAATGTGTACTCTGCACCTGCGGAAGTTTGCTGGATGTGCTTAGTATTCCTTTCTAAAGAAATATCTCTAGGAGTCATTTAGCAAAATATTTTTCTCCTCCAAGTGATGGAATCCCACAATTGGGAGGTTTTACTGACCCTAGTGAAGCTTGAAATAGGAACACTAAACTGACGAAGCAAAACTAAATAGGTCACTCAAGCCCTGCACAACAATCATATCTCCAAGGCCATTTTTGGATTCTTTGTTCCCTCTACACGAGCCACAACAATAAGCCACAACAATGAGCTACCAAGCAGAACGTTTTAGGCATTTAAGACTACCATATAAGGTTAAGGATGACGCCCTCTAAGAATACAAAGTGAATACAAAGTTTCTATTCACATAGCCACTGAACTTGAACCCTGAACCCTGTTTGTTGCTCCAAGATAAAATTAGGAACCGACAGAGCACAACAAAAAATGTCTTTGTGGTGGTGGTGAGACAAGACTTTTCCAAAACATGAGTGTCTACTGACCCGTTTGTCCTTTTGTAATCGCTTCATGCAAAATACACAACTTTGCTCAAGGACATAGTCAAGCTTTCTTTATTTCTCAGACCTCCTCTGCCTCTTATGGGAGACTGTGAGAACAGGTTTTTAGAACAAAACATATCCCTAACAACATTGTTATTTAGAATAGCCAAGCAGTTTATCTTTTAAAAGTGTACTGGTTATCATATAGCCCTTACTTTATTTGTGTCACTCACTCCTCTGTGCTGTTCTGGTTTTTAATTTGAACCATAATTGCTGACTCTCACACAATCTACTGTAGTGACTTTGTTTTCAGTATTTCCCTATAACTAGGGGAAAGAACACAACCTAAGGTATTCTCTTTAAAAAGACCCAATCTCTGAGGTTGTAGAATCAGAAACTTGGAGCAATGCTTTGACATCGCAAGAGCATTAGGTCTATTTGATGTTCGATAACTATTGTGCAACTTGAAAAGGCTATTTTTTGAGGGTGTGTTCATTGGTGAACATTGTTCCAGGTTTGGGGTCATGGTTTAAGGTCACGATTGCCTACTTCCTCTTCGAAAATACATCGCTGAAATATGAAGTAATTGGCCTGTAACATAAGAAATGAGAACAGTATAGCATGATACTGTATACAAATACTGACTTAACAAGGTCCCAGGGAATTAAAAATGGCCGCCCTGCATGATGCCAATCATGGCCCGATCTTTTATCATTATCCTAATTGGCCACTCTGCGCACCTTGCTCGGGTCAAAAGTAGTGCACTACGTAGGGAATAGGGTGCCATTTGGGACACCACCATAGACCCTCAGCCCAAGAGAGGTCCATCACAATGCGTTTCAAGGGAAATTAAAACCGGCCTCGGTTAGTGTGTGACAGGAGAGATACTCATCGCTATCCGCCCCAAAATGGATGAATAAATCAAAAGCATCATGAATAAGTTAATGGAAAGATGTACTCGGTGATATTTTCACCTCCATCAGTCCATATGATCATTTCTGCAGAAGGAGGCAAGGAGTCGTTATGCATTGTAGCACAGATTAATGTTAATGTGTTACTGTCATTGCAGATGGCGACGTCTTTGATGCAGGGAAAACGTTAAAGACCTATTTCTGCATTCATTCACTTTTGATTGGCCTGAATAAGGAGAGTTGTATGACACATTAGGGCTGATGTGTGTGTGTGTGTGTGTGTGTGTGTGTGTGGCGTGTTCGCATGCACGTGTGTGCGTGCATGCATGTGTGTGTGTAACCTGTGTATGAATTACACGCTTGCATGCATATTTGTGTGTTATCAACAATGGCTGTATATACTGTAGTTAACTATGATGTGCAAAAATGTTTTGTGAGCAGGCAAAAGCACATCATGAAATGTTCATTACAACTGAAGGAAAACAGTGCCTATTTACCTCTGTTATTTCACTTAAATAGGATGCTTGTTAAGGCAATGTAGGCTCCACAACAATGTACAGATACCTAGGGATCTTAAAAACACTATTTGTTGGAGAGAATAAAGCCTGGATCCTTCTAAAGTATAAAACATAAAAAAAACGTATTTTAAACGTTTTTGTTTGCTGTTGAATTTCCTTGAATGTGTTTTACCACAGGTAGGTATACCTCCGGGGGTCTCAGTAAGTTAATAACTCAAGCTCAACAGATGATGTTTGTGTGCTGCAGTCATGTGTTTTGCTATAGTACTAGCCTATAACAGACAGGGGTATAGTGTTATACCAAGGAGGATTTTTTAATGTGCTTTTTACATTTTTACGCAAATAATAGCGAACCATCCTCCTCTTCCTCAATACACCAACCTCCACTGACTGCCTCACTTAAAACAATATTAAATCTACAGACCCACACATGGTCGATGTATTGTTTTTGTAACACTCTAACAAAGACCAATGTTTTAATCCTGCATTATGTTAAAATGGGATTATCATCCACCATACTTGTCACTTAAGCTGCACTTAACTATTTGAAAAGCAAACGTCTGCTTCATGATTGCATTTGGAATGGATTGCTGCATCACAGTGGCTAAGGGGCCTAACCTCCATTCTCCAGGGAGCTAGGTTTCTCTATGGTGCTACCTCCTATTATACTGGGTTACACTAAGACAAAAGATAATGGCCACTGTGGCGTTAGAGAATCAACTGTTTTCCCATTATAGAATCCCCCCCCCTTCCACTTTATGTGTGTTTGTGTGTTGCCCTCTGTGTGTGTGTGTGTTGTCTCATTGATTTGCCTGCCCACTCACTATCCTACTGTTTGCTAGAGTGTTATGAGCCCTGCCCGATCTCTCCCCGGCTTCTTTGCGGCTGATCCTAGACCACACATTCATGCTCGTTGCTAAATTAATTTTGGGCCCTTATTATGGGTGTTTATGCGTGTGTGATAGTTAGGGGCGATGGTGTGTGTGTAAGCCCTTTACCCAATACCTTAGGGAAACAAGATCATAAGAGAGAATCTTTAATGTGTATCTGTGGGAAGACAAAGAAAAACAATATCCTATACGTCACCATTGTCTTCCTTCCCACCCAGAATTTCATACAGCTACAATACTGTTATTAACTTCGTACACACACACACAAAATATAGCTGGAAATGGATGCCTGTGTGCGTTTGCCTAGCTGCGGGAGTCTGCCAGCTCTTCTGCAGAAACCGAGCCTGCACATCCAAGCCACACCTGCCAGATCCAATTCATCCAGTTTGAACTATCTCCTCTTAAACTGACAGGGGAAGGGGGGCTATGGAACACCTCTGAGTATTTTTGCAACCAGGCCTGAAATAAATTTGCCTCTTGAGATAAATTAACTGTGACTGAAGAACTAAAGAAATCTCTTTTTTCTCTCTCTTTCTCTATCCCTCTATCCCTATTCCATTTAGAATGCTACATTATTTCTCAGAAAGACAGGGCTTTTTATTTTACGCTTTCTCTCTTTCTTCCCTCCTCTTGCAGAATCGTCTTCATCAGTGATTGTATTTATGGATACCACGACAACTCGGACTACAACTCGACCGACTACGGTTTCCACGACGACCACGTCAACAACCAGCACCACGACGACCACCAGGGTTTCGGCGACGACCCCCGTTGCCCAGCGACCGCGACCCACCTCGACTACCCTGCCGCCGCCATTTCCGCCAGCAGAGGGCAATATCCCAGAGGGCAACACAAAGTCGTCCCCGTCCTCCAAGCTCCCCAACATCAGCATTGAGTACTGTAATCCCATGATCATGTCGGATGTGACCTGGCCCAAGACCAGACAGGGATTGGTGGCCAGGCAACCATGCCCGACTGGAACAATAGGTAATGGGTTTGTTCTACATAAGTCTGTGGTTCCCCTGCGTCTGAAATTGAATATTCACTGGGCCCTGGTAAAAGTATGCCAACCATAGGCCTACACTATGGTAATGTCGTAGTAGCCAAATATAGCAAATCACTCTCTGTGATAAATGTCCTTACCTGTGCAACAAATATGTTGGTTTAAATGTTGTATGTGTAACATATGTTGGTGTGAGTTCAAACAGTGTCTTAAAGCACATGCAATGTATGGAATGTCTGAAGTATCACAAAAATACATTACTGATCACTGCAGGAATCGAACCCACAAGTGCAGTGAAATTGCTTTCTTGCAAGCTCCAAACCCAACAATGCAGTAATCAATGTCAATGTAATACTAAAAATAACATAAGGTAGAACAAAAACACACAAGAAATAATAATATTGAACACAAGAAAATATTGAAATTATACATAATGATGACCATTGACAGCCATGGCCCTCAGACAAACCAGAATTTTCTGCAGGCTCCTGAATTGGCCCCCCTCAGGAATGGAGCTGATCGGAAAAGAACAAGCTTTGCCCTTAAATCGGATCTTTCTCACTGGGGCTGAATTTCTGAATTAAGTCATGTAATTAACTCAAATAATCCATTCAGTTTTCCAACCAAAATCTGTCATTAAACACATTCTGGCGTTGCTTTTCTCAACTCTGTACGGCATATTGAAGTGTGATGTTTGGCACGGCCGAATGTTAATTACAGGTTTGTTGTTTTGTTTGTATGTATTCGCCCCCTCCCCCCTTGACTTAACTCGCTGAGAGAGGAGAAGCTAAAGATAGCAACACATATGGAACCAAGAGGCGGAATCCTCCCCTCCACTTCTTCACTCCCAGGAAACAATTAGCCTAATTAATTAACACTAAACACAGTTGTGTGTGTGCTCTTTAACGAGGGCCAGGCACTTTGTGTTCGTAAGGCACCACTTCACTCGTTTCTTCCTCTCCTCCTTCGCCAACTGGTAGCAATTGTCACAGGCCAAAAGGAATGGATACCAACATATTAAGATCCATAGGAGATCAAGCGCCTCTATTGAGGGAAATGGTTTTGAAGTGAATAGTAATCAGACTGTATACACTATATATACAAAAGTATGTGGACACCCCTTCAAATTAGTGGATTCAGCTATTTCAGCCACACCTGTTTCTGACAGGTGTATAAAATCGAGCACTCAGCCAAGAAATCTCCATAGACAAACATTAGCAGTAGAATGGCCTTACTGAAGAGCTCAGTGACTTTCAACATGGCACCGTCATAGGATGCCACCTTTCCAACAAGTCAGTTTGTGAAATGTCTGCCCTGCTAGAGCATGCCCTGGTCAACTAAGTGCTGTTATTGTGAATTGGAAACATCTAGGAGCCACACAAGCTCACAGAATGGGCCCGCCGAGTGCTGAAGCGCATAGCGCGTAAAAATCGTCTGTCCTCGGTTGCAAACTGCCGCTGGAAGCAACGTCAGCACAAGAACTAAGATCACCATGTGCAATGCCAAGCGTCGGCTGGAGTGGTGTAAAGCTTGCCGCCATTGGACTCTGGAGCAATGGAAACACGTTCTCTAGATGAATGACTCTTCACCATCTGGCAGTCCGACAGACAAATCTGGGTTTGGCGGATGCCAGGAGAATGCTACCTGCCCCAATGCATAGAGCCAACTGTAAAGTTTGGTGGAGGAGTAATAATGGTCTGGGGCTGTTTTTCATGGTTCGGGCTGGGCCCCTTAGTTCCAGTGAAGGGAAATCTTAACGCTACAGCATACAATGACATTCTAGACAATTCTGTGCTTTCAACTTTGTGGCAACAGTTTGGGGAAGGCCCTTTCCTGTTTCAGGATGACAATGCCCTCGTGAACAAAGCGAGGTCCACACAGAACTGCTTTATCGAGATCGGGTTGGAAGAACTTGACTGGCCTCCACAGAGCCCAGACCTCAACCCCATCGAACACCTTTGGAATGAATTGAAACGCCGACTGCGAGCCATGCCTAATCGCCCAACATAGGTGCCCGACCTCACTAGTGCTCTTGTGGCTGAATGGAAGCAAGTCCCCGCAGCAATGTTCCAACATCTAGTGGAAAGCCTTCTCAGAAGAGTGGAGGCAGTTATAGCAGCGAAGGGGGGACCAACACCATATTAATGCCCATGATTTTGCAATGAGATGTTCAACGAGCAAGTGTCCACATACTTTTGGTCATGTAGTGAAACCAAGGAGAGATGGAAGATAAACGTAATTGTTGCCGTTAGAAACAGTATCAATGTATTTTAAGATTTGCGTTGTGAGTGAAAGTGCTGATATAGGGTCATTTTTGCTGTTTAGATCATAATTAATAAGATTGTATGGACATGGGGTACCTGATCCTAGATCAGCACTTAAGACACTTTTTGAATACGAGCCCAGAAATGTTGTGACCAGGGGTGGGGACCGTCTTGTCTCTCGTCGCCTTGTCCTCATTAACTGGCGACACCATCCCAACGATGAGGCCTCTTGTACGGCGCCGGCGTATGGCAAGATGAAGGACACACAACCACCGCCCCTCTGCGCGTCTCTCTTTAAAGCCCGCCACACTTCAGACGACTTTGCCGAAGCAGAGGACGGCTTTGAGTTTCCTCAAATCCCTACCGTCTCTCTCTTACTCTCGCTCCATCAATATCTCTCTCCTTCCCTCTCTCTCTCCATCTTTCTCTTTTTCTCTGTCTCTCTTTCTTTCTCACTCACTCTTTCATTCATTCTCACTCCATCTTTATCGCACCATCTTTTTCCCATATTCCTCTCTCTCATCAAACGTAAGGCAGTCCAAGGAGGACTAGAAGGAAATTATATGTCAGTCAAAAGTTCACATCAGTTAATGTTATCAGTCTGTCTCCTCCTCCCTCTCTCTATCCAATAGACGTGTACCAATCTAAGATCTGCATTTTTCCTTGACAGAGTCATGAAGTTGATAGTTTATAAAAATACACAATTGCATCCTACATTTTGAACCCATTTTCCTCTATCTGTATCCCTTCACCATGTGATGTATCCCTTTACCATGCGATGCATCCCAAATGGCACCCTATTCCCTTTATAGTGTACTACTTTTGACCTGGCCTATAGGATTATTGTTAAAAGTAGTGCACTATGTAAGGAATAGGGTGCCATTTGGAACACTGATATGTACTGTTTTAGGCCGGCTGATAGTGTCATTGATGAGTTGATAAAGACACAATCCCAGTTTATACACAGAGTAAGTATAAGCACTGATGGGGGCGCAGTCCCATTTTTGGCCTGGTTTCAGAGGCCCTGTGTGGCCCAAAAGACAAACACTCACGTCACTCCACATCCCCGTCAGTAGCAGTCATCTCCCTCAGGCACCATTAATTGACCTTTCGAAACGAACTCCAGGATATCTGACTTAATTGGAACACCGTTTGGTGTATTTTTGCATGGAGTTCAACTGTCTCACCCGTTTAACACATGAAGAGGTGCTTCAACTCTTAATTACTAGATACACACACTATCCAGGATACCTCTGTAGGCCCTGAAGTGCTACCACAAAAATAAATGACTTCATTTAACATGTGGAGATGAAACCAGTAGATTATATTCCTTTGTCATATCCCCAATTATATTTATTTGTTGTATCTTATTATTAAAGTGGCATTTTAGAAATATGAAATCTTTATTTCTTTTTTATTTTCTGACAAGCGAGCACTTAGATATGGTCATTTTCACGTTTTCATACATTCATAGAATGTATGGGAATGACGTAGAGTAAGACATTTGAAAATTCTATAGCAATATAGAATGGGAAAGCAGCTGTGCGTTTGGGCAATTAATAGACACTGCAGTAAATAAAACCTAATAAAAACATCTGTCTTGTACAGGACTGGAGTCTATACAGACTGGTGCGCCATAGCCAAACAGAGCTACAGTAGGCCTATATGGAAATAAGCCATTTGCCACTTTGAACTGGACTGTGTGTTTACAGCGTGACTTCAGATCATTAGAAAGCATTCGCCAAAAGCCACAAAATACACCTGAATGGATTTCTGCAAATATGTAAATACCACGGGAGTCCTCTTACATTTGGGAACTTTACAGTTCTATTGATCATGAAACCATCTCTCCCTCAGTTGCCTATGCACATCATCGACAACAAGATGTACAACTAATGTTAGCCAGAGCGAGATGAGCTAAAGTCTAACGAGGGAACAGCAGATAAACCTTCTCAAACTTGTTCAGCTTGTAGTTGGCCATCAAAATTGCACTGATAAACGATAGGGAATAGTATCCTGCTCGCCCTTCTGCAGCTTGCCTGCCAATACGTGCTTGTCCCAGCTCACGTTTTGACAACTGAATGGGAACTTGCCTGCCTGCCCGCGCATTTGACCGATGCCAAATACATTTGATTGACAACTAAGAGATACGCTAACTGTGGATAACAGTCGTTCAAGTTCAGCATAGCTAGCTAGCAAAGTAATTTTTGTAATTTCTTGCTAGCTAACCAAATGACACCTGCATCTCTAGCTGTAGCCACAGAAAAACAATATGGGGGGGGAAAAAGTCGGCCACTCACCCACTCGTCCAATGACAACATCCTCCCGGCAGCTAGCTAGCTAACGTTAGGCTCCGTGTTTTTCTTGCTAAATAAATAGCTACCTAAATAGATAAGCTAGCCTGTTAGCCATGTTATGACTGACTTGTGATCATTGCCCTTGCTAGTTTGATTGTATTGGCATTCCCAGCCTTAGTTACATTAGTCCGTTTCTGTCCGAAATATTGAGTAATTGAAACTGAAACGATGCAACCCAAAGGCTGGAGGAAGCAAACAATGTACCAGGCCAGCTGTGATTTACAACCTGATAGCAATATTTGTTGAACTACCAATATTTTATCAATGAATTATATTAATCATGCATTGAACGGCATCCGTCTATTCTGCCAACAATGCCTTACTCTACGTCAAGCATTTTTTTGTCAAATAGAACCTCCTTTCAAATCGTCTTATAAAGTTGGTTTTGTAGCACAAACTGTGAATTTGATATTTTTGACTGATATTATCATTGTCTGTTTCATATCTGCAAAGTAGCTAAAATGCTGTCAGTTCCACTTTAAGGGGAATTGGTTTTAAGGACATGGTAGTTTGATTCGGAATGAATAGTAGTGACACATTCACACAGACAAACACCAACAGATTGTAAAAGGACGAGGCATGAAGTTAAATACAGTGGCAAGAAAAAGAATGTGAACCCTTTGGAATTACCTGGATTTCTGCATAAATTGGTCAGATCCTCATCTAAGTCACAACAATAGACAATTATATGTTTTCATCTTTATTGAACACACTGTGTAAACATTCACAGTGCAGGGTGGGAAAAGTATGTGAACCCTTGGATTTGTTAACTGGTTAACCCTCCTTTGGCAGCAGTAACCTCAACCAAACGTTTTCTGTAGTTGTGGATCAGACCTGCACAATGTTCAGGAGGAATTTTGGAACATTCCTCTTTACAAAACTGTTTCAGTTCAGCAATATTCTTGGGATGTCTGGTGTGATCCGCTCTCTTGAGATCATGCCACAGCATCACAATTGAGTTGAGGTCAGGACTCTGACTGGGACACTCCAGAAGGCATATTTTCTTCTGTTGAAGCCATTCTGTTGTTGATTTACTTCTGTGTTTTGGGTTGTTGTCCTGTTGCATCACCCAACTTCTGTTTTGATTTGATTTTGTTCAATTGCCGGACAGATAGCCTTACATTCTCCTGCAAAATGCCTTGATAAAGTTGGGAATTCATTTTTCTGTCGATGATAGCAAGCTCTCCAGGCCCTGAGGCAGCAAAGCAACCCCAAACCATGATGCTCCCTCCACCATACTTTACAGTTGGGATGAGGTTTTGATGTTGGTGTGCTGTGGCTTTTTTTCTCCACACATAGTGAAACTTTAGTTCAATCTGTACACAGAATATTTTGCCAGTAGCGCTGTCGAACATCCATGTGCTCTTTTGCGAACTTCAGACATGCAGCAATGTTGTTTTTGGACAGCAGTGGCTTCTTCCGTGGTGTCCTCCCATGAACACCATTCTTGTTTGGTGTTTTACGTATCGTAGACTCGTCAACAGACATGTTAGCATGTTACAGAGATTTCTGAAAGTCTTTAGCTGACACTCTAGGATTGTTCTTAACCTCATTGATCATTCTGCGCTGTGCTCTTGCATTCATCTTTGCAGGAAGGCCACTCCTAGGGTAAGTAGCAACACTGCTGAACTTTCTCCGTTTATAGACAATTTGTCTTACCGTGGACTGATGAACATCAAGTCTTTTAGAGATACTTTTGTAACCCTTTCCAGCTTTATGCAAGTCAACAATTCTTAATCTTAGGTCTTCTGAGATCTCTTTTGTTCGAGGCATGGTTCACATCAGGCAATGCTTCTTGTGAATAGCAAACTCACATTTTGTGAGTGTTTCTTATAGGGCAGGGCAGCTCTAACCAACATCTCCAATCTCGTCTCATTGATTGGACTCCAGGTTAGCTGGCTCCTGACTCCAATTAGCTTTTGGAGAAGTCATTAGCCTAGGGGTTTGCATACTTTTTCCAACCTACACTGTGAATGTTTAAATGATGTATTCAAGAAAAATACAATAATTAGTGTGATATTAGTTTAAGCACACTGTGTTTGTCTATTCTTGTGACTTAGATGAAAGTCAGATCAAATTTTATGACCAATTTATGCAGAAATCCAGGTAATTCCAAAGGGTTCACATACTTTTTCTTGCCACTGTGTAACAAGGCTGTTGCAAGAATAAAGTTGTTTCGAAGCACGCGTCTCGCCGTTGGTAGCATTGCATTGATTTCCAGTGATAGCTTTGAGGTATGAATCCCTGTGTTTTGCTCTATTGCCTCTAACTCTGAGTGTTGTTTTCTTCCACAGGCGTTGCCATGTATTTGTGTATGGGGCCCGAAGGATACTGGGACCCTCAAGGGCCCAACCTTAGCAACTGTACGTCACCATGGGTCAATGTAATCACCCAGAAGGTAAGGGGCCCCAAGGGGATCAACTCATAGATACACACACACACACACACACACACACACACACACACACACACACACACACACACAATTCACGCTTGGCAATTCACACTTGTTCACTTTGCATCAATGGAAACCCCTTAGACCAAGTGGATACTACGCCCATCCTCCCATCCTCTAGGACCACTGTGCTCCACAGGTATTCTTTGTCTCTGCTCAGAAGAATGTAATTGGTCAATTAATGTCAAATCTTCCATTCGCTCCAGGTAAAGAGGAATAGCAGTAGACACTACAAACCTAAGAACCACAGTTGAAAGCAGCGGTCTTAGAGTACTTTCCTACCTACTGCATTGAGTTCACAATGGTGGCCAATACACCCACTACACAATTATGGCCCACAATTCTGCCATTTTCTTTAGCCCCAGAGGGGGTCTATCTCATTCCCCTTCTGTGTTTAAATCTATAATGGAATCTCAGATATAGAAGAGATGATTATTGGGACTACAGCAGTAGTAGTACTAGTAGCAGCTTTCTCCCTGTTTATGAATTGCATCAGATGTCAAAATGCACTCGCTGAAACTCGCAGGAGCCTGAAGCATGCCGGCAATAACACTTATGATCCACTCCAGACTGGCAAAAGCCCATTAACCAAATGGCACTTTGTGGTTATGGATGGAGAACGGGTGGTTAAATTTTTTTGTGGGGGAGAGGTAGAGAGAGTGAGGTAGAGAGATCAGGTGCATTTTTTTTGCAACGTTTAGCTTTTTCGAGTGCAATAAAAGACGACCGTGGGCTGATGTTTTGGTTATTAACTACAGCTCAGTACCATTCTGCTTCAATCGATATGTAGACGATTCCACTCCTCTATCCTATCCTTTACTATAATGTCACTATTTCCTGACTGAAATGCATAGTCAGTTAGGATGTATACTATAACAATCTCACAAGCGAAGCAGCACAAAACTTGCCACAGTCGTACCCTTTGTGGGAGTGACTATTGGAATATGTATACATTTTTAACAAAGTGTTATTCATCTTTATTACGCAAATTAGGCATGAGCGATGTGCCTGTCATCCCTCGTTGTCAAGGTGGCGACGGGGAATTTAAATGAAGATCAACCTGTCAGGCATCCCAGAATTCCGTCTGGCGCTTGTCCCTGGTTCTTCTCATTAACAGGAAGACGCAGTGAGAGAGACGAGAGAAAGGGTGAGTGAGTGAAATAGTGAGAGGCTGGAAGAGAGATGGAGAAAGCGAGGGAGAGAGAGCGAGGGAGAGAGAGAGAGAGACCGTGATTGAGAGCGAGAGAGACATTGACAGACCTAACTTTTTCTTACTGTGGCCGTAGCTCTTCTCATTTGGAGAAAGAGGGTAACCGAGAGGGAGAGAGTGAGTGCTTCTCTACTCTCAACTCACTGTCCACACAGGATCAGGGTTCTCAAAGAAAGGCCAATTAAGCCGGTGTAATTGGTTCTGCTAATAAACACAGAGGCAATGATTGCAAGCGATGGGCATGTAAATCATGTGAGGCCCTGTGCCTCGGACACCGCAGTCTCCCCCTAATGCGTCTATTTATAATGCGTGGGAGGGCGCCAGGGCGACGGCCTCATCTCGCTACGTCCAAACTTTGTTTGCGTCCCAAATGGCACCCTATTCCTTTCATAGTACACAACTTTTAACCAGAGCCCTACAAGCCTTGGTCATAGGGTGCCATTTGGGACGCAGTTCCAGACTTTGAATCCAGCAGCGGTTCTGTATAAAATATCAGAGGAAAGAAGTGGATCGAACGAGAACCCAGCAGACTATAAACAGATGTCTGACTTCCACTGATGCCTTGGGCAGGGTTAGACTCCTAAACATAGCCCAAATGCTATGTCTCTTGGTATTCACTGAACCCCAGGCTAATCAAATCTGCACAAAGCTATTAGCATTCCAAAAAGGGAGGACATTAGTAAGAATAGCGGCATGAATACAAATCATACAAATAATCATACAAATATGCCTTCGGTACTGTAGAAGTGCTCCAAAACAGATCCAACCTCACCTCTTCAATGTCCCTGTCGAATTGAATATATCCAGAGGTTTTATTTCTGAGAGCTGTGTTTAGCATTCTAACACTGACCCTGGGATCAGTCTAAATAAATGTTTTTGAAAGGTAGTCCAATCATCTGCATGTGAAAACATGACCCATTTCATTAATAGAATAGGTGCTTTTTCAAGGCCCTATTCAATTGAATGGCAGGGTAGTAGAAACAAAGAAAGCTACACACAAGTCCGTTTTTTCTTCATAATCCAATTCAAGATAAATGAAAGCCTAGAAACACATTGCACTATGAAATGAGACTCCTTTACATCATTAGGCCTCTCTGCTTGGCAGAGTTCTGCATTGTAATTTAAAAGCCAAGAGACAAGAAACTCCCAAAGTACAAAGCGGTTGTTAGTTTGTGGGCAAATGGAGACTCTTCATTAGCAAATTAACAGACTCATCCGTGGCTTAAGAATATTTAATTGTTTCCCCCGGAAAATAAAAATAGGTACACTCTCCAACAAAGTGGCGTACACTTAGGCTGTACAACACTTAGTGTACACCCTAAGGGTTCGTGGTTGTGCTTTGAAAATATTAGTTTTCTTCCTCCAAGTCTAAAGATGGAGCTGCTACCCACAATACAACGAGAGAGAGAGGCATGAGGGATAGAAGCCTGAGAGAGAGAGAGGGGCTTGAGAGAGAGGCATGAGAGAGAGAGAGAGGCATGAGAGAGAGAGAGGCATGAGAGAGGCATGAGAGAGAGAGAGGGGCATGAGAGAGAGAGAGAGGCATGAGAGAGAGAGAGAGGGCATGAGAGAGAGAGAGAGAGAGAGGCATGATCGAGAGAGAGGCATGATCGAGAGAGAGGCATGATCGAGAGAGAGGCATGATCGAGAGAGAGGGGCATGTGAGAGAGAGAGGGGCATGTGAGAGAGAGAGGGGCATGTGAGAGAGAGAGGGGCATGTGAGAGAGAGAGAGAGAGAGAGAGAGAGAGAGATTTGACAAATTAGCCTCCTTGGCTAATCTAAAGAAACATAAGATAAAACTAAAAAGAATAGATCATGACAAATGGTTTGATAATGATTGCAAAAATCTAAGAAGGTCATTGAGAAATATATCTAATCAAAAACACAGAGACCCAGACAACAAAAACATACGCCTTCAATATGGGGAAACACTGAAGCAAAACAAACACACCCTAAGAACAAAAAAGGAACAGCACATTAGAAATCAGCTGGATGTGATTGAGGAATCCATAGAATCAAACCACTTCTGGGAGAATTGGAATAAATAAAACAAACCTCATCATGAGGAATTGGCTATCCAAAATGGGGATATGTGGAGAAATCACTTTGCAAACCTCTACAGCAATATAACAAAGAGCCCAGAACAAAAAGATATACAAGAAAAATTACAAATCCTTGAATCAGCAGTCAAGGACTATCAGAATCCTGTGGATGCCCCAATTACATAAGAATAATTATTGGAAAAACGATGCACTCTCCAACCCAAAAAGGCCTGTAGTGCTCATGGTATTTTAAATGAAATGATCAAATATACAGACCACAAATTCAAATTGGCTATACTCAAACTCTTCAACATTATCCCCACTGCAAGTATTTTCCCCGATATTTGCAACCAAGGATTGATCACACCAATCTATAAAAATGGAGACAAATTTGACCCAAATAATTACAGAGGAATTTGCGTTAACAGCAACTTGGGGAAAATTATCTGCAGTATCATAAATAGCAGACTACATCATTTCCTTGATGAACACAGCGTCCTGAGCAGAAGCCAAATTGGATTTAAAAACAATTATCATACAACAGACCACATTTACACCCTCCACACTCTAATTGACAAACAAGTAAACCAAAACAAAGGCAAAATCTACTCGTGTTTTGTTGACTTCAAGAAAGCATTTGATTCAATTTTGCACAAAGGACTTTTTTATAAACTAATAGAAAGTGGTATTGGAGGGAAAACATATGATGTTATTAAATCAATGTACACTAAAAACAAATGTGCGGTTAAAATCGGCAACAAGCAAACTGACTTCTTCTCTCAGGGATGTGGAGTGAAACAGGGCTGCCCAATAAGTCCAACACTATTTAACATCTACATTAATGAATTGGCAAAAACATTAGAAGAATCGGCAGCACCTGGTCTCACCCTATACAACACTGAAATCAAGTGTCTGCTGTACGCAGATGACCTGGTGCTACTGTCTCCCACTAAGGAGGGGTTACAGCAGCATCTAGATCATCTGCACAGATTCTTTCAGACCTGGGCCCTGACCGTTAATCTAAAAAAAACGAATATAATGATATTCCAAAAAAGGTCAGGAAATCAGGATGACAAAAATAAATTATATTTGGACACAGTTCTATTAGAACACACCACAAACTACACGTATCTAGGACTGAATATCAGCAACACAGGTAGCTTTCACATGGCTGTGAATGAGCTGAGAGACAAAGCAAGAACAGAATTCTATGCCATTAAAAGGAACATTAAAATCGAAATTCCAATTAGAATCTGGCTCAAAGTGTTCCAATCAGTTATAGAACCAATTGCTCTATATGGCAGCGAAGTATGGGGTCCGCTCTCTAATAATGAATTTACCAAATGGAACAAACATCCAATCGAAATACTGCATGCAGAGTATTGCAAGACTGTATTGCAAGTGCAAAGAAAAACTCAAAATAACGCGTATAGAGCAGAATTTATCCAAAACCCCCTTGTTATTCGAATAGAAAAAAGAGCCATCAAATTTTACAACCATCTAAAAACAAGTGACCCCAAAACATTCCATCACACAGCTCAACTATGTCAAGAGATTAAACAAGTTCCCTCAGCCAGCTGGTTCTGAGGCTCAGTTCACTAACCCAAACCAACCCCATAGAGCCTCAAGACATCACTCAGGAAATCTGGCCCAACCAAATCATCACAAAGCAAAAATAAAAATATATCACCTATTGGAAAGACACCACAAACAATCAAAGTAAACTTCAATGCTATTTAGCTCTAAACAGACAGTACTATTAAAACCTACCCTAACCAGAAACCGTGGATAGATGGCAGCATTCACGCAAATCTGAAAGCGCGAACCACCGCATTCAACCATGGCAAGGTGACTGGGAATATGGCAGAATACAAACAGTGTAGCTACTCACTCCGCAAGGCAATTAAACTGGCAAAACATCAGTATAGAGACAAAGTGGAGTCGCAATTCAACGGCTCAGACACAAGACGTATGTGGCAGGGTCTACAGACAATCATGGACTACAAAAGGAAAACCAGCCACGTCGCCGACACCGACGTCTCGCTTCCAGACAAGCTAAACACCTTCTTCGCCCGCTTTGAGGATAACACAGTGCCACTGACGAGGCCCACTACCAAGGACTGTGGCCTCTCCTTCTCCATGGCCAACGTGATTAAGACATTTAAGCATGTTAACCCCCGCAAGGCTGCTGGCCCAGACGGCATTCCTAGCCGCGTCCTCAGAGCATGCGCAGACCAGCTGGCTGGTATGTTTATGGACATATTCAATCTCTCCCTTTCCCAGTCTGCTGTTCCCACATGCTTCAAGATGGCCACCATTGTTCCTGTACCCAAGAAAGCAAAGGTAACTGAACTAAATGACTATCGCCCTGTAGCACTCACCTCTGTCATCTTGAAGTGCTTTGAGAGACTAGTCAAGGATCATATCACCTCTACCTACCTGTCACCCTAGACCCACTTCAATTTGCTTACCGCCCCAATAGATCCACAGACGATGCAATCGCCATTACACTGCTCACTGCCCTATCCCATCTGGACAAGAGGAATACCTATGTAAGAATGCTGTTCATTGACTATAGCTCAGCATTCAACACCATAGTATCCTCCAAGCTCATCATTAAGCTCGAGGCCCTGGGTCTGAACCCCGCCCTGTGCAACTGGGTCCTGGACTTCCTGACGGGCCGCCCCCAGGTGGTGAAGGTAGGAAACAACATCTCCACCGCTGATCCTCAACACTGGGGCCCCACAAGGGTGCGTGCTCAGCCCCCTCCTGTACTCCCTGTTCACCCATGACTGCGTGGCCAAGCACGCCTCCAACTCAATCATCAAGTTTGCAGACGACAAAACAGTAGTAGGCTTGATTACCAACAATGACAAGACCGCCTACAGGGAGGAGGTGAGGGCTCTGGGAGTGTGGTGCCAGGAAAGTAACCTCTCACTCAACATCAACAAAACAAAGGAGATGGATGTGGACTTCAGGAAACAGCAGAGGGTTCACCCCCCTATCCACATCAACAGGACCGCAGTGGAGAAGGTGGAAAGCTTCAAGTTCCTTGGCGTACACATCACTGACAAACTGAAATGGTTCACCCACGCAGACAGTGTGGTGAAGAAGGCGCAACAGAGCCTCTTCAACCTCAGGAGGCTGAAGAAATTCGGCTTAGCACCTAAAACCCTCACAAACATTTACAGATGCACAATTGAGAGCATTCTGTCGGGCTGTATCACCGCCTGGTATGGCAACTGCACCGCCCACAACCGCAGGGCTCTCCAGAGGGTGGTGTGGTCTGCCGAACGCATTACCGGGGGCAAACTACCCGCCCTCCAAGACAGATACAGCACCCGATGTCACAGGAAGGCCAAAAAGATCATCAAGGACATCAACCACCCGAGCCACTGCCTGTTCACCCCGCTATCATCCAGAAGGCGAGGTCAGTACAGTTGCATCAAAACTGGGACCGAGAGAATGAAAAACAGCTTCTATCTCAAGGCCATCAGACTGTTAAATAGCCATCACTAGCACATTAGAGGCTGCTGCTGCCTATTGAAATCACTGGCCACTTTAAGAAATGGAACACTAGTCACTTTAATAATGTTTACATATCTTGCACTACTCATCTCATATGTATATACTGCATTCTATTCTATAATATTCTACTGTATCTTAGTCCATGCCGCTCTGTCATTGCTTGTCCATATATGTATATATTCTTAAATCCCATTTCTTACTAGTTGTGTGTGTATTGGGTATATGTTGTAAAATTGTTAGATATTACTTGTTAGATATTACTGCACTGTCGGCGCTAGAAGCACAAGCATTTCGCTACACCCGCTATAACATCTGCTAAACACGTGTATGTGACAAATACATTTTGATTTGATTTGATTTGACATGGTGGCAGACTATCTTACCACTGTGACCGATAGAAAACTGAGGAAAACACTGACTAGGTACAGACTCAGTGAGCGCAGTCTGGCTATAGAGACCGGTCGTCACAGGCAAACCTGGCTGCCCAGAGAGGACAGGCTGTGCTCACTCTGCTCCAGGGGAGAGGTAGAGACAGAGCTGCATTTCCTATTACACTGTGACAAATACTCAGACCTAAGAGAATCTTTCTTTCCCAAAATTATCATTCAGTACAAAGAATTTGAAACTATAAAATCTGATGAAAAATATATAATATTTATTGGGTGAAAAGCCAAAATGTGCGGTTTTGGCAGCCAAATATGTGTCCTCCTGCCACAACCTGGGGGATAGCCAGTGAAAGTGCAATGTAATGTCAATAATATTTCCCGTTTTGTTTTGGCTTTCATACCATGTAATTTGGCTTCTCAGTCATGTTGAGACTGGTCTACTACTATTGCTTTAATGTATTGTTATTCTCATTAATATTGTTGTAGTTGCTGTAACTGGTGATCCCATTTCCACTACTACTACTATTATTGCTGTTGGTCCCACCATATATGTTATATGTATACTTTGACAATGTAAATGAGAGAGAGAGAGAGAGAGAGAGAGAGAGAGAGAGAGAGAGAGAGAGAGAGAGAGAGAGAGAGAGAGAGAGAGAGAGAGAGAGAGAGAGAGAGAGAGAGAGAGAGTTGTGAAAAAAAGGAAGCAAACAAAACATATTTCATGCCTTAAGACCGCCAGAGTGAAATAGACTGGAATGATCGTTGCAGTTTTTTTTCCCCCCAGAAGACCTCGCCAAAGCACAGTCATGGCAATCACAGAAGCGCACAACACGTCTGACAAAATTAATTTCAAACAGGCGTAATCCTCCGTGTGTGACGTTCTCCCCCTATAGCTAGCAGCCTTTAGTTTCACGCTGCTGATAGACTATCAGGGGAGAAGTCTCTCGATAGTTGACTACATAATTGCTTCCTGATACTATATTGGCCCGGTGAGCATTCAATTGAAAATGTTCTCACCTATTAAATTCCAGGCAATAGTGGTTTAATCAGAAAATCTGCACACGCTAAACAACATTATTTTCTATCAGTTTGTATAATGCCATTTGTCATGTTTGAAATGTGTATGTTGAAAATAATTAGTTCAAGGCAGAGTATGTGTTTGGATAAAGGGAGACGGATGATTGTATGATTTTTTTGAATTTTTTTTCTGATGTAATAGTGTATGACTGGAATTGATTTGATCCTAGCTACTTTAAGTAGAATGAAAGAGAGTCATTCAGTAACATTGGGTGAGATATTGAATACTCATATTAATGAACCAATCATATAACACACCGGACCATTTCTTTCCCTTGAGGACCCCATTATTAGCCAAATATTGATAATTCTGTGCAAAACCCCCAATTTAGACCAGCCCACTGGGCTCAAGTTTGACCAGCCCATCTGGTATTTGCCCTATCTGCCCTATGGCCAGTCCATTTCTGGTTACACTATAGCCACATAGCATGATAGTCAGTGGTTAATTGCATACGATGTGTGTGTCAATGAGTATGTCTGTATGCAATCACGCATGGTTAATTTATGTGTATGTTGTTGTTTTGCCAGCTCAAAGCCGGAGAGACTGCAGCCATCATTGCCAGGGAGCTGTCAGAGCAAACCAAGATTAACCTTCAGGCGGGGGACATCACCTACACAGTCAAGGCCATGGGTCAGCTTGTGGACCTACTTGACGTGCAGCTTAGGAACCTCACCCCTGGAGGCAAAGATAGCGCAGCCCGCAGCCTCAACAAGGTACGTGTCTGGGAAAAGCAATGACTGTGTGTTAATACTCATTACTGATTTGCTCTCCTCGTCTCCTTCCTTTGGTGACTAGTGATCTTGAGAGGAGAGAGCAACATAACCAGTGGGTTTTCCAACCTTTTGCCTTGGTTATCCAGATTGTTCAGATCAGTGGTCACCAAGGACACAGGATGAAGAAAGGAGGATATATACGAGAATGTTTTCATAGGCGAAGAATTAACTGACTTCATTCAACTTTTTCAGCCTGTAGTTAGCATGTGTTTCCTTCCTCCTCTGAAACTTGATTTTCTCACCAGCCTGACAAGGCCTTAATACCAGGCAAACCTGAACAGTAGTCAATGTTTTAATGATCTGCGCTCTGGCCCCAGCACTGTCATACCAAATGATATCCTGCATTATTTCTCACATCTAGCGGTCTGCTGCCGCTCAAGGAAAATTATCAACAACCAGCCAACACAGGGGGGATATTTTGAAGCCTCACCTTGTAGGCTGTAGTGCTTTATAACACCAAAGTCGGTTGTGGTGATGGCTAATTATACCAGCTGTGTGGATAGGATTATTCCAAAGTAGGTAGATTTTTAAAGAGGTTGTACAGATATGCCAGGCACGTCTGAAGTGACGCTCATGCTGCGCTTGTTTCCTTCTAGACAGAGGAAATGTATTAAATATTGCTGTTTCCTAGACCCAGGAGTTCAGGAGATTTTTGGAGCCTCAAACTAATGCAATTATTCCCAAATTCACAGTTGGGTACACCTAGGGGCACTCGGGCAAGGTGAGCTAAAATAATACATTAATGTCTGCTGAAGCAACCAACGGAAAAGCAAACATTGGTAAAATTCAAAATGTCAGCCGTTAATTTGTCTGAGCAGCTTCACTTGTAGCGGAACACGAACAACTGTTTCCCAAAAGCTTTTCTTCACCGACTTTATTTTATTGCCGCATGCAGCCAGATGTCCCCATTTGAGATTTTAGTATTGTTCCCTCCATTGGAGAGCAGGAGGATGATAGCCAACGGGCTGAGGAGAAAAACCTGACGTCTTGCACTTGTGATCAGTTCATCTATGGCTTTTACGAGGTAGCCATCTTGAAAATAAAAAGTTATGAACAGGTCAAATTCAAATAATGTTTAGAGGATAGTAACCTTTTTATTTGTTGTTATAACATTGTCCTGAAACTGAATATATTTAAAACAAACAATAGCCTAGACTTACATCTTCTCTTACCTAGTACATCAAGGAACTGACAAATCTCCCCTAGCGCTCTCTCTATACTATTCAAGGTTGTCCTGTCTGCTCTGTCCTCCATCCTTAGCCCCTTTTAATCCCGGGTGACAGCCCCTAGCGCTGGTGCTCCCTCTCTCCTTCCCTTTCTCTCGCTTGCGCGTGTATTTACCTCTGAGTTCAATCATTTTGACACAATCTGCTAAGAGCTACCGGAATTAAAGATTCCTTTGATAGCAAGCGCAATGCCTCTCCGCCGTCAGACAAAGAGACGATTGAGTTGGCAAACGCCAAGATCCGTGCCACTTTCATGATCACAGGGCCATGTGAATTGCGCTAAAATGACCACTTCCAGGAAAGTGGGCTGACTGTAATGCTAGAGTTCTCCTTAATAAGGAAGATGGCACTCATTGCAGACAATCAGGAGTACATTAGCATTCCCTCAAAGCTACGCGCTAATGCTAGGCTAGGCTAACAGATTAAGCCTCTGTTTACAGTGGGGGAAAAAAGTATTTAGTCAGCCACCAATTGTGCAAGTTCTCCCACTTAAAAAGATGAGAGAGGCCTGTAATTTTCATCATAGGTACACGTCAACTATGACAGACAAATTGAGATTTTTTTTCTCCAGAAAATCACATTGTAGGATTTTTCATGAATTTATTTGCAAATTATGGTGGAAAATAAGTATTTGGTCACCTACAAACAAGCAAGATTTCTGGCTCTCACAGACCTCTAACTTCTTCTTTAAGAGGCTCCTCTGTCCTCCACTCGTTACCTGTATTAATGGCACCTGTTTGAACTTGTTATCAGTATAAAAGACACCTGTCCACAACCTCAAACAGTCACACTCCAAACTCCACTATGGCCAAGACCAAAGAGCTGTCAAAGGACACCAGAAACAACATTGTAGACCTGCACCAGGCTGGGAAGACTGAATCTGCAATAGGTAAGCAGCTTGGTTTGAAGAAATCAACTGTGGGAGCAATTATTAGGAAATGGAAGACATACAAGACCACTGATAATCTCCCCTCGATCTGGGGCTCCACGCAAGATCTCACCCCGTGGGGTCAAAATGATCACAAGAACGGTGAGCAAAAATCCCAGAACCACACGGGGGGACCTAGTGAATGACCCGCAGAGAGCTGGGACCAAAGTAACAAAGCCTACCATCAGTAACACACTACGCCGCCAGGGACTCAAATCCTGCAGTGCCAGACGTGTCCCCCTGCTTAAGCCAGTACATGTCCAGGCCCGTCTGAAGTTTGCTAGAGTGCATTTGGATGATCCAGAATGTCAGGTGTTGCTGTAGATTGGTGTGGTGTGGAATCAGGCGCAGGACGCAGAAGTTAAGTCCAACAAATACTTTTAGTAGAGCACACAAAAATACAATCCAAACAGCCCGGAGGCGAGAAAAGCGCACACAGGCGTAAACAAACGAGCGCACAAAACATGTGCGAAAATCCTCTCCTAAAATAAACAAGGAGGAAAGCTACAAATAGCGCACCGAAACGGGTAGCGCAACAACACGACAACGGGAACAATTACACACAACACCTAAACTCACAACAAGGAACTAAATAGGGTGCTTAATGAGACATAACACAAAACAGGTGTGACAAACAGACAAAACCAATCAAACATGAAACATAGAACGGTGGCAGCTAGTACTCCGGAGACGACGACCGCCGAAACCTGCCCGAACAAGGAGGAGGGGCCGCCTCGGCCGAAACCGTGACACAGAAGAGGATTGGGAGAATGTCATATGGTCAGATGAAACCAAAATATAACTTTTTGGTAAAAACTCAACTCGTCGTGTTTGGAGGACAAAGAATGCTGAGTTGCATCCAAAGAACACCATACCTACTGTGAAGCATGGGGGTGGAAACATCATGCTTTGGGGCTGTTTTTCTGCAAAGGGACCAGGTCGACTGATCCGTGTAAAGGAAAGAATGAATGGGGCCATGTATCGTGAGATTTTGAGTGAAAACCTCCTTCCATCAGCAAGGGCATTGAAGATGAAATGTGGCTGGGTCTTTCAGCATGACAATGATCCCAAACACACCGCCCGGGCAACGAAGGAGTGGCTTCGTAAGAAGCATTTCAAGGTCCTGGAGTGGCCTAGCCAGTCTCCAGATCTCAACCCCATAGAAAATCTTTGGAGGGAGTTGAAAGTCTGTGTTGCCCAGCGACAGCCCCAAAACATCACTGCTCTAGAGGAGATCTGCATGGAGGAATGGGCCAAAATACCAGCAACAGTGTGTGAAAACCTTGTGAAGACTTACAGAAAACGTTTGACCTGTGTCATTGCCAACAAAGGGTATATAACAAAGTATTGAGAAACTTTTGTTATTGACCAAATACTTATTTTCCACCATAATTTGCAAATAAATTCATTAAAAATCCTACAATGTGATTTTCTGGATTTTTTTTTCTCATTTTGTCTGTCATAGTTGACGTGTACCTATGATGAAAATTACAGGCCTCTCTCATCTTTTTAAGTGGGAGGACTTGCACAATTGGTGGCTGACTAAATACTTTTTTCCACCACTGTATATATTCTGTTCCCAGCCCAATGTTACATGCTAGGATAGGCTAACAGAATAGGTCTCTGTTTATATCTAGTCTGCTCCTACTCCAGGCAACTAGCTAACTTCCTTTATTTCAGATTGCATAATTCCTATTGGGAACACATGAGCAGTTATGTAGCCTAGCCAGCTGTTAGTTCTCCAGTGCTACTTCGAAATCTCGACCTACTGGATTGACCCGCTAACATCAGTCTCAGGTATGCTACATTTCAGGTTTAGCCCTATTCCTGCAAGGTTTTCAGGTGAAATAGTTCCTATTTAGTTCCTTTCTCTCCACTTACCCGCAGGAACAAGCGATAACCTTGAAACTCCAACTTGAAAGCAGAACTATGTCTCAGCCCCAATCCCCAATTGGACTTTGTGTCTCGTTTCAGCGCTAATTAAGACTATGATTCTTTGTGATGTTTTCTATGAGAGGGAATAATTAATGTACATTCCGTTTTTCACACAGTTTATATAAAATGAGAAAGTCTTAATTATCCGAAGTCGAGAGGTGACATTTTGTTCAGCGTTTTTGACACAACTGTACTAGTTGTTCAGGCTCTGGTCTTGTCCCATCTTGATTATTGTCCGGTAATATGGTCAAGTGCAGCAAAGAAGACCTAGCAAAGCTGCAGCTGGCTCAAAACAGAGCAGCATACCCTTAACTGCACATACTGTACAAAACTAACATCAACAACATACATGCCAGTATTTCCTGGTTGAGGGTTGACTAGAGATTAACTGCTTCTCTGCTAGTTTTTATGAGGTATTACTGTAATAAAATTCCAGATTGTCTGCATGATCAAATAACATTAAGCTCAAACACCCATACACTGTACATACCACACAAGACATGCCACCAGGGGTCTCTTCACAGTCCCCAAGTTTAAAACGAATTCATGGCAACACACAGTATCATACAGAGCCATGATCGCATGGAACTACATTCCATCTTCAATTACTCAAGCAAACAGCAAAATTACCTTATTTGTTTTTGTTGTATTGTTTGTATTATTATTATATTTATTTGTTGTATTGTTTATGTCGTTGTATTTTAAATTTGTGTGACTGTCCTTGTCTATGTGTATCTGTGTTTTGTTACTTTTTTTTGTGGACCCCAGGAAGAGTAGCTACTGCCTCTGCAAAAGCTAATGAGGATCCAAATAAACAAATCAAATAAACAAATAAAAATGATATATTTATTTTCTCTCCATCCACACTTTAAACCATGCTAATGGAACTTGTCTGTGTCTAACTTTTGCTAACTGTTACATTCTTTGGTGGTTTGCAGCTGCAGAAAAGAGAGCGCTCATGTAGGATTTACGTGCAGGTATTTTGACTCTTGTCTTTCACCCAGCATCCTCCTACCCAACCCATCCACCATTTTTCTGTTTTGGTGTAAGCATGATTGTGACTTGTTGCCCCACCATGTCATGCTTTCTGCTAATGATATTCCTGGCTGTGGAGGCATTTGTTGCTCAATGTTGGGTCTGCCAAGTTAACTTTGACATCGTAAAATGTTAGATAAAAATGTGGAGCCATTTATAACACATAGTTAGGCTATGTTTTAGTGTGGATGCAACTATTGCTAGTTACCATTTTGATCCATGGGTCAAATTTTTGTGTCCTCACTTTGTCTTACCCACATCCTGATGTCCTAATTCTAACGACAACCCCCAACCTTGCAACCAATTCACCACTCCTTCCCAGCATGCTTTGCTGTTAATGCTGTTTGTATACCCCTGTGTTGGTGTTGTGATGGCTTTTGAAACAACACTCCAAAGAAGAAACTATATATATACACTACCGTTCAAAAGTTTGGGGTCACTTAGAAATGTACTTGTTTTCGAAAGAAAAGCAATTTTTTTGTCCATTAAAATAACATCAAATTGATCAGAAATACAGCGTAGACATTGTTAATGTTGTAAATGGCTACTGTAGCTGGAAACTGCTGATTTTTAATGGAATATCTACATAGGCGTACAGAGGCCCATTATCAGCAACCATCAGTCCTGTGTTCCAATGGCACGTTGTGTTTGCTAATCCAAGTTTGAGATATGGCTTTTTCTTTGCAACTTATTTGTTTCAGGCCATTTTGAGCCTGTAATTGAACCCACAATTGCTGATGCTCCAGATACTCAACGAGTCTTAAGAAGGCCAGTTGTATTGATTCTTTAATCAGCACAACAGTTTTCAGCTGTGCTAACATAATTGCAAAAGGGTTTTCTAATGATCAGTTAGCCTTTTAAAATGATAAACTTGGATTAGCAAACACAACGTGCCATTGGAACACAGGACTGATGGTTGCTGATAATGGGCCTCTGTACGCCTATGTAGATATTCCATTAAATATCAGCCGTTTCCAGCTACAATAGCCATTTACAACATTAACAATGTCTACACTGTATTTCTGATCAATTTGATGTTATTTTAATGGACAAAAAAATTGCTTTTCTAAGTGACCCCAAACTTTTGAATGGTAGTGTATGTAATGCATACTATGTGATAAGAACATTGGTTGGTCATGGTTGGATAGGTTATGATCTGGATATGCAAGTTAAACACGATATCAGGTTTTTGCTTGAAGGAAATGTCAAGCATGGTTTCTCTGCTGGAGATACCAATAAGACATCTACACACACATTTTTTTTAAGGCTCTTAGAAGATATAAAGATTAACCGTCTATAATCATCTATAGTCATCTACTGCAATATACTTGCTCACAACACCAGAGATGTACTCACACTACCACAATCACATTTTTATGTAATGATAGCATATACTCACAGCTGTGAAATTACTGTTACATTGTAATAACCTTCACTGGTTATGCAGTCGCTCAAAGCTACCATCAAGTTAGTTCACTCTTAAGAGTTTCCATAGGACATCCAGGCATTTAAATCCGCCGCCGACTTCCACGGTCAAGAGCTAAAAGTGATCTCATTAAACCGGAGTCAAAACCCACCCTCCACCAGAACTCCCCTGACAGGCAAGACTCATAGGGGGGAGGGGGGTGTTATGACTCTTCCTGATGCATTATGCATGTGTCCCCCAATTTGTAGGGCCTCCGCAGCTATTTCTTGAGCTCCAGTGTGGAGTTGATATCCCGGCTTGTCAGTAAAATTACACAAAAATGGGTTCTGCCTTGAAAAGAGCAGCCAGATGAGTTGACATGCATGCACACTTCCCACCGCAGATGGTTCCTATAGCTTACAGATGCTATATGTATCTGTGGTAGTATCACATCTGTCAGGCGACATGCATTGGTTGTTTCAAATCCTCTGAGGTGTGCCTGAAGTCACTTCAATATATAATGGCGGTTTGATTGTGCATTTTCCAGCGGATGAAATGTGTGTGCCTTTGCGTGACACAGCGTATGTATAAGTGTGTGTGTGTGTGTACGCATTTGTATCAGTTGGCATTTGCTTATTGTTTTATATGCACTGACTAAGAAATCAATTCTTTATAGATGAAACTGTGGGTCAGTGTGTGTACACATGTTCATGTGCACACTAGTATCTACATGTTTGTGTGTGTGCATTTACATGCGCATGTGTGTATGTGCACAACTGTTGAACCGTGCACTGGCGGAGACACGATACCTTCCATGAGCCTGACCGTGTCAAACAAAAGGGGAAGGAATCTCGCTCGATGAACTGGAATAATGGAACAACATCTGCCAGTCTTCAGTAAACACATACGTTGATTGTGCGGCGCTATGGCTTTGAGGGACTTGATTAAGAAAATTGGGCAGTGTTTTCTCCAACCAGGCCCCTGGTGGTCGTCATAAGGGGTATAGTGAAGGCATACAAAACAAACCAAGGTAGATGCCTCTCTCTGCAGCACATGCCTGTACAGACAGAGATGTACGCATGCACGCACACACACAGACACACACACAGACACACACCCTCTGTTTTGGAACCAGGCTGAGCACACCATGCGCAATCATCGTTTTCAATAAGGTAAAGGCATTATGTTAAATGCTCAGCCAGACTTTTCAGGGTGAGAAATCACTTTAAAAAATCTAACAAACAGATTATAGCAGTGCTCGGATGGGCTTGGGTGAATTGAATGCCAGTGCACGTCGGGCTCGGATGTTATTGAGATTGGTGATCAGGTATGCACCCCCAACTGCTTGTTAGCCCCTGCGCTAATTGGCGATTGGGAGGACTGAGCTGGTGTTTTCTCTCTAATGGAGATGCGAGGAGCCCGGTTCACCATCTTGATTTAGGGAGTCCATCTTGTTTTATGTGGAGCGGATGACGGCACCATTCGCATGCCGCCGGGTCTATGCGGGGCCATTATGGAATAACACCTTAGAAAGAGATTCAAGGTTGTCTGTAGTAGGCCAATATTTATAGATACTGTAGTTCAACATGTCACGTTCTGGAGACGCCTTACTGGAAACTGTTGAGAATATTGGGTCCCACTTTAAGCTAAATGTATCTTTTAAAGCTTAACAAAGTCTACATAAGCCCTTAAGGTCTATGTGGATGCTTCAGGAATCATATTCAGTTACTCCCTCATTAGTAGTTTGTGAACAATTGCCTCTGTAGACTACATCAATATAGTGTAGAGCATCATGGGTATTGTCAGTAGGTCCTCTTTGGTCCCTTTTAAAATGATTTGTTAACTTCTGTTTTCACCCTAAAGGATTATGTCCCTATCAGATACATAAAAGGCTTCTGCTCTTTCATTTCAAACAAACATAATCAAAATGGCACCCAGCTTTTTATCCTCTTTGGTGTATTAAATACTATCTTGTTTAGGGCTTTGGCACCGTGGTTGTCCAATTACAGTGATTACATCCACTTTGCTTCAAACTAAGGTCAAACACCTTCTCTTAAAATGGCCGCCGACACATAATATTTCCAAAGGGAGACGATTTGTGGAGCTACAGTGGGGAAAAAAAGTATTTAGTCAGCCACCAATTGTGCAAGTTCTCCCACTTAAAAAGATGAGAGAGGCCTGTAATTTTCATCATAGGTACACGTCAACTATGACAGACAAATTGAGGAAAAAAAATCCAGAAAATCACATTGTAGGATTTTTTATGAATTTATTTGCAAATTATGGTGGAAAATAAGTATTTGGTCACCTACAAACAAGCAAGATTTCTGGCTCTCACAGACCTGTAACTTCTTCTTTAAGAGGCTCCTCTGTCCTCCACTGGTTACCTGTATTAATGGCACCTGTTTGAACTTGTTATCAGTATAAAAGACACCTGTCCACAACCTCAAACAGTCACACTCCAAACTCCACTATGGCCAAGACCAAAGAGCTGTCAAAGGACACCAGAAACAAAATTGTAGACCTGCACCAGGCTGGGAAGACTGAATCTGCAATAGGTAAGCAGCTTGGTTTGAAGAAATCAACTGTGGGAGCAATTATTAGGAAATGGAAGACATACAAGACCACTGATAATCTCCCTCGATCTGGGGCTCCACGCAAGATCTCACCCCGTGGGGTCAAAATGATCACAAGAACGGTGAGCAAAAATCCCAGAACCACACAGGGGGACCTAGTGAATGACCTGCAGAGAGCTGGGACCAAAGTAACAAAGCCTACCATCAGTAACACACTACGCCGCCAGGGACTCAAATCCTGCAGTGCCAGACGTGTCCCCCTGCTTAAGCCAGTACATGTCCAGGCCCGTCTGAAGTTTGCTAGAGTGCATTTGGATGATCCAGAAGAGGATTGGGAGAATGTCATATGGTCAGATGAAACCAAAATAGAACTTGTTGGTAAAAACTCAACTCGTCGTGTTTGGAGGACAAAGAATGCTGAGTTGCATCCAAAGAACACCATACCTACTGTGAAGCATGGGGGTGGAAAAATCATGCTTTGGGGCTGTTTTTCTGCAAAGGGACCAGGACGACTGATCCGTGTAAAGGAAAGAATGAATGGCCATGTATCGTGAGATTTTGAGTGAAAACCTCCTTCCATCAGCAAGGGCATTGAAGATGAAACGTGGCTGGGTCTTTCAGCATGACAATGATTCCAAACACACCGCCCGGGCAACGAAGGAGTGGCTTCGTAAGAAGCATTTCAAGGTCCTGGAGTGGCCTAGCCAGTCTCCAGATCTCAACCCCATAGAAAATCTTTGGAGGGAGTTGAAAGTCTGTGTTGCCCAGCGACAGCCCCAAAACATCACTGCTCTAGAGGAGATCTGCATGGAGGAATGGGCCAAAATACCAGCAACAGTGTGTGAAAACCTTGTGAAGACTTACAGAAAACGTTTGACCTGTGTCATTGCCAACAAAGGGTATATAACAAAGTATTGAGAAACTTTTGTTAATAACCAAATACTTATTTTCCACCATAATATAGCAAATAAATTCATAAAAAATCCTACAATGTGATTTTCTGGAAAAAGAAATCTCATTTTGTCTGTCATAGTTGATGTGTACCTATGATTAAAATTACAGGCCTCTCTCATCTTTTTAAGTGGGAGAACTTGCACAATTGGTGGCTGACTAAATACTTTTTTCCCCCACTGTAAGTGATTTATCACATGGTAGAACCTTCCTACAGTATTAAAGATGATAATTGTATCTCCTCATAAACCAAGAAATTCCGGAATATTGTTAGGATATTGGGTACTGACCCCTTTTCAACGCAACCCCTTCTCCCCTTCTTCCTCGTATATGGGGGTAATCCAGGGAACGTGTCACGGTAGAAGACGACCTTAGAAAGGCCGGAATGGAAGGTGTCGCCTTGTCCATGAGATTATAAAATGTTATTGCCAGCCAATTTGTTAAAAGATGAGGTATGTTAGAATGACCACATACTCATAAAGACCGTTCTCCCTCTAACCAACATTCAACCACCATTCTGTCCTGCGGTTTACTGTCTACCATCTCGACCCTCGCTATGTTATATGGGCCGTGTCTGTTCACGGTCAGAGTCCGATAGGGATAAGATGAGATCATGGCCATTCAGCGTAAAAGTACCTCTGTCTCAGAGTCGTAAATTCTTAGTTAATTTACCTATAGACCTAGGACTTCTCACGAAGTGTCTTCCTGCTGTGTTCAGTTCATTTGCAGGGTGAATAGATTTGACTTGGAGTCATAGTTGACTTTGTGACGAGGTGCTGTTTGCTCATTATTTGACAAGGGAGGCACAACAATGTTCATATTGACACTCATGTTTGGATGACCTGTGTGTTAGTCTTTGTACAGTGATCTTATCTTTTATCTCACATACTGTGTGTTTGAAAGCCCCACACATTCACCAACATAACTGTCGATAGTGGATATAGTAGTAGTATATATTGGTAGCCCGCAGTCATAGATTTAATTGTTCACCAATTTACAATTGGATCTTGTAACACAACTGTGGAAATACAAGGAGCTTTTAATGCGTCAAAGTCCACTTTATTGATAATCAGGAAGCACTGGAGTGTCTTGTTGAGATTGGCCATGCATGCTGGCAGTTGTAGCATATTGAGGACCATTGAGTGAGCAGGGTTGAAGGGTGAATGTACTTCAAAATATCTCAAGCGCACTGAGAATACTCTTTAATGATACTCTATATATACAAAAGTATGTGGACACCCCTTAAAATTAGTGGATTCGGATATTTCAGCCACACCCGTTGCTGACAGGTGTGTAAAATGGAGCACACAGCCATGCAATCTCCATAGACAAACATTGGCAGTAGAATGGCTTTACAGAAGAGCTCAGTGACTTTCAACGTGGCACCGTCATAGGATGCCACCTTTCCAACAAGTCAGTTCGTCAAATTTCTGACCTGCTAGAGCTGCCCCAGTCAACTGTAAGTGCTGTTATTGTGAAGTGGAAATGTCTAGTAGCAACAACGGCTCAGCCGTGAAATGGTAGGCCACACAAGCTCACAGAACGGGACCGCAGAGTGCTGAAGCATGTAGCTCATAAAAATTGTCTGTCCTCGGTTGCAACACTCACTACCAAGTTCCAAACTGCCTCTGGAAGCAAGGTCAGCACAATAACTGTTCGTCGGGAGCTTCATGAAATGGGTTTCCATGGCTGAGCATCCACACACAAGCCAAAGTTCACCATGTGCAATGCCAAGCGTCAGCTGGAGTAGTGTAAAGCTCGCCGCCATTGGACTCTGGAGAAATGGAAACATGTTCTCTAGAGTGATGAATCACGCTTCACCATCTGGTAGTCCGACGGACAAATCTGGGTTTGGGCGGATGCCAGGAGAACGCTACCTGCCCCAATGCATAGTACCAACTGAAAAGGTTGGTGGAGGAGTAATAATGGTCTGGGGCTGTTTTTCATGGTTCGGGCTAGGCCCCTTAGTTCCAGTGAAGGGAAATCTTAACGCTACAGCATACAATGACATTCTAGACAATTCTGTGCTTCCAACTTTGTGGCAACAGTTTGGGGAAGGCCCTTTCCTGTTTCAGCATGAAAATGCCCCCATGTACACAGTGAGGTCCATGCAGAAATGGTTTGTCAAGATTGGTGTGGAAGAACTTGACTGACCTGCACAGAGCCATAACCTCAACCCCATCAAACACCTTTGGGATGAATTGGAATGCCGACTGCGAGCCAGGCCTAATTGCCCAACATCAGTGCCCAACCTCAATAATGTTCCTGTGGCTGAATGGAAGCAAGTCCCGCAGCAATGTTACAACATCTAGTGGAAAGCCTTCCCAGAAGAGTGGAGGCTGTTATAGCAGCAAAGGGGGGACCAACTCCATATTAATGCCCATGATTTTGGAATGAGATGTTCAATGAGCAGGTGTCCACATACTTTTGGTCATGTAGTGTATATTATGTTATTACCACAATATATTGTAGAGGGAGAGAAAAAGGGGGGAAGATCGGAAAAGACCCATAGACACCAACAGTGTGAGGCAGAAATATAGAGAAGGACCAAATGAAAGACTGAACTCAGAAAGACAGTAACCTCTCCTATATCACATCTGAACATGTTACAGAAAAAAAGACAGCCAACAGGATAGGTGGTGAGAGGAAAAGCGAGTGGAAAAAGGAAGTGGAAAGTGAGGGCCACTAGTCTGACTTGCGCTCCATCCTTCTTCCGTTCTGCTAAGCCGGTGACGGGAGTTTGAGCTCAGCCAGAATCAATTTCCCCGACCTAGAGTTCATTTCATCAATCAGCACACACACCACACGGGCTGACTTGGACCAGTTCCAGGCCCCATACTAATATCCACCCCTTCCTTCCCCCTTCATTGGTATAAATGGCCACAGCACGATACATTGGCCCTGTTCTAATTCTTCTAGATTGCATCATTCCTTCATCCCTTATTTGGAATTATCCCATGTCTGAAATTGATCTGGATTGGTGAAAGCTATGTATTGGAACCTGTGCTTTAACCTTGTAAAGTTAGATCAGTAACTACTCAAGAAAGGGAGAGAGGGAGTAAGGAAGGATGTAATACACTAGTATTGGAATGGGGCCTTTTTCTTGCCCAGTCAACAGTTTATTACAACCATAGCATTTGGGGGCGGAGGCTAGCTAGTTGATGATTAGCGTTTCCAGACTAGCCAAGAACCAGGAAGTGTTGTTTTCCCTGGGTGGCTTGGATCTTTCAAGAGAGCAGAGGAAACTGTGGGGTGGGGGGTGGGGGGGGGGGACAGAAACCTAACAGTGGTTGAAAGTTTGGAGCTCTCTGGGCCGAACCAGTGCTTTTGACAGATGGAGAAGCAGTCTGGCTGCAGTAAGGCATCCACCCTCCTCTACCCCGCTACACTGAGTGTGTTGTGCTGCTTGGGTGCATATATCTCTCTCTCTCTCTCCCTCCCTCCCTCCCTCCCTCCCCCTCTCCCTTTTGGGAATTAGAGGCTCTCGTGAAAAGAGTGGGAGTTTGTGTGTTGTCCCCAGGGATATACCGTAGATCTCATTTGTCTCTGAAGGATGCCGGCTCGATGGGTAGACTCACTGCTAAGCTTAATTGCTCCAACTTACAGTGCCTTCAGAAAGTATTCACACCCTTTTACCTTTTCCACATTTTGTTGTGTTACAGGTTGAATTAAACATTTATTAAATTTAGATTTTGTGTCACTGATTTACACACAGTACCCCATAATGTCAAAGTGGAATTCTGTTTATAGAACATTTTTTTTAATAAAAAAAAAATGTAAAGCTTAAATGTTTAGAGTCAAGTATTCAACCCCTTTGTTATGGCAAGCCTAAATAAGTTCAGGCGTAAAAATGTGCTTAACAAATCGCATAATAAGTTGCATGTTCAGTAATAGTGGTTAACATGATTTTTGAATGTCTACCCCATCTCTGTACCCCACACATGCAATTATCTGTAAGGTCCCTCAATCAAGTAGTGAATTTCAAGCCAGATTCAACCACAAAGACAAGGGACGTTTTTCAATGTCTCGCAAAGAAAGGCACAAATTGGTAGATGTGTAAAAAAATAAAAAATAAGAATAAATGACAGAGTGAAAAGAAGGAAGTCTGTACAGAAGAAAAAATATTCTAAAACATGCATCCTGCTTGCAACATGGCACTTAAGTATACTGCAAAAAAATTGGAAAATAAATACCACCATTTTCAAGCATGGTGGTGGCTGCATCATGTTATGGGTATGCTTGTCATCGGCAAGGACTAGGGAGATTTTTGGGATAAAAATAAACGGAATACAGCTATAAGCACAGGCAAAATCCTAGAGGAAAACCTGCTTCAGTCTGCTTTCCAACAGACATTGGGAGACATTCACCTTTCAGCAGGACAATAACCTAAAACACAAGGCCAAAATCGACACTGGAGTTACTTACAATGACGACATTGAATGTTCCTGGGTGGCCTAATTACAGTTTTGACTTAAATCGGCTTGAAAATCTATGGCAAGACTTGAAAATGGCTGTCTAGCAATTATCAAAAATCTAATTGACAGAGCTTGAATTATTTAAAAAATAAAAATGGGAAAATATTGTTCAATCCAGGTGTGCAAAGCTCTTAGACTTACCCCAAAAGACTCACAGCAGTAATCGCCACCAAAGGTGCTTCTACAAAGTCTGACTCTGGGGTGTGAATACTTATGTAAATTAGATATTTCTGTGTTTCATTTTCAATACATTTGCAAAGATTTCTAAGAACATGTTTTCACTTTGTCATTATGGGGTATTGTGTGTGTATATGGGTGAGCAAAAAATGTATATTTAATCAATTTTGAATTCAGGGTGTAACACAACAAAATGTGGAATAAGTCAAGGGGTATGAATACTTTCTGAAGGCACTGTATATATTTATTCCCCAGCATCCTTAAACTTGCTTGCCACAGTCTTCATAAAGTGTTCTACACTGTTGATGTTGAAACATTTGGACTCATGATTTCTATGATAGCCGCCCAAATAATCCAGATTTGTATTCGTTATTGATTAATTCTCTATTATGTCCACAGATAAGCATCATAACCCGATATTAAGCAGCTAAGCCCAGTCATAATTTGACTTCCTGATTCAAAATGAGGGGATTTATACTTGAATCCGCACACTAATCAATGCCCCTATCATTTCTGAGTATCCCTATCCAAAATACGGCTTTATGTCGCATTGACTTGCAAATGCTACGCTATTATGTGCCATACACAAAGACTGCAACTAATTCAGTGGCTTAACACAAAATGATGAGTGTATCATGTTGTTGATGGATCCAATATGTAAGCTATGGAAGGAAAAATTGCATAATAGATTGCAGTTTTTAGACTTCATAACATTCTAGAAATATGTCCGCTTGTGGTTGGTTGCTTATACTCCGAGCTTTCTACTGTCTTTCTTCTATGTGATTTTCACCCATCACTTGGATTTCGTTTACTGTATGTACTGTACCTGAATCTGTCCATGCTACATTTTGTGGATGGTCCAACACTTAATTCTGCATATCTATCCATCTAACACACAGACACTAACAATTCATTCTTTCAATATTTAAACCAGACCTGGCAAAGGGGAAAATATGCCAGTGGCACAGAGAAAGAGCTCCTTAATTGAGAGCGAATCAACCTCGCCGTCTCCAGTGATGTCAAAAGGTTCGATTGGCTGGAGATAATGAATAATTACATCAATGTTGGGCGCCTTAAAAAAGCCTTAAAAATGACAGCATCTGTGGAAAAGCCAGCTGGTGCTATTTGATAATCCCTTCATCGCAGCCCGCTACTGAGTTGAATACAATCACCCCTCTTCCACTTGCTCTTGTCTGTTCTGTACCAGAGATACTCTAGTCTGACTGCCACTCAGTCTACAACTGAGACACTTGGAGGCTGATAACTCTTGTGTGTGGATTATAATGTCTATGTTTATAGTATTACCTTATTATTTTTTTCTGATTATCTCATAGAATCAGTTGAATTCTGCAGGGCAGCTCCCATGGGCTGTTATCTAATTGCATTGCCTGAGGTTTCGTCCCCCAGCTGCTCTGGAATCATCTCTAAAACTCCTATTCCCTTTCATAGTCCATTGATCAAAAACAGAACCTGCTGTAGCCGCGGGGATTACACCAAGGTATTGCCGTATGCGGCATTGGAGGAGCTTTCTATTCCCCCTCTTAAAGGGCTTAATGTTTCTCCCTCAGATTCTCGCCGACATGCATTTACGATCAGGCGCATCTTCCATCTTTGCAAACGAGAATGAGTAAATTGGCCTTTGAAGCTGTGGGATATCAGAAGAGGCTGTGATGATTTCTTTAAAATGTGTTTTTTTCTCACTCTGTTCTGTGCTTTTTGAAACTCACTATTCAATAGTACTCGTCAATGTTGGATTATTAGGTTTTGAGATGAAAGAGCACCTGTGAATGCTGTGCGAACATCTATTCATGGATGGGATTTTCAGTTATGATAATGCATTTTCTTCTTTTGCATCAGAGGGATGGAATGGTTCAGCTTGACCAATTAATATTCTATTCAAATGTCTTGCCATCAGCGTTTCTAAATCTTTAATTGCTCTCAATTTTTAATCTTCTCTGGAGATTGCTCTCTTTTCTTTCTCCCTGGCTTATTGGTTTCTGACTGTTAATTTATTGTGGGATTAGGGAAAACGTAATTGAGGTTAAACAATATTAATAGACAAAGTGTTCATCAGATCGTGGTCGTCCTGAGGAGCCGACAACAAAAAAATGTGTACGCTATTGGCTTCCTGTACTGAATAATATTATATTATGATTATTTCACCGTATTCTGTTTTATTGTAATTGTGTGCATGTGATACTGTAGCATGTAGCAATATGGGGATTATTGGGGCTGAATACATTCATGGAACATTCATGGAAATGCGTCAGCCATAGCCTGGCTTTCACCTGTTCTATTATTTAGATAATGTCATTGTTTCTCTTGGAAATATAAGAATTACCATTGTCTGTTTGTCTACACGCATTCACCCCAACTCAATGTTGCTATGAGTTATTTGAGATGTTTTTCTCGAAAAGCTCTGTTATTATCTAATGTCTCCCAAGATCCTGCAAACATCTGTGACTAACCTTACATAATACTTCTCCCTCTGAAAAGTCATGGCATAACTTCATTGACATCCCTGATAACCTGTTAACTACCCCTTTTTGAATGACCCCATTATTCATATCATTGGTGATAGTACAGTCTAAAGTCCTTCCATAACCCATACTGATCCCTTCCCTTGCTACCTCCATACTGATGCTCTGGTTGGTTAGCCCCCTCCACTATCTTCATGTCGCTAACTCTCCATGATGTCTGGTGCAGGCCATGGTGGAGACCGTGAACAACCTGCTTCAGCCCCAGGCCCAGTCGGCGTGGAGGGACCTGAGCACTGGGGAGCAGCTGAGAGCAGCCACTATGCTACTGGACACGGTGGAGCAGGGGGCCTTCATTCTGGCTGACAACCTGCTCAAGACGGACATTGTGCAGGAGAACACAAACAACATCCGTGAGTACAGACCGAGACCCATGTACACACTTCGCTATACAGACACACTAACATTCAATTAGATCTTAACACACGCACACATACACACAGGGATAGAACTGATTGGTGTGGTAAAAATAAAACTCGTCTGAAAGAACAGTGGCTGTTGTCTAATCGCATCTGATTAAACAGATTACTACATTTTCAGCCTCGCCTCCAATTGCCAATAATATTAGCATTAGCCATCCTAATGTGATTATGTTGGTCATCCAAGGGGAATCAGTTGGGACAAACTAAATTCCTGTGTCATATTGCTGCCTCTTGGTAAAGAGAGAATAAGCGAGATGGCTTTGCTATTCCTGATATAGTGCACTACTTTTGACCAGAGCCATATGGGTCCTCTTCAAAAGTGAATGCACTACACAAGGAATGCCATTTGAGATGCATCCACAGTCTTGGTGATCATTGTTTGAGTTTAGTTTAATGAGGGGCTAATTCTAAGTGACTGTATTCAAGTTAATTCAGAACCTGAATGTGATCATTTAGATAATAGGATATACTGTAGAACGACTTATCCACTGATTGTTCCATAGAGGCCTAATGGAGGCAAGATGGATATTGATGTAGTACTGTTTAACTCCTCTATATTGCTATTTAGATTACCAAATGGCATGATGCATCAAAGTGTTCAATAAATGTTATTCATGGAGTGCCTTTGTTACAACTATGAAACAGAAAGCATATCTGTTGGAACACGGTAATAGCTTCTTTTTATAACGACAAAATAAATAAAACATACCCCGACCACCAAGATGCACGGTCAAGACGCGGGGTCAAATGATGAAAACATCAGTAGCCTAAATATCATTATAAGTGCCAAGTGGCCTTGATAAATAGTGAAAGCAATAATGGCATTATAATGAATGTAAGGGCTCTATTTTCAGCTGGCGTTAAGGCAGCGCTAGTGTCATACGCTTAGTTTGCAATTTCATCATGTAAAAACTGGTGCGCTGGCATTTTCCAGGCCTAACGACAGGTTCAACAAATCACCAGTCTTATATCAGCTCGCTAGTGCTCAGATGGGCGGGGTTGAAATATTTGAGGTGTGTCCTTAAAAACATGATCCAAAGTGCTAATTTCAGGCAGGGCTGATAGGGATATTTAAGAACCTAGTTATGGCATGAATTTTGACAGCGGAAACGCAGTCTATCCAGCTGTGAAGCACACTGCCCATATGCGCATGGAACAAGAGTAACCTAATGTGCTTAGAATGTATTTAGAGACGTAAAAATTATGTTTTTTTCCCATTTCGTTTTATTTTATTAAAAACCAAGCATAGCCTCCCCTCCTCTCATTTAAGGCTTTTTTTGTCTGCCCAATGCAATTACAAAGTAGTCAAGACTGTCGATAAAGGGTTTGGCTCCTGAGACCGCTTGGAAATACATCTTAATCACCAAAGCTTTATTAAAAGATCAAGTTTGAGAGAGGAGTAAAACAGTGAGCTGACATTCCCTTTTTATCTATGCATTGTAGGCAGGCCCACATTATTTTAGCCATGCGCCCCCTTCCTCTTGTCATTCTTCAGCACCATTCAAAAAAATGACATGCCCTCCTTAAACTGGTTATATCTCCAGTTCTGTTTGTGATATTAAGATTCTAACACCGACAGTTTGTTATATAGACTTATTTAGGAAAAGTCAAGGACGAGGGGGACATGACTTAAAAAATGTCAGTAATAAAATAAGTGGTTCTAGTGTTAATGATAAACAAATTACTTGATTTCATTTATTTGTGCTGTTCTCTAGGATATTTGATTATGTGGTCTTTCAATTGAGTATAGCTATATCAAGTGTCTCATTCATCTCTGGTTCTCCTCATTAGTTGTGTACAAAACTGCACCCTATTCCCTATATAGTGCACTAGTTTTGACCAGAACCCTATGGGCCCTGGTCAAAAGTAGTGCACTAAATTCGGAATGGGATGCCATTTGGGACGCAACCATAGTTCAGGTTACACAGAGAACCTTCTGGCTATTGATTCTGGGTGCTCTAATCCCGACCAATGGGTCTTGAGGATTCCAAACGAGATCAAATGTCAACCACTAAACATTCCCAGACTCTTAGGGGACAAGTTCAGCCCAGTTGGGAATAGGTGACCGCTCTGTTGGTGGTCCCCTGTAAATTGACCTAATTATCTTAAATTACCATATTTATATCCGTACGAATTCCTTAACTTGAGTTAACCCCGGTTCTATCCATCCTGGTCAAGGACTGAGGGTCTTTTGGGGATATATATTGATATATACTAATAGCAGTTGAGTGAAAGTGGAATGTTGACACTCTTCTCCCATAATAGCCCCTGTGTGTTTTTGTGAGAAATGTTCTTCCTCGTACCCCTGGGGGATGAAACAGGAAGACATGTTGGATGACACAAATGCTTTGAACAACTGGCTACATCAGTTGTTGAATTGTGGACTTAACAAATCAGCAGTTCACATTTCAAACGGTTGTATGGAACGGGGAAGGGGAAGGAGGCGAGTGAATTAAACATGTTTCCGAGCTGAAGAAACGGCCAGGGTGTATTGAGCATTAGGGAAAGATATATCTCCCTTAGATTTAAGGGATTGGGGATTTCTTTAGGCTCCTGCTACCATGGCAACCTAAAAATATAGGTCTGCCAAGCCGAAAGAAGCAGCCAGCATCGGGGAATTAAAAAATGGGAATTTATTGTCTCTGGCACTCAATTTATCAGGGTATTAAGGGATCTTAGCCCCGTTTGAAAGGAAACTAAACAATCCCCTCATGGCGAACTACCTCCCCACCCCCTCGGCAGATGTGTTTTTGTATCCTTCATGGAGGTAGTCAGGTTAATCATGCACAGTGACATGTTTACTAGGCCTTTAGTTCGGTTTGCGCTGCCTAGTTTGCCAGCCAATGAGGTTTGTTTGTCACCCGCGGTCCCAGGTGCTCACCCCTCCAAGTACATTAGTATTGAGAGACCCACAAAATAACAGTGTCCTCTGCGCCAATGTTTGCTCTTTCAGAGCCAATGAATGCAGAATGTACAGTGCCTTAAGAAAGTATTCACACCCGTTGACTTTTTCCACACTTTGTTGTGTTACAGCCTGAATTTAAAATACACTGAACTAAAATATAAATGCAACATGTAAAGTGTTGGTGCCATGTTTCATGAGCTGAAATAAAAGATCCCAGAAATGTTCCATACCCACAAAAAGCTTATTTCTCTCAAATGTTGTGCATACATTTGTTTACATCCTTGTTAGTGAGCATTTCTCCTTGCCAAGATAATCCATCCACCCGACAGGTGTGGCATATCAAGAAGCTGATTAAACAGCATGATCATTACACAGGTGCACCTTATGCTGGGGACAATAAAAGGCCACTCTAAAAGGTGCAGTTTTGTCACACAACACAATGCCACAGATGTCTCAAGTTTTGCAATTGGCATGCTGACTGCAGAATTTAATGTTAATTTCTCTACCATAAGACGCCTCCAACGTAATTTCAGAGAATTTGGCAGTACGTCCAACCGGCCTCACAACCGCAGACCACGTGTATGGTGTTGAGTGTGCGAGCGGTTTGCTGATGTCAACGTTATGTACAGAGTGCCCCATGGTGGCCGTGGGGTTATGGTATTGGCAGGCATAAGCTACGGACAACAAACACAATTGCATTTTATCGATGGCAATTTGAAAGCACAGAGACGAGATCCTTAAGCCCATTATCGTGCCATTCATCCACCGCCATCAGCTCATGTTTCAGCATGATAATGCATGTCCCAGTTCTTCTATGGCCTGCATACTCACCAGACATGTCACCCATTTGAGCGTGTTTGGCATGCTCTGGATCGAACATGTACGACAGCGTGTTCCAGTTCCTGCCAATATCCAGCCTGATCAACTCTGCGAAGGAGATGTGTCGCGCTACATGAGGCAAATGGTGGCCACACCAGATACTGACTGGTTTTCTGATCCACTCTCCCACCTTTAAAAATATATGTATCTGTGACCAACAGATGCATATCTGAATTCCCAGTCATGTGAAATCCATAGATTAGGGCCTAAGGAATTTATTTCAATTGCCTGATTTCCTTATACAGTGAAAGAAAAAAGTATTTGATCCCCTGCTGATTTTGTACGTTTGCCCACTGACAAAGAAATGATCAGTCTATAATTTTAATGGTAGGTTTATTTGAACAGTGAGAGACAGAATAATAACAAAAAAAATCCAGAAAAACGCATGTCAAAAATGTTATAAATTGATTTGCATTTTAATGAGGGAAATAAATATTTGACCCCCTCTCAATCAGAAAGATTTCTGCCTCCCAGGTGTCTTTTATACAGATAACGAGCTGAGATTAGGAGCACACTCTTAAAGGGAGTGCTCCTAATCTCAGCTTGTTACCTGTATAAAAAAGACACCTGTCAACAGAAGCAATCAATCAATCAGATTCCAAACTCTCCACCATGGCCAAGACCAAAGAGCTCTCCAAGGATGTCAGGGACAAGATTGTAGACCTACACAAGGCTGGAATGGGCTACAAGACCATCACCAAGCAGCTTGGTGAGAAGGTGACAACAGTTGGTGCAATTATTCGCAAATGGAAGAAACTAAAAAATAACTGTCAATCTCCCTCGGCCTGGGGCTCCATGCAAGATCTCACCTCGTGGAGTTGCAATGATCATGAGAACGGTGAGGAATCAGCCCAGAACTACACGGGAGGATCTTGTCAATGATCTCAAGGCAGCTGGGACCATAGTCACCAAGAAAACAATTGGTAACACACTACGCCGTGAAGGACTGAAATCCTGCAGCGCCCGCAAGGTCCCCCTGCTCAAGAAAGCACATATACAGGCCCGTCTGAAGTTTCCCAATGAACATCTGAATGATTCAGAGGACAACTGGGTGAAAGTGTTGTGGTCAGATGAGACCAAAATCGAGATCTTTGGCATCAACTCAACTTGCCGTGTTTGGAGGAGGAGGAATGCTGCCTATGACCCCAAGAACACCATCCCCACCGTCAAACATGGAGGTGGAAACATTATGCTTTTGGGGTGTTTTTTTGCTAAGGGGACAGGACAACTTCACCGCATTAAAGGGACGATGGACGGGGCCATGTACCGTCATATCTTGGGTGAGAACCTCCTTCCCTCAGCCAGGGCATTGAAAATGGGTCTTGGATGGGTATTCCAGCATGACAATGACCCAAAACACACGGCCAAGGCAACAAAGGAGTGGCTCAAGAAGAAGCACATTAAGGTCCTGGAGTGGCCTAGCCAGCCTCCAGACCTTAATCCCATAGAAAATCTGTGGAGGGAGCTGAAGGTTCGAGTTGCCAAACATCAGCCTCGAAACCTTAATGACTTGGAGAAGATCTGTAAAGAGGAGTGGAACAAAATCCCTCCTGAGATGTGTGCAAACCTGGTGGCCAACTACAAGAAACGTCTGACCTCTGTGATTGCCAAAAAGGGTTTTGCCACCAAGTACTAAGTCATGTACTTATTTCAAATACGTATTTCCCTCATTACAATGCAAATCAATTTATAACATTTTTTACATGCATTTTTCTGGATTTTTTTGTTGTTATTCTGTCTCTCACTGTTCAAATAAACCTACCATTAAAATTATAGACTGATCATGTCTTTGTCAGTGGGCAAACTTACAAAATCAGCAGGGGATCAAATACTTTTTTTCCCTCACTGTATGAGCTGTCACTCAGTAAAGTCTTAGAAATTGTTGCATGTTGCGTTTATATTTTTGTTCATTATAGATTAAATTGACATTTCGTGTCGCTGGCTTACACACAATACCCCATAATGTCAACAGTGGAATTATGTTTTTAGACATTTTTAGGAGGATGGATCAACAACACTGTAGGTACTCCACAATAGCAACTTAAATGACAGCGTGAAAAAAAGGAAGCCAGTACAGAATACAAATATTCCAAAACATGCATCCTATTTCCCATAAGGCACTAAAGTAAAACTGCAAAAAATGTTGCGACGAAATTAACTTTATGTCCTGAATACAAAGTGTTATGTTTGGGGCAAATCCAACAAAACACATCACTGCGTACCACTGTTCATATTTTCAAGCATGGTGGTGTCTGCATAATGTAATGGGTATGCTTGTTATCGACAAGGAATAGGGAGTTTTTTTAGGCTAAAAATAAATGGAATGGAGCTAAGCACAGGAAGAAAATAAACTGGTAGTCTGCTTTCCAACAGACACTGGGAGACAAATTCAACTTTCAGCAGGACAACAACCTAAAACACATGGCCGAATATACACTGGAGTTGCTTACCAAGATGACATTGAATGGTCCTGAGTGGCCTAGTTATGACTTGAAAATCTATGGCAAGAATTGAAAATTGCTGTCTAGCAATGATCAACAACCAACTTGACAGAGCTTGAAGAATTAAAAGAATATTGTACAATCCAGGTGTGTAAAGCTCTTATAGACTTACCCAGAAAGATTCACAGCTGTAATCGCTGCCACACGTGAATCTAACATGTATTGACTCAGGGGTGTGAATACTTATGTAAATTAGATGTATGTATTTCATTTAAAATACATTTGCAAAACATGTTTTCACTTAGTCATTATGGGGTAGATGGGTGAGATTTTTTATTTTATTTTTATCCATTTTGATTGCAGGCTATAACACAACAAAATATGGAATAAGTCAAGGGGGATGAATACCTTCTGAAGACACTGTATGTAGTCTTTTCTACTCCAGTCCTTTGTGTGAAAAATGTACATTTTAATGTACTCACAAGCAATACAAAAGCCAGGAGATGTTTCCTGTTTTCATGCTCTGGTTGCTGGAAATATGTACTCCTCACTAAATGAGCTCCCAATAACATTGTTAGTAAGTGTGTGTGTGTGTCTTTTGTGTGCGCCTATGGATGGTGTGAGTGTGTGCGTGCCTGCATATTCAGTATGTTAAGCTTAACCTTTTGTGTGTTTGCGTGTGTGCATCACTCCCTCTCATCGTTAATCTTATGAACAGATTTCTGCAGATTAGCGTATTATTTAAACCTGCTTTGAATGCTACCCCATGCACAACATAATCTATTGCGTGTGTGTCCCATGCCTAAAGCCAGTCTTAAGCCTTTTCATCGCTCATCCACCAGGATGAAAAACATTCCAAGTGACTCACAGTTAGCCCTGGAATTTTGGGATTGTTAGGGATCTCTGCCATTGTATCTTTCCAGTTGAATAGGAGTACATCTTACCATCTCCAAAGAAATCCCTCGACCCTCGTACCATGGTTTAGCAGTTGCTAGGGTGGCACGGAATGTTAATATAAATGTTCTTTTTCAAAGTGAAAGCATGGCATGGGAATAAAACATGTTTAAGGCTAACCACTATAAGAGGATTAGACCTTTCCTCTGTAGTTGTTTTGTGCGTTTGAGAGAGGTAACCTTGGCCTTCAAGCCAGAAGTTGAAAGAAGTTTGAAAACGTTGATGGCATCTCTCCCATCTCTGTCCAGGCCTGTGTTCAAATAGTATTGGTTTTCCGTCAAATACTTAGAGCATTTGATTGGACCTGCCTGAAAGTGGGCAGGGTTTGCACTTTTGAGAATATTCCATTGGTACCATTGCGCCCGACAAGCTCAAGTGCGGAAGTGCAGTATTTAAAGGCCCAATGCAGCCATTTCTGAGTAACAATTAAGTACCTTACTGGAATAGTTTTTCATTAAAATTGACAAAAATTGCTTTTTAGCCCAAAAATATTTCTCAAGCTAAAAATTTGCTAGGGTTCGCGAGTGGTCTGATTAGTCGGAGGAGAAAACTAGCTGTTATTGGCAGAGAGGTTTGAAACTCTCTTTGTTATTGGGCTAGTAGCTCTTTACACTCGTATTCCAGTTTTTAAGTATACAGTTTTTCAAGATGATTGATGAGAAAAGTATCGTCCAACCAATCGGGTATCTCACTGTCTTGAAATATGCAGACAGACAGAATAAAAGTAAATTTACATTGTAATACTTCTGAAAGCCAACTTTCTAACTCCGCCCATAACTTTTGGACTTCATAGCATTCCCAGAAGGCATTGATTATTGAGTCATTGTTAGTTTTACACTTTAGACATGACTCGTCCATTGTGCTGTAGAATTTGTGAATTTTGTCTCTTGTGTAATACATTCTATACATTAGTTTACACTGGATTAAGTGTAAATACTTTTTTAAAGAATGTCTACGGCGGGGTAATTGATATTACCGAGAATAAATATAAAAACTTTGGTAGCCATACCATTCTGAAGAGGTGTATTCTACCTGTAAGATTTTTTGGGAAGGTTGTTGTATTTAATTACAGTAGATCTGCTTTCATGTTGTTGAGTAATGGGATAAAGTTATCTTTATATTTGTTATTTGTTGTCACTTATTAAGCATCTTAAGTATTTTATATTTTTTGTGGTCCACTTAAAGGATTGTTATAAATCATGAGTTAATATTTTTGCTAGTGCCATTATTTAGTATTTTTTTTAAGTTAATTTTGTATCCTGAGATTCTAAAAATATTTTTAGCAAGAGGGGCATTGAGTTATCAATATTGGTCAGGTATATCAGGAGATAATCTGCAAATAAGTTTAGTTTATATTAATCAGATAATGTATTATTTGTGTATATTTTTACTTTAGACATTTTTGTATTATGTATTATTTCAGCTGGAAAGTTTAAAGCTTTCAAAGTCTTAAATAGAAAAGGCCATTCAAGATAGTCAAAAGCATTTTTCACTATCAACAGCCATTATTGATACATCTTAATATCTTGTTTTTTTGTATATTTTATTAAACTGAAACATTTTCTTGTATTATTTTCTAAGTGGCTATTTTTAATAAACCCGGTTTAATTGATACTCTATGTATTAAGTCTGGTAAGACTTTTGCCATTCTATTGTTTATGAGTTTTGTTATTATTTTATTGTCACAATTTATTAAATGTATGGGTCTGTAATCAGCAGGGCACTCTCCAGATTTTCCTCGTTTTAATATAACTGAAATAACTATTTGATACATGGAACTAGGAATCACTGAATTGAGTGACGTTTGTTGCCATTTGTGACCCACCACCTTGATTCGGTCCTATGTAGCAAAATTTGAAATTGTGTTTTTTACATTGGATAAAAGTAGAGACTCTGAGCTAGAAAATTGTTTATCATACACTGCAGTTGAGAAACAATGAGAAATTAATTCTGCTTTGAAAGTTGATAAACTTGTAAACCTTGAATATTTTGGTACACCTACTGGAGAGCTCTTTGTCTACACCCATTCAGCATCGTTCACACCCTCTTAAACCTTAGCCCCACACATCTTTTTAAGAATTCACATGAAGCCATATGCTAAACAGAGTGAGTAGTGTAGTAAACATCCAAAGATTTCAAGATTAAAAGTGGTAAAAGTAGTAGCCTACAATAAGGAATACACTTTATCTAGTCCTTGGCCTATATCCAAATCTGACTTTGGTGCAGGTCATGTTGTTCTTCACATTACGGTCTCTGGGAATCACACACTATATCAAATCAAATCTAAGTTTATTTGTCACATGCACAGGATACAGAAGGTGTAAACGGTACAGTGAAATAGTTACTTGCATAGTAGCAATATCAAAAACAAAGTGTCCAGATAAAAATATTTTATAATTATTAGATAACGCTTACCCGACACGCTTGTCTAAATTGATGGGTCATGTGAAATAAATGCTATAACTAACCCCCAGCCGCACCTAGGTGGTCCTCTGTAGCTCAGCTGGTAGAGCACGGCACTTGTAACGCCAAGGTAGTGGGTTCGATCCCCGGGACCACCCATACACAAAAATGTATGCACGCATGACTGTAAGTCGCTTTGGATAAAAGCGTCTGCTAAATGGCATATTATTATTATTATTATTATTATTATTATTATTATTATTACCTAGCGAAGTGGATGGGTCACTATTGTCTAGACAAGTACACATGTTCATGAAATACAATAGATGGCCGTAATCACCCCCAGACACACTTGGCTAATTTGATGGGTCATGTAATCATCTGGCGAAGTAGAGTCTTTTGTTTAGACATGTAGCTAGCTAAACAATGAACCGGCATAATCCCAACTCGTACTACTACCATTACAAACATTGTCATAGCTGTAGTATGAATCTGCAGGTATCTAAAGCCAACCGACTAGGTTCAACGTTAGCTAGCTTACATTAGGCTATAACTAGCAATGGAAATGGTTTTCTGATTCAAATAATATTACTACACAGATCATACACGTAACGTTAGCTAGCGAGCCAGCAAGCTAACATTCGCTAGCTAGCTAACAGTATGCTTTAACTGGCAATGAAAAAAACTTTCTGACAAAATTTGAAAGTATAATATCTAAAAATTTAGCTAGACTCTTACCTGTATACATGGATGAACGCTTCACGGCTGACTGGAACAATTTAACTCTGTTTTGTTTGTAGGTACATCTTGTTTGGCCAGCATTGTGTCAAGTCACTCCGGTTCACATTGACCGTGGCATGTACAGAAAGTAGCCCATCACAACGTTTTCCAACTGATCTGTCAATAGCGCCTGCTAAATTCAGGGCATCAATGTTGTTGAGAAAAGTAACACAACTTTTGTAGTTTTATCTCAAAAACGCTGCGGTAGAAAGGACTATCAACACATACTGAGCAGTTCACGTTATAGGCAGAAGCATGCTACATGGCAGACCAAACCAAACTCATCTCCCGGCATGTCCAGTCCATCCATTATCTCAGCCAATCATGGCTAGCGGGAAGGTTCCTGTCTCTTTCCGTGGCTAAACTAACTAGGCTCGTAATTTAACAATTGTATTCGTATTTACAGATGGAATACACGTTTGTTATTAAGGCACATGAAAGCTCGCATTTTCCAGAAGGCATTTAAATTGTAATTTTTTAAAGACGTTCAAATGCCTCCCCTGTGAAGTAGTGACGTGCGACATACGCCTAGCTTCCTGAAACGGGTCACATTTGTGTAAATAGGGGCGCTTCTTTGTCCCAAAATGGTAAATGGAATTCTATGGGAAAGCCGTCAATTCCTGGTGCTTTTCTCCGTGCGAATATTTTAAGTGTCTGACATTCTGACACTGATTTCTTTTTTTTGTCTGCTGATAGTTGCTGAGTTGTTGAGTCTAAGAAGGCTGTAGGATCACGTTTTTAAAACGTTATACCGTTTTGATGTCATGCAATCAAGCCAAACACCCATTAGTCCAAATGTGCACTTCACATTTCCATATCATAAAACTCTTGTAATGTACAGTGTCAACGTTTATGATCACTATGCTTGATGTAGAGTTACAAGATGACATGGCGTCATACCCTGGGTTGTTCTGAACAAAATGAGCCTATGTTTGTCTATTGTGAAGAAATTTGGCGGGGAACACGGATCTGAATGCACTCGTGACTCTTTCTTCTATGCGCACCAGAATTAGGATCTGTTTCTCTGAATTGCCTTGTGAAAGCCTAACACTGTAAGATCCTATTTTGTAACTTAGCTAGCCATGTTGGCAATAGAACACGCTTTCAAATGATGCCCACCTGAACAGATTGTGATTTATAATGGACCTTTTTAGATTGCGTAAACAACAACAGTAATTGTGTAATGACGCTCTGTGCTTGCTCTAGTTCCTCAACGGCACAGCTAGGAGAGTTCAAAATAGCACGTTATAGTTGAAGACTCTTTTTTGAGTCATAAAAGTGCATTGAAATTATGTGTGAACTGTGCACACTTTCGAGAGGTGTGTGGCCATTTGGAGACACCAGTTAGACCTCTCACTCAAAGCCTTGTAATTTTTTTGTCTTATGTAGCACCTACCCAAAATGTTCATTGGATATTTTTAGTTATCAACAAATGTGTGCGAAAAGTACAGTAAATGTAAAATGCACATAAAATCAACAGTGTAATGTTTGGATTCAGTCTTGTGTCAGATTAACTGTTTTGTCCTCACATTTTGTCTAATAATTTTCCCATAAACTCCAAATTGTTCCCTTTTGATTGCTACCATAGTTATGTATATGCATTCTATATTTCTTCTGTAAGAAACATTTCAATTTCGCCCTATCCATATACTGTAGGCCAATTTCCATGAGCGTAAGGGGTTATTAATCAATTTACCGCCTGGTAATGTCACCAGGCAAGGTGAAACTCCCTCCCATGCAAACAAGCTGATTAGATGGTCCTGTGTAGATTGTATTTTCATCCAGCAACTATCAGGAAATAACACTGATCAAATGTTTTTACACTTTTACAGTGTTAGTTTCATCAGCTGTTGTACAATATGATACAAAACACAGGACAAACATAATTTTGACTGCACTGGGCCTTTAAAAGAAAACAGGTCTGGTACTGTTGTTTTGACTGTATTCTCAAACTAAATTCAAGCACATGAAAAGTATGATATTGCTTATAAAATGATTATTTCTGCCAATCTCCTATCAACGCTTCATGTTCCGCTGCTGTACGATGCCTCAGTCTTTGAACAACAAATTATGATCTTGCCTCAGACACAACAGCTGTTGAGCCGGTGCACCAAAACCTGGCTGTCTTCACCATCCGTCTCTAGCTCGTCTACCAATCGCTTTCCTCTCATCTCACCCCCAAAAATGATAGCTTCCTTGAAGTGTGGGCCAATTTTCTCAGAAGACAAAAGCGTTCGATGGCTTCAACCATTCTTCAACCGTACAAAGCGAGGAAGTGTGCAACAAGGCTCCCTGGATTACACCTGAAGACATGACCAGTCAAAAGTTTGGACACAGGGTTTTTCTTTATTTTTACCTTTTTTTACATTGTAGAATAATAGTGAAGACATCAAAACTATGAAATAACACATATGGAATTATATCGTAACCAAAAAAGTGTTAAACAAATCAAAATATATTTTATATTTGAGATTCTTCAAATAGCCACCCTTTGCCTTGATGACAGCTTTGCACACTCTTGGCATTCTCTCAACCAGCTTCACCTGGAATGCTTTTCCAACAGTCTTGAAGGAGTTCCCACATATGCTGAACACTTGCTGGCTGCTTTTCCTTCACTCTGCTGTTCGACTCATCCCAAACCATCTCAATTGGGTTGAGGTCGGGGGATTGTGGAGGCCAGGTCATCTGATGCAGCACTCCATCACTCTCCTTCTTGGTAAAATAGCCCTTACACAGCCTGGAGGTGTGTTGGGTCATTGTCCTGTTGAAAAACAAATGATAGTCCCACTAAGCCCAAACCAGATGGGATGGCGTATTACTGCCGAATGCTGTGGTAGCCATGCTGGTTAAGTGTGCCTTGAATTCTAAATAAATCACAGACAGTGTCACCAGCAAAGCACCCCCACACCATAATACCTCCTCCTCCATGCTTTATAGTGGGAACTACACATGTGGAGATCATCCGTTCACCCACACCGCGTCTCACAAAGACACAGCAGTTTGAACCAAAAATCTCAAATTCGGACTCCAGACCAAAGGACAAATTTCCACCGGTCTAATGTCCATTGATCGTGTTTCTTGGCCTAGGTAGGTCTCTTCTTATTATTGGTGTCGTTTAGTAGTGGTTTCTTTGCAGCAATTCGACCATGAAGGCCTAATTCACAAAGGCCCTCTGAACAGTTGATGTTGAGATGTGTCTGTTACTTGAACTATGTGAAGCATTTATTTGGGCTGCAATTTCTGAGGCTGGTAACTCCAGTGAACTTATCCTCTGCAGCAGAGGTAACTCTGGGTCTTCCATTCCTGTGGCGGTCCTCATGAGAGCCCATTTCATCATAGCGCTTGATGGTTTTTGCGACTGCACATTAAGAAACATTCAAAGTTCTTGAAATATTCCGTATTGACTGACCTTCATGTCTTAAAGTATTGATGGACTGTCGTTTCTCTTTGCTTATTTGAGCTGTTCTTGCAATAATATGGACTTGGTATTTTACCAAATAGGACCATCTTCTGTATACCCCCCCTGCCTTGTCACAACACAACTGATTGGCTCAAACACATTAAGAAGGAAAGCAATTCCACAAATTAACTTTTAAGAAGGCACACCTGTTAATTGAAATGCATTCCAGGTGACTACCTCATGAAGCTGCTTGAGAGAATGCCAAGAGTGTGCAAAGCTGTCATCAAGGCAAAGGGTGGCTATTTGAAAAATATAAAATATATTTTGATTTGTTTAACACTTTTTTGGTTACTACCTGATTCCATGTGTTATTTCATAATTCTGATGTCTTCACTATTATTCTACAATGTAAAACATTTTAAAAATAAAGAAAAACCCTTGAATGAGTAGGTATGTCCAAACTTTTGACTGGTAGTGTGTAACTGTGTTGATCAGAAGGCTTCAGTGGGACGCTAGTCTTCAAAGCGTTACAAAATCAGGAGATGACATACTTCATTCAACACACCCAGGGACCACTGATGTGGGGGAGGAGGGGGGTGGTGTTTCTAATTACTTTTTTGCTGCTACCCCGTTATCTGCTTTGTCTCCGATCTGAAACAGCCTCCAGTGCTATGATGCATACAGTCAGAGTAGAACTGAGTTTCATTTACAATGTAAAGCTATTGTCCAATGCTAACACATTTTTGTAGGTGACAAACCGTAGTGGTGGGTTCATGGATTTTGACTCATAATGCTCATGTTATCCCAGATGGCATTCTCTTGCATCAACTGTCAACACTTGCACCCCTCATAATAAGGTTCTTTAAATTGTCGTTTTTTCACAATAAGGTTATTTAAATTGTCATTTTCATAATAAGGTTCTTTAAATTGTCATTTTCTTCTAATTTCCCTCTGTCCAGAGCTGGAGGTGGCCAGGATGAGTACAGAAGGAAATCTGCCCGACCTGAAATTCCCACAGAGTGGCCATGGCAACTCCATCACCCTGTCGGCGAGCACCTTGAAACAACATGGGAGAAATGGTAAATGGCTTTGCCTTAAATAAATGTTTGTTTGTACTGTATATCAAGGGTCTCCAACTCCAGTCCTGAACAGCTATTAGGTGTGCAGTCTTTTGTTCCATCACTTGGTGCATGGGCTGAAACGAAAGCCTGCATCCCCAGTAGCTTATATAATTGTACATATAGCCCCCCCCAAAAAAAAACAGGTTCCTTTTGTAATGGAAGGAATTGTATTGAAAGCCCAGTTGAAGACAGCATTAGATGTTGTCATCCTCATAATAACCACACATGGTTTTACCGCTACAGAGTAGTGCAACACCCTACAATTGAAGCGGCAGGAAACGAAAGTGGCCACATCTCTCACACAACTGATCAAAAATGAAATCACTGATAATTATAAGGGAGCAAGATAACTTATAAATTGGATACAATAATTACAAGGACTTTTCAAACACCAAATTGAGGAAATGTCAGATTTTCAAGGTAGGCCTATTCCAGTACCTCGATTTCTGAGCTCCAAATTCAAGTTGAAGTAGGCTACTTCAAGCCTCTTGTATTGTTTAAAATTACAGGTGTAACATGGAAACCGCAATGCATTTGTAATCTTCTTTCATTACCAGATCATATAGTGAAGAAGCCCACTAGGCTCTGTAATTTGTTGTCATTATATCCAGAATAATTTATAGGAGAGCTTTTCAGTGGCAAACACAATTAATATTAGCAGCACAGATGCACAGCACAGTTCTGTTCAGCAGTGGGAAGGACAAGATGAGTGTCCGTCCCGCTGCTCTGCTCAGGCTCCGATTATACACATCGTGCAGGCGACTCTCTTGCTTCCCCATAGCTAACCAGTCACCACCAGCCTTCTAATTAGCTACCCTACACCTGGTTCAGAAACACAAGCTGCTTTATGAAATTAAAAACAATAGCATCATTGAGTTTAATAGTAAAACAACAGTCTAGCTATGTTTTTCTTTCCCGTGAGTGTAGAAAAGTAGGCTGTCTTTGAATTTGTAGTCTTGCTGAACTCCCCCACTTTCCACACTGCATTTCATAGCCAGGTGCTATGTAAAACAAACATGCCTCTCTGACATGTTAAATAAGGAATAAATAAATAAATAAGGAATAACGTTGTCTCTAGTCATGGAATTTCTATCTGCAACGTTCGATAAGGTTTTACAACTGAACGTGAGCCTGGTAACATTACCAGTACCTATATGGAAACATTTGGTGAGACAGAAAGAAAGGAAAAGGGATAGCTATATCTGACTGGGTAAATAACTCCTCTTACCACTACACTATATCTGACTGGGTAAATAACTCCTCTTACCACTACGCTATATCTGACTGGGTAAATAACTCCTCTTGCCACTACGCTATATCTGACTGGGTAAATAACTCCTCTTGCCACTACGCTATATCTGACTGGGTAAATAACTCCTCTTACCACTACACTATATCTGACTGGGTAAATAACTCCTCTTACCACTACACTATATCTGACTGGGTAAATAACTCCTCTTACCACTACACTATATCTGACTGGGTAAATAACTCCTCTTGCCACTACACTATATCTGACTGGGTAAATAACCCCTCTTGCCACTACACTATATCTGACTGGGTAAATAACTCCTCTTGCCACTACACTATATCTGACTGGGTAAATAACTCCTCTTGCCACTACACTATATCTGACTGGGTAAATAACTCCTCTTACCACTACACTATATCTGACTGGGTAAATAACTCCTCTTGCCACTACACTATATCTGACTGGGTAAATAACTCCTCTTGCCACTACACTATATCTGACTGGGTAAATAACTCCTCTTGCCACTACACTATATCTGACTGGGTAAATAACTCCTCTTGCCACTACGCTATATCTGACTGGGTAAATAACTCCTCTTGCCACTACACTATATCTGACTGGGTAAATAACTCCTCTTACCACTACACTATATCTGACTGGGTAAATAACTACTCTTGCCACTACACTATATCTGACTGGGTAAATAACTCCTCTTGCCACTACACTATATCTGACTGGGTAAATAACTCCTCTTGCCACTACACTATATCTGACTGGGTAAATAACTACTCTTGCCACTACACTATATCTGACTGGGTAAATAACTCCTCTTGCCACTACACTATATCTGACTGGGTAAATAACTCCTCTTACCACTACACTATATCTGACTGGGTAAATAACTCCTCTTGCCACTACACTATATCTGACTGGGTAAATAACTACTCTTGCCACTACACTATATCTGACTTGGTAAATAACTACTCTTGCCACTACACTATATCTGACTGGGTAAATAACTCCTCTTGCCACTACACTATATCTGACTGGGTAAATAACTACTCTTGCCACTACGCTATATCTGACTGGGTAAATAACTCCTCTTACCACTACGCTATATCTGACTGGGTAAATAACTCATCTTACCACTACACTATATCTGACTGGGTAAATAACTCCTCTTGCCACTACACTATATCTGACTGGGTAAATAACTCATCTTGCCACTACACTATATCTGACTGGGTAAATAACTCCTCTTGCCACTACACTATATCTGACTGGGTAAATAACTCCTCTTACCACTACACTATATCTGACTGGGTAAATAACTCCTCTTGCCACTACACTATATCTGACTGGGTAAATAACTACTCTTGCCACTACACTATATCTGACTGGGTAAATAACTCCTCTTACCACTACACTATATCTGACTGGGTAAATAACTCCTCTCACCACTACACTATATCTGACTGGGTAAATAACTCCTCTTGCCACTACACTATATCTGACTGGGTAAATAACTCCTCTTGCCACTACACTATATCTGACTGGGTAAATAACTCCTCTTGCCACTACACTATATCTGACTGGGTAAATAACTCCTCTTGCCACTACACTATATCTGACTTGGTAAATAACTCCTCTTGCCACTACACTATATCTGACTGGGTAAATAACGCCTCTTACCACTACACTATATCTGACTGGGTAAATAACTCCTCTTGCCACTACACTATATCTGACTTGGTAAATAACTCCTCTTGCCACTACACTATATCTGACTGGGTAAATAACTCCTCTTGCCACTACACTATATCTGACTTGGTAAATAACTCCTCTTGCCACTACACTATATCTGACTGGGTAAATAACTCCTCTTGCCACTACACTATATCTGACTTGGTAAATAACTCCTCTTACCACTACACTATATCTGACTTGGTAAATAACTCATCTTGCCACTACACTATATCCGACTGGGTAAATAACTCCTCTTACCACTATACTAAATCTGACTGGGTAAATAACTCCTCTTGCCACTACGCTATATCTGACTGGGTAAATAATTCCTCTTGCCACTACACTATATCTGACTGGGTAAATAACTCCTCTTACCACTACACTATATCTGACTGGGTAAATAACTCCTCTTGCCACTACACTATATCTGACTGGGTAAATAACTCCTCTTGCCACTACACTATATCTGACTGGGTAAATAACTCCTCTTACCACTACACTATATCTGACTGGGTAAATAACTCCTCTTGCCACTACACTATATCTGACTGGGTAAATAACTCATCTTGCCACTACACTATATCTGACTGGGTAAATAACTCCTCTTACCACTACACTATATCTGACTGGGTAAATAACTCCTCTTGCCACTACGCTATATCTGACTGGGTAAATAACTCCTCTTACCACTACGCTATATCTGACTGGGTAAATAACACCTCTTGCCACTACACTATATCTGACTTGGTAAATAACTCATCTTACCACTACACTATATCTGACTGGGTAAATAACCCCTCTTGCCACTACACTATATCTGACTGGGTAAATAACTCCTCTTACCACTACACTATATCTGACTGGGTAAATAACCCCTCTTGCCACTACACTATATCTGACTGGGTAAATAACTCCTCTTGCCACTACACTATATCTGACTGGGTAAATAACTCCTCTTGCCACTACGCTATATCTGACTTGGTAAATAACTCCTCTTTCCACTACACTATATCTGACTTGGTAAATAACTCCTCTTGCCACTACACTATATCTGACTGGGTAAATAACTCCTCTTTCCACTACACTATATCTGACTTGGTAAATAACTCCTCTTTCCACTACACTATATCTGACTGGGTAAATAACTCCTCTTGCCACTACACTATATCTGACTGGGTAAATAACTCCTCTTGCCACTACACTATATCTGACTTGGTAAATAACTCCTCTTGCCACTACACTATATCTGACTTGGTAAATAACTACTCTTGCCACTACACTATATCTGACTGGGTAAATAACGCCTCTTGCCACTACACTATATCTGACTGGGTAAATAACGCCTCTTGCCACTACACTACATCTGACTTGGTAAATAACTCCTCTTGCCACCACACTATACAGTGGGGGAAAAAAAGTATTTAGTCAGCCACCAATTGTGCAAGTTCTCCCGCTTAAAAAGATCAGAGAGGCCTGTAATTTTCATCATAGGTACACGTCAACTATGACAGACAAATTGAGATTTTTTTTCTCCAGATAATCACATTGTAGGATTTTTAATGAATTTATTTGCAAATTATGGTGGAAAATAAGTATTTGGTCACCTACAAACAAGCAAGATTTCTGGCTCTCACAGACCTGTAACTTCTTCTTTAAGAGGCTCCTCTGTCCTCCACTCTTTACCTGTATTAATGGCACCTGTTTGAACTTGTTATTAGTATAAAATACACCTGTCCACAACCTCAAACAGTTACACTCCAAACTCCACTATGGCCAAGACCAAAGAGCTGTCAAAGGACACCAGAAACAAAATTGTAGACCTGCACCAGGCTGGGAAGACTGAATCTGCAATAGGTAAGCAGCTTGGTTTGAAGAAATCAACTGTGGGAGCAATTATTAGGAAATGGAAGACATACAAGACCACTGATAATCTCTCTCGATCTGGGGCTCCACGCAAGATCGCACCCCGTGGGGTCAAAATGATCACAAGAACGGTGAGCAAAAATCCCAGAACCACACGGGGGGACCTAGTGAATGACCTGCAGAGAGCTGGGACCAAAGTAACAAAGCCTACCATCAGTAACACACTACGCCGCCAGGGACTCAAACCCTGCAGTGCAAGACGTGTCCCCCTGCTTAAGCCAGTACATGTCCAGGCCCATCTGAAGTTTGCTAGAGTGCATTTGGATGATCCAGAAGAGGATTGGGAGAATGTCATATGGTCAGATGAAACCAAAATATAACTTTTTGGTAAAAACTCAACTTGTCGTGTTTGGAGGACAAAGAATGCTGAGTTGCATCCAAAGAACACCATACCTACTGTGAAGCATGGGGGTGGAAACATCATGCTTTGGGGCTGTTTTTCTGCAAAGGGACCAGGACGACTGATCCGTGTAAAGGAAAGAATGAATGGGGCCATGTATCGTGAGATTTTGAGTGAAAACCTCCTTCCATCAGCAAGGGCATTGAAGATGAAACGTGGCTGGGTCTTTCAGCATGACAATGATCCCAAACACACCGCCCGGGCAACGAAGGAGTGGCTTCGTAAGAAGCATTTCAAGGTCCTGGAGTGGCCTAGCCAGTCTCCAGATCTCAACCCCATAGAAAATCTTTGGAGGGAGTTGAAAGTCCGTGTTGCCCAGCGACAGCCCCAAAACATCACTGCTCAAGAGGAGATCTGCATGGAGGAATGGGCCAAAATACCAGCAACAGTGTGTGAAAACCTTGTGAAGACTTACAGAAAACGTTTGACCTGTGTCATTGCCAACAAAGGGTATATAACAAAGTATTGAGAAACTTTTGTTATTGACTAAATACTTATTTTCCACCATAATTTGCAAATAAATTCATTAAAAATCCTACAATGTGATTTTCTGGATTTTTTTTCCTCATTTTGTCTGTCATAGTTGACGTGTACCTATGATGAAAATTACAGGCCTCTCTCATCTTTTTAAGTGGGAGAACTTGCAGAATTGGTGGCTGACTAAATACTTTTTTCCCCCACTGTATCTGACTGGGTAAATAACTCATCTTGCCACTACACTATATCTGACTGGGTAAATAACTCCTCTTGCCACTACACTATATCTGACTGGGTAAATAACTCCTCTTGCCACTACACTATATCTGACTGGGTAAATAACTACTCTTGCCACTACACTATATCTGACTGGATAAATAACTATTCTTACCACTACACTATATCTGACTTGGTAAATAACTCATCTTGCCACTACACTATATCTGACTGGGTAAATAACTCCTCTTACCACTACACTATATCTGACTGGGTAAATAACTCCTCTTACCACTACACTATATCTGACTGGGTAAATAACTACTCTTGCCACTACACTATATCTGACTGGGTAAATAACTCCTCTTACCACTACACTATATCTGACTGGGTAAATAACTCCTCTTGCCACTACACTATATCTGACTGGGTAAATAACTCCTCTTGCCACTACACTATATCTGACTGGGTAAATAACTACTCTTGCCACTACACTATATCTGACTGGATAAATAACTATTCTTACCACTACACTATATCTGACTTGGTAAATAACTCATCTTGCCACTACACTATATCTGACTGGGTAAATAACTCCTCTTACCACTACACTATATCTGACTGGGTAAATAACTCCTCTTACCACTACACTATATCTGACTGGGTAAATAACTACTCTTGCCACTACACTATATCTGACTGGGTAAATAACTCCTCTTACCACTACACTATATCTGACTGGGTAAATCACTCCTCTTGCCACTACACTATATTTGACTGGGTAAATAACTCCTCTTACCACTACACTATATCTGACTGGGTAAATAACGCCTCTTGCCACTACACTATATTTGACTGGGTAAATAACTCCTCTTGCCACTACACTATATCTGACTGGGTAAATAACTCCTCTTACCACTACACTATATCTGACTGGGTAAATAACGCCTCTTGCCACTACACTATATTTGACTGGGTAAATAACTCCTCTTGCCACTACACTATATCTGACTGGGTAAATAACGCCTCTTGCCACTACGCTATATCTGACTGGGTAAATAACTCCTCTTACCACTACACTATATCTGACTGGGTAAATAACTCCTCTTGCCACTACACTATATCTGACTGGGTAAATAACTCCTCTTGCCACTACACTATATTTGACTGGGTAAATAACTCCTCTTACCACTACACTATATCTGACTGGGTAAATAACGCCTCTTGCCACTACACTATATTTGACTGGGTAAATAACTCCTCTTGCCACTACACTATATCTGACTGGGTAAATAACTCCTCTTACCACTACACTATATCTGACTGGGTAAATAACGCCTCTTGCCACTACACTACATTTGACTGGGTAAATAACTCCTCTTGCCACTACACTATATCTGACTGGGTAAATAACGCCTCTTGCCACTACACTATATTTGACTGGGTAAATAACGCCTCTTGCCACTACGCTATATCTGACTGGGTAAATAACTCCTCTTACCACTACACTATATCTGACTGGGTAAATAACTCCTCTTGCCACTACACTATATCTGACTGGGTAAATAACTCCTCTTTCCACTACACTATATCTGACTGGGTAAATAACTCCTCTTTCCACTACACTATATCTGACTGGGTAAATAACTCCTCTTGCCACTACACTATATCTGACTGGGTAAATAACTCCTCTTGCCACTACACTATATCTGACTGGGTAAATAACTCCTCTTTCCACTACACTATATCTGACTGGGTAAATAACTCCTCTTTCCACTACACTATATCTGACTGGGTAAATAACTCCTCTTGCCACTACACTATATCTGACTGGGTAAATAACTCCTCTTTCCACTACACTATATCTGACTTGGTAAATAACTCCTCTTGCCACTACACTATATCTGACTGGGTAAATAACTCCTCTTGCCACTACACTATATTTGACTGGGTAAATAACTCCTCTTGCCACTACACTATATTTGACTGGGTAAATAACTCCTCTTGCCACTACACTATATTTGACTGGGTAAATAACTCCTCTTGCCACTACACTATATCTGACTGGGTAAATAACTCCTCTTGCCACTACACTATATCTGACTGGGTAAATAACTCCTCTTGCCACTACACTATATTTGACTGGGTAAATAACTCCTCTTGCCACTACACTATATTTGACTGGGTAAATAACTCCTCTTGCCACTACACTATATCTGACTGGGTAAATAACGCCTCTTGCCACTACACTATATCTGACTGGGTAAATAACTACTCTTGCCACTACACTATATTTGACTGGGTAAATAACTCCTCTTGCCACTACACTATATCTGACTGGGTAAATAACTCCTCTTGCCACTACACTATATCTGACTGGGTAAATAACTCCTCTTGCCACTACACTATATTTGACTGGGTAAATAACTCCTCTTGCCACTACACTATATCTGACTGGGTAAATAACTCCTCTTGCCACTACACTATATTTGACTGGGTAAATAACTCCTCTTGCCACTACACTATATTTGACTGGGTAAATAACTCCTCTTGCCACTACACTATATTTGACTGGGTAAATAACTCCTCTTACCACTACACTATATCTGACTGGGTAAATAACTCCTCTTGCCACTACACTATATTTGACTGGGTAAATAACTCCTCTTGCCACTACACTATATCTGACTGGGTAAATAACTCCTCTTGCCACTACACTACAGTGCTATGAAAAGTATTTGCCCCCTTTCTAATTTTCTCTACTTTTGCATATTTGTGATACTGAATGTTATCATATCTTCAACCAAAACCTAATTTTAGATAAAGGGAACATAAGTGAACAAACAATTCCATATTTATTTAATTTATTTAATAAACAAAGTTATGTAACACCCAATTCCCCTGTGTGAAAAAGTAATTGCCTCCTTACACTCAATAACTGGTTGTGCCACCTTTAGCTGCAATGACTCCAACCAAATGCTTCCTGTAGTTGTTGATCAGTCTCTCACGCCGCTGTGGAGGAATTTTGGCCCACTCTTCCATGCAGAACTGCTTTAACTCAGTGACGTGTGGGATTTCAAGCATGAACTGCTCGTTTCAAGTCCTGCCACATCATCTCAATTGGGATTAGGTCTGGACTTTGACTAGGCCATTCCAAAACTTCCAATTTGTTGCTTTTTAGCAATTTTCATGTAGACTTGATTGTGTGTTTTGGATCATTTTCTTGCTGCATGACCCAGCTGTGCTTCAGCTTCAGCTCACAGACGAATGGTCTGACATTCTCCTGTAGAATTCTCTGATACAGAGCAGAATTCATGGTTCCTTCTATTAAGGCAAGTCGTCCAGGTCCTGAGGCAGCAAAGCATCCCCAAACCATCACACCACCACCACCATGCTTGACCTTTGGTATGATGTTCTTACTGTGGAATGCAGTGTTTGGTTTTCACCAGGCATAATGGGACCCATCTCGTCCAAAAAGTTGAATCAAGTTTGCCAAAAAGCACCTGGATGATCATCAAGACTCAAAATCAAAAGTATAACTTTTTGGACGACATGGTTCCAGTAATGCCTGGCGAAAACCAAACTCTGCCTTCCACAGTAAGAACATCATACCAGACTGCATACTACTTTACAATGCAATCTGGTGAAGTGTGCTTCTCTCTCTTGCTCTCGCTCTCTCTCTCTCTCTCTGCGCTTGTGTGTGTTTGTTTTGTATGTAATGTGCAATATCTATGTAGGCTGAATTAGGAATTGACATGGCCAAATCATTCTTATACTGTTTATTCTTATACAGTGCATTCAGAAAGTATTAACACCCCTTGACTTTGTCCACATTTTGTTGTGTTACAAAGTGGGATAAAAATTAATTTAATTGTCATTTTTGTCAACGATCTACACAAAATTCTAACATTTGTAAAAAAAAATATGAAAAATATACTGTATATTGATTAGATAAGTATTCAACTCCCTGAGTCAATACATGTTAGGATCACCTTTGGCAGCGATTACAGATCTGAGTCTTTCCAAGTGGTGCAGTGGTCTAAGGCACTGTATCGCAGTGCTAGCTGTGCCACTAGAGATCCTGGTTCGAATCCAGGCTCTGTCGTAGCCTGCCGCGACCGGGAGACCCATGGGGCGGCGCACAATTGGCCCAGGGTAGGGGAGGGAATGGCCGGTATGAAAAAAAAAATAATAATAATAATGTATGCACTCACTAACTGTAAGTTGCTCTGGATAAGAGCGTCTGCTAAATGACTAAAATGTAAAAATGTATCTTAAGAGCTTTCCACACCTGGATTGTGCAAGACTTGCCAGTTATTCTTTTCAAAATTCTTCAAGCTCTGTCACATTGGTTGTTAATAATTTTTTTAGGTCTCATCATAGATTTTCAAGCAGATTTAAGTCAAAACTGTTACTCGGCCACTCAGGAACATTCACTGTCTTCTTGGTAAGCATCTCCAGTGTAGATTTGGCCTTTTGTTTTAGGTTATTGTCCTGCTGAAAGGTGAATTTGTCTCCATGTGTCTGTTGGAAAGAATACTGAACCAGGTTTTCCTCTAGGATTTTGTTAATTTTTTACAACAAAAAAAACTCCCCAGTCCTTAATGACTACAAGCATACCCAAACATAATGCAGCCACCACTATGCTTAATAAAGAGAGTGATACTCATTAATGTGTTGTATTAGATTTGCCCCAAACATAAGACTTTGTATTCAGGACAAAAAGTGAATTGCTTTGCTAAAATTCTTTTTGCAGTCTTACTTTAGTGTCTGGTTGCAAACAGGATGCATGTTTTAGCCATTCAACTCTGTAACTGTTTTAAAGTCATCATTGGCCTCATGGTGAAATCCCTGAGTGGTTTCCCTTCTCTCCTGCAACTGAGTTAGGAAGGATGCCTGTATCTTTGTAGTGACTGAGTGTATTGATACACCATCCAAAGTGTAATTAATAACTTCACCATGCTCAATCTTTTTTGATCCATCTACCAATAGGTGTCTTTCTTTGCGAGGCATTGGAAAACCTCCCTGGTCTTTGTGGTTGAATCTGTTTGAAATTCACTGCTCGACTGAGGGACCTTACAGATAATTGTATGTGTGGGGTACAGAGATGAGGGAGCCATTCAAGAATCATATTAAACACTATTATTGCACACAGAGTGATGAGTCCATGCAACTTATTTAGTGACTTGTTAAACAAATGTTATTTTTTTAAACGTATTTATGCTTGCCATAACAAATGGGTTGAATACTTATTGGCTCAAGACATTTCAGCTTTTCATTTTTAATAATTTTTAGTAATTTTGAAAAACATAATGTCACTTTGACATTATGGGGTATTGTGTGACTCTTTCGGTTAGAAGCATTGGATTTTGCAATTGCAAAAAATTTTGTCGATTTGTGTACCCATGAAAACTGTTTTCATCCGGTAACATAAGGAGACACAAAATGTTACATAGGTACACTGCATTTCTGAGATCTCTATACAAAAAAACTGTCCAACAGCTAGATACAGGATTCTTACAGGGTTCAAGTTTAATGTCTAATTTAACTGATTAATTATTAATATATGATATAACGACAACTTACATTGCCATAAATGCAAGGACAGAAAAGTAATGTTTTACAGTATGTGACAAATCCATCAAGACACCAACCATAAGAAAGGGTTAATTAAACAGGTTTTTAATCAACTCGTGAATTGTATTGAATATAGCTATGATCCCCTCTTAAATCTTAATGTAATGACATGGAGAAAAAAAAATGGGCAGATTATTATCAATGACTTATAGACAGCTGAAACAAGTTGTCCAGTATAGGAAATCCTCACTGGTACCCTAGATTATAGGAAAACCCATGTCCAATGCACTGCTCTTACCGAAAACCATTGAGTTGCTGCATTTCTTACGCATCCGTTTGTCTGGTTTGAATCCACCCTTAGAAGTGGTATAAGTACCAGTGTCACCACTTGAACTTACATACCCGTTACATGGTCATTTCATAGTTTCCCTGGAATAACATCAATATAATGCCAAATGTGCCAAAAAAGTGTTGGTTTCAGGCAGAGGTGACCAACCCTCCTTGAGAGCTACTGGGTCTACATTTTGCTCCAACCATGTTATAACACACCTGATTCTGCCTACTATCAAGGTCATGGAAAGCAGCTAATTAGTAGAATCAGGTGTGTTAGATAAGGGCTGGAGAGAAAGCCTAGCAGATGGGTAGCCCTCCATGAGGAGGGTTTTCCATCCCCAACACAAGGTCTGATAAAGTATAGCGCCTTTTTACTTCAAATGGGCAAAGGAGGGTCCCTGGTTGCGCAATTAGTTGTGTTCAAGAGCTGCTTCTAACTGTAAAGAGGCTATTATACACAATACGGGGCTATCAATGGGAGCGGCGCTGACCATTTTTTGACTTTATTACTTGTTCATGCAAATGGACTAAGCTCTTACTGCGTGCTCACCGCTCTCCACTCGATGAATAAGCTTATGTCCAGCAGTGCTTCATTATATGTCGATGCGTTTCTGTTTCCCGTTCGTCGAGAGGTAGCACACAAATTGTTTTCCTTTCATCTCGAGTGAGTGATCCAAGTCGCAGTAGGAGGGGAGTGTGCTTTCATATCGGCAGCCTAAAGAAAGATGCCAGGAGAGAGATAAGGGAGTGGGAAAATATATAATGAAGAGTAACTGTTCCCTTTGTCAGTGTAGGCAATAAAGCAATAATGACATTTCATTGAAGTTGAATTAAATCGACCTCTCGTACCTACTAAGGTATTTGTTTCAGACTCAACACATTTATTGCTGTTGATACTGCTCGGAGCAGCGAATGCATTTAAACAATTTTCCATATAAGTTAGCCTAAATAGTTTAAACTCTCTAATCCTGTAGAATCAAACATCTAAAATGAATGAATTACGAATATTTGAATATTTGAGTATTACGACTATGTTAAGTTGCTGAGTGCTCACAACTATGTTGAACCGCAACATTTGACATCTGTAGGTTAAACTGTAGTGCATCCAATGCCGTTGTGCCCTTGAGCAATGCACTTAACCCCAAAATGGTTCCAAAGGTCGACTGGGTTTCTCATAGGCATTTAAACCTTGGTAACATCTAGCCTAGGTTTACAAACTTTCCCTTTATTCACAAAAAAAACCAAAACATTTTCACCAGATGGTCATTTTTCACCTTTGGATTTATTTTTATTTTCTGAAACTACTTTCCCTGCTACTTAAACCTTGGTTTGCCATGTTCAGTCACATGTACAATAGCATTCTATTATATGGTAAAATATGATGAATACATTTCAATAACACACATTCAGGCTATGTCAGTGGTGGCAGGGGCTGTCTCAAGTCTCAATTGCCTTAATGATCCTCCTCGCCTTAATCTCTCTGATCTGAAAGAGCTGAACAGGTGAAAGCCAGCCTAATGATGATCTTTCGCCATTTTGTTTTCACCTGTCACTGCAAACAAAGGGGAGGAGATTAGGAGAGGACTTTCAAGCAATTGTGACATTCTATTTCCTAGGAGAGATCCGGATGGCTTTCGTCCTGTATAAACACATCGGAGCCTACCTGTCTACAGAGAATGCCAGCATGAAGCTGGGCAGGGAAGCCATGGCCACCAACTACTCTGTCATTGTCAACTCTCCCATCATCACTGCAGCCATCAACAAAGAGAGCAACAAAGTCTACCTGTCCGAACCGGTCATATTCACCTTGAAACACCTGCAGGTACGACACACACACACGGACGTGTGCACGCATGCACGCGCACACAAACACACACACAAACACACACACACAAACACTTTGGGATTATCATGGAATTCACTACTAAACACCTTGGTGGACACACTTTTTTCTTAAAGGGGCAATTTGGGATTGGTACATCCATTTTGGACTTGTAAATTAATGAAGGAAGTCACCCCTTCAATTCTTACCTCAATTTCTTTGACAAAAAGAAAGCATGAAGAACAAAGAGTAATCTTTCTTAACATATTGATGATGCACAACTTTGTTTTCATTCATTTTCTCCTTATTAGTTTTAGAACAGAACAGTCTAACCTCGAAGGCTGAGCTGATAGCAGCGTTCTAGCTTTCTATTGGTCGTCCCTGGAGGCTGGTTAGTCATAGCCGGAGCATTAACTTCCTCCCCGACTGCATTATCTTCCCCTCGCACGACTCCCAACGACACCCCGAGCCATTATTAGGCAGGTTGAAAGACCTTGAGAGTAACTTGTGTGTGGGAGGGACAGTTTGTGAGGAGAAGAAGCTTGAGAAAAAAATAAGAACAGAGAGTGAACGAGAAAGAGAGCGTTATAGAGAGAGGGAGAGGAACACTGAAAGAAAATATAAGAGAAAAGAGAGAGAGAGAGCTTATGTTTTTTGAAAATGAAACTGGAAATGTCACACTCTGGGTCAATGCAGTTATTACCGGGAACCACCTGCCTTTCACTTAATTCCTAATTTTGTCAGAAGACACAGTGCTAGAACTGTCTGAGGATAATGTAGGCCGCCGCCGCTTTCCTACCTTTTTCTCACCCCACTAATCTAATCTCAATAAAACAGTGCTCTTATATACACTACCGGTCAAAAGTTTTAGAACACCTACTCATTCAACGGTTTTTCTTTATTTTTACAATTTTCTACATTGTAGAATAATAGTGAAGACATCAAAACTATGAAATAACACATATGGAATCATGTTGTAACCAAAAACGTGTTAAGCAAATAAAAATATATTTTATATTTGAGATTCTTCAAATAGCCACCCTTTGCCTTGATGACAGCTTAGTGTGCTCCTAATCTCAGCTCGTTACATGTATAAAAGACACCTGGGAGCCAGAAATATTTCTGATTGAGAGGGGGTCAAATACTTATTTCTCTCATTAAAATGCAAATCAATGTATAACTTTTTTGACATGTGTTTTTCTGGATTTATTTGTTGTTATTCTGTCTCTCACTGTTCAAATAAACCTACCATTAAAATTATAGACTGATCATTTCTTTGTCAGTGGGCAAACGTACAAAATCAGCAGGGGATCAAATACTTTTTTCCCTCACTGTATGAGGGTGATTCTATATATCGCAGGTATGCACAAACTAGTGTGTTAATGTATAGGAGTACTTCTCATAGCCTGTTCCCAGATCTATTTGTGCTGTCTTGCCAACTCCTATGGTCATTGTCATGGCAAACACCACCATAGTACTTGGCTATACAGCACAAACAGATCTTTGACCAGGCTATACTGTTCTTCGCTCTAGTATTTAGTTCCATAACTATACAATTAATAGCCCTTAGATCAGAGGTTCTGGATCACTGGTCCCAGAGGACTGTGGCTGTCCTCTAGTTATTGTTTCGCTTCCTTGCCTCAGCACTTAATGGACTAATTAAAGTGGTTAATGGGACAGAAGGTCACCTCGTCTGGTTTTTCCACTCCATGCTGCACTATATCCAACTAGCCATTGGTTGGATGTGTGGAGGGGAACTCAATCAGATGGGAAATGTATATCTGGAGAAGATCTGGTGATTATGGGATGCTTCCCAAATGGCATCCTTTTCCCTATATGGTGCACTACGTTTGTCCAGGGCCCATATATTGCACTACATAGGGAATATGGTGCCATTTGGGACACAGGCTATGTTCCACAGTTACAGCTTTAGCAACATTGTGAGATGCAGCCAGATTCTAGCATATTGAGGTTTGGGGTTACACATGTCTGCTGTGGACAATTCCCTCAAACACACACAGCATTAAGATGCAATTTGAAGTGGTCAGGCAATATCTAGCTGCAAGAGATGGTGGTTTTCCACATCAGTTAAACTTAAAACCAGACCTATTTCAGACATTCATATGGGGCATTCATATGCATCAGCACATTTCTCCTCTCACCCTTTATTTGCATTAAGCTCTAAAGTGTCTGTTTTAAAACGGGCGAGTGAAATAGCGGGAGAAGCTAGTCGTTAAGTCTGCCGCCTGGCAGAGAGCGGCGGTGGCGTCCATTAAACAGCGGGGCAGTCTATTGTCGCACAGTGAAGGTTAAAGCGAAAGGTCGAAAAACACAATGAAAGGCTGCTCCACCGCCACTCGCCGCCGCCATTAAACTAAAACCAACCGCCGCAGTGGGGGAAACCTGCACCGCCACCGGAATAGGGAATCAAGGAGATATTTCAGAGATATTTTGTGTTGAAATGGAGCACTGTAGAGTTATGCTGTTGTGGCGTGTCAATATTATGGGAGGCTTACCTGAAATTAGCTTGATGCGTTTCTGTTTAACCCAGCCAGAGTCTTGGCTTTTAGAATGGATGACTCAACCTGCAATCAATGTGTTTGTGATTTTCCTCCCATTAGCTCCATTGTGCTGCTTGGGCTCATATGCTAATTATGTGGTTTGTCTCCCACAGCAATCCAAGGAAAACTTCAACCCAAACTGTTCTTTCTGGAGTTACTCCAAGAGGACCATGACGGGGTACTGGTCAACGCAGGATTGCCGGTTGCTAGGTACCAACCGGACTCACACGACATGCTCTTGTACCCACCTGACCAACTTTGCCGTCCTTATGGCTCACGTGGAGGTCAAGGTAAGGCCTTTCACCGTCTCCTCATCCCAATCCATGTTCAGCCATTTTGTTTCAGCTCAGATCCAGTACAAGCAATACAAATTCCATGAAACCATACAACATTATATTGTGGCCATATAAATACTTAGAAGATGGATAGCTCTGTTTCGCAACCTTCACAGCAGCACATTCTACAAAAAGAAAAGTGGCACTATTGAGTGGCACTGAGTTAACATCCAAATCGAATAGCTTTTTTTGTGCCGAAAGCATCCTTAGTGTTGAGTGTGCATTCAATGTGGGGACTGCCCTGTTTGGCCTTGTGTGAAGTAGTTGGAGAGTGTGGCTCTTGCAGGAAGGAAATGCATTTGAAGTTTCAAGAGATCTTCAAGGCTTTCATTGAGTCGGCCGCATACCTACTTAGCTTAAAAGCATTTTCAATACCTGAATGCATGGTTAGATGTTCCAAACACCCCGATATTCGCAAGTGGATGGATTGAAGGAAAATCCACATCTTTTTAACCCTTTACGCTCATGGGAATTGGCCTATGTGGATAGGGCTAAATATGAAAAGCATATGCATAAGCATGGTAGCAAAGGAAGAGTTTTAATATTATGGGAACATTATAAGACCAAAGTTGACGACACGACAGTTCACAAGACTGAATCCAAACATTACACTGTTGATTTTATGTGCATTTTACATTTACTGTACTTTTCGCCGCATTTGTTGATAACGAAATCTGAAAATACTCTTGATACATTCAGTTAGTTACATGATAAGAATATTCCTAGAAAATGTGGGGTAGTTGCAACATAAGACAAAAACAAATTACAAGTTGAGTGAAAGGACTAACTGGTGTCTCCAAGTGCCTCTCCGAAGTGTGCACACTTCCTAAATAATTTCAATGCACTTTTTTGGCTCAAAGAAGAGTCTTCATCTGTAAAGTGCTTTTTTTGCTCTCCTAGCTGTGCCGTTGAGGAACTAGAGCAAGCACACTTGTAGTTGTTTTGTTTGGAACGCAGCCCTGCATCTCCGCCATCACACAATTACTGTTCTTGTTTACGCTATCCAAAAATAGTCTATTTTAAATAGCTTTCTGTGTCAGGTGGGCATAATTTGAAAGCTTGTTCTATTGCCAACATGACTAGCTAAGTTATAAAATATGATCTGACAGTGTTAGGCTTTCACAGGGCATTTCAGAGAAACAGATTGTTATTTTGTTGCGCGTAGTAAGGACTCATGAGTGCATTCAGAAGTGTTTTTGGCTGCATATTTTCTTAACGATAAACAAGCATACTGGCTCATTCGATTCAGAATAACCCAGGGTATGACGCCATGTCATCTTGTAAATGGTACATCAAGCATAGTGATCATAAACGTTGACACTGTATATGACATGAGTTTTAGGATATGGAAATGTTAACTGCACATTTTGACTGTTTGTTTGGCTTGCTTACAGTGAGGGAAAAAAGTATTTGATCCCCGGCCGATTTTGTACGTTTGCCCACTGACAAAGACATGATCAGTCTATCATTTTAATGGTAGGTTTATTTGAACAGTGAGAGACAGAATAACAACAAAACAATCCAGAAAAACGCATGTCAAAAATGTTATAAATTGATTTGCATTTTAATGAGGGAAATAAGTATTTGACCCCTCTGCAAAACATGACTTAGTACTTGGTGGCAAAACCCTTTTGGCAATCACAGAGGTCAGACGTTTCTTGTTTTTGGCCACCAGGTTTGCACACATCTCAGGATGGATTTTGTCCCACTCCTCTTTGCAGATCTTCTCCAAGTCATTAAGGTTTCGAGGCTGACGTTTGGAAACTCAAACCTTCAACTCCCTCCACAGATTTTCTATGGGATTAAGGTCTGGAGACTGGCTAGGCCACTCCAGGACCTTAATGTGCTTCTTCTTGAGCCACTCCTTTGTTGCCTTGGCCGTGTGTTTTGGGTCGTTGTCATGCTGGAATACCCATCCACCACCAATTTCCAATGCCCTGGCTGAGGGAAGGAGGTTCTCACCCAAGATTTGATGGTATATGGCCCCGTCCATCGTCCCTTTGATGCGGTGAAGTTGTCCTGTCCCCTTAGCAGAAAAACACCCCCAAAGCATAATGTTTCCACCTCTATGTTTGACGGTGGGGATGGTGTTCTTGGGGTCATAGGCAGCATTCCTCCTCCTCCAAACATGGTCTCATCTGACCACAACACTTTCACCCAGTTCTCCTATGAATCATTCAGATGTTCATTGGCAAACTTCAGACGGGCCTGTATATGTGCTTTCTTGAGCAGGGGGACCTTGCGTGCGCTGCAGGATTTCAGTCCTTCACGGCGTAGTGTGTTACCAATTGTTTTCTTGGTGACTATGGTCCCAGCTGCCTTGAGATCATTGACAAGATCCTCCTTTGTAGTTCTGGGCTGATTCCTCACCGTTCTCATGATCATTGCAACTCCACGAGGTGAGATCTTGCATGGAGCCCCAGGCCGAGGGAGATTGACAGTTATTTTGTGTTTCTTCCATTTGCGAATAATCGCACCAACTGTTGTCACCTTCTCACCAAGCTGCTTGGCGATGGTCTTGTAGCCCATTCCAGCCTTGTGTAGGTCTACAATCTTGTCCCTGACATCCTTGGAGAGCTCTTTGGTCTTGGTCATGGTGGAGAGTTTGGAATCTGATTGATTGATTGCTCCTGTGGACAGGTGTCTTTTGTACAGGTAACAAACTGAGATTAGGAGCACTCCCTTTAAGAGTGTGCTCCTAATCTCAGCTCGTTACCTGTATAAAAGACACCTGGGAGCCAGAAATCTTTCTGATTGAGAGGGGGTCAAATACTTATTTCCCTCATTAAAATGCAAATCAATTTATAACATTTTTGACATGCGTTTTTCTGGATTTTTGTGTTGTTATTCTGTCTCTCACTGTTCAAATAAACCTACCATTAAAATTATAGACTGATCATTTCTTTGTCAGTGGGCAAACGTACAAAATCAGCAGGGAATCAAATACTTTTTTCCCTCACTGTATATGACATCAAAGCGGTATTTATTATAATCCTCAACATTCATCTTTAAAAATACATCGAGTCCTCTTAATTTACAGAAATTCCCTCACTCAGACAACAAAAACTTGCCCAATTAGCGGGAGGGATGGGGGCAACTTCTGCGTGCGGTGCTCAAGTTCGGAATGGCTGTGAGTCAAAACCCATACAGTGCTGTGAAGTGCAGAGCCTGAGCTCTGACGTAGTGTATTTTTTACATTTTACATTTTAGTCATTTAGCAGACGCTCTTATCCAGAGCAACTTCCAATTAGTGAGTGCATACATTTTTCATACTGGCCCCCTGTGGGAAAGGAACCCACAACCCTTGCATTGCAAGCGCCATGCTCTACAAACTAAGCAACAGGAGGGCCAATGTTATTCATTGCGTTCCAATTTAGGCGCTTATCAGTGCCCAAATCTGCCATTTTTAACCCGTATATGGGTACGAGTGTTAAAGGTTAAGTTGTGTGGTCAGGCTGGGCACTGTGACAGTATGAACAATCACATTGACATATTCTGTGTATAATTGACCAATAACGATTAAGATTGTATTGATGCACCTCCTAAAATATGTACAGTTGAAGTCGGAAGTTTACATACACTTAGGTTGGAGACATTAAAACTCGTTTTTCAACCACTCCACAAATGTCTTGTTAACAAACTATAGTTTTGGCAAGTGGGTTAGGACATCTACTTCGTGCATGACACAAGTAATTTTTCCAACAATTGTTTACAGACAGATTATTTCGCTTATAATTCACTGTATCACAATTACAGTGGGTTAGAAGTTAACATACACAAAGTTGACTGCGCCTTTAAACAGCTTGGAAAATTCCAGAAAATTATGTCATGGCTTTAGAATCTTCTGATATGCTAATTGACATAATTTGAGTCAATTGGAGGTGTACCTGTGGATGTATTTCAAGGCCTACCTTCAAACTCAGTGCCTCTTTGCTTGACATCATGGGAAAATCAAAAGAAATAAGCCAAGACCTCAGAAAAAAATTTGTAGACCTCCAAAAGTCTGGTTCATCCTTTGCTAGCAATTTTCAAACACCTGAAGGTACCACGTTCATCTGTACAAACAATAGTATGCAAGTATAAACACCATGGGACCACGCAGCCGTCATACCGCTCAGGAAGGAGACGCGTTCTGTCTCCTAGAGATGAACGTACTTTGGTGCGAAAAGTGTAAATCAATCCCAGAACAACAGTAAAGGACCTTGTGAAGATGCTGGAGGAAACAGGTACAAAAGTATCTATATCCACAGTAAAGCAAGTCCTATATCGACATAACCTGAAAGGCCGCTCAGCAAGGAAGAAGCCACTGCTCCAAAACCGCCATAAAAAAGCCAGACTACGGTTTGCAACTGCACATGGGGACAAAGATCGTATTTTTAGAGAAGTGTCCTCTGGTCTGATGAAACAAAAATAGAACTGTTTGGCCATAATGACCATTGTTATGTTTGGAGGAAAAAGGGGATGCTTGCAAGCCGAAGAACACCATCCCAACCGTGAAGCACGGGGGTGGCAGCATCATGCTGTGGGGGTGCTTTGCTGCAGGAGGGACTGGTGCACTTCACAAAATAGATGGCGTTTGCTAAATGACTAAAATGTAATTGTATGAGGAAGGAAAATTATGGGGATATATTGAAGCAACATCTCAAGAAAATGGCTTAAGGACAACAAAGTCAAGGTATTGGAGTGGCCATCACCAAGCCCTGACCTCAATCCTATAGGAAATGTGTGGGCAGAACTGAAAAAACGTGTGTGAGCAAGGAGGCTCTGTCAGGAGGAATGGGTCAAAATTCACCCAACTGATTGTGGGAAGCTTGGGGAAGGCTACCTGAAACGTTTGACCCAAGTTAAACAATTTAAAGGCAATGCTACCAAATACTAATTGAGTGTATGTAAACTTCTGACCCACTGGGAATGTGATGAAATAAATAAAAGCTGAAATAAATCATTCTCTACTATTATTCTGACATTTCACATTCTTAAAATAAAGTGGTGATCCTAACTGACCTAAGACAGGGCATTTTTTATAGGATTAAATGTCAGGAATTTGAATGTATTTGGCTAAGGTGTATGTAAACTTCCGACTTCAACTGTAGGGTTGTTGTTGTTTGTTCTTGTGATTTTAAGTATACCACTGCAACACTCATATCGGAGATTACTTTACAATATATTTTATTTTGTCACATTGAAGCAAATATATTGCTACTTTATGTTTTGTTTATTTTGTTGTTTATTTGTTGCCGTCTCATTACCATGAGAGGTCACCCAGGGGTCATGACATATTTCAGCTGTTCCTAATTTTCAAATGTCTTCTCGTTCCCGAACCTCCACCCCTGCAGTTTCTGGGGGGAACAAAGACTGTCATGAAAGAAAGATTTAGCAAAAGGGTGCATTTATTTTCAAAGCGTTTATTTACTTATTGCGCCTTAATGCTCGCTTACCTGGGAGAAAATATCTGTATGTTCTGTCATTGCTCTGTGGTTGCTTCATCATCGGTTTTAGCCTTTTGGGAAAACAACCGAAAGAGAGATGAGAAATAGAGGTTTGACAGACAGAAGCAAAGCGAAGATGTGAGAAGGGAGAAAAGGAGTGATAAAGGGAAAGAAAGAGAGGAAAAATATAATAAAAGATGTAAAGGACTGTTTGACAGAAGAAAAGTAGGGAGAGAGGGAAAGACAGAGAGAGAGGATATATAATGTGAGATGTGTAGGATTGTCACATGAACGATTGGCCTGTAATTTGCGCTGTGTGGCGGTGTGAAAGTGGCACTGTTACCGGCGATTCTCAAGGGAGAGAGAGATGGAAGGGATTGTTGGCCAGAAAAGAGAAAGATAACTTCTGTCACTGAAAGTTTGAGGGCCACGCCGCTGATGGCCCCAGGACCCCAAAGGCGTCGAGCTCTAGTCAGTGAGGAAGGAGGACTCTATAATGCCTGTCCCAGTGGGTCCAAGGCCATGTAACCACAGGCCCTTGGACCTCCCTTAGCCCCCTCCCCTCCAACAGTCTGCCCCCACTCCCAGCCAACTATCCCCTCTGGTCTGGAGGGGTTTACCCCTAGTGAGCAGGAGTCACTGTTTGTCACTCAGCCACTTGGCTTGGGGGAGCTAGTGTGCTCTAGCCTCTGCCTCCAGCCAGGCCATGAATACAGAGGGAAGCTGTGAAGAATAGGAGCCTTAACAGAAAAAGAGGGCAAAATCGGAGTGAAATAAGCACTTTGTCATATGATTCACTGTGTGGAAACCACTGGATGCTGGTGTTGCATTCAGGGGGAAAGTGGATGGTAGTTACACACCATTTCCAAAATGGCTGCCTTTTTCTACTCTATATTTCTGCTCGGCGGGAAAGGCAGAGTGTCATCGGAAGACATTTCAAGGAAATGCAGGCATCCTTTGACAAACTGCCAAGGCATTCCGGAGGCGCCAAGTGAATGGGGGAAGAGAGAGAACAAGAATTCCATCAATTGGGATGACCGTAGTTTGTCTCCATGGTAACAAAACATTCCTGTAGTCTTGTTTACATCCGAGCGCCATCGCCAAAAGAGATAGGCACTCCGCAATTACCATCTTCACTTTGAGAAGGAAGAGGCCCACTATTACCATCATCTTTCATTTTGCTGTAATTTCGCCCGCTAGATGGGGTGTTCCAGTAGAAAATAACAATAATGCTACTCTATTGCAAGAAATTCTAAGTGATTTTATGATAACTATGCACTGTTTGATACGTTGATACATATTACTGTAAACGTTGCAGTATTATCTTATGCACATATTGGTAATCATTTGTAATATGTATTTATCTAGGACTATATTGAGGTAGTGTTAAGAGGCAGTAGTATTGTACACATATCAAAGTCTTACAGCACGGGAGTCTGGTGAGGGGAGGAAGGCACATAATAATTACTGGAATGAAGTGAATGCAATGGTATCAAACACAAGGAAACCATGTGTTTGATGTGTCAATACCATTCCGTCTATTCCAGCCATTTCTATGAGCCTGTCCTTCCCAATTAAGGTGCCACCAGCCACCTGTGATGTATAGTAAACGGCATATAGAACTCAGTATTTAATACACACTATGCAATGGTTTCCCAACCAACCCGTTTTCAATCAGAACTGTACCTGTTGGACATTTTGAAGCTGACCAAGGGTTACCCCGTATCAGAAGCATGAACTTAGTGATTTAATAATGTGAGCTTTTTCTTAATGCTGTTTCAAGCAATTAAGACAACATGGAACAGCTAATGAGGTACCTTTCAACAATAACTGACCTCCTCACCATCTCATTGTCATGTTCGTTCAGTGCTGTAGATGTATGTATTCAGAATCCACAGGCTTTGGCTCTCTGAGGAATTATGTTTCTAGTGAATGATCACTTTTGTGGTCAATTATCACCTTTCTGAACTTACTACATACATTTTGATCTCTGCCAAAGAAGAAGAATAAATATCCATCTTTGCTATTCAAAAGGGTTTTGGAACCCAGCCCTATGGGGTTCCAGAATACTGCAATATACCTTGAAATGTCAGTAAACAAAGTTCCACCTAGCTTTTTTTTTTCAAACACGTCTAGTTCATCGGCCCAAGGTTCTTGGCACGTGGCTTGACTTGTTGATACTCTGTGGACTAGCACTTATTGAAGGGTTGTGTTGACAAAGTAATTTCAATTTTTTACATTTTGTCAAGCACGTTTAGTTTGTACTCTTTAGCGTTGTCCTCTTTAAAAAGTCAACACAGTCCTGAAGCGAGTTGACAGTGTGACTCACTATCAAATCCAACAGACAAACACTGTGTCTGTCAACGACAGGGGATGAGGTAGCTACCATCCAAACAATCAGGAAGGGATCGAGTGCTGTCACTTTTGTCTGTCTCACCTCACAGGACTTTTGTGCACCAACATGATCTAGCTTGATGGTGAAAGCCATCCCATTTGTCAGCTGTTCCTGCCACCGCACTGAAGTACACCAGTCGGCCGCGTACACAAAATAAACCAAACGGGCCGTCACCGGCTGTGTGTCAGTCAGAGATTATGTCGCTTTTGTGTCTCCTGGGGGGAAGTGATTGCGAGGGAGTTTCACGTGAGGATGAGATTGATTGCTTAAGTGCTCTGTCAAGGTACAGTTTGACGCTGTCTCCTCTTCATGCAAGTCCAACTGCTCTCTCATCAAGCATAGAAATAGTATGTTAAAAATAATAATAATAGTTGAAGGGATGTTTGTCTATTGATATGCTCCTCCTTCCAGCTGAAAGTTACTCAAAGAGAAGATTTGGTTGTGATTTGAATGGAGGTTTCCAATGGCTTTTGAGAATTGCTTCAACTTGTCCTAGCAGGTTGCCATTCCTATCAATATCCAACTTGATATGTTTTATATGCGGTTGTCTGATACGACATAGAAATGGTTTCATCTATTTTGATGTCATCTTGTTGTTATCTACATGAAATATTTTTGATTCAAAGGCCTCTTTGTTTTCTACACTATGATGTCATGTGCATTCCAGTTGCCATGTAAAATATTAATCAAGCATAACAAAGGGATTGGAGTTCAAAACCAAAGTACACCAGTGTTACTAAAGGACCGACATTTGGAAAGGCCTGCTTTAGACGTTCTTCTTAAATACCTTAAATACCATTGCCCAAAATCACACCAATCACCCACCCAGCCAGCTACCCAAGGCAGCAACAGTCCATTCTTTATCGAACCACCCTTAATCTTTAATTTCCAAGAAACCCAGGGGTTGTGGAGGCACTGTTAAAATAGCAGCTGAAGCCCCAACCGAGACTCAGAAAGATAGACCTGTTGTGCCTCCACCTAAAGGCCATTACTTAGGTGGTGAGTCTGTATGCCACGATTGGCTGGGGGTAATATCGAGCCACCTGTAAGTAGCACCATTCCCTAGGGACCACCAGGGTATACATCAATGGTGTTTCTCAATGGGATGATGGAAGGGGGGATGCTAAGCCTCATACATCCGTGTCCTGGTGGGGTGTCTGTATCTGAAATCATGAAGCTACCATGATACATTCTGGCTTTGAAATGTACAGAGGGCACAGTCATAGTGTGCACAGTTCCCACTATGTTAACTTATAACTTATTATCAACTGGGTGTTTCGAGTCCTGAATGCTGATTGGCTGAAAGCCGTGGTATATCAGACCGTATACCACGGTATGACAAACATTACTTTTTACTGTTCTAATAACATTGGTAACCAGTTTATAATAGCAATAAGGCACCCCGGGGGTTTGTGATATATTGCCAATATACCACGGCTAAGGGCTGTATCCAGGCACTCTGCGTTGCGTCGTGCGTAAGAACAGCCCTTAGCTGTAGTATATTGGCCATATACCACACCTCCTCGGGCATAATTGCTTAATTATAACTTCTAACTTCCATCCATCCACCTACAGTTGAAGTTGGAAGTTTACATACACCTTAGCCAAATACATTTAAACTCTGTTTTTCACAATTCCTGACATTTAATCCTAGTAAAAATTCCCTGTCGTAGGTCAGTTAGCATCACCACTTTATTTTAAGAATGTGAAATGTCATAATAATAGTAGAAAGCATGATTTATTTAAACTTTTATTTCTTTCATCACATTCCCAGTGGGTCAGAAGTTTACATACACTCAATTAGAATTTGGTAGCATTGCCTTTAAATTGTTTAACTTGGGTCAAATGTTTCGGGGATCCTTCCACAAGCTTCCCACAATAAATTGGGTGAATTTTGGCCCATTCCTCCTGAAAGAGCTGGTGTAACTGAGTCAGGTTTGTAGGCCTCCTTACTCGCACACGCTTTTTCAGTTCTGCCCACACATTTTCTATAGGATTGTGGTCAGGGCTTTGTGATGGCCACTCCAATACCTTGACTTTGTTGTCCTTAAGCCATTTTGCCACAACTTTGGAAGTATGCTTGGGGTCATTGTCCATTTAGAAGAGTAATTTGCGACCAAGCTTTAACTTCCTGACTGATGTCTTGAAATGTTGCTTCAATATATCCAAATAATTTTCCTTCCTCATGATGCCATCTATTTTGTGAAGTGCACCAGTCCCTCCTGCAGCAAAGCACCCCCACAGCATGATGCTGCCACCCCCCGTGCTTCACGGTTGGGATGGTGTTCTTCGGCTTGCAAGCCATCCCCTTTTTCCTCCAAACATAACGATGGTCATTATGGCCAAACAGTTCTATTTTTGTTTCATCAGACCAGAGGACATTTCTCCAAAAAGTACGATATTTGTCCCCATGTGCAGTTGCAAACTGTAGTCTGGTGTTTTTATGGCGGTTTTGGAGCAGTGGCTTCTTCCTTGCTGAGCGGCCTTTCAGGTTATGTCGATATAGGACTTGTTTTACTGTGGCTATAGATACTTTTGTACCTGTTTCATCGAGCATCTTCACAAGGTCCTTTGCTGTTGTTCTGGGATTGAGTTGCACTTTTCGCATCAAAGTACGTTCATCTCTAGGAGACAGAACGCGTCTCCTTCCTGAGCGGTATGACGGCTGCGTGGTCCCATGGTGTTTATACTTGCATACTATTGTTTGTACAGATGAACGTGGTTCCTTCAGGCATTTGGAAATTGCTCCCAAGGATGAACCAGACTTGTGGAGGTCTACAAAAAAAAAATTCTGAGGTCTTGGCTGATTTCTTTTGATTTTCCCATGATATCAAGCAAAGGCACTGAGTTTGAAGGTAGGCCTTGAAATACATCCACAGGTACACTTCCAATTGACTCAAATTATGTCAATTAGCCTATCAGAAGCTTCTAAAGCCATGACATCAATTTCTGGAATTTTCCAAGCTGTTTAACCCTCCCGTTGTCCTAGGGTCAAAATGACTCGCCACTGTGTTGAACCAACTTTATTTAATTTTTATATTTTTTGGATCATTTGTGAGAAGGAGGCAGTGATACTTTCTTTAAAGTCTCACTGCCTCCTTCTCACAAATGATCCCAAAAATATAAAAATTAAATAAAGTTGGTTCAACACAGTGGCGGGTCATTTTGACCCTAGGACAACGGGAGGGTTAGGCACCGTCAACTTAGTGTATGTTAACTTCCGACCCACTGGAATTGTGATACAGTGAATTATAAGTGAAATAATCAGTTTTTAAGTAATTGTCGGAAAAATTACTTGTGTCATGCGCAAAGTAGATGTCCTAACCGACTTCCAAAACTATAGTTTGTTAACAAGAAATTTGTGGAGTGGTTGAAAAACAAGCTTTAATGACTCCAACCTAAGTGTATGTAAACTTCCGACTTCAACTGTATGTAGCTTTCCATCCATCTATATCATGACGTGGCATGATAAGCTGTTGCGGTCCCAGTGTCGTGATGTTCAAAGAGAAAGTAATCCATGTGCTTTTATTGTACGCTTATTTACTAAAAGTAAAGATGAAGGTGGACAGAGCTATGTCCCGACTGCTATCTGGACGCATTCCGCTTTAGAAGGCTCTACTACCGGCATTACAGTATATCACGGTTATCGTCACTGTGAATATTGTGTGGCTCTATTAGGCACATGCACTGAATGTAAACTCCCTGCATACGGCTTCAAGGTCTCCTCCTGGCTCTTTAAGATCGTAAATCCTTGCCCGTACGTGAATTCGACGCTCGACACGCCTCGGTAGGGCCTCTGCTACCCTTACCACAACATGTGCCCTGCCCTGACATATTTTATGACTCAAAGCGCTCTCCAGCTCTCTCTACTGCTCTTTCTCTCTCTGGGCGTCGTCCAGGCAGATTTATTAATTTTAATTGGATTGGCTTCATGCTGCAAGCGGTTCTTTGAGGTATATCAAGGAATGAAGCTCATCTCCTCTCGCTCCCATTGGCCCAGTGGATCTCAACACTTCCAGAGCCCAGTGGAGACACCCCCTGTTAGGATGAAGGGTGCAATGGTGATTAATTTGGTATCGTGTGATATCTGATTGGATTGACTAGATTGGAGTGGTCAGGGCATAGGGTGACAGGGAATGCAGTTGAGATGTATACACCTCCGCATCTCACTTCCCATCAACCTGAGGTCCTATTTTGTGCCTCGTGGTAACAGAACAGGGGCGAACCCAATCTCCCGAGGCATCCAACCAGAATAAAATATATATGTGTTTAAAGGTTGGAGGGAAGACAAATCGAATATACGCAAGACTCATACCGCTGAGTAAGTTACATGTCCTTTGGTATGACTCCTCGGCCTCCCACGACAGAGACTGAATTTTGGAGTGAATTACGGTCCGCTGCTTTCGGGATCCAAGTTCCCATTCCTGCCGCAGACGCCCGGACGAGCCCCCAGAAAATGGCCTACATCGTAGGGATAAGGTTGTGGCCAGAACAAAGAGATGTCACTGCAGTAGATCCATCACACACGTGTGGATGCACCCTACCCTTCCCTCCCGTTTTGACCCAGCCCCCCGAGGTAGAGATTGTGATGGATAGAACCTGAAGCCATGGCACAGCTCGCTAGCTCAACTCACCCTAGGCCGCCTTTTCAAAACACTCTGCATCTGCCACCACCCAGCGCATAAGATGCCTTTGTAGCACGGAGGACCAGAGACAGCCACACACACACACACTGCTCTACGGCACACTGCTCCACAGTCATGCCATCCCCCTGATGTATACACAACGGCTCATCAGGCAAGAAAATCGAAAGAACGCCTCTCCCCAGACTCAGGGTAGCGTGTCGACTGTTATTGTAGAGCAGCCCCTTAATGATCAGCATCTGTTCTCCCTTCTCTCCTGTGCTCCGCGCACCCGTTAAACAAGCCTTAGTGTGTCACTTCCTACCAAGTATCCCTTGCTATAACAGAGGCTATAGAAAATCCCTGCTGGATGCTTCGGCCTCTTACCCTGCCCCCCGTGGAGAATAATACTGCTGACTCGGATCGAAGTTTGATTTAGAGGAAGTGCTCGTTTGTGTGAAAAAATGTCTGTGTTGCAATAATTTGACACTTTTCTCATAGATTATTTTGGGGGAGGTGCTGGATCACATTGCGATACATGTAACTACTTTACTTGATAACAACAAATATAACTATATTTTTTTGTATGTTTTAATGGACAGTGACTTAACATTAACGGCAGGGCTCTAGACAGTTTTTTCCCCCAGTGCCAAGTAAGACAACTGAGACATATTTTGTGCATAGGCCTATTGGCCTATAGACTATATTATTCACCACCTGAGGAAGTGGGAACTAAAACACTTAGCTAGATTGCTAACTCTAAATATGATATTGTTGATAAATAGCCATGTAGGCTAATTGATTAATCTATCAGTAAATGTAGGCTAGTGTCATATAGCGTTAGGCCTAGGCTGTGTCAAAGCCAGCCTACTCCGGTTGTAAAGTGGTGACATTAACTTAATGTTAAGATGTGAGAAATACTGTATTTATCTCCACAATAGCATTTTGAGCAACGGTCATATAGGCCTATGCTTGAGCTTCTCAATGCATCTCTCCCTCCTCCGTGTCACAGTGGGGAGTGGAAGTGAGAGTCAGCAGCCGATAGCCAAACAGGGACAAGCAGATAGTTTCATAGCAGGAATCAACATAATGCATAGGCTATTGCTGTTGACCAAATAATGGTTTTAGAACTATCTACAGGAACGCTGTGTAGCTAAATCACAGAAAATTACAGACGTAAGCAAAATGCTTCGGTAAGAGGAAGGCAATGTCTGTGTCGGTAATTTTTGGATTTTTGTCCCAGCTCTAATACTGTGTGCTTCCAGTAAGAAAACAGTGAGAGGCGCATTCTCTAGCTGTGACTCACTGATATTGTCCTTGAGGACTGTTGTGTAAGCACAGGCCTTTGAGATTGCACATGCACACACACACATTTTGAGTGATTGAATATCTGCTCTACAAAACTGACATCCTCAGGAAACACCATGTAAATACAATTTGCTGTCATGTTCATCACAGCTGAAGGCTATTGAGAAGAAAAACAGTCTCTATTTTTTTTCTCTCCCTATTTTACCAGGTAAGTTGACTGAGAACACATTCTCATTTACAGCAATGACCTCGGGAATAGTTACAGGGGAGAGGAAGGGGGATGAATGAGCCAATTGGAAGCTGGGGATGATTAGTTGGCTATGATGGTATGAGGGCCAGATTGGGAATTTAGCCAGGACACCGCGGTTAACACCCCTACTCTTACGATAAGTGCCATGGGATCTTTAGTGACCAGAGAGTCAGGACACCCATTTAACGTCCCGTCCGAAAGACGGCACTGTACACAGGGCAATGTCCCCAATCACTGCCCTGGGACATTGGGATATTTTATTTTAGACCAGAGGAAAGAGTGCGTCCTACTGGCCTTCCAACACCACGTCCAGCAGCATCTGGTATCTCATTCAAGGCCCAACCAGAACCAACTTAGCTTCAGAGGCAAGCCAGCAGTAGGATGCAGTGTGGTATGCTACTGGCCAATAGCTATAGCTTTAGAGAAATGTATTTCTACTTTTTAGTGTTACTATTCTTAAGTGTTACCTGTGTGATCAAAGTCGACTCCGGAAACGTCAAGTTCCCCCCTGATGGTTCTACGAATCCAGCAGGGACAGCAGTCAGTTTGAAGCTGGGTACTGGCTTCTTTTACATTTTTTTTTTTTTAACAAAGCCTTGTTTTAAAGGAAAACTCCACCCCAAAAACTATCTTCTGGTATTTGTTTCATTAGTCTATTGTTGACATAGTCCCAAAATGTTTTGCATGTCAGCGATCAAGTTTGATGTAGTTTGCATCATATGATGCTGCGTTTTGCCAGCTGTATTTCTGTATTTTGAAAGTTCTATATCTTGAAAATGGAATTCGCTGTGTTATTGATGGGGGCATAACTGATTGATGAGGACAATAATGGTGCCATAAGGGAACTTTATGATAAGCGCAAAGGCCTGCATGCTTTTGGATTATGGTTTGCTGTGGATTTCACCTTTCATGGTTGCTGTGGCATCATAGTTGCTCATTATTTACTGTAAATACAGGTATTTGTCATTACCAGGGTACTTTTTTAATCCTGGGAACTGTCTGGGAATGTACCCTTCTCAGCGAAGAGCAATTTCTCATGCAAGAATTTTGCTAGGACTGTCTGGGAGAGGTCTGAGTGAGGGGCCAAATTTGACGAGCTGTTATTGGCAGAGAGGTTTGAAACTCTCGTTCTTATTGGTCTATTATCTTATGCCGCCTGGTGATGTCGCCAGGCAGACCAAAACTACATTCCATCAAAACAGGCTGGAATTTCAGGCAGTCTTTTCAAACAGCTCGACACTACAAGGGCATTCTCATCATTTTCACAATTTCACAGAATTATTGTGTGGAAATATACACTGAGTATACCAAACATTAGGAATACCTTCCTAATATTGAGTTGCACTCCCCCCCTCCCTTTTGCCCTCAGAACAGCGTCAATTCGTCAAGGAATGGACTCTACAAGGTGTCGAAAGCTTTCCACGGGGAAGCAGGCCCATGTTGACTCCAATGCTTCCCACAGTTGTGTCAAGTTAACTGGATGTCTTTTGGGTGGTGGACCATTCTTGATGCACACGAGAAACTGTTGAGCGTGAAAAACCCAGCAGCATTGCAGTTCTTGACACAAACCGGTGCGCCTGGCACCTACTACCATACCGCGTTCAAAGGCACTTAAATAATTTGTCTTGCCCATTCACCCTCTGAATGGTACACATACACAATCCATGCCTCAATGCTTCAAAATCCTTTGTTAACCTGTCTCCTCCCCTTCATCTACACTAATCGAAGTGGATTTAACAAGTGACATCAATAAGGGATCATAGCTTTCACCTGGATTCACCTGGTCAGTCTGTCATGGAAAGAGCAGGTGTTCTTAATGTTTTGTATACTCAGGGTTTATACACAACACAGGAAAATCTAGTTTTTGACTGCACTGGGCCTTTAATAGATTACCCATAGTGCCTTTTACAGCCATCTGTGGCCCTTTCCGTAGCTCAATTTGTTACCTTGCCAAAACACATTGGTGACACATTTTCATGCCATTTCCACATTACCACCTGTGGTCCTATCTGTGACAGCTAGGTCATTTTGTGGAGAGGTCGATGGTGTCCTACCAAAAGGCAGTTTAATCTTTTTTTTAGTTTATTAGTGAAGATATAGTTGAGTGTAATTTTAGTTATCAATAACTCAAAAATACCCTTATATCTTATCATATTCTCAGATGGTAATCATATTGTCAACACTGGGACAGTCATTTTGGCCAGTGATTTTATTTGATTCAATACAGAATGTAGTGTAGTTATAATGTTACAACATAAATACCCTCAAGAATTATATTACATTCCATTAATCTCATCTGGGTTTTTTGGTTGTGAGCGACAGTTGCGCCTATTCCTTCCTAATGTTCATACCATTTTTCGTTTGCGCCTCGTCTCATGTTGGTGGAGCACCTTCTACTCCTATCCAGTAATCTCATCTAATGCATTTCTTATTTTGTACCCTTTCCCAGAATACAGACCCGGTCCATGACATGCTGTTGGACGTGATCACGTGGGTTGGCATCCTGCTCTCTCTGGTCTGCCTGCTCATCAGCTTGTTCACCTTCTGCTTCTTCCGGGGTCTCCAGAGCGACCGCAACACCATCCACAAGAACCTCTGCATCAGCCTCTTCATAGCAGAGTCCCTCTTCCTGGTGGGGATCAACCGAGCTGACCAACCGGTAAGAACATTCCCAAGCCGGACAAATGATGCGCAGAAAACACAGCCCACAATGGTTTTCAATGAGAGCAGTGTGTTAGTGGAGGGCCTAGGGTTGTGTCGCTTTGTCTGTCTGAAAAGTTGGTGCGGTTTCTACTTTTGAGCGAGTCTGGGGGGCTTCATCTCAATAGTCTAAAGTTGCTCCCCCTCGTCTTGTCTTCTTTATCTGCACTAATCTGAAAATGCAGTGAAAGCAACGAGGCAGAAGTCTGTTTGGGATTTAAGTCTGATCTTTGATCTATCACCTGTCTCCCAAATCAGTTCTCTGATAAAGGAAAGGAGGAGAGGGAGCCAAATTGAACTATTGAAATGAATCCAGGGTGTCAGATCTAGTCCCTTTGGGGCCAAAGTGCCCATGTGCTTTCATTTCAAACTGGCGCTTATTTGATCTATTAGTGTTACTGATTGACTAGAAAGGCTACACACCTGGTTCATCCGGTCTAAATCAGACATGGCACTGTGCTCTGTATATAAGGTCACCTGCCTATCGTACTATCAGTAACACCAAGTCCCACTGCAGTAACTAAGCATTTTATAGAGTGGGTCCACAGGTAACAGCTAGAGACAGTAGTTAAAGGTCCAATGCAGCTGTTTTTATCTCAATATCAAATCATTTATGTGTAACATTTATGTACCTTACTGTGATTGTTTTCAATTAACATGGTCGAAAACAGACAAAAAATACACTATATATACAAAAGTATGTGGACACCCCTTCAAATTTGTGGGTTCAGCTATTTCAGCCACACCTGTTGTTGACAGGTGTATACAATTGAGCACACAGCCATGCAATCTCCATAGACAAACATTGGCAGTAGAATGGCCTTACTGAAGAGCTCAGTGACTTTCAACGTGGCACCGTCATTGGATGCCAACTTTCCAACAAGTCAGTTCGTCAAATTTCTGCCTTGCTAGAGCTGCCCTGGTCAACTGTACGGGCTGTTATTGTGAAGTGGAAATGTCTAGGAAAAACAACGGCTCAGCCGCAAAGTGGTAGGCCACACAAGCTCACAGAACGGGACCGCCGAGTGCTGAAGCGCCTAGCACGTAAAAATCATCTGTCCTCGGTTGCAACACACACTACCAAGTTCCAAACTGCCTCTGGAAGCAACGTCAGCACAATAATTGTTTGTTAGGAGCTTCATGAAATGCGTTTCCATGGCTGAGCAGCCACATGCCTAAGATCACCATGTGCAATGCAAAGCGTTGGCTGGAGTGGTGTAAAGCTCGCCGCCATTGGACTCTGGAGCAGTGTAAACACGTTCTCTGGAGTGATGAATCACGCTTCACCATCTGGCAGTCCGACGGACTAATCTGGGTTTGGGAAGATGCCAGGAGAACGCTACCTGCCCCAATGCATAGTGCCAACTGTAAAGTTTGGTGGAGGAGGATCTGGGGCTGTTTTTCATGGTTCAGGCTAGGCCCCTTAATTCCAGTGAAGGGAAATATTCTAGACGATTCTGTGCTTCCAACTTTGTGGCAACAGTTTGGGGAAGGCCCTTTCCTGTTTCAGCATGACAATGCCCCTGTGCACAAAGCGAGGTCCATATAGAAATGGTTTGTCGAGATCGGTGTGGAAGAACTTGACTGGCTTGCGCAAAGCCCTGACCTCAACCCCATCGAACGATGAATTGAATTGGAACGCCGACTGCGAGCCAGGACTAATCGCCCAACATCAGTGCCCGAACTCACTAATGCTCTTGTGGCTGAATGGAAGCAAGTCCCTGCAGCAATATTCCGACATCTAGTGGGAAGGCTTCCCAAAAGAGTGGAGGCTATTATAGCAGCAAAGGGGGGGACCAACTCCATATTAATGCCCATGATTTTGGAATGAGATGTTTGACATGTATATACAGTGAGGGAAAAAAGTATTTGATCCCCTGCTGATTTTGTAAGTTTGCCCACTGACAAAGACATGATCAGTCTAAAATTGTAATGGTAGGTTTAATTGAACAGTGAGAGACAGAATAACAACAAAAAAATCCAGAAAAACGCATGTCAAAACTGTTATAAATTGATTTGCATTTTAATGAGGGAAATAAGTATTTGACCCCTCTGCAAAACATGACTTAGTACTTGGTGGCAAAACCCTTGTTGGCAATCACAGAGGTCAGACGTCAAAATCCTTTGTTAACCTGTCTCCTCCCCTTCATCTACACTAATCGAAGTGGATTTAACAAGTGACATCAATAAGGGATCATAGCTTTCACCTGGATTCACCTGGTCAGTCTGTCATGGAAAGAGCAGGTGTTCTTAATCTTTTGTATACTCAGGGTTTATACACAACACAGGAAAATCTAGTTTTTGACTGCACTGGGCCTTTAATAGATTACCCATAGTGCCTTTTACAGCCATCTGTGGCCCTTTCCGTAGCTCAATTTGTTACCTTGCCAAAACACATTGGTGACACATTTTCATGCCATCTTGTAGTTGGCCACCAGGTTTGCACACATCTCAGGAGGGATTTTGTCCCACTCATCTTTGCAGATCTTCTCCAAGTCATTAAGGTTTCAAGGCTGACGTTTGGCAACTCGAACCTTCAGCTCCCTCCACAGATTTTCTATGGGATTAAGGTCTGGAGACTGGCTAGGCCACTCCAGGACCTTAATGTGCTTCTTCTTGAGCCACTCCTTTGTTGCCTTGGCCGTGTGTTTTGGGTCATTGTCATGCTGGAATACCCATCCACGACCCATTTTCAATGCCCTGGCTGAGGGAAGGAGGTTCTCATCCAAAATTTGACGGTACATGGCCCCGTCCATCGTCCCTTTGATGCGGTGAAGTTGTCCTGTCCCCTTAGCAGAAAAACACCCCCAAAGCATAATGTTTCCACCTCCATGTTTGACGGTGGGGATGGTGTTCTTGGGGTCATAGGCAGCATTCCTCCTCCTCCAAACACGGCGAGTTGAGTTGATGCCAAAGAGCTCGATTTTGGTCTCATCTGACCACAACACTTTCACCCAGTTCTCCTCTGAATCATTCATATGTTCATTGGCAAACTTCAGACGGGCCTGTATATGTGCTTTCTTGAGCAGGGGGACCTTGCGGGCGCTGCAGGATTTCAGTCCTTCACGGCGTAGTGTGTTACCAATTGTTTTCTTGGTGACTATGGTCCCAGCTGCCTTGAGATCATTGACAATATCCTCCCATGTAGTTCTGGGCTGAATCCTCACCGTTCTCATGATCATTGCAACTCCACGAGGTGAGATCTTGCATGGAGCCCGAGGGAGATTGACAGTTCTTTTGTGTTTCTTCCATTTGGGAATAATCGCACCAACTGTTGTCACCTTCTCACCAAGCTGCTTGGCGATGGTCTTGTAGCCCATTCCAGCCTTGTGTAGGTCTACAATCTTGTCCCTGACATCCTTGGAGAGCTCTTTGGTCTTGGCCATGGTGGAGAGTTTGGAATCTGATTGATTGATTACTTCTGTGGACAGGTGTCGTTTATACAGGTAACAAGCTGAGATTAGGAGCACTCCCTTTAAGAATGTGCTCCTAATCTCAGCTCATTACCTGTATAAAAGACACCTAGGAGCCAGAAATCTTTCTGATTGAGAGGGGGTCAAATACTTATTTCCGTCATTAAAATGCAACTCAATTTACAACATTTTTGACATGCGTTTTTCTGGATTTTTTTGTTGTTATTCTGTGTCTCACTGTTCAAATAAACCTACCATTAAAATTATAAACTGAACAATTCTTTGTCAGTGGGCAAACGTACAAAATCAGCAGGGGATCAAATACTTTTTTCCCTCACTGTATGTCCGCATACGTTTGGTCATGTAGTGTAGCTTATTAGCAATGAGCAATTTCTCAAACAAGAATGTTGCTAGGACTGTCTTGGAGTGGGGAGGGGGAAACTGAAAACTAGCTGTTATTGGCAGAGAGGTTTGGAACCTTTTCTTATTGGTCTATTAACTAATTTATCGCCTGGTGATGTCACCAGGCAGGCCAAAACTCCATTCCACCAAAACATTCGAACCGCTCTTATACTAAAAGGGCATTATCATCATTTTCACAATTTCACAGTATTATTCCAACCTCATAGTGTGGTAATATATTTATAAAACACAGGAAAATCATATTTTTTACTGCGCTGGGCCTTTAGCCAGGTATAATTTTACATTCCTTATATTTAAACTTTTGCTTCAAGGTTATTCAGTTCACACACAAACCCTGGTAAAACACAGTAAAAGGCTAGTACTAAACAAATATGGGCTTAGCCAAGAATTTAGGAAATGAGAAAAGCTCTTAACCCTGTTGAATCGTTATGCTCACGTCTTCCTATTGCAGTATAATCTTATCAGTTAAATTGTTTTTATTTCGCAGTCCTGACTTTACGCAGTACTTTATGCCTGGATCTTGTTAAAAAAGATGTCTGATACTTAAGCATTCAGTGTGAGCTTCACCAAGGCTCTCATCTCTTGATGGCCAGTTACACTCGGGAAAGCAATTCAGCAGTCCACTGGAACATCAAGGTTTTAATGGACACTTACTAGGGCATCTGGGTATTTGAAGGGCGAAAAGCTGAAGTAAAAGGCATGTTGTACAATGGATCTAAATTATGTCTGTTATCATAATTGGAATAAGTGAACGTTGCAAACGGTTGAGTGTGTTTCCTCTAGAACAAATATAATTACCCTTAGTCTGTTCTAATTTGGACACCTCAAGTGAACATGAGAACATAGATGATGCTATAGATTTGAAAGTGTTCTGTTTTGAAGCTGTATGTAGCAATGGTTATGAGTAGCACAGTAAAGGTTCCTCAACTTGTTTTTGGAATTTATAGAACGGGTGGGTCTAATCCTGAATGCTCATTGGTTAAAACCGCATTCCAGCCGGTGTCTATTCCACAAGTTACCACCGGCATTAAAATGCCTGTTTATTCTGTTCCATCTCACTGCGCAATCAACTGTCTCATCAGCCCAACCAGACAATTTATAAACTTGATATCCACTCTAAAAAGCATTTAGACATCATCTCCCATTTCTTTTAGAATAGCAATTGGTTTTCAATAGCGGAGATTTGTATAAACCTTGACATTTGCAACATTGTTTTAGTATTGAAATTCGATCTCCAGCTATCCCATAGTAATGAACGTGTAAGAGTCGGGATGAGACAGCCAGTCAATCATGAATCAGCATCATTTTATGGATATATACAAAAATGTCAAAAGAAAACAGGTAAAACGAAACGAAGTGTAGCTGGTTTGCAATCTTTCCAGCTTCATTTTGACATTATTGTGTTATCTGTGTGGTTGGCTAGCTCCTCTGAACAACAGTGTCGTGACGCGAGAGCACATTTTCTATGCCAGCTGAAAGCATGCATCATTTGCTCATTGTTATGAATGTATCCACATAAATGTCACTAGAAAACAGCTTAAGCAAATGCAAATGCAGCTACTGTTGTTATTCTGGCTGCACTGTTTGACATGACGGTAAATTAGCCGTAGTTGGCTAGCTAGCAAGCAAGGGATAAGAACATTGCCAGCCAGTATGGCAATAGAACATTTAGAACGACTACTACCATAGATACAGAACAAAAAGACTGAACGACTGGTCACCGAACCGATAGAACGAACGACCAGCTGGCTTGGGTAGCAACCCTAGATTTGTATCGGGACTATATCTTGTGGAAGGATGAAATAGTATGAATAAATACATCAAAATACATTTTCTAATTCAAATATGTAAGTCATTATTTGAATATGTTGGTAACCTGTTGTATACAACAACACCCGTGCCAATATATCCTCCAAACACCGGCTTCTCGGGCATTATCAATTAAATAATGTATAGAATGTATTGATATTAATTAATCACGTGTATGAAGGAGAGAACTATAGAAGGTGCTCAGCGTAGGTGGCACAAACACCTTTCATTTACGTAAAAAAAAAAATATATATATATATACAGTTGAAGTCGGAAGTTTACATACACCTTAGCCAAATACATTTAAACTAAGTTTTTCACAATTCCTGACATTTAATCCTAGTAAAAATTCCCTGTTTTAGGTCAGTTAGGATCACCACTTTATTTTAAGAATGTGAAATGTCAGAATAATAGTAGAGAAAATTATTTATTTCAGCTTTTATTTATTTCATCACATTCCCAGTGAGTCAAAAGTGTACATACACTCAATTAGTATTTGGTAGCATTGCCTTTAAATTGTTTAACTTGGGTCAAACGTTTCGGGTAGACTTCCACAAGCTTCCCACAATAAGTTGGGTGAATTTTGGCCCATTCGTCCTGACAGAGCTGGTGTAACGGAGTCAGGTTTGTAGGCCTCCTTGCTCGCACACGCCTTTTCAGTTCTGCCCACAAATGTTCTATAGGATTGAGGTCAGGGCTTTGTGATGGCCACTCCAATACCTTGACTTTGTTGTCCTTAAGCCATTTTGCCACAACTTTGGAAGTATGCTTGGGGTCATTGTCCATTTAGAAGACCCATTTGCGACCAAGCTTTAACTTCCTGACTGATGTCTTGAGATGTTGCTTCAATATATCCATATAATTTTCCTTCCTCATGACGCCATCTATTTTGTGAAGTGCACCAGTCCCTCCTGCAGCAAAGCACCCCCACAGCATGATGCTGCTACCCCTGTGCTTCACGGTTGGGATGGTGTTCTTTGGCTTGCAAGAACTCCCTTTTTCCTCAAAACATAACGATGAGGGCCAATTATGGGCCATTATGGCCAAACAGTTTTATTTTTGTTTCATCAGACCAGAGGACACTTCTCCAAAAAGTAAGATCTTTGTCCCCATGTGCAGTTGCAAACCGTAGTCTGGCTTTTTTATGGCGGTTTTGGAGCAGTGGCTTCTTCCTTGCTGAGCGGCCTTTCAGGTTATGTCGATATAGGACTTGTTTTACTATGGATATAGATACTTTTGTACCTGTTTCCTCCAGCATCTTCACAAGGTCCTTTGCTGTTGTTCTGGGATTGATTTGCACTTTTCGCACCAAAGTACGTTCATCTCTAGGAGACAGAAGCGGTATGATGACTGCGTGGTCCCATGGTGTTTATACTTGCGTACTATTGTTTGTACAGATGAACGTGGTGCCTTCAGAAGTTTGGAAATTGCTCCCAAGGATTAACCAGACTTGTGGAGGTCTACAATTGTTTTTCTGAGGTCTTGGCTGATTTCTTTTGATTTCCCCATGATGTCAAGCAAAGAGGCACTGAGTTTGAAGGTAGACCTTGAAATAAATCCACAGGTACACCTCTAATTGACTCAAATGATGTCAATTAGCCTATCAGAAGCTTCTAAAGCCATGACATCATTTTCTGGAATTTTCCAAGCTGTTTAAAGGCACAGTCAACTTAGTGTATGTACACTTCTGACCCCACTGGAATTGTGATATAGTGAATTATATGTGAAATAATCTGTCTGTAAACAATTGCTGGAAAGATTACTTGTATCATGCACAAAGTAGATGTCCTATCCGACTTGCCAAAACTATAGTTTGTTAACAAGAAATGTGTGGAGTGGTTGAAAAACTAGTTTTAATGACTCCAACCTAATTGTATGTAAACTTCCGACTTCAACTGTGTATATACTCAGCAAAAAAAGAAACGTCCTCTCACTGTCAACTGCGTTTATTTTCAGCAAACTTAACATGTGTAAATATTTGTATGAACATAACAAGATTCAACAACTGAGACATGAACTGAACAAGTTACACAGACATGTGGCTAACATAAATGGAATAATGTGTCCCTGAACAAAGAAGGGGGTCAAAATCAAAAGTAACAGTCAGTATCTGGTGTGGCCACCAGCTACGTTAAGTACTGCATTGCATCTCCTCCTCATGGACTGCACCAGATTTGCCAGTTCTTGCTGTGCGATGTTACTCCACTCTTCCACCAAGGCACCTGCAAGTTCCCAGACATCTTTGGGGGGAATGGCCTTAGGCCTCACTCCGATCCAACAGGTCCCAGACGTGCTCAATGGGATTGAGATTTGTGCTCTTCGCTGGTCATGGCAGAACATTGACATTCCTGTCTTGTAGGAAATCACGCACAGAACGAGCAGTATGGCTGGTGGCATTGTCATGCTGGAGGGTCATGTCAGGATGAGCCTGCAGGAAAGGTACCACATGAGGGAGGAGGATGTCTTCCCTGTAACGCACAGAGTTGAAATTGCCTGCAATGACAACAAGCTCAGTCCGATGATGCTGTGACACAACGCCCTAGACCATGACTGACCCGCCACCTCCAAATCGATCCCGCTCCAGAGTACAGGCCTCGGTGTAACACTTATTCCTTCGACGATAAACGGGAATCCGAACATCACCCCTGGTGAGACAAAACCGCGACTCGTCAGTAAGAGCACTTTTTGTCAGTCCTGTCTGGTCCAGCGACGGTGGGTTTGTGCCCATAGGCGACGTTGTTGCCGGTGATGTCTGTTGAGGACCTGCCTTACAACAGGCCTACAAGCCCTCAGTCCAGCCTCTCTCAGTCTACTGCAGACAGTCTGAGCACTGATGGAGGGATTGTGCGTTCCTGGTGTAACTCGGGCAGTTGTTGTTGCCGTCCTGTACCTGTCCCGCAGATGTGATGTTCGGAAGTACCGATCCTGTGCAGGTGTTGTTACATGTGGTCCTTTTTTTGCTGAGTTTATATATATACAGTGGGGAGAACAAGTATTTGATACACTGCCAATTTTGCAAGTTTTCCTACTTACAAAGCATGTAGAGGTCTGTAATTTTTATCATAGGTACACTTCAACTGTGAGAGACGGAATCTAAAACAAAAATCCAGAAAATCACATTGTATGATTTTTAAGTAATTAATTTGCATTTTATTGCATGACATAAGTATTTGATCACATACCAACCAGTAAGAATTCCGGCTCTCACAGACCTGTTAGTTTTTCTTTAAGAAGCCCTCCTGTTCTCCACTCATTAACTGTATTAACTGCACCTGTTTGAACTCGTTACCTGTATAAAAGACACCTGTCCACACACTCAATCAAACAGACTCCAACCTCTCTACAATGGCCAAGACCAGAGAGCTGTGTAAGGACATCAGGGATAAAATTGTAGACCTGCACAAGGCTGGGATGGGCTACAGGACAATAGGCAAGCAGCTTGGTGAGAAGGCAACAACTGTTGGCGCAATTATTAGAAAATGGAATAAGTTCAAGATGACGGTCAATCACCCTCGGTCTGGGGCTCCATGCAAGATCTCACCTCGTGGGGCATCAATGATCATGAGGAAGGTGAGGGATCAGCCCAGAACTACACGGCAGGACCTGGTCAATGATCTGAAGAGAGCTGGGACCACAGTCTCAAAGAAAACCATTAGTAACACACTACGCCGTCATGGATTAAAATCCTTCAGCGCACGCAAGGTCCTGCTCAATCCAGCGCATGTCCAGGCCCATCTGAAGTTTGCCAATGACCATCTGGATGATCCAGAGGAGGAATGGGAGAAGGTCATGTGGTCTGATGAGACAAAAATAGAGCTTTTTGGTCTAAACTCCACTCGCCATGTTTGGAGGAAGAAGAAGGATGAGTACAACCCCAAGAACACCATCCCAACCGTGAAGCATGGAGGTGGAAATATAATTATTTGGGGATGCTTTTATGCAAAGGGGACAGGACGACTGCACCGTATTGAGGGGAGGATGGATGGGGCCATGTATCGCGAGATCTTGGCCAACAACCTCCTTCCCTCAGTAAGAGCATTGAAGATGGGTCGTGGCTGGGTCTTCCAGCATGACAACGACCCGAAACACACAGCCAGGGCAACTAAGGAGTGGCTCCGTAAGAAGCATCTCAAGGTCCTGGAGTGACCTAGCCAGTCTCCAGACCTGAACCCAATAGAAAATCTTTGGAGGGAGCTGAAAGTCTGTATTGGCCAGCGACAGCCCCGAAACCTGAAGGATCTGGAGAAGGTCTGTATGGAGGAGTGGGCCAAAATCCCTGCTGCAGTGTGTGCAAACCTGGTCAAGACTTACAGGAAACGTATGATCTCTGTAATTGCAAACAAAGGTTTCTGTACCAAATATTAAGTTCTGCTTTTCTGATGTATCAAATACTTATGTCATGCAATAAAATGCAAATTAATTACTTAAAAATCATACAATGTGATTTTTGTTTTAGATTCCGTCTCTCACAGTTGAAGTGTACCTATGATAAAAAGTACAGACCTCTACATGCTTTGTAAGTAGGAAAACCTGCAAAATCGGCAGTGTATCAAATACTTGTTCTCCCCACTGTATACACACACTATCGGTCAAAAGTTTTAGAACACCTACTCATTCAAGGGTTTTCTTTATTTTTACTATGTTCTACATTGTAACATAATAGTGAAGACATCAAAACTATGAAATAACACATAGGGAATCATGTAGTAACCAAAAAAGTGTTAAACAATTCAAAATATATTTTATATTTGAGGTTCTTCAAATAGCCACCCTTTGCCTTGATGACAGCTGTGCACACTCTTGTAGTTCTCTCAACCAGCTTCACCTGGAATGCTTTTCCAACCGTCTTGAAGGTGTTCCCACATATGCTGAGCACTTGTTGGCTGATTCTTCTTCACTCTGCGGTCCAACTCATCCCAAACCATCTCAGTTGGGTTGAGGTCGGGGAATTGTTGAGATCAGGTCATCTGATGCAGCACTCCATCACTCTCCTTCTTGGTAAAATAGCCCTTAAACTGGAGGTGTGTTGGGTCATTGTCTTGTTGAAAACAAATTATAGTCCCAATAAGCCCAAACCAGATCGGATGGCATTTCGCTGAGGAATGCTGTGGTTGCCATGCTGGTTAAGTGTGCCTTGAATTCTAAATAAATCACAGACTGTGTCACCAGCAAAGCACCCCCACACCATAACACCTCCTCCTCCATGCTTTACGGTGGGAACTACACATGCAGAGATCATCAGTTCACCCACACCGCGTCTCACAAAGACACGGCGGTTGGAACCGAAAATCTGAAATTTGGACTCGAGACCAAAGGACACCTTTCCACCGGTCTAATGTCCATTGCTCGTGTTTCTTGGCCCAAGCAGTTCTCTTCTTCTTGTTGGTGTCCTTTAGTAGTGGTTTATTTGCAGCAATTCGACCATGAAGGCCTGATTCACACAGTCCCCTCTGAACAGTTGATGTTGAGATGTGTCTGTTACTTGAACTCTGTGAAGCATTTATTTGGGCTGCAATTTCTGAGGCTGGTAACTCTAATGAACTTATCCTCTGCAGCAGAGGTAACTCTGGGTCTTCCATTCCTGTGGCGGTCCTCATGAGAGCCAGTTTCATCATAGTGCTTGATGGTTTTTGCGACTGCACTTGAAGAATCTTTCAAAGTTCTTGACATGTTCCTTATTGATTGACCTTCATGTCATAAAGTAATGATGTACTATCGTTTCTCGTTGCTTATTTGAGCTGTTCTTGCCATAATATGGACTTGGTCTTTTACCAAATAGGGCTATCTTCGGTATACCGCCCCTACCTTGTCACAACACAACTGATTGGCTCAAATGCATTAAGAAGGAAATAAATTCCACAAATTATTTTTTAAGAAGGCACACCTGTTAATTTTAATGCATTCCAAGTGATTACCTCATGAAGCTGGTTGAGAGAATGTCATAAGTGTGCAAAGCTGTCATGAAGGAAAAGGGTGGCTATTTGAAGAATCTCAAATATAAAATATATTTTGATTTGTTTAACACTTTTTTGGTTACTACATGATTCCATATGTGTTATTTCATAGTTTTGATGTTTTCACTATTATTCTCATTGTAGAAAATAATAAAATTTAAGAAATACCCTGGAATGAGTAGGTGTGTCCAAACTTTTGACTGGTACTGTATTCGGAAAGTATTCAGACCCCTTGACTTTTTCCACATTTTGTTATTTTACAGCCTTATTCTAAAATGGATTAAAAATAATAATAATCCTCATCAATCTACACACAATACCCCGTAATGACAAAGCAAAAGCAGGTTTTTAGAAATTGTAGCAAATCTATAAAAAAAAGCAGACATACCTTATTTACATAAGTATTCAGAACCTTTGCTATGAGACTCAAAATTGAGCTCAGATGCATCCTGTTTCCATTGATCATCATTGAGATGTTCCTACAACTTGATTGGAGTCCACCTGTGGTAAATTCAATTGATTGGACATGATTTGGAAAGCACACACCTGTCTATATAAGTCTCACTGTTGACAGTGCATGTCAGAGCAAAAACCAAGCCATGAGGTCGAAGGAATTGTCCGTAGAGCTCCGAGACAGGATTGTGTCGAGGCACAGACCTTGGGAAGGGTGCCAAAACATTTCTGCAGCATTGAAGGTCCCCAAGAACACAGTGGCCTCCATCATTCTTAAATGGAAAAGTTTGGAACCACCAAGACTCTTCCTAGAGCTGGCCGCCCTGCCAAACTGAGCAATTGGGGGAGAAGGGCCTTGGTCAGGGAGGTGACCAAGAACCCGATGGTCACTCTGACAGAGCTCCAGAGTTCCTCTGTGGAGATGGGAGAACCTTCCAGAAGGACAACCATCTCTGCAGCACTCCACCAATCAGGCCTATATGGTAGAGTGGCCAGACGGAAGCCACTCCTCAGTAAAAGGCACATGAAATACCGCTTGGAGTTTGTCAAAAGGCACCTAAAGACTCTCAGACCATGAGAAACAAGATTCTCTGGTCTGATGAAACCAAGATTGAAGTCTTAGGCCTGAATGCCAAGCGTCACTTCTAGAGGAAACCTGTCACCATCCCTACGGTGAAGCATGGTGGTGGCAGCATCATGCTGAGGGGATGTTTTTCAGCGGCAGGGACTGGGAGACTAGTCAGGATCGAGGGAAAGATGAACGGAGCGATGTACATAGAGAACCTTGATGAAAACCTGCTCTAGAGCGCTCAGGACCTCAGACTGGGGTGAAGGTTCACCTTCCAACAGGACAACGACCCTAAGCACACAGCCAAGACAATGCAGGATTGGCTTTGGGACAAGTCTCTGAATGTCCGTGAGTGGCCCTGCCAGAGCCCGGAATTAAACATGATTGAACATCTCTGGAGAGACCTGAAAATGTCTGTGCAGCGACGCTCCCCATCCAACCTGACAGCGCTTGAGGGGATCTGCAGAGAAGAATGGGAGAAACTCCCCAAATACAGGTGTGCCAAGCTTGTAGCGTCATACCCAAGAAGACTCGAGGCTGTAATAGTTTCCGAATGCACTGTATATTTGTCTGTGTGTGTCATATATATATATATATATATATATATATATATATATATATATATATATATATACACACACAAACACAATGATAATTAACACCATGGGATACCTATAGCCAACACTGACTTTGCTCTCTTCTAGTGTTTTCTCAGCATCTCTCACAAATATTCCTTCAGCAAGTTCCCCCCAGTCCCCCTGGTTCTCCCAGTTCCACCCTGTTACTTCACCTGACACAGCTCAAGCTCCTATGTTTCTATCAAATGACCACACACACACACAACACGCTCCCCCTCACCCACTCCCTTTCCCCCCTTTCCACTACCTGCCTCTGCACTAAACCTCCCGTCACGATGTAGAGCAGTAGACTGATCTCTAAACGCTGCGGATAATCTGGATTAGGCGATCAATATGCCCCCCCCCCCCACTGTTTTTAATGGCTGCAGCTGGGTTGTAAAGAGCTGAGCTGTAGTAGGTACCTGGTAGAGCTCTGCACTCAGGGCACCGTCATTATCAACAGGGTGCAGTAGGGAGGGGGGTGAGAGGAGTTAGAGGAGTGAAAGTGTGTGTGTGTGTGTGTGTGTGTGTGTGTGTGTGTGTGTGTGTGAGGGATGCAATGGAAAGTATGTTCCACAATTAGTACATTGACAGGCACAGAAATACACACACACACCTGCTCTCATGAATGTGGACCGTACTCAACAGATGAACGTTTTCAGAATGTGCTTTTGCCCTCTACTCTTCCCTATCATAAGATGTGATGGTCTTGATTCACTGGGCAATTTAAAGATCACTCTCTCCTTATTGCAGTGATGGCCACTGAACCTGAAAGTAATTTAATTGAAACCAATTTCAATGACCGTTCAACAAAGTACCTCGCGTCTGACCAATTGCTCCAATAATCTGATCAATTACAGTCGTTGCAAGTACACTGTGTGTGTGTGTGTGTGTGTGTGTGTGTGTGTGTGTGCATGCGCAGTGTTGGCTATCCTGTCCTTGTTTATCTATGTTCTATTACCTTGTCAAATGCATGAGACTGACATTTCGGCACTAAAGGGCTTTTTAATAATAGAAAATAAAATTCAAGGAAATGTTTTAACAATATGAATATAATCATGAGAGAGTAACACCTGTCCTCCATATTGTTCTTGGAATTTTTTCTGCACATCGACACGTATTCTGTCAGTCTTTAAGCCAAACACATTGATCTGTGACCTGTACTGTCTCCCCTCCCCTCCTCAGATTGCCTGTGCTGTGTTCGCCGCCCTGCTCCACTTCTTCTTCCTGGCTGCCTTCACCTGGATGTTCCTGGAGGGCGTGCAGCTCTACATTATGCTGGTGGAGGTGTTTGAGAGCGAGCACTCGCGCAAACGCTACTTCTACCTGGTGGGCTACGGCGTGCCCGCGCTCATTGTGGCTGTGTCGGCCGCCGTGGACTACCGGAGCTACGGCACGGATCGAGTGTGAGTATTTACCCCATCGTTAGAACCTCGCTGTAGGAACCCTGTCGTTAGGACCATGTCATGCCCTCCATTAACCCATTCACTTCTAAGGTCTAGATTCTAAAGCAGTGTTACTCAAACCTCTACGCAAGCACCGTGTGTTCCTCTATTTTATATTGTCCAGTACTGGCACACCTGATTCAAATGTCAACCAATCAGCAAGCCCTTGATTTGTCGAATCTGGTGTGCTTGGATTCTAATTGAACAAATATGTGAAACGACAGGGTGTCCTCAGGACCAGTTTGGGAAACACTTCTAGACAAGCTCTTACTTGGAGACAAGGCTGCTGGTTGCATAGCCCATATGGTCCTGTGTGGCTCAGTTGGTAGAGCATGGCTCTTGCAATGCCAAGGATTGTGGGTTCGATTCCTGCTGGCGCCACCCATATAAGAAATCAATAAAACTGTCTGCTAAATGGCATATATTATAATAACATCTTAACTTATTGTATTCAAAAAAGGTTTTTTTAAATAATTGCTTGTTCAAAGAAGTCATCATCCGTACGACCAGCACCATCTTATGATACACAATGCCAGGCTGTTGGCCATATCTGAACTATTCAATATGGTTGTGATGTGTTCAGTATGGCTGTTCTGGGTGTTTGTTTGTTTAACGGCTGTTGAGACATAGTGCCATTCTGCTGTGCCATTCTGTTTGGTTTTTTGGAAGTTCTTCTTCAGTTTTAGATTAGGGCCTGTATTCATAATGTCTCAGAGTAGGAGTGCTGATGTAGGATCAGGACTCCCCCCCTTCTACATCTGCGTTGCTTTCTCTTTGGGGTTTTAGGCTGGGTTTCTGTATAAGCACTTTGTGAGATCTGCTGATGTAAAAATACTTTATAAATACATTTGGTTGATTGATTGATCAGCACTCCTACTCTGAGACACTATGAATACGGACCCAGATGATCCCATGATAGGGGGTTTCCTGAACATGTGACCTGAAATATAAACATCTTGTAGACTATAACAAGGGCACAGAGTTGTTCCTCATCACGTCACCTAGACAAGGAAAACTCCTGTCCTAACACTACATTTGATTTGCACATTTAGTTAGTCAGTTTAATTCTCATATTCACACAGCCACACTGATTCGGCTGACTCATTTTATTGAATAAAAACAGTTTGTGGTGGTCGTTAGCCTTTAAAGATATATATTTAGCGTTGCTGCAATAACTAATGCTCCTCATCACTCCTTAATGGACCTGAGCGGTTATTCTAAAACAGAACTTCTGCTGACTTGACAAAATGTTTAACAGTGGAAAATGCAAGCTCAAACGCTAGCCATAGCCGTGTGAATGTCAAGCCATTGTGGTTAGCGTCTTTAGCATTCACATAACTTCCAATTGACTGAGGGAGCAATAGATGGAGAGAGGAAAGAAAGCGCTAGATGGAGACGGAGCGAGAAATGGAGACGGCGAGACCGTAGTCTTCATAGGTTCTTATGTTTCCCTGCAGAAGATACTCAATAAATTATTTGATTTATAAACCAGCCTTCCTAACAATAACACAGTGACACCGTTCCTCTTTCACTAAATCTGTAGCCAATCTAGAAAATAATATGAACCAGCATAAGCAGTTTGCTCATGAGATGTTCATCATACACATACACACCACATACACACACACACATACACCAGGTACACACACACCACAAATATTAGACAGTGCATTTGCAGGTTGCAGGAGCCATAGTTATTGGTGATGGATAGAGGCGATAGCTGCCACTGCCTGCCGACACAGCATCATGTGAATAATTGAAGCCGAGCCACTGGTGGACCAATTACATGCAGCCGTGAGGGATTGGGGAAGGGACAGGGCGTGACATGCTCAGCTAGGTGGGGAAGGGGTTTGAGTGTCGCACCGCTCCATATTCCGCCTGAATAAAATTATAAATGGCCATTTAGATTTTACAATGACGGCCTACCCCGGCCAAACCCTAACCCGGACGATGCTGGGCCAATTGTGTGCCGCCCTATGGGACTCCCAATCACGGCCGGTTGTGATACAGCCTGGAAACGAACCAGGGTATGTAGTGACGCCTCTAGCACTGAGATGCAGTGCCTTAGACCGCTGCGCCACTCGGGAGTTCTCAAGTTAATGAGAACGCATTGCTTTGTGTAGTCCCATTTAGGCTGTTCTGGGGGTTATTTTGGTCAGGAGTTTACACAGAACAATAGATGTGTTATAAGTATGTGTTTCTGTTTCTTGAGTAGCTACTTGAATGCTGGCTTTTGTTCCAATTGATTCCACAATCCGTTATCATCAACTGTTTACTGAAAATCTAAATGAACAATCTAGGATACTCAACATTCATTGCCAGTGTGTTCTTTGACTATATTGTTAGATTGTGTTCGTTGCTATAGACAATATCTGTGTATGGAAAGTGCATTTATTCATAAAACAGCACAAGGTTTGGGTTTTTACTATTCTACTGTAAATGATATACCATAAGAAGATGAACTCACTTCATATTCACAAATGACATTGCAATAATGCCTTACCAAAAAGGCACAAAGCTCACATTTCACCATAAATCCTTTACTTGATCATTTATCTGACATTAATAATGACAGTTTAAATATTTAAGGGCCTCTCTCTCTCCATTTTGCAACAGACAAACTGCATGTAGACACCTTGGCGTACCTGGAGCCCTTCATGAGAGAGAAGTCCTCACGCGTGACTTAAAGTCTCTTAAAGTTCTCTCGTCTCGGTAGCGCGTTTCTCTCCCCTCTCTCCAAAGTGTCTCTTTGAGCTAAACTAATGTGTCAAGTTGCTGTGAATCAATGTCACCGACATGAATACCCAACACTAGACGTTGGGAGAGAAAACGCTACACTGTCTTAGCGGGGATCAGAGGACCCGGGTTTCTATTCCAAAAGGATTCTGAGGAGGTTGCCACCAATGCAGCGTCAGAACGACACAAGCAAAAATAGATAGGCTCAAAAGGCAAAACAGAACTCTGACATGACTGGAGAGGAGAGGAGGCAGAGAGGCTTGCTGGCTCACGCACTCACCAGAAATGACAGCCATTGCCTTTTAAATAAATCTGCTTTTCTGTGATCTGACAAAATACAAAAATAATTGCGCTTTCAGCAGAATTTATAATGACTACTTAGGAAACATTTGATGGTTGTGTGTGTGTGTGTGTGTTTACAGCATCTCTTATCTCTTGATAAGAGCTATATTCCCTATATAGTGCACTGCTTTTGACCAGGACCCATAGGGCTCATAGGGTGCCATTTGGGATGCATGCATTGTTTTCTGTCTCTGTATATTCTGGCTATATTCTTTGACTTTTATCAAAGCATCGGTCTGTGCTAGAGAATGTTGGTGTGTGAAGTATTAGCAAAAACTCGGCCAAGGCTTTTGAGCTTTTCACTGCAAGTCAAATAACACTACCAACACTTTATACAGTTGAAACGCTGGGAAAAATTCCATTAGGGCCATCCTGTGTGAAAATGTTCATGAAATGAATGTAAGAAAAATTAATCTCTTTTCAGGACTTAATGTCTTTTTGAACACTCACTATCGTAGTCCGGGATATGAGGTGACAAGTTAAAATTAAATATTGAGTTGCATTGTCGGGTTTCCTCCCAGTGTTCGAGTATGGCCTGTGCTGTCCGAAGCTAAGTGCGCATTCCTCTTCACACATCAATCTGCCTTAAAATGTTATTGAATTACGGCTAATTCGCTGCCTCTTCCATTTTGCCTCTTTGTCATCCAAATGACAACAGAGTAGGAAACTGTAATTTCCGATGGCCAAAAATGGAGGTCTATCTAGCAGCGGCGGAGATTAAACTATTAATAATTTAGCCGGAATGTCATGAATCAACTTCATTTTTGTCATTCGACTTCCCAGTATCACCTTCATCCCATATCTGCTCCCATGCTGTCTCATATCTGGACCCGTAGCTTTCGATCAACCAACTAGCGTACAGTAACTGCCATGGAGAAGTCAAGCAAGCACACGGTGTTGCATAGTTAATATGGTAATGTCAGAGTGAGGGTGGTTCATTGGTTAACATGATGAGGCTGGATAGTTCATCTAAGTCTCTATGGCACTTTTCACACTGCCGAGCTGAGCCAAGTTGTACTGAGCTGGCCTGGTAAGACATCCATTTTAATGTGAAAAGAAAATATATCTGAGCCAGCAAAGTATGGTTTGGGTCGGCACAATAGTGTGAAAATTGTATTAGTGTGTGTATGGTTGAGGTCCATTCCATTTAAAGTCAGTCAAATCAGGGGTTGAGTTGGGGATCGAATTCAATTAAGGGGATGGAATTCAATTAAGAAGTTCAGAATTGCCTATTATTTTCTGTGCAAACGTTTCGAAGCATCAATTGTATTTCTGTGGTACTATTCTATTCCTGATATGGAATTAACCTCTAACCTAATGAACATACCAGCTGCACACAGGATCATATTAGAGAAGTATGGTGAAGTTGACGCTGATCCTGAGGTAGTTGAGCTTTTTCTCCACTAATGGTTAAGGTTAGGATTGGGTACAAATCTAAAATATATTTTAGTCATTTAGCAGACACTTATCCAGAGCAATTTACAGGAGCAATTAGGATTAAGTGCCTTTCTCAAGGGCACATCGACAGATTTTTCACCTAGTCGGCGCTGGGATTCGAACCAGTAAACTTTCGGTTACTGGCCCAACGCTCTTAACTGCTAGGCTACTTAGGGGAAACTTCACCCCGGAGCCACATTAAATTTTTGTAACTCTGTCCTTTGATGACTCTGTTGTGACCATCACAGCCTATAAGAAGGTATGACACTGAAACCCCCCATATCCTCCCTCCAAACCCTCATGTAACGGTCATAACTCACCTACTCCCTTGCGGCACTGTGTTTGAAGTGCTCATTTCTCGGTGTCACTCCAGCCTCCATGTTGATGTATGTCCTGTGCGTCTCTCTCTCTCTCCATCTCCATCTCCCTCTCCCTCTTTTCTCTCCTCTCGTCCTTTCTCTCTCTCTCTTCCTCTCTCTCTTATGTCTTGTTCCGCTCCTCCAGGTGCTGGCTTCGACTGGACACCTACTTCATTTGGAGCTTCATAGGACCGGCAACCTTGATAATTATGGTAAGCGTCCCTACTTCCCCACTAGCATACTATCTCATTAACCTTACTTAGCACCTCAGGGCACCGCTTAAATGGTCAAGAGAGAGCTTAACATGCGAAACCGACTAACTGATTCAGACGGTGGCTCAATTAGCTGAATGTTACTTCCCCAGCACAGTGTAGTATGAGTTAGCTTTCAAATTTGTGTAATTTTTTGGGGGCAATACCATCTTGAGATATCTTTACCGCTGGTCCACAATGACATTTTAGCTGATTCATGTTTGAGGCTTAAGAAATTATAACAGCAAGAATTCTGATGCTCCATATGGTATTTCTACCTATATGTGTTGTTTTGTTTGACATTATTTCAGTCCTGATAAGTGCAGTTTGGAGAACTGCAAACAGTTGTAAATATATCAGTCCCAAATTTAGTTTGCTTCCTCTGGTTAACTGCATGTTTAGTGAATTCATTTAGGACAGACTCCAGCCATTGCATTGATCAGGGCCCAACTAGTTCAAGTTCAACTTTATTGTCAAGTACAACATGGCACTATACTTCTATATGTGGTAGTTATACTGTAATACAATTTTCATATCATTTTGTGCTCTACTTGGCAAAGTGGGAAACCACATTTTGTTTCGACACTACATACTCAACTTAACTGTAACGATGTCTCCCCCGATTTTTAAAAATGAATGAAAGCATCAACAACACACATACTCCATTTCAGCTGTGCTCTCTTCTTTCTTTCATCCACCTCCTCTCTTTCATCCATCTCTCCCAGCTCAACGTAATATTCCTAGGCATCGCGCTGTACAAGATGTTCCACCACACCGCCATCCTCAAACCCGACTCGGGTTGCCTCGACAACATCAAGTAAGTCACTCGTCCTTTCAGGCATTGAGACCTTCCAGACATGACACTAGTACATGGAAATTAGTACATTGGTATGGCAGACCAGGTTCCGATGGCTCAGTGTGTTAGAGCAGGGTTTCCCAAACTCTGTCCTGGGGCCCCCCCTTGGTGAACGTTTAGTTTTCCCCCCTAGCACTACACAGCTGATTCAAATCATCAAAGATTGATGTTGAGTTGGTTATTTGAATCAGCTGTGTAGTAGACCTAGGGCAAAAACCAAAATGTGCACCCAGGGGGGGACCGAGTCTGGGAAACCCTGTGTTAGAGCATGGTGCTGGTAACAACAGGGGTTGATTCAACGTTCCGTTTTGAAACTAAAACAATAGTTTCTATTGGACATATTGAGATAGGTCCCTCCCTGCTTCGTTCCGTTTGCTTCCGTTTAGGAACCATTTTGCAACAGAATCAGTGGGATGAATACACCCCTTGGGTTGTGGGTTCGATCCCCGCATGGGCCACATATACTGAACATATGTTAACTGTAAGTCACTTTTGCATAAAATCTGCCAAAACAACCAAATGATAATGAACAATTGATGTTATGTACGTCATAATAAACCTAGACTTTGAGATGGAAGCTATGTTGTTATATAACGTGTCGCTGCTTAGAATAACTTCTTCCGTTTTATTTGTGAACCTCTCAAACAATTCTGAAGGGTGAGAATGGCCAATGCGGAGATGCAGGAAGTGCAGCCCTCCAGGTTCATAACTCATTATCACCAAAGGTTGTGTCATGGAGGAGAGGCAAGGGTTAAAATGGGACAGGTATTCCAGCAGGCGTATTTCATTATCTGAAGTGCACACTGGTCGGCGAGGGAAAAGGCCACGAGACAATCTGGTGGAATTAACCTGGCCCGTCGGCATCCGCTAACACACGGATGAATATTCATAAATGTGTGTGTGTGTGTGTGCGTCTGGGTGTGTGCTCATGTGCGTGCCCGTGCGTGCGCACCCTGCCACTCAGGATATGGAACTATGAATGACATTATAAAGCCCACAGTTTACTGGCATTGCAGTTTATGAGTGACAATGAATTAATTAGTATAAATGTGTTTAATATGCTCACTGTGCTTTGTGAAAACAAATTAACCACCTATTGTGATATCACCACAATAACAATCGGGCTCAATGGTGAGATTGGATAGAATGTTGAAGGTTTGGTCGTTCATTTAAATTTGAATCATTTTTGTATTTCATGTCTAGCTATGATTGTGGTACATTAGATATACAAAAGTATGTGGACACCCCTTCAAATTGCTGTTATTGTGAAGTGGAAACGTCTAGGAGCAACAACGGCTCAGCCGTGAAGTGGTAGGCCACACAGAATGAGTTCTGGTGGCTGTATGGAAGCAAGTCCCCTCAGCAATGTTCCAACATCTAGTGGAAAGCCTTCCCAGAAAAGTGGAGACTGTTATAGCAGCAAAGGGGGGACCAACTCCATATTAATGCCCATGATTTTGGAATGAGATGTTCGACAAGCAGGTGTCCACATACGTTTGGTCATGTAGTGTATCTGTTCGTTAAGTGATGAAATAGTCATTCGGAAGAAGGTGGAGTTGGTGGTGTCTTGGAACACAACATTAGTTCACAATGACACCGTGAGGCCATTGCGCCTCTAAGAGCTGAAAGGAATAAGCCAAGAAGCCAAGACGTTGACACAACATTTTTGTGGTTCACTTAGGGATGTTAGTCCAACCAGGTGTCAGGGTAGACTTATTTTGTGGCCGGGCTAAAGTAGTTTTTCTGCCTCTGTCTACCATTCCTACTTCCTACTGATGGATAAAGATCTTCTGTTTTCTCCCTGTCCGCCAGTTTGAAGACACTCTAGTAGCATCAGTGTGTTTTATGGCTGTAATGCTAGGCATGATCTCTAGCCACCTTTCACTGCTTCTGTCAGAGTGGAGTGAGACCCTGCTGGCCTAGTTCTGTCAGCGAGTATACACACACACTATACACACAGTCACACTCTTTCTCACATACAGTATACACGCTTTCGCTCTTTCTTACTCTCGTACGCACACACACACATACACACACACATTGCCAGCAGTGCTGAGGCTAGTTTTCCAGAGGATGTCTGCTCTGTGAATCTCATTCTGAATAGAGAGCAGAACACCCTACTAGACAGAACAGTCTGTATCAGTATCAGCAGCACTCTATTGGATAGCATTGATAGCAGTCTGAGACTGTTGGCGCGGCAGAGATCAAAGCCCAGAGCAGCGCAGTCTGTGACTCAATAACAACTGATTTAAAATGAGGTTTGTAAATCATGTGTGATTATATGTAATAATGGGCTGTGCATACTGCGGACTCTGTGGATTCTGATTAGAGCTAGGATGACCATGAGTTTAGCTTGTTTTTGTTTTATTGTGAGTAGGGCTGTGGCGGTCATGACATTCTGTCTGCCGGTTGTTGTCATGCAAAAGACTGCCGGTCTCATGGTAATTTACTATTAATGAACATAAACACGTTAGCATCTACAGGCTACATATATAAGTCGCTGATGCGTGCCTTTGGAACATCTTCATTTAAAAAAGTCTAATAAATCAATTTAATATACACCATCGCAATAAATCCATTATTTATTTTAGTCAGGTCTAAAGAAACATTATGATATGAAGAACATGTATTTCAGAAGAACAGAATAAGTTGGCATACTGTATGTTAGTTACTGTATCTGGCTATGCTCCATGCTGTAGGCTAGTTCATTTAGCTGAAAATATATGCTTATAAGCCCTGTGCCATTATTTTATTTTATCAGATTTTATAGTAAGAAGAATATAATTTATATGTTTCCCATTACAGAGTGAGTGCGCATATGAAGTGGCTATGTTGAGCATAAAGTGATCATTTGAAACAGGTCCTATATGCTAGATTTAGAATTATTTGGCAACTTTAGTATGTGGTAGTAGAGTAGAGGCCTGAGGGCACACACTTAATATGTTGTGAAATCTGTTATGAATGTATTCTAATGTTTTTAAAATGTATAACTGCCTTCATTTTGCTGGACCCCAGGAAGAGTAGTATGGATCCATAATAAATACAAATACAAATTATACAAACCTTAGAATGTCTTAGCATCAAAACATACAGTGCATTCGGAAAGTATTAAAATCCCTTGACTTTTTCCACATTTTGTTACGTTACAGCATTATTGTAAAATGGATTAAATAGTTTGTTTTCCCTCATCAATCTACACACAATACCCCATAATGACAAAGCATAAACAGATTTTTAGAAAAAAAATCACATAAAAAAAAGACAACTGTCAAGGGGTCTGAATACCTTCCGAATGCACTGTGTATGGGCTGCATGGTGTGACTATAGGCTATTGGCTATTGATGATTTGAGAAAGTAGCAAAAAAGGCTTGCGCTCTGTTCCTTGCCTCAGATTGCACAGCTGTTCTCTCATCAAGTGATCATATTTTCCCCATCAATTTAATCTGGTCTAATATGTAAAATTGGTTTAGTTTTAAAATAGCCCATTATCAAATCTGTTCAGGAACATCGATAGTAACATGTTTTCTGCGTGCTCGAGAAAGGAATAAAGGAGAGAGAGGAGGAGATGGAAACGCGCAGTGGTGAGATATTCTGTAGCTAAAGGTAATGTGTCACCCAATTAATTATGAAAATAAAAAAAATGCCCTTTTACTAGGCTATTCAAAATCAAATACAAATTCACTAATTGTAGGCTAACTGTAAGCAGCCCTGCACAATCAATGAAACAACAGCATCACCTAGGGCTATACATTCTCTCCCAGACACATAGATAGACATATTGGAGCGTAGTATAAGGTAACTAGTCCATCCAGTATGCATAATAATACAGTCCATACTCAACGGTAATTACTAGAATTTGTTTAATTTTGGAGTATAGGCTAGACCAATGATGTACCAAAGACATCTTAAATCAGTTTTGTTTTATGTTTTTCTGCCAATTGTAATATGCGGTAGGCTGTATTGTATTGTATAACGGCACAATCATAATTTTTATCCATAATTTCTTTTCAGGCTTGGGCTCATAAGCCTACACATATGCAGAAGCTCTAATATGTGGATGTTTTGAATTAATCATCACCTTAGAAAGGGCTGTCCATTTCATTGCGTTAGGACTTGAAACGACATCCACAACAACCATGTTTTACACTGTTTCAACCTGCTGTTGATCTTCTTTCTTCAAAATGATCATCACAGCGAGGTGAGTTTTAAAAGAACGATAGGGCTACTGTTTTGATCGCATTTGCATTGATGTCAGAGTGTTTAGATTGACAATAGAGCCCTGAGTACCAGAACATTAGGACATGTTGGTCATTAGCAAGTTGGGTACTACCAAAGCATGTCCAGAATGCATTAAAGGAGATTACTGTGACTGAACGGTCACATGGAATTTTACTGTGGTCATGATTTATGACTGCCGGTGTGGTGGTAACACGGTCACCACAACAGCCCTAATTGTGTGTGTCATCCATGTTCTGCCATCCATGTTAGTGCTAACACTGTTGACAACAACTTTTGATACTGCGACCTGACTTTGAACAGGTTATTGAGTTGATAGTCACCAACTGAGTGGCTTTAAAGTTAACTATGGAGAAATGTAAGCACACATTTTTTTAAAATGTTTAATAGTTTTATAATTGGATGATTTGATCAGTTATTAGTAACACAGTGTTTACATCTCAAAGTGTAGTAAGTACAGTTTTTGAACTCCCCCTTATCAATTGAGATGTAATCTAAGAATACTGTGAAGATATTGTTTCTTTAAGATGCATTGCCTTGTTTGTCTGTGGAGAGAATATATTTGTCTGTGGAGAGTTCTCTCTATCATATGATTTATCACACTAGCCTCCCTTGGCCAATCAGAAACCTCACCTCTGGACTCTTTCTCTCAGACCACAACATAAAGGTCATGACCCCTTCTCTCCCAGCTCTGACGTCTGATAGGCCTACCTCCAGATATATGTACAGTATCTCAATCCACATGGCTATGTCCCAAATGGCACCTATGGCAATGAAAACAAATATGGTACACAAATATGGTACAAAACAAATAGGCCTACTGCTATTTTTAGAGCCACACTGTTGGTTACTTTGAATGGACTGTATCAGTTTCAAATCTTCAAGTTCTAAATAATTTAGGCTACTGCTAACAATTTATCCTGCTACTAATAATCAAATTGTTTGATGATAAAAATAATGGTTTGTATTTTAGTCCGATACAGTGAGAGTTTTGATGTTGAAGAAAACATTCTACTGGATTGTAAGATTGAGGGAGATATTTTAGGTTAGGTCCGGACTCCTGCTAGGTCATAATTAAGTAGGATGTTTCTTTTATCTTTCTCTTATCTTTGGTGTTCTTCATCGTTTGATGACACACTTTATGTTCAGATGTCATCACATTGCTTTTTTTTTTTTAATGAATGTTCCATGATTTTTTTTTCTCTCTCTCTCTGCACATTGACTTCTTTTCACTCAGTTTCTCTTCTTTTGATTAACACTGCATGCTATGCTTTGTCTTATTGAGTTTTTGTTTTTAACCTCTTATCTTTTGTCTTTGTATATTTTCTTCCTCATGGTAGCTATCGTTATTATGATGGAATTATTATTGTGGAATGGCACTGGTAAGATGCAACATGTTTCTACAGAGGACTACACTATTAGGGCTCTCTCTGTATTGTGTTTGGTCCCCATTGCCTTTCCCAATAGACAAAGTACTCTTTCCCGTGGCAATTCCTCATCCGATTTGTGATGTGAGTGCTGCATTGGCGTAACCTGTTGTATTTGACCCCATAAGAATGTGTACTCTGTAAGATTTACCTTTGTTGTTCCTTTGGCACAAATTGGATGTTGTTTTCCTCTCTTACTCAAACTTTTACTAAACTTTGTCGAACCCTGTATCTGGGAAATTGCTGAGCGTTAATGACTGCAGTCCACAAGGTGCTGAGAAATGTGTACTCAAAATTGTTAATGACACAACTCTTTAATGACAGTTAAAAAGCACTGTGAGTAGACGTGTACTGTATATGCCTCATGGTGAATAAAGTATCTACTTATTGAGAAATCCCCCTACAATAGACCCTGAAGGAATATGCAAATGAAGATGGTATGATTGATTTGAAAATCCTGCGTAAAAATACTCAAAATGTATATCTGAAGTATACAATTGTTTGTCATTAACATTTCTTTGTACACAAACCTTTAGTTAAACAATTAGCATCCTGCTGAGTAGATAACAGCATTTCCTATTTCCTTTCAGCTAGCCAATGAGACTTTATGCTGATGTGAAAGGCGACTCAATAGACCAATTGCAATGAGCTATAACGCGATGATCTCGAGCCATTTGAAATGCGTATCACCTCTCAGAATTCGCTCATTTGTCTCTTTTCAAAAAGAGAATTGGTGCCAATTGAATGCGGTTGTTTTGGATTGGAACAATTTGCTCCTCAATTTATTTTCATTTTAGATATTTCTACCCGACTATTAACACAATGAGCACTTTCCCCTCGTTTTTCCGGTGAAAGCGCACAAGTGCTGTTTTTGCGGTGGTGGAACCATTCAGCGTGATGCTCGAGTGGCATCATTGCGAGGGTATTCACCGGCTCTGCAGGAGCTACTTCAGGTTTGGGAAATGGGCCCAGGTCTGTAGGACTGAAAGTGGTAGGGGGTTAATTAGGAGAGTTTCTCAATTTAGTAAAAAAAAATACAAAAATAATCTAATGCAGGAATATGCACTGAACAAAAATATAAATGCAGCATGTAAAGTTTTGGTCACATGTTTCATGAGCTGAAATAAAAGATCCCAGAAATGTTCCATATGCACAAAAAGCTTATTTCTCTCAAATTTGGTGCACAAATTTGTTTACATCCCTGTTAGTGAGCCTTTCTCATTTGCCAAGATAATCCATCCACCTGACAGGTGTGGCATATCAAGGAACTGATTGAACAGCATGATCATTACACAGGTGCAGCTTGTGCTGGGGACAATAAAAGGCCACTCTAAAATGTGCAGTTTTGTCACACAACACAATGCCACAGATGTCTCAAGTTTTAAGGGAGCGTGCAATTGGCATGGTCACTGCAAGAATGGCCACCAGAGCTGTTACCAGATAATTAAATGTTAATTTCTCTACCATAAGACGCCTCCAACTTCGTTTTAGAAAATTTGGCAGTACAACCAACCTGGCCTCACAACGCAGACCATGTGTATGGTGTCGTGTGGGTGAGCGGTTTGCTGATGTCAACGTTGTGAACAGAGTGCCCATGGTGGTTGTGGGGTTATGGTATGGGCAGGCATTTTATCGATATCGATTTGAATGCACAAAAATACCGCAATGAGATCCTGAGGCCCATTGAGAGGCCCATTTTTTTAAAGATATCTGTGACCAACAGATGCATATCTGTATTCCCAGTCATGTGAAATCCATAGATTAGGGCCTAATGAATTTATTTCAAGTGACTGATTTCTTCATATGGCCTGTAACTCAGTAAAGTCTTTGAAATTGTTGCATGTTGCATTGATATTTTTGTTCAGTATATTATGCACTTTTGACAGGCATTTTGAAATGACACATGTATACCTGTCCAAATTCTTCATAAACAGTACATACAGAATTTTGAACATTGAGTAAGTGAGTGAGAGCAGGAGGAAATTATGGTTGTTGAGGATATCTGCTACCTTGAACCAGATTTTTCCAAGATAGCCCTCACGGGAAAATTACTATCATCCTCAATTCTTAGTGAAAAGCAACGGCGACCAGATACAAATCAAGGAATAACCTCTTCATATCCTGACCTCCCTGATACGTCTATTATGTAATCTCTATCTACAGTTCCAGGTCAATATTTCCCTCTTAACATTTTTTCAACTTCGTTGTGTCTACCTGACCATCGAGAGGGCAATCAGCTTGATGAAGTGCCTCTCCCAACAGGTCATTAAGATAGACCTGGGAAAATTATGTTTAATGGTCGGCCCCAATAATTTCATAAATCATTTATTTTTGCCATCGCACCTGGCCCATTGTTTTTTGTGTTTGTTTTTTTACAGCCGATTGAGGCAAAACACTAGGCCCTCCCGTTTTTATTGAGGAGTGGAGACGCTTGTGAATAAGATAATTACGTTTAGCACCTGTAACTCACTCGCAAAATTCGAGTGAGTGAGATTAAGAGGATTCTGGCTTCAAGAGTATTGGATGTAATTATTTGATGAGCCATTTATTTTAATTGACTAATATTTCCTGTTTGTCTTTATGTTTATGTATCTGTGGAAGTCCCCCTCTCCTATAACTATATATAAGCATTGTGTCATTCAAAATCATATTATTATTATTGAATATTTGCTATGGAGTTTTGTTTGGTTATTGATTTTATTGTTTTTCATTTCTTTGTATTCTTCCTGTCAGCTATGAGGATTACGAACCTGAGATCAAGTAAGAGTAAAATGGACAGGTCATCTGTTCATGACACACCATCTTCATTAACCATGAATTTCCTCATAACAAAGAAATGAGTAATGTTCATACCACCACATGCCTTTAGTAAATGTTTAGTGAAGCTCTCTGTCAAGTCATAGGGAAGGAATACAGACACTCACCCACACCTCACATTTGTTCAATATTAGCTAGGATAGGTACGCTTCTGTTGAAGTAATCTCAGAACGCTGAAACAAATCTCCCAGTTTGTCACAGGAGAAGTAGTCATGCACTGTGCAATTTAAGCTTTGAAAAAGTCATTATGTTTTCATAAATTCATTGATTTGAAATGCACAGGTATTTTGGATTATACTAGCATAGTTATTCAGAGCTTCATTATCTGTCAAGGCTTTTGGGACAACCCTCGGTCACCACATTCAAAATACTGTGTTCAGGTGTTCATATTTATTTGGCTTCCAGTGATTATGCCTTACCTGCTAGCCCAGAGGTCAAACAGACTGTATCGCCTATTATCTATGTATTAATTATACACCAAGTACTATTTTAATATTGGAGAGTTACCTTGACTTTTCATTTGAGTTTTCCACTGCTCCTGATGTAGTAATAGTCACTCTCACATTTTCTAGTTTTAAAGAGTACACTATCTGATGGTCTGTCACGTAATGGATGAATAACGTATGCAACACTTGAAAGGAGGAGAGCAAGAGAAAAATGATAGGTGTCCCCAAGGAGCAGACGATCACAAATGGCGAACACATGATTAAATTCAATTTCACTCCTCTGTCGATTTTCTCTCCTCCCTCCTCCCCTTCATCTAGATTTGTACTTTTGTCTGTCTGGTGGACATTTTTTTTAACCTGTGTTTCTCTTTTTGGTTCATCAGTATGTTCACAGACCAAGATAGCAAAACGTTTATTTTTAAATGCCATTCTTTGTGTTGTGCTTCAGTGAACAGGTAGTCACGATGGTTCTTCTGAGTTGTGCACTACTGACAGAATGCTAAGTGGGAAGTCTGAGAACAGTCACCACTTCAGAGGATTGGTTGACTTAGAAGTTTCCTCAGTATCTCCTGTATCTGGTCTTGAAACCAAACTAAGACCTTATTGATTTGCCCCAGCAAATCAATTACTGTATTTGTGCATTTCCACCTGTAACTTCCTGGGACAATTACATATTTACTTAGTTACAGATTTTACTGTCAATTAATATTTTTAACCAGCTATATGTATGCACAGATATCTGTCAAACAGAATGCGGGCCCTAGTCCACAATCATCACTGGCGATTAGTTGGTGATGAGCAAAATTCACATACATTTCTTTAGGAAATTACAGACTACAAAAATCGAAGGCACGTATCTTTTCACAAGTAATCAAGTTCAGTCGTTACTCCTCTAGCAGTTCTGAGAACGTCCAGAATGTTGCCGTTGTCTTGACGTTGTCTCGTTGTGCTTCCAGATCGTGGGTGATTGGGGCCATTGCTCTGCTCTGTCTGCTGGGCCTGACCTGGGCCTTCGGCCTGATGTACGTCAACGAGAGCACGGTCATCATGGCCTACCTCTTCACCATCTTTAACTCCCTGCAGGGCATGTTCATCTTCATCTTCCACTGTGTCCTCCAGAAGAAGGTGCATGTTTTACTCTAACCTTGTGGTTCAGGGACCGTATTCATAAAGCGTCTCAGAGGAGGAGTGATGATCTAGGATCAGGTCCCGCCCTGTCCATGTAATCTTATTCTTTGTGATCTAAAGGCAAAACTGATCCTAATTCAGCACTCCTACTCTGAGAAGCTTTATATATACAGTGAGGGAAAAAAGTATTTGATCCCCTGCTGATTTTGTACATTTGCCCACTGACAAAGAAATGATCAGTCTATAATTTTAATGGTAGGTTTATTTGAACAGTGAGAGACAGAATAACAACAACAACAAATCCAGAAAACACATGTAAAGAAATGTATGAATTAATTTGCATTTTAATGAGGGAAATAAGTATTTGACCCCCTCTCAATCAGAAAGATTTCTGGCTCCCAGGTGTCTTTTATACAGGTAACGAGCTGAGATTAGGAGCACACTCTTAAAGGGAGTGCTCCTAATCTCAGCTTGTTACCTGTATAAAAGACACCAGTCCACAGAAGCAATCAATCAATCAGATTCCAAACTCTCCACCATGGCCAAGACCAAAGAGCTCTCCAAGGATGTCAGGGACAAGATTGTAGACCTACACAAGGCTGGAATGGGCTACAAGACCATCGCCAAGCATCTTGGTGAGAAGGTGACAACAGTTTTATTTGCAAATGGAAGAAACACAAAAGAACTGTCAATCTCCCTCGGCCTGGGGCTCCATGCAAGATCTCACCTCGTGGAGTTGCAATGATCATGAGAACGGTGAGGAATCAGCCCAGAACTACACGGGAGGATCTTGTCAATGATCTCAAGGCAGCTGGGACCATAGTCACCAAGAAAACAATTGGTAACACACTACGTCGTGAAGAACTGAAATCCTGCAGCGCCCGCAAGGTCCCCCTGCTCAAGAAAGCACATATACAGGGCCATCTGAAGTTTGCCAATGAATATCTGAATGATTCAGAGGAGAACTGGGTGAAAGTGTTGTGGTCAGATGAGACCAAAATCGAACTCTTTGGTATCAACTCAACTCGCCGTGTTTGGAGGAGGAGGAATGCTGCCTATGACCCCAAGAACACCATCCCCACCGTCAAACATGGAGGTGGAAACATTATGCTTTGGGGGTGTTTTTCTGCTAAGGGGACAGGACAACTTCACCGCATCAAAGGGACGATGGACGGGGCCATGTACTGTCAAATCTTGGGTGAGAACCTCCTTCACTCAGCCAGGGCATTGAAAATGGGTCGTGGATGGGTATTCCAGCATGACAATGACCCAAAACACACGGCCCAGGCAACAAAGGAGTGGCTCAAGAAGAAGCACATTAAGGTCCTGGAGTGGCCTAGCCAGTCTCCAGACCTTAATCCCATAGAAAATCTGTGGAGGGAGCTGAAGGTTCGAGTTGCCAAACCTCAGCCTCGAAACCTTAATGACTTGGAGAAGATCTGCAAAGAGGAGTGGAACAAAAGCCCTCCTGAGATGTGTGCAAACCTGGTGGCCAACTACAAGAAACGTCTGACCTCTGTGATTGCCAACAAGGGTTTTGCCACCAAGTACTAAGTCATGTTTTGCAGAGGGGTCAAATACTTATTTCCCTCATTAAAATGCAAATCAATTTATAACATTTTTGACATGCGTTCTTCTGGTTTTTGTTGTTGTTATTCTGTCTCTCACTGTTCAAATAAACCTACCATTAAAATTATAGACTGATCATGTCTTTGTCAGTGGGCAAACATACAAAATCAGCAGGGGATCAAATACTTTTTTCCCTCACTGTACGCCCCTATCTGTATTAACTTGCTGTATAAGTTTAGTTAGCTCCTCTTACTAAAAAGAGTTGGTTAAAGCACTTTCACACCACTCTAACACATGAAATGTGAAGTGATTAGCTCACAATTTTACATTTCATGGTTATTACTATGTAGCAAGCTAGAAAGTATTGTAGTTATTAACTACAGTATTCATTTGCTGAAAGTAGCACGGAAAAGTTGTTTGGTTATCTGCATCTGAATGGGAGTGTGTGTGTGTGTGTGTGTGTGTGTGTGTGTGTGTGGGTGCGTGGTTCACAGGTGCGTAAAGAGTATGGAAAGTGTCTGCGTACCCACTGCTGCAGTGGCAAGAGTGTGGAGAGTTCCATTGGCTCTGGGAAGAGCTCAGCCTCCCGCCCACCAGGGCGCTATTCCACAGGGTCACAGGTAGGTGGCGCCTCTCCTCTCACATCTTTCAAATTTCAATGTATTTGTTTGAGTACGAGCATATCTGATAATGATTTTTACTTGATTAATTGTAGCACGTTTATTGTATTTACTTTGTTAATGAATAGGTTGTTAAAAATACATTTATGAATTTTACAAATAGTCAACAGCACACCATCAGCCCCGGTCACGACGGAAGCTGATTTCAGCATCCATAATGAACCCTTTGATTATATATAGCAGCACATTGACACGACGGCTAACCACTACGCCTAGTTTTCGCCATGAACCGCATTTGAACGGAAGCGGTCGTAAACACGCTGTAATTTATCGGCAATTCGGAGGCTTTTAAATGAACGTGTAATTAGCAAAGTACATCATAAACCGGTGGGCTCTGGGTGGTTAGGGAGGTAGGGTTCTCTCTCTAAATGAAAGTTGGAAGTGAGACTTGGACAGAGAAAGACACCTTTGAAATATGGACACTGAACAACCCAACTCCCACACAGCCCTGGGTTGAAATATAATTAGTTTTTTTTTCGCTCAAAGACTTAAACTGTGCTTGATTGAGCTTGCATGGCGCAATGGAACCAATGGAATAGTCCCAAAGGTGCAAACTCTGCCCATGCTGTTACTGCAGGAAGGCTCGATCAAACGATTAAAGAATCTGAAAGAAAAATAACTACTATTTGACGGCAGGTCTACTCCCACAAGCACTTGTACACTTGAATATGGCCTTGACTTTTACAGCAGTGTAGAGTTATGAGAGGTAGCAATAACAGCAGTGAGACTTAGAAATAACAGCAGTGAGCCGTAGCAATAACCGCAACGAGAGGTAGCAATAACCGCAACGAGAGGTAGCAATAACAACAACGAGAGTTAGCAATAACCGCAACGAGAGGTAGCAATAACCGCAACGAGAGGTAGCAATAACAACAACGAGAGTTAGCAATAACCGCAACGAGAGGTAGCAATAACCGCAACGAGAGGTAGCAATAACAACAACGAGAGTTAGCAATAACCGCAACGAGAGTTAGCAATAACCGCAACGAGAGTTAGCAATAACCGCAACGAGAGTTAGCAATAACCGCAACGAGAGGTAGCAATAACAACAACGAGAGGTAGCAATAACAACAACGAGAGGTAGCAATAACAACAACGAGAGGTAGCAATAACAGTAGCAATGACTCAATTGTGATAACACTATTGTGAGTTTGGGAGTCAAACCTTTACAAAGCCTTACAGTAAAGCACAGTAACAAAGAATACAGTAATATACTGTGTGCGTGTTCAGCAACAAGAATGAATGTATCATCACAGGGTTGAGGTGTGTTTTTATATTGCTAGTGAATGTCGCTGCACACGCCCAAGACATACTGTATATGTATAAGTAAGCATTTCACTGTAATGTCTGCACCTGTTGTATTCGGCGCATGTGACCAATAAAATTTGATTTGATTTGATATGTCCTAACTGGAGGCCACCTAGTCTTTAAGCACTGAGTACAATACCGTTACAAAACCCCACTGACGTGTTGGTTGTAATGTTCCCTTTCTGCAGAGCCGGATCCGTCGGATGTGGAACGACACAGTCAGGAAACAGTCAGAGTCATCTTTCATAACCGGTGACATCAACAGCTCAGCGTCGTTGAACAGAGGTAATAATCAGTCAATTTGCACCACACATGTTTGAACGCCATGCAACCCACCAGCCTCTGCTTTAGGTTTTTGATGTTGTGTGACGTGAAGGAAGAAGGGAAGAATTGCCTTTGTGAAAAAACGGAAGGATTTCGTTTTGGGTCCTGAAGAGCTTATGGGTGCTTTTGTTCAACCACAGCACAGACACCTGATTCGAATGATTGACGAATAATGACCGTGATTGTTTGATTCAGGTGTGTTAGTTCTGGGCTGGACCAAAATCATGCACAACCAGTAGCTCTCTAGGACCGGAGTTGGAGATTCTTGCCCTATGCTCATCCAGTGTCCTGATTTGAAATATACTATCCTTCAAGTCAGCATAGTAGCCAATGGGTGGTTCTCACACTTGACTGTGGCATTTGTCACTTGATAAGAGATTGTCCACTTTGTGACTTGTGCACAGAACGAGTACACTGGAAAGAGTTGGATGAATATCATTTAGTTTTTTAAGATGAGAGAGTCATTAGTCTCCCACTCACCTGCTCGTATAGAAGGGGTCCTGCTGTTAATAAAACATTATTAATCCCTTATTTTATTAAAATATCAACTCATCCTAAATGACCTTGACTTTTGTAAAATAATTAAACTTTTAAATATGATAATGCAGTTAAAGTGTATGCGCTAATTGATCAAATTAAGAAACAAAACGTTGAATTTTGCACCTGATGGAACCAAGAACCAAAGTAAATGCCAATATGAATTGCTCAAAGCAAAATATTCAATTGAGGCAGGACTATTTGTTAATGCTATGCCAGTCTTCATGACGTTGTCAACCAACAAAGTAATGATAATTGCTTTATTCTTTAAAAATAAGTTGAACCATCCACAAAGGCTTATCTCCCAATTTCGTTATATGATGAAAATTATCTCCCAAAACGATCATAGAAATACACCATAACGTATTGGTTGGCGGTCCAAATAAATACACGTGTCTAGTGCTTACTCTGTCAGAGGCATTATATCATCCTCCTAGACCCTATCTGCACTAGATGATGATGCCACCCCCCTGACATTTCTCAGGGACGATTCCTCTCCAGACATGGGGTCCCTTGATGGAGGGGTTGAGTCCCTGCCACTACCTCACTCTCTAAATCTGCTCGCTGCTCCCTCTCAACCAGACACTAATGCGTAGTTATGATGACGGATTGATGTTAGACGGCGAGAGGAAGTGTCGAGATCTCAATAATTAGGCACTCAGCAACGAACGCCATCCCAAGACGTTGGCTTTTAGCGGGGGGAGGGAGAGAGAGAAAGGGGTGGAGCTTGGTGGGGTGGGCAGGCCTAGAAGACACTGCCATAGATGTATCACTAAGACCAGGAAGAGGGGAGTGAATTAATTAACACGTTTTCAGCTCAAGGCATTGAAACGCGTCAGGTCTGATGTATAACGCATGGGGATAAACACTAAGTCTGGCGGAGGATAACGCATCATGTTCTGAAGCGTCAGAAACATCACAAACCTCCCCCTTGCTCTTCTCTGCAATGTTATTATGGAATTACATTATGTGTGGAAGAGCATACATCTCTCCCTGCTAGTCCTTCTTCAACTCAGTATTCAGTACCTTGCCTCACAGTCTCTGCATAACTGCAGCTGACTCCATACTTCTCTCCTCTCGAGAGGGAAGCGTGCAATCATCTTGATAGCCTCGACTTGTTTAATTTATCCCTGCATTCACGATTATTGCTACACAATCGGTACGGTTTGGAAATGGTCCAAATGATCAAACACATACCCCATAAGTGGGGGAACCAACAGAGGGTGGGGAGGAGCTGTTTATAATTTCAAAATAGGCTGGTATTTTTGGAAGGCTTCATAATTAGAGAACCAAAAGCAACCGCAACAAGAAATGAGCACATAGTGATTATATCAAACTGAAATTATAACCTAATGGTATATACATCCATATTAATAGCCACATCAAACAATGTATGCAAATTAAGTCTAAAAGAGGAGTTTAGGTGAGTAAATCGTGATTTTGTGATTCTGCTCTGATGCATCAATGTGATTGTTGGAGTTGAAGATACTCCTGCAATGATATATTCATAGAATGATTTGCCTCTTAACACTCACTTAGTAAAGTTATTGAACTAGATAACTGATTGGACTTAAATATTTTTTTCTAAGCTCCAGGATTGTCCTTTGGGCAATGATAATGTCGGCCATTTTGTTAATGTTTATAACACTACACTGGCTTCGCTGTGTGGTCAGAGGAGTAGACAACCCAATAGGAAACTGATTTAGGTTCAAGTTCTAGTCAATAATAAATGTTCTAAGACAATAGCACAGCTACAGTATATCGCCTGTAGTCACACATAACAGCAGTTTTCATCTGTACCGTTCCCATTATGCCCTTGCTGGCCAAATTACACATATTGTAACTATTAACCCATTCCCAACATGTCATCATTAGCTCAGTGCGTTATGCACTTAGTACAGTATGCATAACAGAGCTGTACACAATCTTCAATGTTAGCTATCATAACTAGTCATACGTCTTCCAACTCCTGCCATTTCCTTGAGTCCTATACCTCTCCGTTCAGAATTGGTTCAGGCGTAGATTTGAGACACACTGACATTCCCTGGCACTGTATGTATAAGTCCAGAGTTATCGGTCGTTAGAGAACCAGTTTATCTCCTTCATTTCCCTCTCTCTCTCTCTCTCTCTCTCTCTCTCTCTCTCTCTCTCTCTCTCTCTCTCCTGGCTCTGACAGATTCAGAGCACTGCGAGAGAACAGTGTCCCTCGTCGGCAGAACTAATTGGCATGCATTTCCGCCTCTGCTGAACTTTTGGGTTTTTTGGAAGATATTTACGCACTCATTGGTACACACTGCACACTTGAATGGGGCATGTCATAGTGCGCATGTTAGGATCGCAATAATATCTTATTATGTGCTCTGAATCTGAAGAGAGAAAACATACTCTTAGATGTTTAGGCAATTTGAACATAACATATAAACAGGAGCTTATTGCAGATATGTTCAACTGGATACCGTAACACACAATATTTCAATATTTCACAAAATGATGCAATTTCACAAAGTCAGTCCGTTTTTTCCTCACTAACTGCTGTGCGGCATTCAACCCACATTCAAACTACCTCCTCCTCATTCATAGACATGGTGTTATCTTCTAGTCTAGATACAGTTAGTCATATTTCTCAAAGTCAAAAGGTTTATTTAGAACTGATCTAGGAACAGATGAGTCACACAAAGGCATCAGTCACTGCCGCATAGTCTGGGGGTGACGATTAGACAAATAGAATCGGAGCCTCTATTCTCACAAACTTCTGCTTTTGTTCAAACGAAGTAAAGTAGAAAGATATGGTACAGGGCAAAGGGACTACAAAGGAACTACAATGAGCAATGTAATGACGCTTACCATCCATGAGGATGTTTTATTTGAGGGTATTTCTGCCAGGGAATTGTCTATGGGAAAGATGAATGCAAAGAATTGAAGGCTATATTTTACGGGACAAATTGCATGGGAGATCTAGACCATTTACACAACGTAATACAGTAACCCGGAAATGTTAACTGCCAAAAGCTTTCATAACATCTTCAAATCAAATGGAGTTAAGCAGAAGAATCTGGTCAACTTTGGTATTAACATGTTCTATACTGTCAAGTGGTAATTTGACCATGTTATGTTCAGGTCCATTATTGAAGTGTTATGTTTTCGTTTGGATGTCTATGCTTCAAAACAATGTCTATGTTCGTACTGTTGCACACCGTCAGCTAGCATCTGTACCTTGTGGAATTGGGAGGGGAAAACAGCATTCAGCTCAAAAGCATTTGTAAAATGTCAAAAGGATTCCCCTTGAGATGGTCAATTTGGGACTCCCCCCCCCCCACCAATTCCACCTCTTGAATGTGAGCACACCATTTCTAACAATGCTAAATTGACGTTTATCCCATTGAATAAACAGAGTCATCATTGACCCACCTCACTGCTGCCGTCGTGATAAACAATGATCATGTCTGTTTCAAGCTTTGCTACTGTAGCCCAACTGTTTAACAACTTGCCCTAATGATCATGTGAATGTGTATTGCTGTCATTGCCTCGGCTGCATCTGCCTGACTGATACGTATGTTCTCTCTCTCTCTTTTTCTCTCCCTCTATTTCCCTCTTTCTCTCCCTCTATTTCCCTCTTTCTCTCCCTCTATTTCCCTCTTTCTCTTTCTCTCCCTCTGTCTCTATCTGGCTGCTCCAGGGGCTATGGCTAACCATCTCATAACTAATGCTCTCCTCCGTCCCCATGGCACTAACAATCCCTATAACACATTGCTCGGGGAATCGGCCGTCTATAACAACCCATCAGTGGGCATGTACAACACGCAAGGTGTGCTAGCCTTCTTTTCATTCCTTCATGAATGTCGCTAGACATTACTTTTTTGCTACAGAAATCTGCGTTTGTCTCCAAAAGACCTGCGTTTTCCCCAGCTGGAGGCTTTTGGCGGGACGGGGTGTATGGTGGCTTCCCTTTGGGGCATGCCATTCCGTCACTAATAATTTTGTCACACTCAACTCATTCATGTGCCTCACTTGCCTGGCATGCATAATTCAGTGTGGGGAAATGGTGCAATAAACCAAAACTATTGGTACGGGACATCAGCACGCCAATTGGGAGCTGAATACACCACCAGTCACATTATGTTTTGCTGCACTGTTGTCCATGAACCTTGCTGTGGTTGTCCATGAAGCTTGCTGTGGTTGTCCATGAAGCTTGCTGTGGTTGTCCATGAAGCTTGCTGTGGTTGTCCATGAAGCTTGCTGTGGTTGTCCATGAAGCTTGCTGTGTGCACTGCTGTGCCTATTGTCTTATGTCTGTTATCTTGTAAGTGTTGCTGGTAGATTGTTAAATGAACATCTTTGTTCTGTTAGTGCTCCCAATCAATGATTATAATATTTTTAAAAAACACAGAAGCTGAGCTACTAATGAAGTAGGATAAACAACATCACTTTTCTGCCTCTGGGATCCTTTCCAATAAGACAACATGATGTTAGCAATTTTTAGGACACTAAATGTAAGCCGCCTAACCTTCCTAATTATGCAAATATACGGGTATTCTATTAGTACTTATGTGCCTCAAAATCTGTAAAGCAGTATGTTTGCACAACCAGCAAAAAACAACATCAATGCACTACAATACTGTTGTTTTGCAGCTCATTAAAAAGAAGGCACAAAACAGTAGATTTTTCTACCAAAGCTGTTCAATATGTTAAAAGTACACGTGTCAGGCAAATTGTCTGAAAATGTGACTGAACTATATTTAGTCAGATCAATACTGCTGAAATAGCTATTATCGTCTTTCAATTCTAAACTGTCAAATAGGAGTTTTATGGAGTAACTCCAGCAGAGCTAACTACTGTATCAATGATGAACCCGTCCAAATAGCACTCAGTAGTACTCACTAGATCGTTATGGCAATATCAATAAAGTGATACATGTGAACCAATCCACTATTTTAAATCGTACACATTCTACAAGTCTATCATGACTTTGGCATGTCAGTAGGATATAACTGTTCAAATATGGATGATTATAGTAGAATTGCTCAAATGTTACCAAAGGAAATGCATGTAGGTTGCTATAGGTGCAATTTTAACACATGACCTGCAAAGTTAAAGGGGAAGTGTAGGATTTTACAACTTGTTGTCAGGTGGTTGCTCACCCGGAAAGTAGTGTATGGGCCAGGAGAAACTAAAATCCATGGTTTGGTTTTCTCTAAACAGCCACTACAAACGTCAGCTAACTTTAGCCACCGCTTACAAAAAATCTATGGGTGTGATAGGGGCATGTGTTTGTTGGCAATGGAGATTACTAGCATCAAATGTAATAACAAGATTAATACTGTACATCATATATGTAAACTCATTTTCCCCCCCTTGAATATACTGTGATCATAGTTTTTAAGAAAGTGTTATCAAGTGCGCATGGTGACATCACACACGGGATGTCATTTCTGGACGCATCATCAACCCTGTGTGAACGTCTCTTCTACCTGTTACTGTTATGCTTACTTGTTGTTTTCTTTCTTTCCTTTTCCTCATGCTGTCCATAAGACCCCTACAGAGAGACAAGTATGGGAGTCAAACTAAACATTGCTTACCAAATGTAATTGACCTTAGCTTTACTTTCTTTTCACTCTATGCTGACAAAGGGGGAATGAGAAAACAGTCATCTTATTTGGAAGTAGAAATCCAATTTCATAAACACAGGTCCTCCTCTGACTAATAGAAATGTTAGTCAATCTAAATTTAAGTTTGAATACTATTGTTCATTGGACAATGTTCAATGAACTATTCCAAAAATTATAAACTACTTCTGGAGAATGTCGATCAAATATATTCACAAAGGAGATGCCTTGAAAGAACTTAATATCTTATGCAAATCGATCAGCCCCAAGGAGCATCCATTTGATATAATAAGATCCAGAGGAGGCTGGTGGGAGGAGCCATAGGAGGACAGGATCATTGTAATGGCTGGAATGGAATTCATGGAGTCAAATATGGTTTCCATATGTTTGATGTGTTTAATACCATTCCATTTATTCCATTCCAGCCATTACAATGAGCCTTTCCTCCTATAGCTCCTCCCACCAGCCTCCTCTGATAAGATCTCATTGTCACGAATAGCTGACATCATTGTAATCCATAATGTAAGATTAAATTGGCCAAAGTAGCCGGCATGCTCCTGGTCCTAAGATATCGGATTAATCTCAAATCTTGGTCAATCAAGATCCAATGCCAATCTTGGAACTTGGTCACCACCAGCATATGTTACTGTTTTAAATGAATACAAGTTGAACTGCACTTTGGAGAAAACAAAGGTCAAACCTACATACAGTTTTTGCAACAACTAAAAAGGAGGGGAAAGGCTTAACTTTAGATGTTCCTCTTTCAAACGCATTTTAACTAGCCTGAAGACCTTGTATGAGGCTGAATGTTGACATTTTCCAAATTTGCATTGACGTATCCCTATAAGACACAGTGGACATTTTACTATTAAAAATCCACACTTTCTCTGCATGAGAGAACAGAAAGTCCTTTCCTAATGTATACCTGTAAAGTTGACCCCTTATTACCATATCCTCTATGGCCTATATTTATCATTGCAGAGTCAGTAAGTTTACCATGAACTTTCTTTCTATTTTAGTCTATGGCCAACTCCATTTAAAGATTAAGCTTTCTTAAAGGTAGACTCAGCAGTATGACATCATCATGGTAACAGACATAAAAAACAACACAATTCAAATATGCCAAGACTGCTACTATTGGCTCTTCCCTATTTGCCCCACCCTCAATCCCCATTGCCCACATTGTGGCAGATTTAAATGTTGTTTTTGTTGATGGCTGTAGGCAGGAAGTTGCCCCCAGTGTATTAATATGGCATATTGCTGAGTGTACCTTTAAATAGGGGATAATATGACTGGGGTCCAAATGTATAGACAGAGCTGTAGGTAGTGTATCTCGCTCTTAAAACAAAATGCATGGCTGTGGTTTGTTGTTGTTGAGTGTATGTGCCTAAAGCTTTACATGTTGTCGATTGTCACACGTATATAAATGTTTTCATGTTTGGACAAAGTTATTCCCAACTACATCACAACACAAGCCAAACAGAGAGGATCATGATAGAAATGTAGATTCCATTACAAGAACAATTTGAGTTTATAATTTTACTCAATGTGTGCTGCGTGTGTAAAGGTAAGTGTATCTTGTATTGACTGGCTATGTTAAAGCATTTAGACAATCTTGCAGTTAGTGAACATATCATATATACACAACACAAAATTGAAGTGAAAAATGTTGAACTAGTCCTAGATATCACAATCTGTGAGCCACCCTGAAGGTTGCACAACACATTAAAAGAAAGGAGATAGTTTTGGCAGGCCTAATGTGTGCATGAACACGTCCAAGCGGCTGACATTTAGCCATTCTAATGAGCGACCGCTACTTCCGTCCCTCTCATATTAGCTTTCCTCCTCTTTTCCTCTTTGTCCCACAGAGGGAATCCTGAACAATGCCCGGGATACAAGTGTCATGGATACTCTACCACTGAATGGTAACCATGGCAACAGCTACAGCATCGCCAGCGCCGAGTACATGAGCGACTGTGTCCAGATCATCGACCGGGGCTACAACCACAAGGAGACCACGCTGGAGAAGAAGATCCTGAAAGAGCTGACCTCCAATTACATCCCCTCCTATCTGAACAATCACGAGCAAAACCGCAACCTCATGAACAAGCTGGTGAACAATGTGAGCAACGGAGGCAAGGATGTTGGTCTGGGGGGTATGGGGATGGGTGTAGGGATGGGGATGAATGTGGCACTGGGCTTGGACGATCAATCTTCCTTCCCCCCGCACCTCCACGATGAGGGTCTGGGCCTGGAGTTGATTCGGGAGGAGTCCAACGCCCCCCTTCTGCCCCAGAGACCCCCTTTGCTGCCGCCCGTGGACAACCTCCACCACAACCACCTCCACAACCAGGGCCCGCCGCATCAGCCTCCGCTCCCCCACCACCACCACCCAGCCTTCTCCTCGGCCACCACCACCTCATCCTCGTCCCGCCGGCGGATCCCACAGGAAAACAGCGAGAGCTTCTTCCCCCTGCTCACCAACGAGAACACCCAGGACGTGGAGCCCATTTCGCCCAGCCCCCACCCCCCACCACCTGCACCACCACATGGACTCCCTCTACACCAGCATGCCCGTGCTGGCAGGCCTACCGGATACCACAGCCATCGGCACCACCACTGCCCCCCTCGCTGATAAAGATGCCGGAGAGGGCCACCCGGCAGGGGGCAAGAGCCCAGAGGCCAGCCAGGACGACGTCTACTACAAGAGCATGCCCAACCTGGGCTCACGTAACCACCTGCACCAGCTACACTCCTACTACCAGCTGGGGAGGGGCAGCAGCGACGGGTTCATCGTGCCCCCCAACAAGGAGGATCTGTCCCCTGAAGAGGCCCCCCAGGAGCCCTCTCACCTGGTCACGAGCCTATAGGCCTACAGACCCAACCCCCCTGACCCATTCGCCCCAATCCCTTCTCGCCGTGTGGTTCCCCATTTTTTTCTGCCTCCCCTTCTCCCTACGCGTTCCCCCTTTTTTTTACTCTGTGTCCCGAAGTTGAAAAGCGAAAGTGATGCCTGTCTAATACTGACCGCAAACAGAATATTGAAACTGTTATGTTTTGTGGATAATACGACTCAACTCGGTTAGATGTTGGAGAAATCTGTTGATGTGCATTTCACTTTTTTTGCCAGATGCCGAACCTTGTATGGATTGATGTGTTTTCTTTCAGTGGGAGGGGAGATGAACACTCGGGATAGCGGGATCTCAGGCTCTGAAATGCATTTTGACAGTCCAAAGGAACTACAAACGGACCCCAAAAACGTTCTGCTACTAGTTGATGTGTAGAGTTAAAATCAGAACAAATCAAGAATAAGACTATTTTATTATACTTCTGTATCCATACTGGCTTTTTAAGGGGGGTTCTTCCTCTATGGTGATATTGCAGCACATTTTGTGCTGAAGTGTTCCTGCAAGTTCGACTAAACTTATTTTGAACAATGAAGGACTTTAAATCACGTGCTTTACAGCATATTTTTATTTTTATTTTTTATTTTGCTGTAACAATAATAATTGTTGAAAAAGATAAAGAAAAAAACGAATAACAGAGAATTATGAGATATTTCTATGTAAATGTACAGATACTAGCATTGCACATAATAGTATGATTTTTGTTCCACCCAAACCTTTGTCTCTGTAAATGTAGTTGTTGCGGAGCATTTCCTTTCTGTTGTGCTGGTCTTGAGCATTATTTTAACTTTTCATTTTTTCCAAGAAACAACAAACAAAGCAACAAAACTAAATAACACCCCCAAAAAAATCACAAAACACTTACCGTACATGATTTTGTTCTCTAGCGATGTAACCGCCCATGTTTTCTGAACCATTTTAGTTTTACAGTTTGATTATTTCTTCACTGTGTAGATAGAAAGATAATTCTGGTTCACCCACCGTAGAAGGGGACGAAATCACAAGTGTCCGAAGAGTTGGCCTGCAGAGAGAAAGCTATTTTATTTTCTCATCAGTTAAAAGAGACAGGTGCTTCTCAGAGAGAAAGAGAACAAATTGAATATCAATAAGCAACTAGGCACTGCAAAACTGAACTTTTTGAGTGAGGAAAAACAACTGGAAATGTGTTGCTGTAAAATATATTTATTTATTTGTTCAAAAGACAAAATAAAGTGATAAATGGAGGTAAAGAATTTAGCAGCACAGATTAGTTTTTATTATGAGTATGATTATGGCTTTTTATTTATTCATTTTTGTATTGGTTTCCAAGTTGAATGACCTCATAACTAATATTTGTTGTAACAGTGAAACTTGTTTGCCAACAAATAAATTACTGATTAAGATTTACCACATAGTTATTGCAAAGGTTTTGTGTTTTTTGTGGGGTGTACATAGCTATTGCTCCAAAAGGCAAAGCAAGGCCTTCCTTGTAAAGATAGTGTTGTATGACCTCTGTTTAGAAAATAAATGACCGACCGGCTCGATTCGGTCTTGAATTATTTTTTATTTTTTACATTGGATAAAAGTAGGGGCTCAGAGCTAGAAAATTGTATTTCATACACTACAGTTGAGGAACAATGGGAAAGTAATTCTGCTTTGAAAGTTGATAAACTTGTAACCTCACTTTTGAGAAAAATATTTTTGCCAACGTTTACTGACACAGGCCATATTCAACGGGTGTTGAGCATTCTTAAATGTGTCAGTTATTCTGCACTCTGGCACACTCAGATGAGAGTGCTCTGAAATCGGAGTAGATAGCCAGAGCGAATTTACCAGCTACGTCTATCGACAGTTGTCGTAGTGACATCATGAACATTCTATTGAAATGGTTACTTGTATAGTGTAGTCTTTTGTTTAGACATGTAGCTAGCTAGCTAAACAATCCCAACTCAAAACGTTACTACCCTTCATGAATCTGCAGGTAGCTAACCAACCAGGTTCAATGTTAGCTAGCTAACATTAGGCTATAACTAGCAATGCAAATAGCTCTGAGATATGAATAATATTACTACACAGATCATACAGCTACAGTGAGGGAAAAAAATATTTGATCCCCTGCTGATTTTGTACGTTTGCCCACTGACAAAGACATGATCATTCTATCATTTTAATGGTATGTTTATTTGAACAGTGAGAGACAGAATAACAACAACAAAAACCAGAAAAACGCATGTCAAAAATGTTATAAATTGATTTGCATTTTAATGAGGGAAATAAGTATTTGACCCCTCTGCAAAACATGACTTAGTACTTGGTGGCAAAACCCTTGTTGGCAATCACAGAGGTCAGACGTTTCTTGTAGTTGGCCACCAGGTTTGCACACATCTCAGGAGGGATTTTGTTCCACTCCTCTTTGTAGATCTTCTCCAAGTCATTAAGGTTTCGAGGCTGACGTTTGGCAACTCGAACCTTCAGCTCCCTTCACAGATTTTCTATGGGATTAAGGTCTGGAGACTGGCTAGGCCACTCCAGGACCTTAATGTGCTTCTTCTTGAGCCACTCCTTTGTTGCCTTGGCCGTGTGTGTTGGGTCATTGTCATGCTGGAATACACATCCACTACCCATTTTCAATGCCCTGGCTGAGTGAAGGAGGTTCTCACCCAAGATTTGACGGTACATGGCCCCGTCCATCGTCCCTTTGATGCGGTGAAGTTGTCCTGTGCCCTTAGCAGAAAAACACCCCCAAAGCATAATGTTTCCACCTCCATGTTTGACGGTGGGGATGGTGTTCTTTGGCTCATAGGCAGCATTCCTCCTCCTCCAAACACGGCGAGTTGAGTTGATGCCAAAGAGCATCTCATCTGACCACAACACTTTCACCCAGTTCTCCTCTGAATCATTCAGATTGGCAAACTTCAGACGGCCCTGTATATGTGCTTTCTTGAGCTGGGGGACCTTGCGGGCGCTGCAGGAGTTTAGTCCTTCACGGCGTAGTGTGTTACCAATTGTTTTCTTGATGACTATGGTCCCAGCTGCCTTGAGATCATTGACAAGATCCTCCCGTGTAGTTCTGGGCTGATTCCTCACCGTTCTCATGATCATTGCAACTCCACGAGGTGAGATCTTGCATGAAGCCCCTGGCCGAGGGAGATTGACAGTTATTTTGTGTTTCTTCCATTTGCGAATAATCGCACCAACTGTTGTCACCTTCTCACCAAGCTGCTTGGCGATGGTCTTGTAGCCCATTCCAGCCTTGTGTAGGTCTACAATCTTGTCCCTGACATTGGAGAGCTCTTTGGTCTTGGCCATGGTGGAGAGTTTGGAATCTGATTGATTGATTGCTTCTGTGGACAGGTGTTTTTTATACAGGTAACCATCTGAGATTAGGAGCACTCCCTTTAAGAGTGTGCTCCTAATTTCAGCTCGTTACCTGTATAAAAGACACCTGGGAGCCAGAAATCTTTCTGATTGAGAGGGGGTCAAATACTTATTTCCCTCATTAAAATGCAAATCAATTTATAACATTTTTGACATGCGTTTTTCTGGATTTTTTTGTTGTTATTCTGTCTCTCACTGTTCAAATAAACCTACCATTAAAATTATAGACTGATCATTTCTTTGTCAGTGGGCAAACGTACAAAATCAGCAGGGGATCAAATACTTTTTTCCCCTCACTGTAGTGAGCAAGCCAGCTAACCTTAGCTAGCTAGCTAACAGTACACTTTAAATTCAAATGAAAACGTCTTTCTGACAAAATTAGAAACGTGTAATATCTGAAAATGTAGCTTCTCCCTCTCTGTCACGGATGCCATGGTTGCCCTTAGTTTGAAGATGTAATCCGGAGACTGGTGTTTTATCCAACAGCCTTCTGTGTATTCTCTTTTTGACTCCGACTGCATACTTGCAATCAAACGCCAGCATTTTCTCCATCTCCTTAGCTGTCATACTCTAATTCCACTGATTTCAAAACTCGGTCCTCCAGAAAGTGGAGAGCAACACTTATGCAGATCTACTAAGTGATATATTTTTTTAAAGCTGCATTAGAAAGGATTACCTATACATACTGACCAGCTCATCAGCTCATCTCATCTCGGCATGTCCAGCCCTCATTATCTCAGCCAATCATGGCTAGCGTGAAGGTTGCTGTCTTTTTCCGTGGCTAAACCAACTAGGCTCGTCATTTTAACCATTTTATTCGTATTTACAGATGGCATACAAGTTTGTTATTAAGGCACATGAAAGTTCACATGTTCCAGAAGGAATTTCTGCCAAAACACGCATTTTGAAAAGTTTACGTTCAAATGGCTCGCCTGTGAAGTAGTGACGCATGACATATGCCTAGTTTCCTGAAACTAGTCACATATCTCAATAGATTCAGCTATTTCATGAACACAATAAATGACAATGTATCACTGCTGGTATAATGTACTCTGTATATGTGGGATAACAACTGAGTGAGTGCACAAAAAAGTGAACGTCAATCAATTTACCCTGACATGCACTATGAAGAAAGGTGGGTAAGTAATCATTCATTTTCATATGAATATTGGCCTTTATGCAATGGGTGGGTCTAATCCTGGATGCTGATTGGTTAAAATATGGGCCTTTATTTTTACTTACAGATCTGTCATGACCGTGTTTTATCAGATTATTTACTTTCTCAACTGAGTGGGTATGGAGACTGCTGTAGTTAGTGGCCAGAGCATAGATTTCGGTCTTACCTTGTCCGTAGACGTCTTATATGGTAAGGAAACCAATATGTCAAAATGTGGGTGAATTGTCCTTTGAACATTTAGCATTTTCCAGATGGTTCCACTGTTCCAATACTTTGTGGCAGGGTCATGGTCAGCTATGTGATGGTGGTAATGACCCAATATAACATGGCATTCGTCATATCATATTGTTCAAGATGCTTATAGTGAAGTGCCATTTGATTGGACAATTATTGTAATGCAAGTGTTGTACTGTACATTAAATATTGTCCATGTTGTGTATTGTTGCATTTGCCATAATTCATATGATAGCGTTAACATTTCCCCCAATCAAATTCAGCACCTCTCCTTAATGACTTGCATACAAAGCAGTAAGAAAATTAAAATGACCGCCTCCAATCCCATATTCATGTAGTCGCAGTTGTGATTGATGGCCAAGTCATAATGAAAAATTACAAGGGGATGTGAGGCTCGTCTAAAGGGTGGCCGGGCCCGATGCTTCCTTCCTCCCCCATGGATATGCATGAGGCTAGATCTCCTCTTGGATCTCTCGCCAGTAGCAGTGAAGAGCTATGGCCCTCGCCGCGTGTCAGTTTGACTGGCGTTTGCAAAGCGGGTGAGTTAATAAAATGTGCTGAAAAAGTGACTCTGGCCTCCTTCCTCTTTATTAATGAGTCATTACGCTAGCTCATAAGCAGCCCCGCGGGCCCTCGCCTCCGCGTCGTTTCCGTGTACATGCTGACGTGACACAAAACGGCCCCGTCAGGAGTAAACACAGGTCTGTAATTGACACAACTACTCAACCGCTGAGTCTGGCGTGTGTGTGTGTGTGTTCTACATGATACATGCTAGTTTGCTCGTGTGAAGGATGGTTTCACTTACTTTTTTTGGCTGGCAGATCAATCACATTCACTGGAAATGGGAGAAAATGTCAAATTAGTCTGTAGATACGTGTTAGTTCTGTGAGGGAAAGGCTTTATATATGTTTAGGCTGTGGCATCTCGGTAAGGGCATCATGGGAAAAGGCAAAACAACTTCCCTTTTATCCATGGGCGTTCAGATGAATAGTTCAGTTTCTTTTGCTTCACGTATTATGCAGTTTTATGAATACAATAACTATAATACATTATCCATAAATCATACATTCAGTAGTTGTTTTGAATGTTTTCCTAGGCTATAAACAACTGCGTAATTGTAATTGATGTTGTGCGCCTAATGTGCTATCTATGGAACAGGTCACATGACGTTTTAAAGAAATAATCAATTTATTGATATTTTGAATCATCTGTTGTCTTTTTAGCACACACTGTACATGGAAACATGTACAGATTCCCCTACCACAATGATATATGCTAACAAAAGTATACCAGGCATCCACCAACAACTGACATATTCAACTTAATTCTCATAAAAAGTCAATGAAATCTGAGGAAAAGGCAGTGCATCACAACTATCCTTTTGTAAATGAAGCTTATTTTCCCCACACGGGTACACAGGGCACACATACACAATCATTCATTTCAAACTTTCAAATCCCCCAAGAAACTCCTTTCTGACAACCCATCCCCTAGTCATTCCGTGCAACCAGAGTTATCTCTGGAGGACAGGGAAGGACATTATCTGACAGGGAAGGATATTGTCTATCCCCTCTGCCCTCCTCCCTCTCTACCTCCACCACCTGTCCATGCCATCCATCCTGTCGGCCATGAGAAAAGAAACTCAACTTTAAAATTAAGAACAAGAACTTGAAATCCTTACATCTCAAAACAAAGAAGATTTGACTTTCTCTTTTTGTAATGTCATATTGCATGTTTGGTTGTGAATGTTCACAAAACATTCTGGGACAAAATGAACAACATAAGGTTGTGTTTTTTCATCATTGCTTGGTCTGACAGCTCTGTCAGTAATTGAGACACATTCTTTAGGGAGTGGGACCACTTTGTTATTGTGCATGCAATTGCAATTTGTGGCATGAAAGGAAGATGAAAACATTGAAAAGGCACTTCTACAGACAGAGTATCACCATTTGGAACTTAATTGTATGTTTTTCAATATATCATTTGATCTTTCTGGTGGGTCTTCCCACTGGGGGAAAAATTGTTAAATCAACGTTGTTTCCACCTCATTTCAACAATTACAACAAAAATGCAATGTGATGACATTGAATCAACGTGGAAAACAGATTGGATTTGCAAAAAGTCATCAACGTAAGGGCATTTGCGCTTCTTTTTTTTTTACCCACCTTTTAACCTAAATCCATTGACATGGTGAATCGTTTAGTTGATTTTGTGTTGAATTCACGTTAGTTGAAAACTCAACCAAATGTAAATAAAAAATCTAGATGTTAAAATTACATCGGTGCTCAGTGGGTCGTTGTTAATATGGCTGTAAAGTTATTTATAGTGAATTATGAGAAACAGAATGTTTTGTATTGGAAAACCACCTTGTGTGTGTGTGTGTACGTGCTGTGTGTGTGTGTGTGTGTGTTCAGGAACATTTGTATTGCATGTATGAATACCAGTGAAAGAGTAGGTCAGATAGGACTTCTATAAAATGGCTCATTTCATATCTGTCTCTCCCTGTAAAATCAATGGGTGAATGCCCCGCAGAATTCCAAATGAAAGGTGAATCAATGTCATCTCATGGCTTTGTGTATTGGGACGACCTGACAGTCCTTGCAAATAAAAGAAACTGCCTCCCTACCCTTTTCTGTTGAGATAACATTGATTTAAGATAGAGGGGATTGTGTCAATGTTTGCTACCCTGGGGTCCATTGTGTAAAGGCGACATGGCCAAAGCTATGGTTTATCTTGGAGAGCTTTCAGAAGTTGGGGATTTTGAGGAGAGCTGCAGATAAACAAAGTTGTGAGGGTGATTGAGAAAAAAGGTTGAACCTAAAAACATATTTAAAGTTCACAGCAAAACATCACTTCACTTGGCTTCACCTGCTGTGCCTTACCAGTGTTTAGTCTAGCTGGAAAGTGAAAGTCTAGTGCTAGAAAGCTCTTTGGACATTTTATGGAGAGCAATAGCTATGTTATGTGTTCAATTTAGCAGCCATTAGGTACTGTCACTGTAGGGAATATAGGGGTAAGTTGAGCCACCCTTGTTTCTAGGAAACATACACAACTGAGCTACAGTCCCCTGTAGAAATGTATTTGAACAGTGAGAGACAGAATAACAACAAAAAAATCCAGAAATACGCATGTCAAAAATGTTATAAATTGATTTGCATTTTAATCACCTCGTGGAGTTGCAATGATCATGAGAACGGTGAGGAATCAGCCCAGAACTACACGGGAGGATCTTGTCAATGATCTCAAGGCAGCTGGGACCATAGTCACCAAGAAAACAATTGGTAACACACTACGCCGTGAAGGACTGAAATCCTGCAGCGCCCGCAAGGTCCCCCTGCTCAAGAAAGCACATATACAGGGCCGTCTGAAGTTTGCCAATGAACATCTGAGTGATTAAGAGGAGAACTGGGTGAAAGTGTTGTGGTCAGATGAGACCAAAATGGAGCTCTTTGGCATCAACTCAACTCGCCGTGTTTGGAGGAGGAGGAATGCTGCCTATGACCCCAAGAACACCATCCCCACCGTCAAACATGGAGGTGGAAACATTTTGCTTTAGGGGTGTTTTTCTGCTAAGGGCACAGGACAACTTCACCGCATCAAAGGGACGATGGAATCAAATCTTGGGTGAGAACCTCCTTCCCTCAGCCAGGGCATTGAAAATGGGTCGTGGATGGGTATTCCAGCATGACAATGACCCAAAACACACGGCCAAGGCAACAAAGGAGTGGCTCAAGAAGAAGCACATTAAGGTCCTGGAGTGGCCTAGCCAGTCTCCAGACCTTAATCCCATAGAAAATCTGTGGAGGGAGCTGAAGGTTCGAGTTGCCAAACGTCAGCCTCGAAACCTTAATGACTTGGAGAAGATCTGCAAAGAGGAGTGGAACAAAATCCCTCCTGAGATGTGTGCAAACCTGGTAGCCAACTACAAGAAACGTCTGACCTCTGTGATTGCCAACAAGGGTTTTGCCACCAAGTACTAAGTCATGTTTTGCAGAGGGGTCAAATACTTATTTCCCTCATTAAAATGCAAATCAATTTATAACATTTTTGACATGCGTTTTTCTGGATTTTTGTTGTTGTTATTCTGTCTCTCACTGTTCAAATAAACCTACCATTAAAATGATAGACTGATCAATTCTTTGTCAGTGGGCAAAAAATCAGCAGGGGATCAAATACTTTTTTTCCCTCACTGTATGCCGGTATCGAGGCACTAAGTCACTTGGGAGTTGGATTGCTCCTGATGCCACAAGAAAACGGGTCGTCTGACATTCGCATGAAGCCACAGCCAGTTCATTTGGAAGATAATCCTTACTGTGTACAGGCCACAATATATATAGGACGGCAGTCCATCTAGCCAGCAACCCGGTAATGACTGTTCAGGGACTTGCAGAACATACTGTAGTATATAGCACAAGATTAACTGCATATGACAGGATCCCACTTCTGCAATGACAAACATGTCCCCCTGTATACAGAATCAGACCCTCTTTTTTTTTGGCACATTTTACCATAGAATTAGGAATTAGAATACTAGAATGGACATGAACATTCTATTGTTGGTCAGGGAGTTGGTCAACCATGGTTTGCCAGTGCTGTGGTAAGATATTGTGTAAAACATTGAATGTGAAAAATATATATGCACTGTGTATGTTAGCTGGGCCAGCCAGTTTTAGTGGAATGATTCCATAAATATGTCAAATTAACTGCCAAAATTGCCAACATTCCATTCAAACAATGCAGTCAATCCACAGCCATATACTGGCTCAAATAAGTTGATAGGACTTAGACAAGTTGTAAATGCAACAAGTACTGATATTGTATTGTATAATAGCACTCACAGCTTTCCAAGAAAACTAAATCTGAGACATTTATGGTCTGTTTATATATATATATATATATATATATATATATATATATATATATATATATAACATGCTCAAAAAAATAAAGGGAACACTTAAACAACACATCCTAGATCTGAATGAATGAAATAATCTTATTAAATACTTTTTTCTTTACATAGTTGAATGTGCTGACAACAAAATCACACAAAAATTATCAATGGAAATCAAATTTATCAACCCATGGAGGTCTGGATTTGGAGCCACCCTCAACATTAAAGTGGAAAACCACACTACAGGCTGATCCAACTTTGATGTAATGTCCTTAAAACAAGTCAAAATGAGGCTCAGTAGTGTGTGTGGCCTCCACGTGCCTGTATGACCTCCCTACAACGCCTGGGCATGCTCCTGATGAGGTGGCGGATGGTCTCCTGAGGGATCTCCTCCCAGACCTGGACTAAAGCATCCACCAACTCCTGGACAGTCTGTGGTGCAACGTGGCGTTGGTGGATGGAGCGAGACATGATGTCCCAGATGTGCTCAATTGGATTCAGGTCTGTGGAACGGGCGGGCCAGTCCATAGAATCAATGCCTTCCTCTTGCAGGAACTGCTGACACACTCCAGCCACATGAGGTCTAGCATTGTCTTGCATTAGGAGGAACCCAGGGCCAACCGCACCAGCATATGGTCTCACAAGGGGTCTGAGGATCTCATCTCGGTACCTAATGGCAGTCAGGCTACCTCTGGCGAGCACATGGAGGGCTGTGCGGCCCCCCAAAGAAATGCCACCCCACACCATGACTGACCCACCGCCAAACCGGTCATGCTGGAGGATGTTGCAGAACGTTCTCCACGGCGTCTCCAGACTCTGTCACGTCTGTCACATGTGCTCAGTGTGAACCTGCTTTCATCTGTGAAGAGCACAGGGCGCCAGTGGCGAATTGGCCAATCTTGGTGTTCTCTGGCAAATGCCAAACGTCCTGCACAGTGTTGGGCTGTAAGCACAACCCCCACCTGTGGACGTCGGGCCCTCATACCACCCTCATGGAGTCTGTTTCTGACCGTTTGAGCAGACACATGCACATTTGTGGCCTGCTGGAGGTCATTTTGCAGGGCTCTGGCAGTGCTCCTCCTGCTCCTCCTTGCACAAAGGCAGAGGTAGCGGTCCTGCTGCTGGGTTGTTGCCCTTCTACGGCCTCCTCCACGTCTCCTGATATACTGGCCTGTCTCCTGGTAGCGCCTCCATGCTCTGGACACTACGCTGACAGACACAGCAAACCTTCTTGCCACAGCTCGCATTGATGTGCCATCCTGGATGAGCTGCACTACCTGAGCCACTTGTGTGGGTTGTAGACTCCGTCTCATGCTACCACTAGAGTGAAAGCACCGCCAGCATTCAAAAGTGACCAAAACATCAGCCAGGAAGCATAGGAACTGAGAAGTGGTCTGTGGTCACCACCTGCAGAACCACTTCTTTATTGGGGGTGTCTTGCTAATTGCCTATAATTTCCACCTGTTGTCTATTCCACTTGCACAACAGCATGTGACATTTATTGTCAATCAGTGTTGCTTCCTAAGTGGACTGTTTGATTTCACAGAAGTGTGATTGACTTGGAGTTACATTGTGTTGTTTAAGTGTTCCCTTTATTTTTTTGAGCAGTGTATATATGAGGCTATTTATACAGAATTTGTATAAAACCTGTGTAAACAGTTTTTATAATTAAATGACAATATTTTAGGGTGACTATAATTCATTGACACAATTTCTGATAAATCACATGCCTTACTTTTATTTTCATGCATTAGTAAAAGCAGGAAATGCATCACCTATGCCACTACTGAAATTCATTCCAATTTGACTGGTTTGGGATTTCTCCCTGACCAAGATGTCTGCCATTTTCACCCCATTATTGAACTTTGCGTGTATGACATACTGTGACCCCTCTAGTAATTTAATAGGTTGGTATCAATAAAACGTCACAATATGGTGCAGAGTTCGATTTGGCTGCTGGGGGTCAAGGGGTTTCCACTAGTTACCGCAGCCACAAAGTCAATATTGGCTATATCATAAAAGTTCATGAAAACAAAAATGCGCTTTTTGGTTTTATTTTAAGGTTAGGTTAGGCATACGGTTAGCAGTGTGGTTAAGGTTAGGGTTAAATTTTAAGAATTTATAAATAGGCGGGGTTTAGCACTTTGGCTATGGTAGCCTCCTGTAGCTCAGTTGGTAGAGCATGGCGTTTGCAACGCCAGGGTTGTGGGTTAGATTCCCACGGGGGGGGCAGTATGAAAAATGTATGCACTCACTAACTGTAAATCGCTCTGGATAAGAGAGTCTGCTAAATGACGTAAATGTAACTAGTGATGACCAGGGTAAGGAGACCCCCAGCTCCACTAAAACCATTGACAACCTATGTGCCGTTTTCAAAGGATTGTTAAATACTTTTTTATAACTATTTGGTTTTAATATCGTCACCTCTTGAAGGGCGTAGTCAGAACTGCACATTACCAATTATTCCACATTTAGCTCTATCATCAGAGTAATACAGCAAGTAACTGCAGGCTTTTCATGATCAGTAAACATCAATTGATCATGTATTTTCAGATACGTGAGGGTAGCCCTATTCATTTGGCATGTAGATAACTTGCTAGCTAAGCAAACAACGTGTTTTTTAGCTTGCTTCATCAGAGATTACGCCAAAGACAGTACAGTATGAAGATAGGAAGAAACTGCTTCTCCAATAGAAATCCCTGATCATGCTTGTAGGCGACGTCATGGCGACACTGGCTAGCTAAGCTCATGCGCAGAAAGACGTCATTGTGTTTAATGGCCGTCTTGCGCATGTGCAGGCCATCAAATCAAAGGCACTCCTTCGATATAACGTTTCTTTTTTACAAAAATGAAAACGTGTCAGTTTGTCACTTTCACGAGGTTGGAGTAATAACATGTTCAACGACTTAAGACATTGGCTCGAATCTAAAGTAGGTTTTGCCGTTTAGATTTTGAGAAAATTAACAACTAAGGAATGATTTTTTACTTCTCTCATTGACTTCTCAAACCCCGGCAAAAAGGAAAAAGGCTACATTAGCTCTACTTATCACTATGTTTAGCCAACTGTGCAAAGTTTCTACCGGTAGCTTGCAAGTAAACATTATCAGCTAACAGTTCATTGGCAAATGTGCCCTTCTGCTGCTTGACAGACAGAGCCCACAAACGATGGGAAATTAACCTAAACCACTCATACTTGTCAGGTATAGTCACTTTTATTTTATGGCCATTATTGAGAGATATCGTGAGGCTATCCTCGCGTATCTGAAATTACATGATCGATCGATTGATGTTTACTGATCATGAAAAGCATGCGGTTACTTGCTGTATAACTCTGAAGATAGAGCTAAATGTGCGCAATTGTTTTGCATGGAATAATCGGAAATTTGTAGTTCTGGCTATGCTCTTCAAGAGGTGATGATATTACAACCAAATAGTTAACATTTATTTAACAATCCCTTGAAAACTGAACACAGTTGTCAATGGTTTTAGCGGAGCTGGGGGTCTTCTTTGCCCCCAGCAGGCAAATCGAACTCAGTCGGTCTTAAGTTACTATTGAGAGTAAGAATAGTAGGATACACCAGGTGCAATTTTTAAATGTGGTTGAGAAACAGCAGTTTTTCTCTTATGTCAGTCACTCAATTACTTGACAATTATCCATTTACATTTTTCGATTGTTAGTTAGTCTAGCCAGCTATCTAAACTTGTAGTAATCATGGCCGAATACAGACTGGGTGCCCAGGGCACTTGCCCTGGGGCCCTGACATCAAATCAAATCAAATCAATTTTTATTGGCCACATGCGCCGAATACAACAGGTGCAGACATTACAGTGAAATGCTTACTTACAGCCCTTAACCAACAGTGCATTTATTTTTAATAAAAAAGTAGAATAAAACAACAAAAAAGTGTTGAGAAAAAAAGCAGAGCAGAAGTAAAATAAAATAACAGTAGGGAGGCTAAATATACAGGGGGGTACCGGTGCAGAGTCAATGTGCGGGGGCACCGGCTAGTTGAAGTAATATGTACATGTGGGTAGAGTTAAAGTGACTATGCATAAATAATTAACAGAGTAGCAGCAGCGTAACAAGATGGGATTGGGGGGGGCAGTGCAAATAGTCCGGGTATTCATGATTAGCTGTTCAGGAATCTTATGGCTTGGGGGTAGAAGCTGTTGAAAAGTATTTTGGACCTAGACTTGGCACTCCGGTACCACTTGCCATGCGGTAGCAGAGAGAACAGTCTATGACTAGGGTGGCTGGAGTCTTTGACAATTTTGAGGGCCTTCCTCTGACACCGCCTGGTATAGAGGTCCTGGATGGCAGGAAGCTTGGCCCCAGTGATGTACTGGGCGGTACGCACTACCCTCTGTAGTGCCTTGCGGTCGGAGGCCAAGCAGTTGCCAAACCAGGCGGTGATGCAACCAGTCAGGATGCTCTCGATGGTGCAGCTGTATAATTTTTTGAGGATCTGAGGACCCATGCCAAATCTTTTCAGTCTCCTGAGGGGGAATAGGCTTTGTCATGCCTTCTTCACGACTGTCTTGGTGTGTTTGGACCATGATAGTTTGTTGGGGATGTGGACACCAAGGAACTTGAAGCTCTCAACCTGTTCCACTACAGCCCCGTTGATGAGAATGAGGGCGTGCTCAGTCCTCTTTTTTTTTCCTGTAGTCCACAATCATCTCCTTTGTTTTGGTCACGTTGAGGGAGAGGTTGTTATCCTGGCACCACACGGCCAGGTCTCTGACCTCCTCCCTATAGGCTGTCTCATCATTGTCGGTGATCAGGCCTACCACTGTCGTCGGCAAACTTAATGATGGTGTTGGAGTCGTGCCTGGCCATGCAGTCATGGGTGAACAGGGAGTACAGGAGGGAACTGATCACGCACCCCTGAGGGGCCCCCGTGTTGAGGATCAGTGTGGCAGATGTGTTGTTACCTGCCCTTACCACCTGGGGGCGGCCCGTCAGGAAGTCCAGGATCCAGTTGCAGAGGGAGGTGTTTAGTCCCAGGATCCTTAGCTTAGTGATGAGCTTTGAGGGTACTATGGTGTTGAATGCTGAGCTGTAGTCAATGAATAGCATTCTCACGTAGGTGTTCCTCTTGTCCAGGTGGGAAAGGGCAGTGTGGAGTGCAATAGAGATTGCATCATCTGTGGATCTGTTGGGGCGGTATGCAAATTGGAGTGGGTCTAGGGTTTCTGGGATAATGGTGTTGATGTGAGCCATGACCAGCCTTTCAAAGCACTTCATGGCTACAGACGTCAGTGGTACGGGTCGGTAGTCATTTAGGCAGGTTATCTTAGAGTCCTTGGGCACAGGGACTATGGTGGTCTGCTTGAAACATGTTGGTATTACAGACTCAGTCAGAGACATGTTGAAAATGTCAGTGAAGACACTTGCCAGTTGGTCAGCACATGCTCGGAGTACACGTCCTGGTAATCTGTCTGGCCCTGCGGCCTTGTGAATGTTGACCTGCTTAAAAGTCTTACTCACATCGGCTACGGAGAGCGTGATCACATAGTCATCCGGAACAGCTGGTGCTCTCATGCATGCTTCAGTGTTGCTTGCCTCGAAGCGAGCATAGAAGTGGTTTAGCTCGTCTGGAAGTCTTGTGTCACTGGGCAGCTCGCGGCTGTGCTTCCCTTTGTAGTCTGTAATAGTTTTCAAGCCCTGCCACATCCGACGAGCGTCAGAGCCGGTGTAGTACGATTCAATCTTAGTCCTGTATTGACTCTTTGCCTGTTTGATGGTTTGTCGGGAGGGCATAGCAGGATTTCTTATAAGCGTCCGGGTTAAAGTCCCGCTCCTTGAAAGCGGCAGCTCTACCCTTTAGCTCAGTGCGGATGTTTCCTATAATCCATGGCTTCTGGTTGGGGTATGTACGTACGGTCACTGTGGGGACGACATCATCGATGCACTTATTGATGAAGCCAGTGACTGATGTGGTGTACTCCTCAATGCTATCTGAAGAATCCCGGAACATGTTCCAGTCTGTGCTAGCAAAACAGTCCTGTAGCTTAGCATCTGCGTCATCTGACCACTTTTTTATTAACCGAGTCACTTGTGCTTCCTGCTTTAGTTTTTGCTTATAAGCTTGAATCAGGAGGATAGAGTTATGGTCAGATTTGCCAAATGGAGGGCGAGGGAGAGCTTTGTATGCGTCTCTGTCTGTGGAGTAAAGGTGGTCTAGAGTTTTTTTTCCTCTGGTTGCACATTTAACATGCTGGTAGAAATTAGGTAGAACGGATTTAAGTTTCCCTGCATTAAAGTCCCCGGCCACTAGGAGCGCTGCCTCTGGATGAGCGTTTTCCTGATGACTTATGGCCTTATACAGCTCATTCAGTGCAATCTTAATGCCAGCATTGGTTTGTGGTGGTACATAGACAGCTATGAAAAATATAGATGAAAACTCTCTTGGTAAATAGTGTGGTCTACAGCTTATCATTAGATACTCTACCTCAGGCGAGCAAAACCTCGAGACTTCCTTAGTATTTGATTTTGTGCACCAGCTGTTGTTTACAAATATACACAGACGGAGTCAGCCATTCTATCCTGCCGATGTAGCGTATAGCCCGCTAGCTGTATGTTGTCCATGTCGTCGTTCAGCCACGACTCGGTGAAACATAAGATATTACAGTTTTTAATGTCCCGTAGGTAGGATAACCGTAATCTTAGGTCATCCAATTTATTCTCAAATTATTGAAGATTGGCTAATAGGATTGATGGGAGCGGCAGTTTACTCGCTCGCCGTCGGATCCGTACAAGGTACCCCGACCTTCGTCCACGATATCTCCGTCTCTTCCTCATGCGAATGACGGGGATTTGGGCCTTGTCGGGTGTCTGTAGGATATCCTTCGCGGCCGCTTCGTTTAAGAAAAAATCTTCGTCCAATACGAGGTGAGTAATCGCTGTCCTGATATCCAGAAGCTCTTTTTGGTTATAAGAGACGATGGCAGAAACATTATGTACAAAATAAATTACAAATAACGCGGAAAAATACACATAATAGTACAATTGGTTAGAGGGCTGTAAAATCGGAAGCCATCTTCTCCGGCGCCATATAGTATAGTGGAGTATAGTATATGGCTTGGGGGTAGAAGCTGTTTAGAAGCCTCTTGGACCTAGACTTGGCGCTCTGGTACCGCTTGCCATGCAGTAGCAGAGAGAACAGTCTATGACTAGGGTGGCTGGAGTCTTTGACCATTTTTAGGGCCTTCCTCTGACACCGCCTGGTATAGAGGTCCTGGAAGGCAGGACGCTTGGCCCCAGTGATGTACTGGGTCGTACGCACTAACCTCTGTAGTGCCTTGCGGTCGGAGGCTGAGCAGTTGCCATACCAGGCAGTGATGCAACCAGTCAGGATGCTCTCGATGGTGCAGCTGTAGAACTCTTTGAGGATCTGAGGACCCATGCCAAATCTTTTCAATCTCCAGAGGGGAGTAGGTTTTGTCGTGCCCTCTTCAGACAAGTCTTGTGAAGCTTGTGTTGGTCATAGAGCAAAACAGCCGACATGTCCATGTTCATGGGAGTCTCGGCTTTCATAGTGGGGTAGTGGGGATCAATCGTTTCTAGCTCTAACCGTTAGGACTTGACAGACATTTTCGTGAAAATTAACTTTTCAGCATCCTCTCATGTCTGACAAATACAGACTTTGGGAAGCGCCTGTCTACCGCATAGGCGAATGGCCGACACTGGCGGATTCAGTGGATTGCGACGCAACCCATGAGCAAAACGCTAATCTCTAGTATAAACACATTGGGTTTTATTTAATAAAACGTGTTGACGTCACCAAATTGCCGTGCGGGCGCAGACACTGACCTATGAGGGTTTTTTAACTTTCAGGGAAAATTAGGCATGTATTGTATCAGATAGTAAGAGGCAAGCAGAGGTTTCACTCTAGCCAAACTATGTCCAAAATAAGTCCAATGCATTTCTATGGGCTTATTTTGGACCTAAGCTTGTCACCTACCTTCCCGCCTTTGGGAAACAACTCCCCGGAGACATGAGCATCTCCTCATTATATAAAGATCTCTGATTGTATTTAGCATCAAACCATATTGCTCACATCTGTTGGCAATTTCAATCACTTACTAGTAGAGAAGATATACTGTAGGTTGTGATGGTCACAATAGTGTATATTGAATATTAACACTTTACAATTATTGTGAAGTGTTAAAGGGTACCTTATTGTAAACTGTTACCCATTTATGTTATTTTGTCTAGTCCAGCGCGATGATAAGAAGTCATGTTTAGCCTGATGGTATTCAGCCTGTGTCTGGCCTTAAGTCAAGGTAATAGAAATAAATATGTCCCGGAACACCTGAGCTTTGACAAGCAGATGTACTCTTCACATTACGGCACTGGTTTTGGTTCCACCTCACTCTATTTCAAGTGCCAATCAACACTGATAATCTTTGAATTAAAGAAAAAAAGGGAGAGCTGGCAAAAGATAAGTGTCCTTTGTTGGGGCTTGCACCGGGCAATGGTATTTTAATTAAATATATGAGCACACATGGCCCTGCCCTAGATGTTGAAGTCTAAACAAAGATAGCATCATCTAATCAAAAGACAGCCTGGAGTGTTTCAAGGGCAGAATTATTTTCTATTAGAACCTTTCCCCCCAGGGATTTAGCCAATTTTCTTTATTATGACAGAATCAGCATATTGTAGATTGAATCGGTAGATAGTGTCACAGTGGGCTAGGTGCGATGGGTCCAGACATCACGGCAGCATTATAAATCCTTGAAACATGTACCGTCTGTCTCTCATCCATGTCCTTTAAGTCTTCTAATGTACAGCGTGCAGACTGGCCACATTTTCTTGATGATCTGACAGATGTTTGGAAAAGGTTGTGTTCTCTCTGTGTTCTTTTTCAAAGATCAAACGATAACCTAGGCAATGGAAGTGCACACAGTTTAATAAGAACGTTGTAATTAAGACAAAACATTTAACTGAACAATTAATCTGCTGACCTTCTTTGATTATGATCAGCATTCCTGTAAATGAAATATCAATTATATACAGTGTGTGCGAATGTAGTAAGTTATGGAGGTAAGGCAATAAATAGGCCATAGTGCAAAATAGTTACAATTTCGTATTAACACTGGAATGATAGATTTGCAAAAGATGATGTGCAAATAGAGATACTGGGGTGCAAATTAGCAAATAAATAACAATATGGGGATGAGGTAGTTGGGTGGGCTAATTTCAGAATGGCTGTGTACAGGTGCAGTGATCGGTAAGCTGCTCTGACAACTGATGCTTAAAGTTAGTGAGGGAGATGAGAGTCTCCAGCTTCAGAGATTTTTGCAGTTCGTTCAAGTCATTGGCAGCAGAGAACTGGAAAGGGAGGTGTTGGCTTTGGGGATGACCAGTGAGATATACCTGCTGGAGCGCAGACTACGGGTGGGTGTTGCTATGGTGACCAGTGAGCTAAGATAAGACGGGGGATTTGCCTAGCTGTGATTTATAGATGACCTGGGGTTTGGCGACAAATATGTAGTGAGGGCCAGCCAACAAGAGCGTACAGGTCACAATGGTGGGTAGTATATGGGGCTTTGGTGACAAAACGGATGGCACTGTGATCGACTACATCCAATTTGCTGAGTAGAGTGTTGGAGGCTATTTTGTAAATGACATCGCCGAAGTGAAGGATCGGTAGGATAGTCAGTTTTACGAGGGCATGTTTGGCAGCATGAGTGAAGGAGGCTTTGTTGCGAAATAGGAAGCCGATTCTAGATCTAACTTTTGATTGGAGAAGCTTAATGTGAGTCTGGAAGGAGAGTTTACAGTCTAACCAGACAGCTAGGTATTTGTAGTTGTCCACATACTCTAGGTCAGACCCGCCGAGAGTAGTGATTCTAGTCGGGTGGGCGGGTGCAAGCAGCGTTCGGTTGAAGCATGCATTTAGTTTTACTAGTGTTTAAGAGCAGTTGGAGGCTACGGAAGGAGTGTTGTATGGCGTTGAAGCTCGTTTGGAGGTTTGTTAACACAGTGTCCAATGAAGGGCCAGATGTATACAAAATGGTGTCGTCCGCATAGAGGTGGATCCGAGCGTCACCAGCAGCAAGAGCGACATCATTGATATACACAGAGAATGGTGGTCCTCTGTAGCTCAATTGGTAGAGCATGGCGCTTGTAACGCCAGGGTAGTGGGTTCGATCCCCGGGACCACCCATACGTAAAAATGTATGCATACAATGTGATTTTCTGGATTTTTGTTTTAGATTCCGTCTCTCACAGTTGAAGTGTACCTATGATAAAAATTACAGACCTCTACATGCTTTGTAAGTAGGAAAACCTGCAAAATCTGCAGTGTATCAAATACTTCTTCTCCCCACTGTAGGTTGTAGGTTGGGAGCTTTTGTGAAAGAGCACAGTTAGAAAGATATGGCATATAGAAGCAAACCGGATGGACATCATGAAAATGATCGGAGAGGTTGAGAGTAGAAGAAGTTCAGGAGAAAAAACTAACAAAATATAATTATTGTAAAATTGACTGTGTCCATAAAATGTAGATAGTAAGTATAAACTAGAAGTAGAGGCCTAAGCATTGTTGTTCACTAGTTTACTCCAAGTAGGGAAAGGGTATCAAATACTTGTTCTCCCCACTGTATATACACACAGAACCAGTCAAAAGTTTGGACACACCTACTCATTCTTTATTTTTCCTATTTTTCTACATTGTAGAATAATAGTGAAGACATCAAAACTATGAAATAACACATATGGAATCTTGTATTAACAAAAAAAGTGTTAAACAAATCAAAATATATTTTATATTTGAGATTCTTCAAATAGCCACCCTTTACCTTAATGATAGCTTTGCACACTCTTGGCATTCACCTGGAATGCTTTTCCAACAGTCTTTAAGGAGTTCCCACATGTGCTGAGCACTTGTTGGCTGGTTTTCCTTCACTACCGTCCAACTCATCCCAAACCATCTCAATTGGTTTGAGGTCGGGGGATTGGGGAGGCCAGGTCATCTGATGCAGCAGTCCATCACTCTCCTTCTTGGTAAAATAGCCCTTACATAGCCTGGAGGTGTTGGGTCATTGTCCTGTTAAAAACAAATGATAGTCCCACTGAGCCCAAACCAGATGGGATGGCGTATCGCTGCAGAATGCTGTGGTAGCCATGCTGGTTAAGTGTGCCTTGAATTCTAAATAAATCACAGACAGTGTCACCAGAAAAGCACCCCCACACCATAACACCTCCTCCACCATGCTTTACGGTGGGAAATACACATGTGGAGATCTTCCATTTACCCACACCGCATCTCACAAAGACACTGCGGTTGGGACCAAAAATGTCCAATTTGGACTCCAGACCAAAGGACACATTTCCACCGGTCTAATGTCCATTGCTTGTGTTTCGTGGCCCAAGCATGTCTCTTCTTCTTATTGGTGTCCTTTAGTAGGGGATTCTTTGCAGCAATTCAACCACGAAGGCCTGATTCACGCAGTCCCCTCTGAACAGTTGATTTTAAAATGTGTCTGTGACTTGAACTCTGTGAAGCGTTTATTTGGGCTGCAATTTCTGAGGCTGGTTACTCTAATGAACTTATTGTCTGCAGCAGAGGTAACTCTGGGTCTTCCATTCCTGTGGTGGTCCTCATGAGAGCCAGTTTCATCATAGCGCTTGATGGTTTTTGCGACTGCACTTGAAGAAACTTTAATAGTTCTTGAAATGTTCCGTATTGACTGACCTTCATGTCTTAAAGTAGTGATGGACTTTCGTTTCTCTTTGCTTATTTGAGCTGTTCTTGCCATAATATGGACTTGGTCTTTTACCAAATAGGGCTATCTTCTGTATACCCCCCTACCTTGTCACAACACAACTGATTGGCCCAAACGCATTAAGAAGGAAAGAAAGACATTCCACAAATTAACTTTTAAGAAGGTACACCTGTTAATTGAAATGCATTCCAGGTGACTACCTTATGAAACTGGTTGAGAGAATGCCAAGAGGGTGCAAAGCTGTCATCAAGGCAAAGGGTGGCTATTTGAAGAATCTCAAATATAAAATATATTATGATTTGTTTAACACTTTTTTGGTTAATACATGTTATTTCATATTGTTGATGTCTTCACTATTATTCTACAAAACATCACATGTAAACACATGACACAACATTGTTCTCTGTCAACTTATTTTCATCCTATTATCACTCAAAGGCAAATTTCTATACTTTCCTTTCTTTGTATATCACAATTTCATCCTAACAAAAAATCTAAATACAAATGCTGCAATAATGGGAGGGCTGCAACGAAATGTCAAGAACCAGGGCTAGTTTGACCTCCTACTCACCAAGATAGGAGCGAACATCGCTAGGGTAGAGACCAACTACCACATGCCCATCAGTCCTGCTGAACGGCTAGCAATTTGTCTCCAGTAAGTTGTGTACCCTCTATGTATTTACTTAATTAAAAGTTTGCTGCTGATTACAAAATTGCCCAAGGTAAATGAAAATATTGACATTGAAAGTTGAAATGTACTAGTCTATAATGAGCTTGGTATAGCCTACAATACAATACAACATGGATTAAACAATATTTTGTCAGATTCTAATTATGAGGCAATGGTGAATATACTAGGCCTACTGTTTAGATTGAATGAATGTAGCGGTGGGTAGGCTAAATAATATAATATCAACATTTTATTTGTTTATTTTTTTGCAGATTCCTTGCAAATTGGACTCCTTCCGGACCACCGCATCCAGCTAAAATGTGTGTTGGTCCACAATGGCGAGCATTGTGTCCACAGTGGCGAAAACCCTCTGGGATGGTCTGGTACCGGAGTACATGCCTGTCTCCAAGGAGGGAGACTGGAGGGCCATTGCGGAAGAGTTCAAGGAGAGGTGGAACTTTCACTGCCTTGGATCAATCGATGGAAAGCATGCGATTATCCAGGCACCACCGTGCTCTGGGTCCCAGTTCTACAACTTCAAGGGGACCTATTCCATCGTCCTCTTGGCAGTGGTCGATGCAAACTACTGCTTCAGAGTCATCGACGTCGGCGACTATGGCAGGGCTAGTGATGGAGGGACTTTCAGGGGGTCTTCCTTCTGCCAAGCTCACCAGGAATGACACTCTGAGGATCCAACCACAAATAATATATATCTTTTTTTGGGGGGGGGTGTGAGGAATCAGTCTGGGTCTCAGCTTACTGTTGAGAGTAAGAATAGTAGAATACACAAGGTGCAAGTTCACAATTTGGTTGTGCATCAGTAGTTTTTCTCTTATTTTGTCAGTCACTGACAGTCACTCAATTAGCAATTTCAGCTAACAATATTTAGATTGGTAAGTTAGTCTAGACATTTATCTAAACTTGTAGTAATCATTGCCGAATACAGACTGGTCACTCAGGGCACGTGCCAAGGGGCCATGACCTACAGGGGACTCCATTGATTTTGTAAGTCACTTTCATTCCGATATCATTAACATGGCATAAGTCATGGCAAAATGTGTAGAACTACATAAAACTTGCTTTAAAACTGCAACATTTTCTCTACACCCCATGGCAAAATGTGTAGAATTGCAGGACATGTTTTTTTTTACTTAAATGTTTCTCTCCGTCATCAAGAGGGGGGCCATTAAAGCAAACCTTGCTTAGGGCCCCCAAAAGGCTAGAGCCGGCCCTGATGTCGAGGTCTGCGTGATGGCTATCTGCATCCTCCACAACTTCCTCAGAACATCCTAGGGGCCGCGGCGGTCGACACATACGGAGGTGGGCATTCCAAGCGGCGGATTGCTGGAGCCTACAATGCCACCAGGAAAGCGACTCAAGTGAGGGATACCCTGACCACCTACCTCTTCTCTCCAGCTGGTGCAATCAGTCCCATGACAGCACGCGGTGGTGTGATCCATCCATGACCATCCTCTTCCTCCTCCACAGTGCTACCCAAAAGGCTCTTGTAAGAGCCACCCACAGCTATCACAAAATGAGCAAAAATAATCCATTAAAGTTATGTGTTTGTGTCAGTTATTCATCCTTTGCATGAATAGTGCACTTAATTCTAAAACTAATGGGTATAGCTTGTCCCTGCTATACCTACAATACATTATACCATACACTGTGGGTGCATAGATTTATTTACATAGTACAAATTATTCACCACATAAACTTCAGAACAAACTGTTTCTTAATGAAAGGAAATAGAGATTACACTGTACGGTAGTGCTTCTCAACCCTCTCCTGGGGATCACCAGACGTTTCACATATTTGTTGTAGCCCTGAACTGGCACACCTGATTCAATTAGTCAAGGGCTTGGCGATAGTTGACTAATTGAATCGGGTGTGCCACTTTAGGGCTGCAACAAATATGTGAAACGCCTGGTGATCCCCAAGAGGGTTTGGAAGCACTGCTAGAGGCTACATTTCCTGTCATTGAAGTGTTACTACACTGACAAAGGTGTATAAGAGAAGCAGGGTATGAAATCCTACACCTATATGATATGTGTTATACCATTTCCATGTGAGCACTTCATTACACATAATTTATTCATCACTTGTTATGGCTGCACCCTAATTATTTTGTAGCCCCATCTATACAATGTTTTAATTTGAGAATATACAGAGTGACGATTTCACTGCAAATACCTGAGTGCTGACCTTGATAATAACCTTTCAAACAAAAACCAACAAACCATTGACAGTTAGTGATGACTTAGTGAGAGGACATTTATCTAGATCATACAAAACAAATGAGACAAAATCATCAGTTTAAAAGTTTAAAAGAGTAGAGAATCTAAATAACAATACACAATAGAGCCCCATAGTGGAGGTGTCATAATACCCATAAAACCTAGCGGTCAAACAAGGAAATGGTTCCAATCATTTTCCACCATTCATTTTTCCCATAGGGGATTTTAGAAACACTTCAAGGGCTGTGTTTTGTGTAGGCTTACCCTGGGGTGAAGTTTTGATAACCATGTAAATCTCTCTCAGACAAAGTGACTTTAATCAATATATTCGGCTCTATTTACTTTCAGATTCGAAAATGCTAATTAGCATCAAAGTAGACATCATGCAAGACTCAAACCAATATCACAGACTATTGTTAAATGGACACATTGTTTATTGGAAATTTGTGAAAGGCACATGAAAATATGTAATTTTTAGTGTGCAGTACACAATTTAGTTTACAGTGCATTTCAATCACAGATAAAGACAGTATCTTACTTAAGACAGAAACAATAATAATAATATGCCATTTAGCAGACGCTTTTATCCAAAGCGACTTACAGTCATGGGTGCATACATTTTTTGTGTATGGGTGGTCCCTGGGATCGAACCCACTACCTTGGCGTTACAAGCGCCGTGCTCTACCAGCTGAGCTACAGAGGACCACCACATAGAAGGCAGGATGGTCGGGGAGGATGGGTAGGCGTGTAACGTGAACGTCTAGCAACCTAAAGGTTGTGTGTTGGAATCTCATCATGGATAACTTCAGCATTTTTGCTAATTAGCTACTTTGCAACTACTTACTACTTTTAGGCTACTTTGCTAATACAGTGCATTAAGAAAGTATTCAGACCCCTTCCCTTTTTCCACATTTTGCTACATTACAGCCTTATTCTAAAATGTATTAAATATTTGTTTTTACTCAGCAATCTACACACAATAACCCTCAATGACAAAACCAAAACCGATTTTTTAGATGTTTTGCAAATATATTACAAATCATAAGTATTCAGACCCTTTGCTATGGGACTCGAAATTGAGCTCAGGTGCATCCTGTTTCCATTGATCATCCTTGAGATGTTTCTTCAACTTGATTGGAATCCACCTGTGGTAAATTCAATTGATTGGAAATGATTTGGAAAGCACACACCTGTCTACATAAGGTCCCACAGTTGACAGTGCATGTCAGAGCAAAAACCAAGCCATGAGGTCGAAGGAAATGTCCGTAGAGCTCCGAAACAGGATTGTGTCGAGGCACAGATCTGGGGAACGGTAGTCCCCTGTAGCTCAGTTGGTAGAGCATGGCACTTGCAACGCCAGGGTTGTGGGTTCGTTTCCCACGGGGGGCTAGTATGAAAATGTATGCACTCACTAACTGTAAGTCGCTCTGGAGAAGAGTGTCTGCTAAATGACTAAAATGTAAATGTAAATGAGAACCAAAACATTTCTGCAGCATCGAAGGTCCCCAAGAACACAGTGGCCTCCATCATTCTTAAATGGAAGAAGTTTGGAACCACCAAGACTCTTCCTAGAGCTGGCCGCGCGGCCAAACTGAGCAATCAGGGCAGAAGGGCCTTGGTCAGGGAGGTGACCAAGAACCCGATGGTCACTCTGACAGAGCTCCAGAGTTCCTCGGTGGAGATGGGAGAACCATCCAGAAGGACAACCATCTCTGCAGCACTCCACCAATCAGGCCTTTATGGTAGCATGGCCAGACGAAAGCCACTCCTCAGTAAAAGGCACATGACAGCCCACTTGGAGTTTGTCAAAAGGCCCCTAAAGGACTCTCAGACCAGAATAAGGCTTTAACGTATCAGAATGTGGAAAAATTGAAGGGGTCTGAATACTTTGCGAATTAACATAGCATGTTAGCTAACCCTTCCCCTAACCTTAACCTTTTAACCTAACTGCTAAACCTAACCCTTTAACTACTTAGCTAGCAAGTTAACTAGCCCTAACCTTAACCCCTAAATCTAACCCTAACCCTAACCCCTAGCCTAGCTAACGTTAGCCACCTAGCTAGCTTAGCGAATGTTAGCAACAACAAATTGGAGTTTGTGTAATGTACACGAATGTGTTATGAAGAAAGAAAATCGTGTAATTCACACATTGCATTGTGATGAAAATCATTTAATACACACGAAAAAGTTGACTTTTTCGTGTGCCTGTCACGAATTTCGAATAAGACATTTGTGTCTATTTCACAGTAAGTTGTGATAGCGTGTTGGCAAGACTACAAATCCCTGCAAGCTCCTGCACGTCATCTCTAGCTGACACATTTGCTAATAGGTATTGCATCAATTTAAAACTTGCACAATACAGTTCACAGAATTGTCAATTTAAAGAAATGTAGCCAATTTGTTATCCACTACTTTTAGCTAACATTAGATAGTTAATCCAGTGATTCTTACCTTTGCCTCGATTCGGCAGTCTCGTCCAGATCATCATGGCATTTGTAGTTTTTTATGAGAGCCACATTAGCAGCTAATTAGCGTTTCATTTTGGGGGGTAAATATAGGCAAATATATTGATAAAAGTCACCGTGTCCTAGAGAGATTTACACACTTATCAAAACGTCACGTCAGGGTAAGCCTACATGAAACACAGCCCTTATTTTAAGTGTTTCTAAGAAAACCTATGGGAAAAATGAAGGGTGGAAAAACAATTGGAACCATTTCCCTGTTTGACAGCTAGGTTTTATGGGTATTATGACTCATACTGTGGTACTCTATAGCAGTGGGAGTGTGGTGTCTCAGAGAAGAAGAGCCAGGTAAACAAACATCCTGATGCTTTCTCAGAGGAAAAAGTAAGAGGATATCAGAGTATGTTGAATGGCCCAATCCCAAATGATCCACTAAACCCTACGCCCTATGAACCTGTGGAGATCTGAGTTGACAGGTCTAAGCAATATGATAATAGGTCTACCTTGCCCCCTAAGATGGAAGTTACACCATATTGCGTATACCAATCAAATGCTCTGATCTCCACAAATGCATAGGGTGTAGGGTTTAGTGAGTGTGAGTGTGTGTCCTTCCAGGTTGCCCCAGGTAAGGCCAGGTCTAACATCCTGTTAGAGGGAGAGAAACACAGAGAAGATGCTGGCCCTGAACATCATGCTGTCCCCCTCTGTATATATACACACACACACTTACCTTACATTTGAGTCATTAAGGACATTTGAAAATGATAATTATAAATGTGTGTGTGTCAATGTATAAAACGTACAAGTAAATGCTGCATCATAGAGCAGCTGGTGAGTTTGGCAATTGCCTTCTTTTGGAGTGACAGCCTTTTTAGTGAAGGTACGATGCTTTGGGCAAAAAGCTCATCTTCGTCAGCTGACGGTGGTGGAGCGGACTGGTTATCTGCTTCTGCTTTGATTGCAGTCAGGCTGCGCTACTGGAAAGGAGTGATGTCAGGGGTGGCTGGCCCTGCCTGGTGTTTCCCAGTATGGGGTCCAAGGGGTCGGGTAGCTTGAGTGATGCTCAGGGTCCGCGTCGGGGTGTCCTTTGGGGCTCTTCCTGGACAGCAACCTCAAGCGTTCCCCTGTCCTCTTCTAGCTGGGTGTTCTCTTCCTCTCCCTCTTCCTGTCCTCTCCTCTCCCTCTTCCTGTCCTCTCCCTGCACCTGGCTGTCCCCGTCTGTCATATTCCCACTTGTGGTATGTTATTTTACAAATGATTGGGATAAAACACCAAGGAAGGTGGTTGCTGGCTGCAGCCCCACTCCTCTTTCGTTCCTTCTCTGTCCTTTTTTCCTTTATGGATCTGTCTCTCAGGTTTCTATTTTTTATTCTACTGTCACCTTCTACAAAGTGACCAAAAAACTAATTCCCTCATGCTCACTCACTCACTCACGCACACACACACACGGCTAGAAAATAATTAGCCTATACACAACGTAGCTCGTGACTAGGCAACTTGGAAAGCTAAAGTTAGCTAGCTAGCTAGAAATGTGGTCTTGCTTAATTTTATAGCCTATTAACCAACCTGGCATCTTAACGTGTGTTGAAAGAAATTTCCATGCTGCATTTTTGGAACTCTGGTCACGGTATACATCAGAAGTTTTATCGAATATCGCAGGGTACCCATACACGGACAAAATTAGGCTCTCCTCCATGTTTTTGCGTGATGTCGACTGTGAAAATGTAGAGCATGGATTGCGACTATTGCTTAAATTTACTGTATGGCAACGTGATGACGCAAGCTGTGTGTAGGCATCGTTAGTGCCCTCAAAGCTCATCACTAAGCTAAGGATCCTGGGACTAAACACCTCCCTCTGCAACTGATCCTGACTTCCTCCCGCCCCCAGGTGGGTGGTACAACACATCTCCACACTGATCCTCACTCGGGGGCCTCGGTGCGTGCTCAGTCCCCTCCTGTACTCCCTGTTCACCCTACTGCTGGCCAGCCGCTCCCACCATCATTAGTTTGCCGGCGGCACAACAGTGGTAGACCTGATCACCGACAACGATGACCTATGGGAGGAGGTCAGAGACCTGGCCGTGTGGTGCCAGGATAACAACCTCTCCCTCAATGTGACCAAGACAGAGGAGATGATTGTGGACTACAGGGAAAAAAAAAGGACTGAGCGCGCCCTCATTCTCATCGGCCCGGGCTGTAGTGGAACAGGTTGAGAGCTTCAAGTTCCTTGGTGTCCACATCACCAACAACTATCATGTCCAAACACACCAAGACAGTCGTGAAGAGGCGACACCTATTCCCCCTCGGAGACTGAAAAATTTGGCTGGGTCCTCAGATCCTCAAAAAAATTCTACAGCTGCACCATCGCATCCTACTGGTTGCATCCCCTGGTATGGCCTCTTGGCCTCCACCGCAAGGCACTACGGGGTATGCGTACGGCCCAGTACATCACTGGGGCCAAGCTTCCCTGCCATCCAGACCTCTATCCACGGTGTCAGAGGAAGCCCTCAAAATTGTCAAAGACTCCAGCCACCCTAGTCATAACTGTTCTCTCTGCTACCGTCCGTGCCAAGTCTTCAAACTTCTCAGCAGCTTCTACCCCAAGCCTAAGACTCCTGAACAGCTAATCATGGCTACCCGACTTTTTCACTTCCCCCCACCCCATCATTTCGCTGCTGCTACTCTGTTAATTATTTATGCACAATCACTTTAACTCTACCCACATGTACATATTACTTCAACTACCTCACTCTTGTGCCCCCTCACATTGACTCTGCACGTACCTGTATATTGGCTCCCTACTGTTATTTTATTTTACTTCTGCTCTTTTTTTTCTCAACACTTTTTTTGGTTGTTGTTTTATTTTTATTTTTTTGTTAAAAATAAATGCACTGTTGGTTAAGGGCTGTAAGTAAGCATTTCACTGTAATGTCTGCACCTGTTGTATTCGGCGCATGTGGCCAATAAAATTTGATTTGATTTGATTTGGTTAGGGTTAGATTGACTGAGTTAACCACACGGTGTGGGTTATCACACGGTTAAAATATGTAAACAGTATTTGTATGTCGTTGAACTAAACTGACCGTTATTCTACTCCAGTTGAATTGTATTCAACTCCACTTCCCTCCAATATCTTCCCTTCAAACAACAGGTTGTGAACCAGAGCGGTCACCAGAGACACAGTCCCTATTTTACAGGCCTACGGCTCCACCATATTGTCTGACACGCCAAAGAGTTGCTTTCACCATATTGGTACAATCTTCTCTGAAGATCTATTGCCTCTTTCAGTCCAATCAAAGTGCCTAGCCCCCTCACCAAATGGAGAGTAATTCTTAAATCAACTGAGCAAAACTTACCAAGTAAGCTACCCCCTACACTCTTAGAAAAAAGTGTTCCAAAAAGATTCTGAGGCTGTCCCAATAGGAGAACCCTTTTTGGTTCCAGGTAGAACTATTTTGGGTTCCACGTTAGAACCCTCTGTGGAAATGGTTCTACATGGAACCCAAAATGGTTCTACCTGGAACCAAAAGGGTTTTTACCTTGAACGAAAAGGGGTTCTTCAAAAGGTTCTCCTATTGGGACAGCCAAATAACCCTTTTTGGTTCTAGATAGCACCTTTTTTTCCTAAGAGTGTACCCCAACAGCAAAGATATCCCTATGTCATAAACAAAATGGATACCACCATGTGCCACTACACATGTCAACAAATGTTAATATTTACTCCAAACACACACAAACAGACTGATAACAAAGATTGTACATTTCATGGAACTCTCCACGGAGCACTGTTGATTGTCGACCCCTGCGATCCCAGGACTTAATGAGATCTCCTGAAGGGATCACTATCGCTAAAAGGTCGCTGGTTCGATTTCCTGAGCCGACTACGTGAAAAATCTGTCGATGTGTCCTTGAGCAAGGCACTTTACCCTAATTGCTTCCGTAAGTCACTCTGGATAAGGGCGTCTGCTAAATGACTAAATGTAAATTAAAAAGTAAAAATGTCTAATGCTAATATGTGTACATCTCAAATCAAATCAAATTTTATTGGTCACATGCGCCGAATACAACAGGTGCAGACATTACAGTGAAACGCTTACTTACAGCCCTTAACCAACAGTGCATTTATTTTAAACAAAAAAGTAAGAATAAAACAACAACAAAAAAGTGTTGAGAAAAAAAGAGCAGAAGTAAAATAAAGTGACAGTAGGGAGGCTATATATACAATAAAATAAAGTGACAGTAGGGAGGCTACAGTGGGGAAAAAAAGTATTTAGTCAGCCACCAATTGTGCAAGTTCTCCCACTTAAAAAGATGAGAGAGGGCCTGTAATTTTCATCATAGGTCACGTCAACTATGACAGACAAATTGAGAAAAAAAAATCCAGAAAAATCACATTGTAGGATTTTTATGAATTTATTTGCAAATTATGGTGGAAAATAAGTATTTGGTCACCTACAAACAAGCAAGATTTCTGGCTCTCACAGACCTGTAACTTCTTCTTTAAGAGGCTCCTCTGTCCTCCACTCGTTACCTGTATTATTGGCACCTGTTTGAACTTGTTATCAGTATAAAGACACCTGTCCACAACCTCAAACAGTCACACTCCAAACTCCACTATGGCCAAGACCAAAGAGCTGTCAAAGGACACAGAAACAAAATTGTAGACCTGCACCAGGCTGGGAAGACTGAATCTGCAATAGGTAAGTAGCTTGGTTTGAAGAAATCAACTGTGGGAGCAATTATTAGGAAATGGAAGACATACAAGACCACTGATAATCTCCCTTGATCTGGGGCTCCACTCAAGATCTCAGCCTGTGGGGTCAAAATGATCACAAGAACGGTGAGCAAAAATCCCAGAACCACACGGGAGGACCTAGTGAATGACCTGCAGAGAGCTGGGACCAAAGTAACAAAGCCTACCATCAGTAACACACTACGCCACGAGGCGTGGTGCCAGATGTCCCCCTGCTTAAGCCAGTACATGTCCAGGCCCGTCTGAAGTTTGCTAGAGTGCATTTGAATGATCCAGAAGAGGATTGGGGAGAATGTCATATGGTCAGATGAAACCAAAATATAACTTTTTGGTAAAAACTCAACCTCAAGGCGTGTTTGGAGGACAGAGAATGCTGAGTTGCATCCAAAGAACACCATACCTACTGTGAAGCATGGGGTGGAAACATCATGCTTTGGGGCTGTTTTTCTGCAAAGGGACCAGGACGACTGATCCGTGTAAAGGAAAGAATGAATGGGGCCATGTATCGTGAAATTTTGAGTGAAAACCTCCTTCCATCAGCAAGGGCATTGAAGATGAAACGTGGCTGGATCTTTCAGCATGACAATGATCCCAAACACACCGCCCGGGCAACGAAGGAGTGGCTTCGTAAGAAGCATTTCAAGGTCCTGGGTGGCCTAGCCAGTCTCCAGATCTCAACCCAATAGAAAATCTTTGGAGGGATTTGAAAGTCTGTGTTGCCCAGCGACACTGCTCTAGAGGAGATCTGCATGGAGGAATGGGCCAAAATACCAGCAACAGTGTGTGAAAACCTTGTGAAGACTTACAGAAAACGTTTGACCTGTGTCATTGCCAACAAAGGGTATATAACAAAGTATTGAGAAACTTTTGTTATTGACCAAATACTTATTTTCCACCATAATTTGCAAATAAATTCATTAAAAATCCTACAATGTGATTTTCTGGCATTTTTTTTCTAATTTTGTCTGTCATATTTGACGTGTACCTATGATGAAAATTACAGGCCTCTCTCATCTTTTTAAGTGGGAGAACATGCACAATGGGTGGCTGACTAAATACTTTTTTTTATCACTGTATATACAGGGGGGTACCGTTGCATAGTCAATGTGCGGGGGCACCGGCTAGTTGAGGTAGTTGAGGTAATATGTACATGTGGGTAGAGTTAAAGTGACTATGCATAAATACTTAACAGAGTAGCAGCAGCGTAAAAGGATGGGGTGGGGGGCAGTGCAAATAGTCCGGGTAGCCATGATTAGCTGTTCAGAGTCTTATGGCTTGGGGGTAGAAGCTGTTGAGAAGTCTTTTGGACCTAGACTTGGCACTCGGTACCGCTTGCCGTGCGGTAGCAGAGAGAGGACAGTCTATGACTAGGGTGACTGGAGTCTTTGACAATTTTGAGGGCCTTCCTCTGACACCGCCTGGTATGAGGTCCTGGATGGCAGGAGCTTTTCCCCAGTGATGTACTGGGCCGTACGCACTACCCTCTGTAGTGCCTTGCGGTCAGAGGCCAAGCAGTTGCCATACCAGGCGGTGATGCAACCAGTCAGGATGCTCTCGATGGTGCAGCTGTAGAATTTTTGAGGATCTGAGGACCCATGCCAAATCTTTTTAGTCTCCTGAGGGGGAATAGGCTTTGTCGTGCCCTCTTCACGACTGTCTTGGTGTGTTTGGACCATGATAGTTCGTTGGTGATGTGGACACCAAGGAACTTGAAGCTCTCAACCTGTTCCACTACAGCCCCGTCGATGAGAATGGGGGCGTGCTCAGTCCTCTTTTTTTCCCTGTAGTCCACAATCATCTCCTTTGTCTTGGTCACGTTGAGGGAGAGGTTGTTGTCCTGGCACCACACGGCCAGATCTCTGACCTCCTCCCCTATAGGCTGTCTCATCGTTGTCGGTGATCAGGCCTACCACTGTTGTGTCGTCGGCAAACTTAATGATGGTGTTGGAGTCGTGCCTGGCCATGCAGTCATGGGTGAACAGAGAGTACAGGAGGGGGACTGAGCACCACCCTGAGGGGCCCCGTGTTGAGGATCAGTGTGGCAGATGTGTTGTTACCTACCCTTACCACCTGGGGGCGGCCCGTCAGGAAGTCCAGGATCCAGTTGCAGAGGAGGTGTTTAGTCCCAGGATCCTTAGCTTAGTGATGAGCTTAGAGGGCACTATGGTGTTGAATGCTGAGCTGTAGTCAATGAATAGCATTCTCACGTAGGTGTTCCTCTTGTCCAGGTGGGAAAGGGCAGTGTGGAGTGCGATAGAGATTGCATCATCTGTGGATCTGTTGGGGCGGTATGCAAATTGGAGTGGGTCTAGGGTTTCTGGGATTATGCTGTTGATGTGAGCCATGACCAGTCTTTCAAAGCACTTCATGGCTACAGACGTCAGTGCTACGGGTCGGTAGTCATTTAGGCAGGTTATCTTAGAGTTCTTGGGCACGGGGACTATGGTGGTCTGCTTGAAACATGTTGGTATTACAGACTCAGTCAGGGACATGTTGAAAATGTCAGTGAAGACACTTGCCAGTTGGTCAGCACATGCTCGGAGTACACGTCCTGGTAATCCGTCTGGCCCTGCGGCCTTGTGAATGTTGACCTGCTTAAAGTCTTACTCACATCGGCTACGGAGAGCGTGATCACATAGTCGTCCGGAACAGCTGGTGCTCTCATGCATGCTTCAGTGTTGCTTGCCTCGAGGCGAGCATAGAAGTGGTTTAGCTCGTCTGGTAGGCTTGTGTCACTGGGCAGCTCAGCGGCTGTGCTTCCCTTTGTAGTCTGTAATAGTTTTCCAGCCCTGCCACATCCGACGAGCGTCAGAGCCAGTGTAGTATGATTCAATCTTAGACCTGTATTGACTCTTTGCCTGTTTGATGGTTCGTCGGAGGTCATAGCGGGATTTCTTATAGCGTCCGGTTAGAGTCCCGTTCCTTGAAAGCGGCAGCTCTACCCTTTAGCTCAGTGCGGATGTTTCCTGTAATCCATGGCTTCTGGTTGGGGTATGTACTGTGATGTCACGAGAGGCTGTGTCCTGGAGGGACGTTACATCCCCCTGAGGTGGCTGCAAACCCAGACAGCTATGGCTCCATCTGCTGGTATGGTCGGGAACTCCAACCCTCTGTGGCCAATCTTCCCACGCAGCTGAAACCAATCAGGGGCTGATAGGCTGGAGTTGTTTTGGAAGGGAGACACGGTCTGGAGGGTGGGCTCGGGGAAGAAGAGAATTGTGTTATAATTTCGTTAGTTGCCGAAGACCTTTAATAAAAATCCTTGTTTTGGTTGAACCTGGACTCCTTGCACTACTTGGGCAACCCCGCTGGAAGCGGTAGCCTCTCGTGGCATCACAGATGGTGGAGAATACGGGCACGCTCAAGCGTTAATAGTGCATGTCAGAGGAGGATACCGAAGGTTTGATCACCCAGTTTTCCAAGTTGGCCGTAGGCTCCCCCGCCCGACTGAAATGGAGGACATATTGAAACCCTTGTTGCTGGCCAGCAAGCCCAGATGCAAGCAAACGTGGCTCTCTTGGAGGAGCAAAGAAAGCCAACCTTCTGAAGGCAGAGGAATTGCAGTTGCAGAGACAGAGGGTGGTCCAAAATACCCGCCCAATAAAGGCAAGTGACTTTATATCTAAGATGGGAGCTACCGATGACATTGAGGCATACCTGCATGCATTTGAGGCCACGGCCACTAGGGAAGCCTGGCCCAAGCAACAGTGGGTTGGTCTGTTAGCCCCCTTCCTAACCGGGGAAGCGCTGAATGCTGTCCGGGACCTGGGCCCTGACCAGGTTACTGACTATGATGCCCTGAAGTCTGAGATCCTCAGCAGATATGGACTCACAAAATTTGGTATGGCCCAGCGCTTTCACAGTTGGACCTTCCAACCAGACCAACCTCCTCGGGCGCAGATGCATGAACTTGTCCGAATCGCAAGAAATGGCTGGATCCGCAGAGGAATACAGCAGCGGCGGTGGTGGAGGCCGTTGTGGTGGATCGTTACCTACGCGCCCTGCCTTATGAGGCAAAAGCGGTTCATCAGTCAACAGGCCTTGACCACGGCTGATCTGACCGTGGAAGCTGTGGAAAAGTACCAGGCCACAGCGGAGATGCTGAATGCTTCCCGAAAAGACCCCAGGAGTGCGGCCCCCACCACAAATGGGAAGGACCCGTCCAAAGGACCCCAAGGTCTCGAACCCGGCCACGTCAGGACTTATCCCGGCTCCAGGGGGAGCCAGAAACCAGGCGGGTCAAGAAGAGTACACCAGGGGGGGAAACTCGACAGTGTTACCGGTGTGGGGAGATGGGACATATCTCCTGGCAGTGTGGGGAAACCAGCCGATGAACCTATGCCCACTGCGGAGTCCTCCAGCTCAGCACCCACACACCGGGTTGCCTCGCTCTTGGGAGTCGTAGATGGCGGCCCAGATCGACCCCCACCTGCCCGGTAACTGTGAATCACCATGATGTGGAGGCCTTACTGGATTCTGGTAGCCGGGCCACCCCTGGTGCGTAAGGATTTGGTGGGCCCAACGTGTCTGACCCCGGGGAAAGTCCTCCCAGTTTCCTGTGTCCATGGGGACACCAGAGAATACCCCATTACTGAACTTACAATGACCAGCACACGGGGAACCATACACACGACGGCGGGGGTGGTTGATTCCCTCCCCCGTCCCTGTCCTAATTGGGCCGAGACTGCCCAGCCTTTTACCCACTCTGGAGAGAGTCTCAGGAGAGGATAACCCGAGTACCTCGGAAACGGAGAGGCAAGACTCATCCTGGGAAGGCTCGGTGCAACCCTCCGAGTTACTCACTCCCGCCCGGGCTCTGATAGGGATGGCAGGTGCCCAGACCGACACCGAGACTGGTCCGGATACTCGGGAGAAAAACGCAGCCCAGGAAAGTGCTCCGTTCGCCAGTGAAGAAGACGTCCCAGGCACCCAAGAGCTTCCCCTCTCACAGGCCAGTATGGTACGGCTCAATTACAAGATCCTACTCTTGCAAATGCCTTAAGAAATGTGCAGGTATTAGAAGGTGTAGTGTTAGGTGATAAGACAACCCCTACTTACCCCCATTTCGCAGTAAACCGGGGGTTAGTATATCAGATAGTCAAGAAAAATGAGGAAGTGCATGAACAGCTCCTCGTACCACAGCCCTATCGGGCCACAGTACTCAACCTAGCCCACACACACCCGCTAGGGGCCCACTTGGGGGTAGAGAAGACTAAGGAAAGAATCATGCAACGTTTCTTTTGGCCAGGAGTACACAAAGAGATAGAGAACTACTGCCGTAGTTGCCTGAGTGTCAGCAGGTTGCGCCAAAGCCCACATATAGAAACCCGCTCATTCCCTTGCCCATTATCGAAACTCCTTTTGAGAGGATTGGATTAGACATAGTCGGGCCCTTACCCGAAAAGTGCCAGGGACATCAATACATTCTGGTCATTCTGGACTATGCGTCCCGGTACCCGGAGGCCATTCCGCTGAGGAAGGCTACATCCAGACAAATCGCCAAGGAGCTGTTCCGTCTCTCAACTAGTCTGGGAATCCCAAAAGAGATATTGACGGACCAAGGGACTCCATTCATGTCCAGGGTGATGAAAGAACTCTGTGCTTTACTGAAAATCAAACAGCTGAGAACCTCGGTCTACCACCCCCAGACAGATGGCCTAGTCGAACGTTTTAACAAAACACTAAAATCCATGCTGCGGAAGCGGTAGGGGAAGATGGGCGCAACTGGGATCAGCTGTTACCATACATATTGTTTGCGGTGAGAGAGGTACCTCAGTCTTCTACTGGTTTTTCACCCTTTGAGCTCTTGCTTTCCTACAGACCCAGAGGACTGCTCGACATCGCCAAGGAGGCCTGGGAGGAGCAGCCATGCCAACAGCGGACACTGATCGACCATGTAGGGGCTATGAGGGAGAGAATGAAGGCCATCTATCCCATGATGCGGGAACACATGGAGGCCAGTCAGCGGCAACAGCAAGCCTCCTACAACAGATCTGCTCAGCCCAGGGAGTTTAAGCCGGGGGACAGAGTGCTGGTCCTGGTGCCAACCGTTGAGTGCAAATTCCTGGCAACCTGGCAAGGACCATATGAGGTCATTGAACGCATGGGAGAAGTAAACTACAAGGTGAGGCAACCAGATAAGAGGAAAACTGAGCAGATTTATCATGTTAACCTTTTAAAGAAGTGGCACGCCAGAGAGGCGCTGTTTAGCTCTCTACCCCCCACAGAGACCCAGGAACCGGCGCGAGAAGAGGTTCAGCTGGGTCCAAATCTGTCCCCACATCAACGACAGATGGCCCTGGAACTCGTGGAGCAGAACCAGGATGTCTTCTCCTCCCCTTCCCGGTCACACAGAGGTGGTCCAACATGAGATCCGCACCATGCCTGGCCGAACGGTAAACCAGCGCCCGTACCGCGTGCCAGAGGCTCGTAAAGTGGTTATACAGAAGGAGGTAAGGAAGATGCGGGAGTTGGGAGTAATTGAAGAGTCCCACAGTGCCTGGGCAAGTCCCATAGTACTAGTTCCCAAGCCAGACGGTTCAGTACGATTTTGTAATGACTATCGAAAGTTGAATGAAGTGTCTGAATTTGATGCATACCCAATGCCTCGTGTCGATGATTTAATAGACTCCTTGGGGCATGCTCGTTTCATAACCACTCTTGATCTCACAAAAGGCTACTGGCAGGTGCCCTTGACCCCGGCGTCTAAGGAGAAGACAGCCTTTGCCACCCCGGAGGGGCTCTACCAGTATACCCGACTTCCGTTTGGTCTCCACGGGGCACCTGCCACGTTCCAACGCCTGATGGATCGAGTCCTTGCGCCCCCACAAGAGGTACGCAGCGGCTTATTTGGATGATGTGGTTATACAAAGTCAGGATTGGGCCAGCCACCTACCCCGGGTACAAGCGGTGCTGGATTCGCTCAGGAAGCAGGGCTCACGGCAAACCCGAAGAAGTGCAAGGTGGCCTTCAGTGAGACAAACTACCTGGGGGTACACCATTGGGCGGGGGGTTGGTCAAACCACAGGAAGCCAAACTGCGGGCCATACAGGACTGACCGCAGCCCATCAACAAGAAGCAAGTAAGGTCATTTTTGGGCCTCGCTGGCTACTATAGACGCTTTATTGCAGATTTTGCTACCATAAGCGGCACCATTGGCGGAGCTGACGACCAAACGCCACTCCACGAATGGTGAAGTGGAACCCTGCGGCGGAGGCGGCTTTCCGCAACCTGAAGCGAGCACTCTGCTCCAGTCCGATCCTGGTGGCACCAGACTTCAAGAAGGAATTCATGGTCCAAGCGGATGCTTCGGAGGTGGGTCTGGGTGCTGTCCTCACCCAGGCACATGACGGGGAAGAACATCCCATTCTCTACCTAAGCAGGAAGTTACTTCCAAGAGAGAAGAACTATTCAACGGTGGAGAAGGAATGTCTGGCTGTAGTCTGGGCCCTGGAGTCCCTTCGGTTCTATCTCCTGGGCCGACGCTTCATGGTGGTATCTGATCACGCCCCTCTGCAGTGGATGGCCAAGAACAAGGAATCAAACAGTAGAGTAACCAGATGGTTTTTGAGCTTGCAACCGTTTAACTTTTCGGTTGTCCACAGGGCTGGCAAGCACCACGGAAATGCGGACGCCCTCTCCGGCGTGATGCCTTCTTCACTGCCTTTACCCCGACGAGGACGTCGGTCCCGAGGAGGGGGATGTGTGATGTCACGAGAGGCTGTGTCCTGGAGGGACGTTACATCCCCCTGAGGTGGCTGCAAACCCAGACAGCTATGGCTCCATCTGCTGGTATGGTCGGGGAACTCCAACCCTCTGTGGCCAATCTTCCCACGCAGCTGAAACCAATCAGGGGCTGATAGGCTGGAGTTGTTTTGGAAGGGAGACACGGTCTGGAGGGTGGGCTCGGGGAAGAAGAGAATTGTGTTATAATTTCGTTAGTTGCCGAAGACCTTTAATAAAAATCCTTGTTTTGGTTGAACCTGGACTCCTTGCACTACTTGGGCAACCCCGCTGGAAGCGGTAGCCTCTCGTGGCATCACAGAACGTACGGTCACTGTGGGGACGACATCATCGATGCACTTATTGATGAAGCCAGTGACTGATGTGGTGTACTCCTCAATGCTGTCTGAAGAATCCCGGAACATGTTCCAGTCTGTGCTAGCAAAACAGTCCTGTAGCTTAGCATCTGCGTCATCTGACCACTTTTTTATTAGCCGAATCACTGGTGCTTCCTGCTTCAGTTTTTGCTTATAAGCAGGAATCAGGAGGATAGAGTTATGGTCAGATTTGCCAAATGGAGGGCGAGGGAGAGCTTTGTATGCGTCTCTGTGTGTGGAGTAAAGGTGGTCTAGAGTTTTTTCCCCTCTGGTTGCACATTTAACATGCTGGTAGAAATGAGGTAGAACGGATTTAAGTTTCCCTGCATTAAAGTCCCCGGCTACTAGGAGCGCTGCATCTGGATGAGCGTTTTCCTGTTGATTAATGGCCTTGTACAACTCATTCAGTGCAATCTTAATGCCAGCATTGGTTTGTGGTGGTAAATAGACAGCTATGAAAAATATAGATGAAAACTCTCTTGGTAAATAGTGTGGTCTACAGCTTATCATAAGATACTCTACCTCAGGCGAGCAAAACCTTGAGACTTCCTTAGTATTTGATTTTGTGCACCAGCTGTTGTTTACAAATATACACAGACCGCCGCCCCTCGTCTTACCGGAGTCTGCCGTTCTGTCCTGCCGATGTAGCGTATAGCCTGCTAGCTGAATGTTGTCATTGTTGTCGTTCAGCCACGACTCCGTGAAACATAAGATATTACAGTTTTTAATGTCCCGTTGGTAGGATAACCGTAATCTTAAATCGTCCATTTTATTCTCAAAAGCTTGAACGTTGGCTAATAGGATTGATGGGAGAGGCAGTTTACTCGTTCGCCGTCGGATCCTTACAAGGCACCCGGATCTGCGTCCACGATATCTCCGTCTCTTCCTCACGCGAATGACGGGGATCTGGGCCTTGTCGGGAGTCTGTAGAATATCCTTCGCGAACGCCTCGTTGAAGAAAAAGTCTTCGTCCAATACCAGGTGAGTAATCGCTGTCCTGATATCCAGAAGCTCTCTTTGGTTATAAGAGACGATGGCAGAAACATTATGTACAAAATAAATTACAAATAACGCGGAAAAACACACATAATAGTACAATTGGTTAGAGGGCTGTAAAACGGCAGCCATCTTCTTCCGGCGCTGTTAGTCTACATCTGGTTTCGTGACAGGGGATGGAGATGCCTGGATGCCAATGCTAGCATGCTGCACAGTCTATTACAGAGGATGAAGTCATACCGTGCCATGTCTTGTAATTGGATCACTCAGCAGCCTGCTTAAATCTGGATTTAATTTTCCTCTCGGAGAGGAGGAGAATTGCACTCTGGGAAATCTGAGGCGCAAATTGCATAACATGCCCTGGGACCGCAAACTCGCATTTCCTCCTGTCAAAGTATTTGACATCGCAATCGGATATTGTACCGAAATGAACGGTGCCCCCTCAAAGTGTTTCATAATCTCCTTTAATATCCAGGACAGAATGCATAGTTTTGCATAATGTTAAATAAAATGAGATCGTATGATATTGATTTGTCATGCTGTGAGTATTTTTCATTTTCATCTAATCATCACTAAGGCACTTGGGGATTTTCATCTGAATCCACAAAATATGGCGAATGGAAAACAATGTGGAATTTTGTCATACTTTCAACGTTCAACGAAGGGCATTCAAATAAGATGTGCCCTGTGCGTTAGAATATTAATTGTGCCATTTGTTTCAGTTCAGGTTTTTGTGGAATGAGTAATCTGCAAGGAGGCTAAATATCAACGTTTGAACAATGCAGTTAAATTATTAATTGACAGCATGTCCTTGTAATTTTCACCTTAATTGCATTAATTTCAATTGGAAATCCTTTGGAGTGTGGTAGGAAATGTTGAAAATGTATCCATGAATAGACTTACAGTATATTAGACTATGTGAATTATTCATTATTAATGAATGTGGAAATGATCTTGTATTGTGTAAAATATGAGACTGTAGATTTGCATGTAGAGGAAGTAAGAAATAAATAGAGAAAAGGGAAACTCTTTCTTTCATTCTTATCCTCTACCTTGCTCTACACTGTACATTAGGTTTAGGTGAATAACCTTTCTGTAAGGTTATATAGCCTGGTCAATTTGAGACAGGTTGTGTTATTTGGACATCATTTTTTCTTTTTCCATCTCTCTTTCCATCTCTCTAGTTTCTTTAAATCAGTACCCCCACCTATGTTGAAATGCAAATAACAAACATGCAGCACACCAAAATGTGAAAAAGCTAGACAAAGCTCTGTTACTTTAAATAATACAAATCATCACACATTTAACTCTCATTATCAAGGTGTTCTTCAAGCCAACAGAGAGTAGTCAAAGATATGAGTGTGTCCTTGAAGTTATTTGGATGTTAACATAGTAGGTATTCTATTTTTTTAAGGAGCAGAACCAATTCATAAGGTAGAGACTGTGTTTATACAAAGAGGTGTATATTTAAGCAATAAGGCCCGAGGGGGTGTGGTATATGGCCAATATACCACGGCTAAGGGCCGTTCTTACGCACGACGCAACGTGGAGGGTCTGGATACAGCCCTTAGCCGTGGTATATTGGCAATATACCACAAACACCCGAGGTGCCTTACTGCTATTATAAACTGGTTACCAATGTAATTAGAGCAGTAAAAATAAATGTTTTGTCATACCCGTGGTATGCAGTCTGATATACCACGGCTGTCAGCCAATCATCATTCAGGGCTCGAAACACCCAGTTTCTAATTAGTTTTAACATAATATCCAGTTATTGAAGGATTCCCACTCAGTAGCTTCTTATTTATTCATTAATTTACTTTTTTTTTATTATGCAATTATGACTAGATGTGATAATGTGGTGAAATCAAACATATTTAACCTCACATATAAACCATAAACTGATGCAAACACTGCTGTAACTAGACAGCTTGTCCACTGTCTGACTCCTACACATGCGTTATGCAGCCTGGCAACATGATATGCCTAATTAACAAATGGACACACACACACACACACACACACACACACACACACACTTTTAGGAATAAGGTCAAGAAAGTGCCACTAGTTGGAACTTCAAAAGGAATTCTTAAGGAAACACTGCAACATTCATATTGACTGTCTGAAAAGCATACTTTGTAGAATTTTTCTATTGATCTAAAAGCTAGGCTTACTGTGACACAGTCTTGCTCCTTGCACACTGAAAAGAAAGGGGGAATTTTGACACATAATGGCATAGGCTGGAAAAGCAAGCAGTTTCTTTTGAATTCTGTTCGACTGAAAAGCCACTGGGTTTGTACCCGACTACCCGTTGAAGCGCCACACATCCCGGCACAAAGGGACACACTTCCTGCACCTCATCAGTAATCACCTCACAGTGTCAGTGAGCTGGTGCACAGAAGAAGGTTTTGGCCCTCCCTGACAACCAGGATCTGTTTAATAACAGCTCTCTGTGTGAAAGAAGGAGTTATTGTCTCTTCAAGAAGCCATTATTGTCTCTTCAACTTGGGAGAAAGTAGAATTAAAGCTAAAACACACAGACAGTGAAATGAACTGATGCTCCACATGCTTGTGTGCTGCCACTGCCACACATTTCTGTGTGGTGGTATTGCACCTTGAGGTAATGCATTGTGGATAGTGTAAAATGTAAGCGCATGCAACATTTGTTTATTTCATTAAAGGTACACTATGAACACTTAGTTGCTAATTGTTTATGGCAAATTTTGGCTTGAATGTTGGCTGTATGGTTCACACATACTGTATATGATATAATGTGACTCCCCAAAAAAATTACGATGGAGACTGGTACATTTTGTAAATTATCCGATTAATTATGAATACTTAATTTTATCCAACAACAAATTGTAATTTATTCATTAACCTTTACATACCTAAAGATCTTTATCTATCATTAAGTGTCAATCAAGTGTAACATAAGAATATATGATGCCTGATGCGTAATCAACAACCATTACAACATTACAATATATATTATAGATCAATACATATTGTGCATATTGATAATTGAGTATATACATTAATTTGACACTCCCTGAAATAACTCAGTTTATAGAAGTTGAACCACCAGAGAAAGATATTTGAAAAGAAAACTTCAGAGAATAGATTGCCGTGAAGCTAGACATTTTTCTTGGAAAATGACAACAGATTGATCATCTGTTTATCTGTAACTTCCCTGGTTCTCCTACTTGTGCATCAAAATGTAATCTGGGAGTCATTAATTCAAGCTTAATGACTCAGAAAGCAATCAAAGTGTACTTCAGCAGCAAAGACCTCCTCCATTCCTGTCATTATTGAAAGAAATTGTGATAATATCTCACATCTCAAAATAGGACTACTTAAAGTTACATCCCTCACTTCCAAGGCAGTCATAGTCAATGAACTGACCACTGATCATAACCTTGATGTGATTGGCCTGACTGAAACATGGCTCAAGCCTGATTAATTTACTGTGTTAAATGAGTCCTCTCCTCCTGGTTACACTAGTGACCATATCCCCCATGCATCCCGCAAAGGCGGAGGTGTTGCTACCATTCACAAGAGCAGATTTAAATAATAATAATAAAAATGACTGTGTTTATGTCTTTTGAGCTTCTAGTCATGCAGCCTACTCAATCACTTTTTATAGCTACTGTTTACAGGCCTCTTGGGCCATATACAGCGTTCCTCACTGAGTTCCCTGAATTCCTATCGGACCTTGTAGTCATGGCAGATAATATTCACATTTTTCCACAGACCCACACCAAAAGGCTTTCGGAGCCATCATCAACTCAGTGGGTTTTGCCCAACATGTCTCCGGACCTACGCATTGCCACAGACATACCCTGGATCTAGTTCTGTCCCGTGGATTAAATATTGTGGATGTTATAATTGTTTTTCCTCATAATCCTGGACTATCAGACCACCATCTTATTCTTTTTGCAATCATAACAAATAATCTGCTCAGACCCCAACCAAGCATCATCAAAAGCCGAGCTATAACTTCTCGGACAACCCAAAGATTCCTAGATGCCCTTCCAGACTCCCTCCACCTACCCAAGGATGTTGGAGTACAAAAATCAGTTAACTACCTAACTGAGGATCTAAATTTAACCTTACATAATAGATGTAATTGCACCCCTAAAAACAAAAATCATTTGTCACAAGAAATTAGCTCCCTGGTATACAGAAAATATTCGAGCCCTGAAGCAAGCTTCTAGAAAATTGGAACGGAAATGGTGCTCCACCAAACTGGAAGTCTTCCGATTAGCTTGGAAAGACAGTACCGTGCAATATCGAAGAGCCCTCACTGCTGCTCGATCAGCCTACTTTTCCAACCTAATTGATGAGAATAAGAACAATCCAACATTTACTTTTTATAATGTTACAAAGCTAACTAAAAAGCAGCATTCCCCAAGAGAGGATGGCCTTCACTTCAGCAGTGATGAATTCTTTGAACTTCTTCGACCAAAATATCATGATCATTAGAAAGTAAATTACAGACTCCTCTTTGAATCTGCGTATTTCTCCAATGCTCAGTTTTCCTGAGTCTGCTCAGAACTGCCAGGACCTAGGATCAATGAAGACACTCAAGTTTTGTAATCCTGTATCTCTCGACATATTCACAAAAATAGTAAAGGCCTCTAAATCTTCCAGCTGCCTACTGGACCCTATTCCAACTAAACTACTGAAAGAGCTACTTCCTGTTCTTGGCCCTCCTATGTTGAACATAATAAGCAGCTCCTGATCCTCCGGATTTTTGATCTTTGGATACCAAACTCACTAAAAGTGGCAGTAATAAAGCCTCTCCTGAGAAGCCAAACCTTGACCCGGAAAATGTAAAAAAAACAATCAGCCTATATCGAATCTCCCATTCCTCTCAATTTCTTGGGAAAAAGCTGTTGCACAGCAACTCACTGCCTTCCTGAAGACAAATAATGTATACGAAACGCTTCAGTCTAGTTTTAGACCCCATCATAGTACTGAGACTGCACTCGTGAAGGTGGTAAATTTCCTTTTAATGGCGTCAGACCAAGGCTCTGCATCTGTCCTCGTGCTCCTTGACCTTAGTGCCACTTTTGACACCATACTTTTGGAGAGATTGGAAACCCTAATTGGTCTACACGGACAAGTTCTTGCCTGGTTTGGGTCTTATCTGTCGGAAAGATATCAGTTCATCTCTGTGGATGGTTTGTCCTCTGACAAATCAATTGTATGTTTTGGTGTACCTCAAGGTTCCGTTTTAGGACCACTATTGTTTTCACTATATATTCTACCTCTTGGTGATGTTATTCGGAAACACAATGTCAACTTTCAATGCTATGCGATACAGCTGTACATTTCGATGAAACATGGTGAAGCCCCAAAATTGCCTACCCTGGAAGCCTGTGTTTCAGACATAAGGAAGTGAATGACGGCAAATGTTTTAATTTTAAACTCGGACAAAACAGAGATGCTAGTTCTAGATCCCAAGAAACAAAGAGATCTGCTGTTTGATCTGACGATTAATCTTGATGGTTGTACAGTCGTCTCAAATAAAACTGTGAAGGACCTCGGTGTTACTCTGGATCCTGATCTCTCTATTAACAAACATATCAAGAATATTTCAAGTGCAGCTTTTTTCATAACATTACAAAAATCAGAAACATTTTGTCACTTCTAGATTAGACTAATGCAATGCTCTACTCTCCGGCTACCCGGATAAAGCACTAAATAAACTTCAGTTAGTGCTAAATATGGCTGCTAGAATCTTGACTAGAACCAACACATTTTATAATATTACTCCAGTGCTAACCTCTCTACGTGGGCTACACTGATTTCCTGTTAAGCTTAGGGCTGATTTCAAGGTTTTACTGCTAACCTACAAAGCATTACATGGACTTGCTCCTATCTATCTCTCTGATTTGGTCCTGCCGTGCATACCTACACATACACTATGGTCACAAGACACAGGCCTCCTTATTGTCCCTAGAATATCTAAGCAAACAGCGGGAGGCAGGGCTTTCTCCTATAGAGCTCAATTATTATGGAATGGTCTGCCTATCCACGTGAGTGACCCAGACTCGGTCTCGACCTTTAAGTCTTACTGAAGACTCATCTCTTCAGTAGGTCCTATGACTGAATGTAGTCTGGCCCAGGGGTGCGAAGGTGAATGGCAAGGCACTGGAATGAGGAACCGCCCTTGCTGTCTCTGACTGGCCGGCTACCCTCTCTCCACTGGGATTTTCTGCCTGTGACCCTATTACGGGGGCTGAGTCACTGGCTTAATAGAGCTCTTCCATGCCGTCCCTAGGAGGGGTGAGTCACGTCGTGCCAGGCTTGTTTGCGCTATACTCAACTTGAGTGGGTTGAGTCACTGACGTGATCTTCCTGTCCGGTCTTGCGGCCCCTCGGCTCATGCAGTGGAGGAGATCTTTGTGGGATATACTCAGCCTTGTCTCAGGGTAGTAAGTTGGTGGTCTGTTGATATCCCTCTAGGGGTGTGGGGGCTGTGCTTTGGCAAAGTGGGTGGGGTTATATCCTGCCTGCTTGGCCATGTCCAGGGGTATCGCCGGATGGGGCCACAGTGTCCCCCAACCCCCCCTGTCTCAGCATCCAGTATCTATGCTGCAATAGTCTATGTGCCGGGGGGCTAGGTTCAGTCTGTTATATCTGGTGTTATTCTCCTGTCTTATCTGGTGTCCTGTGTGAACTTAAGTATGTTCCCTCTAATTCTCTCTCTCTCCCTCCCCTCCCAGAGGACCTGAGCCCTAGGACCATGCCTCAGAGTTACCTGGCCTGATGACTCCTGGCTGTCACCAGTCCACCTGTTCGTGCTGCTGCTCCAGTTTCAACTGTTCTGCCTGCGGCTATGGAACCCTGACCTGTTCACCGGACGTGCTACCTTGTCCTGGACCTGCTGTTTTCGACTCTCCCTCTCTCTCTCTCCCTCTCTCTCTCTCTCTCCCTCACTCCCTCTCTCTCTCTCCCCCCTCTCTCTCTCTCTCTCTCTCTCTCTCTCTCTCTCTCTCTCTCTCTCTCTCTCTCCCTCTCTCTCTCTCCCTCACTCCCTCTCGCTCTCTCTCTCTCTCTCTCTCTCTCTCTCTCTCTCTCACTCTCTCTCTCTCTCTCTCTCTCTCTCTCTCTCTCTCTCTCTCTCTCTCTCTCTCTCTCTCTCTCTCTCTCTCTCTCCCTCTCTCTCTCTCTCTCTCTCTCTCTCTCTCTCTCTCTCTCGCTCTACCACAACTGCTGTCTCGACCTCTGAATGCTTAGCTATGGAAGCCAACTGACATTTACTCCTGAGGTGCTGACCTGTTGCACCCTCTACAACCACTGTGACTATTGTTTGACCCTGCTGGTCATCTATGAACGTTTTAACATCTTGAAGAACAATCTGGCCTTAATGACCATGTACTCTTAAAATCTCCACCCAGCACAGCCAGAAGAGGACTGGCAACCCCTCAGACCCTCGTTCCTCTCTAGGTTTCTTCCTAGGTTCCTGCCTTTCTAGGGGGGTTTTCCTAGCCACCGTGCTTCTACATCTGCATTGCTTGCTGTTTGGGGTTTTAGGCTGGGTTTCTGTACAAGCACTTTGCAACATCTGCTGATGTAAAAAGGGCGTTGTAAATACATTTGATTGAAATTGAACCACAACAGTTTATTCAGGAAGATGAACTTCCCTCTGCATTTATGATCATTTGATCATTTCTGACTATTTGATCAATGAACGACTTTGGAGTATTTTAGTCTCCGGATCGCTGCACACCTGTTTTCCTTTCGATATTCAATAAAGGGGATATTTTAAGAGTTTATTTCCAAAATGCTATATCCACCAATTATTCACATTTTAGTTTTTTCGTCAGAAATGAAAACTTATGGAGACCTTCATGTGTATTTAAAATATTATTGTTCTCAGATTTTTTATTAATAGATTTCCGATGTGTATGAAAATGTGTGGTTTTGCAAAACGATATATATCCATTGTCTAGCAGGAATGGAATGTTTGTATCTTGTATATTTTACTGTGATGTTGTTGTCTCACCTAGCTATGTTAAGATGAATGCACTGTAAGTCACTCTGGATAAGAGCATCTGCTATAATGACTAAAATGTCAAATGTAAATGTTTGACATCCATATCTCATATTACTGTATTTCATTATATAAATAAATAATAATATTGATGTCACAAATGTATCATTTATACATTTATTTATCAAAAATGTAGTTATTTGTAAATGTGACTGTAAAACCTAGCAGTACAACACATTTCTCTGAATGAGGTGGATAGATAGCTTTTACTCTGAAATGAAACCATTAATTGATAGAATTTAAACAAATACATGTCTCTCATCGAGCAACTCCATGCAATGGTTAGATAGTGAAAAAACACATCAATCTCTTTCATAATTTCTTTAAACAATTAAAGCTAATTTACCAACATTTCTGAAAATGGATATATAGCGTTTTGGAATGAAACTCTTCATTTGTTCACCTTATTATATAACACTCTACAATCAATGTCTGTAGGAGGCATTATTGGGAACACACCACTATTTGACCAAGATAACTAGGCATCTGAACACTGACAAATATATTTCTCATAGCATCACAGAGTAACAATTCAGAAAATCACCCTGTAATAGTCCTCCCTTAAGTTTAATGTCCTCTCCACAGAGCCATGCAGTGGCAGCAGCTGTCAACAGAATAGCAGTTATAGCAGTTTATACAACAAGACTGTTATTAGAAGGGTGGCAAGCAGGCTTCGGCCTTGACCGCTTCAGTGAAATAGGTGTAGTGTAGATGGTGGGTGTAATGTACACAGTTAAGTGTTTGTGTACCTGCACTCCTTTCCAGGCAAGCAGTCAATACCGGCTGCTCACTGGAATCTAAATATGTATATATATTTTTTGTATTAGTCCGCGGGCCTACCAAAGGGGGTCGCTGGCCACCAGTTGCCCATCCCTGCTCTAGTGCCTAATTCCATGGTTGAAGGGTTAGCAGGATAAAATAAGAATTACATTGCAGATTAATATCTATGTAGCAGGACGGCCCTTTCTTCCATGCACTGCCGGTGACCTTGCAAGATCTAAATGCTACATAGATAGAGTATGGTCCAAATTAAAGCTTTGTTCAGGACACTTAACTGTCATGGAGAAGGGAGAGGGGGGAATGAAAGCCCAGTTTGTAATATAGTTGATTTTATTCACGATGTATCAAGTTAAGCAAATGTCAATTGTAACAGCAATTACACCAGTGTATTCATGGTTGCCAAGGAAAACCAGGCTTCCCGAATAAAAATAATAAAATACAATAAAATAATTATATTTATAATGAGAAAATAGTTGATATTTCACGTCTCTGTGTTTCATAATTATCCTTCAATTCGCAAGTGGCTGAATGTACTGTATCTCACCAGAGAAAGCATCACAGTGAGCGAAACAGCACCCCTCTGTTTCAGTACGTTAAGCCCATCTATCTGATGCTGTCTGATCAAAAAGATGACATTGTTGCCGCCCGTAGCATTGATCATAGCATTGACAGCATCAGATAGATGGGCTACACGTACTGAGACAGAGGGACGCTGTTTCGCTCACTCTGATGTTTTTTCCGGTGAGATACATTCAGCCACTTGCGAATTGAAGGACAATTATGATATACAGAGAGGCAAAGTATTTTTTATTGATAACATTTTTGGGGAAGCCTGGCTTCCCTTGGCATTCATGAATGCACGCCAGTGACACATAGGTTGTAATATGGCTTTTTTCCTGGCTTTGTCACGAGTTGCTAAGCCAGAACCCAGAAGCAGACCAGGACAAGGTAAATTGAAACGAAGGTGAGTGTTTATTTACAAATTCAAGAGTGATGCTGAATAATCCAGGGAACAGAGCGGGCGGCGTTGATTAGTTGTTGGGGGTGCAGTGGTTGATCCCATCCTGGGTCGGCAGCCGCCGACCACCAGGCAGAGGTTGGATGAAGGTTCCGGGACGGGTGACTGCAGATGGAACAAAACGGGGGTAAGTAAGCAACAAACCAACAAGGTGCAAAAACAACAAAACTAACGCTAGGCTCTAAGACTGATACTCTGGTAAACCTACTGTTCATGGCTAACGATCCGGCAGGGAATGGATGTTAGGCCAGAGCCTAAGAAGGGTGATGATCAGGACCAGGTGTGCAGATTGCTGATGGGATGCAGGTGCGGAAATCAAGAGAGCTCCCCGGAGCGTTCCCGAACCCTCGGGAAACTGGAGATCACGAACAGAAAAACTAGTCCACAGACAGGACCCGACTCAGACTGCCGGGATCGTTACAGTACCCCCCTCCGGCGAACGCCACCGGGCGGACTCCCGGAGCGCCAGGATGGAGGCGGTAGAAGTCACGGATGAGGTCAGCATCTAGGATCTGTCGCCGCGGAATCCAACTCCTCTCTTCAGGACCATACCCCTCCCAGTCCACGAGATACTGGAAACCCCGGCCCCGCCGTCTGGAATCCATGATGCGTCGCACCGTGTAGGCAGGACCACCTCCGATCATCCGAGGAGGAGGAGGAGGAGGCGGAGGAGGCAACAGAGGACTGAGGAAAACAGGCTTGAGGCAGGAGACATGAAAGGTGGGATGGACTCTGAGCGTCCTCGGGAGTTTGAGTCGAACTGCCACCGGATTGATCACCTTCTCCACCACAAACGGACCAATGAACTTCGGTAACAACTTCCTAGACTCAGTCCGTAAAGGAAGATCCCGTGTGGCCAACCAGACCCTATCTCCGATGGTGTAGGTGGGAGCGGGGATCCGGCGACGATTCGCCTGGAGCTGATACCGGTCCGAAACTCTAAGGAGTGCCTTTCTGGCCCGATGCCAGGTCCGGTGGCAACGACGAATATGGGCCTGAACAGAAGGCACTGAGAGCTCCTTCTCCTGAGAAGGGAACAAGGGAGGTTGGTAGCCATACAGGCACTGGAAGGGAGACATCCCAGTGGCAGATGTAGGGAGAGTATTGTGGGCATACTCAACCCAAGGCAACTGAGAGACCCAGGAGGTGGGGTTGGAAGAGGCCAGGCAGCGTAGCGTGGATTCCATCCTCTGGTTGGCTCTCTCCGCCTGACCATTAGATTGGGGGTGAAAACCAGATGTGAGACTGACTGTAGCTCCAATGGCCAAACAGAAGGACTTCCAGACAGCAGAGGTAAACTGAGGGCCCACGGTCGGAAACGATATCACTGGGCAAACCGTGGACCCTGAAAACCTCCCCTAACCAGGATCTCGGACGTCTCCGAGGCAGAGGGAAGCTTGGCAATTGGCACAAAGTGGGCGAACTTGCTGAATCTGTCCACGATAGTCAGAACGACCGTGTTCCCCTCAGAAGCGGGCAACCCAGTGACGAAGTCCAGGGCCAGATGCGACCATGGTCGCGGGGAATAGGAAGGGGGTGAAGTAGTCCAGAGCTGGGCCGATTGGTACTCTTATTCTGCGCACACACTGGACAGGCAGCAACAAAACCCCGAGTATCCTCGGCCATGGCAGGCCACCAAAAACGTCTGCGAAGAAACGCCATTGTCCGAGCCACGCCAGGGTGACAAGCCATCTTGCTGGCGTGGGACCATTTGAGGACAGCAGGACGAACCGACTCAGGCACAAACAACCGACCGGGTGGACCGTTACCGGGACCGGGCTGAGTCCGAAGGGCCGCCAGCACCTCCTCCTCAATCTTCCACATAACTGCTCCCACGACGCAGTTCGGGGGAGAATTGTCTCGGTCTTGGACCCACTCTCCTCCGTCTTGGAGAACATCCGGGACAAGGCGTCCGCCTTGCCGTTCTTAGATCCAGGTCGGAACGTCAGGGAAAACTTGAATCGTCCGAAAAACAACGCCACCTGGCCTGGCGGGAGTTGAGACGTTTAGCCGATTGCACGTAAGCAAGATTCTTGTGGTCAGTCCAGACAATAAACGGTTGCTCCGCCCCCTCCAACCAGTGGCGCCACTCCTCCAAGGCAAGTTTCACCGCGAGAAGCTCCCGGTTACCCACATCGTAATTCCTCTCCGCAGGCGAAAGGCGACGAGGTAGTAGGCGCAGGGATGGAGTTTACTGTCCGTGGAGCATCGCTGCGACAGGATGGCGCCAACTCCCACATCAGACGCGTCCACTTCAACGACGAACTGACGGGCCGTGTCCGGTTGAGAGAGAATCGGTGCGTTGGTGAATCGCCTCTTCAAATCCAGAAACGCTCGATCCGCCTCCGGATTCCACTTGAAGGTCCTGATACTGGAAGTCAAGGCAGTTAACGGAGCGGCCACACGGCTGTAATCCCGGATGAATCTGCGGTAGAAATTCGCAAACCCCAAAAATCTCTGGAGCTGCAATCTCGTACCGGGCTGGGCCCATTCCAGAACCGCTCTAACCTTCTCCTGGTCCATCCTAATCTCTCCCCTGGAGATGATGTACCCGAGAAAGGATGTCGTGTGGGCGTGAAACTCGCACTTCTCGGCCTTCACGAACAGGCGATTCTCCAACAATCGCTGCAGAACCTGCCGGACATGCTGGACGTGGTCGGAAGGTTCCTTCGAGAAGATCAGAATGTCATCCAGGTAAACAAACACAAAGAGACCGATCATATCTCTCAGGACGTCGTTCACCATACTCTGGAATACCGCTGGAGCATTGGTCAGTCCAAACGGCATCACCTGATACTCGAAGTGACCCATCGGTGTATTGAAACCCGTCAACCACTCGTCCCTCTCTCTGATCCGGACCATGTGATACGCATTGCGTAGGTCTAGCTTGGTGAACACCGTAGCACCCTGTAAGGAGTCGAAGGCAGAACTCATCAAGGGCAGGGGATACTTGTTCTTGACCGTGATGTCATTCAACCCCCGATAATCAATACACGGTCGAAGAGAGCCATCCTTCTTACCCACAAAGAAGAATCCTGCCCCCCAGGGGTGATGACGAGGGACGAACGAGACCAGCAGCTAGGGACTCCTTGATGTAGGTCTCCAAAGCCTCACGTTCAGGTCGGGAGATACTGTATAACCTTCCCTTGGGGTAGACAGCTCCAGGGAACAGGTTGATGGCACAATCATATGGTCGGTGGGGAGGGAGTGACAGAGCCTTCTGCTTACTGAAAACTTCCCCCAAATCGTGATATGTCTCGGGAACCAGGGACAAATCTGGGGGTTTAGCCTCAATCACCTGACTGGGAACCGAATGGGGGCAGGCAGTCTTGAGACAGTTAGCATGACAATCAAGGCTCCAACTCGTTACCTTGCCCGTCACCCAATCGAACGTGGGATTGTGTTCCTTCAGCCAGGGGTATCCAAGGACCAGAGGAACATGGGAAGACGGCAGAATGAAGAATGAAATCATCTCAGAATGATTCCCCGACAACCGCATCTTAACCGGTTCAGTCCTCATCGTGATACGTGCCAGACTACTGCCGTCCAGAGTGGTAGCTTCAATGGCTTCCGGCAATTGCTCCTTGGAAAGCCCCAGCTGTTCCACCAACTCGGCATCTAGAAAGCTTCCATCGGCACCTGAATCGATAAAAGCGTTAATCGCTAAGCTCTGATTCCTGTTCATAAGGGTAGCCGGAAACGGGGGTCTGACAGAGGTATTGAGAGGTCGAAACTGGCTCGCTAAAAGTCCTCCCAACTTTAGCGAGCCGCGCGGTTTCGGCGACCGACTGGAACCTGAGAAGCTGATCGGTTGGACGGAACCCATTGCTTCTCCCTCCTTCGCTCTCGGACTCGATTATCCACCCGAATAGACAAGGCTACCAAGCTGTCCAGGTCACTAGGCTCCGGATAGGAGATCAACTCATCCTTGAGCTGCTCCGACAGACCCTGGTAAAAGGCCGCTTGCAGAGCCTCCTCATTCCACCCACTCTCCACAGCCAACGTCTTGAACTCGATCACGAAGTCGGCCACGCTGCGAAGTTCCTTGGCGAAGCGAAAACAGGCGCCTAGCTGCGTCCCTCCCTCGGACGGAATGGTCGAAGAGCTTCCTCATCTCGGCCGTGAACCCCTGGTATGAAGCCATGCAGGGATCCTGTCGTTCCCAAACGGCTGAAGCCCACTCCAGCGCTCGACCACGCAGCAACTCAATCACAAAGGCTATCCTAGCCTTGTCTGTGGCATAAGAGTAGGGCTGTAGATCGAACACTAATCCACACTGCATAAGGAAGGAACGGCATCTTCCCAGCTCCCCCTCATATTTATCCGGCGTCGGAACCTTGGGCTCACGGAAGGACACAGCTTCAGAAGCGGCAGGCGAGATGGGTGAAACCGGTAGTGGATCCTCCACCGGACACTTGCGTTGGTTCTGGACCTCCGTCAGACCGGTAGAAAGGTTCCGAACTGACAACGCGATCTCCTGTAGTACCGTGCTATGATGGCCCAACATCTTCTCCTGCTGGGTAATGGCATGGCGAACAGAGTCCAGGTCCGCTGGGTTCATTACTGGCCGGATCGTTCTGTCACGAGTTGCTAAGCCAGAACCCAGAAGCAGACCAGGACAAGGTAAGTTGAAACGAAGGTGAGTGTTTATTTACAAATTCAAGAGTGATGCTGAATAATCCAGGGAACAGAGCGGGCGGCGTTGATTAGTTGTTGGGGGTGCAGTGGTTGATCCCATCCTGGTCGGCAGCCGCCGACCACCAGGCAGAGGTTGGATGAAGGTTCCGGACGGGTGACTGCAGATGGAACAAAACGGGGGTAAGTAAGCAACAAACCAACAAGGTGCAAAAACAACAAAACTAACGCTAGGCTCTAAGACTGATACTCTGGTAAACCTACTGTTCATGGCTAACGATCCGGCAGGGAATGGATGTTAGGCCAGAGCCTAAGAAGGGTGATGATCAGGACCAGGTGTGCAGATTGCTGATGGGATGCAGGTGCGGAAATCAAGAGAGCTCCCCGGAGCGTTCCCGAACCCTCGGGAAACTGGAGATCACGAACAGAAAAACTAGTCCACAGACAGGACCCGACTCAGACTGCCGGGATCGTTACAGGCTTGGCTTCCCCATTTTACTCACGCACCGCTACTGAATTATACTGAATATGTGAGTGTTGACTATAACCTTTAGTATCTTTAATCTTTGGTGGTTCAAATAATTGGTGGCCTAATGATATACCTATTATGAATTTTAAACAGGAAACATGACCTAAATGAGCAATGTGTGCAAATCCCTCAACAAGTTCCCCCAGTCATTAAACCTGTCAGCAATACAGCCTTACCTAACATGATAAGAAGTGTATCAACAATACAATTGACATGTACACTGAGTGTACAAAACATTAGGAACATCTTCCTACTATTGAGTTGCACCCCCTTTTGCCTTCAGAACAAGTCTCAATTCATCAGGGCATGGACACTACAAGGTGTCTAAAGCGTTCCACAGGGATGCTGGCCCATGTTAAATCCAATGCTTCCCATAGTTGTGTCAAGTTGGCTGGATGTCTTTTGGGTGATGGACCATTCTTGATACACACGGGAAACTGTTGAGCGAGAAAAAACAGCACTGTTGCAGTTGTTGACACAAACTGGTGCGCCTGGTGCCTACTACCATACCCCGTTCAAAGGCACTTAATATTTTATCTGAATGGCACACATACACAATCCATGTCTCAATTGTCTCAAGGCTTAAAAATTATTCTTGAACCTGTTTCCTCCCCTTCCTCTACACTGATTGAAGTGGATTTAACAGGTGACATCAATATGGGATCCTAGCTTTCACCTGGTCTGTCAATGTAATGGAAAGACCAGGTGTTCCTAATGTTTTGTACACTCAGTGTATGTCATACAAGTGAAAAACACTAATATAATAGATAACAGCCTTTAAATTACACAAGTAATATAAAGTGAGATGAGTCTCCTGAAAGCTTTTTATCTATTGCAGTACTTTATTTCTCTTAAAGACACAGAACCATGCTACACATAGAACACCAAAGTGCTTCATTTGAAGAACTTAGTGTGTTCACGCACAGAGTATGGGTCTTCAAACATTGATTTTACAATTGTTACTCTCTTGTGGCTGGGTTGTCGAGATAAATAAAGTACCAATTTAGCTTCGAGGCTTTCAGCAAACATAACCTGTTTAGTTTGTTTCACACTATACACATATCTTGTTGAGAATGTGGATCCAAACATGCATTTGTGCAGTGCAGGAGAATAGATTTTCTGGTTTACCATTGAAACCCTGTTTCTGAGTTAGATTTTATAGGGATCCATGGTGTATTGGTTCACCCTACCTAGGCTATGAAAACCCCATGGACTCTCCATCATTGCAGTGCAATACCATTTGCTCTTCTCAACATTATTGGTGTCATCCCTCTGGCGGTGTTGTCTGAAAGTGTACACATGAAGTATGATTCCCAGTCAAAAGTCTTTCTCCGCTTTAACCTGAAGTGATAGCACTGAAGCTCACAGGGAGCCATTTTTTCAATTCAACATGCCTTGTATTCATTTATAACCGATTTCCCAGATGGACGTGCTCTTCTCATTCCAGACTATACTAACCAAGACAAGTTTTCGAGCCTTTGCCAACATCCCATTTCTGTGACTTCATACATGGCTGAACCAAAATGGCCTGTCATGGTACTAATTCAATGCAACAAATCGTCCAATGGACGGGAAATCAACATCTCTCGGAAAGGTAACCTCGAAAACAAAGATAGAGCACAGACATCAGAGGAAACAGTAGATCCGATGACTTCTAGTTCTGAATCCTCATTTAGAAAGTATCTTCATATCTTCACATCAAGAACATTACGTATGCCCTCCATCCATTCAAAAGGAAATTGAATCTGATGTTTTCAACCTATAGCAACCTTTTGAAGCACAGCCACAGTCAGATTTTGTGACGCAGGGCCTTTTATCTGTCTGATGGCAGAAATCGGTCTCCATTAACCCGTAGTAGGATGTACATGTACTGCACTGTACAAACCCCAGAGGGACGATCTGTGACTGTGTTAAATCAACTGAGTCCTCTGCTGCTATCGTATCATCTAGATCATCTGTTTCTATTTTTTCTATAATTATGCATGTCCCACTAAGTTTGTTTTAAAGGGATAGTTCACTCAAATTACAAAATGACACATTGGTTTCCTTACACTGTAAGCAGTCTATGGACAAAGTATGACAGAAATCCATGATTTGGTTTAGTTTCCCTGGCACTGTTTCAAAATGCTAACGTTTTAGCATTTGTGGAACAAATCCCATTCAAGTCATGGGACAGATATTATAATATTTTGCGCATCATGTCCAAATCATCCAAAAGTATAACAAATGTATTGTGAAGCTCACCAAAGTCACTTATTGATGATTTGAACATGCTAAAAAATGCTAATATCAGTCCCATGACTTGAATTGGATTTGTGCCACAAATGCTAAAATGTTAGCATTTGGAAACAGTGCCAGCCACTGCCAGGGAAATACACTAAAGCGTTGATTGCTTTCATACCTTGCACATAGACTGCTTATAGGGTAAGGAAATCAACCTGTAATTTTGGTGAGCTATCCCTTTAATGGCAATTTATGCCACTTTTTAAGTATTCATACTTTAACATCTTCAATTAAATTGCGCTCCCCATAGACCACCTAAAAGGTAATTAAATTATTGTGGGCTTGCTTTCATGTGGGATTTCTTTCATAAACTGCCAAGTAAAAAATATAACCTAGTTTTCTGCTTTAGGATCCAGCTCTGTCGCATATCAGTGTAGTCTGAATGCATACTGAGAAAGCTGGAAAAATATAACTCCATAATATTGGTTTGTTTACTTATTCATTCAGACTCTCGAATGCTCTGGAGCGAGGATGTTGTCAATATTGTGCTAATGATAGTCTATGTATTAGAGTACAGTGTTTTTTGTTGGCAATGATATTCTACCTAAAATAGTCCTTAACCTCTTAAGGATCGGAACCTTGTTTTCAATTTTTGCCTAAAATGACATACCCAAATCTAACTGCCTGTAGCTCAACGGGACGGTTGAGCTAACGTGCGCTAATTTGATTAGCATGACTGTTGTACGTAACAGCAAACTTTCCAGGACATAGACATGTCTTATATGGGCAGAAAGCTAAAATTCTTGTTAATCTAACTGCACTGTCCAATTTGCAGTAGCTATCACAGTGAAAAAATACCATGCTATTGTTTGAGGAGAGTGCACAACAACAAAAAACGTATCACAGCAACTGGTTTGATACATTCACCTCTGAAGGTAAATAATGTACTTACATTCAGTAATCTTGCTCTGATTTGTCATCCTAAGGGTCCCAGAGATAAAATGTAGCATAGTTAGGAACTGGGTTCTACAGTTTGAACCCCTGCTGTCTCTGGCTCCACACCCACCCCGCCTGGCCATCTAGATGTGTGAAAGTTAGTGTATAAGCTAATGATCCATCATGTATTACATTCCTGGGAGTGTGTAAACTTACATTTTGTATTACCATATCCTTTTTGTATGTTCTCTATAGTTCTGTACTTGAAAATGTATCAATTGACCAATTCGGCACATTTGGGCAGACTTGATACAAAATAGTCCACTATTGCAACGCTTCACTGGATCAATCTGAAACTTTGCACACACACTGCTAAATTGCTCCTAAACTGCAATATTATATTGTGGCCTTTCTCTTGCATTTCAAAGATGATGGAACAAAAAATATATAGAAAAACTTTTTTTTGTTTGTATTATCTTTTACCAGATCTAATGTGTTATATTCTCCTACATGAATTTCACATTTCCACAAACTTCAAAGTGTTTCCTTTCAAATGGTATCAAGAATACGTGTGTCCTTGCTTCAGGTCCTGAGCTACAGGCAGTTAGATTTGGGTATGTCATTTTAGGCGAAAATTGAAAAAAAGTGTCAGATCCTTAAGAGGTTCCATTTTAAGTCACCAGTGATTCCATGTCTATGTACCTTAGGGCAGCAGCCTCTAAGGTGCAGGGTTGAGTAACCGGGTGGTAGCTGGCTAGTGATGGCTATTTAACAGTCTGATGGCCTTGATTCGGCCAAACATGTATCTTCTAAAATGTTCCAAAAAGAACCTATCCTGTAATGGCAAAAATTGCAATTGCAAAAATCTCTGAAGCTGGAGACTCTTATCTCCCTCACTAACTTTAAGCATCAGTTGTCAGAGCACCTTACCGATCACTGCACCTGTACACAGCCCATCTGAAATTAGCCCACCCAACTACCTCATCCCCATATTGTTATTTATTTTGCTCATTTGCACCCCAGTATCTCTATTTGCACATCACCTCTTGCACATCTATCATTCCAGTGTTAATACTAATTGTAATTATTTTGCACTATGGCCTATTTATTGCCTTATCTCCATAACTTGCTACATTTGCACACACTGTATATATATTTTCTGTTGTATTTTTGACTGTATGTTTTGTTTTACCTCATATGTAACTCTGTGTTGTTGTTTTTATCGCACTGCTTTGCTTTATCTTGGCCAGGTCGCAGTTGTAAATGAGAACTTGTTCTCAACTGGCTTACCTGGTAAAATAAAGATTTTAAAAAATGGCTAATGGAGCATCACATTAGCCCGTTACAATCTACTAGCTAGAGGTAGTTTTAGTTGTATTATTTCACTCGTCATGCTCTTCAGAGCTGGAGGTATATCTGAGTCAGATTCCCACTGAATCAGTGTCAACATGATGAATTCATTCGAACCCAACCTCTAAATCCTGCCTCATTTCACACTGCGATTCAGAGAAGTAGCCTGGTGATTTTTTTCTGGGACGTTTAGATGGCAGAGCCAGCTAGTCCACCTCTCAGGTATGGTTTGAGAAAATTGAAGCTCTTTTCACTTCGATTTGATGTCCTTGAACTGGGTCCAGACTGCCGGATACACTTATAAATCAAAGCTGTTTAATGCCAAGCTGAGCCGATACAAAAATAATGAATCCTTTGGGCATTAGCAGGAAATCATTCCTCCTTTTTTTCCTTTGGTGAGCAACTTGAAGTGGTATGATATAGTAATATGTGTACGTATACTGTATGAGTAACATAGAAGTATTTTGAAATGTTTATAATCAACCACATACTTGTTTTGTCATTAGTAATGGATCTAAGCTCATAGTGGCTTTATGCTAATAGGCTAACAATGAATTAATGGTTAAGGCAGGCATACTTAACCTTCGTTAGTCACTGGTGATCATGTTCAAAGATAGCCTTCCACACCTTATTTGGACTGTTTTCATGTGTGACCCGTATTTGCGCTCCCTTTAACTGGACATTGGCGAAAACGCTAATCCTTTCCTTGCTTATTTAATTCAACAGGGTCTCATTTACTAATTTACATCAATTTCTGTTTCACATTCCACTGAAACACACATTAGACACAGGGAATCACATTAGGGAAGAATACTTACAGTTTACAGCTGTCTAGTTTAGATGCTGTCCAGTCACTTACTGTGCGTGGTTCAGCTGAGACAAGAACCATTACAAACTCTCTCTGACATTAGGCTGAGCCAGACATGTTTATTAGGCACCAAATGGAAGAAAAGGGAGGGACTACCTGGACTTGTCTAATGAGAAACTCTCATGTTCTGTTGCAAAATGTAAAAAAATTAAATAAAATTGTGTGTCCTAATGACCATGACCCAGTTTAAGTCGCTCCTAAACCCTGGTGTTTGTGATTTCTATAATGAAGATAGCGGAACCATCATGGGGAATGATGTGAGAGCTAGGATGAGGATTAGCACTGATTTAAATCTACGAGATTATTTTCTCTCCTTAAAGCTCTGGGATATTTTCTGGCAACAGAATTATGCAATGGTATGCCCGAGCCAAGAAATCACAGTACACAACCCAACCACTATGGACAGAATAGTTTGCTTTTAAAACAACATGAGAATACATGGTTGTGTTCATGCATTTGAGATGATGAAAAGGCTTAGATCCATTTTCCTAGCAGATAAATCTAATCCCTTTCCTCTCAATTGCCAGATAGTATCTATCCAAGTAGTCCGTACCATATTGACAGTATAGTTGTTTGTCCAGCCAGGTACAGAGTAAGGGTGTAGGTGTGCACTGATTATAGATGGTAGGTAGACTAATATAGAGGTTAGGTGCTCCAACCTGTGTGTGTGTGTGTGTGTGTGTGTGTGTGTGTGACTCTGTGGGGGTGACTGTGTGTGTGGGTGTGACTGTGTGTGTTGGTGTGGGTGTGACTGTGTGTGTGGGTGGGTGTGTGCGTGTGTGGGTGTGGGTGTGTGTGTGTGCGCGTGCGTGCGTGCATGACTGTGTGTGTGTGTGTCAGGGTGCAGAAAATACAAATCTATGTGTCAATAACATCCTAATACAACCAAATAATATGAATAATACAATGTTATTTTCTTTCTTCTTTTTCATTCTCTTTACATTACCACCTGTAGTTTCAATCTCTACATGCAGATTATATAATTATTTGATTAGATTAGAAAAAGATATGTCCAGAATAGAAAAAGAGCTAAAATAGCATCGCTGTTGTGCAAAACAAAAAGCTGTGTGGCCAACACAGTAAGTGACAACCACTTTGGCAAAACAACAGTCACCATACCCGTCTCAATATGATATTGCACAAGGGATGAGAACTTTACATGAAATGTCAGAGCCAAACATTGACAGTGACAGGTCTGCCGTTGAGGTGATTCATCACTGACTCAGATAATGGTCGCATACTGGGCCTTCCTTCCTGAGGCATTGCTCTCTCTCTCTCTCTCTGAATCCCCTGGGAAGACTCAGAGTGATGGGGGAAGATGAATGGCTAGTAGTCTGGCCAAGCCTTAGCCGCCGCCGTGCAGTGCTCAGTCTAATGCTGTGTGTTCAAATCTCACACCTACCTCACTTTCAGTGATGTTATCCACTAATGTGCCAAGAAGGTACAGTATTATTGCAGACCCCTTGAAGCCAGACTCTGCTTATTACTGTGTTGTGCATGAGTAATTATTGTGGTATGATTAACCAGTTAGATGGTATGTGAAGGGAAGTCTGGATGTAAAAGTAAAACAACTCCACTAAGATAGCTACATCATACTGCATATCAATAAGAAATCCTCAAATATCATGATTGAAATGTACAGTAAAATCGAAACATTCAGACAGTCTTGATATGTCTGACATCTTGCTGGGAGCAAGCTACTGTACATGCTCACTTAACACAGCCTCACCTGCCTTAGTATTGATTTTAGTGGATGACCGAAGTTGGAAATGTGTAAAATATGTATGGATTGGGAGTCCAACTGCCTTGAACACTAGCAAAGTGCTACATACTGACACTTGAGGTTATCACTGACAGAATCATTCTTTATTTTGCAGAAAACAATGTTGACAACAATGCTACATCTCAAGGTTGTTCATTCACATGTTTTAGCGTGGCCATGTTTCAGAATGAGGAAAGTATTAATCGCCTTGAAAATTAAAGCTGGCAAGTTACGGATTCGAACCATGTATGGCTTTGTATATTATAGCATCAAAGGCAAAAATTATGACCCTGAGCAGTCATATCACAATGGAGAACTTAATATGCATTCTCCTTTGAATTTCTTCAAGGGCCACCTGGTGAAACCTCCATGATTCCTTGCCCTCCAGGATCTGAAGTTGAGGAACATTGTTATACATAAATGGGGGGGAAATTCCCCTCAGTAAACAGGTCTCCATCCAACCTTTTAATGCGAATAAAGTACATGTTGGATAAAACATTTAATTACAGGCCTGATGGAAACAGATTTTTTTTCGGTAAACTTTACAAATGTCAACAAAATACACTTGACAAGGTGTGTTCTTTTTGTGTCTGTAAAATTAGTTATGAGTGAAACGCTTTTATGTGCAAATATTTATATAATAACCATCATATCGAAGTAAACTTGAAGTCACGCGATGACATGTTGTGTGGTCCTCCCACTACATCTCGTCGGGAAATCATGCAGTTTATTTGTAATGAATACTCAGGGAGAAAAAGGTGTAGATTCACGCACAGAGCGCGGCAGTTGTTTATTTCGCCTTCGCAAAAGGCAGGAATCGTGGTCACAGGCAGGCAATGGTCATACACGGGTAGGCAAACAGGCAGGTAAATCAAAAACTAGGACTGAAGGCTATAACTGGTTCTCACAAACGAGCTAGAAAAAGGCTTAGTAGAGTCAACACAAACAATACATCACAAGGCACAAACAGAAAGAACTGAACTAAATAAGGAGCTGATGAGACCAGGTGAGTAACTAACACAGGTGAAATCAATGAACAAAAATGAAAGACAGGGCTACGTTCAAGAACACAAAGAAACAGGGCTACGTTCAAGAACACAAGGTGACCTAAGAAAACAAATACAGAACCTTACATTATTAGGCTACAGAGAAAATAAGTTATGATGAACTTCACAGGGTGGTGAAAGTGCAAGGTGATGAGCTTGATGCTCCTTTCCAATAAATATTGAGGGTCTTATACTGGTGACATGATCATCGACGCTTGGCTGCCGTTTGACAATTAAAAAGAATCTTGCTCTTTTGTCCATGATATATAATCTCATCATGCGTAGGCTATAACCACACCGTATCTGCGAGCTGTTAGCTAGAGCGCACTTGCCAACACCAGAGTGGTCACACTCAAATCAAATCAAATGTTATTTGTCACATGCGTCGTAAACAACAGGTTTAGACTAACAGTAAAATGCTTACTTACAGGCCCTTCCCAACAATGCAGAGAGAAAAATAGGAATAATAGAAAATAATAAGGCGAGGAATAAATACATAAATACACGGGGTACCAGTATCAAGTCGATGTTCAGGGGTACGAGGTAATTGAGGTAGATACAGTATCTGGGGCCTGTTGCACAAAACTAGGATAAGGGATTAAGCCAGGATATCTTGGTGATCCTGGCTCAATTGATCCGTAATCCGGTTGCACTAAAGATGGATAGGGGGCAGGAGGATATGTTATGGTATAAATTACCATGGAGATTTATTCTGTGGAGCTAGCCTGCTCCAGACCAGGCTAAATTCCAGGATCTATTTAATCTCATCCCTAATGTCAGTCAGCAGTCACCACAAATGGAAACCAATAGTTATTTCACTGCTCACTATACATTGTTATCACATATAACTAGACCCACTGTCATTATTTAAACGTTTGTGATCATTAATTTCAATGATTTTGGATAAAAAATGATTTTTAGATGATGTTGCTATCATTAGATAATTTACAATTTCCCATAGACTATAAGGCTATATATAAAATGATAGAATATTAGGGCCACAGAGGGGAAAAAAACACAAGTCATAATATTGTAACCAGTTGTTTTAAAGGAGGACAGTTGTTAAAATGACAGATGTGGGGCATTTCGTGAAATTGTACTTCAGTATGGTTTCATAAACAAAGACATGCTGATGTGCCAGAATATTAAGTATCACATTGTCATAAGTATCAAAACTGTAAAAACAATATGTAGCTGTTCTGCAGAAAGAACCAGCCTCATAAATTTATGACTTTATCCTTTTTCTTCAGTGTGGCCCTAGTACTCTGTCATATAAACAAATACACATTCCATATGAATATAAAAACACAATGTGTAACATTATGTTCCTTTATTGAATAAGGACAAAACAAAGCAGGTAAACCATCAGCTCCTTTCGAAACTGAAGTCACAGTGACTCTACAAGATGGAAAGCACAGAATCCAAGCATATTATACAAAATGATACATACACATTCAAAGGTCTGTATATAACACACCCTGCATGTCTGCACACTAAAATAAATGCAGGACAAATCCATACACATCAACTGAACAGACAAATGAATGGATGCAGTAGCCTCCCTGCAGCCTTGTATTACACACAGTATACCGCACAAACATCATAAGAGGCCAAATTCGTAAAAAAAACTAACCCAAAAAACCCAAATTCCTCTGCCACCGCAGGACATATTTAACCAAAATTGAAAGCACACATACTAACTAAAATAATTCAACACATATTGGTCCCTCAGCAGCCGACCACTGTCGTCATCAGGGAAGATTGCCGGATTGTCCCAGTCCATGGCTGGTGGCACTCTGGGGGCCCTCTCCTTCCTCAGGCAGGCCACATTGTGGAGGACAGCACAAGCCACAGTAATATCACATGCCCTAACAGGGCTGACCCTTAATTTGTGAAGGCAGTGAAAGCGTGCCTTCAGGAGGCCAAAGGTCATTTCAACTCTGGCCCTGGTCCTGGCATGGGCATGGTTGTAGGCCTGCTGTGCTTCCTGGGGGTCTGTGAAAGGTGTCAGGAGAAAAGGCTGGCAGCCATACCCCCTGTCTCCCAGCAACACACCAGAGAATTCACCTGTCAACACAAAATCTCATCATTACTACCTCATAAACACAGTGATATTCTTGACACAGCCATGATGGTTATAAATAGGGGTTGTGTGGCTTACCTTGTGATAGGCACTGATAGATTTCAGAGGCCCGAAAGATTCTGGAGTCATGGACTGAGCCAGGCCATTTTGCCACAACATTGCTGATCACACAGTCAGCATTGCAGACCATCTGAAATCATAAGATGAGGAATATTACACCAATCAATGCACATCACTGGCAATGCAGAGTGTTCGTCAATGGACAATATCAAAAAGTTATGTTCACCTGAACATTAATGCTGTGAAAGGATTTCCTATTCACAAAATCGGCCTCATGGGCACCTGAGGGGGCTTTTATCCTTATGTGTGTGCAGTCCACTGCACCAATGACATTGGGGAAACCTGTCACACAAAGTAATGAGTATCCTACTATGTGTTAACAGTTGTCCTGTAATTTGTAGATCCTCTTACCTGCAATCCTATAGAACTCCTCTTTGATGTCACAGAGTCTTCTGTGGCCAGGGAAGGAGATGAAGACATCTGCTAATGCTTTGATAGCCAGACACACACTCCTTATTGTGCGGCAAATTGTGGCCTTGTTCAGCTGATCTGCATCCCCCACTGAGTACAGGAAGGCTCCACTAGCAAAAAAGCGCAAGGCCACACAAACCATTTGCTCCACACTCAGTGCATGGCTCCGTGCAGTGCGGTGCTTAATCCTGGGACCCAGTAGTCTGCATAGATACCTGATGCCATCTGCAGAAAACCTGTATCTTTCATATAGATGGTCATCAGGGAAGGCCAGTGGGTCCAACCGGTCCCTGAAGACCCTTTCTCGCCTGAAGGCTCTCCTCAGCACAAGTGCTTCTTCATCCACCACATCTCGCACGAATGGGCATGCCATTGTCAGAGCAGAAAGGAACACACAATTTTGGGCCTTCATATAGGCTAGTGGCCACACCTGGTGCTGGGGGGGTGGGCAAAAGAGGGCGATGCCTTATAACGATGACTTGGTTGTACTGATTGCTGGGAAAATAAAAAAAACCTTAGAAAGATGCCACCGTCCTGTGTGCTCACAATAAGAGCTCATATGTCATGGCTCACTTGACTTTACGAGAATATACCTAATTTTTATTTTGAGCTGTGTCATCTTCTTGGAGCTGGGGGAGGAAAGAAAAATAATGATTAATACATTTGTGTTACAGTTAGCATACAGTGTACATTGAAGGCATATCTCACCTCCCTCTCAAGTTTTTTTATTTCAAGGTCCAGTTTCCTAATTGTCCTCTTTTTTTATTTCGGACTCCAGTGCAAGATTTTCCATCTTTTTTTTGTATCCCATGTAGAGATGGAAGGACATACCTTGAATGAAGCGGGTGGCATCTTGGGAGGAACCTATGCTCGTCTCTTTCCCCCAGGGATCCCCTCTAAGACGGGCCTGCCTTTATTTAGCTCCAAGGCCATGTCCTCTGCTGGGGTAAGGTCAGCCTTTGGTGACCCACCACCCGTGCCTTGTCTGTGGGTATTCTTTTTCACTGCTAAAACAGTACAGACAATGTGTGAGCAGGCACCTTCTGGGTACAATATATGCTTGTGCTTTGTTAAATATTAGTCAGGGACCATACCATTCTGCAGAATGTTCTTGTATTTGATTTTGACCTGCTGCCATGTCCGTTTTGGCCCGTTCATGTTTAATCTACACACACACACACACACATTTAATGGAGTCACACTGCAAAAAATTACTTGGTATTTTTGTCTTGTTTTCAGTAAAAATATCAAAAAATTTATCATAGCTTTATACAGTGTGATGGAGTTACTTTACACAATTTCACTCATATCTGCAGTGCATTTCAATTAAAAAATTTAACCGTTTCATAATTACAGTACAACTGCATTTTTGGAGATGTGAATTAAATATTTGAATTGTAATTGTGATGTTTCAGCGGAGCGGTGAGTGTGTAATTGTGCACTACTTACGCATTCAGGCGGTCTGCAATACTTTGCCACGCTTTTTCTCTTTGCTTTATCACTGTGGCGGTGTTGCCTTTCTTCTTAATTATATCTTTTACCTCCTCGTATGCCTCCATGAGGATTTGTGCTTCCGACGGGGAAAAGTACGCGGCTCTAGTTGCCATGGTAAATCAGTTAATCTGTGATCTGTGGCGGGGTCTATTTGAGTGAGCCGTGAGCGCGCACCTATCCAGGATTGGTTTCACCTGGCTTAATGAATCCGTGTCTGCTCATCCTGGCTTGGTCTTTGTGCAACCAATTAAGCCTGGACGCACATGTTTTGGCTTCATTGAGCTCAGCTGAGTCATTTATCCCGGATGTCTTAATTCTACTTTTGTGCAACAGGCCCCAGATGGAACCAGCTACATTTTAGCGTTCTGTCACATGCAAGGAAATCAACGCTTTTCATTGGCTGATACGCATTTTGTGCGTGAAAACCTTTTTCACTTTAAATGCTTGCTTACGTTCGCAAGTATCGCCCCAAGCATGTTTTACTCCAATGTTTGTAAACAACGCAAATGTAAACAAACACTGTATAGCCTCAAAACATGGTGACAATAATACGTGGGTTACTTCCAGCTAGAAACATTATGAGCAAAATAATCAGACATAGGGTTCAAAGTGCTACTTGAACCACTGCCTGCATAATATTGTTTGCAAGTGCAACAGTTGTGTGGTCAATTCGGAGGATAAAGTATGTATCTGCTTAGATTCCAACTCTGAAATGTAGGATCAGGGTGTTAAAAACAAACTCTGTAAGTATCATTAAAGTTACACATTCCATCATGAAACTTTAAAAATCAAACCCTCAGAAGATCTAAATCGAAGAAAGATTATGGGGTATTTTTTTAGTTATTGCCCTACAATATATTAACAATGTTCTATCTGTTTGGAATTCATTAATTTCTATTGATTTTGTAGATTAAAAATATAGTTCAGGGATCACATTGGACCGATTTTATTTCCACCGGTTTTACTCATCTTTTTTTGTATTTTCCTAGCAGAGAGATAGTATGGCTGAGGCCAAGTGAAGTCAACTTGTGTTTTCTTACTGATGCTATGATGCAAAACAGTCAAAGGAGCAGGTTGTAAAGGTCATGTTTCGTTTTCCTGAAAACCCCCCATCAGAGACAGCTTATGCAGATTGCTCATCGCTGGACAACATTATGCAATGAACCAGGCTGTCAGAAGGAGGGACTTTTTTATTAAAGCTTTATTTAACTTAGTCTTAAAAATAATAGCAGACACTCTTATCCAGAGCAATTAGGGTTAAGTGCCTTGCTCAAGGGCACATCAATAGATTTTTCAACTAGTTGGCTCAGGGATTTGAACCAGCGACATTTAGGTTACTAGCCCAACAGTCTTAATCACTAGGCTACCTGCTGCCCCTATTCACTTACTTATTCACTTAGTTCCCTTGACAACAGGTATATCACCCAAAGTAGGGTGAATAATATTTATACGAATAAAAGCCACAGGTAACAGGTGTAACACTATACAACTATGATTTCACCAAGTAAAACAATTGATCAAGGTGATCATTAACATTTGATTAATTCTAGTGGAATGACCACATCAGGAGTAGTGAACATCAAGAAAACCTGATTGAGGTCTATTTTGGGGAAAACTAATAACATTGCTGATTAGCTGTAAGCAAACTGCCTGACGTCCTGCACCTCAGGCAACTGAAAAACAACAGTGTGACTGAACAACAACCAGTGATCTGCCAGCTAAATAATAACTTATCTCTTCTTAGTCACTGAGGTGATGATTGTACAGATCTGGCGATGATCATCAAATCAAATCAAATTGTATTTGTCAGATGCGCCGAATACAACAGGTGTAGACCTTACAGTGAAATGCTTACTTACAAGCCCTTAACCAACAATGCAGTTTTAAGAAAAATAAGTGTTAAGTAAAAAAAAAGATTACAAAAAACTAAAAAGGAATTAAAGAGCAGCAGTAGAATAACAGTAGCGAGGCTTTATACAGGGGGTACCGGTACAGAGTCAATGTGCAGGGGCACAGGTTAGTCGAGGTAATTTAGGTAATATGTACATGTAGGTAGAGTGACTGTGCCATAGATAATAAACAGAGAGTAGCAGCAGCGTAAAAGAGGGGGGGACAATGCAAATAGTCTGGGTAGCCATTTGATTAGCTGTTCAGGAGTCTTATGGCTTGGGGGTAGAATATGTTGAGAAGCCTTTTGGACCTAGACTTGGCCCTCCGGTACCGCTTGCTGTGCGGTAGCAGAGAGAACAGTCTATGACTAGGGTGGCAGGAGTCTTTGACAATTTTTAGGGCCTTCCTCTGACCCCACCTGGTATAGAGGTCCTGGATGGCAGGAAGCTTTGCCCCAGTGATGTACTGGGCTGTACGCACTACCTTCTGTAGTGCCTTGCGGTCGGAGACCGAGCAGTTGCCATACCAGGCAGTGATGCAACCAGTCAGGATGCTCTCGATGGTGCAGCTGTAGAACTTTTTGAGGATGACAACAATAAAGGTTGTCATGGGTAACCATAGATCACAGGGGTTGCTGTGCTGCCCTTCAGCAGAGCTTAGGAAGCGGGAGATGTGTTCGAGGTACTCCCTGGAGGTGCCTAGGGCTGCACCATGACTTGTGAAGAGACTGGAGTTCAAGTCCTTCTGTGTAACTGATTGCTCTTGAGAAAAGGGCGTTGATGTCTCCCTAATGGAGCTAGCCGTAGTCTGGCTGCACTTCAAAGCGGATCGAGCGGCACACAGTGGGGGGTGGGGGGGAATGGTACCCAGGCTGCTGCACACTTACGCGCACACACCTGTCAATCAGATCAAGACATCCAGAGGCCTTTTCCTTTTAAGTGCTACATGCACTTTGTGAATAATGTCCCTGAATGGTGGGCGGTCTAGAGCCACGGGCCTGGGGGAACAGTGACTGACAATTACCCCGCCGAGAGAGGGAGAGAGAGAGACTCGCTGCAGTAGCTCCTATATCATCACTATTCAGGGTCACTCCCAGATATTCATTTCTTTATTTAATTCCTTCTCTCACTTCCATTCGCTAGGGCTGAGCTTCTCATATCTATCCATGTGATGGAATGCGCCATTGTTCCCTAGAAGATGAAAGTATGAAATGTCAATTTGAAATACAGATGTAGGATCTTCATTTGATCACCCCGTTGCAGAAATGTAAAGCTTGTACTGTATTTGAGGTTTGAAAGTCTTCTGAAGTTTATAATTTCCACTTTGAAATTTCAGACTTGATTTTCCCTTAAGAAAAATGTATCAACCCCTACAAAAACCTCCATTCATTATAATCCACATAATAATTCACATTTCCTGTTGCTGCAGGATTCTTTTTCTGCTGTAGCAAACTGGCTCAAATTAACATCCTACGTCTGGTATCTGTGAAAAAAAGGGAATATATAAAATTCCAGGCTATGGGAACTACCAGCTCTCACAGTCTCACGTCAGAATTAGACGTTCATCCATGTTTCTCAAATGTCAAATTTCAAAGTTGTTCCAAACATCACAAGTGTTTAAGGTTAAGTTTAGGCATTAACTCTGAATTTTTAAGGTTAGGGTTAAGTTCAGGCATTAACTCAAAATTCTAAAGGTTAGGCATTCACTCCGAATGGTTAAGGTAAGGGTTACGGTTTGGGAAAGGCTTAAAACTAAAATATCAAAAACAACTTTCTATTGCTGGATTTGAACTTGCAACCTTTGTAAGCAGAAGCAGCTGCTTAACCGAAGCCTACTTAAAGGTTACAGTGCTCACTGTTGCCCCTAGTGGCCGGTTTCCACATAATCTCCCGACATCCTCAGACATGGATGGACGTTGAATATTGACTTGTATCACGGGTGATCTGGCTGATAGGAAATAGTGGTGTTGAGTTGTTATATAAAAGGGAAGGGGATAGGTATGAGGGGATGGGGGGAGGAGAGGAAATAACCTGGCAGGGGCAGAGGCAGAGAGGGTAAGCTAAAGTATTTAGAGAGTCCAAGACCCTAGCAGGCAAACACTTTTTTTCCCCTTTTCGTTTTTTGTCCGAGCTTATCCCCCTGGTGAAGCAGTCATCTCAAAGGAAACTGTTTCATTCTGGCGCATATTCTGCTTACAGCGGTTGAGGGGCCAACTACCATTACACTGTTAAGTGCCCTGAAAGACTGGGCTAGAGGGTTAATGAACCTACCTTTCTATCTTTTTGACTCTCCCTCTTGTATCTCTCTCTCTCTCTCTCTCTCTCTCTCTCTCTCTCTCTCTCTCTCTCTCTCTCTCTCTCTCTCTCTCTCTCTCTCTCTCTCTCCCTCTCCCTCAACATATTATCCTGTCTGTGGCATCCATGCATTGGGAGGTCTGTCTGCAGCATAGCTGAAGGGCTTGAGGCGTTTTACGCAATGCGGCTAGATTGTTTGAATGGTAATGAAATAATTTCCACCATCTCTCCCACAAGCGGTTGCCATGATTAAAATGACATGTTATAGTACCCCCCGTTAGCGCCATATCGACCCCATTAATCAAGCCACTATTTCCTTGTCCAGATCGGGCCGCATGATGAACTGCTCATTGGTTCAATGTGTTGGAGAGAGAACCACCCTGCGAGGGTGTATAGCAACGAGAATTATTGGGGCTAATAAAGAATATGTGCCTTTTAATAATTAAGAGCATGCTGGTTTGTCATGATTGCATTCACAGCTCCAAAAAGACATGAGTTCCACCGGGTAGAGCATTCAAATTAGATATTATATTCAATAATAGATAGGATATTAAAATATTTTCTCAAAAGAAAAGTGATGCATAGAGTGCATGTTTAACAGACCTGGCCTGATTCTCATACCTTTAAAAACTTGAAATGTATATAGAAATCACTCAATCACATTTTTTAAAACTTGAAATTAATATAGAAATCATTCAATCCATAAAAATAAAAAAAACTTGAAATTAGTATAGAAATCATTCAATCCATGTTTAAAAAACTTGAAATGAGTATAGAAATCATTCAATCCATTAAAAAAATCTTGAAATGAGTATAGAAATCATTCAATCAATTGTTCTACAGTTTGATGCTAAATACTGACATAATAATCCAATATCATTATAGTTTTGTTCTTATAACACCACACATGAGATTTGTTATTCTATGCGTTTGCCGTTCACTCTTTCCTTTCTTGTCTGTTTTGTTTATTCATGCAATTTTCTTCACAGATACAGTGCAAATGATCCAACATGCCAATTTACACATCAACGCTACTGTGAGGTATGCTATTTAAATCTGTGGTCCCTGGGCGGGTTAAAACAGATAAGGCATAACATCATCAATACAATACATCATTTAAATAATACATGATTATACATCACATTCTTCTCTGCTGTTTCCAATTGAATATTATTTTATTTGAATATTTGATTGGCAAGTGGAGTCATTAGAGAAATAGGGACATCCAATCATGTCCACGAAACAGAAAACAAGCGTGCTAACAACAGGCCCACATTAAACTGCTTCAACTTTTTAGTCGGCCAGAAAGACAGGTGTCCTTAGACAGGCTATTATGCTACTCACATGATTTATAGCTTTCTAAATATAATCCTAAGAGTTAGATAGAGAGAGAGCTTGACAAACCTGAGGAATTCAATTTTGTGTCAAACCGAAATAACCTGGAGAGGAGGCAATCCAACAAGGCTTCAGCTAATACTGACACTCCTGTCAGCTGGATCAGTGAAGGATAGCCACGGCCAGACAATTAAACCGCTATCCATTTCTTCTAATGGTCACATTTGGCGGAGAAATGACAAATTAGGGTTCAATACGGCTTCACTTTTAATGGCTGCATGCTTGTGTTTCAGTCTCTTTCGTCGGAACTCCCTGCCGAACTTAACGACAAATTACCCAGAACACAGCAGCAGTGAATTAATTATTGTTATATACCGGATGACAGGGACCTCTGATTAGAACTTCTACGTGAAGAAAAATAAAAGTATGAATATATCAAATGGGGTTTTCACTGTATAGGGTAGTGTTTCTCAATGAATTCCTGGAAGATCACAAAGAGGTGCACGTTTTTGTACTAACCCAGCACTAAAACACCTGATTCCGGGACATATTTATTTGTTGAATCAGGTGGTGTTAGTGCTGGGCTAGAGTAAAACTGTGCCCACCTTGCATGTGCCTCAGGAATGAATTGAGAAACACTGGTAAAACGCAAAGGATAGGCCTACATCGCTGTGATAATGGTCAGTAAAGCACGGTTGTTGAATGTGTATATTGACTGCAGAGGCTTTATGAAACATCCACATTAGGCCGCTGAGGTTATCCTGACCATGTGACCATCATGTGATGTAGCTTATACAGTGAGGGAAAAAAGTATTTGATCCCCTGCTGATTTTGTATGTTTGCCCACTGACAAAAAAATGATCAGTCTATAATTTTAATGGTAGGTTTATTTGAACAGTGAGAGACAGAATAACAACCAAAAAATTGAGAAAAACGCATGTCAAAAATGTTATAAATTGATTTGCATTTTAATGAGGGAAATAAGTATTTGACCCCCTCTCATTCAGAAAGATTTCTGGCTCCCAGGGGTCTTTTATACAGGTAACGAGCTGATTAGGAGCACACTCTTAAAGGGAGTGCTCCTAATCTCAGTTTGTTACCTGTATAAAAGACACCTCTCCACAGAAGCAATCAATCAATCAGATTCCAAACTCTCCACCATGGCCAAGACCAAAGAGCTCTCCAAGGATGTCAGGGACAAGATTGTAGACCTACACAAGGCTGGAATGGGCTACAAGACCATCGTCAAGCAGCTTGGTGAGAAGGTTTCAACAGTTGGTGCGATTATTTGCAAATGGAAGAAACACAAAAGAACTGTCAATCTCCTTCGGTCTGGGGCTCCATGCAAGATCTCACCTCATGGAGTTGCAATGATCATGAGAACGGTGAGGAATCAGCCCAGAACTACATGGGAGGATCTTGTCAATGATCTCAAGGCAGCTGGGACCATAGTCACCAAGAAAACAATTGGTAACACACTATGCCGTGAAGGACTGAAATCCTGCAGCGGCCACAAGGTTCCCCTGCTCAAGAAAGCACATATACAGGCCCGTCTGAAGTTTGCCAATGAACATCTGAATGATTCAGAGGAGAACTGGGTGAAAGTGTTGTGGTCAGATGAGACCAAAATCGAGCTCTTTGGCATCAACTCAACTCGCCGTGTTTGGAGGAGGAGGAATGCTGCCTATGACCCCAAGAACACCATCCCCACCGTCAAACATGGAGGTGGAAACATTATGCTTTGGGGGTGTTTTTCTGCTAAGGGGACAGGACAACTTCACCGCATCAAAGGGACGATTTACGGGGCCTTGTACCGTCAAATCTTGGGTGAGAACCTCCTTCCCTCAGCCAGGGCATTGGAAATGGGTCGTGGATGGGTATTCCAGCATGACAATGACCCAAAACATACGGCCAAGGCAACAAAGGAGTGGCACAAGAAGAAGCACATTAAGGTCCTGGAGTGGCCTAGCCAGTCTCCAGACCTTAATCCCATAGAAAATCTGTGGAGGGAGCTGAAGGTTCGAGTTGCCAAATGTCAGCCTCAAAATCTTAATGACTTGGAGAAGATCTGCAAAGAGGAGTGAGACCAAATCCCTCCTGAGATGTGTGCAATCTGGTGGCCAACTACAAGAAACGTCTGACCTCTGTGATTTTCAACAAGGGTTTTGCCACCAAGTACAAAGTCATGTTTTGCGGAGGGGTCAAATACTTGTTTCCCTCATTAAAATGCAAATCAATTATAACATTTTTTCTGGATTTTGTTGTTGTTATTCTGTCTCTCACGGTTCAGATAATAAACCTAACATTAAAATTATAGACCGATCATTTCTTTGTCAGTGGGCAAACGTGCAAAATCAGCAGGGGATCAAATACTTTTTTCCCTCACTGTAGCTAATAGGTGCCAAGACTCATTCCTGGTTGGGTCATTTGGTCATTATATACAGTGCCTTCAGAAAGTATTTGTTACTCATTTTGTTGTGCTTCAGCCTGAATTTAAAATTGATTCAATTGAGATTTTGTGTCACTGACATACACACAATACCCCAGAATGTGAAAGTGGAATTATGTTTTCAGAATTTTTTACAAATTAATATGAAGTGAAACGCTGAAATGTCTTGAGTCAAGAAGTATTCAACCCCTTTGTTATGGCAAGCCTAAATAAGTTCAGGAGTAAAAATGTGCTTAACAAGACACATAATGTCACTCCCTGGCTCTGGGGACTCTTGTATGTTGAGCCAGGGTGTTAGTTTATTTGTGTAGTGTCTATGTTTCGTTTTCTATGTTCTGTTCTAGGTTATGTGTTTCTATGATTGCCGGGGTGGTTCTCAATCAGAGGCAACGAGAATCAGCTGTTGCTTGTTGTCTCTGATTGGGAACCATACTTAGGCAGCCTGTTGTGCATTTGTGTTTTGTGGGATCTTGTTCCGTGTAGGTTTGTGTTTTGTTAACCGAGGACTTCACGTATCGTTTGTTGTTTTGTTATTGTATCGTGTTGGAAAAGTACACTATTAAAGAAGATGTACGCATATCACGCTGCGCCTTGGTCCACTTTTCATGACGATCGTGACACATAATAAGTTGCATGGACTCAGTCGAGCAGTGAATTTCAAACACAGATTCAACCACAAAGACGAGGGAGGTTTTCAAATGCCTCGCAAAGAAGGGCACCTATTGGTAGATAAAAAAAAGCCAACATTGAATACCCCTTTGAGCAAGTTATTAATTACACTTTGGATGGTGTGTCAATACATCCAGTCACTACAAAGATACAGGCGTCCATCCTAACTCAGTTGCCAGAGAGGAAGGAAACCGCTCAGGGATTTCACCATGATGCCAATAGTGAATTCTTTAAAACAGTTACAGTTTAATGGCTGTGATAGGAGAAACCTGAGGATGGATCAACCACATTGTACATACTGCACAATACTAACCTAAATGACAGAGTAAAAAGAAGGAAGCCTGTACAGAATAAAGATATTCCAAAACATGTATCCTGTTTGCAATAAGGCACTAAAGTAAAACTGCAAAAAATGTGGCCAAGAAATTAACTTCATGTCCTGAATACAAAGTGTTATGTTTGGGGCAAATCCAACACAACACATCACTGAGTACCACTCTAAATATGTTCAAGCATGGGGGTGGCTGCATCATGTTATGGGTATGCTTGTCATCAGCAAGTACTAGAGAGTTTTTTAGGATAAAAATAAATGGAATAGATCTAAGCACAGGCACAATCCTAGAGGAAAGCCTGGTTCAGTCTGTTTTCCAACAGACACTGGGAGGCAAATTCACCTTTCAGCAGGATAATAACCTAAAACAGGCCAAATATACACTGGAGTTGCTTACCAATACGACATTACATTTTCCTGAGTGGCCTAGTTACAGTTTTGACTTAATATCACTTGAAAATCTATGGCAAGACATAAAAATGTCTGTCTAGCAATGATCAACAACCAACTTGACAGAGTTGAAGAAATGTAAAAAGAATAATGTGCAAATATTGTACAATCGAGGTGTGCAAAGCTCTTAAAAACCTACCCAGCAAGACTCATAGCTAATGCTAACATGTATTGACTCAGTGGTGTGAATACTTATGTAAATTATATATTTCTGTATTTCATTTTCATTTTCAATACATTAGCAACAAGTTTTCACTTTGTCATTATTGGGTAATGTGTGTAGATGGGTGAGGAAAAAAATATGTTTAATCTATTTTGAATTCAGGCTGTAACACAACAAAATGTTGAATAAGTCAAGAGTTATGAATACTTTTTGATGGCACTGTATATGTGAGAATGGAACGAATATATTCTAGGTTGGAAATGTATTGTTTTGATAGCAATCAAAACAGAAAAGAAAGACACATTTACAGGCATGGCATGAATAAATACTTAAGTGCACAGAGAAGGGCACGCAATTAACCTTACAAAAACAAATATATTTCAACATTTATCTTGTCCTTGGGAATGAAATGGAACAGAAAAACAAGGATTGACCTGGGCCTTTGTTATGTTCAAAACAGATGGCAAACCTTGGGGTCCATGCTTGGTAATCTTTTGAAATTCAACCATTTTGTTAAATTCTCAAAACAAAGTTACACAACAATAGTAACCACTTGTTTTAATCATGTCTTGGCCTAGTTGAATCTATCAGATATTGTGTCGCGTACATGTGCCCCTGGATTTATCAGAATGATCAGAAACCCAATACTGAGAAACCCAATACTGAGAATCAAATGGGTTTCGAATGTCAAAAAACATTCAGCTTAAGTTGGACGTTTCCAGATACACATATTCTGCACTGATTGTCAGATCCCTACAATAGCTGGAGTCAAATTATAGTGTACTATGAAGACTAAGAATAGTTCCACCTCAAAAACTAAAAGAAAGAGGATTTTGACACCCACCACCTCAGCTTGTTCTGAAACAGTTTCTGTAGTTGAAAACAGATAAGATTAGCATTCCTGAAACATTACTTTGTTGAAAAATAATTTGAACTGTTAGAAACTAATGATTGCACCCAGATTTTGTTCAGCCCAGCTCAGCTGGTAGAGCATGGCGCTTGTAACGCCAGGGTAGTGGGTTCGATCCCCGGGACCACCCATACACAAAAATGTATGCACGCATGACTGTAAGTCGCTTTGGATAAAAGCGTCTGCTAAATGGCATATTATTAAATTGGCAATTTACAGGATTCATGTAATATTCAATAAATATAGTACCCAACATCCAATTTGGACAAAACGTATTTTTAACAATGATCCAAATAGATGGTCAGAAGCCACCCACGGACACCCCAAATCTCACCCCAAGCCCACCCCAACTGCCAGTTTACTGTTTCAGTTTTCTATTTTTGACAAGTAGTATGAAGGTTGGAGTATTGTTTAAACCAGTGTTTCCCAAGCTCAGTCCTCGGGACCCCAAGGGGGGCACGTTTTGGTTTTTGCCCTAGCACTACACAGCTGATTCAAATAATCAACTAATCATCAAGCTTTGATGAACTTGAATCAGCTGTGTAGTGGTATGGCCAAAACCAAAACATGCACTCCTTGGGTTCCCGAGGACCGAGTTTGGGAAACGCTGGTTTAAACATAATATTTAATGTAATCTCAGAGAATTTGGTGATGTTTTTTCCCCCCGTTCAGATAAATTAGCCATTGAAGTATTATGCATTTTTTCCCATAAATTAGTGTGAAGGTTTTTCCCACAATTGTATACATTTTGTTGGTCTCTTGTGTTATTTAAATGGATCACAACATTTTCTTTGCAACTTTAGTTAGAAAACCAAAAGCTTTCGCTCATGATGAAAATAAATTGTGTGGTCATCCTCACAAGTCAAGCCAGTCCTCCATGAAAGCAATTCAGTTTGTCATCTCTTAGCAACCTAATGCTTCAACCCAACTCTGCTTGAATAGTCCCACAAATGGCAGCTCTCTGAGAGGGCTATCCCTATGGTGCAATTCTTGCAGTGTCAGTTTGGTAAAAAATTATATGTACTGCATGTAATATTACATTCTTAATGCCATAAAGAAATTCAATTACATTCCCACATTTTGTCTATCCCCTTGGGGCAAGTAACAGTGCTTCAGACATTCAACAAACAGATACAGAGATAATACATAGACAAGAACATGAGAGACAGTGTACAATAAAAAGGATAGTGAAAACATGCAAAAGGCAGGCAGGATAAGTTCATGTTGGACAACAAAATTGCTTAACCACAAATACTTATTTGTCACAGAATGTCCTTTACAGAAGATGGACATAGTGGCTCTTATTCTCGGGGGCCCAGATTGTCTTTTCTTAATCGGAACCACAGCCTTTCAGGCCCCCATATATTTACCCTTCTCAGTATTCCTCTCATGAACAGCTTCATCCATCCCAAAGCCATTGTGTGGTTCGCTGTACTGAAAATAACCATGGGCAAAATGAGTTTGACATTGGCCCATGGCACAAGCAATAGAGGGTGACATATCCAATATCGGAAGAGTGGCAGGGCTAAATATTTTTGTCAGGCCAGCGGCTTTACTGTGAAGCGAGGTAGATGAAGGGTTGATTTGAGACGGGGGGAGGGGGGAGGCTTACCAGGCAATGAGAGCTGCAGTAGTTATCTCAGATAGTGGGGAGAGAGGCCTAAGAGGGTTTTATAAATAAGCATCAACCAGTGGGTCTTGCGTCGGGTATACAGAGATGGCCAGTTTACAGAGGAGTATAGAGTGCAGTGTTGTGTACTATAGGAGCATTGGTGGCAAATCTGATGGCCGAATGGTAAAGAACATCTAGCATCACCCTTACCTGCCTATCTATAAATTACATCTCCGTGATCTAGTATGGGTAGGATGGTCATCTGAATCAGGGTGAGTTTGGCAGCTTGGGTTTTAGAGCATTTAACACAAAATCAGAGTATAAGACTGTATCATCTGCTCAGACCTTCCTACTGCCTGAGCTATATTGATGATGTAAATTGAGAAGAGTGTGGGGCCTAGGATCGAGCCTTGGTGTACTCCTTTGGTGACAGGCAGTGGCTGAGACAGCAGATGTTCTGACTTTACACATTGCACTCTTTGAGAGAGGTAGTTAGCAAACCAGGCCAAAGACCCCTCAGAGACACCAATACTCCTTAGCCGATGCACAAGAATGGAATGGTTTACCGTATCAAAAAATGTGGCCAAGTCAATAAAAATAGCAGCACAACATTGCATAGAGTCAAGGGCAGTCGTAACAACATTTAGGACCTTTAATGTTGCAGTGACACATCCATAACCTGAGCGGAAAGATTGCATACCAGAGAGAATACTATAGATATCAGGAAAGCCAGTCAGTTGATTATCGACAAGTTTTTCAAACACTTTTGATGAACAGGGTAAGATAGAAATTGGCCTATAAAAGATTGGATCAGCTTGATCTCACTTTAAATAAAGGACGCACCATGGCTGCCTTCCAAGCACTGGGAATCTCCCCAGAGAGGAGAGACATGTTAAAAAGGTGAGAGATAGGCTCGGCGATGATAGGGTCTGCAACCTTAAAGAAGAAAGGATCCAAACCATCTGACCCAGATGGTTTTTTAGGGTCAAGTTTAAGGAGCTCCTTTAGCACCTCAGACTCAGTGACCACCTGCAGGGAGAAGCTGTGTAGCGGGGAAGGGGAAAAAGAGGGAGAAGCATCAGGGCTAGTCGCATTAGATGGGCTGGAAGATGAGGTGTTGGACGGGCAAGGAGGCGTGGCTGAGTCAAATAGGTGATTAAAGAGCTCAGCCATACGCTCCTGGTCAGTAACAACTACATCATCAACATTAAGGGACATAGGCAGCTGTGAGGAGAAGGGTGTAAACTCCTGGTCTTTCAACGTTTTCCCAGAACATCTTGGGGTTAGACCCACAGAGAGAGGACTGCTCCTTAAAGTAACTTTGAGTACATCTCCTCTGCCCAGACCTGCATGTTCACAGAACCTTCCCTAGTGTCTGCATTATTGTTTGCCACATTGACTGAAACTACACCCTTTTGTTTGTCTCCGTTGCCCACGCACTTTCAATATTTAAATTTAAAATCATTCGATTTTTCCATTGTGTTAATTGATTCCCAAGCTTTTAGTATATTTCAAGATGAGTGATGAGAAGCGAATCGTCCAAAACAAAATGGCTTATAGGCTAGTGTATGGAGATCTATCCTGACCTTCACATTTGGGTCGTTCCACCAATGCGGTGCCTTTTAAGAAGTGTAACTTGGTAAAAAAAAAAAATGGGGGGGATTTCATAAAAGGTTTCATGTTCAACCTCATTAAAAACGTACTTTTCCATCTCAAGAGGTTAAATAAAAAAAATACTATAGTAAATGCCTATTAAGTGCCAAATAAAGTAACCGTAACAAGGTTGATGATTTCATCTTAAAGCAATAAATACCCCCGTGACAGGGGGAATGGAAGCTTCACAAAAAAAATTACATTGCTAAAACATTTATAGCATTTCTACAGTGCATTCGGAAAGTATTCAGACCCCTTTACTAAGTGTTGTAAAGTACTAAAGTAAAAATACTTTAAAGTTCTACATAAGTAGTTTTTTGGGGTATCTGTTCTTTACTTTACTATTTATATTTTTGACAACTTTTACTTTTACTTCACTACATTCCTAAAGAAAATAATGTACTTTTTACTCCATACATTTTCCCTGAGACACAAAAGTACTTGTTACATTTTGAATGCTTAGCAGGACAGGAAAATGGTCTTATCAAGAGAAAATGGTCTTATCAAGAGAACATCCCTGGTCCTCTTTACTGCCTCTGATCTGGCGGAATCACTAAACACAAATGCTTCATTTGTAAATGATGTCTGAGTGTTGGAGTGTGCTCCTGGCTATCCTTAAATAAATAAATAAAAACAAGAAAACTGTGCTGTCAGGTTTGCTTAATATAAGTAATTTTACTTTTACTTTTACTTTTGACACTTAAGTATATTTCAAACCAAATACTTTTAGACTTTTGAGTAGTATTTTACTGGGTGACTTTCACTTTTACTTGAGTCATTTTCTATTAAGGTATCTTTGCTTTTACTCAAGTATGACAATTGGATACTTTTTACAACACTGCCTTCACTATTTCCACATTTTGTTATGTTACAGCCTTATTCTAAAATTGATTAAATAAAACAAATTCCACATCAATCTACACACAATACCTGATAATGACAAAACGAAAACAGGTTTTTAGACATTTTTGCAAATTTATTAAAAGTAAAAAACAGAAATACCTTATTTACATAAGTATTCAGACCCTTTGCTATGAGACTCGAAATTAGGCTCAGGTGCATTCTGTTTCCATTGATCATCCTTGAGATGTTTCTACAACTTGATTGGAGTCCACCTGTGGTAAATCCAATTGATGGGACATGATTTGGAAAGGCACACACCTGTCTATATAAGTTCCCACAGTTGACAGTGCATGTCAGAGCAAAAACCAAGCCATGACGTTGAAGGAATTGTCTGTAGAGCTCCAAGACGGGATTGTGTCGAGGCACAGATCTGGGGAAAGGGTACCAAAAAATGTCTGCAGCATTGAAGGTCCCCAAGAACACAGTGGCCTCCATCATTCTTAAATGGAAGAAGTTTGGTACCACCATGACTCTTCCTAGAGCTGGCCGCCCGGCCAAACTGAGCAATCGGAGGAGAAGGGCATTGGTCAGGGAGGTGACCAAGAACCCGATGGTCACTCTGACAGAGCTCCAGACTTCCTCTGTGGAAATGGGAGAATCTTCCAGAAGGACAACCATCTCTGCAGCACTCCACCAATCAGGCCTTTAATATAGTGGCCAGACGGAAGCCACTCCTCAGTAAAAGGCACATGACAGCCCGCTTGGAGTTTGCCAAAAGGCACCTAAAGATTCTCTGGTCTCATGAAACCAAGATTGAACTCTTTGGCCTGAATGTCAAGCGTCACGTCTGGAGGAAACCAGGCACCGCTCATCACCTGGCCAATACCATCCCTACGGTGAAGCATGGTGGTGGCAGCATCATGCAGTGGGGATATTTTTCAGCGGCAGGGACTGGGACACTAGTTAGGATCGATGGAAAGATGAACGGAGCAAAGTACAGAGCGATCCTTAATGAAAACCTGCTCCAGAGCGCTCAGGACCTCAGACTGGGGCGAATGTTCACCTTCCAACAGGACAGCAACCCTAAGCACACAACCAAGACAACGCAGGAGTAGCTTCGGAACAAGTCTCTGAATGCCCTTTAGTGGCCCAGCCAGATCCTGGACTTGAACCCGATCGAACATCTCTGGAGAGACCTGAAAATAGCTGTGCAGCGACACTCCACATCCAACCTGACAGAGCTTGAGAGGATCTGCAGAGAAGAATGGAAGAACATCCCCAAATACAGGTGTACGAAATTTGTAGCATCATACCGAAGAAGACTCAAGGCTGTAAATGCTGCCAAAGGTGCTTCAACTAAGTACTGAGTAAAGGGTCTGAATACTTATGTAAATGTAAATTTTCCGTTTTCTATTGTTAATAAATTAGCAACATTTTCTAAAACCTGTTTTTGCTTTGTCATTGTGGTGTATTGTATGTAAATTGATGAGGGGAAAAAACAATTTCATAAATTTTAGCATAAGGCTTCAATGTAACAAAATGTGGAAAAAGTTAAGGGGTCTGAATACTTCCCGAATGCACTGTATATATGGCATGTTTTATGCTCGACCCACTCAGTTTTCCATCACAAAACACCAGAAAATGGCCTAAAAGATTAGAACCTGCTCACCTGCTTTTACACTATGATTTGACCATTAGATGTTCAATGTCTCTTTTGGAGAAAAACATATTTAAAAAATTATAGTTTCACCATATTAAAGCGAGAGTTCAGCTCACGTAACAGGGTTGACATTAAAATGAGGGACAGACATAAATGAATCAATTATCACATGAAACAAATAATAATCTTCAGAAATGACTTTGCCAAACAACAAAATAACTAGGGCTTTACAATGATGGTGAAACTTGGATACATTTTTGGATTAAGTGGGTTGAAATATTCCTAGAAGTGATACAGGGTTGACAGAGGTGCTGAATTGCTGAATTCTGGCACTTTAGAAAGCATTTATTCATATAAAAAATCAGATTTACTGAATTATCCACGTGGTCTGTACTAAAGGGCACTTCAATTAATATAACAGGCTTTTAAAATGTAATATTGATGCACAATATCTACTTCAAATATCAAAGGGACGCAAAAGGCACTCTTTTCATGGTATGACCAAATACAAAATATCATGAAATGTTTAACTCAAAATTCATGCACAAGACCTTGCCAGTGGCAGGGAGTCTGCCCTGATACTTGACCGATTTTAGCTTGTGAGGCACTTTGATATATACGGATGTGACACATTCTAACAAAAGCCTGGTAGGCCTGAAAGCATATCCCACCACTTTATTCATGAGGCTTCTTCATGCATACCTAACCTTTTCTACATCTCTCTGTCTGATCGTGACAGTTTACCGGTACTGCTCCGACTGCAGACCTGAGGCTTTGTGGCTAATGCAGAGCTCGGACTCTCTGGTAGGGGAAGATATCGCACTGTCATTACTCACTGTGGGATCCTCCTGTGTATAATGCAGCACAAACAGAGACACAATCAATCAAGGAATCTATTTAACCTCCTTTAAGACAAAATAACTAGACAAGAGACAGCCAGCTTGGCTCAGGTAGTACTATTGTGAAGGTGGTAGACATGTTAGCCACCTTGTCAACTTATTGTTAGACATTAATGCTAATCAATGATTTAAATGAATGAGATAATGTGCTTTAGGGTATGTTTTGGTGTTAAAGAGTTGATGTTGTAAATGGATGGACACAAGGCAAACAAATACTGGGTATTCACAATGTTCTGTAGGTGTTATCAATGTTTTATGTAACTCTCAGATGTGCAGTGTGTTTCTTTGTGTGTGTGTGTGTGTGTGTGTGTATCTGTGTGTGTGTGTCTATCTGTGTGTATGTGTGTGTTGGTATGCTTTGAACATGGTTCTACTGGGTCAAGGCTTTCAGACATTACGCAGTAGCATGGGTCGACTACCTGCTGGGAAAAACGGGTCAGAGAGTGTGTCATGCTAGAGGAAATAGTCTGGGCAAATCGATAGACTGTTTTTGAAATGTCAATCACACTTTACATCTAGAGAAATTTGGATCAGCCTCGTCTCTACAGAGATGTCTGAGTGAAAGGCTAAACTTTTGAAAATGGACTCTCTTCATCCCTCACAAAAGTACTGATGCTAACTCAGGTGTGTGGTTGTGTTTTCTCTCTGGCTGAAGAAAGACAGTGTGGGTCTCCAGGGTTTGTGGCCCGACGTCATCAGGATGATGGGAATGAGCATGAGCAGCCCATTCCAGCGTCCCCACAATGTCACGCTCGGGAAGTAACAAGGACCAGGACTTAAGACAAGTCCCCCCGGAGAGAGACAAAGAAAGTTAATACTCAGAGTTGGTCGACCGCCCTTGTCTTTTTGGTGTAGTCACTCACTAAATCCTTGTGACACTGAGGCTGTCCTAATATGGACACCGTACTCTCAAAGTACTCTGATTTGGATTTAATTTGGATTGCAGGACTTGATTATTGTACTGTGCTATTGAGTGAGCTAAGAAAGAGAATGGTCATCCTAGCTCTATATTAGCCTAAGAAGTGTTCAACACACTGACTTTATTCACCATAATATTTTTTTCCTTAATACTATGGTTGTTGTCTTTTGTCTTATTTCTACTGATAACTACCTCTACATAAATATTGTCATTAGCTGCTTCAAACGTGCATTTCATTTACAGACATCCAAAACCAACTTGTGTGTGTAGTATTACACAAAAATACTGAGTGAATGTGTGACCTTTCAATGATCTTAATGAAGTGTCTAAAGGTGTTCTTAAAATATGGTCTGCACATTCCTCAACTCAGCAGACAAAGTGATGGAATATTCTTTAATAATAGGAGTTAGAAAATGGACATCCAAACATACAGGGGATACAATACATGCGTTTCATTCAACAATGAATCACCCTGAGCAGTACTTGTACTGTTGAAATAATATAAATAAAAATAATAAAAATGAAGAAAAAAAATGTGTGCACACTTTAGACATACCTCGCTCAATGGCAAAGAGCAAAGCAGAATGCAGCTTCGAGATCACATCCAGATACAGTGGGGGAAAAAAGTATTTAGTCAGCCACCAATTGTGCAAGTTCTCCCACTTAAAAAGATGAGAGAGGCCTGTAATTTTCATCATAGGTACACGTCAACGATGACAGACAAATTGAGAAAAAAAAATCCAGAAAATCATATTGTAGGATTTTTAATGAATTTATTTGCAAATTATGGTGGAAAATAAGTATTTGGTCACCTACAAACAAGCAAGATTTCTGGCTCTCACAGACCTGTAACTTCTTCTTTAAGAGGCTCCTCTGTCCTCCACTCGTTACCTGTATTAATGGCACCTGTTTGAACTTGTTATCAGTATAAAAGACACCTGTCCACAACCTCAAACAGTCACACTCCAAACTCCACTATGGCCAAGACCAAAGAGCTGTCAAAGGACACCAGAAACAAAATTGTAGACCTGCACCAGGCTGGGAAGACTGAATCTGAAATAGGTAAGCAACTTGGTTTGAAGAAATCAACTGTGGGAGCAATTATTAGGAAATGGAAGACATACAAGACCACTGATAATCTCCCTCGATTTGGGGCTCCACGCAAGATCTCACCCTGTGGGGTCAAAATGATCACAAGAACGGTGAGCAAAAATCCCAGAACCACACGGGGGGACCTAGTGAATGACCTGCAGAGAGCTGGGACCAAAGTAACAAAGCCTACCATCAGTAACACACTACGCCGCCAGGGACTCAAATCCTGCAGTGCCAGACGTGTCCCCCTGCTTAAGCCAGTACATGTCCAGGCCCGTCTGAAGTTTGCTAGAGTGCATTTGGATGATCCAGAAGAGGATTGGGAGAATGTCATATGGTCAGATGAAACCAAAATAGAACTTTTTGGTAAAAACTCAACTCGTCGTGTTTGGAGGACAAAGAATGCTGAGTTGCATCCAAAGAACACCATACATACAGTGAAGCATGGGGGTGGAAACATCATGCTTTGGGGCTGTTTTTCTGCAAAGGGACCAGGACGACTGATCCATGTAAAGGAAAGAATGAATGGGGCCATGTATCGTGAGATTTTGAGTGAAAACCTCCTTCCATCAGCAAGGGCATTGAAGATGAAACGTGGCTGGGTCTTTCAGCATGACAATGATCCCAAACACACCGCCCGGGCAACGAAGGAGTGGCTTCGTAAGAAGCATTTCAAGGTCCTGGAGTGGCCTAGCCAGTTTCAGATCTCAACCCCATAGAAAATCTTTGGAGGGAGTTGAAAGTCTGTGTTGCCCAGCGACAGCCCCAAAACATCACTGCTCTAGAGGAGATCTGCATGGAGGAATGGGCCAAAATACCAGCAACAGTATGTGAAAACCTTGTGAAGACTTACAGAAAACATTTGACCTGTGTCATTGCCAACAAAGGGTATATAACAAAGTATTGAGAAACTTTTGTTATTGACCAAATACTTATTTTCCACCATAATTTGCAAATAAATTCATTAAAAATCCTACAATGTGATTTTCTGGATTTTTTTTCTCATTTTGTCTGTCATAGTTGACGTGTACCTATGATGAAAATTACAGGCCTCTCTCATCTTTTTAAGTGGGAGAACTTGCACAATTGGTGGCTGACTAAATACTTTTTTTCCCCACTGTACGTCAGCTCAATTCATCCAGCAGCTACAGGTGACGAACAGTTCAGCTCAGCTGGCAGCACCACTATATTACGTTTTTGAAGCACAGTAATGTACGATAAGCAAGGAGCAAGGATGCGACTCTGTGTCTCAGCAGCATGCCTAAAACACGTGCACAGCTCATTTGCATAACCTAGCACCTAGGTGCATAACTATCAGAGGTCAGAGAGGGGGCGGAAGGATACGGACTGTACCTCTCAAAGCATCAAAATAGCAAGAGTTACACATGCACAACAGTAAAGCAAGGCATGGATTATTTAGCGTTGCGTTGCTAAGTGATGTCATATTAGCCTGCATTCTTACTCACCTGAGAGAGCCAGGTAGGTGCTGGAGCACTCTTGTCAAGATAAGTAAGAGTGGGCTTGGTTAGTGCTTTGATGGGAGGCCACCTGTGGAAATCAAAGTGCTTCTCAGGGTGGTATCGAAGCAACTGCAGGGAGAACATACTAGCACATCTGGTTCTTCTGGGTCCTTCCTTACACCTCACTGGTGAATCAAAAGCATGATATTATTCCATAAAATCCCTCACAGTGATATAATAGCTCTACACCACCCCTCAGCTATAGCAGAGAGCTCTATCGCATACTGTTGCTATCGTTCATAATATGTGGAAGAGTGGCTTCTGTCCAATACTTTTCCAATACAGGCCATTGTGAAGAGAGAGTGAACTGTAACAGGGGATCGAATCATGGATCCTGCAGTGCAAAGGCGAGATCACTAATGCCTGCACCACAAAAGCCCGGGCCTTGGGCAGAGACAGTAGTACTCTGGCATTCTCACCAAGCCCCAAGTACCAACAGGTACAAAGCCTACCCCTACCCCCTTAGAGATTCCAGCCAACACAATGAGCCCGTCCTCCCATTGCTCATCCCACCAGCCTCCTCTGGTGTGTGTGTGCCTACACACTTTTCTACATGTGTGTGTATGTTGCCTTGAAAGAGGAGAAAGACTATTACAGCTGACAGCAGATTCAATTTCCATGCTGTCACTGAGATGTGTATCAAACTGACACACATTTCTCTTTATAAAGGACCCCTATCACATGCAGAAAAAGTCTCTTGGGCCCCCTGTAACATGAGTGTGACGATGTGACAATCCTCAGTGGTCTCAACTCACTGTTCTTCTATATTGAAATGTAGTGCTATGTGCAGAGGTTGTGTGTGTGTTGAGTGTAGACATTCTAGGTCAGCGGTCTTCAACTGGAGGAATGCGGGCCAAATCCGGTCCACAAGTTGATTTTATGTGGCCCGCAAAGTTTTTTTCCGGTCATGTATAGAGCAATCTGTACATGGTTTAGTCATTGCATTCACTTAACCTTTGTTCTTAAGAAACACACAGTTGTCAGGAGAAATCTCAGCAATTCATCTATTCTTAACCACTAAGCCACCTTTGGTTTGGCTGCCCTCGTTTTACCCTTCTAGCGAATGAATCAAAGCAGGTCAGGTGATCAGATATAGCACTTGTGGTTATGGTTGATTGTTTGACAATGGTTGGGATGTTCTATTAGAATTCTAGTTCTGTTCTCATAGCGTTCAACATGCATCATTCTTTGGCAGCCGCTGTTTTACAGAAGAGAGAAGAGCTATTTAGGTAACACAGTAGTAGCTGTACTTTGTTTAGCCTTTCAGCTGTTTATCCAGCGATTTGCTTGTTTATTCAAAATGAATCAAGAGGATATCCTTGTGTTTTCACCTCTCCTTTGCCTCTGTGTGTCCTGTTCAGCCTCAACATGCCTGCTGCACCAGTAACACTTCTTATGAATACTCTCTTCATAGAGTATAATGCATTATAACACTTTCCTCCGTAAGGCATTATGCTGCCTGTTCGTAATGTTTCATGCATATAGTTATAGCTGTTTATGAGCAGCTAGTAGGGCATATGTTGCGCTTTATAGTACTTTATGTATAGCTCATAAGGCATTGAGATTGTGCTTATAATGCATTATAATGCATTACTAAGAGGGTATTCATGGGAAGTGTTACAGTGCACCCTATAGATTTCATTTGGTTTAGCTGACCTTTAACCCTTCCAAGAAACGTATCATAACAAGTCAGGGGGTTGGGTTGAGAGTGGTAGTTTTGGAAAAATACAGGGTGTTACATTGGAATTATTGTCATGTTCTTGGACAATAGTCATGTTCCTTAGCTTTGAACATGCATTGTGGTTTTAGGTTTGTAGAGGAAATGACATGCCTACTTTATCACTCTAATTGGTTCAGCTGACTTACTTGATTCTTAGTTTAAAAATGTTTTAAAATTAAGTTTGAGACCAGATTTGGACTCAACTCCCGGGAGCTCCAGACCAGGTTATGAGGTTAATCACTTGTCTTTCTCATTTGGCTAGTGCCAATTTACTTTTATTACCATGGTATTGTGTATCATTGGCTTTGGAAAGACACTATTGCTGAGCTTAGGACAATACAGTGGGGAAAAAAAGTATTTAGTCAGCCAACAATTGTGCAAGTTCTCCCACTTAAAAAGATGAGAGAGGCCTGTAATTTTCATCATAGGTACACGTCAACTATGACAGACAAATTTAGAAAAAAGAATCCAGAAAATCACATTGTAGGATTTTTTATGAATTTATTTGCAAATTATGGTGGAAAATAAGTATTTGGTCACCTACAAACAAGCAAGATTTCTGGCTCTCACAGACCTGTAACTTCTTCTTTAAGAGGCTCCCCTGTCCTCCACTCGTTACCTGTATTAATGGCACCTGTTTGAACTTGTTATCAGTATAAAAGACACCTGTCCACAACCTCAAACAGTCACACTCCAAACTCCACTATGGCCAAGACCAAAGAGCTGTCAAAGGAACCAGAAACAAAATTGTAGACCTGCACCAGGCTGGGAAGACTGAATCTGCAATAGGTAAGCAGCTTGGTTTGAATAAATCAACTGTGGGAGCAATTATTATGAAATGGAAGACATACAAGACCACTGATAATCTCCCTCGATCTGGGGCTCCACGCAAGATCACACCCCGTGGGGTCAAACTGATCACAAGAACGGTGAGCAAAAATCCCAGAACCACACAGGGGGACCTAGTGAATGACCTGCAGAGAGCTGGGACCAAAGTAACAAAGCCTACCATCAGTAACACACTACGCCGCCGGGGACTTAAATCCTGCAGTGCCAGACGTGTCCCCCTGCTTAAGCCAGTACATGTCCAGGCCCGTCTGAAGTTTGCTAGAGTGCATTTGGATGATCCAGAAGAGGATTGGGAGAATGTCATATGGTCAGATGAAACCAAAATATAACTTTTTGGTAAAAACTCAACTTGTCGTGTTTGGAGGACAAAGAATGATGAGTTGCATCCAAAGAACACCATACCTACTGTGAAGCATGGGGGTGGAAACTTCATGCTTTGGGGCTGTTTTTCTGCAAAGGGACCAGGACGACTGATCCGTGTAAAGGAAAGAATGAATGGGGCCATGTATCGTGAGATTTTGAGTGAAAACCTCCTTCCATCAGCAAGGGCATTGAAGATGAAACGTGGCTGGGTCTTTCAGCATGACAATGATCCCAAACACACCGCCCGGGCAACCAAGGAGTGGCTTCGTAAGAAGCATTTCAAGGTCCTGGAGTGGCCTAGCCAGTCTCCAGATCTCAACCCCATAGAACATCTTTGGAGGGAGTTGAAAGTCCGTGTTGCCCAGCGACAGCCCCAAAACATCACTGCTCTAGAGGAGATCTGCATGGAGGAATGGGCCAAAATACCAGCAACGGTGTGTGAAAACCTTGTGAAGACTTACAGAAAACGTTTGACCTGTATCATTGCCAACAAAGGGTATATAACAAAGTATTGAGTAACTTTTGTTATTGACCAAATACTTATTTTCCACCATAATTTGCAAATAAATTCATAAAATATCCTACAATGTGATTTTCTGGATTTTTTTTCTCAAATTGTCTGTCATAGTTGACGTGTACCTATGATGAAAATGACAGGCCTCTCTCATCTTTTTAAGTGGGAGAACTTGCACAATTGGTGGCTGACTAAATACTTTTTTCCCCCACTGTATATGTTCATCTGCAAGGTATAGTAGTGTTCACAGGTCGAGGTTTGCTGTAGGTTTTGCCTGAGGAAGAGTGATTGTTTGTTAGTTCAGCCTTTGATTTATTTTCCATGATTTTTAAGATGTATCAAAGTTAAACATTTTTGTTATGTGTGTAGCCTACTTTTAGCAATTTTTTTTATTTTTACATTTCACCTTTCTCTTAAAAATAGGAGTTGGGAAGTTAATAACATATTCTCATCACACTTCTCACAAGACTCACTACACGCAATGCACCTGCATTGATCTTTCCTCATGTTCTGAATTTCTCCTTTTCAGACACATTCACTCTCAATGATATTTGACAATTTTTCTGAAACATCAACAGTTCTTTAAATAAAACAAAACGATTGAATTAAATTAATCAAGGGCACCATCTAATCACCATCTAATAAGCACTAGCCTTGGAAAAGTGTGAAGACGTGGGCTAACAATTGATTAAACAATTATTCTAATTGACATTCATTCACGTCCATCTGTGTCTGAGTTCGCTGAGTGCCAACGTTGAGAACACACGGACCCTCCATTAACACGCTGCCATTTTCTTTGATGTGTATCATAAACAAAGGACAAGTACAGTACTCACCAAATTAAATCACTCTCAACCTGATAGCTTTACTGTACGATAAGGCCATGTGTTGTACTGTATATTGGGAGAATACATACAGTACATGAAATTAAGCCACTTGATGTATTTTCGCATCTAATGCACTCAAACGTAAGGACGTCAAAGTAGCGTTTGCAAGGAACATTTCAAGATGAACCACATTTTGTTTAATGTTTTATTGGGGGGGGGAATCCATTTCAAGGTTCCCTTATGCAAGATCTGCGATTGCAAACGGAATAATTTGCATTCATTGGGAAAGGGTGTAGATATTTGTAAATACAATTCCTTAAATATTTGATATGATATGGGATAAGAAAGTACAATGCTTTTGTTTCAAAACTTTAATCATGACAATCATACCTCTTTTTCCTCTCAATGCCAAGTTCACTCCCCTCTTTTATCATTGTAGGTACCATAATGAGATATTGAGCCATGGCACTCACACCAAAATAGAAGGGTGAAAATAAGATAAAGAATTGAAAGAGAAAAAACCTAAATGATTTGTGGTGTGTCCCTCACCAACAGAAGAGTGAGATTCCATTATCTGATTCCGTCTCCTAATGTGAACACTAGATATAGATTTGCAATTTCGAAGGTGACATTTTGCCCCTTTAGTCAGCGTCCATCTCCCCCAACTCACCTTAGGTGACCCATGATGATGTGTTTCCCGTTGGCCGGTTTCCTCTTGATGGTCCATGGGATTTATTTGGGAGATGTGCTTGTTGATCAGAGTGAGACACCTGGTCTGGTTATTTCAGTGAGGCTCAAATATATGGGGCTATTAGTGACAAATTATTGCTTCCCTCCCCAGGTACAGTTTTGTGGCCAAGCAGTGTTGCAAATGTTAGCCATAGCCTCCCCCCTTTTAGGTTCATATTACCAATGTGTTTATAATGAGTTGGATTGCAACCATGTTTATACAAATAAACACTAGCTCAGCATGATGGTTCTAATGTTTTGGGTTGTGTCATGAATTCAGCCGAGGCTGCCCCTCCTCCTTGCTCGGGCAGGTTTTGGTGTTCGTCGTCACCGGCTTACTAGCCACTACCGCTCCATTTATCATCACTCCATTTGTCTTGTCTTGTCTTGTCTTGTCAATCACACACACCTGGTACTCATTCCCTCATTAGTCTGTGTATAAGTATTCCCTCTGCCCCATTGTCCTTTGTGAGTGATTGTTCATTGTGAGAGTGAGTAGCTCAGTTGAGCTACTCTTTCCTTGCATGTAGCCAAGGTGGATTTTTCCCTTGTGCTAGCTTTGTTTTGACGCTTGCTGCGCTTTATTCATGTACACTGAATAAACTCTGGATTTCTGTGTTTTACCTCCTGCGCCTGACTCCGTCATTCACACCTCATCACAGAATCACTCACCTCTATGGAGTCAGCAGGAGAGGAGTGCATGCCTGGAATAGTGGCAAGGGTCCAGGAACATTCCACTATGCTGGCTAGCTTGGGGGAAGCGATGGATCGGGTTCTTCAGGTCGTCCAACGCCTGGAGAGAAGAGGAACCGATCCGTCGAGACCAGCTGGCCAACCGGATCCAGCCACCTACATCACAGCACCCGGAGGGATCCAGATATCTCGACCACGGGGGCAGGGGACGAGGACAGTACAGGAGTTCGCTGGAGTTCCGGATTCTGCCAGCAGGATCCGGGTGGAACTAGTGGGCCCTGATCAACCAGTTCGGGTGCCATCTACAGGAGGACGTCCGACGGGAGCTAGCCTGTCGTGACACCAGTTTGTCTTTTACCGAACTGGTGGACATGGCCATTCGTCTGGATAACCTGCTGGCAACCAGAGGACGTCCTGGAGGAGGTCTGCCCGTTCCCGCCTCGACCAACGCGGATCCAGAGCTCATGGAGCTGGGTGGTAACGAGCACCGAAAGAGTGGAAGACGACAGCGCCAGTGCCAATCGGATGGCACGAAGAGACATTCCACCACACGTTGTCGTCAGCGCTCTTTTGAGTCAGGAGGAGGCCGGCAGGGCACTCTCGCATCAACTCAGGTATTGAGCACCCACACTTGTTCAGAGCCCTCTGCTGCGCACTGTACCATACCCACATACTTCCCTGATTACATGAGAGTTCCCAAGTGTAAGGCGCTAGTAGATTCAGGCGCAGCTATGAACTTTATGGATAAAACTTTCATTAGTTCCCCTATCCATTCCACGCCCCATCAGAGCACTTGATAGTCGACCATTAGGGTCCGGGTTGATAAAGGAAGTCACGTTACCAGTCACCATGATCACACAGGAGACGCATTGTGAGCAGGTCATTTTTCTCATCATTGAGTCTCCTGCTTTCCCTGTGGTGTTAGGTATTCCGTGGCTAGCACTCCACAACCCCACTTTCTCATGGCCACAGAGGGTTCTCACGGGGTGGTGTCAGGGTAGGTGTCTGGGTGTTTCCGTTGGTGCAACCACGGTGGAAAGTCCAGACGGTGCCTCCACCGTGCGCATTCCCCCGAACACCATGATCTGGCACAAGTTTTCTCCAAGAATAAAGCAACTAAATTGCCACCTCATCGGGCGGGGGATTGCGCAATAAACCTTTGAGTAGACGCTGTACCTCCCAGGAGTCATGTGTATCCCCTGTTGCAGGCGGAGATGGAGGCTATGGAGACATACGTCACAGAGTCCCTTTGCCAGGGGTACATACGTCCATCCACTTCACCCGCCTCCTCAAGTTTCTTTTTTGTGAAGAAGAAAGACGGCGGTCTGCGCCCGTGCATTGACTATCGACCACTGAACAAGGAGACGATTAGATTTAGTCATCCTCTCCCCCTCATTCCGTCAGTGGTTGAGTCATTGCATGGAGCGCTCTTCTTCACTAAATTAGACCTCAGGTGTGCGTACAACCTGGTGCATATCCGAGAGGGAGATGAGTGGAAGACAGCATTCAGCACAACCACGGGGCATGAATACCTGGTGATGCCCTATGGTTTGATGAATGCTCCCTCAGTCTTCCAGTCCTTTGTGAACGAGGTGTTTCGGGACAGGCTTGGTCGCGACGAAGTGGTCTACATCGATGACATTCTGGTGTATTCCGCTACGCGCGCCGAGCATGTGTCCCTGGTTCGCAAAGTACTGGCCCGACTGTTGGAAAATAACCTTTATGCTAAGGCAGAAAAGTGTATGTTTTTCCAGCAGTCCGTCTCCTTCCTCGGATACCGCATTTCTACCACAGGTGTGGAGATGGAGGACGACCGCATTGCAGCCGTGCGTAATTGGCCGACTCCAACCACGGTAAAGGAGGTACAGCACTTCCTTGGCTTCGCCAACTATTATCGGAGGTTTATCTGGGGCTTTGGTAAGGTCACAGCTCCCATTGAAGAGTGGGCCATCCCGGCTCCGCTGGTCTGCTGAGACTGACAGGGCCTTCAGTAACCTGAGGGAACTGTTCACCTCGGCTCCGGTACTGGCCCACCCCGATCCATCACTACCGTTCATAGTGGAGGTGGATGCGTCCGAGGTTGGGATGGGAGCAGTCCTGTCTCAAAGCTCGGGCACGCCACCCAAGCTCCGTCCCTGTGCGTTCTTCTCAAAGAAACTCAGGCCGGCGGAGCAGAACTACGGCGTTGGTGATCGGGAGCTGTTGGCTGTTGTCCGAGCTCTGACCGTGTGGAGACATTGGCTCGAGGGGGCGAAACACCCATTCCTCGTCTGGACGGACCACCGTAACCTGGAGTACATCCAGGCAGTGAGGAGGCTGAACCCTCGCAAGGCCAGGTGGGCCCTATTCTTCACCTGGTTTGATTTCACACTGTCATACATTCCGGGTACGAAGAACGTGAAGGCAGATGCACTGTCCCGGCTGTATGATACAGAGGAGAGGCCCAGAGACAATAGCCCCATACTGCCAGACTCATTCATTGTGGTGCCGGTAGTATGGGCGATGGATGTGGATACAGCGCAGGCATTACACACAGATCCATCTCCACCGCAGTGTCCAGCTGGGCTGCAGTACGTGCCTGCGCTTATCCGTCATCATCTGATCTACTGGGCAAACACGTCACCCTCCTCTTGTCACCCAGGTATCGGTCATACAGTGCGCTGCCTGACCGAAAAGTACTGGTGGCCTACCTTGGCTAAGGACGTGAGGGTGTAAGTTTCCTCCTCCTCAGTGTGCGCCCAGAGTAAGGCACCTAGGCACCTCCCAGCGGGTAAGTTAAAACCTTTACCAGTTCCACAACGACCATGGTCTCATTTTAACTGATCTGCCTCTCTCTCAGGGTAACACCACCATCCTGGTAGATGTGGACCGCTTTTCGAAGGCCTGTCGCATCCTTCCTCTGCCCGGTCTCCCCACGGCTCTGAAAACTGCGGAGACACTGTTTACACACGTCTTCCGGCACTACAGGGTACCAGAGGATATAGTGTCTGACCGAGGTCCCCAGTTCACATCAAAAGTCTGGAAGGTGTTCATGGAACATCTGGGAGTCTCGGTCAGCCTGACCTCTGGGTTCCACCCTGAGAGTAATGGGCAGGTGGAACGGGTAAATCAGGATGTGGGTAGGTTCCTGAGGTCCTATTGCCAGCACCGGCTGGGGGAGTGGTCGGTGGTCCTGCCATGGGCAGAACATGCCCAGAACTCTCTCCGCCACTCCACTACGAACCTAACGCCATTTCAGTGTGTTTTAGGTTTTCAACCGGTTCTGGCACCGTGGCACCAGAGCCAGACCGAAGCTCCTGCGGTGGATGACTGGTTTCGGCCACGGAGGAGATGTGGAATGCTGCCCATGTTCACCTCCAGCGCGCCGTGCGTCGTCAGAAGTCCAACGCTGACCGTCACCGCAGTGAGGCCCCCGTCTTTGTACCGGGGGATCGGGTCTGGCTCTCGACCCGGAATCTGCCCCTCCGCCTGCCCTGCCGGAAGCTGAGCCCATGGTTTGTAGGGCCGTTCAAAGTCCTGAGGAGAATCAACGAGGTCACATATAGGTTATTACTCCCCGCTGATTACCGCATTAACACCTTGTTTCATGTGTCTCTCCTCAGGCCGGTGGTGGCTGGTCCGCTCCAGGAGTCTGAGGTGCGGGAGGTCCCTCCACCTCCTTTGGACATAGAGGGGGCGCCGGGTGGGGGGCCTTCAGTACCTCGTGGAGAGGGAAGGGTACGGTCCGGAGGAAGAGTGCTGGGTCCCGGTGAGGGATATCCTCGATCCCTCTCTGTTGAGGGACTTCCATCGTCGCCATCCGACTCGCCCTGCTCCGCGTCCTCCTGGCCGTCCCCGAGGCCGGTGTCGGCACGCTGCTGGAGCTGCGCGTCAACGGGGAGTAGTGTCACGAATTCAGCCGAGGCTGCCCCTCCTCCTTGCTCGGGCAGGTTTCGGCGTTCGTCGTCACCGGCTTACTAGCCACTACTGCTCCATTTATCATCACTCCATTTGTCTTGTCTTGTCTTGTCAATCACACACACCTGGTACTCATTCCCTCATTAGTCTGTGTATAAGTGTTCCCTCTGCCCCCTTGTCCTTTGAGTGATTGTTAATTGTGAGAGTGAGTAGCTCAGTTGAGCTACTCTTTCCTTGTATGTAGCCAAGGTGGATTTTTCCCTTGTGTTAGTTTCGTTTTGACGCTTGCTGCGCTTTATTCATGTACACTGAATAAACTCTAGATTTTGGTGTTTTACCTCCTGCGCCTGACTCCGTCATTCACACCTCATCACAGGTTGTTTTTCAAAAATATATTTAAATCCTTTATTCTATTAAACACGCGCACCCCCCCCACACACACACACACAGCTTCCAAAAGGACGAGAATGTGACAGCAAAAGCACTCACTGATAAAAACATAAAGATGTATCATACATGTAAACACATTATAAATGAATCCATTTCAGCGTCAAGTCTGTTGGGTTCCGTCAAGTGTTGATCACAGTTTGATGGAAAACAAGCAACGAGGTAGTGAATTTGAGGTAATTAGGCAACTCAATTCAAGTGAGTTAGGTTGCATGACAACCAGGGGGTTGTTAAAATATATCTTTAAAACTGCATGGACAATATGTCATCATGATTCTTTTAAGCAGACCCAGATATGTCTAGCATCATCTCTCTTTGCCGTCTAGTTTGGGCCCATTCGATTTTACCCGCTGTGAGTAGACAGCTCACTGGGGGAGAGACTGGATATGATTTGCCAAGAAATTTCAGAACCTTGGACAGCGCCTCCAAGACATAGTGTTAAGTGCATGAACAGAAAGTACATTGATCTGCTGTATTGGCCAGTTGGTGTGCAGTATAAGCACAAGGGCATATGATGTACTGGTCATTTGGTAAACACATACGGTGTCCATATAAGGACATACTTTGTCTCAGCAGGGGACGGTGGCTGTCCTAATATGGACACCATAAACACACGGTCTCCCAGTGACCGGTACAGCTCGATGTTTGCATTCAAATGGTACTAAGGTTGACAGACAGGTAGACAATCTGCTTTTCAAAAATAATGACAAGGACTTGGTTTTGTGTCAAGACAGTTCTTGTCATTGTATTGTAACCCTCACAAGCATAGTCAATTGCATAAATATTAGGATGTATGATTACAACGACATGTAGTCTGACAGGTTATTTTATGTTCCTCTGTTAGATGAATCGCTTGTGTAATCTCTGAGTTCACAAATACAAGGGGTTGTATGTATCAAACTTCACAGAGTAGGAGTGCTGATCTAGGATCAGGTCCCCATGGAAGCCATTGTGATATAAAAGCCCAAACAAATCCTCAGCACTCCTACTCCGAGACACTTGACACATACAGCCCCTAATCTGTATGTTCTGTAGTCATATACCGTATGTTATTTATCTCTGGGTATGTCAGTCATGCTGACATTAGACTATCCCAATTGAATGCTGATGTTTTTGAGGTGGCTGTGTTTGTAGAAATGAAACAAAATACATTGCTCTTGTTAAAGATTTGAGAATTCCTTTTTTTTGTTATTATAATTTTTTTAGGACAAAAGCATGTTTCTTTGTGGGAAGTAAAGTCTGCCAACAGTTTTCTGACTGTCACGACTTCCGCTGAGGCTGCCTCCCCTCCTTGTTCGGGCAGGCTTCGGCGTTCGTCGTCACCGGCTTACTGGCCACTGCCGCTCCATATATATCATTCCATTTGTCTTGTCTTGTCAATTACACACACCTGGTTCATATCCCCTCATTAGTCCGTGTATAAGTGTTCCCTCTGCCCCCTTGTCCTTGTGGGTGATTGTTTTATGTGAGTTGAGTGTAGCTCGGTGGAGCTACTCGTACCTTGTATTGCCGGGGTAGATTATTCCCCTGTGCCTGTATTCTGTTGTCATTATCCAGCGCAACTGTGTACGACGGAATAATCTCTGTATTCTGTGATTTACCCTCCTGCGCCTGACTCCTTCTAATCACACTCATCACACTGACAGGCTTCACGGAGCAGCTGTGTTTTGTAGAAATTAAACTATTCCTATTTATTTTAGGACAAAAGCATGTTTCTTTGTGGGAAGTAAAGTCTGTCCACAGTTTTCTGACAGGCTTCACAGAGCAGCTATATTTATGTCAACCTTGTTTTAGCTATAGACCAAGACAAAATAATCTATAGAAATATGTACAGTGGCTTGAGAAAGTATTCACGCCTTTGGGATTTGTCCTATTTTGTTGCCTTACAACCTGGAATTAAAATTGATTTTTTGGGGGTTTGTATCATTTGATTTACACAACATGCCTACCACTTTGAAGATGCAAAATATTTTTTATTGTGAAACAAACAAGAAATAAGACAAAAAAACAGAAAACTTGAGCGTGCATAACTATTCACCCCCACAAAGTCAATACTTTGTAGAGCCACCTTTTGCAGCAATTACAGCTGCAAGTCTCTTGGGGGATGTCTCCATAAGCTTGGCACATCTAGCCACTGTGTCACGATCGTCGTAAGCAACGGACCAAGGCGCAGCGTGATATGCGTACATCTTTTAATGAGTACTTAAATGACAATAACAAAACAACAAAACGATACGTGAAGTCCTAAGGTTAACAAAACACAAACCTCTCCGGAACAAGATCCCACAAATGACAAGTGCAAAACAGGCTGCCTAAGTATGGTTCCCAATCAGAGACAACAAGCCACAGCTGTCTCTGATTGGGAACCACCCTGGCCAACATAGAAATAAACGATCTAGAAAGAAACACATAGAAAACAAAACATAGACACTACACACCCTGGCTCAACATTTAAGAGTCCCCAGAGCCAGGGCGTGACAGTACCCCCCCCAAAGGCGCGGACTGCGACTGCGCCACACAAACTCAAGAGGGTTTTGACTAGGCTTTGACTAGGCCATTCCAAGACATTTAAATGTTTCCCCTTAAACCACTAAAGTGTTGCTTTAGCAGTATACTTTGGGTCATTGTCCTGCTGGAAGGTGAACCTCCGTCCCAGTCTCAAATCTCTGGAAGACTGAAACAGGTTTCCCTCAAGAATTTCCCATCTAGTGCCATCCGTCATTCCTTCAATTCTGACCAGTTTCCCAGTCCCTGCCGATGAAAAACATCCCCACAGCATGATGCTGCCTCCACCATGCCTCACTGTGGGGAAGCTGTGTTCTCGGGGTGATGAGAGGTGTTGGGTTTGCGCCAGACATAACGTTTTCCTTGATGGCCAAAAAGCTCAATTTTAGTCTCATCTGACCAGAGTACCTTCTTCCATATTTTTGGGGAGTCTCCCACATGCCTTTTGGCGAACACCAAACGTGTTTGCTTATTTTTTTCTTTAAGCAATGGTTTTTTTCTGGTCACTCTTCCATAAAGCCCAGCTCTGTGGAGTGTATGGCTTAAAGTGGTCCTATGGACAGATACTCCAGTCTCCGTTGTGGAGCTTTGCAGCTCGTTCAGGGTTATCTTTGGTCTCTTGGTTGCCTCTCTCATTAATGCCCTCCTTCCCTGGTCCGTGAGTTTTGGTGGGCAGCCCTCTCTTGGCAGGTTTGTTGTGATGCCATATTCTTTCCATTTTTTAATAATGGATTTAATGTTGCTCCGCGGGATGTTCAAAGTTTCTGATATTTTTTTATAACCCAACCCTGATCTGTACTTCTCCACAACTTTTTCCCTGACGTCACGTTCGTTTAAGGACGGGTCAGACCAAGGCGCAGCGTGAAAGGCATACATGTTTATTACACCGATAAACACACGAACAAAACAACAAACCAAACGAAACATGAAGTCCTAAGGCTAAACACAATACAAGCCTCTAAACACGGAACAAGATCCCACAATCAATGATAGCAAACAGGCTGCCTAAGTATGATCCCCAATCAGAGACAACGAGCGACAGCTGTCTCTGATTGGGAATCACACCGGCCAAACATAGAACTACAACACCTAGAACGTAAACATAGAAAACTAACATAGAATATCCACACCCTGACTCAACATACAAGAGTCCCATGAGTCAGGGCGTGACACCTGACCTGTTTGGAGTGCTCCTTGGTCTTCTTGGTGCCACTTGCTTGGTGGTGCCCCTTGCTTAGTGGTGTTGCAGACTCTGGGGCCTTTCAGAACAGGTGTATATGTACTGAGATCATGTGACACTTAGAATGCACACAGGCAGACTTTATTTAACTAATTATGTGACTTCTGAAGGTAATTGGTTGCACCAGATCTTATTTAGGGGCTTCATAGCAAAGGGGGTGAATATATATGCACCCACCACTTTTCCGTTATTTATTCTTTAGAATTCTTTGAAACAAGTTATTTTTTTCATTTCACTTCACCAATTTGGACTATTTTGTGTATGTCCATTACATGAAATCCAAATAAAAATCAATTTAAATTACAGGTTGTAATGCAACAAAATAGGAAAAACACCAAGGGGGATGAATACTTTTGCAAGGCACTGTACTCATTAAATAATGAATAGACCTATCTCATTAAACTTCTTACAGGTCCTCAGGACAGAGTAGGGGTTTGAATAAAGGCCTGGCACATTATTCCTGATTTATCTTAAACCAATACTGCTCTCAATACTTCACCCAGATTTTCTCACTCTATAGCATTTGATATCCTAAGAGACTTGTTAACACCCCCCTTTCAAACATTATTCTTTTTTATTTTTTTCCCTTTCAAACATGGGCCAACTCATATCAAAAAGGGTGTTTTCTGATCAGTCAGGCTCCTGGAGCTGCTCCACACACTACAGATGGTACAAGTGCTACAATGATGTTGGCCCCGTCGATATCCTGGACAATGCTGGACTTGGCTTTCATGTTCCGGGTGCTGCCCACTGCCAGTCTATCAGCAGCTGTCACTCCTGGCTCATGCCTTTGTGTACAGTTATCCACCTGGACAATATGTTGTGTGGGTGTGTGTGTGCGTGTGCATGGGTCTGTGCAAATGCGTTTCAGAGTGTGATCATAATTATTATTTTTTTGAATGTGTGAATTTCTGGTAGAGGTATAGTTTGTTTCTATAGACTATCTGCAGACATTCATATAATTTATAGATCACTGCTTGATGATTCAATGGAAGAACTCTTGGAGACTTCACTGGCTTTTTTTTTTAACCTATCTTACCTTTTATTATGAATACAATACCCATCTACTCTCATAGGGTGCAACTGTGCTGCAGAGAAATGCAACACAATATGATCCAATAAGAAAAAGGCTGCTCTCTCCCCACACAGTTTCAGGTTCACCACTGCTCTGGCAGAGAAATCTTCCAAAGGTCAGACAAATAACGTTGTACCGCTGTTCAGCAGTCAAGAAAAGCACTGCAACCATTGGCAAGCTTTTGTATGTTTTCTTCAACTTTTCTGTTCTGTCTTTGATTCGATAAGAGATAGCAGGTACTGAAAGGTGAGGCGTAAACCCAAAGCCTACTGCATTCCCAATTTATGTCCTGCAGAGTGTCCATCAACTGTCCACACTCCTCTTGTGGTTGAGTGCGGCTAACAAGCACCTGTGTGAAAGAAAGCTCCTCACCATCAACACAGAAAGAGAAGAAAACAGAGAGAGACAGAGAGAGAGAGAGAGAGAGAGAGAGAGAGAGAGAGAGAGAGAGAACAGACAGCCTTGCTTTGACTCTCAAGGTCAGGTCCCTCAGGCTTTCCATCCTAGCTCTCTTTATCTTGATTGGCGGCTATGGCCTCTGACATTTTGACACTCCTCACTCTTCACTCCTGCATGTTGGTTAATTCCAGGCTCCTCTCTCACATCACATATACTGCAGGTGGGCCTGCCTGGAGGAAGGAGTTGTTCCCTGCTGGTTATTAGGACATGAGTTTTGCTAGGTGTGGGCACTGATAGTTTGACCTTTGAGGGTGAAGGGAATGTAGTCCTGGAACATACAGAGTATATCATGTATAATCTGTATGTTTCTAGAATGAAGTGTGGCCTAAACGCAATTGAAGCAGAAGGTATGAATCAGGCATTAGACTGCACTGTTTTACCACTGTGTAATGGTGGCCCCATGGTAGGTGGGAGGATGAATTCTAACCAACGATTCCATTCTATTAAACAAGAGAAAGAATATTAGACGTTACGTTACCAATTCTGTCTCAAAATTCCACCTTGTATGACTAATTTAGTATACCTTTCTGTGACTGAGGTAGAGTGAACCAAACTTATAGGTGCTGTCTGGATCTCCAGTTAATTGGGTGTCCTACAGGTGTTGCGGCAGGCGAGACTTCATTACCTAGTTAGCCAGTTCGTTTCTAGGACTCTGCTGAGCATATATTATGCACTCTCCTATTCTCTAAAGGATGAGAGAACAAGTGCCAATCATCCTGTACCCGTATCCTGAGAAAAGTTAATAATGATAGTACTAATGATTAGAACTAATCAACTGGGTGAAGAGAGCACTCATACATGATGCTTGACTTCTTGAATGCTGCTTGCTCATTAATAGGAAAGTCAGTCCTGAGGCATCTTAGCTATATTTTGATGCTGCATCAGTTTCATGCAGCACTGCTCTCCCATCTCCATTGAAGAGGTAATTTACAAGGTCAAAGTGCAATGTTATTTTTTATTTGACCTTTATTTAACTAGGCAAGTCAGTTAAGAACAAATACTTATTTACAATGACGGCCAAACCCGGACAACGCTGGGCCAAATGTGCGCTGCCCTATGGGACAGCCTGGAATCGAACCAGGGGGTCTGTAGTGAACCTCAAGCGTGCAGTGCCTTAGACCGCTGTGCCACTCGGGAGCCCAATAAACAGACGTAGGATCTTAATTTGAGCCAGTTTGCCACAGCGGGAAAATAATCCTGCAGCAACAGGAAATGTGAATTATTATGTGGATTATAATTAATGGACATTTTTGTAGGGGTTGATACATATTTCGTAAAGGAAAATAAAGTGTAAATTACAAACTTCAGAAGCCTTTTTTAAACCTCAAATACTCTATAAGTTAAAAGTTCTTCTGCAACAGAATGATCAAATAAAGATCATGCATCTAACTGTGCAGCTGGTCACCAGGGTTGTGTAGGTTACTTTCTAAATGTAATCCGTTACAGTTTCTAGTTACCTGTCCAAATGATTGGATTACCCAAACTCAGTAATGTAATCTGATTTCTTTCCCTGAAAGAGGCATTAGAAGAAGACAAACATAAATATAACCAATTGTACAACAACTATTGCAGGATAAATCAATGTTAGAGTTGACCTAGCTGGCCATAAATGGATGTTGCATTTTACTTTATGGGTTGATTTATGTAGGCTTCTTCTAACCCATTGCTTTCTACTAAGCTACAGATAATAATACAATTAGGCTATAACTTTACATCAAAAACCAAAAGTCTGTCAGATTTCCAGACATTCCAAATAATTTAATATATCGATCTTCAAGAATAGGACTTGGAAATATAGAAACTAAGGCCTTTATTAGCCTACTCTGTTGCTTATGATTTTGTTGTCATGGAGGGCTGATTGGACGCATTGCTTCAAATTGAAAAATAAATGAATGCCATATGCTGCATTTGCTTTAGACCTATTTGCTATGTTTTTGTTTGTGACACTTTGATATCTCGATAGTTTGCAGCTGTTTAAAGCCCAAATCAAACAAAAAGCTTCTTTTTTTTACAAGTATCAATGGCGTCATGCACTTCAAATGAAAAAGCAAGTATATTTTTGTCTACATGAAGCAATGCTAGTAAAGTGAGTGGATAAATTGCCAGGAAATAGACTGTTTGTGCATTGTTACATCTGGAATTGTGACATGTATAGTTAAAATGTGTCTATTTAATGTTGATAAGTTTAGCTGCCAGTGCCAATAATACATTTTGAGAAAACAATAACGTTATACCTTTGTTGATTTTCAGCACAGGCATATAGACTAGGCAGGCAACGGCTGGGAAACTCGAGGAACCGTTTAAGAGAGAATACTGTTATGTAGAAAGAACGACACTAGCTAAATTCTTAATAAACTGCTAGGGTGTATATTAGCTACAACTCTCCTCACGTTAGTGAGCCAACATAACAGGAGGCAGGTACGATGGCTCCAGTAGGACATATAAGGTGAGTCAAAAGGAACACACAACAATAATTCACAAGGGCTACATAGCGAACACAACAAATACAACTGTTTATGATGGATTCTCATGACAACTAAGTTGGCATACACTAAGCAGTGTATGTGAATTGACGCTCTCTACTCTCCCACACACATTTTGACGCCATTGACGGTATCTATCTGTGTGGTTTTGGCTTTAGTCTATTCATATTGGGTGCGCGAGGTTGAGCATGTGTCCTTTAGGCCTATAGATTTTTTGGGGGAATCAGCATGAATTATATTTAAGCAATAAGGCACGAGGGGGTGTGGTATATGGCCAATATACCACGGCTAAGGGCTGTTCTTTTGCACGACGCAACGCGGAGTGCCTGGATACAGCCCTTAGCCGTGGTATATTGGCCATTTACCACAAACCCCCGCGGTGCCTTAATGCTATTATAAACTGGTTACCAACGTAATTAAAGCAGTAAAAATAAATACTTTGTCATACATTACCTGTGGTGTATGGTCTGATATACCACGGCTGTCAGCCAATCAGCATTCAGGGTTTGAACCACCCAGCAATAATTTGCTCGTGGTCTTCTTAAATGACACGTTTTTTTGACAGTATGGAGCACAATACCACGGAGGAGCTTAGAAGGGAGGAACTCACATTCATCAATGCGCTATGTAGATAGCAATAATTTCAAAGTGGAAATTTTAAAAAAGTTCAGATATCCGTATCGCCAGTAGGCTACATTACTGCTGTGGTCCTTACCTCCATGCGTTTATTCAAGTTGGATCATCTTTGGATGCCTACAGCAGTCGCACCATTGGAAGACATAGCTTGAACTGTAGCCTACAAAAGCCTATTACTGCTCTTGTCTCGCAATCCATCAAACGCATTTGGTGTGTCATCATAGTGGTCTATGACTTGTGGTTAGACTCGCTCAGGTGGAACAAACATAAACTTGCACCTTTTATCATTGCTGATTTGAATGTCATTGAGAAAACAGGAAGGTGTCTAGGATTAAAAGTAATCCTAGAAGTAATCATCTCGTTTTTCCAAATTATCTGTAATCTGGCCAATTTGAACTCGATTCATTAGCATTCTACCTAATACCCAGCCTGTGTCCCAAATGGCACCCTATTCCCTATATAGTGCTCTACTTCTGACCCAAAAATAGTGCACTATAAAGAAAATAGGGTTCCATTTGGGACGCACACCCAGTTTAACACTGGGTTAACTGGCTTGGGATCGGCTGGGCCCCAGTGTCTGCTGGTTGCCTGTGAGCCCCAACACTTAATTAATTGAAGCAATTACTTTTGGCAGTGGAGGTCTCACCTGGGCGGTATAGGTGTGAATATTTTTGATTGCAACTGCGCTCCAACACCACTAGGACTAGCCTCTCCAACCCCCTGAGCTAGCATATGGAATAGAAACATTTTGGGGTGAGCTCAAGAGAGCGCAGAGTCGATAAACTTATTTGACCAAGGTCACTTTCCCTCATTTAGAGTTTAGTAATGCAGTTGGTATTCTGTCATGAAGGTCCCCCTCTATTTGTTATCCATTAAATATTCAAAAAGTATTTAATGATGGATGTCCAACGTATGGGTGCTCTTGAAATTTGATTACACACAGTCCCAGTCAAAAGTTTAGACACACCTACTCACTCAATGGTTTTTCTTTATTTTTACTATTTTCTACATTTTAGAATAATAGTGAAGACATCAAAACTATTAAATAACACATATGGAATCATGTAGTAACTAAAAAAGTGTTCAACAAATCCAAATATATGTTATATTTAAGATTCTTCAAATAGCCACCCTTTGCCTTGATGACATCTTTGCACACTCTTGGCATTCCCTCAACCAGCATCACCTGGAATGCTTTTCAAACAGTCTTGAATGAGTTCCCACATATGCTGAGCACTTGTTGGCTGCTTTTCCTTCACTGTGCCGTCCGACTCATCCCAAACCATCTCAATTTGGTTGAGGTCGGGGGATTGTGGAGGCCAGGTCATCTGATGCAGCACTCCATCACTCTCCTTCTTGGTAAAATAGCCCTTACTTTTATTTTTTTATTTCACCTTTATTTAACCAGGTAAGCCAGTTGAGAACAAGTTCTCATGTACAACTGCGACCTGGCCAAGATAAAGCAAAGCAGTGGGATAAAAACAACAACAACACAGAGTTAAAGCTGGGGTAAACAAAACATAAAGTCAAAAATACAACAGAAAATATATATACAGTGTGTGCAAATGTAGCAAGTTATGGAGGTAAGGCAATAAATAGGCCATAGTGCAAAATAATTACAATTTAGTATTAACACTGGAATGATAGATGTGCAAGAGATGATGTGCAAATAGAGATAATGGGGTGCATATCAGAAAAATAAATAACAATATGGGGATGAGGTAGTTGGGTGGGCTAATTTCAGATGGGCTGTGTACAGGTGCAGTGATCGGTAAGGTGCTCTGACAACTGATGCTTAAAGTTAGTGAGGGAGATAAGAGTCTCCAGCTTCAGAGATTTTTGCAGTTCGTTCCAGTCATTGGCAGCAGAGAACTGGAAGGAATGGCGGCCAAAGGAGGTGTTGGCTTTGGGGATGACATTTACATTTACATCATTTAGCAGACGCTCTTTTCCAGAGCGACTTACAAATTGGTGCATTCAACTTATGATAGTCAGTGGGACAACCACCTTTTATTATTTTTTTTAAATGTATGGGGGGTGGGGGTAGAAGGATTACTTTATACTATTCCAGGTATTCCTTAAAGAGGTAAGGTTTCAAGTGTCTCCGGAAGGTGGTCAGTGACTCCGCTGTCCTGGCATCGTGGGGGAGCTTGTTCCACCATTGGGGTGCCAGAGCAGCGAATAGCTTTGACTAAGGGTACCCTTAGTAGCGCAAACTACGGGTGGGTGTTGCTATGGTGACCAATGAGCTAAGATAAGGCAGGGATTTGCCTAGCAGTGATTTATATATGACCTGGAGCCAGTGGGTTTGGCGACGAATATGTAGTGAGGACCAGCCAACAAGAGTGTACAGGTCACAGTGGTGGGTAGTATATGGGGCTTTGGTGACAAAACGGATGGCACTGTGATAGACTACATCCAATTTGCTGAGTAGAGTGTTGGAAGCTATTTTGTAAATGACATCGCCGAAGTCAAGGATCGGTAGGATAGTCAGTTTCACAAGGGCATGTTTGGCAGCATGAGTGAAGGAGGCTTTGTTGCGAAATAGGAAGCCATTTCTAGATTTAACTTTGGATTGGAGATGCTTAATGTGAGTCTGGAAGGAGAGTTTACAGTCTAACCAGTCACCTAGGTATTTGTAGTTGTCCACATACTCTAGGTCAGACCCGCCGAGAGTAGTGATTCTAGTCGGGTGGGCGGGTGCCAGCAGCATTCGATTGAAGAGCATGCATTTAGTTTTACTAGTGTTTAAGAGCAGTTGGAAGCTACGGAAGGAGTGTTGTATGGCATTGAAACCACTTCTGGTGGTTTGTTAACACGATGTCCAATGAAGGGCCAGATGTATACAAAATTGTATCGTCTGCGTAGAGGTGGATCTGAGAGTCACCAGCAGCAAGAGCGACATCATTGATATACACAGAGAAAAGAGTTGGCCCGAGAATTGAACCCTGTGGCACCCCCATAGAGACTGCCATAGGTCCAGGCAACAGGCCCTCCGATTTGACACATTGAACTCTATCTGAGAAGTACTTGGTGAACCAGGCGAGGCAGTCATTTGAGAAACGAAGGCTATTTAGTCTGCCTAAAAGAATGCGGTGGTTGACAGTGTCGAAAGCCTTGGCCAGGTCGATGAAAACAGCTGCACAGTAGTCTATTATCGATCGCAGTTATAATAAAGTTTAGGACCTTGAGCGTGGCTGAGGTGCACCCATGACCAGCTCGGAAACCGGATTGCATAGCGGAGAAGGTACGGTGGGATTCGAAATGGTCGGTGATCTGTTAGGTATTGTAGGTAGGTATCGTGGGTTGTTGTATGTAATTATTGTAGGTTAGTATTGTATTCGGCTGTGCCGGGTGTAGCACGAAGCTAGCTAGCTAGCTAACTCACCACCTGGACTAGCTGGCGAGTAGCTATTAGCAACGGTATAGTTGTTTCACGCCTGAGAGTGCCTGTAATTACGCCAGCTGGCTGCCTACAATAATTACATACAATAATTGCCTACCATTCAGCTGTTTTCTAACCTCATTGTCTGAACCGTTAACGTTAGGTAGCAAGTGGCTACTGTGCTTGAAATTTAGCTAGCTTGTTGCTACCTGGATAGCTACTAGTAAACAATAGAAGGAACGACCGAGCGAACAGACGCGAACTGGCTGAGTCAATTCAGTGGCTAGCTTTGCAATTGGCTAGCTAACAGTAGCTGCTAGGGGTAAGTCATAACCTACACTTGTGTTTTGTTTATTACATATTGATAGCCCGAGTCGTTCAAGGAATTCGGGACATGGGTGACTAGTTAACGTTAGTTTGGCTCTCTCTGTGTGTTCGTGCCGTGAAAGGAGGGGTTCTTCTTTGTCTGAAAGCAATGGCTAGCTAGTTTGCTAACTATTCTAGCTAACTAACTGGCTGAATAAGTTGACGACGGACTCGCTCAAGCTGTCGGGACTAACCCACAACGTTAGACACGGACACGAACGATCTGCTTGCGTGTTGATACACTGGTGGTTTGTTGTGGCTGAGTATTGGAGCTAAACTGTGTTGTTGGAGACCGGCATGCTAGCTGGCTGTGGCGTCTTATGACGAGGTGCCCGGACGTTTTTCACGGAATAATACTGCACCTAGTTAGCTAGCTGAATAAACTAAGTTAGTCTATTCCTAGAAAACATTGAACCGCTGTAGTTTACAACAATTATAGTTTCTGAGGTGGAAGTTGGGAGAGTTATATTTGGTAGTTGTGGTGAGGGATGCCCCGCTCTCTCCTTTCCCAGATGTTTAGTTAATTTCATTCCGATCTCCTCTGCATTATTGTAGCCATCTGCTGCAGCCTGTCAACTATGCCTCTGCCTATCCCTGTTCTCTCCTCTCTGCACAGGCTACACAAACGCCTCACACCGCGTGGCTGCTGCCTCTCTAACCTGGTGGTCCCTGCACGCACCACCCACGTGGAGTTCCAGGTCTCAGGCAGCCTCTGGAACTACCGTTCTGCTGCCAACAAGGCAGAGTTCATCTCAGCCTATGCTACCCTCCAGTCCCTCGACTTCTTGGCGCTGACGGAAACATGGATTACCACTGAAAACACTGCTACTCCTGCTGCTCTCTCCTCGTCTGACCATGTGTTCTCGCATACCCCGAGAGCATCTGGTCAGCGGGGTGGTGGCACAGGAATCCTCATCTCTCCCAAGTGGACATTCTCAATTTTTCCCCTGACCCATCTGTCTATTTCCTCATTTGAATTCCATGCTGTCACAGTCACTAGCCCATTTAAGCTTAACTCTTCCGAGTCGGCGAACGCTTCGGCGCGTTCAAATCGCGGGCCGGCTTTAGGACCGCGCAGCATCCAAACCAAGTGACGCAGAGGGCTGCCGTCGATTTCATGCAGAAATGGAGACCCGAAGCTACGTTTTGAGTGTTTGTTTCATGTAAATACACCAACTAAAACCAAAGTTATGATAATTTCAATTCCATGAAAAAAGTGCGTCAAAATATGCGCTCTTTTATGAGCGCTTTGCATTTATTATAATAACTTTGTCGTCTTTTGTGATAAAAAGGAACGGAAAAAAACGTGTGCTTGTGCTAACCCGGTTCTTCAGGATGCACACGAGTATATAAACATTCATTCCCATGACAACTAGCCATTGCGAAAGAAACGAACGAGAGGAATTAGTTCAGTTCATGAGTAGTTTTGGAGAGTTTTTCACGAGTTAGTATTTCAATTGTTAGTATTTCAAGAGTTTTATTGTCAGCAGTATCGTTTTTGTGAAGCAATATGAGGCGCACACTTCACGTTGAACAAGCCGTCGACTTGTTATTCCAAATGAGCGATGAAGAAACTTTGGAAAGTTCGGTCGTCAGACAATGAGAGTGGCCAGGATGACTTCGAGGACCCTGATTTTGTTGCTGAAAACGTGAGGTAAGAAGACAAACATTTTTCTAAAATGAATTTGTTTTATTGCTTTCGTTTATCTTACTATAGTATTCTATTCTACTTCACTGTAGTGCAAATGCCAATGAACATCTTGAACTTTGAATAATCTTGAATCCGTTTACCTGTTTTGTATAGTGACGACGACTGACGACGAGCAGCCTGGGCCATCAACAGCCCCCACCCCCACAACAAGCCGACGGAGGCCATCACAGAGGGGGCGTGGAAGGAAGGATCAGGCCAAGACCAGGTCAAGATCTCCAGCCCAGTCAGCAGCACAGCCAGAACAGAGCTCTGAGCCATGGAAAACAGAGACTGATCCTGACACTGCCCCACAAGCCAGTAGGTTCATGCCCGCAGACCACCAGGAGCCCAGGTGGATTTGCATTCAGGGCACACACCAAAGGACCTCTTCCTGCTCTACTTCGCCGCAGATACAATGAGGACAATCTGCAGAAACACCAACAAACAGGCAGCAAGAAATCAGCAGAAGGGGAGCAAATATCAGTGGACTGACGTTGATGTGGAGGAACTGCACAGATTTCTGGGTCTCCTCATCTACACCTCATTGGTGACTCTGCCTAGTATCCAGGACTACTGGAAACAAAGCCACATATTGTCTGTTTCATTGCCAGCGAAGGTCATGCCAAGAGACAGATTCCGGTCCATCTCATGGAACATCCACCTAAGTGATCCAGAGGAGGATGTCATAAATGACCAGCGCAAAGGTACACCCCAGCATGACAAACTGTTCAGGGTCAAACCTCTGATGGACGACATTCGCACTGCCTGCCAGGCTCATTACCATCCTAAGAAGGAACTGTCAGTCGACGAGAGGATGGTGGCTACAAAAGCCAAAACTGGCATGACCCAGTACATGAAGGACAAGCCTAACAAATGGGGGATCAAGCTCTTTGTGTTGGCAGAGTCTAACAATGGCTACACTCTAAACTTCAACGTGTATGTTGGGAAAGCACACACACCCAGCGTGCATGGACTTTCATATGATGCTGTTATGGACCTCATTCAGCCATCACATCTTGGTACAGGATACCATATTTATATGGACAATTTCAACACCAGCCCAAAACTGTTCCTGAGTTTGGGAAGTATGAAGTTTGGAGCCTGTGGGACCTACAGAAGCAACAGAAAAGGGTGTCCTAGTGGCAGAGAAAATGCCCTCACCAGCAAATCGAAGAGGGGGTCTGTGAGATGGATCAGAGAGGATCGCCTGGTCTTTGTGAAGTGGATGGATACGCGGGAGGTGTCGGTGTGCTCCACAATCCACCCAGCGTTTTCGGGCGAGACAATCAAGAGGAAGGTGAAGGAAGGACCTGGACGCTGGGTAGCAAAAGACATTCCCTGCCCTACCCCCATCATGGCCTACAATAAGTACATGGGAGGGGTTGACCTGTCAGACCAGCTTCTCCAGTATTACTCAACCCATCGCAGAACTGCTCGCTGGTACCGTACCCTCTTCCTGCATTTTTTGGACATGGGAACAACAAATGCATACATCCTGCACTGTGACATCAGTGCGACCCAACAGGTCACACCCATGACGCACAAGAACTTTGTGGCAGAACTTGTGGCCCAGCTGTGCGGAGTGACCCAGACAGGGGTTCCACTTCAAAAAAGCACCAGCCATGTTTCTGTGGCCATTGCCAATGTTGCAGAGGCCAAAGACAAAGCCACAGCAGGCCGCAGGGTTTGTCAACGCTGTAAACAAGTTGACAAGAAGAGGTTTGTCACACCATGGAAGTGCAAGGCCTGTGATGTGGCTCTCTGTGTCATTGTGGACAGGAACTGTTTTGAAGAGTGGCACAAATAGGGTAAAGGCCAGTGGCTATACCTACTTTTTTTGTAAATAGTTGTGTATTGCTTGTATATATCTCAAGAATACTTTTATATGTTCATATTTGCACTTTGTGGTTCAATTTGAAGCTTTTTTTTTCATTTTGGACAGAAACTGTTTTGAGGAGTGGCACAAAAAGGTTTAGGGTTAGAATAGAAGAAAAACGCCAGTGGTTATACCTACTTTTTATTGTAAATAGTTATTTATTGCTTGTATATATCACCAAAATACTTTTATATGTTCATATTTGCACCTTGTGGTTCAATTTGAAGCTTTTTAAATGCTTGGTTCACCATGTTTGAGGGTTTTACAATAAAAAAACCATCTTTTTTCTAAACGGACTTTGTGTTTTCTGTGTGTGTTTGGGTCCAGTGTGTTGAAATAGTATGTCAAAGTGAAAAACTTACTAACAGATCATATAGGTGAGGTTGTGCTGAAAAAAAAGATACCCAACATTGGTCTGGTAAACATTTCTTTATGTAGTATATCAGGGCAAAATTGAAGGTACCCAAAAACGGCCAAAAAAGCTCCAGACTCCGAAGAGTTAATATCCTTGTCATCTATCGCCCTCCAGGTTCCCTTGGAGAGTTCATCAATGAGCTTGACGCCTTGATAAGTTCCTTTCCTGAGGATGGCTCACCCCTCACAGTTCTGGGGGATTTCAACCTCCCTACGTCTACATTTGACTCATTTCTCTCTGCCTCCTTCTTTCCACTCCTCTCCTCTTTTGACCTCACCCTCTCACCGCCCCCCCCTACTCACAAGGCAGGCAATACGCTTGACCTCATCTTTACTAGATGCTGTTCTTCTACTAATCTCACTGCAACTCCCCTCCAAGTCTCCAACCACTACTTTGTATCCTTTTCTCTCTCCCTCTCCTCCAACACTACTCACTCTGCCCCTACACAGATGGTAATGCACCGTCGCAACCTTCGCTCTCTCTCTCCCGCTACTCTCTCCTCTTCCATCCTATCATCTCTTCCCTCTGCTCAATCCTTCTCCCTCCAATCTCCTGATTCTGCCTCCTCAAACCTCCTCTCCTCCCTTTCTGCATCCTTTGACTCTCTATGTCCCCTATCCTCCCGGCCGGCTCGGTCCTCCCCTCCAGCTCCGTGGCTTGATGACTCATTGCGAGCTCACAGAACAGAGCTCCGGGCAGCTGAGCGGAAATGGAAGAAAACTAGACTCCCTGCGGACCTGGCATCTTTTCACTCCCTCCTCTCTACATTTTCTTAATCTGTTTCTGCTGCTAAGGCCACTTTCTACCACTCTACATTCCAAGCATCTGCCTCTAACCCTAGGAAGCTCTTTGCCACATTCTCCTCCCTGCTGAATCCCCCCCCCCCCTCCCTCTCTGTGGATGACTTCGTCAACCATTTTGAAAAAGAAGGTTGACGACATCCGATCCTCGTTTGTTAAGTCAAATGACACTGCTGGTCCTGCTCACACTGCCCTACCCTATGCTTTGACTTCTTTCTCCCCTCTCTCTCCAGATAAAATCTTGCGACTTGTGACGGCAGGCCGCCCAACAACCTGCCCGCTTGACCCTATCCCCTCCTCTCTTCTCCAGACCATCTCCGGTGACCTTCTCCCTTACCTCACCTCGCTGATCAACTCATCCTTGACCGCTGGCTATGTCCCTTCCGTCTTCAAGAGAGCGAGAGTTGCACCCCTTCTCAAAAAACCAACACTTGATCCCTCTGATGTCAACAACTACAGACCAGTATCCCTTCTTTCTTTTCTCTCCAAAACTATTGAGCGTGCCGTCTTTAGCCAACTCTGTTGCTATCTCTCTCAGAATGAACTTCTTGATCCAAACCAGTCAGGTTTCAAGACTGGTCATTCAACTGAGACTGCTCTTCTCTGTGTCACGGAGGCTCTCCGCACTGCTAAAGCTAACTCTCTCTCCTCTGCTCTTGTCCTTCTAGACCTGTCTGCTGCCTTTGATACTGTGAACCATCAGATCCTCCTCTCCACCCTCTCCGAGCTGGGCATCTCCGGCGCGGCTCACTCTTGGATTGCGTCCTACCTGACCGGTCGCTCCTACCAAGTGGCATGGCGAGAAGCTGTCTCCGCACCACGTGCTCTCACCACTGGTGTCCCCAGGGCTCAGTTCTAGGCCCTCTCCTATTCTCACTATACACCAAGTCACTTGGCTCTGTCATATCCTCACATGGCCTCTCCTATCATTGCTACGCTGACGACACACAACTAATCTTCTCCTTTCCCCCTTCTGATAACCAGGTGGCGAATCGCATCTCTGCATGTCTGGCAGACATATCAGTATGGATGACGGATCACCACCTCAAGCTGAACCTTGGCAAGACGGAGCTGCTCTTCCTCCCGGGGAAGGACTGCCTGTTCCATGATCTCGCCATCACGGTTGACAACTCCGTTGTGTCCTCCTCATAGAGTGCGAAGAGCCTTGGCGTGACCCTGGACAACACCCTGTCGTTCTCCGCTAACATCAAGGCGGTGACCCGATCCTGTAGGTTCATGCTCTACAACATTCAGAGAGTACGACCCTGCCTTACACAGGAAGCGGCACAGGTCCTAATCCAGGCACTTGTCATCTCCCGTCTGGATTACTGCAACTCGCTGTTGGCTGGGCTCCCTGCCTGTGCCATTAAACCCCTACAACTCATCCAGAATGCCGCAGCCCGTCTGGTGTTCAACCTTCCCAAGTTCTCTCACGTCACCCCGCTCCTCCGCACACTCCACTGGCTTCCAGTTGAAGCTCGCATCTGCTATAAGACCATGGTGCTTGCCTACGGAGCTGTGAGGGGACCGGCACCTCCGTACCTTCAGGCTCTGATCAGTCCCTACACCCAAACGAGGGCACTGCGTTCATCCACCTCTGGCCTGCTGGCTCCCCTACCTCTGCGGAAGCATAGTTCCCGCTCAGCCCAGTCAAACCTGTTCGCTGCTCTGGCACCCCAATGGTGGAACAAGCTCCCTCACGACGCCAGGACAGCGGAGTCACTCACCACCTTCCGGAGACATTTGAAACCCCACCTCTTTAAGGAATACCTGGGATAGGATAAAGTAATCCTTCTACCCCCCCTTACCCCAACCCAAGCCCCCCCCAAAAAAAAAAAAAACATTGTAAAGTGGTTATCCCACTGGCTATAAGGTGAATGCACCTATTTGTAAGTCACTCTGGATAAGAGCGTCTGCTAAATGACGTAAATGTAAATGTAAAATCTGTTTGTTAACTTGGCTTTCAAAAACTTTCAAAAGGTAGGGCAGGATGGATATTGGTCTGTAACAGTTTGGATCTAGAGTGTCACCCCCTTTGAAGAAGGGGATGACCGCGGCAGCTTTCCAATCTCTGGAGATCTCAGACATTACGAAAGAGAGGTTGAACAGGCTAGTAATAGGGGTTGCGACTTTTTCGGCGGCTAATTTTAGAAAGAAAGGGTCCAGATTTTGCAGCTCTTTCAGAACATCAGCTGTCTGAATTTGTGTGAAGGAGAAGCTGGGAAGGTGCAGAGCTGGTGGCTGGGGTAGTGGTATCCAGGTGGAAAGCATGGCCAGCCATAGCAAAATGCTTGTTGAAATTCTCGATTATTGTAGATTTATCGGTGGTGATAGTGTTTCCTAGCCTCAGTGCAGTGGGCAGCTGGGAGGAGGTGCTCTTATTCTCCAGTGTCCCAAAACATTTTGGAGTTAGTGCTACAGGATACAAATTTCTGTTTGAAAAAGCTAGCTTTTGCTTTCCTATATTGGTTCCTGACTTCCCTGAAAAGTTGCATATCGTGGGGGCTATTCGATGCTAATGCAGTACGCCACAGGAAGTTTTTGTGCTGGTCAAGGGCAGTCAAGTCTGAGGAGAACCAGGGGCTATATCTGTTCTTAGTTCAGAATTTTTTGAATGGGGCATGCTTATTTAAGATTGAGAGGAAAGCACTTTTAAAGAACAACCAGGCATCCTCTACTGACGGAATGAGATCGACATCCGTCCAGGATACCTGGGCCAGGTCAATTAGGAAGGCCTGCTCGCTAATGTGTTTTAGGGAGCGTCTGACAGTGATGAGGGGTGGTCGTTTGACCGCGGACCCGTTACGGACGCAGGCAATAAGGCAGTGATCGCTGAGATCCTGGTTGAAGACAGCGGTAAGTTAGTCAGGATGATATCTATGAGGGTGCCCATGTTTACGGATTTAGGGTTGTACCTGGTAGGTTCCTTGATAATTTGTGTGAGATTGAGGGCATCTAGTTTGGATTGTAGGATGGCCGGGGTGTTAAGCATATCCCAGTTTAGGTCACCAAGCAGTACAAACTCTCAGGATAGATGGGGGGCAATCCATTCACATATGGTGTCCAGGGCACAGCTGGGGGCTGAGGGGGTCTGTAGCAAGCGGCAACAGTGAGATACTTATTTCTGGAAAGGTGGATTTTTAGAAGTAGGAGCTCAAACTGTTTGGGCACAGACCTGGATAAATTGACAGCCTGGAGGTGTGTTGGGTCATTGTCCTGTTGGAAAACAAATTATCAGATTACCAGATCGGATGGCGTGTTGCTGCAGCATGCTGTGGTAGCCATGCTGGTTAAGTGTGCCTTGAATTCTAAATAAATCACAGACGGTGTCACAAGCATCCCCACACCACAACACCTCCTCCTCCATGCTTTACGGTGGGAACTACACAACTACACATGTCTCACAAAGACACGGCGGTTGGAACCAGAAATCTCAAATTTGGACTCCAGACCAAAGGACACATTTCCACCGGTCTAATGTCCATTGCTCCTGTTTCTTGTTGGCCCAAGCAGGTCTCTTCTTCTTATTGGTGTCCTTTAGTGGTTTATTTGCAGCAATTCGACCATGAAGGCCTGGTTCACACAGTCCCCTCTGAACATGTTGAGATGTGTCTGTGACTTGAACTCTGTGAAGCATTTTTTGGGGCTGCAATTTTTGAAGCTGGTAACTCTAATGAACTTATCCTCTGCAGCAGAGGTAACTCTGGGTCTTCCATTCCTGTGGCGGTCCTCATGAGAGCCAGTTTCATCATAGTGCTTGATGGTTTTTGCGACTGCACTTGAAGAAACTTTCAAAGTTCTTGAAGTGGTCCGTATTGATTGACCTTCATGTCTTAAAGTAATGATGGACTGTCATTTCTCTTTGCTTATTTGAGCTGTTCTTGCCATAATATGGACTTGGTCTTTTACCAAATAGGGCTATCTTCTGTATACTCCCCCTACCTTGTCACATCACAACTGATTGGCTCAAATGCAAGAAGGAATGAAATTCCACAAATTAACTTTTAAGAAGGCACACCTGTTCATTGAAATGCATTCCAAGTGACTACCTCATGAAACTGGTAGAGAGAATGCCAAGAGTGTGCAAAGCTGTCATCAAGGCAAATGGTGGCTACTTTGAAGAATCTAAAATCTAAAATCTACTTTGATTTGTTTAACACTTTTTTGGTTACTACATGATTCTAGATGTGTTTTTTCAGAGTGTTGATGTCTTCACTATTATTCTACAATGTAAAAATAAAGAAAAACCCTTGAATGAGTAGGTATGTCCAAACTTTTGACTGGTAGTGTATGATTAGATGAACATTTGGGAATGTATTGAGATTGGTGTAAGGAGTGGAAATGAAGCACCTACTACATTAGGTTTAAAACAAACATTTTTAAATCTACATAAAACCTAGCTAAGATTACGTAGAATCAACATAAAACTTAATGCAGGGTCTGAAATAAGCATCAGACTACCAGCCAAACACTGGTAAAAGTCTCAGTGGCTGGTGGGCCATTAGGCCATGCTTATCGAACACTAAACATTCTCATATGGCTGCAATGATGCATTTCCTGTTTGTTTCCTGGCTGCTCCCATTGTAAACATCCTCCTGATATACATAATTATGTCCCCCCAACGCACCTGTGGTATTATAGTTTATCACTGAAGGCGGTAAACCCTTATCCCGTTATTACCAAAGTATATAGTTCCCATAAAACTCAACAGCAAATGCACTTAACTGGCCTCCTGTGATGCATCCACAAGTTGATCATCAACAGCATCATCAATATCAACAACTTGGCTGTTTCTAAATATGCTCTGCTTGTTCCCATCTGTTCCCTTATAAAATAATATTTGAATAATAAATAAAAAAGTCTAATTTTTGAGTTGAATTTTCTCATGCTTTATTTAAGCTCTGTCAACTTGTGACCACAGGATGTCATTCAGTATGCAGCTAGTCTTGTAAGGGAATACTTTTGAAGTCCAGGGGCCTTCTGTATCAAGCGTCTCAGATTAGGAATGCTGATACAGGATCAGTTTAGCCTTTTACATCGTAATGAATCAGATTATAAGGTCACATCCACTACAAGACCCTGGTGCTTACCTACGGAACAGCAAGAGGAACTGCCCCTCCCTACCTTCAGGCTATGCTCAAACCCTACACCCCAACCCGAGCACTCCGTTCTGCCACCTCAGTCCAAGCTCTTCTCTGTCCTGGCACACCAATGGTGGAACCAGCTTCCCCCTGAAGCTAGGACAGCAGAGTCCCTGCCCATTACATTTACCAGACGCTCTTATCCAGAGCAACTCACAGTTAGTGAGTGCATACATTTTCATACTGGCCCCCCTTGGGAATCGAACCCACAACCCTGGCATTGCAAGCGCCATGCTCTACCAACTGAGCTACACAGGTCTAACGCACACGGCCTATCTGATACTGAGTAATGCCCATCTTCCGAAAACATCTGAAACCCTTCAAACAGTATCTTAAATAATCCCCCCCAATTTAAAAATAAATACAATTAAAAATAAACACTTAACCAGCACTTGCACTTGACCCCGCCCCGCCCCGCCCCCACCCCATCCCCCATTCTAGCTCTGACTCTACTGACAGCTACGTTATTAAGGAACAATGTACTTTCTATGCCTGTGATCTGTGGTTGTACCACCTAGCTATATTAAGATGAATGCACTAACTGTAAGTCGCTCTGGATAAGAGTGTCTGCTAAATGAATAAAATGTAAACGTAAATTATAGACAGGGGAGACCAGGACCCTTCTATAGTGACACATCATTGAACTATATTTCCACACCTAGTCATTAACCCTCAGAAACATGGTCAAATGATTTGTTTCTCTGTTTACCTTGGATTGAATAAAAGATCTTCGGTAACACTTGACCTAAAGCCTACAGGTATAATGTATTACGATGCAGTTACAATGCATTTTAAGACTTGAGTTATGAGAATGTATGATCTTCTCAAGGCCATTGCATCCCTTCCCCTTGATTTTTACCTGAGACAATTAAGATAAGACTAGAGTCAACACGTGATCCCGAGTTGAGCTTAAGGTAGTACGTCGTGTAAGGTATATCTGCACACTACTGTACCTCGTCATCTGGGTCTATTACATGAGTACTGTTGCCATGGCAGTCCCTGTAGAGGTCATTTGCATACTTTATAGTGCTAGATAAAAGGGGTTAGAGACAGGGAAGGAGGGAGGGAAGTAGAGAAGGGATAGAGAGAGATAGCAGGCTCAGAGGAAAGAGGGTGACTAAGTTTGGAGTTTACACTGGGTCAATTTCATCTGGGCTGAGAATAATCATATTCTAAAGAGCTAGGAGGTAAGTTGCTCATAAATTGATTTTTGGTAACACTTTACGATACATTAATGAACAGGTGGCATATTTACATAGAAAGTACATGATACGTATGTAGTTACACAGTAATATCCTATAACATGCTTGTCTTTGGGATTCATAAAAGCAAGTACCTCTAAGCATCATTTGGTACCAGTTACCAATTGTGTTTTTGTGTGTTTTTAACTACATGTTGCATAGCAAGGTCTCATGCGATGCCCTGGATTGTTCTCATTGTTGCTAGGTAGATGCTAGCTAGTTTCCTCCTGGGGCTTTGGCTGGGTCAGTACAGTACACGAAGAGCCTGGTATTTTAGCTGAGTCATTGTATTATCATGTTTTCCATGGCTGGTCAACTACATAATGCAATGATCATCATTAGTGGCTTCAATACCAGCAGTTTCGTGTGACTTTAAATTAGTTATCGGTCATTTCATACTAATTGTTTCAGTAATTTCCTTGTCATGCGATCTATTGTTTACACTTTTTGAGTGGCATGCACAAATTATGGAGTGTGACTTTAACAGGTGGTGAGGTAAATAGGGGAAAAAAAGACCATAGCGATCAGATTGGACTTCAGCCTTTTACATAGTAGTGTCATAACGCTGAATGAAATGATTTACCAAAACCCTGTTGTATTGCTGGTGTGGAGATAAAGGCAATAGGATCCCTTGATAAGGATGTAATATAATGACAGTCTCATGTCATGTGTTGACCCGTGCACGTGACGAGACAGGAAGAGTTCAAGAGTGAGTATTCTGTTGGGGTAAAGGTCAGGACAATATATAAGCACCTACTTTTGGCGATACCACATGCTTTGCTTTGATCTATTTGCTTTTGGACAAGCCGGTTGTCTCCCTAATGCTTACCTTCAGCAATAGTGGTAATAAGTGAAGAACACTAACATTTAGAAGCAAAAGTCAGCTTGATTGACATGTATTAGCTTAATGTCTTGTCTAATTTCGGTAAACATGCAATACGTTTCTGCTAATGTGGCTAATTAGCAGCAAACGACTGCGTAATTGGCACCAGATTAATATGACTTTACTGTAGTTGATGGATGCTAATAGCATGCCGCTTTGAACATCTAAATAGCCTTATTTCATACAGAGTTGCTTTCTGTACAGTTTTGTTGTCAAGTTTTCAGAACTTAAAAGGGGCAATCTGGAACAACAAAGTGGTCACTCCACCACTTTTTTTGATAAAAGTTGAGGGCTTGGGCTGGAGAAATGTAACCACTCTCAAATTCATAGATCTGGATGGATATGGATACAAGAACTGACCATCCATGACATTCAAATGTTAGTTTTAACCATGTTTTGAAGCTGTACAGAGTTTGTTTACAATATGTATATTTAGGTTGTGATGGGGTACAAGTTATATTCTTCAAGAATCAATGGCCTATATATCATTAAATGCAATGTCCAAACATAGATATGCCAATTCCAGATTGTCTCTTTAATACACACTCAACACAATGGCTTTAATGCAGTTGGTTCAATGTTTCAGAATTCAGAAAACATGTTGAGTTACATCAATTGTACAGCATCAATGGAGGAAGTATAAAACTGGTTGCAATGACATCATTATGACATTATTTATGACTTCAATTTTATGACTTCAAGGTCATACTGGTTGTATAAGGCAGTTGTGTTAACGTTAACTCATTCAAAACCAAAAAGTGACACACTAAATATGTCCCCACTTGGTCAGAGAAGGAAGGCCAAGGTAGGCCAGATAGTGTCTAAAGGAAAATGGCATATTGATTACAGTGTATGTACAAGGTTAGACATCAATCCATATTTCGTTTTGTTTACCTGGCCACTGTCTCCAAATGGAAGGAAACCAATGTATTTTTGTAATTTGGGTGAACTATACTTTTAATATTAGTGAGTCTTGACATAAATGTTCTCCTATAAAATCCTCTTTAGCTCAATATGTGAAAATGCAACACTACATACTTCAGTATACTTACTGTAAAACGCTACAATTTACAGGGTCAAGCCTCCTCAGCTGCGATCAAATAACATTCCATTGAGCCAAATTGCACGTAATTGTTTCTACATAGAGAAATCAAACAGGCTGTGCAGCATAACTGCTCTGATGCAGAGGCAAACCTTTCAAGGCTACCATTCGAGGCCCCATCTTGAGCGTGCATTTTATAAATAGGAAATTACCTTCTGCATTTTTTATAACATAGGTTTCTGGTGATGGCAGGGCTTTTTTTACCCAATGATGTTGTTTGTGTAGAGCGTAATGAAATATTCAAGTAAAGCAGAGACAAATACATTACCTAGTGTACACTGAGTTTCTGAAGGCTGTGAATGACAGGATCCTGAACTAAATGTATTTATACAAAGTACACACATGGTACTTTGTGAGGGCCACACTATAACGACATAGGATGAGACCCAGATGCAGACACAGGAGGCAGATGGTTCAAGTCTCTGAGATTTATTAAAATACAAGGGTCAGGCAAGAGGCAGGTTGAGGACAGGTAGAAGTTGGTGAACCAGGTAAACCAGTCCGAAAGGTACAGGGCGGCAGTCAGGCTCGAGGTCAGGGCAGGCTGAATGGTATGGCAGGCAGGCTCAGTGTCAGGGCAGACAGAAAAGGTTGGAACCGGGAGGACTAGAAAACAGGGACTAGGGAAAAAAACAGGAAACAGGAGTACGGAACAACACGCTGACGAGACAAGACGAACTGGCAACAGACTAACAGAAAACACTGGTATAAATACACAGGGGATAAAGGGAACAAATGGGAGACACCTGGTGGGGGTGGAGACAAGCACAAGACAGGTGAAACAGATCAGGGTGTGACACACACAATATGCAGTCTTTGTTATACAGTAGCTACAGCCTTTAATATTGTGAATGTAGATTTCGAACAGCATTTCAGTTGCTGTTAATTAGAATGTTCTCAGTCAACTCACCAGTGGTGGAAAAAGTACCCAATTGTCATACTTGAGTAAAAGTAAAGATACCTTAATAGAAAATGACTCAAGTAAAAGTGAAAGTCACCCAGTAAAATACTACTTGAGTAAAAGTCTAAAAGTATTTGGTTTTAAATATACTTAAGTATCAAAAGTAAATGTAATTGCTAAAATAAACTTAGTATAAATCATTTCAAATTCCTTATAAATAATATTAAGCAAAGCTGACGGCACCATTTTTTTGTTTTTTAAATGTATTTACGGAGAGCCAGGGGAACTCCAACACTCAGGCATAATTTACAAACAAAGCATGTGTGTTTAGTGAGTCCGCCAGATCAGAGGCAGTAGGAATGACCAGGGATGTTCTCTTGATAAGTGCATAAATTGGACCATATTCCTGTCCTGCTAAGCATTCAAGATGTAATGAGTACTTCTGGGTGTCATGGAAAATGTATGGAGTAAAAAGTACATTATTTTCTTTAGGAATGTACTGAAGTAAAAGTAAAAGTTGTCAAAAATATAAATAGTAAAGTACAGATACCTCACAAAACGACTTAAGTAGTACTTTAAAGTATTTTTACTTAAGTACTTTACCCACTGCAACTCACCTGATAAAATAAGGGATACATGAACAGGAAAACAACTTACACATGCACACACACATCACACTGATCAACCTGTGTTCTCACTGAAAAACAGAAGAACAGAGTGGTGCTTGGTTATTCATGTTGCAAATGTGTGATGAGTGTGATGGAAAGGAGTCAGGCGCAGGAGGGTAATCACCGAATACAGAGTTTATTCCTTCGTAGACACACAAATGCGCTCAAATAGTGATCAACGAAACCGGCACAGGGCAAACTATCATCCCTGGCAAATACACTGTAACGGATATCCAACAATACATAGGCACAGGGGAAAATCTACCCTGGCAACAATATGTTACGAGTAGCTCCACTGAGCTACACTACTCTCACAAATCACAATCACCCACAAGGACAAGGGGGCAGAGGGAACACTTATACACAGACTAATTAGGGGATAGGAACCAGGTGTGTGTGATTGACAAGACAAGACAATTGTGATGATGATTGGGGCGGCAGTGGTTAGTAAGCCGGTGACGACGAACGCCGAAGCCTGCCCGAACAAGGAGAGGAGGCAGTCTCGGGCCGAAGTCGTGACAAAATGTCTGTAAATGTTTCAACCTGCTCCTGAATAAACCTTGCCAGCTGTTCAGGAATAGCTTGGCTGAAAGAGGGACGACAATACCTTGAAGGGACCATTCCATGGCCATGTTTTAAAGCACAGATGTTCTTGGGAATTAGTTTTGGGTGTTTAAGAGTTATTCTGGAGGGAAGTAGCATCAAGGAGGGAGCAGAAGGCCCTTGGTCCTCCTACAATGCACTTTTGGTGGTATAATCTGCTCTGGCTTTGTAAAGCTTTAGTTACCAAACTGTCTGTGACAATGCAGGTTTAGGTCCACTTTTAGGTTTATAGCTTTTTAGGTTTTTACTATGCAGTCGGTGGCTAAGTTAGCATTGCTAGTGTTTTTCCTGAGACCTGAGGTACTATCGCCCCAGGCCCAAACTTTTTTGGGTTAGTGGTATTGACGGTGCTTCTGGAATGTAATGTGTTATTGTGCAGAGTTCACCTCCTGGGTTGGCACAGAAAATATATCTTAAATGTGATGGTTGTTTACAGTAACCCAGGTAACACTTATTTTTGTTACTGTATGTGTTTTTGTTTGTGTGGTTATTGTCATCTGACTTTTTTCATTATGCAAACATACTAGGCTAAACAAATACTTCCGTCATTGGCAGGCCTTGATGTTCAAGTTGCTTTCTCGGGGCTAATTTGTTTACATTTGGTTAGATGATGAATTAGAAGCACCTGCCAAATACTGACTTCCTGATGTTCTTTGTTTTCTTGTTTTTATCTGATATACAGATATACACCTCTTTCCATGACATAGACTGACCAGGTGAATCTAGGTGAAAGCTACAGTATAATCCCATATTGATATCACTTGTTAAATCCTATATATCAGTGTAGAAGAAGTGGGGGAGACAGGTTACAGTCTCCCGAGTGGCGCAGTGGTCTAAGGCACTGCATCGCAGTGCTAGCTGTGCCACTAGAGATCCTGGTTCGAATCCAGGCTCTGTCGTAGCCGGCTGCGACAGGGAGACCCATGGGGCAGCGCACAATTGGCCCAGCGTCGTCCAGGGTATGGGAGGGAATGGCCGGCAGGGATGTAGCTCAGTTGGTAGAGCATGGCGTTTGCAACGCCAGGGTTTTGGGTTTGATTCCCAAGGGGGGCCAGTATGAAAAATAAAAATAAAACGCCGAAGCCTGCCCGAACAAGGAGAGGAGGCACCCTTGGCCGAAGTCGTGACAAAATGTCTGTAAATGTTTCAACCTGCTCCTGAATAAACCTTGCCAGCTGTTCAGGAATAGCTTGGCTGAAAGAGGGACGACAATACCTTGAAGGGACCATTCCATGGCCATGTTTTAAAGCACAGATGTTCTTGGGAATTAGTTTTGGGTGTTTAAGAGTTATTCTGGAGGGAAGTAGCATCAAGGAGGGAGCAGAAGGCCCTTGGTCCTCCTACAATGCACTGTTGGTGGTATAATCTGCTCTGGCTTTGTAAAGCTTTAGTTACCAAACTGTCTGTGACAATGCAGGTTTAGGTCCACTTTTAGGTTTATAGCTTTTTAGGTTTTTACTATGCAGTCGGTGGCTAAGTTAGCATTGCTAGTGTTTTTCCTGAGACCTGAGGTACTATCGCCCCAGGCCCAAACTTTTTGGGTTAGTGGTATTGACGGTGCTTCTGGAATGTAATGTGTTATTGTGCAGAGTTCACCTCCTGGGTTGGCACAGAAAATATATCTTAAATGTGATGGTTGTTTACAGTAACCCAGGTAACACTTATTTTTGTTACTGTATGTGTTTTTGTTTGTGTGGTTATGGTCATCTGACTTTTTTCATTATGCAAACATACTAGGCTAAACAAATACTTCCGTCATTGGCAGGCCTTGATGTTCAAGTTGCTTTCTCGGGGCTCATTTGTTTACATTTGGTTAGATGATGAATTAGAAGCACCTGCCAAATACTGACTTCCTGATGTTCTTTGTTTTCTTGTTTTTATCTGATATACAGATATACACCTCTTTCCATGACATAGACTGACCAGGTGAATCTAGGTGAAAGCTACAGTATAATCCCATATTGATATCACTTGTTAAATCCTATATATCAGTGTAGAAGATGTGGGGGAGACAGGTTAAAGTCTCCCGAGTGGCGCAGTGGTCTAAGGCACTGCATCGCAGTGCTAGCTGTGCCACTAGAGATCCTGGTTCGAATCCAGGCTCTGTCGTAGCCGGCCGCGACCGGGAGACCCATGGGGCAGCGCACAATTGGCCCAGCGTCGTCCAGGCTATGGGAGGGAATGGCCGGCAGGCATGTAGCTCAGTTGGTAGAGCATGGTGTTTGCAACGCCAGGGTTGTGGGTTCGATTCCCAAGGGGTGCCAGTATGAAAAATAAAATAAAAAAAATAATGTATGCACTCACTAACTGTAAGTCGCTCTGGATAAGAGCATCTGCTAAATGGCTAAAATTTTATGGTAATGGTATCAAATAATGGAGCAGAATGAGTGGAATGGTATCAAATACATGGTTTCAAGGTGTTTGATGTCATTCCATTTGCTCCGTTCCAGACATTATCATGAGCCGTCCTCCCCTCAGCAGCCTCCAATGATCTATACCCTTGTAAATCTACATGGTTATTACCTTGAGAGTAGACAATGTGTACAAGGCCTGCATCTTCCTGGCGGATCGGATTCAGTAGGATGTCCTGCTACTATCACAATAATGATCACTTATAAAGCAGTACTTCTATTTGCCACTATCAAGAGAAATGTAGGTGAATAAAGCTGGCCTGAAAATACCTTTTACCAAGGTTAATGAATCTTTGAATGTGAACTATAGTTTCCTTTATTAATATAACCTAATGAATGAAGACCGCATCACCGTCAACTGAAATACAACAATATTCAGAGAGGAAAGTGTTGGATACTGACGTGTCTACCAGAGAGTAATTTCTTGGTAAAAGCTGGTAATGATACAGTATATTTGCGTGACCCAGCAATTCACCTTTCCCATTAGGTACTAATTCAAATTAACTTTGCCATAAGCTATCCCCTTGAACCTGCCTGAGAGACTTTTATGATTCCCACGTGTAAAGAGAGCGTGTAATAGAGAGAGGGATATTGTCACTGGGAGAAAATGTTTTTATGGAAAACCCGGGAGACTGCAGTGTGCGGCTATGCGCTCACAAGGGCCTGGTGTTTGTCTGACTCTGGGTTTTTGTTTTGTGTGTTTTGACATTTTTCTTGGGGTACGAAAAAAATAGATTTATGGCAATATTTCAAAATATTTATTCACCTCAGTGAGCCACTTCCAGGTAGCTGTTGATGCCCCACCTATTCCTATAATGCAACCATCTCTCCTACACTACCAGTCAAAAGTTTTATAACACCTACTCATTCAAGGGTTTTTCTTTATTTTTACTATTTTCTACACTGTAGAATAATAGTGAAGACATCAAAACAATGAAATTACATTTACATTTACATTTTACATTTAAGTCATTTAGCAGACGCTCTTATCCAGAGCGACTTACAGGAGCATTTAGGGTTAAGTGGAAATAACACATATGGAATCATGTAGTAACCAAAAAAGTGTTCAACAAATCCAAATATATTTTATATTTGAGATTCTTCAAATAGCCACCCTTTGCCTTGATGACAGCTTTGCACACTCTTGGCATTCTCTCAACCAGCTTCACCTGGAATGCTTTTCCAACAGTCTGATGCAGCACTCCATCACTCTCCTTCTTGGAAAAATAGCCCGTACACAGCCTGGAGGTGTGTTGGGTCATTGTCCTGTTGAAAAACAAATGATAGTCCCACTAAGCCCAAATCAGATGGGATGGCGTATCGCTGCAGAATGCTGTGGTAACCATACTGTTTAAGAGTGCCTTGAATTCTAAAGAAATCACAGACAGTGTCACCAGCAAAGCACCCCCACACCATAACACCTCCTCCTCCATGCTATATGGTGGGAAATTCACATGCAGAGATCATCCGTTCACCCACATCGCGTCTCACAAAGACACGGCGGTTGGAACCAGAAATCTCAAATTTGGACTCCAGACCAAAGGATAAATTTCCACCAGTCTAATGTCCATTGCTCGTGTTTCTTGGTCCAAGCAAGTCTCTTCTTGTTATTGGTGTCCTTTAGTAGTGGTTTCTTTGCAGCAATTCAACCATGAATGCCTGATTCACAAAGTCTCCTCTGAACAATTGATGTTGAGATGTGTCTGTTACTTGAACTCTGTGAAGCATTTATTTGGGCTGCAATTTCTGAGGCTGGTAACTCTAATGAACTCCTTTGCAGCAGAGGTAACTCTGAGTCTTCCATTCCTGTGGCGGTCCTCATGAGAGCCAGTTTCATCATAGTGCTTGATGGTTTTTGCGACTGCAATTGAAGAAACGTACAAAGTTCTTGAAGTGGTCCGAATTGACTGACCTTCATGTCTTAAAGTAATGATGAACTGTAATTTCTCTTTGCTTATTTGAGCTGTTCTTGCCATAATATGGACTTGGTCTTTTACCAAATAGGACCATCTTCTGTATACCACCCCTACCTTGTCACAACACAGCTGATTGGCTCAAACGCATTAAGAAGGAAAGAAATTCCACAAATGAACTTTTAAGAAGGCACACCTGTTAATTGAAATGCATTCCAGGTGACTACCTCATGAAGCTGGTTGAGAGAATGCCAAGAGTGTGCAAAGCTGTCATCAAGGCAAAGGGTGGCTACTTTGAAGAATCTCAAATCTCAAATATATTTTGATTTGTTTAACACTTTTTTGGTTACTACATGATTCCATATGTATTTTTTCATAGTTTTGATGTCTTCACTATTATTCTACAATGTAGAAAATAGTAACAAATAAAGAAAAACCCTTGATTGAGTAGGTGTTCTAAAACTTTTGACTGGTAGTGTACGTCTGTATATAGTATGGTATAAGCTGTATGTATGCGTTTCCTCCTTTCTGCATGGACAGTACGAGCAGAAAAAACTAGTAGGAAAGAGTTAATAGTACCTTTCCAGATCAATCCATAGACTCAACAAGACTGAATAAGTTGGAGTCTCAGGAGTTTACAGGTTTAGTTTTGTCTATCTTTTGTCTGTTGCTTAGAGTTTACAGCAGTTTAATGCTAATGGATTTGGCAACCTGGATGGACAGTAACCTCACCTTCCCCATGACAGTAAATCAAACATTTATGAAGTAGGCCTAGCGGTAAATAATGTAAACACACAGTGTGAAAATGGAAGGGAGAGGAAATTGAATGTTAAAAGCAGCATATTTGTCCAGGGCTTTGCCTCAGGCTAAAACACAAATCGTCTATCCTAACCTTTTGCTCCTAAAGTCCTACAAGTCTTTATGCAGTATCTCAAAGTAGCTTTAAACAGCAGACTATACACATACTGTAGATATCCTAGCTTAACGTCCATCTACAAGGCCTATGATTTACAAATACAGTGTCTGATGTCTGGTGTAGTGTTAGCTCTGGTCCAGGGCATTAGTGCACTTTCCTTAATGTGAACTGCTAGTGTACTGTAGTGGTAGTACTACCAAAATAAAGTGAGTGTTGATTAGGTACGTTATTAAGATGGTAAATCAGCAGGTTAAATGTATTATTTGGTTTAGAAAAGCAGTGGTGACGTCTAATGTAACCGTAATAGAATGCAGGAAAAGGTGACAGTATTTCAATGATGGACCCATAATCTAATAAGGGCCTTTCTGTTGTGCAATTATTGAGTTTTTAATAAAGGTCATGGTGAGAGGGTAAAAGGCCATCGTATATCAATATCTGTTTAATCAGTGTGCCAAGGCCACTAAAATGTTTCGTAAATCCTTTTATGTAATGCTTACAAAAATAAAAAAATAAAAAATGTATCTACGTTGATTTGTTAGCCATCAATTACCATACAACTGGTTTGTGCCTAGAATTCAGATATTGTAACGGCACATTTTGGATATAGGCAACCATCTGGGATTGCTACGTTCATTTTTGGCATTTTAAATCAATGATATTATAGCGTATAGCTGTTGATTAATGGGGGATATATGCCTCATGAGCTTAGTTCAACTGTCTTACCCAATCAGAACCCAAAATATAAGCAAGTTGTATTCGACTGTTTATAGCAATGCTATTCTAAACAAACACTCCATAGCTTCAAAACATGGATAAAACTATCATTTTGATATCATGTACAGTATGGTGTGTCTTTGCATCCATAGCTCTGTCTATGAATTTGAGAGTGGTAACAAGCCCAATCCCTCAGCTCTTTACCAATCCCAGATTGCCCCTTTCAACAATGAATAAAACATACTTGGTGAATAATGAATATACTGTGAATACTACGTATGAAATAAATAGCTGCCACTTATCTTTAGACTGAATTATTTGGAATATAATGCAAATTTCATTCTTCGTAATGACTTCCCTGTGGATGCATGTACAAATAATATACCCTATAAGAAATTAATTTGTATCATTTAATAAGTAGCTGGAGTGTTGTGATTGATTCTATTCCAAGAAGTCAGTAAATTTTTCCCAGAGGTTTGCACAAATCTGGGATTGAATTCAACTTTGATCTATGTTGCTTAGATATGCAGACATAGATAGTTTAAATATTCAAGTCTAGAACCAGTGTTAGCTGAATCTTGAATACAGTGAAGAGTAACAATGCAATACGGCACACAAAATGTTGAATAATGTGCAGTGTCCCTGTCAAAACCTAGTAATACATGTTTAGAGTATGTCCATCTATGATAATGCATCACTGTGTCCTGTTTCAGTAATAGTGAAATCAGACCTTCTTGCTGAGTATATGATAGTCTACAATTTTTATAGGAGTGGTTAAAACATGCTAATAACAGATCTCTGAGTACATCGAAAAAGGTTTTATATACAGTGCCTTCAGAAAGTATTCAGACCCGTTGACTTTTTCCACATTTTGTTACGTTACAGCCTTATTCTAAAATGGATTTTTTTTATAATTATCCTCAGCAATCTACACACAATACCCCATAATGATGAAGCAAAAACAGGTTTTTGTGGGACCTTATATAGACACACCTGTCTATATAAGGTCCCACAGTTGACAGTGCATTTCAGAGCAAAAACCAAGCCATGAGGTCGAAGGAATTGTCCGTAGTGCTCCGAGACAGGATTGTGTCGAGGCACAAATCTGGGGAAGGGTACCAAAAGGTTTCTGCAGCATTGAAGGTCCCCAAGAACACAGTGGCCTCCATCATTCTTAAATGAAAGAAGTTTGGAACCATCAAGATTCTTCCTAGAGCTGGCCGCCCGGCCAAACTGAGCAACCGGGGGAAAAGGGCTATGGTCAGGGAGGTGACCAAGAACCCGATGGTCACACTGACAAAGCTCTAGAGTTCCTCTGTGGAGATGGGAGAACCTTCCAGAAGGACAACCATCTCTGCAGCACTCCACCAATCAAGCCTTTATGGTACAGTGGCCAAACGGAAGCCACTCCTCAGTAAAAGGCACGACAGCCCGCTTGGAGTTTGCCAAAAGGCACCTAAAGACTCTTAGACTATGAGAAACAAGAGTCTCTGGTCTGATGAAACCACGATTGAACTCTTTGGCCAGAATGCCAAGCATCACGTCTGGAGAAAACCTGGCACCATTCCTATGGTGAAGCATGGTGGTGGCAGCATCATGCTGTGGGGATGTTTTTCAGCGGCAGGGACTGGGAGACTAGTCTGGATCAAGGCAGATTAACAGAGGAAAGTACAGAGAGATCCTTGATGAAAACCTGCTCCAGAGCGCTCAGGACCTCAGACTGGGGCGAAGGTTCACCTTCCAACAGGACCCTAAGCACACAGCCAAGACAACGCAGGAGTGGCTTCGGGACAAGTCTCTGAATGTCCTTGAGTGGCCCAGCCAGAGCCCGGACTTGAACCTGATCTAACATCTCTGGAGAGACCTGAAAATAGCTGTGCAGCGACGCTCCCCATCCAACCTGACAGAACTTGAGAGGATTTGCAGAGAAGAATGGGAGAAACTCCCCAAATACAGGTGTGCTAAGCTTGTGGCATCATACCCAAGAAGACTCGAGGATGTAATCACTGCCAAAGGTGCTTCAACAAAGTACTGAGTAAAGGGTCGGAATACTTATGTAAATATGATATTTCAGTTTGTTATTTTTAATAAATTAGCAAAAATATCTAAAACCGGTTTTTGTTTTGTCTTTATGGGGTATTGTGTGTAGATTGATCAGGGGGAAAAAACTATTTTATCAATTTTAGAATAATGCTGTAACCTATCAAAATGTGGAAAAAGTCAAGGGGTCTGAATACATTCCGAAAGCACTGTACCACAACTGGTATGCCATCCAGCCCTGGAGTTTTCCCAGACTTAAAGGCTTTAATTGCATCAAGAAGTTCATCCTCTGTAATTTGGCATTCATATGAGTCTTTCTGTACAGCTGTTAATTTTACACTATTTTTTACACTATTAATAGAAAAAAAAATCCTTACAATTAACTATAGTTAGTGGAGATGACTGAAACGAAAACATTTGCTTAAGCACTTTGCTTCCATTTTCAAAATATGGTTTGGTGAATCATGGATGGCTCCATTTGTAACAAGTTTCTGTACATTATTTTTGGTAGCATTTCTACCTTGAAGATTACAAAAGAAGTGGGTGATTAGTGGCGCTCCCCTATGATGCGCTTGTTCTCTGTATTAAAACCAAAACTTTGCTTTTATTCCATTTAGGGTCTATTAAGTGAGGGGTTGCCATAACAACACGTTGGCAGGATATTGCCTGGATAAGGCATAATGGGTCTCCTGACACAACTCGGTCTGCTCCTGTGGAAGAACTTCACTCTTCGGAAGAGACAAAAGGTAACTGCACACCCTCAGTATAAAAATCACTATATATCTGCTAAGATCGGCCACACACTGGGTATAGAAGGATATACGGCCGTGTGCTCGTGCTACAATGGGCAAGGACATCTAAGGTATTGTGATAGGGGAAGAGTAGAGGGAATTGTCCTAAAACTGGTTCATATTAATGTGAGCTGCTGCCTTAATTCCCTAACTGGAGAACAATTTTTACCCAGACACACACAAGTTGGAAGTGTCACATTCCAAATGTTATGTCACTTGCCGCCTGTGTTTTAGCTGTTACAAAGTCAGCCTGATGGGAAAAGATGGGGCATTGGGAGTGAGTGGTATAAGGTTTGTTCAAAAGCTAGACTGTACCTTTACCCACCAAAACAACCACATACATAACGTGATCCCTTAGGGGTATGTGTATATGACACAATTTCAATTGTCTCGGTCGTGGCAAAATGGGCTCGTCATGCGCTTCGCTGATTTCCTGGTCAGAGTGGATATTTATAAAACTAGCAAAATAAGCAAAAAACATCCACTCGTCATACGGGTCTCTGTTGATGGTTGCTGACTCTTAGGTCGGAGTGTAACATTCCGAGTTTGATACCAGCAGCCTTCCAATATCGCTAGACAGCTTTGACTTTTACTGGAATGTTGAGAACTATGTAACATTGATGATCCATTGTCATCTTCTCATCCAATACAGAAGGACATACAACATATGAGTCAACATACAGGGCAGCTACATTCCAGTATAGTTCCTGAATTTACATTTTAGTCATTTAGCAGACGCTCTTATCCAGAGCGACTTACAGTTAGTGAATACATCTTTTTTTTATACTGGCCCCCCGTGGGAATCGAACCCACAACCCTGGCGTTCAGTGGCGGCTCCTGAAAAAATTCTCAGGAGGGGCAATTTTTCTGATGATTTAGGTGACCTACACACATTTAAAAAAAGATATGTCCAGCAACAACATGAAGACAGGGGCAGCATATAAGTCAATACCAGAAGCATTTATTGACTGATCTCAAAAGTGTTGGCTTACCAGGGTTGGTGGAGCCCTCAGTTTCATCTTTGCCTCGCAAAGCTAACTCAAACACTCCGCAAAACTTCACACACTGGATTAGCCGGCTGAGGATGTGGCGGTTCTTGCTAATGTCGTAGTAAATATATTTGTTATAGTGAATATGGAATATGATATGTTGAGTAAAATGTTGTGCTAAGATCTATTTAGGTCAGGAGCTGGTTATAAGTTCTGTTCCTATCCAATAACAATGGACAAAAGGGTCCTATCTTGTCAGCCTTGTCAGCAGGTGGCCAAGGACAACACCCACGCCATAGGCCTCTCAGTTCTTCCAACTCACGAGTTCTTGCTCTGAGGACACACACACACACACACACACACACACACATCATCACTGTTAAACACACACACACACACACACACATCATCACTGTTAAACACACACACACACACAAAAATCCCCTCTCTTAGGCTGAACATTTGAAGACAGAGAACCCGACTCAGAGCCAATGCAACAGTGACAGTAGCCTGCAGGGGACCTCGCCCAACTCATCAGGACCAATCAGAAGATCAGAACTACTAGATTGAACCTACTTCATTTATTGCATAAAATGTCTGCACACAATGTTTCGGGGCTCTCTTCAGATAATAATAATAATAATAATAATAATAATATGCCATTTAGCAGACGCTTTTATCCAAAGCGACTTACAGTCATGCGTGCATACATTTTTGTGTATGGGTGGTCCCGGGATCGAACCCACTACCTTGGCGTTACAAGCACCATGCTCTACCAGCTGAGCTACAGAAAGTGGATACTCATGGATGCGCATTGCAATTGTAAAATGTCAACACAATTGGAGACACCACGTCATTTTTGGAGACATGTTATTGACAGTAAACTATTGTAGATGCGACTGCTAACTAACTAAAACATTTTAGCTGGCTAGCTAATCATCTTAGCTAAATGTGGGGCAAACAATTCAGTTATTTACCGTTAATTTGAGGGATTGGGGTGAAAGAAATCGAGTTACATAGTGATACTTTACGATATACTGTATTGACAATATCGCAATATTTTTGCGCTAGTTGGCTGTACCTGCACCAAAACACCATTATTGTTCCTTCATAGCTTGTTCTCAATCTTTTCACATTGGGAGCCAATTTGTTTTCAGCACTTTTATTTCCATGACTGATCAAAACTCGTTCTCATGGCTTTCTGATCCCTCTGCAACAGACATATGGTGCGCAATAAAATCACAGTATCGAATCGCAATACGTATAGAATCATGAGACTCGCAATGCTGATGCATATATCTTATCGTGAGGTTCCTGGCAATTCCCAGCCCAAGTTCATTTGCCACAACAAATCTCTTCGCTAGCAAACGCGATGTCTTCTCCAAAACGGCAATGTGTCTCCAGCAATGTTTACTTTTTTGACGTTCTATGGCATCTCCACTTTCCAAGCATATATGACCACATGTAATATTTTGGTAAGTGATGCAAATAGTGAACTATGTAGGGCCAGGATGTAAAATATATGTAGCTGCAGCAATTTCTCTTATCTGATATGGTAAGTAATGGGGCTTAATTTATAGCTCCCTAAGAGTTTGACGAACGGGTCCGTGAACGCGATTCCAGATATATTTACCTCTGAATAAACTGCCTTTATTACACCATATCCACATCCAGTAAACTTGTGATTATCAACACTAACCTCATCGTTGTGGCGGCGGACAGCTAGCCTGTATCCCTCGTCATCCAGTTGAGTGAGTGGCAATGTCTTTTTCGTTCGTACCAATTTTTGGAAAATCCTCGGGTGTAGGACTTTCCGCCTTTAGTAGAAACCTGTTGAATTATTAAATTTGGTCTGGGAGGTCCTAATTGTTTCGTTGCCAATTTATCTTCATTTGTTCGCCGACAAAAAGGAAATTATTTCAAACAATCCACTCTTTTCTCAGTTACGTTCATGGTTACGTAACGTATGACGAAAGCGTAAGTGCAAGCCCACAGACACCCATTGAGATTGTATTGAAGGCTCTGAAATTTGAAAAAAATAGATTTTACATGGGAGTCTATGACAGAAGTTCTGGGCGATTTTCAATCTGACTGAAATCGCCCCAAAAGGGGGTGGAGCCATTTGAAGCACGACTTTAGCCTGATTCGACATTTAGTGGCAGTGTGGCACTGTGGCAGATCAGACGTATAGATTACAACACTGATAACTACTGTTGCCGTGATATAATTGATTAGAAAAAAAATCCCTTCCTTTTCCCGTTTGGCAGTGCGTCGCCCATATCGCCCTATTGAACAGGCCGTCCCTGCTGGCGTTGCAAACACCATGCTCTATCAACTGAGCTACATCCCTGCCGGCCATTCCCTCCCCTACCCTGGACGACGCTGGGCCAATTGTGCGCCACCCATGAGTCTCCCGGTCGCGGCGACAGAGCCTGGATTCGAACCAGGATCTCTAGTGGCACAGTTAGCACTGCGATGCAGTGCCTTAGACCACTGTGCCACTCTTCAGGACTTCATCTCAGATTCAGGTTAAAGGTTCAACTCCCATTATCACTTTGCCCAGGCCAATTCCCCCGACCCTAGTCATTAGCTCCTCACCTCGCTCTCATTACACACACACCTCTCTTTCACACATGCCGAATGTAGTAGCTAATGAAGGTTGGGGAGTAACTGATTACATAACGTAAATACCTTAATAGCTAACATATTGTAATCAGATTACAGATACTTTGGAAAAACTAGATGATTACTTCTTGGATTACTTTGAAATTCAGAAAGGATGTTTGCGAAAAAATTAATGATGACACCTTTCTGTTTTCTCAATGACATTCAATTCAGAATTGAAAAAAGACACAGGTTCAAGTTTGTTCCACCTGAGCAAGTCTGACCACAAGTCAGAGACCACTATGATGATGCATTTGATGGATCCCTTTGGTCTTCTTCTAATGGCTAGTTATCCAAAAGTAACTGAAAGTAATCAGATTACGTTACTGATTAGAATTTTGGACAAGTAACTAGTAACTGTAAAGGATTACATTTAAAAAGTAACCTACAAAACCCTGCAGCTAATGGCATATGGGCCATATAATAGTCTGTGATGTCACCAACCAGCCATACGGTCACAGACTATACTGACTAAAGGGAGATGTTGCCACAACGGTAACGCATAGGTCAGAGCTTGTTGTCACTGCCTCCAGGGAATGCCATTGTTAGTTATACAGTAGATACAATAAGGCCTTTATTTTTTTCAGTCAATCACATTGTTGTTTTGACTTTCTCATAGTGACGGTGATGAGAAAACCACCCACCAGTACACCAGGTTCCCTATGGATAAAGCACAGTAGGGTACGCCTCATTCCAGCATAGAACAGAAGACTTTGGAAAGTTTTCATGTCAGCTTTTTATTAAAGTTTTGACTTTATACTCGATACAGAAGACATGTAATTTGAGGTCTGACAAATCTTGTTTTGTAGCTGAAGCATTCTCTTATTAATTGCGTTAACAAGATGACAAAGATGTTATGTCATGGCAATCATGAAGGGCATTGTGTGCGCCTTGTTCCGTGGAATGTAGTCAAAGACAACATAGATATTGTGCACAGATTAGAACATGTTAGGGGAAAGAAACACATGGGATATTGACTAGTGGAAACTGGATGGGAGTTAACAAGGAGAAAGGGTATTTTAGAGGTTAATGACCAATTCAATTAATCTCTGACCAAGCATTTTTGGGATTTTATAACAGGCATGAAACTGATTTCATGCTTCAGCATTTCACATAATTTCATAGGGAGAGATTATCTATTCACAAAGACCGCAGTGTCCAATGGCCAATGCCTCGAGAGCCCTGTATCTGAGAGAGGCCCCATGATCCTTCTCTTCTCACTCTTTCCTCTGGTACTCTGGAATATATTATAATAAATCACATTCTCAGTGTTACCACAATTTCCCTGACACATGTAAGGCTGAGGACAATGGAAGATATGTGAAATGACCTAAGACATCCCTCGAAAAATGGGGGTTTTGTATTGATAACATGCTTTGACTTTCGGATACGTACAGTATAACATTGTGAAGCAAGAAATAGCTGAGTGATTGATGTACTGTATCAACCATATTCACTTGGTGTGGCTCATTTAAGTTATTTTATGATGGATTGTGGACCACTGGAGAAGCTACAACACTGAGTAACAACAAATAAAACACCTATATACAGTAACATGTGGTTTGACAACCTGTACAACTACTGTATTGGCAGAGGACCGTCTCACAACGCCGTTGGGCATGACACATGCCATAGAGATAAGTTGTTCACTTTTGAGAGCATTGACAAAAACAGACCAGTCAGTAGAAGAGCAGTAGTGATTTTTAAGGCTATGGACTCTAGCGAGAGCAGCACTGCGATCCAGGCTAGCGCTGACTCTGATTCCTCTAAGCAGCTAGGTCACTCCACTAGAGATGATGGGGGGGATGAACACGCCGCTAGACAAGGTCGGCGGAGGTGGAAGTAGAGAGAGGGAAGGTGCCGAGGGATGCGTAAAAGCCTAGGGAGGGAGGTGAAGAGTTGAGGCGAGATGTAGCATTGTAATATCTTTCTCCCTAGTTGGCTCCCTGCGAAGCCTGTAGACAGCTCCCGCTGTTCGAGCACTTTGACTGTTGTTCTGAATTTCCCTCTCAAAGTGATGTCTAGTCAGGTAGGGCATGTAGGTATTCCTACCTTGTCCCTTAGCTACACAAGTTGCCATGGCAGAAGGATTGTCAGGCTGCATATAAGAGTTGGTTCAACATTAGCTACAGTGGGGGAAAAAAGTATTTAGTCAGCCACCAATTGTGCATGTTCTCCCACTTAAAAAGATGAGAGAGGCCTGTAATTTTCATCATAGGTACACGTCAACTATGACAGACAAATTGAGATTTTTTTTCTCCAGAAAATCACATTTTAGGATTTTTAATGAATTTATTTGCAAATTATGGTGGAAAATAAGTATTTGGTCACCTACAAACAAGCAAGATTGCTGGCTCTCACAGACCTGTAACTTCTTCTTTAAGAGGCTCCTCTGTCCTCCACTCGTTACCTGTATTAATGGCACCTGTTTGAACTTGTTATTAGTATAAAAGACACCTGTCCACAACCTCAAACAGTCACACTCCAAACTCCACTATGGCCAAGACCAAAGAGCTGTCAAAGGACACCAGAAACAAAATTGTAGACCTGCACCAGGCTGGGAAGACTGAATCTGCAATAGGTAAACAGCTTGGTTTGAAGAAATCAACTGTGGGAGCAATTATTAGGAATGGAAGACATACAAGACCACTGATAATCTCCCTCGATCTGGGGCTCCACGCAAGATCTCACCCCGTGGGGTCAAAATGATCACAAGAACGGTGAGCAAAAATCCCAGAACCACACGGGGGGACCTAGTGAATGACCTGCAGAGAGCTGGGACCAAAGTAACAAAGCCTACCATCAGTAACACACTACGCCGCCAGGGACTCAAATCCTGCAGTGCCAGACGTGTCCCCCTGCTTAAGCCAGTACATGTCCAGGCCCGTCTGAAGTTTGCTAGAGTGCATTTGGATGATCCAGAAGAGGATTGGGAGAATGTCATATGGTCAGATGAAACCAAAATATAACTTTTTGGTAAAAACTCAACTCGATCGTGTTTGGAGGACAAAGAATGCTGAGTTGCATCCAAAGAACACCATACCTACTGTGAAGCATGGGGGTGGAAACATCATGCTTTGGGGCTGTTTTTCTGCAAAGGGACCAGGACGACTGATCCGTGTAAAGGAAAGAATGAATGGGGCCATGTATCGTGAGATTTTGAGTGAAAACCTCCTTCCATCAGCAAGGGCATTGAAGATGAAACGTGGCTGGGTCTTTCAGCATGACAATGATCCCAAACACACCGCCCGGGCAACGAAGGAGTGGCTTCGTAAGAAGCATTTCAAGGTCCTGGAGTGGCCTAGCCAGTCTCCAGATCTCAACCCCATAGAAAATCTTTGGAGGGAGTTGAAAGTCCGTGTTGCCCAGCGATAGCCCCAAAACATCACTGCTCTAGAGGAGATCTGCATGGAGGAATGGGCCAAAATACCAGCAACAGTGTGTGAAAACCTTGTGAAGACTTACAGAAAACGTTTGTCCTGTGTCATTGCCAACAAAGGGTATATAACAAAGTACTGAGAAACTTTTGTTATTGACCAAATACTTATTTTCCACCATAATTTGCAAATAAATTCATTAAAACAATGTCTGTCAATTTTGTCTGTCATAGTTGACGTGTACCTATGATGAAAATTACAGGCCTCTCTCATCTTTTTTTTTGTGGGAGAACTTGCACAATTGGTGGCTGACTAAATACTTTTTTTCCCCACTGTAGCTCGCCGCCTGCACTCTTAAAAAAAAAGGAGCTATCTAGAATCTGAAAAACCCTTCTTGGTTCCAGGTAGAACCCTTTTGGTTCCAAGTAGAACCCCTTTGGGTTCCATGATGACCCTTTCCACAGAAGTTCTACATGGAACCCAAAAGGGTTCTACGTGGAACCAAAAAGGATTATCCTATGGGGACAGCCGAAGAACCCTTTTGGGACCCTTTTTTCTAAGAGTGTGTGGCTAGTTTATGCATTTAAGTGAAATAGCATAGGGCAAGAGTCCCATTGAACTTCTGATTAGCTAGGAGGGGTGAAAAGCCTCCCATGCCACGGTGAAATTGTGCTCACAGTGTTACTAGCCATCTCTGCAAAGGGCAAATAAAGAGATAGAGTAAGAGAAAAACTAAAATAGAACACATCAAGCCTCCATTTTGTCCATGGTTTTTTCACTCCCTTCTTCATTCCCCGGGGTTATTTCGAATAAAAGGCTGAGATCTTTGATGTGGTAGGAAGGGATGCAGGCGGGTGGTGAAGTGGATATATTAACGAAAGGAAGGGACCCAGGGGTCCAGACACTCAGGTTTAAGTTCCATTTATAGCAGGATGGACAGTGGCTGCGTTCCAAATGACAGCCCATTCTCTATATAGTGCACTACTTTTGACCAGAGCCTTAATGGGCAGCCCAAAATAGGGAATATGGTGCCATTTGGGACGCAGACAGCGTATGAGGAGATGAGGTGAGTTAGCTTTGGCCGGGTGGAGGAGCGGAGGAGTGGAGGAGTCAGTGGAGCTTGCAGTCTCATCCTCTGTAAAAGCTGAAAGGTATAGGGGTGCAGAAGCGGACCGACCCGACTGCAATGACTATGCTTTGACACACACAAACACACACACACACACAGGCACCGATATGCATACACACACACGCACATATACACACACACACGCTCCAGTGAACCCTCATTCACATCACTGAACCATACCCAATTATTTGAAAAAGCACATTTGTACATAGCAGGTGATTTTGCAGAGGTGATGCAATTTACTGAAACCTCTGACGACTCTGTGAGAGAGCTGCATGTTTGGTAATCATAGATGGATTGCTATAGTTTTTGTTTCAAAGGCCCTGGAATCATCAGGACCTTTACAGTTTTTCTCAATTGCGTAAAATTATTGTTAAATCAATGCTGTTGATTTTCAAAACAGTGTTCTCAAGACACAGAACTCTGTGGCCTTCTGCAAAACAGTAAATGCATTTTCAAAATGTAGTTGCCTTCTCAAAACGTAAATACATTCATCAAAACGATATGATACCGTCACAATTGCTAATACATTCCTCAAAAGATCACTACTGTCTTCAAATAGATTAACACAGACATGCATTTATGTTGAGTCTAAGCTGACAAAACAAAGTTATTCTGTCATTTAAAAAATCCCAGTGATCAAAGTGTTTTCTTTGCATTCACTAAATCATGATGATCAAAATTGCAAATACAACTATCAAAAGTTGCAGAATTATGGGAAATTACTCTCCTTTTATGTATATTTCACCAAACAATTGAATACACCTCAAATTCCAATATTATACCTGATCACTGTCATTCATTAGTGTCATCACAATCCAAGTCCATGTATTCAATACTGAACATAGGCTTGGACGTTCCATCGGCAAGCAGAAACGCACTCCCCAATAGAAATAAGGAAAGCTGAATACAGTGGAGGAACCACAACTGATATGAATGTATAGGCCTCAATCCACATCAAAGCAAAGCTCTATAATGGAAGGTCACAATGTTGGAGATGATGACTTAGAAGTAACTCTACTTTATTTTCAGCATCTCTTCATGTCTGCAATGTTGTAAAAAAATTATAACAATTTGACAGTGCCTGTTGACTAGATCTTTCCCTATATTGTACCTGGTGTTCTACTGTTAAAGCCATTTACAATTTTGTGTAGTAGTATTTACTGATAGCTGGAAATAGTGAACACGTTTGCAACCTTTTCTCTTCTGATGAAAACTACATGTTGATATTCTGTGAACAAACCACTTTACAGTGAATGTTGTATTCATTGATGACAATTGTATTTACAGTTTTGCTAAAGCAGGTCTAAAATATACAATCGATGTACAAAGGCAAGAAAATGATCAGCCATTCTGCAAATGTATTTAAGCATTTGATCATTGTTGGTTTGCTATAGTATGAAAATGTATGCACTCACTAACTGTAAGTCGCTCTGGATAAGAGCGTCTGCTAAATGACTAAAATGTAAATGTAAATGTATGTTTAACCACGGTTCCAAAAAAATGCTTGTACGCTATGGAGAAAAAAATATATATAGTGGGCAGTAAATGTCATAACATAACATGCATGACATGTTATTTATATTAGATCATTTGTTGCCGAAGTCTATGCATTTGGCATACCGATTTCAATATACAAGGTATTTTATTGTGACGACAAACAAGGTGACCCCAACTCCTCTTCAGCAACACTGGCTTTGTCTTACAGAAAATTGTCAGAGTTGAACCCATACCATTTAGGGCTAGAAAACAGGCATTAGCAACTCAAACACAGAGACTAGAATGGGATTCATAAGGTAATATACTGTAATATAATATAATATAATATAATATGATACAACATGAGGTAATCTGTCTACTTCATGTTCAATGCAGGTGCGTCTTGTGGTGGAGTTGTTGTGGCCTCTCTTTCTGTTCTTCATCCTGGTCTGGGTGAGATCAACCACCCAACCCATTTACCAGGGCGAATGTAAGTAGAACGGTCCCACTTTAAGCAAACTACAACTTATTAAGGCTTTATAATGCATGTATAAAGTATTTACAATTTCAATAGATGCTTCACAAATAAACTGTAGATAAACTGTAGATGCTCACAAATCATTATACTCTAAATGGTGCATAAAAGGCAATATAATAGCTCCCCCTGTAATCTATTGCACTCCAATCACAATGTTTCTAATCGTGAAATGTGTCTCTTCCTTTCTCCAATTTCTGCTGTAACTTTGTCACCTGGTAAAAGTAGCAATGTCACCGTGGCCCAGCAAATGTCGTACCTGTGACTGTAACACACTGTTCAGTATCACTCTTCCTACAAACTCTCATTATTATAATGTATTTTCAGACACCCCTACTTCGTTTGACATAAAGTATGAGTAGGAAGTAGGAACATTTGGTCATGTGGAGTATGGATGTCCTAAAATGTACACCATACTTGTTGTGAGTTCACCTGAAATGTCAAATCCAACTATTAAAGGGTAATGGCTAGATGGAATACAGCTTATGTCAAAGTGACATCAAAATATGCATGTTTGAGTTGCGTCTGGGATAATTTTTGCATTTTAGCTAAGCCTAACCCTTTTCCTAACCTTAACCTAATTCTCCTAACCTGTTACGTTAATTCTCCTAACCTGCTGCGTAAGTTCTCCTAACCGGCTACGAAAAGTAACTTCTGACCATAGCTGTATACTATCTAGTCAAAACCCTATTAAAGTGGCTGAGGGCGTATGCAAGATGGCCGCCGAGTCAGCTGACACTGACACACAAGTCAGCTGACACACAACATGAACACACACCAAACAATTCTCTAATTGAAGCCATCATCTGAGGACACTGCAGAAAGCTGCAGAAAGATGGTGGAGGATGAGGACTTTTAGGTGCTCATGTATGGAAGGAAATGATTGTGTCTTTTTTTGGTTCCAGGTCATTATCCAAATAAAGCCATGCCTTCTGCCGGGGTGCTGCCTTGGCTTCAAGGCATGATGTGTAACATAGACAACCCATGTGAAAACCATTCCACGCCAGGAGAAGCACCGGGACAAGTCAACAACTTCAACAATTCCATGTATGTAGAAGGGCAACCTTTTTCAAGCCATTTACCTACAGTGACAATTTCCAAATTTACTGTAATTGATCCTGGTTTGAGTTACATTATTTCACCTTGATAATGGTAGGTTTTGGTAGTCAGTTGGCCGTTGATGTTCCTTTAGAAAGTGAGTCATATCACATTTGAGGTAGGCCTATAGCTATCTTTCATTTAACCATGCATTGACTAAGACTTTTTAAATTCTTCCTCTGTCCAACCAGAATTGCTGGGATGTTGATCGAGTTACAGTCACTTCTGGCAAACAGATCCATCCTAACCAAGGTCCAGATGCTTTCAGATGATGTGGACCAGTGGGCTTTGATTCTACAGACATCTAACCATGCAAAAGGTACAGTATTTCAACTGTTTTCAAATTGTTCAAACAGTTTTTTAGGGCCCTAGAAAATCATGAGCCCATTGCAGTGATAATCTACTTTAGCACACCAACTCAACTGATCCTGTACTGTTCAATACACTGAGGACCATATTAATAAACTAAGTTCTAAGCCAAATCCTGAATATCTCATGAATAATAAAGCTTTTACAGCCACTGACTAATGGCTCAGCAGTAATTGGAACAGTATAATACTTTACCAGACTGACAATCACTTTGCCATGGATTTGACCACGGTCCTCTATCCACTGGAGTAGCCCATTCACGAGGGTGACAGTTTGGAGGATTTGTCATTCTCTGAGATCACTCGAAAAACAATGACAACTGATTATTTATGATCTAATTTGCCGTGTGGAGTGGCAGATCGTTTATCTTCATAGGTTGCTACTTCGCATTAGGCTCATTTAGCCTGATGATATTCAGATTTTCACAAGGCACCTAATTAGCAAATAGGCAAAAGAGGGCCCAGCCATTGTTGAGGCTCGCACAAACATTGCACCCAAAACCGTATTTGCATTTTGGGGTCACAGTCTTGTAATATACAAGATTAAATCCATCAGAGATCTAAGGCACGGCTTAATTAATGGGATACGCTGTCTGAGGCGACATAGCGAAAGGTCATATAACACAAGGGAGAGGCAGAGGGATATCAAAGGGACGTAAATGGCAAAGGTGGTTGTGTTGTGCTTCTCAACTGAGATTATTAAAAGTGTTGGGGTAGGGACTCCAATCTCGCCCGGTAACCAAGTTCAGACAGAGCCCAGAGCATGTTTTTGTTTCGACCTGTAAGCGTCATGTTGTCCTACCTTATTGATGGTGTTGAAAATGGTAATGACAGAGGTAGTAGTAGTTTTAGTAAGAGTATAGTGACAGGATAAGTATCTCCACCTTGAATTCCTATAAGCATGAATTTAACGTCATAGGTACATACTATAATTTATTTTCTACCATATTACGATGCCATGTGTGTGGCTTAAGTCAAAATGTTCCCAGCATATTCTCCAATATTGATACTCATGAGTTTTTTTCAAAAGCAGATTTCTTGAGAATACTCAACGAACCATGTAGCCTAAGAGATAAACATTGTGGAGTGAAGTAGTAATGGGCTGTCTTTGGCTTGTGATCTCCACCCAGACATTCTCACCAGTCTAAGCGGGGAGGATTACATTAAACAGTCGATTGGTTTTGATGTTGTCATTTCGACCAAGACTATCAGTGGGCATCTAATCAGTACAAAATGACTGCTTAACTGACTGATGCATGTTTAGCAACGATGTGCCAGCTCCCACTAAAACAATTCCACTGTCGACCCTCCCTCGCTCTTATCCACATTTTATTGCAACATTCACCTGTGGAATACAATACAATTTCAAGTCTGAGTCATCAGTACTTTATGACCAAATGCCTCCCAAAGTGATGTTAAACAAAAAAAAGCAAAGCAAAGCACTTTGGGAAATGCTACACTTAAATATATCAGTTGGATGCTGTCAACATCAAATGTGTAAGGAACATCACATTCACCCCATCTTTGATGTTTGCCACGTCTATGGAGTATACTGTATTACATGCCGTCTATCAAACAAACTGACACAGCTCCCTCAAAAATAGTTTTCATCCCAGATCCATTCTAATTCTGCCCGAGTGAAAGCACATTACTTGTTCTCCCCCTTCATGTTTAAGGTCAGCCCATTCCTCTGAGAAGTATCCTGAATGACAATGAAATGTTCACCACATATCTGAGGGAGAACTTGTCCGTGCCAATGACGGTAGCCGACAGTCTGATTACCTCAAATGTTCGCCTGAATGGGGTGAGTAAGCATAATACCACACAATATTTTTTACACATCATAGTACTGCAGAGTGGTCTGGAAACAACAATGCACTCTTAAAGCTGGAAGATTTAACTTTTTGGGCGAGCTGAACAAATTCACATAAATATATGTTATAGATATGTCATTCTTATTGAAAGCAAGTCTAAGAAGCAGTAGATCTGTTCTATGTGCGCTATTTCTATGCTTCCTGTTCTTAAGTTTCGCTTTTGTGTCTTTTGCTTTTGTACACTATCTTCAAACAGCTGAAAATACAATATTTGTGGTTATGGAAAATATATTTCAGTTTAGATGGTACAATGATTCTCTACACTTGTTTTGTCACATAAACTAAAATTAGGTGAACTATTAGAATTTTAGCAACCAGGAAATGGCAGAGCGATTTCTGCATAGTGCATCTTTAACAAACATAATACAACTCTTAAATCCAAAATGAATCTTCTACCAACCCCCTCTCCCACACAAGACACAAACACACTTTTGAGTCGCAGTGCAGTGGCGCTAGAGCTAGTTTTGAAATGCCTTGTTCGATGGCACAACGGTTGGAGATTGTAGTTGAGATCAGAGTCTAGCATCCCCCCACTTCTTTTAGTGCCTAACACTAGATTCGAACTGACAACCTTCTGGCTTCAGGTCTGCCTCTCCAATCTCTAGGCGTCCGACTTCCCCATATGATTGAACATAATGCATTGCAAGGACATCATTTCATGACTGTTCTAATCGATTCAGGAGAGACATACTATATGACTTTGCAGAGAATTTACAATAAGTCAATGTTTCTCAATCTATTCCTAGGGGTGCACATCTTTGTTCTAGCCCAGCACTAACACACTTGGTTCAACTAATCCCCAAATCATGTGTGTTAGCACTGAGCTAAAACACAAATGTCACACCTTGGGGGTACCCCAGGAATTGATTGAGAAACACTGCTCTACCTGGCACGTTTGTGTTTGGGTGAAATGCAGCTGTGGTAGCGATAAGTGTGATCTATGAGTGGCCCCTTCAGATGTTTCCCATTGATGCCCTGCCATGTTCCAACTGATATCAGATGAGGAGGAAGAAGATAATTATGTGTGCCGGGCTATACGCTCCTCACTAACAAGGGTGCTTGGTGTGTGTAAAGTACACAAATAGAACTCCAGGTAGAAACTGAATCAGATAGGCTTCTATTTTACTTCTACCACTCATCATATCCTTTCACCAGATAATGGGCATTTCAAGGCAAGACGACCTGATGATCACTCTTTGCAATGGAACAACTCTTGATAGATACGTGGAATTCACCAGCGCCTCTGACAAGGAGGCCTTTCAGAATGTCAGCTGCTCCCTCACAGCACAACAGTTGAGACAAACCAGGGAAGTCTTCCTACAAAACCTGGATACAAGGAAGATGCTCACCAATGTAAGTCATTATAATTAGGTCTACCACTCAATGATGTAAATGTAACTTGATTGTACTGTTTACTTCACTGTGACATAAAGATGTAATTATGTATTTTACCTGCTTTTTAATTTACCTTTTGTCTCTGTGGCTCTTAATTGTTTGAAATCTATTTTAGCTACTGCCAAAGAGCTCTATTTTTATGTCATCCAACAAATGTAAACGCCTGGAGTTTGCTAAACGGCATTGGCACTTGTTTATGTATGGTCAGATGACCTAAACACCAGTGGTGGGTTTGGCATCGAAAAGAGGAATCATATGCAGAAAAGAACCCCATACCTACTGTAAAATATGGTGCTGGATCTTTAATGTTATTTGGTTATTTTGCTTCCACTGGTCCTGGGGCCCTTGTTAAGGTCAACGGCATCATGAATTTTACCAAGTACCAGGACATTTTAGCCTAAAACCTGGTTGCCTCTGCCAGGAGGCTGAAACTTGGCCACAAGTGGATATTATAGCAAGACAATAACCCCAAGCACACATCAAAATCCACAAAGAAAAGGATAATCGACCACAAAATCAACATTTTGCAATGGTCATATCATTCTCTGGACTTTAACCTAATGGTTTTCAATGGAAGAGAGCAGTCCATAAGCGCAGACGAAGGATATCAAGGATCTGGAAAGATTCTGTATGGAGGAATGGTCTAAGATCCCAATGTGTTCTCCAATCTCATAAAACATTTTAGAAAAAGGCTTAGTGCCGTTATCCTCGTAAGGTGAGATATTGAAAGGTATTGAAAAGAGGGTTGCCAATAATTTTGACCCCTATCCTTTTGAGAGAAAATAAATATTACTTGTTAAACTAAATCTATTTGTTTATAATTGTATTAGTTTAAAATAATATAATAGTACAAAAAAAGTCCATACAATATAGCTCAGTATGTGTATTATTTATTTTACTATTTTTTGCTTATCTTTATCAAAGGTGCCAATAATGATGGACCTGACTATACTATACATCTATATATTTTGTCATGAGTGTGTGGGTTTATATTCTAAATTACGCGCTCCAGAGTACTTTCCTCACTGAATCTTGTGTCTTGTATCTCATTGTCTCCAACGCATGAGTTCACTTTTTCAAACTTGCACCAAACAGAGCATCCTAAGTTCAAAACTGTCAAAGGTACTCACCATTTTAACCTACTTTGTTTATTGTACCTATGCAATTTGTGAGAGTGTCTCAATAATATTAGCTAGTGAGCCAGCCAGCTAATGTTAGCTAGCTAGCTCACAGTACGCTTTAACTTGGAGTCTTTTGTTTAGACATGTAGCTAGCTAGCTAGCTAGCTAAACAATGAACCATAATCACAATCCATAGAGTACTATCAATATAAACAGATTGTCATTGCTAGCTAAAGCTAACCAACTAGGTTCAATGTTAGTTAGCTAGCTAACATCAGGCTATAACCAGCAATGCAAATTACTTTCTGAGATAATATTACTACACAGATCATACACATAATGTTAGCTAGTGAGCCAGCCAGCTAACGTTAGCTAGTTAGCTAACAGTACGCTTTAACTTGCAATGAAAACCACTTTCTGACAAAATTAGAAACGTATATATTATGTTGCCATGATGATATAACGGTTTGGATGGCTGTGGGGGCAAAGTATGTTTGAATAAAACCCAAGGTGAGAGATATTTTTCCTAAACCTGAGAAGCTGAGCTTGGTGCTTCATTAAAGATGCTTTATGGATGTTTAGTCACTTAACTCAAGGAACCACACAATCCTTCGTTTTTGGCTAACAATATGCTTTTGCTCATGGGCGTGGGGAAATTAGGTCATTTCTGGCCAGTATTTCTGGCGATTTAGGGGACCCCTTTTAGCTCAAGAGCACCAGAGGCAAAATGTCTGAACAACCTCTTTAATTGAAGTTTGTTCTCTATGTTTCTCCTCTCTTGGTCTCCACTGACTGTTGTAAAGTAAATACAATTTGATTTATTTAGCATTGATATTTGCTGGATTTCATTGAAACCTTACTTCCTGTAGAGGCGACAAAAGAGTGCACTCTCCTTCCCAGTTTATCTTTGAGAGAAAATGTATGGGACAGCAAAAGCAATGAATAAGTGATGAGGCAAGAAGTTCAAGGAAGGGAAAAAAAGCCATTTGAACAACTTAAGCTTGGAGGCATTTTCAGTCATCGAAGAAAACGACAGACAAGATATGGCAAAAAAAAGTCATCTGGCCCCCCTGAGCAAAATGGAGGGGAAAAAAATACTCTTTCACACTCTGAGAGCTTGGAGTTGGAGAAAAGTGGTGATAATAAATACATAAAGAAAGGGCCTTTAGAAAGAAAAAAATAGTCTGGGTTTATCGAGACAGCATTGAGTGGTATAGTGGTGATTTAGTTGTGTTGAGACTTAATATTTTTTTTTGAAGGGAGCACAGAGCACAACAGAGCGAGGTTATAGGGAGCGTTGGACAGAAAGTAACTGGTGCTATCTTCTTGTCATACAAGTGTCCAGGTGCACATTACAGTAGCTTAGCGATATGACTTTTGCAATGTGGATATTTTAGGAAAACAAGGTGGTTGGATAGTGTGTTTTAAACATAGAATAATATAATTGAATGAATGTAATTGATACCCAGAGGGGAAATTCGATTTGTCATCAGCATTGGACGCATAGCTACAGGGGACAATACAGCCATACATAAGAACACAAAGTCCTGATAGGACTGATGGCTGGTAGAACCAGTGCAATATACAGAGCATTCGGAAAGTATTCAGACCCCTTGACTTTTTACACATTTTGTTACGTTACAGCCTTATTCTAAAATTGATTAAATTGCATTTTCCCCTCATCAATTTACACACAATACCCCATAATGACAAAGCAAAAACAGGTTTTTAGAAATGTTTCCACATTTTGCGATTACAGCCTTGAGTCTTCTTGGGTATGAAGAATCTCCATGATGGTGGTGGCAGCATTATGCTGTGGGGATGTTTTACAGCGGTAGGGACTGGGAGACTAGTCAGGAACGAGAGAAACGGAGCAAAGTACATAGAGACCCTTGATGAAAACCTGCTCCAGAGTGCTCAGACTGGGGCGAAGGTTCACCTTCCAACAGGACAACAACCATAAGCACACAGCCAAGACAATGCAGGAGTGGCTTTGGGACAAGTCTCTGAATGTCCTTGAGTGGCCCAGCGAGATCCCTGACTTGAACCCAATCGAACATCTCTGGAGAGACCTGAAAATAGCTGTGCTGCGACGCTCCCCATCCAACCTGACAGAGATTGAGAGGATCTGCAGAGAAGAATGGGAGAAACTCCCCAAATACAGGTGTGCCAAGCTTGTAGTGTCATACCCAAGAAGACTCAAAGCTGTAATCGCTGCCAAAGGTGCTTTAACAAAGTACTGAGTAAAGAGTCTGAATAATAAATGTCAGTTTATTATTTTTAATACATTTGCAAACATTTATTTGTCATTATGGGGTATTCTGTGTAGATTGATGAGGACAAATATATAGTTAATCAAATGTAGAATAAGGCTGTCGCGTAACAAAAAACATGTAAAACATTAAGGGGTCTAAAATATTTTCCGAATGCACTGTACGACATCAATAGCATCAACAGAATCAACTACACATTATGAAACATCTTGAGATATAGCCCTTATCACATGGTAAATGTATAGTGAAAACCAGTCTTATTATGTTGTACAGTAAATTACACAGCTATTACTATTAGTTTTTGTCCCCAACTCATTTTCAGTCACATAATGGTCTGCATGGATGTTATGAACTCTGAAACAACAAAAATCTGAGGAGGTTATTTTGGGGGCATTCCTTCTGAAGTTACTGTACCCGTTGCAGTTCCCATTACATCTAGTAAGGTCACTGTCTTGGTAACCTTTGTGGTTTCTGAGTCCACAATGAAATTAGTGTTCTATTTTTGTAACACCATTCCATGCTCTAGCCTCCCTTGGAAACACAGCTGAGAAATGACAGATAATGTGGAGAATAAAGAGCGAAACATCATATAGTTTACCGAATGGCTCTGAGAGATTGCCTTGTGCCATGGGTCTACTTATCAAGCCATTAATACGATACAGTCCAAGACCTCTCTTTCTGCCCATTGACTACTTAGCTGTGATTTTAAGCTGTTTCACCCCATATTTCCTGAGTGAGATGCCGATGTTTTTCCAATCAGCGCGTCTCGGCTTCCTTGTGTATTGCTGCCAAGGGTAAAATTTAACTCAGAGTTCAAAAAGGGCTGCGGGATAAACAGGGATTCTAGTGACACCTCCTTGAATTTGTAAATTATCTGTGGCTTATACTTTTCATAAATACTAATGGGGGATTTAGGATTCATTTTCTCTCTTTAGCGCTCTCGCTCTATGGATTTGAGCTATATTGTTTTTCTCAGTGAAGGTCAACAGGGACTCATGTTAGCATACTCCTGACACATGGACATTATAGTGTTTTAAAGGACATGTGCAGTGGCTGGGCTGCCTTGTGCCATTGTGTTTTAGCCATCAGATATGTGGTATGGCTATGAATCATATTCCTGCCATTTTATAAAAATACATCCCCTTAAAACATTGTTGGGGAAGATATTGGTTTTGACATTGCTTGGACTAAAACTTACCACAGGCCTCATGAACCCAATAATTTTAAAAGAGGGCACTGTTGGAAAAAATGCAGTGTCTGGGCTGTTTTTCCATTGATACAGTAACTGTACTTTATATAGTGTTGTATATCCTCAAGCAACCATTGTTTTAAACTGAAGACATGCACCTGAAAAGAAAATGCAGAACTACTCTCTGTCGGACAGTTTTGTTGCAAATACCTGTGGTGTTTGAGGTAACATCTGAGGTGTTAGCTTAAAGTGGAAGTTCAGAATGTATAACTTAATCTTAGGTTTCTCACCGTGAAAGTAGTCTACTGGCAAGAATAAACTTTAATCCATTGTTTGGTTTTCTTTAAATAGCCACTACAAACATGAGCGAGCTTTAGCCAACGCTAGCTAAAAATCTATGGGAGTGATAGGGGCAACAGTGCAATTCAGATTGAGGAACCATCTAACATTAAGTTGTAAAATACAGAACTTACCCTTTAAAACACTGAGCCTGTTACAAACAAATACACATTATATATTGGATATAAATCAACAATGTTTGCTAAATCAACTTCTTATTCCCTCATTTAGCTACCTTCGGCTTTGGATTTGACTCCGTCCGAGACATTTGGATTAGTAAGAAAAACTACAGAGGATGCCTTACCCGTGATTGATGAGGTTGGTGTGGTAGTTATTTACCATCTGAAAGAATAGTGGGCCTACATGGAAATCCAATAACATTCAGTATTAGTTTCTGTCGAGAACACCTGTGTCGCCCAGTAACCCGGGCTTGTATGACTCATTGTAATCAATAACAGTAATGGAAAAATGAAGACAAGTCTATTGAGAAATTGCGTGATATTGGGTTGTATCATATCAATTAGTCGTCTTGAAGTAAATAAATTAAGTACTACACTGTCATGTTCTGATATTTTATTGTGCATCTTCCCCCAATGACACCCCACCAATGCAGATAAACAAGTTGCAGAACTCAATGTGGTTAAAGGCCGCTGATATGCTGGATTTCAGAGCAGACGCGTTTGGTAGTCTGAACATCCTACTTTGTGGTAAAGCACCAACCTCCAACTCCACAAAGACCACCATGCATTTCCCTGCTTTTGGAGCGATGAGGAATGACGCAGAAAATAATGAGACACTGGACAACGTCAGGAGCAGCAATTCCAGTAAGTATTGTTAATAGTGCACTCTGCCTTGACCTATCAAAATACTGACTTCAATTGCTGAAGCTTTAATTTTTTCATATTTACCACTGTATCAGTCCAAAATTGCATTTTAAACAAATAGGTGAATGGTTATTAGAGCCCCCCCCCCAAAGTTAGACTTTTGTTGCATTTAGGGGAGCTCATGTCTAATTCGACAGGGCTGAGCCCCCCTCGCCACCCCGCAATTCACACTGCATACAATATTTTTATCAGGGTGACCAGATAATTCCCTCAATGTTCTTACTTTGTTTTTGTGATTACATGTTTTGAGTTTACACAACAACAACAACAACAACAACAACAACAAATAATAATTTCTACAAAAATAAAATGACATTGACAGAACAGAACAGACATAACACACAGTCAACACCACACAATGTTATACATGGAGTACCCATGACCCCCCTGGGGGAGGAAGACAGACTGTGGAGAGAAAAGATCCCCCTGCGCGAGCTTTAAAACCAGCCCCTAAATAGAAGCATTCCAAAACATCGGGGACTAGTCTGCTGACATCATCTAGTAATGCATGATCTTTTCCCCACTTCAAAGAATAAACAGTAAGCCAATTTGAGGATAACAAAAGAATGAATACGATATTCCTACCTTGGCCTTGATAAAAATACTGGGAGTTATACTGTACATGCAGCTCCAGCCCATGAAAAATCACATAAGTAAAACACAATTGAATGTACAAATTTGGTCAAGCCTCCCACCCATCTCCTGCCGACAGCCCGTAGCAAACTTCTCAAATAGTAGAGATAGTCAGAAATTAACAAAAAAGGCTAAGAAAAGAGAGGCAACTCAGCCTACCAGTTGGTCCCTCATGGCGGAGGATATCCCTGCCCATGTTTGCACTGTGGACAGCCTCGTCCTATTACGTTTTGATGTTGTGCATTCCAAATTAATAATATTCTGAAAAACATCCAGTACATTTCAGGAGCCAGCCCCGAATTCCACCATAACTGCACAATAGTTTTCTTTGCTGCTGTAAATCCAGCTAGTAGAATTCTATGTTGAATAAGTGTCAAAGATAAAGATGAATCATCAGTCAGCAGGCACAGCAGGCACAGGCAAGGATCTGAGATAAGGTTAACCCTCATCATTCTTGACAGCACTGAGCATATGTCACTCCAAAATGTGGACAATCCCAGAACATATGCATCACAGTACCTACAGCATTGTTTGTACAGTGTGTGCAGATTGGATGTATTATTTTAATCAGAAAACATTTATATGGAGTTGCATATTCTCTGTGAATCAATTTGAGGTGAATGAGCTGATGGCTAAGATTCTTAGATGCCTCGCTCAGATTTGACCATATCCTATCCCAATCAGGGGTTAATTCCATCCTCTCCAACTCTGTCTCCCATACAACCTCCATTGGTAATTTCTTATAAGTCTTCCCTGTAAGTGTGTCGTATATCTCTGCTACTAGCCCTCTAGAACTCCTATCTGGACCTATCCAGCCTGCCATTGGGTGGCAAGGGCAAATTCCAGGGTACACCATAAGCCTTCATTGCTGAACTTAACTGCAGATACAGATAGTATGAGGATCCTGGCAGGGAATAGTCGTCTTCAATATCCTGAAATCTGCGCAAGCCAATCTCACTATAAATACATCTGTTTCTACATCTGCATTGCTTGCTGTTTGGCGTTTTAGGCTGGGTTTCTGTATAAGCACTTTGTGACATCTGCTGATATATACAGTTGAAGTAGGAAGTTTACATACACCTTAGCCAAATACATTTAAACTCAGTTTTTCACAATTCCTGACATTTTATCCTAGTAAAAAGTCCCTGTCTTACGTCAGTTAGGATCACCACTTTATTTTAAAAATGTGAAATGTTAGAATAATAGTAGAGAGTGTCAGAAGTTTACATACACTCAATTAGTATTTGGTAGCATTGCCTTTAAATTGTTTAACTTGGGTCAAACGTTTCGGGTAGCCTTGCACAAGCTTCCCACAATAAGTTGGGTGAATTTTGGCCCGTTTCTCCTGACAGAGCTGGTGTAACTGAGTCAGGTTTGTAGGCCTCCTTGCTCGCACACGCTTTTTCAGTTCTGCCCACAAATGTTCTATAGGATTGAGGTCAGGGCTTTGTGATGGCCACTCCAATACCTTGACTTTGTTGTTCTTAAGCCATTTTGCCACAACTTTGGAAGTATGCTTGGGGTCATTGTCCATTTGGAAGACCCATTTGTGACCAAGCTTTAACTTCCTGACTGATGTCTTGAGATGTTGCTTCAATATATCCACATAATTGTCCTTCCTCATGATGCCATCTATTTTGTGAAGTGCACCAGTCCCTCCTGCAGCAAAGCACCCCCACAACATGATGCTGCCACCCCCGTGCTTCACGGTTGGGATGGTATGCACTCACTAACTGTAAGTCGCTCTGGTAAGAGCGTCTGCTAAATGACTAAATGTCACGATCGTTGAAAGGAGTGGACCAATGCGCAGCGTGGAATGCGAACATACTTTTATTATATTCACCACACGAACAAAAACAACAAAACGATACGTGAAGTCCTTGGGTACATACACAAACCAACACGGAACAAGATCCCACAATACACTGTGGAAAACAGGCTGCCTAAATATGGTTCCCAATCAGAGACAACAAGCAACAGCTGATACTCGTTGCCTCTGATTGAGAACCACCCCGGCCAACACAGAAAACACATGAGCTAGATAATGAACCTAGAACACAAACACATAGAAACTACACACCCTGGCTGAACATAACAGAGTCCCAGAGCCAGGGCGTGACAGTACCCCCCCCCAAAGGCGCGGACTGCGACCGCGCCAAACATAAACCGAACAGGGGAGGGCCGGGTGGGCATTCCTCCTCGGAGGCGGCTCCGGGCTTGACCACCACCCTCCAACAATCCCCCCGTAGCGCCCCTGGTCCGGTCTGGCCCCGCTGGCTGGAGCTGGACTGGACATCGGTGGAGCGGATTGCTTAGGCTCCGGTGTGGAGCAGCTGACCGGTACCTGACCAGGCACCGGTGACCCAGGCACGGGCTGTGCCGGACTGACGACGCGCACCACAAGCTTGGTGCGGGGTGCAGGAACGGGCTGGACCGGACTGACGACGCGCACCACAGGCTTGGTGCGGGGAGCAGGAACGGACCGGGCTGACGACGCGCACCACAGGCTTGGTGCGGGGAGCAGGAACGGACCGGGCTGACGACGCGCACCACAGGCTTGGTGCGGGGAGCAGGAACGGGCCGGACCGGGCTGACGACGCGCACCCCTGGCTTGGTGCGGGGAGCAGGGACGGGCCGGACCGGGCTGCGACGCGCACCCCTGGCTTGGTGCGGGGAGCAGGAACGGGCCGGAACGGGCTGACGACGCGCACCACAGGCTTGGTGCGGGGAGCAGGAACGGGCCGGACCGGGCTGACGACGCGCACCCCAGGCTTGGTGCGGGGAGCAGGAACGGGCCGGAACGGGCTGACGACGCACACCCCTGGCTTGGTGCGGGGAGCAGGAACGGGCCGGACCGGGCTGATGACGCGCACCCCTGGCTTGGTGCGGGGAGCAGGAACAGGCCGGGCCGGGCTGGCGACGCGCACCATTGGCTTGGTGCGGGGAGCAGGAACAGGCCGGGCCGGGCTGGCGACGCGCACCATTTGCTTGGTGCGGGGAGCAGGAACAGGCCGGGCCGGGCTGGCGACGCGCACCATTGGCTTGGTGCGGGGAGCAGGAACAGGACGGGCCGGGCTGGCGACGCGCACCATAGGCTTGGTGCGAGGGGCAGGAACAGGCCGGACCGGGCTGGCGACGCGCACCATAAGCTTGGTGCGGGGAGCAGGAACGGGTCGGGCCGGACTGCGAACACGGACCACTAACTTAGTGCGGGGAGCAGGAACGGGTCGGGCCGGACTGGGAACACGCACCACTAACTTAGTGCGGGAAGCAGGAACGGGTCGGGCCGGACTGGGAACACGCACCACTAACTTAGTGCGGGGAGCAGGAACGGGTCGGGCCGGACTGGGAACACGCACCACTAACTTAGTGCGGGGAGCAGGAACGGGCCGGACCGGACTGGTGACACACACCACTTGCTTGGTGTGAGGAGCGGGACTGGGTTTCTTCATAACCCTCCGCTCCCTCAGCTGCCTACACAGTTCCTCTCGCCGTGCCTCTACTCTCTCCTTCTCCCTTATCGCCTCCAGTAGCTCCTCCCTCTGACCCACTAACTCCTGCTCCCTCTGGACCAATAGCCCCCTTAACCTGGTGGCCTCCTCTCCTATTCTCCCGATACGCCCTGTAGCTGCCTCCTGCTGCCCCGTCATCCATGCCGTGTGCCCCCCCCTAAAAAATTATTGGGGTTGCCTCTCGCCTGTCTGACGACGGCACTGTTGGCGCCGTACCTCCTCTCTCGCCAGGGCCTTAACTTTAGCCCATGGCCCTTTTCCCGCGAGCATGTCCTCCCAGGACCACCATTGGCCCACCTGGGCCATCGCCAACCTCTCCAGCTCCTTACCCGACGCTTGCTCCTGGACACGCTGCTTGGTCCTGTTTTGGTGGGATCTTCTGTCACGATCGTTGAAAGGAGTGGACCAATGCGCAGCGTGGAATGCGAACATACTTTTATTATATTCACCACACGAACAAAAACAACAAAACGATACGTGAAGTCCTTGGGTACATACACAAACCAACACGGAACAAGATCCCACAATACACTGTGGAAAACAGTCTGCATAAGTATGGTTCCCAATCAGAGACAACAAGCAACAGCTGATACTCGTTGCCTCTGATTGAGAACCACCCCTGCCAACACAGAAAACACATGAGCTAGATAATGAACCTAGAACACAAACACATAGAAACTACACACCCTGGCTCAACATAACAGAGTCCCAGAGCCAGGGCGTGACACTAAAATGTAATGTAAATGTGTTCTTCGGCTTGCAAGTACCCCCTTTTTCCTCCAAACATAACGATGGTCATTATGGCCAAACAGTTCTATTTTTGTTTCATCAGACCAGAGGACATTTCTCCAAAGAGTACGATCTTTGTCCCCATGTGCAGTTGCAAACCGTAGTCTGGCTTTTTTATGGCGGTTTTGGAACAGTGGCTTCTTCCTTGCTGAGTGGCCTTTCAGGTTATGTCGATATAGGACTCGTTTTACTGTGGATATAGATACTTTTGTACCTATTTCCTTCAGCATCTTCACAAGGTCCTTTGCTGTTGTTCAGGATTGATTGGCACTTTCCGCACCAAAGTACATTCATCTCTAGAGACAGAATGCGTCTCCTTCCTGAGCGGTATGACGGCTGCGTGGTCCCATGATGTTTACACTTGCGTACTATTGTTTGTACAGATGAACATGGTACCTTCAAGCATTTGGAAATTGCTCCCAAGGATGAACCAGACTTGTGGAGGTCTACAATTGTTTTTCTGAGGTCTTGGCAGATTTCTTTTGATTTTCCCATGATGTCAAGCATAGAGGCACTGAGTTTGAAGGTAAGCCTTGAAATACATCCACAGGTACACCTCCAATTGACTCAAATGATGTCAATTAGCCTATCAGAAGCTTATAAAGCCATGGCATAATTTTCGGGAATTTTCCAAGCTGTTTAAAGGCACAGTCAACTTAGTGTATGGAAACTTCTGACCCACTGGAATTGTGATACAGTGAATTATAAGTGAAATAATCTGTCTGTAAACAATTGTTGGAAAAATTACTTGTGTCATACACGAAGTAGATGTCCTAACCGACTTGTCAAACCAAAATTTGTTAACAAGAAATGTGTGGAGTGGTTGAAAAACGAGTTTTAATGACTCCAACTTATGTGTATGTAAACTTCCGACTTCAACTGTAAAGGGCTTTATAAATACATTTGATTTTATTTGAAATAAATGTGATCCTTCAAAACATAAACACAAGAGGCCTGTGTGAAAGGATGTCCACCTGTCATTAAATGGAAATTGTTCCATATTAGAGATAACTGATGGAATTTTGTCTGATGACCTATGACCTTTTCCACCCTCTTCCATATATTCAAGGAGTTCAGAACTATGATACCAAACCTAAAACTAAGATATTTTCTACCAACCCCAGCAAATACAAACTGTTCTAGTCGATGCGGTTTAACCAGATCAGATTCAATAGCTCTCCAAGGTACAACTGCTTGACGGTCCATTCACACTCGTAATGCTCTTATTTGAAAAGCCCAATAATAGAAATTGAGATTCGGGACAGCTAATCCTCCTGTGCATTTAGCACGCTGCAAAGTAGTGAGTTTGATTATAGCCTGTTTTCCACTCCATATAAAGTTAGAGATAAACGTTGGAGGTGGCGATAAAGGGATCATAAAAAGTTAACCCGGGGCAAGATATTCATTTTTACTGTGGTAACTCTGCCCTGTAACAATAGTTAGATTAAACCACCTCTGCAAATCCTTTTTAATTCTTTGCAACTGGCCACATAAGTTGTCTCTAACAATTTTCTGCAAAGTAGGATGTATTTTAACCTCCAAATAAGTAAGGCTGGTGCTTAGTCCCCTGTAGCTCAGTTGGTAGAGCTTGGTGCTTGCAACGCCAGGGTTGTGGGTTCGTTTCCCACGGGGGGCCAGTATGAAAATGTATGCACTCACTAACTGTAAGTCGCTCTGGATAAGAGTGTCTGCTAAATGACGTAAATGTAAATGTATTGGTTCCAAAGAGGGTAACTGAGCATTCTTAGCTGCTTCATTTAAAGTAAGTAACACAGATTCGGTCCAGTTTATCTTGTATCCTGCCAGCTCTTTAAACTCATCAAACAACTCCAGTACATGAGAGAGAGAGGACCCAACATTGGATAGGAACAGAAGGATGTCATCTGCATGACGTGAGATAAAGTGTGTAGACCCATGAATTGCAATTGGAGAGATAGTCATACTTTGTCTGACAGCCTGTGCAAGGGGCTCTAGTGACAGAGCAAAAAGCAGTGGGGACATAGGACAACCTTGTTTAGATCCGCGTTGTAATGGAAATGGAGACGATTGACAGGTGCCAGTTGTCACTGAAGCAGTCGGGCTGTTATATAATGTTTTTATCATAGAGATTAAATTATGATCAAACTCAAACTGCTCCAAAACCATCCATACATATCCCCATTCTAACCGGTTGAATGCCTTTTCATTATCAAGAGACAAAACAACGTAGTCGTGAGGTAAATTGTCAGCAATGTCAATAACATGCAGTAACCTGTGTACATTATCTGCAGCCAATCTCCCTTTAACAAAGCCAGTTTGGTCATGGTGTATTAACTTACACACCAAGAGATCAATACACATGGCCAATACTTTTGCATCCCCACAAATCAGGGAGACGAGTCGGTAACTAGAACATTCGAGCGGGTCTTTTCCCTTCTTCTGTAACAGAGTAATTAATTTGACATTTTAGTCATTTAGCAGACGCTCTTATCCAGAGCGACTTACAGTTAGAGTGCATACATTTTTTATACTGGCCCCCCGTGGGAATCTAACCCACAACCCTGGCGTTGCAAACACCATGTTCTACCAACTGAGCTACACGTGACCTAATTAATGAAATGTTCTGGTCCCTAACGAGTGACCAAATCAGTCCAAAATCACGGGACCAACTTTATCCCATAGAACCAGGGATCCCATCAAGCAGGGGAGATTTCCCTTTTTGTAGAGCCCTGACCACATCCCCTAGCTCTTCTAAGGTTATGGGTTGTTCCAGCAGCTCTGTCTAAACATCCCATTTAGGTAAAGCCAAATTCTGCATAAATAACATGCACCTTTGCATATGAAGTGTAGCTTCTGATGAGTAAAGGGCACTATAAAAATATATAAAAAAAATAATTTATTGCTTTAGGGTCTGTGCGTATACCATTAATTGATGCCTTCGACTCATTCTGCTTCAGCTGCAGAGCAAGCAATCTACTAGGTATGTCCCTATTACATGCAGTAACGTTAAAGACAACAGAGGATGCATATTTCAGTCCAAAGGCAACTTAGCTACGTTAATTATCCAACCTGAGACTGGGTTGTAATCATCCATACATGTTATGGCAGTCTTCCTCCTGAACCATTGTTGTGTTTCTTGATAGTTTAGCTAGCTAGCCAGCCAACTACTCCCCCTACTACTAACAGTAAGTTGCTTACCTTTATCAAAAAAAAAAAAGTATTCTTTCAGTTCAGAAGAAACACTATTTATCCATATGGTTCAGTAAAGTCCTCACAACAAAACCACTCGCCACGCCAGTTACTTCGTAAACTCGGTTCTGTGAAGCACAGAGCTGTAGCTAAGGTTAGCTTATCTCTACTAACAATAGCCAAACAATTCAAGGACCTAGCTAGCAAGCTAGTCAGCCACAACACAGTGGCTACTGCTCCATCCCGGGGTGAAGAGATGTCCATCTCCTATGTGACTTTGTCTTCTCTGCGATCCAAACCGGGACAGGCGCTGCGGCCTGGGTCGGAAGTCCTGTTCGCCTCAAATGTTGATCAGAATAAATCCTCTGCCTCCCTGGTTGAGTTGAAGATAAACCTGTTGCCTCAATGTGTTAGCTTACGAGAGCAGGATATTGCAGAAATGGCTGTAGACCAAGTGCCGTCATCTTCTTCTTTACCGGAGTGAATGCAGTTCTCTTCTTTGTGGTCTCTGCACTGTAACCGGAAAGAACTGCAGATGTTGGTGTTTGTGCTTGATGGGGAAAACGGCCCTCGCCCCTTGCAGGATAGCCTGGTGTAATCCAGCAGTTTAAAGATCAGGGTGTGTGGCCACTCAGGCTCAATGTTTTTGCTGAATACGCGGTGAGCCCTCTCGATGCAGATGTCCCAGCCTACCAATGAAGGGCTCCAAATTGGCAGGTTTCTTTTTAGGAACCAACGGCGTCCGACCCTTCCTCGGAGTTGTCAAGTCCCACCAATTTCAAATTTGACGTAAGATTTCTGTCCACCATTTCTGTCACTTTTAAGGACGTACTCAATATTTTTTTCGTTGTTTGTCATCTTTCGTTTGTTCTCGCGCACCTTGGAGTGAAGCTGGTCATATTTCCCCTTGGTCTGATTAAGCGACTTGCTCAAGCCTTCCACGGCCAAGGCATTGACTGAATCGTTGGCTTTAGTCACCTGGACCTGCAAAGCTGCAGTCTTTGGTGTCAGAATGTTGTCCACAGCCTTTTCCATGGCTGAGGTAACAATAGCATCCAGGCTGCAATGTTGTTCCTCCATAGCCTGTCTAGAGGCCTGCAAAATGGCGTTGTTGAGCTCTTTATAGAGGCTCTCAGTTTCCCTGAATGTCTTCTTCACCGGAGGGCTTGCATCTTTTCTTTTGACCCCACCTTTGTACATTGACATGTTCCAAGGTTGTTAGTAATACTTTAAATCTCAACACTTATGAAAATAACAAATTTAGAAGGAATTGGAGGTGAGCTGAGAAATCAAGCTTGCATCGTTGTCAAAGGTCACGTGACCCTCCCCTCAACTTTCTTACAATGTTAGTGCTATGCTCCTAGAATGATAAAATCAGTTTTGAACAGTCCATGGAGGTTTCTTTCATGTGTAAATGCTATCTTACTGTTAAGGAATTGTGTTGTACAACAGTTCATGTAGAAACATGTATGACAATTATTGTGATATTTATAGCCGTTTTCGAATATTAGAAATAATGATAGATCCATAGGTTATTTTTTTATATCAAGCCTTGGAATAGCGTATTATTATTATTATTGTGCAAAGGGCTTATTATGCAGTCTTGGATTCGTTTAGGGGTCAAAATAGCAATGTTGGGTAATGTATACACAGCTCAGACATGGCACTCTACCATGTTCAGAAATTACATTCATCAATGCTTCAAAGGTCACATTTGTCATGTGGACATGTATGATTCCCCTGATCACTGAAGTATTGTTCTGAGAAATGGGCTTCAATAGGCTTCCTCCAATGACAACAAATCCATTTAGTATAACAGTTACCTGCTAGGCATACACATGCGGTTGCAATTCCCAATGACATTAAAATATGTTGCCCGTTTTTTTTGTCTGTTTTCCAAAAATGGTAATGTTTTAAAATGCAGCCGAGCCCTTGTCTGTTCAGCTTGACAAATAGTTGGGTGCTAAGATATTCATCTATGTTTTTCAGAGTGGAAAAGTTTTCTGAGGCCAGGAGACGCCAAACTAAAAAACGAGAGAATCTTAAACCTTACCAGGTGTCACGCCCTGGCCTATAGAACTCTAGCTAGTTTGGTCAGAGTGTGAATATATTCTAGGTATTGTATTTCTATGTTAGGCCGGGTGTGATTCCCAATCAGAGGCAGCTGTCGCTCGTTGTCTCTGATTGGGGATCATACTTAGGCAGCCAGTTTTCCTGCCTGCGTTGTGGGATTTTGTTATGTTCATGTTAAGGCTTGTGTGTTAGCCTTTGGACCGTCACGGTTAAGTTTGTTGTTTTGGTTACTGTTTCGTGTGTTTATTAGTTAATAAACATGTTCGCCGTTCCTTAACGTATGTGACACCAGGGATCGGACATGTCAAGTCAACCTATTTATTTACAGTGCCGAGTTCCTCATTACACAAATGTTTTTGTCCCTCCGCTTACCACCGAGCACAATTTCTCAAGTGTAATGTCTTTTGGATTGTACTAATTAGGGGCGGCTCTATCCTGTTCCATTAATTGCCTGTTAGTTCGAGGATCCGCAGAAAAAAACTTGAGATTTTAATACGTTTGGCTTTTCCCGGGAATAAAGTTACACCCTAAAGTGGATTTGTGTGCTGGTGCCACTACAAATTAGTAAAACAATGCAGCAGCCATTTGAAATGAGTGCCAACTCCTCTGTCTGCATGCTAATAGCTTTACTTGCTTATTTTTATTGTTCTGTACAGTACATGAGTATGGGAATGTACATGTCTCTTTACAATTAACCAATATACAGTACGTCTCATTTGCAAGACTCAAAGTGTACTCTGTGGAATAATAAAATAGCAACAATAAAGGCTATAAAAGTTGCTTGGTAATTACCCCCCCCCAAAAATACCCCACCCAAATTAATTTCTGTTGGCATTAGGCACCATCCAATAGCATCATTAAAGAAAATAACAGGGTAGTAAACTGCTGTCCGTGGCAGCATTTTCAAAAGATGGCCTCGCACAATGGAGAAATGAGATTAGCCCTTTGAATCGATTGTTTACACCCCCCACTGTGCTTGGGAAACACATATCATAGAAAAAAAGGTGTGCATAGGGCATTGAAATGTATGATGGATAGAGCCTATAGCAGTTCTCTCCAACCCTGTTCCTGTAGAGCTACCTTCCTGTAGGTTTTTAATCCAACCCAAGTCGTAACTAACCTGATTCAGCTGATCAACCAGCTAATTATTAGAATCAGGTGCACTAGATTAGGGTTAGAGCGAAATATCTTCAGGATGGTAGCTCTCCAGGAACAGGGTTGGATTCCTGGGCCCAGTTTCCCAAAAGCATCTTAAGGCTAAGTTCATTGTTAGAAACACAATGATCCTATGGTTGTAACAATACATTTAGCCTTAAGATGCTTTTGGGAAACCAGGCCCTGGCCTATTGCATACAGAGTGATATTTTAATTTTTTTGTACAGGGAGGCTCCTGTGAACTGACATGTTTGTAAAACATTGATTGCCCTTAGTTGGATGTAGAAGTTGCAGTAGAGCAGTGTTTGTACATGTTAGTGTACATTTGTGTGTGTGTGTCTGCACAAATATTATGTTTGTATCTGTGTGTGAGTGACGAAAGGAATATTGTATGCCTTTCGCTTTAGAGAAAGTCGTGTTTGAATGACATTCCGGAGAGTTCTATTTGAATGTTGGAAGCGGTCCAGTCTGAGTGAGTGATGTGTGTGTTAGTCACGTTAGGTAGGTGTGTGACTGTGTGTGTACGTGTCCAGAGTAAAGTGTCCGTGTGTGTGTGAGCGAGTCTTGTTTCTGCACTGTGCCGAACTCAAATGTATTACATTCGCCAGGTAAGATGAGGGACTGACTAGAGGCTCTGAGCAATTACTTGGCTGCACCTCCCTGATTAAAATATGGATTCAGTTCCTCACCGCCACCATTGTGTGATAAATCGGACACCTTTGGTCAGAATATGATGGTACGTCACAGTTTTCGGGGAGAGAAATATTAATACGAATAAGAATGGGTGGAAGAGATTCATCCTGATATCAATATTTATTGAAAGGAGAGCTCTAAGCCATGTGACACTTTGTTCTTCCTGTCTAAGCCATGTGATTATAGGAAATTATGTGTGGTCAGGGGAAACAGCTGTCCGGAGTGAGGGCGGCCATTACACTCGACAGAGTCTCCCCGGAGCACCTGAGAAGGGATGGCCGCAAGACAAAAGGCTAACGTTTATTGCACATCCTGCACTCAAAATGGCCACAAATCACTGACGGGATAGGTAGCCAGCGGTTAAGGGAGCACTGTCATAAAAGAGGTGGAAGAGGCTTTTGGGTCGAGATGACGAGCCAAGTATAGACCTACGCACCTGAGTCCATGCAGACGGACAGACAGACGCACATAGAAGTACAGACAGTTAGACTAAGACACAGCGACACATAGAGGTGGACAGAAACAGACACAGATATAGAGACAGGCAGGCAGACAGACAAATATAGGCAGACAGGCAGGCAAACAGACAGACATACCGGTAAACAGAGACGCTGGACAGGACAGACTGACACATCCTCACACCCCTAGAGAAACACAAACAAGTGAAGGTTGCAGCACCTTTCACCGTGCTGTTCCCACAGGTCTATGGTCCTGTGTAACCTACACAGCGCTCCAACCGACCTGGCAACATTCACATTGGCAGATTGGATAAATGAATAATGATCCCAATGCAGCTGAGCATATTGACTTGTTTTCTCCCTCAGTGTTGAGCACTCCTGGCTCCCAACTCCTACTGTATGTATTCAGCTGTGCTAGTCTGCTGTATAAATATTATTGCTCACTTCCTTCCTCTGTCCCCAGCCATTGTGTTATTAGCTACACATTAATGGAGTCGTTCGTGTATTTACACATGTTTTTGAGTGTACAATAGATTTTTCTCTCTCACCAGGTGCCTTCTGCAAAGTACTGATTGACACTCTTGAGGGAACTCCTGGCCTACGTAATGTTTGGAGTACGTTTCGGCCCCTAATCCAAGGGAAGGTCCTTTACACCCCTGATACACCTGCAACTAGACTAATGGTGAAAGAGGTAAAGCAAAGGAGAAACTCATATTGTATGCACACATTATGTCTGCCAGGGTTGGTGTCAATTTGAATTTAAGTCAGTCAAGTAGACTGAAAGAAAATGGATGTCTGCAAGACTGTGGAATCTGTGTTCACAACACTCAAAACAGTGTGGGGGATATTGACTTTGGGTGTCTATGTAAATAGCTTGAATAATTAAAAAGTTTGCGATTGTATCTAATTGCATATTTTCACTTCACGAATCATACCAAGACGGGGCATTTAGGTTAGCTGGTAAATAAAAACGTGATGATACACGCTGTGAACATCTCTCCAGAAACCGAAAAGAAAGAGCCAGAGAGAGGAGATAGAAAATACACTCAGGGGAGATTATCTATTTTTCATGACGTTTCTCCCGATATTAACATCATTTTGATAACTGCATAAACAAACCAAACCAATGGTGAGAAGCTGTAGGGAATTGGATTTGGAGAATATCCAGTAAGATATTGGATGAGCGGATCCACCGACTTCACAGCGAGCGGCTCGGTCTTGCCACAGGGGCCTGTCTTTACACCCGGCGCAGCCCAATTGTTTACATCTCAGTGCAAATAACCCAGTTTACATTCGTCACAATGGTGATAGGTGAAAATACGAAGAAGCAGTGTGTTCTCAAGGTCAGATTGGCTGCGAAATAAATGTGATAGCACAGTGGGAATGCCTTGAAATGGAGGAGGGGTAGAGATGGAATTTTCCATATTTTAATCACCACACTGTATCTCTCTATCTTGTTTCAGGCAAATAGCACATTCAACGCGTTGGCCATGTTGAAAGAGCTGGCGGAAGCATGGGAGGATTTTGGACCACTTGTTTGGGACTACTTTCAAAATGGCCCCCAAGTCAGTGCACTCAGGGTAAGATTCATGACTCCTTCAACAGAAACATGGAAACCTGATGTACTGCACTGGAGAGCTGGTTTACATATGCCAGATGTTTATTTTTATTTTTTATTTAACCTTTATTTAACCAGGTAGGCCAGTTGAGAACAAGTTCTCATTTACAACTGCGACCTGGCCAAGATAAAGCAAAGCAGTGCGATAAAAACAACAACAACACAGAGTTACACATGGGATAAACAAAACAGACAGTCAATAACACAATAGAAAATCTATATACAGTGTGTCCAAATGTAGTAAGTTATTGAGGGAAGGCAATAAATAGGCCATAGTGCAAAATAATTACAATTTAGTATTAACACTGGAGTGATAGATGTGCAGAAGATGATGTGCAAATAGAGATACTGGGGTGCAAATTAGCAAAATAAATAACAATATGGGGATGAGGTAGTTGGGTGGGCTAATTACAGATGGGCTGTGTACAGGTGCAGTGATCGGTAAGCTGCTCTGACAACTGATGCTTAAAGTTAATGAGGGAGATAAGCGTCTCCAGCTTCAGAGATTTTTGCAGTTCGTTCCAGTCATTGGCAGCAGAGAACTGGAAGGAATGGCGGCCAAAGGAGGTGTTGGCTTTGGGGATGACCAGTGAGATATACCTGCTGGAGTGCATATTACGGGTGGGTGTTGCTATGGTGACCAATGAGCTAAGATAAGGCAGGGATTTGCCTAGCAGAGATTTATAGATGACCTGGAGCCAGTGAGTTTGGCGATGATAGACAAGGCTGAGTGACTTGTCATACATGAGTATCACTGTCTTATCTATGGTGATTATATTTCATGTCAATGTAAGTGAGAAAATTAAAATAAGAGTTGGTTTTATTAGTCAAATCCAGATGAAAAGAGCTTTAATGTCAATATAAACTCAGCAAAAAAAGAAACGTCCCTTTTTCAGGATCCTGTCTTTCAAAGATAATTCGTAAAAATCCAAATAACTTCACAGATCTTCATTGTAAAGGGTTTAACACTGTTTCCCATGCTTGTTCAATGAACCATAAACAATTAATGAACATGCACCTGTGGAACGGTCGTTAAGACACTAACAGCTTACAGACGGTAGGCAATTAAGGTCACAGTTATGAAAACTTAGGACCTTAAAGAGACCTTTCTACTGACTCTGAAAAATACCAAAAGAAAGATGCCCAGGGTCCCTGCTCATCAGTGTGAACGTGCCTTAGGCATGCTGCAAGGAGGCATGAGGACTGCAGATGTGGCCAGGGCAATAAACAGTGCTCAGACTGTCCGCAATAGGCTGAGAGAGGCTGGACTGAGGACTTGTAGGCCTGTTGTAAGGCAGGTCCTCACCAGACATCACCGGCAACAACGTCGCCTATGGGCACAAACCCACCGTCGCTGGACCAGACAGGACTTCTCTTCACTGACGAGTCGCGGTTTTGTCTCACCAGGGGTTATGGTCGGATTCGCGTTTATTGTCGAACGACTGAGTGTTACACCGAGGCCTGTACTCTGGAGCGGGATCGATGTGGAGGGTCCGTCATGGTCTGGGGCGGTGTGTCACAGCATCATCGGACTGATCTTGTTGTCATTGCAGGCAATCTCAACGCTGTGCGTTACAGGGAAGACATCCTCCTCCGTCATGTGGTACCCTTCCTGCAGGCTCATCCTGACATGACCCTCCAGCATGACAATGCCACCAGCCATTCTGTGCGTGATTTCCTGCCAGACAGATATGTCAGTGTTCTGCCATGGCCAGCAAAGAGCCCGGCTCTCAATCCCATTGAGCACGTCTGGGACCTGTTGGATCGGAGGTTGAGGGCTAGGGCCATTCCCCCAGAAATGTCTGGGAACTTGCAGGTGCCTTGATGGAAGAGTGGGGTAACATCTCACAGCAAGAACTGGCAAATCTGGTGCAGTCCATGCGGAGGAGATGCACTGTAGTACTTAATGCAGCTGGTGGACACACCAGATACTGACTGTTACTTTTGATTTTGACCACCCCTTTGTTCAGGGACACATTATTCAATTTCTCTTAGTCACATGTCTGTGGAACTTGTTCAGTTTATGTCTCAGTTGTTGTATCTTGTTATGTTCATACAAATATTTACACATGTTAAGTTAGCTGAAAATAAACACTGTTGTAAGTGAGAGGACGTTTCTTTTTTTGCTGAGTTTACACCAGTGGAGGCTCCTCAGAGGAAGAAGGGGAGGACCATCCTCCTCAGTGAATTTAATAGAAATTCTAGTAGTGAAACATTAAAAAGTTATCCTTTTTAGATAAAACTATACTAAATATATTCACGTCACCAAATAATTGATTAAACCACTGTTTTGCAATGAAGGGATTCAGTAGCCCCAAGAGCACTCTGTAGGTTAGCACTATGGTGTAGCCGGAGGACAGCTAGCTTCCGTCCTCCTCTGGGTACATTGACTTCAACCTATCAGAGCTCTTGCAGCATGAACTGACATGTTGTCCTCCCAATCAAAGGATCAGAGAATGAATCTAATACTGAAAGCATAAGCTACAGCTTGTTAGCATTACAGTGCATAACATGTGAGCACTTAACTAGTGGATGTTTAGCCTACTCAAACACCCGGCTCAAACAGAGAGGGATGCTATGTTAGCTAGCTGGCTATGGCTATCCAACACTGGAACTTTTCCAAGTCAAGGTAAGCTTTTGGTTTTATTAATTTATTGTTTCCGGGGCCCACCGGTGTAACTGCTCAACTGCTTAATGACTGTACACTGTACTGCATGATTGTAGTGGGCTACTAACACGTTAGTTCTAGTAGCTATGTTGACTATGACGTTAGCTAATATGGTGACAACGATGTAGGCAGTGTTTAGCGTTTGTGATATGAAGGTTTGGCTTGTAACGTTTTTTTCGCCTGGTCACAGACAGCTGATGTGTTGTGCAGGTGAGAAGAGGAGAGTGCGTAGATGCGAGAAATAATTATACAATGATCAAAGGGATCATGCTGTTTTGTACAGTGCATTTGGAAAGTATTCAGACCCCTTGACTTTTTCCACATTTTGTTACGTTACAGCCTTCTTCTAAAAGTGATTAAATAAAACATTTTCCTCATCAATCTACACACAATACCCAATAATGCCGAAGCAAAAAACAGGTTTTTATACATTTTTGCAAATGTATAAAAAAGTAAAAACTGAAACACCTTATTTACATAAGTATTCAGACCCTTTGCCATGAGACTCAAAATTGAGCTCAGGTGCATACTTTTTCCACTGATCATCCTTGAGATGTTTCTTTATTGGAGTCCACCTGTGGTACAGTCAATTGATTGGAAATGACTTGGAAGGGCACACACCTGTCTACATAAGGTCCCACAGTTGACAGTGCATGTCAGAGCAAAAACCAAGCCATGAGGTTGAAGGAATTGTCCATAGAGCTCCGAGACGGGATTGTGTCGAGGCACAGATCTGGGGAAGGGTACCAAAAAATCTCTGCAGCATTGAATGTACCCAAGAACACAGTGGCCGCCCGGCCAAACAGAGCAATCGGGGGAGAAGGGCCTTGGTCAGGTAGGTGACCAAGAACCCGATGGTCACTCTGACAGAGCTCCAGAGTTCCTCTGTGGAGATGGGAGATCCTTCCAGAAGGTCAACCATCTCTGCAGCACTCCACCAATCAGGCCTTTATGGTAGAGTGGCCAGAAGCCACTCCTCAGTAAAAGGCACATGACAGCCCACTTGGAGTTTGCAAAAAGGCACCGAAAGGACTCTCAGACCATGAGAAACAAGATTGAACTCTTTGGCCTGAATGCCAAGCATCAAGTCTGGAGGAAACCTGGCACTACGGTGAATCATGGTGGTGGCAGCATCATGCTGTGGGGATGGTTTTCAGCGGCAGGGACCCGGAGACTAGTCAGGATCGAGGGAAAGATGAACAGAGAAAAGTACAGAGAGATCCTTGATGAAAACCTGCTCCAGAGCGCTCAGGACCTCAGACTGGGGCGAAGGTTCACCTTCCAACAGGACAACGACCCTAAGCACACAGCCAAGACAAAGCAGGAGTGACTTTGGGACAGGTCTCTGAATGTCCTTGAGTGGCCCAGCCAGAGCCCGGACTTAAACCCGATTGAACATTTCTGGAGAGACCTGAAAATAGCTGTGCAGCAACGCTCCCCATCCAACCTGACAGAGATTGAGAGGATCTGCAGAGAAGAACTGGAGAAACTACCCAAATATAGGTGTACCAAGCTTGTAGCTTCATACCCAAGAAGACTCGAGGCTGTAATCACTGCCAAAGGTGCTTCAACAAAGTACTAAGTAAAGGGTCTGAATACTTAGGTAAATGTAATATTTCAGTTTTTTATTATTAATACATTTAATATGTTTTTGCTTTGTCATTCTTGGGTATTGTGTGTAGATTGATGAGGGGGGAAAAAAACAATTTAATCCATTCCATTTTAGAATAAGGCTGTAACGTAACAAAATGTGGAAAATGTCAAGGGTTCTCAATACTTTCCAAATGCGCTGTGTGTGGCTGCGTGTGATCAGGGGTGTATTCATTCCGCCGATTCTGTTGAAAAATGTTTCTTAAACGGAAGCAAATGGAACAAAACGGGGATAAACATACTTGAATTTGTCCAATAGAAACTCTTGTTTGCAACTGTTGGACTAATGATTACACCCTAGATCAGCTAGATTCAGGCAAGAGTGTGCAAGACGGTATTGAATGTGTCATTTTCTGTCACCTTGATTACTCACATTTTTCTCTTAACATGTGCACTTACTTTGAAAACTTTCATTCATAGGCTAGGTTGTAGCAACCTCATGATGGGTATAGGGAACATGTGAGTATCATGTAGTAGCTTAAACCTATTGATGTTACATTGAACTGGGTGAATGGAATATGAATGACAGTCATCCAATATGCTGTAATAGAAATAAGGCCATCCTCATTAAAAAAATGAATTGTCTTCCCTCATCTTAAACTGCACCGCCCACCACTGATATACATCAGTCGGAATTATCCTTGTCCATTTGAATTTTGAATGACATACACAAGCCATTCCATTAGGCATATTTACCAACCTTTAAAAAGCTACTTTTCTCACTTCATATCTCTCAAAAGTAGAGTCCTACATTTCCTCCCACCATAATGTACCTAACATTTTTAACACAAATTCAGCTGAAGAATAGAGCTACATATCAGGTTTATCGATATGGAAAAAATAAAGTAATTATGGGTAAGTGCTGGATAATTTTCAACCCGGCAGTCAGGGAAGGGGATTAACTTGGAATGGAGAGATGGAGAGCTCACACACCTTTCCCTTTCCCTTGAAGCTGACATTACTCCCGTGTCACCTGAAATGAGCTTATGGGCAGCTAGGGAAGAGCGTAGCCGAGCACTCCATGTAGCCAGGTTATTCATTATCCTAGACCTAACCTTTACACAAATGGGCCAGGCAATTCTCCTTTGTCTTCATGTTCTCCCTCCGAGTTCTGTGGTGTCATCTTCTCCAGAGGTCTCTCAAGGTTTTAGCAACTTTCTACATTGATGGCGGCATTTACAGCACAGTTGAGTTATCAGCCGAGCTGAAGAGAGAAATCTCTTGAATCCCAAATAAACCCCTAGCCCCCACTGAAAGGATCTAGGAGGTTTGGATAGGTATAAGCAATAGGGTGACAATTCCACCTCATAGACTTAGATAGAAAACTGTAGCGCCCAAAAGCCATTTTAGCATGAGAAGCGGCATTGAGGACTTGCCCCATTTTGAAGGCAGGTTGACGTTTATTGTCATGAGTCTTGTTCTGGAGGCAGAACTGAGTGATTTCCGCTAATGACTCAGCTTCAAGGTGAATATTGGCCACATTGTAAAAATTAATTTAAGGTTAGGTATTAGGGTTAGCAGTGTGGTTAAGGTTAGGGTTAATGTTAGGGTTAGGGTTAGGTTTAAAATCTGATTGTATGACTTTGTGGCTGAGCCATCTAGTGCTCACTCTGCAGAGCTGCCTCCAGGGCAAGATTAATAACAATAAATGCCAATCTGCATTTTGAAGTAGTCAACTGGCTGTGACTTCCTATTTGTTAAGGAAGGATCACTTCATTCCATCCAGGTTATCAGGATCAGCCAATTAATTGTACTCATGAGCAAACATTCCATAACTGCAAGTGGCAGTATGCACCTTGTCTTTATACCTGTTCAAACCACACAGTATGCACCCTTTCAGTTTGTTTACCAACTCATAGAAGTTGTGCAAGAAGGAAATTGACTACTTCAAAATGGAGATGGCCTTCATGGCGCTGCCTGTTTGCTCACAGATGTCTTAGTGGGACAGATACAAAAAAGAGTCGTCTGACTATCTCTATGTTCCACCTTGACTATCAGAGGGCAAGATGGTTTTACTACCATTTTCCTTCTACCCATTCAATCCTCTCAGATCTACGATAGTGCATATGGGAGAGGGGATAGCTTCGATTTTATGGAATGGCTTGAAGGACCCAGAAAGCAGTATTCTCAAACACTACTCCGTGTAAAAAGAATTACTAGTGTTGCCAACAGGTAACCCTATGGGTTTACATCTATTCATATAACATTCTATTACAGTAAAAGAGCGACTGATAATGAATGGTTGGTTGCCATTTACTAGATGCCAAACCAGTGACCAGCGAGGAAAATGTCAAGCAGGAATTATTATTAGAATGACCCTATGTTGGAAAATGGTAAGAGGTCTGGTTTGAGTTTTCATTGGCCGTTTGCCGTGGGGAGCCCACCATTTCCACCCTTTTTAAAAGGCCAGGGAAAATATGGGGAAAACAGGGGAACATGTATTTTTTCGCTCGAAGACCTTCTCATGTCGGATAATGTCATTTGACACATGTACAACGGGGTTAAACGGCATATCTGCAACGATCCATCCCAAATGCCAGTGAACATTAGGAGTAGTAGAACATATATACCATGTTTAGCCACGGACACATTGGCATTCTGTATAATCAATTGAATTTCAGTGACCCCTTTACAAATATTCTTAACTCTAAAGTAAAAACAGCGAGTTGTTTACAATATATTTATGTATGTACATCTTGAAACTAAATTAATTATTCCACTCTTACTATCACAGATAGATGGTTAAACCGCTGTTTCTAAAAGGTCAGAAGCAGCATAGAGGTTTGACACTTTGACCCCATGTTAAACATCCTAAAGTGTTTACCTACAAATGCCACTGAACACATTGATCAGAATATGTTTGAGAGAGAGAGAGAGAGAGAGAGAGAGCGAGAGAGAGAGATTTCAGCCTGTTTTGACACACGCTACATTATCAGCAGACCATGTTCAGTTATGCAATACATCACCACTATTATCGTGTTATTACATGGTTGCAATTTCATGGTTGCGAGCATACTGTATGCACCCTACAGATCACACTGAGGGGAGCAGTCCCAGACAGATGGAAAGACTGCATCCCAAATGGCACCCTATCCCCTTTATATTGCACTACTTTTGATCTGGGCCCATAGGGATCTGTTAAAAAATAGTGTACCCTATAAGGAATATGGTGCCATTTGGGACGCGGTCAATGTATTTTAACCAACCCTGTACCAGGCAACCTGAGTAGAAAGCTATTATGTAAGGCCCCAATTGTTCTACACTACAGGGATGGGTGGCCATTATTTTTTGAAACTGCACACATAGGGAGGCTGTAACAGCAAGGCCATTCGCATTTAGATTAGCATATCTCTTCATTAACTCTTTGAGTGCCGAGTCAAATCATGGATCATGGCATGAGGCTTAAGCCAAGCTGACAGTTAAGACACCTGGTGCTTATCGCACTGGGGGAGGAAGGAAGAAAGAGGCAGTCACAGGAATCACACACTGTGTGTGTGTGTGTGTGAGTGTGTGTGTGTGAATGTACGATTGTGTGTGCACATGCCTGAGTGCGTCTGCGTATGTGCCTGCGACTCTACATGTGTGAATGTGCATGGTCATGAAAAAGGTGGGTGTAAATTCCCCAAGCCTGCAGTACAACAGTGCCATCTAGCTTAATGTTTCTAATTAATTCTCTCACAGAGGAAGTCCTAAGGATCTGCAGTGCTGCAGGTCTTCAATTAGCTTCCACTGCATTCATTTCTCAGTGCATTGATTGTTTTATAATCTGATGAGGGTAAATGACCCACACAACCCCTTTTCTCTGGTTTTCAAATCAGGCCTTCCTGGATAACCCGGTGTTTGCAGCCGCACTCAACCAGCAGCTCAAAGGCACAAGATGGACGGCAGAACTGCTCGCCAACTTCCTGTACAATAGGCCCCCTGAGGATCACCCCGCGGGCATGCCGTCGAATGACTGGCGCAACGTGTTCAACGCCACCAGCCAAATCCTGGACCTCCTGAAGAAGTTAATTGCGGTTTGTTAGTTCTCTTGCTTCACATTGTCAAAAGTGATTTGATACCTTTTTCCCCCTTTACAAAATACACTGACATTTTGGAGTGTGTGTATGTATCCTCCCACTGGGCACAGACGTCAATTCAACATTTATTCCACTTTGGTTCAACGTAATTCCAATGAAATGAGGTGGAAACAACGTTGATTCAACCAGTGTGTGCCCAGTGGGCTAGCTCTATAATATGAATAAGAACTTTCAACACTGTGTGTACGTTCACAAATATAATATTTGCACTCTTCACCCCTAACAGCACAAGCTGTTGTTTGATTGGGTGAATAAAAAGCAAGATTGCCAATTGTTACAGTATATACAAAAGTACATATCAATTGACAACCTTGACAATATTCAACAAAAATGCCTAACAATGTGTACTGCTGTGGTAATAAAAAGGATTGTTATAAGCATCCAAGGACACACATTTCAGCTAACATAACAACACAAGACACAGCACTGTCTTCACACATAGGGGCATGCAGACAGTTGGGTTGACATTGACGTATTGATCCGTAAGGTGGTTTGCAGCAATACACTCCTTTCCCTGCTGCTATGTGGCCACACGTGTAGACTACAGACATTTTATCATCTCCCTCATTGCTAATACCTGGGAGATGACATCTATGCATCCTGGGGTTTAGCCACGTGGCAAAATAATTCCAAAAGTAATGCAATCCATTTTCATTCCTGAAGGAATTCCATATCTCAAAATGGACGTCGGGATTATGTTTACTAGTCAATAATTTACCTTTTTCCTTGTTGCATAGGCTCAACGCATGCTGAGCGTGGACAGGGGGGAGAAAATGTGAAATGTGCTCTCTCTCTCCCCGCACTCTTACGTTTGCTCTCTCCTTCTCTCTCTTTCTCTCTCCCCCGCTCTCTCATGTTTGCTCTCTTTCTCTCTCACCCCTCTCTCTCCCTTTCTGTCTCTCTCTCCCCCTCTCTCTCCCCCTCCCCCTCTCCCCCCGCTCTATTACGTTTGCTCTCTCTCTCTCTCTCTCTCTCTCTCTCTCTCTCTCTCTCTCTCTCTCTCTCTCTCTCTCTGTCTCTGTCTCTGTCTCTGTCTCTGTCTCTCTCTCTCTCTCTCACTGTCTCTCCCATTTGAATTTCTCTCATGGTATATAAAACTTAATCAGTATATTAATCAAAGGTTCATGTAGTCAATACATGTCAAGTTGAGGAAACATGGCAAAATTGAACTATAAATCAACATTTCTGGTCTTTCAGGTCCTTCAAATTCAAGAAGACATATGACTAGTAATACAACATTGATTATTTTTAGTTTTTGAAAATGAAATGCCAAATTGGATGTACTCCTTACATCCACAGAATTTACTAATCCACTATTAATCCACTTGAAACAAATTGTAGCTAATCATTGATGATATCGACCAGCGAATACGTTTGGTTGTGAAAGATGTTGAATGGGTGCTTACATAAGCTATTTCCTGAAGTGGTCCATAGATAGATGAATTTAAGTGAGTAGATACACTTGATTTATACTCTGTTATCATCTATAATTCAGACTGCTAGTCCTCCCCCAGCAAATATGCTGGCACATGGCTGAAAACATATAATTATCATATACAATATATACATATACACTGAGTGTACAAAACATTTTGAACACCTGCTCTTTCCATGAAATACAGTGCCTTCACAAAGTATTCAGACCCCTTGACTTAGTCCACATTTGGTTGTGTTACAGTATGAATTCAAAATTGATTAAATCGATTGTTTTCTCACCCAAACAATACCCCATAATAACAAAGTGAAAACATGTTTTAGAAAATGTTACATTTTTATTGAAATTGAAATGCAGACTCACACTCCAGAGTCAATATATGTTACAATCACCTTTGGCAGCGATTACAGCTGTGAGTCTTTCTGGGTAAGTCTCTAAGAGATTTGCACATCTGGATTGTACAATATTTCCCATTATTATTCATTATACTCCAAACATAATGATGGTCATTTTGGCCAAACAGTCCTATTTTTGTTTAATCAGACATTTTTCCAAAAAGTACGATCTTTGTCCCCATGTGCAGTTGCAAACCGTAGACTGGCTTTTTTATGGCGGTTTTGGAGCAGTGGCTTCTTCCTTGCTGAGCGGCCTTTCAGGTTATGTCGATATAGGACACGTTTTACCGTGGATATAGATACTTTTGTACCTTTTTCCTCCAGCATCTTCACAAGGTCCTTTGCTGTTGTTCTGGGATTGATTTGCTCTTTTCACACCAAAGTACGTTCATCTCTAGGAGACAGAACGCGTCTCCTTCCTGAGCGGTATGATGGCTGCGTGGTCCCATGGTGTTTAAACTTGCGTACTATTGTTTGTACAGATGAACGTGGTACCTTCAGGCGTTTGGAAATTGCTCCCAAAGACTTGTGGAGGTCTATAATTTTCTTTCTGAGGTCTTGGCAGATTTCTTTTGATTTTCCCATGATGTCAAGCATAGAGGCACTGAGTTTGAAGGTAGGCCTTGAAATACATCCACAGGTACACCTCCAATTGCCTAAAATGATGTCAATTAGCCTATCAGAAGCTTCTAAAGCTGTGACATCATTTTCTGGAATTTTCCAAGCTGTTTAAAGGCACCATCAACTTAGTGTATGTAAACTTCTGACCCACTGGAATTGTGATACAGTGAATTATAAGTGAAATAATCTGTCTATAAACAATTGTTGGAAAAATTACTTGTGTCATGCACAAAGTAGATGTCCTAACCGACTTGCCAAAACTATAGTTTGTTAACAATACATTTGTGGAGTGGTTGAAATATTAGTTTTAATGACTCCAACCTAAGTGTATGTAAACTTCCGACTTCAACTGTTTATAATCCTACATAATGCATTGCGAGTAAACCAATGCATTAAAACCCTTTCCGGCAGTCAAATAACCTAGTGGCATCACCGTTGGAATGTTATTAATATTTTTCATAATTAATTAACATATATTTTTTTTAAACGCTGAAAATCCGGTGTTTCTATGTCAAAAAGTTTTGTTATATTTCAGGCTTCTGTGATGTATAAAATGTGTAATATTGGGATGCAAACTCAAAATGTAATACATTTCAAACTCTATATCTGACATGGTACAGGTGTCTTCTTTTTGTATGCCTATAACCATGTGTGTGAGGTGTATACTTTTGTTTCAAAGTAGATTTGTTTAAGACTACCAAGAAACACTCTGTGTGACCCTGATTTAGCCCACTGCAGCAAAAGGCGAAACAAACCTGACTTTTCTCTACATACAGGGCAGGCACAAACTGCCCAAGAATCATATCATGTCATGTACTGCATAACGTACAGCCATAAATGTAACATGCTGAATTTGGACACTCAATAACAACATATGCAATTATATGCTGTCTGTGAATATGGTAAAGGAGCTTCTTTATTGAGAGAAAGTACCATAACAAGCCCTTGTGGTGGAGGTATGTGTGGACAGCTGTCAAGCCAGACTCACACCCCAGATGGCTAGCTCATTACAGTCCATTGGAAACAAGGATAAAGCGAGTACCAGCCAGCTACCAAATCTGTATCTCAGTATGCCTCAGCCGTACTCCATAACATATCCCTTGGCAGCTCTGCATCATTTGTAACTCTGCTGTTGTCCAGTCTATTGTTTTCAGTGTCAGTACCAAAACATATTTTTCTACTGCACCATTCCTCAGGCATGTCTTATAGTGTGGTTTCTGTTCATCGCTTCTTTTGGACCGTGGTATTGCAGAAAGGCTATTTTCACTTTTTATTTTATTATTGTCTTTTAGTGAGAAGCATTAATGCAAATATGGTACGAATAAGCAATAAGGACCGAGGGGGTGTGGTATATGGCAAATATACCACGGCTAAGGGCTGTTCTTAAGCACGATACAGCCCTTAGCCGTGGCATATTGGCCATATACTGTACCACAAACCCTGAGGTGCCTTATTGCTATTATAAACTGGTTACCAATGTAATTAGTGTCAAACTCGTGGTATGCGGTCTGATATACCATGGCTGTCAGCCAATTAGCATTCAGGGCTTGACCCATCCAGTTTATAATCATGTTTACATGTCTAAATCTTACTGTCTGTGTAGGAGAAAAATATTGTGTATGATATTGCAGAAGACCTAACATAAGTTTGTATGCACTATGCACTGAGGCCCAAACTTGAGATCTGCACGCTCAACTCAGGTTTAAATCGAGTTACAAATCATGTAATTTCAAACATTGTGTACAACAATCTACCCAAGGTACTCGGATGTTGAATGCAGTTGACTATTGTTGCTATGATACATAATGGTGAGTTGAAATGAGTTGAGTGTTGAGTGAAGGACATTTAGATTAGATAGATTAGATCAGTTTATTAGTCACATGCACAGGGTCACAGATGTAATCGCAGGGTACAGTGACATTTTGATGCTTCTAGCTCCAACAGTGCAGGTCAAATGTGGCCGGTGACACTTCCCTTCTTGAAAGCCCAATATCTTGACAATTTGACTGCTGACACGCAAAACATTATGGGGCTGTATGAACAGTGGACTAATGAAAAGAATACCAAAAGATAGTTTGAGTGGAGTTTTCCTTTAAGTTTAGTTTCTAAAGGTAATGGGACTCTATTGAGTTCAATAGGGCTACTACATATTACTAAAATTATATGATTCTACTCTTTCAACCGTGCAAAGACATTTCAGCAGGTCTTTGATGGACAGTACAGCTGGCCTTGAAGTCTCCAGCTTTCAGAGTTGTTGGAAAGATGGGGAGATGCGGAGAGTGGGCGTAATGGTTTTGGACATGTTCTTTCTGTGTAATATCTATGAAACACCTAGGGCTGGAATTGGTTAGCAACAAGAGGGAACCTTTAAAGGAATGGGGTTCCCAAAGTGACATTTTCAGTAAGATCTGTATCCTGAGATGAATGCATATATAAAGCACTCTCATCTCTCAGCTTATATTAAAAGCATGATCTTGTGTAAGACCCCTAGCAGTTTGTAAAGAATTAAAATAAGTAAACTTATTTTCTCTCTTTCTTGGTGTAACTTGCCTTTCCATGTTACAGTGCCTCGACCTGAATAAGTTTGAGGCTGCCGACAGTGAGGGACATCTCGAGGCTAGGGCCTTGGAGCTTCTAGAAAACGATACGTACTGGGCCGGTATAGTTTTCGAAGACCTCGACCCTGACGCCAGCCACCCCCCTCCTTACGTCAAGTACAAGATCCGCATGGACATCGATGAGGGGGAGCGTACCAATAAGATTAAAGAAAGGTAGGCCCAGTGCACAGACTCTCCGCTGTCAACCTGTTCTGTTTTAGTGCTAATGAGAAAACATTGGGCAACAGGGCCCGTATTCATAAAGCGTCTCAGAGGAGTGCTGATCTAGGATCAGGTCCCCCACGTCCATGTAATGTTATTCAATATGACCTAAAAGGTTAAACATATCTTAGATCAGCACTCCTGCTGTGAGACACTTTATGAATACAAGCCATGATGTTGCTTAGCCTGTTGTTTTTTATTAACTGACGTCAACTTTTACCAGACAATTGAAGTATCTAAAGCAAATAGACATGTTCTTGCGTCATTTCTCTGTTATGTCTCAGATGATTAATATTAAGCATTCAGTGTCAATAAATTGATGATTCCATGTCACTCATGGGACAAATGTCACTACAAAAAATAGATATATTTTGGTGTAACATTTAACTGTTTCATCCATGATGTTTTCAGCCCCGGCTGTCTCTTAAACACTGACAGTCATGTGACGTGTGTCCTTTCAATTTAAAGGGGATGGTCTCCCGGGGCCCGTGACAACTCCTTTAACGACCTGCGCTATATATGGGGAGGCTTCGCCTATCTGCAGGACATGATGGACCACAGCATTATACGGGTGCACACAAACAAATCACAGCCGCTCGGCGTGTTTGCCCAGCAAATGCCGTATCCTTGCTACGTGGACGACGTGTGAGTACAAAAGCTTTTATCTGTCTGGCCTGTGATTAGAGAGGGTTGAAGGCATTACCGCAATAAAAATCTACCTACTCTGGGACATGCCACTCATCGCCACCACAGGCTTGCGTAATGGGTTTATCAGTCACTAAGCCCGCACAAATTTCCCTGTGGAAATGTTTTTTCGAAGCTACAGTGTATCTCTTCTTTTGTCTTTCATTGCTCGCTACTGCTGTCTGGTGCAACCACAACTCAGGAAAACATAGAGGAGAGAAGTGTTAACATAAAAATTTGAACATGAAAGTTTGAGGCCCGTCAGGAGTTTTGAATCATGAATTGTGGCTAAACTGAGGAAAAACAAGATGGAGAGACAACAAGACAGAGCAGAAGAAGTCTGAGCTATTGATTTAGTCAGACCACAGGCAGTCCAAGTCTTGAGCATTATAGACCCGGGCCTGTTTTCCCAAAAGCATCCTAAGGCTAAGTTCCTTGTTAGACCCTTCGTAGGAGCATCGTTAAATCTCAGAGCCGTTTCCCCAAACCATTGTTACTAAAGTTGCAGTTGAAAAGGTTTCTTATTTAACGACAGCCTAAGACCACTCGTAGAACAGCTACTGTAATTGTGTCGTTAGATGCTTTTTTTGCCCTTCCCCGTCACTTTATACTCAGAAAATCTCAGCTAAACACAAAATCAATATGTTTCTGTCTTTTTGTGACCGCCGATAACTTCAGAACTAATGTGATTATAAATACAAAGTTGCCAATGTCTTTGCAATTGTTACAAACAAGCAAAGTATAAGATGCTTCAAATGAAAACCGAGATGACTGTATTAGAAGATAAATACAGTAGGATACATATAACAATATATTTCAATGATATTGAAATCAATTTCTTGTTCAGTCAATTGAATTTTATTTAGCTATTTGTACGCTGTGTAATTTCTGCCTCCATACATTTCATGTTTAGCCTACATGTGCGCAATGTCTCAAATCTTGATTTAGTGCATTATTATATGGTAAGCATTAGAATAAGCCGCCTCAATATTTGTAGCCATAGGTGATCATATTTCATAGGAGCTGATCCGTCGTCAGTATTGTGGAATAATTCTAATGTTAAGGTAAGATTTGAAAGGGAGAACGCTGATCCGAGAGCAGCTTTGTCTTTCTTTCGATCCTATCAGTATAGACATGCCTCAACAATGCACTTAGCAAACGTTCTCTCTGCATGGTGTTTTGGGAAATTAATGTTACATCTTCGGCCTTTGTAGGAAAGATGTATCGTTAAAACACTCATAAGCTTTTGTTCCATCACTATCAGGAAACAGGGCCCTGAATGCTTGATGTATCTTTAAATTATTCAGGATACATTCTTATGGTCCCTCCCTTTCATTCAATATTACTTTTCCTCCTTGAGAAAGTACCCAATTCCCTTATGAAGCCGCACACAAAGTACATCATATGTAGAGATTGATAGGGACCATTCTATTCTGTGTGAATCAGGCATTCATTAGTGTTACTGTTTTATATCACAATACATATCTGTATTTTGAGAGAGAGAATGCACTATAGCGCTCAATCTTAGTCAGCTAAGCTTTCCTCAGAGGAAATTACTTCCATCTACATGGATTTATCATGTAGCTCAATGATGTCATCGGGGGACAGATAATTACAAAGTCCACCTAGCTAAACATTAAGAACACTTTCTTAATATTGAGTTGCACCCAGCCCTTTTGCCCTCAGAACAGCCTCAATTCATCGGGGCATGGACTCTACAAGGTGTCGAAAGCGTTCCACATGGATGCTGGCCAATGTTGACTCCAATGCTTCCCACAGTTGTGTCAAGTTGGCTGGATGTCCTTTGGGTGGTGGACCATTCTTGATACACACAGGAAACTGTTGAGCATGAAAAACCCAGCAGCGTTGCAGTTCTTGACACAACCCAGTGCGTTTGGCACCGACTACTATAACCTGTTCAAAGGCACTTCAATCTTTTGTCTTGCCCATTCACCCTCTGAAACGCACACAGAAACAATCCATGTCTCAATTGTCTCCATGCTTAAAAATCCTTCTTTAACCTGTCTCCTCCCCTTCATCTAGACTGATTGAAGTGGATTTAACAAGTGACATCAATAAGGGATCATAGCTTTCACCTGGATTCACCTGGTCAATCAATGTCATGGAAAGAGTTCCTAATGTTTTGGACACTCAGTGTATGTGTCCCAAATGACATACTATTCTCTATAGTGCACTACTTTTGACCGGAGACCTACGAGCCCTGGTCAAAAGTAGTGCACTAAATAGTGACTAGGGTGCCATTTGCAATGCAGACAAAATTTTTCAGGAGATAGACACAGAGATTTCCCGCATTAGAAATCATTGTCCCTAAGACCAACGATTTCATAAAAAAAGTGATATACGGCCCCAGAGCATATAGCCTAACAACCCTCATAGGAACATACCCTTATTCTGATACAGTAGTATGGCCAGGGCTAGAGAGAGTGGGGACAAAAGGCATGAGGTGAGGATGGTACGGTTGTAGATCAGACCTGGGTTCAAATAGTATTTGCTTTCTGTCAGATACTTTCGCTGCAATTGATTGAGCGTGCCTGGAACAATGGAACCAATATAATAGTCCCGTAAGTGCAAACTCTGTCCACGTGGTAGCCTGAGAACTAAAGGAAACGAATGATGAACCTATGTATGTTTTTAGATGCGGTAGGCGTAGTGTTGCTGGTGGCATTGATTAGAGCACATATATTTCTAATACTTTATTTGTGCTTTATCGAGCTTGCCTGATTCAATGTAACCCCTGGAATAGTCCCAAAAGTGTGAATCCCACCCATATGGCACTCCAGGTAGGCTCAATCAAGCTCAAAGTATTCATGCCAAATCGCTCAGTCAATTGCAGCGAAAGTATCTGACAGAAAGCAAATACTATTTGAACCCAGGTCTGGTTACAAATGTGTTATTTTTAATGATGGTGAGTTACTCCATATGGTTGCCTTGGAAACATATGGTTAAAGACAACATCAGTGCTAGTCAGACAGCAAGCACATTGGCAGAGTCGGTAATGTCTTTATTGATTTGGCATCAACATCTGGACTAGCAATTGGATCTCCATGAAAAACGTATCTCTCTTTAGCCGATAATCAGCTTGATTGGTAGCACAAACCACATAACATTCTGTTGAATCTTCAAAAAAGGACCTTGATTGAATATAGGGCCTACTAGGCTTAAACTATGAACAAGGTATTATACAACCAACATAGTAAATGTATTAGCTATTTGCAAAAATCTAATCTATCTGAATACTTGGAAATGAAGGTTAAAAAAACAGACATAACAGCCTTGTTACCTGTGGTGCCTTTATGACAGTCGTTACTTGCTGAATATCAAAATGGATGCAGCCCACTTAACGGTTTCTGAGTATTAGCTCATTTCAACAAGCACAGATATTACAGAGGTGGTTTGGTGAACCACATTTGTGTGATGATTAATCTTGACTGAGACCTGATGCTCTAATACCTTGGTTTTAGCTCAGAGGGCTAACACAATCTTATAGCGAAGACCTGGGTTCAAATCCCAGTTGGTCACAAAGACACTATGGTAACACACATATCCATTGTGCTTTGCTGTAGGCCTGTATTTTTTAGAATGGTCCCCTCACCCTCTCTCACGGCACAATGAAAACCATCCATTTTATGTTCATTATTTGCCAGCGAATGTTGCAAACGAGCTCAAATGAGACAATCAAAGCGCTTATGTCCTAATGCCGCCCTCCTGCCTGGGTTCCCTCTCCGTGAAACAAAGGAATAATAATCACTGAAGATGAATGGGGGCCATAAAGCACTACAAAACCCCTGGTCCCTCCGCCATTTACTCTTTTGCCTGCCTAGCCATGTGGGCTTTTCCGTAAATTATTAACACTTGAAAACCGTTATTTCATTCATAAATAATTGAGAGTGGGATTGCAGAAAAAAGGAAGATGCACTAAGATGCAGGGAAGCATGAGAGAAAGGACCTTCCGGGGTAATTATTGTGATCTCAAAATGTGTTGCCGTAGCTGCAGCCAAATGTAGGAAGAAGAGCATTGTGCATTCAGATGTTCCTGTTTTTAATCTACTATAACCATTTTTCAGTTTAGAAAAGACCAGAATGCCTAATCTGACTTTAAAATGCAATTTAAAAAGCAGAGAATTCTCAGATACTTTTACACAACTCATTAACAATTGAAAGGATGTGCACTTTACCTTGGCAGAGCGAAGCAAATAAAATATATGGATTAAGGTTCTAAATTATATACGCTTGACACAGTAATGTAAAGTGCTTTATTAAAGCTTTAGTCCATGTAATGCCCTTGTTTGAGTTGATAATAACACACTTTCACGTTAACTGCATATATTAGATGCAAATAGCAGCCCAAAGGTGCTTTTATGAACAGTACTTGCAATATTTATTTGATTTATCATGCATTGTTCCATTTTTCACATTATAGAGGACCAGCCTTGCACTTTCCTTTAAACATCGAGCTATGCACTTCAATCATTGCAGCTCTTTCTCAGGGATACTCTTAATCAGAAGAGTACATTCCGATTGGACACACCACTTCATTTCAACGTGGACAATTGAGTAATATTTGGTTGGCATGTTGATCAATGAGATTAGATTATTCACTCACTCAAAAGTTCCCTATGTGAGATCGGGATCACTACACTAAAAGCACAACCAACATGATGACATAATCCTGTGGTTACAATTTCACCCTCCAAACAACCATTTACGTTAATGAATTTTAGAAAATCTATTATCTCCATGTTTTTGTCACATTTCACACGCCAACCATGTGATGAAGGCTGAGGATAGGAGCTCGGGTTGCTCGGCCTTTAGGGTCGAGGTAAGAAATGGATTGATTGATATGGAAAACAAATCTCTGCTGCGCTCGAATCAGAGAATCAACTGTTTGTAACTCAATGCTGTTCCATATCAATAGTCATTTAACAATGCCATCTTGTTTTTGTATCAGAACGTAATTACAATAACGTACATAGAACGTGGATATTGCACAGGAAAGGTTCCTATGAGGCTTTTGAAATTGTTTACAGCAAAGGCATATAAAGTGCCAATGAGTATTGTGACTCCACTATCCTGCAGTATTACTTTGCAAACATGAAAAGGATGTATTATCTGCAATACAAGAGACAGATTTACATCAACGATACTGCCCCTTTGTGCCTATTTGCACAACAATAAGGAGACCAAATGTACTTTTAAACAGTAGATACTTCGGCTAGATTTCTGAGAGTCACCACGTCTACACACATAAATGTTTGCAGCGGCAGTCAAAATGATCTCTAAAACATACCAACCAACTATCTAATTACACTATTCTCTGGGGTTTCTCTGCTCCCCATATCACTTGATTTACTAAGAACCCTGAGTCTCCCAACTCTCCTAAATTTAGGTCACGGTGGTGATGTAACTCAAGCCCTGTAACATGCACACAGTAGGACTTATATTATTTAAGCATCCTCAAATCGATCAGCAATGTATTATTCAGGAGCATCTGGTGGCAAGGTTGTCAGTGTCAAACGTGGTGTGCATGACTGATCAACTCTACAGTGACAAGTCGACAAGGAGTTAACGGTCGCAGGCTGGCAACCATTAAAGGGGCAATCTGGAATTGGTACATCAATGTTGTTTGAATCCCAGATTGCCCCATTAAAGAGATATTACAATATAATAAGGACTCGGTAATAAGGGGATTACTATTCAATCTGATGCAACTGTTAGCTGAGGCACGAGCTTGTTGTTTGTTTGTTTATTTTGTTCAAATACGCACATTTTACATACAAAAAATCACATGTTCTAATAAACAGACTGAGCAACTAGAAAAAGCATAAATAAATAACAGAAAATACAATTAAACATAAATAAATACAACTAAGACACAAAGTGGTCTAATCAGGGATCAGAGTACAAAAGTTACTATAAAGACAGGGCTTCTTTAGATTTAAATAATTTCAAAGATGTCTTGTACAATGTAACCTCATTCAAAAATATTACAAACAGGGGGGTCGTTTTTAAGAAAGAACATTTGTGTATGAAATATTTTGCCATAATAATCAAATTATTGTACATAAATTCAACATTTCTGTCCTCCATTAGGAAAGAAAATCTGACATTATTATTTTAAAGTGGGTATAATAAGATCATTTTATGTAATCTAGTATTGAAATGCATCCCAAAAGGGTGTAGAGAGTTGAAAATATGTTCTGCAGTTTCAGTATCAGTTACAAAAAACACAATGATTAAAGTCAAAAATAGATTGAAACACAACCACTGTTTTCATTTTTTTCATTTTTTTTTTCTTTACTTCAAGCTCTTAAGCAGACCTATGTTGACATTAGACATTTTATTTTATTTGAATTCCACACACACATATTTAAAGCCCAACTTTTTTGACACTCCTATTCTGTTTCAGTGTTGTGTGCTACACCTAGAAACTTGGTGGTGTTAACTTGAACCCTTCTTGTGGCTTACTATGCTTCCTGTGAAAGTGATACATCGCACGAGAGAACAGGAAGTGACCTCGAAGCCAGGTCGCTCCCATTCAAGCACTCGCATTACTGCATTTTCTCTGTCACATTGGGCACAAGGGCTGTCTCTACATTGGGAGGTAGAGGACAGGGTACACAGTAATTCCCCTCTGACTCCCTAATTGGTACTACTGAGAGACAGCGTTTGGTTGATGTCTTTCAAAGCTAGGCACAACTCCAAATTCTCTCCACAAATGGTTAGAAATGTCTATTTTGCGGTGCTTGCATTCTGGCATATGGTAGTGAAGGGGGCAGGTGAGGGCTTTCTAAAAGGCACTTCTCATCTCGTAAATGGACTATCCTAGCGGATCACGCCTTAATTTGCAATTAATATGAGACATTGGCCCGTGATATCATATCAACTTTATAGTGTTTTTAACATCTCTGGGGAGCCACTACCCATGTTTCTATGCTCACATCTGCCCCTACTAACTCAGCTAGGTTTGGATAAAATCTTTAGGCGCTGGAGAGAGAGAAAAAACCTGTCTGCTCCTGTGTTCCTCGTGAAAATGGTCCTCATTGTAAGGGGCGAATTACCAATTAATGGAAGTAGGCTTTTGTGCCGGCCCGTTTTCAATTGGCCGAGTTTCAAAAGCCCCTTAACAAATCACTCGCCCAAAAGCTAGCCGAGAAATTAGCCCAATGTAAATGCACGGGAAATGTACTTTCATTAATTCTTAATGTTCAACGGCTTGAAAGTGGGACACCGTTCTGCCTATTATGGTATATATAGTCCCTTTGTCCTGCCTGCCTAACCGTGATAAACCGGTGCTTCATTGGCGTTCTAAGGATTGTATTTATGGTCGGTAAGCATAATTGATATGTGAAATCTTTACTTTGTCAAAGGCTCAATCCATTTGATATATCTTCTTCACTGTCTAATAGAGCAACGGCAGCACTTTATTATATTGGTGCCGTACAAGGTATTGACATGGCATTTTGGTGGCATTATGAAGTGTGTTTAATGTTGCAGGTTGAAGTTTATTGGGATGAATCTTATCTTGGAGGCAGAGCTGAGTGATTTCCACTAGATGGAAATCAAAATTGACTATATATCTTAACAATTCCATGAAAACATGAAATTAGCTTTTTGGTCTTCATTTAAGGTTAGTGTTAGGCATTAGGGTTAGTAGTGTGGTTAAGGTTAGGTTTCAGGTAAGGGTTAGGTTTAAAATCAGATTTTGAGACTTTGTGGCTGTGCCAGCTAGTGACTACCCTGCAGAACTGCCTCCAGGTCATGAGTCATCCCAATAAATGCCACCAACCTGCTTTAATATTGTCTGATTCTATTGAAACATCATCAAATGATCCGTCATCCTGAGTATGGCGGGCGGTTCTAGATGGTTAGATAGAGCTGATGCACAAGATTTATGAAGGCTAGCTCAATGTAAAATCCCCTTATAATAGAGCTGAATCTATAAACGTATTGGACCCTTGATTAAAAACTCCCAGAGTGTGTCTATCTTAATGGATCATCTGTTGGGACTATGACATTTACTGCATCAACAGAACTTATTTTCTCTCTCGTTCTTCTAAGGGGCAAGGGTCCGTTCAACGGATGAAAAATGAGGAGTGTTCAGACAAAGTGTTATCCAAAACTGTGTTGAATTTCTCAAAATGACTAGAGGCCATTTTAACAATAGAACAATGGTTGCCAAGGCTCCCTGTTCAGTACATTATTATGCTTAGCTATGATAGTAAGACAAGAGCAGAACAACATGTGTGAAAGACTATGTTAGTACATTAAACTAAGTGCTGATTCCGAACTCAAGATACACATTGATTTGAAGACATTGGACAAGATTGCTCTGGAAGATTGATTTTGTTTTTGTTAGTTGTACAACATGCCTCATTCAGCCCATCTCTGAAAACCTGATTGCGAGAGCTCTGTCTTGACATAAGGAGTGGGGTTTATACAACAGATTATCAATAAATAATGCATTAGCTCCCATCTGGCTGCATTGCCTTCCCTTATCAAAGCCTGGGCTTGTCGATATCACAGGCTTAGCTGTTTCATGACCTCTTCGATTGCCTCCCTTGCCTTCCCTTTGCACCCACCAGCTTCCTCGCGAGTATCGGAACCATGCTTCCCATGTACCTGGTGCTGGCGTTCATGTATACCGTCTGCATGACCATCAAGGGCCTCGTCCTGGAGAAGGAGCTCAGGCTCAAGGAGGTTCAGCGGGCCGTCGGTGTTCAGAACGGTGCCATTTGGTTTGCGTGGTTCACCGAGAACTTTGTGCTGCTCATGGTCCCATGCGCATTCATAAGTGTCATGGTTAAGGTCAGTACTGAGAATGATGACGACTTTCAAATAACAAAGCACAATATCACTTGGTTACTAAACTAAACTGATGTGGAGTAACAGATTCCACCAGTTGTCATTGACTGTCCTTGAGCTTGTACAGTATATTGTTTTCTGATAGTCCTACTTAGTGTGCACAATAATACAGAATAAGATTACCAGGCAAGTTAAATAAACTTTACCTAAAGAGTCAATTAAACACATCCACGTTGGTGTAAATGCAGCATAGGTACAGTGCTGTTTGAAGTGCTATATTGTTTAAAGAGAAGTAACAAGAAAACATTGTTTTATTTAAGAGAAGAATGTAAATTAATCAGAGCAAGTGTCCATATTAGGACAGTGTACAGGTGCACAATTTTTTGTTATACAGGATCTAAAATATATTTGATTTGTAAAGTGTTTGTGCTTTGTTCTTTGTTACTCTTGCTCCTGTTAATTGTGGGATAACTAATACCAATAAAAAAAAAACGAATCAGGTATGACCTATCTACATTTCCACTATATCATGCTAATTGTTGAGCATGGTACTAAAATCGTAATTTCCCTCCATTAAAATCAGCCCTGTTGTTTATCATTTGCCTGTATTTCCTGTGATTGCATCACCTTTCTTTGCATGCTATTCAAACATGAATTATGTTTATCATCGATGTGACACAACTTCCCCAGTGACACTCCGGAGAGTCATACTGGTGCGACTAGAGGAAAGACAGTATTCCACCCATCGAGACTGGGTATGAGACAAGTCTTTGGATAAAATGTCAGTCATTGAGAATGGATCCATTTTGAGAAGCTATATAAAAATAAAAAAAATCTGTTATGCTGTGCATTTACAGAATCAAAGCAATATTTGATGCTTACCGGAATATCACATTAGACTGGATATGGCCGACTCGATATGGCCTCTGAGTGACTCTATATAATCATGTACAGTATGACAGTACGAACACTGTGTTCAGTGTTGTATAATGGTCCTGTTCACTGCCATATACATACAGTATGTCCTCTGGATAACTTTCATACTCTGCATCAAAATGTCCTGTGTTACATATAGCTTTCACCTAGTCATTGCTGAACGGCATCACTCTTAAAGCTGTTGTTGTTGATGTGAGACACATGAGCTGTTGCTCTGTAGCTTTAAATGTACATCACTCTTCTGTGTCATTGATCCTGCCGCGTGTAATTAAGTGACCTATCTGTTAAATTGATCCCCTGTCCATGGACTAATGTGCGTCTAAGCTAAATTATAGAACCATTATCACAATGAGGTGGCCATTTTGTTTGCTCATCACCACACAAACATATTTGCATTGTTTTTATCTGCCTCTTAAAGGTACGGTGCCCTTTTCAGTCTCCTAATTCATATGCATGGTTAAATAAAAAAGAAAAGGATTATGTATTATTAGATCAGCTAATACATTTTTTGCAGTTTAATTGGAAAATGCTCCTAGTAAAAACAATTGATATTTGAACAGCTGGGCAAAACGTAATTTCCCCATCACCCTAATGTGTTTGCCAGCCATCAGCAATTTGTAAACATTAATAACAATACATTGAGTTAGTTGGGTGCCTTGGCGGTACCACTGGGATTTTTTTTATTTTTTATTTTTAGTCATTTAGCAGACGCTCTTATCCAGAGCGACTTACAGTTAGTGAGTGCATACATTTTTTTCATACTGGTCCCCGTGGGAAACAAACCCATAACCCTGGCGTTGCAAACGCCATGCTCTACCAACTGAGCTACACGGGCATGATGTGTATTCAAATCATAGAGCCCAGCTATTATTATTAATGATATTTTCATGGCCATTTTGTAAAACAGGGAATCAAAAGGCAATTATTTGACTGCTGTGTCTGGATTATGTGGGACTGCCACAAGTTTTGTCATCCACACCTGAGTTCCCCCTGATCTGTGTTTATTCATATTGTTGTCCCAAACACTGTGGCCTTTCTTTGCTTCTCAATGAAGGCAAAAATAAGATGAAGCATTTGTTGGGTAAATCAACAGATTGGTTTGGTTCTTCACAGACCATGTTCCCTAATGGAAATATGACTTTAGTGGTGATCAACATACCCTCTCTACTCTACATCTAACACCACCTCATAATGTACTTACTGCCCACTGGGCAAAAACTGGTTGAATCAACATTGTTTCCACGTCATTTCAACCATAAAAATTCAATGTGATGACGTTGAATCATCGTGGAAAACTGATTGAATTTGAAAAAAGTCATAAACGTAAGGGAATTTTGTATTTTTTCACCCAACTTTTAACCTAAATCCAATGACATGGTGAAATGTTTGGTTGATTTCACACTGAATTCACGTTAGTTGACAACTCAACCAAATGTAAATCAAAACGAACGTCTGTGTCCAGTGGGTGAAAGTCGTTTCAGTGTATGTGGATAACGTTCATATTTTCTTTGAGAGTCTTCCACATGCGCCAGTACACCTCAAAACTACTGTAAGTTGATACAGTACTTTGCAGGAATTGAACGAGGTCAAAACGTTGGAAATCCATATCTCAGGCCACTTGAATGCTATCACCACCAGTCATGACCACAACCACCATTGATAAGTCAAATCAAGTCAATTTGCTCTAAATCAAAATATCAAGTTTATTGCCACGACGATAGTAGAAAATCTCAATCAGCATCCAGATGTGACTTGGACGTGTACACCCTGCCCCTGTCCTCTCCCGTCCGACCCCTCCCCCCTTAGGTTCCTCCGCTCGCTGGCGCAGTCTCTGCCCCTATACTTGACCCTGGCCTGGATCTACTCGGTGGCCATGATCGTGAAGGGCATCGTTATGGAGAAGGAGGCGCGTCTGAAGGAGACGGTGAGGATGATGGGGCTGAGGAGCTCCACCTACTGGCTGAGCTGGGCCGTGTCCAGCGTGCTGCCGCTGGCTGTCAGTGCGCTCCTCCTCACCCTCATCCTCAAGGTGATTCACCACTGATTCAACTCTAATTCAGGGAGACCTTTTACCACTTCTTGGAGGGCTGTGGGAAACGGGTATCAACTCATTCCCATTGCAAGGCTTAGGATGTCAATGGCTGGGCTAGAGGGAAGTGATAAGGTGTATTGTAATATTAGCATGTAATAAACAATTAATAAACAATCATAAGAAGTAATACCAAACAGCAGACTTAGGCCTAGTCTAGCAACATTTCTTATCAATTTAGATGAGGCTGTTAGCTTGGCTACCACTACTTGTAACAAACCAGTGGTGTATCAATACTCCTAATGACTGTATTCAGTGGGTTTGGGTTTGTTCAATGAACATTGTAATGAAGTGTAATCAAAGACTTGAGTTGCTCTGGTGGACAGACCTCCAAGACTGGGAAAGGGTCTCCTTGTAATGCAGCTAAGCAGAGTGACGCCACTTATATTACAACTAACTATAGACTAACAATTAAAGGCTCACTCCTTTATTAGAAAAAAACTACAAAATGGCAGCTCCACCAAGTGGATTGCTATTGGAATGGGGCTGGGGAAGTGTAACCACTTTCAAATCCATAGAGGGAGTTATGGATGCAAGGACTGACAGTCCATTACGTCAACGTGATAGTAAATCATATTTTGAAGCTACGGTATGTTAGAAGTACAACAAGTGATACATTAGTAGGAGTAAGACGCTATCAACACCTGGTGAGTCACCCTGCCTACTGCTTATCAAATCATCAACAATGAGTCATTTTAATCAAAAGCTTTATTTTTGTTCTGCTTCGTGCTCTCTTCACAAATAATAAGTTAATCACCAAAATCAGTCATGATCACTCAGTTTTTTTTTGTAAGATGCCTGCTAGACACAAGAAATGGTTATGGCTCAAACATGCATTGGCAATCAATACTCCCAAAGTGCTAACTAGGGTAGTTTCGTGACTACCAATGGCCGTGTTCGAATACTTTGAAATAGATCCTTCCTTTCTTCCTTCCTTGAAGTAATCACAGATCTAAAATGTTTGGATTGGTGAAAGTAAAACCCTGATAATGTAGGATTATTTTTTATATGAGATATAATTATTTTCTAAGTCACGGTTCTGTAGTTCTAAAATATGGTGAATCAGTTGTTTGGAATTGTAATGGTAATTGATGAGCTACCAGCAACTACTTTCCTTTTTTCTTATTGGTTAGATGTTTGTTAATTGTTGCAGAAGTACAGGAAGAAGTTTAGTTAATGCATGGATGTGATCTGCAAAATCTGCAAAAGAGTAATTTGTCTCCATCCAGTGTTTATCTACATAGTCATCCATCCGCCATCTAAAGAACCCTCAAACTGCTATCACCTATCACTCATCACTTACAGATGAACATGAGGAAAGAAGCATTTCGAACAGGGCCACAGTGTTGTTTCCCCCCCTCTTGTCCCTTTTATTATCCCCTTTCATTCCCACCCTCTCTCGGTGCAGTATGGGAAGGTGCTGCAGTACAGCGACCCTTCGGTGATCTTCGTCTTCCTGCTGGTCTTCTGTGTGGCCACCATCATGGAGTGTTTCTTCATCAGCGTCTTCTTCTCCAAGGCCAACCTGGCGGCGGCGTGCGGAGGCCTCATCTACTTCGTCCTCTACCTGCCACACCTTCTCTGCTACGCCTGGAGGGACGTCATGGGGTTCCAGGTCAAAATTGCTGTGGTGAGTTGACCTATGGAACTACTGTACCTTCCACGACAGGCCCATAATGGACAGCAGAGACCCAGTGGGTGTTTATTACGGTTTGGGTTTGGAACTGTATTGAAGACTCGGTAAGGGATTCTGTTATGGTATTGAAGAGAGATTAAGTTTGTACTTTGACCGAGAGAGTTGTGGGGTTCAGCCTGGAAACATACAGTAAATACCAGGCACAATCCCAACTTAAATAGCAGACCTAATTCAATAAATGAATTGATCATCAAGCCCTTGGTGAGTTGTTCAATTCAGTTGTGTTAGAACAAAAGCCTGCACACCCTGTGGGTCTACAGGACCAATGTGAATCTAAACAAGGACGAGTGAAGTGGGTTACTGAAATAAACTCACTCTCTCTCTCTCTCACACACAAACACACACACACACACACACAGTCTTGTACAGCTAACCTTGTGGGGACACACAATTCAGTCCCATTCAAAATCATATTTTCCCTAACCCTTTACCCTAAACCTAACCCTAACCCGTACTTTTACCCTAACATTAATCCTAACCCTAAACCTAACCCTAACCCTATAACTAACCCTTAATGTAATTCTAACCCTAACAATAATTCTAACCTTAAATCCCCTAGAAATAGCATTTGACCTTGTGGGGACTAACAAAATGTCCCCAGTTGGCCAAATTTTTGTTTGTTTAATATTCTTGTGAATAGTTACATTTACATTTACATTTTAGTCATTTAGCAGACGCTCTTATCCAGAGCGACTTACAGTTAGTGAATACATATTTTTTTATACTGGCCCCCCGTGGAAATCGAACCCACAACCCTGGCGTTGCAAACGCCATGCTCTATCAACTGAGCTACATCCCTGCCGGCCATTCCCTCCCCTACCCTGGACGACGCTGGGCCAATTGTGCGCCGCCCATGAGTCTCCCGGTCGCGGCCGGCTGCGACAGAGCCTGGATTCGAACCAGGATCTCTAGTGGCACAGTTAGCACTGCGATACAGTGCCTTAGACCACTGCGCCCACACACACACGCACAGTACAGATGCTGGGATAATATCCAAACACTGTGCAATCCCCATGACCTGAACTATAGATCCTTGCTCTGACACACAATAATAATTTGGATCATAAACGAGGTACTAATGATATCCTTATGTTCCCTGTAACCATTCTTCTCTCAATCTTTTAACTCTACCAATGTATCATCAGATCTATATAGTTAACTTCAATAACCTTAACCTTAATAATAATGTTGTTCTATTTGCGGTTCCGTTTGATCCAAATATATATTGATCTCTCCCACCTTTTCACATTAGGTTAATGTGTTTTGGAATGTATCCCATTGCCCTTAGCCCGTACACAAGATGCAATTTGCAATACTTCTGTCTGTTTTCTGTGATCTCAAAGTTGGAGACGTTGATTTCCTCTGACAACGTGAACTTCTGGTTTTCTAATAACATCGAGTCGTGTTTTTTATTTCCTATACGGGTGCAGTTATTGAGCTTTTAAGGTTTACTTCGAATGGGGATATTACTTTTCCGACTCTGCCAGAAGTACAAGCACTCAGTCATATAACTCAAGACTTTATGATGCACATACTTGAGAAAGCGGATAAGTGCGACTGAATAAACCCATGGGGTAGTTTTTACGTGATTCTGTCCTTTGGAATGAAAAGATGAATAGCATATACATGCTCAACTTTTATTGTAGCGTTTCTGATTGACCTTTATGTTCTGTGTGGGATCATTTGTCCTGGAGCCGTCCGTTCTGCAGACACAAAGACGCAGCAATTCTTAATCTTTATTGCCATGGGGCCTATACACATCTTTCAAGTAGAACCATGTTTCCTTATTTATCGAAATTGAAATATATTTTCAGGCCGCGGCTTCATATCTTACTTTGGCATGTGACAATGCTTTGTGTGTTTTCTACACTACATGGCCAAAGGTATGTGGACACCTGCTTGTCGAACATCTCATTCCAAAATCATGGGCATTAACATGGAGTTGGTGCCCCCTTTGCTGTTATAACAGCCTCCACTTTTCTGAGAAGGCTTTCCACTAGATGTTGGAACATTGCTGTAGGGACTTGCTTCCATTCAGCCACAAGAGCATTAGTGAGGCTGGGCACTGATGTTGGGTGATTAGGCCTGGCTCGCAGTCAGCGTTCCAATTCATCCCAAAGGTGTTCGATGGGGTTCAGGTCAGGGCTCTGTGCAGGCCAGTCAAGTTCTTCCACACCGGTCTCCACAAACCATTTCTGTATGGACCTCACTTGTGCACGGGGGCACTGTCATGCTGAAACAGGAAAGGGCCTTCCCCAAACTGTTGCCACAAAGTTGGAAGCATATAATCATCTAGAATGTAATTGTATGCTGTAGCATTAATATTTCCCTTCACTGGAACTAAGGGGCCTAGCCTGAACCATGAAAACCAGCCCCAGACTATTATTCCTCCTCCATCAAACTTTACAGTTGGCACTATGCATTGGGGCAGGTAGCGTTCTCCAGGGATCCGCCAAACCCAGATTCGTCCGTCGGACTGACAGACGGTGAAGCGTGATTCATCACTCCAGAGAACGCATTTACACTGCTCAAGAGGCCAATGGCAGCGAGCTTTACACCACTCCAGCCGACGCTTGGTATTGCGCATGGTGATCTTAGGCTTGTGTGCGGCTGCTTGGCCATGGAAACCCATTTCATGAAGCTACTGACTAACAGTTATTGTGCATCCAGAGGCAGTTTGGAACTTGTTAGGGAGTGTTGCAACTGAGGACAGACCCGTTCTGTGAGCTTGTGTGGCCTACCATGTCGCAGCTGAGCCGTTGTTGCTCCTAGATGTTTCCACTTCACAAGAACAGCACAGTTGACCGGGGCAGACTGACTTGTTGGAAAGGTGGCATCCTATGACGGTGCCACTTTGAAAGTCACTGAGCTCTTCAGTAAGGCCATTCTACTGCCAATGTTTGTCTATGGAGATTGCATGGCTGTGTGCTCAAGTTTATACAATTGTCAGCAACGGGTGTGGCTGAAATAGCCGAATTTGAAGGGGTGTCCACATACTTCTGTATATATAGTGTATATTTCTAAGCCGGTATACACTACTTCCTTTAAACCCAGCATTCAAACAAGCAATGCCAACTCGATGGCACAAATTGATCTCCTCTCAGAGTAGTTTGTGTTCTACGTAGTCAGGGTATTTATTGTGTTCTTGTGTGGAAAAGTTGCCAGATCTCCTCGTGGCATCTCCACTTTTCTACCTGTGTGTGTCATATATATTGTATGTTGAGGGGAGAAAAAAACACTGCTTTACTGAGCAATTTTATTCTGTGCACTCTTCCTCAGCCAAAGTGCCTTTGTGGAGTTGTGCCCTTGGCATTGAGATGTCCTTCCTCTGCTTCCCCTGCTTAGACGGATGGTCTACTCCTTTCATTTGCATGAACAGTGTTCCTCTGACCACGTTGACTTACAGTCCATCCCTGTAGTTTATTTATTAGAGTGTAGGGATGTTTTTTTCCTTCCCAACATAGAAGAAAGTACACTGTTCCCAGGCACAAACACGCACGCACACAAACAGAGACACACACACACAAACACAGAAACACACACAGAAAACCCAACACCCACCCAGTATTGCGCGTGTCTTTGATATCATATTCATACCACTGCATTTGAATAATGAAAAATAATGTCAATTTAATGACAGTGTTGTGATTCGAGGAGTTTTCATAAGCAAAGGCATTGGCTGTGTGTGTGATGTCACAGGGACAGCAATAAGATGGGACAAATACAAAATCCAATTATCTCTCCAGCATCCAGTTTTTTTATTTTCTTCCTGTGATTCACCTCCTCCACAAACAAATGAAGGATCCTCCTCCTTTCAGATGTAAATGCATTGTTTGTCATCTGTGAGAGCTCTGTAACTGAGAGCTAGTAGCTTTTTCCTTCTTTCCGCCGGCTGGGTACGTATTGTGGCCTCCGTATTGTCATGTTGACGTGTTTTCATAGCGGGTGGTCTGTTTGTGTTTGATTCTGCTGTGTCTGCCCTTCTCAAAGTCAGACTGGCCGCACCGTCGCTCTGTCAGCCTGTCACTCAAAGGTCATGGAGGGATCATTCACTGCCCTGCCTTCACCCCTTGTCCGGTGGTTGGCTGCCCATTGTTTGGCAGGCGAACGTGTCCGACCTTGGGCGACAGTTGAATGGGTGCCAGTGGCTGTGCATAGAGAGACTGCGGACAGCGGTCAGATCAGACACTTTTGAGAAAATGTCCCTTGAATGTTTTGGTACATCTACTGGAGAGCTCTTTGTCTACACCCATTCAACGTCATTCACACCCTCTTAAGCCTTAGCCCCACCCATTTCTTTAAGGATTCACACGTGAGGCCATGTGCTAAACAGAGTGAGTAAGGTAGTGTAGTAAACAACCAAAGATTTCAAGACTAAAAGTGGGGAAAGTAGTAGCCTACAATAAGGGAAAAATACAGGTAAAATACACTTTATGTAGTACTTGGCCTATATCCTAATCTGACTTTGAAAGTGTCCAGACAAAAATATTGTATAAATATTTTATAATTATTAGATGATGCTTACCCAGACACTTGTCAAAATTGATGTGAAATATATGCTATAACCACCCCCCTGTCACATCTAGCTAAGTGGATGGGTCACTATTGTCTATACATGTGCACATGTTCATTAAATACAAAAGATGGCCGTAATCACCCCCAGACACACCTGGCTAACTTGATGGGTCATGTAATCATTATCTTGCGAAGTATCTTTTGTTTAGACATGTAGCTAGTTAGCTAAAAAATCCCAGCCCATAGCTACAGTACAAACGGATTGTCATAGCTAGCAACTATGCATGAAATGCTGAAGTATGAATCTGCAGGTAGATAAAGCTAACCAACTAGGTTCAATGGTAGCTAGCTAGCTAACATTAGGCCATAACTAGCAATGCAAATGGCTTTCTGAGATACAAATAATATTACTACACAGATCATACACGTAACATTAGCTAGTGAGCCAGCAAGCTAACGTTAGCTAGCTAGCTAAAAGTACTCTTTAACTTGCAATGAAAATGAATTTCTGACAATATTTGAAACGTATAATATCTGAAAATTTAGCTAGACACGTATACATGGATGAACGCTTCACGGCAGCGTTTCCCTTTGGTTTGTAGTTACCTACAGCTTGTTTAGTCCGTTGTTGTGTCAAGTCACTCCGGTTCACACTGAACTTGTGCAGAAAAGTAGTCCATCACAACTTCTTCCCACTGATCTTTGTTGATAGTGCCTGCTAAATTCTGGGCAGCAATGTTGTTGAGAGCAGTAGCAACACTTTTGCAGATCTCCATGGCTAACGTTATATCTTTCAAAAAAGCCACGGTAGCAAGGATTATCTACATATACTGAGCAGCTCATGTTATAGACAGACGCGTGCTGCATGTCAGACCAATCCAAACTCATCTCTCGGCATGTCCAGCCCATCCATTATCTCAGCCAATCATGGCTAGCGGTAAGGTTCCTGTCTGACATGCAGCACGCAGATAGGCTCGTAAACTAAACCAGATAGGCTCGTAATTTAACAATTGTATTCGTATTTACAGAAGGCACATAAAAGTTAACATGTTCAAGAAGGCATTTCTGCCCCCAAAATTTTTTTAAAAATTAAAATTAAAAATAGATGTTCAATTCCTTCCAGTTCTCTGCTGCCAATGACTGGAACGAATTGCAAAAATCTCTGAAGCTGGAGACTCTTATCTCCCTCACTAACTTTAAGCATCAGTTGTCAGAGCACCTTACCGATCACTGCACCTGTACACAGCCCATCTGAAATTAGCCCACCCAACTACCTCATCCCAATATTGTTATTTATTTTGCTCTTTTGCACCCCAGTATCTCTATTTGCACATAATCTCTTGCATTCCAGTGTTAATACTATTGTAATTATTTTGCACTATAGCCTATTTATTGCCTTACCTCCATAACTTGCTACATTTGCACACACTGTATATATATTTTCTGTTGTATTTTTGACTTTATGTTTTGTTTTACCCCATATGTAACTCTGTGTTGTTTTTATTGCACTGCTTTGCTTTATCTTGGCCAGGTCGCAGTTGTAAATGAGAACCTGTTCTCAACTGGCTTACCTGGTTAAATAAAGGTTAAATAAAATAAATTAAAAAATTAAAAAAATGCCTCTCCTGTGAAGTAGTGACGTGTGACATATCCTTAGCTTCTTGAAATGGTCACATTTGTATAATTAGTCCATGCGTCATACTGTGACACTTTCTGTATTTTGAAAGTTCTATATCTTGAACTTGATTGCTGACATGCAAAATATTTTGGGACTATATCAACAGTGGACTAATGGAGCAAATAGCAAAATATAGTTTTTGAGTGGTATTTTCCTTTAAGTGTTTGTGGCATCTGGCTGGGCTTAAACGCTTGGGGTAAATGAAGCATGCCCAAACAGCTGGCAGGCAACATGCAGAAGAGAGTGATCGGCTGTACCAGAGGATTTGTCATAGGCAAAGCATCATTTGCCATTTCCCTAGCTATTTCCTATGGTATGAAAGATGTAACCCGTCTTTGTTTGTACCACATGACTTGCCCTCCACATTTGTTTCTTTGACAAGCTGGAACTTCTTGGGCTGCACAAATCCAGTCCTCAAAAGCCGCTGTCGTGTCTGCTGATGTTCTATACTTCTTGGTACTTAAAGGAAATAATTTATCAATAATTGACATTGATTAGCTAGACTAGAGTGTCCACATACCAGGGTGGAATTTGTCCAATTTGAACACAGATTGGTGTTGTCTGTTGCAAAATGTTTTTCCTACATTTTGCCCTATTGAACATGACCACAATTTACCAAGGCTATGTCTGCCAACGATCATAGTCAAAGGCTAGAATGAAAATCAGCAAAGAAAATGTGCCTTGATGTTCCTGACATGCTCTGCCACACTGATGTTGAAGATGATAATGATAATCTGACATGATCCTGACGTCCACTCTTAAATAATAACCAATCACATCTAAACTGCATCCATTTCCAGAGTTTGCTGTCGTGCGTGGCCTTCGGGTACGGCTGTGAGAACTTCGCCAAGTACGAGGAGCAGGGCATCGGTATTCAGTGGAGTAACATCGCCCAAAGTCCTGAAGACGGAGACCGGTATAGTTTCATCGTGTCCATCATCATGATGCTAGTCGACGCCCTCATTTACTGGCTACTCACGTGGTACATCGAGAACGTCTTCCCAGGTAACTCATTAATGAGACCGCCATCAGTAATGCACTCTCCTCGAGTGAAGTGTCCCCTAGGTACAGATCTAGGATCCTCTCCCCAATCCTAGCCATTAGTTGAGAAAAGGCTAAACTGACCCAAGATCAGTGTATTGGGGCAACTTCACCCTACAGTGTACACCGTAATGTTCCATATTAGGATTCTCCAACTCCAAGTGAATCTGACACAACTTCCGTAAAGGTGTGACTGTCCTAATATGGACAGTGAGCATTATGGTGAAGTTGCCCCAATCTGTGACCCTAGGTCAGTTTAGCATTCTCCTGAATGGTCCTAGTATTGACTGTGAGTGCTGTAGATAATGACATCTGTTAGTGGATGAAGTGTAATTGATTAGTAACGTATGTCCCACTAACATGAACATAATGTGCAGTTGAAGTCGGAAGTTTACATACACTTAGGTTGGAGACATTAAAACTCATTTTTCAACTACTCCACAAATGTCTTGTTAACTATAGTTTTGGCAAGTCGGTTAGGACATCTACTTTGTGCATGACACAAGTAATTTTTCCAACAATTGTTTACAGAAAGATTATTTCACTTATAATTCACTGTATCAGAATTCCAGTGGGTCAGAAGTTTACATACGCTAAGTTGACTGTGCCTTTTAAACAGCTTGGAAAATTCCAGAAAATGATGTCATGGCTTTAGAAGCTTCTGATAGGCTAATTGACATAATTTTAGTCAGTTGGAGGTGTACCTGTGGATGTATTTCAAGGCCTACCTTCAAACTCAGTGCCTCTTTGCTTGACATCATGGGAAAATCAAAAGAAATCAGCCAAGACCTCAGAAAGAATATTGTAGTCCTCCACAAGTCTGGTTCATCCTTGGGAGCAATTTCCAAACGCCTGAAGGTACCACGTTCATCTGTACAAACAATATGTTTGACCCAAGTTAAACAATTGAAAGGCAATGCTACCAAATACTAATTGAGTGTATGTAAACTTCTGACCCACTGGGAATGTGAAATTAAAGCTTAAATAAATCATTCTCTCTACTATTATTCTGACATTTCACATTCTGAAAATAAAGTGGTGATCCTAACTGACCTAAAACGGGGAATCTTTACTAGGATTAAATGTCAGGAATTGTGAAAAACTGAGTTTAAATGTATTTGGCTAAGGTGTATGTAAACTTCCGACTTCAACGGTACATAAATGGAACAGTTTTGACCCTTCCCACTGGGCAAACATTTGAAAAATCAACGTTGTTTCCGCTTCATTTAAACAAAATAATTCAATGTAATGATGTCAACGTGGAAAACTGATTGGATTTGAAAAAAGTCATCAACGTAAGGGAATTGATATGTCCAATGAATTTGTGACATGTTTTGTTGATTTTACGTTGAATTTATATTAGTTGACCAAATGTAAATCAAAAATAGATATTGAACTGACGTCTGTGCCCAGTGGATTGTGATGAATATAGTACTCTGATCTTGGGGGGAAAGTGTGTAAAGTATGATAAACTACACAGAACAAAAATAAAATGCAACATGTAAAGTGTTGGTCCCATGTTTCATGAGCTGAAATAATACATTCCCCAAATTTTCCATACGCACAAGAAGCTTATTTATCCCCCAAAAAAATTCACACATTTGTTTGCATCCCTGTTAGTGAGCATTTCTCCTTTGCCAAGATAATCCATCCACCTGACAGGTGTGGCATATCAACAAGCTGATTAAACAGGATGATCATTACACAGGTGCACCTTGTGCTGGGGACAATAAAAGGCCACTTTAAAATGTGCAGTTTTGTCACATAACACAATGGCACAGATGTCTCAAGTTTTGAGAGAGCGTGCAATTGGCATGCTGACTGCAGGATTGTCCACCAGAGCTGTTGCCAGAGAATGTAATGTTCATTTCTCTACCATAAGCTGCCTCCAAAGTCATTTTAGAGAATTTGGCAGTACATCCAACCGGCCTCACAACCGCAGACCATGTGTAACCATGCCATCCCAGGACCTCCTGAGGAGTATTTCTGTCTGTAATAAAGCCCTTTTGTGGGGAAAACCCCATTGTGATTGACTGGACATGGCTCCCCAGTGGGTGCACCCCTGCCCTGTCATGTGAGATCCATAGATCAGGGCCAAATACATTTATTTCAATTGACTGATTTCCTTATATGAACTGTAGATCAGTAAAATCTTTGAAATTGTTGCATGTTGCATTTCTATTTTTGTTCAGTATATTTTATACACAAAATGTACAGGTACCTGCCAAAATAAAGTAAACACTTGAGTAAATGGGGGATACAAAGTATATTGAAAGCAGGTGCCGCCACACAGGTGTGGTTCCTGAGTTAATTCAGCAATTAACATCTCATCATGTATGAAAATGCTGGGCAGGCCATTATTTTGGCCATTATTTTTGCTACCATGGCAATGCTCCCATAGGATGACAATGCCCCCATCCACAGGGCTCGGGTGGTCACTGAATGGTTTGATGAGCATGAAAACGATGTAAACCATATGCCATGGCCGTCTCAGTCACCAGATCTCAACCCAATTGAACACTTATGGGAGATTCTGGAGCAGCGCCTGAGACAGCGTTTTCCACCACCACCAACAAAACACCAAATGATGGAATTTCTCGTGGAGGAATGGTGTCGCATCCCTCCGATAGAGTTCCAGACACTTGTAAAATCTATGCCAAGGGGCATTGAAGCTGTTCTGGCGTCTTGTGGTGGTCCAACGCCCTATTAAGACACTTTATGTTGGTGTTTCCTTTATTTTGGTAGTTACCTGTATGTTATACTGTAATGATAAAATCCACAGAGTACACAGAATTGATACGCTCCTCTCTTGCCAAAACAACTTTGGTCAATAATCAGGAAATATTTAATATCCCAGCAGATTGCCATAATATATTCATCTCATCTTCTCTAATTAAAATAAGAGGGGGATTTGTGCCAGTCTAGATGGATGGAACTATCCACTGCAAAGCGTCATCCCTCAAGCCAAGCTGTTATTAAAATGTGAATGATGTTTCTCTATGCTTGATTACAGGCCAATATGGAATAGCCAAGCCGTGGTACTTCCCTTTCACCGCCTCCTATTGGTGTGGGACGTCACCGGCGCCCAACGCTGACCCCAGTCATTTCAAGGACCCCATTGAATACACCGGTATAGTAGGCAGTGCTTTTCACGCACATATCTTTGCACAAACTCACACTCAATCCAATAGTGGACCTATTCAATCAGGCATTACTCATCATTTATTAATTTTTCTGGTTTAACTCAGGTCATTACCATCACAGACGGAATGCAATCTCAATAAGTCTAGTTAATTAGAACTCTAGACTCCTGATGGTACCACCTTGGTTGTGTGTTGGATAATAATGGAGAAAGAGGATGGTAGGGGAAAAACAAGGTTGCGCTTTGAAAGTCAAAGCCTCATTAGTAAATGACTGTTAAAGGCCCAGTGCAATCAAAAACATGATTTTCCTGTGTTAAGTGAGCATGGAAGGTGCAAAGTGAGCATCACACCTGCTCCTGGGAACAGCAGAAAAGGGTAGCCTCCAGCCAATAGGAAATGTGACACAGGGTGTCACTAATGAAGTTAAAACTGATTGTGTTATTCTGAGGGGGGAGAGCAGAGAATTGTTGTTATCTGTGTCACACAACACCCGTAACATAAAAATGTATATAAATTACATTTTGCTTTAATATCAGACACCTTTTTTTAAATGTAATTAAGGGAACATAATTATTTGAGCTTTGGGTAGAGTACTGTATATAATGTAGCTTTTCTGAGGACATGAATCAAAAGTCTAATTTCATCTTATTAATGTAATATAATATTATACAACGGGTGGGTCTAATCCTGAATGCTGATTGGTTATAACTGCATTCCAGCCAGTGTCTATTCCACAAGTTACCACCAGCTAAATCTATGAGGTTAAAATGCTATTTACTCTGTTCCATCTGACTGCGCAATCCACTGTCTCATCAGCCCAGCCAGGCAATTTATGAACTTGATCACTATAAAAAGCATCTAGACATAATCTCACATTTCTTTTAGACTAACATTTTAGTTTTCAACAGCAGAGATTTGTATAAACCTTGCTGTCTGTCTCTCTGACATTTGCAACATTGTTTCAATATTGAAATTTGATCTCCAGCTGTCCCATTGTAATGAACGTGTCGGGGTCAGGAGTCTGAATGAGACAGATGGGCAGCTTTTCTCAGCCAGTCGAAATCATGACTCCTACATGTATATATACAAAGAAATGTAAATAGAAAACAGGTTTAAAAAAATGCAGCTAGTTTGCTGTCTTTCCAGCTTCAGTTTGAAGTGATTGTGTTAGCTGTGTTGTTGGCTAGCTCCTCTGAACAACAGTGTCCTGACGAGAGAGCACATTTTCTATGCCAGGTAAAATCGTGCTTCATTAGCTCATTGTTATGGATGTATCCACATAAATGTCACTAGAAAACAGCTTAAACAAATGCAGCTACTGTTGTTATTCTGGCTGCACTGTTTGACGTGACTGTAAGTTAGCTGTAGTTGGCTAGCTAGCAAGCAAAGGGTAAGAACGTTGCCAGCCAGTATGGCAATAGAACATTTAGAACGAAGGACTGGGTCGCGTCCATAGATACAGAACAAAGACTTAACGACTGGGCCGCGTCTCTGGCAACCGAACCGATAGAACGAACGACCAGCCAGCTTGGGTAGCAACCTTCGATTTGTGTCGGGACTATATCTCATGGAAGGATGAAATAGTATGAATAAATTAATCAAAATAATGTTTTTAATGAAAATATATCAATCCTTATTTGAATATGTTGGTAACCCGTTGTATAAAAGTGATAATGCCCCCGAAGCAGGTGTTTGTCTCGGGCCTAACAACACCCGTGCCAATATATCCTCCAAACACCGGCTTCTCGGGTATTATCACTTAAATAATATATGCCAGACACTTTTATCCTAAGCGACTTACAGTCATGCGTGCATACATTTTACTTATGGGTGGCCCAGGAGTCGAACCCACAATCCTGGCTTTGCAAGTACCATGCTCTACCTATTGAGCCACACAGGCACATGTATTTGTTATTTACCATCTATATATGCATTAATGAAACGTGACCTATTGTCACATTCCTTAATTTGTCATAAAGGAGAAAAATGTATATCTATGTTTTTTTTTTGTATTTTATTTTAAAGATTATTTGGAAAAGCCACCACTCAATATGAAAGCAGGGGTCTCAATCAGGAACCTTGTGAAGATCTATAAAACTGGAAAAAAGCTTGCCGTGGATGGACTAACTGTGGACTTCTACGAGAATCACATCACCTCTTTCCTTGGTCACAATGGGGCAGGAAAAACTACCACCATGTAAGTAACACAAGAATACAAATGGACTGAATTTATGTAGTGCTTTTCTAGGTTTTAAAAGGGGAAATTCCCTCAAAAACTGAAAAAATAAACTTAAAGATAGTTTTTGAGTGCATTGTCCCTTTAAGAGATTTACATTGTATAGATGCAACTCAGATCATCCACTGCCAATGTGTAACACCCACCTGGGTGATGCCACGGCAGCCATTTTGCCCTAGAAAGCTCAACACACATCAGCTATCACAGTGGAGAGGTGAGGAGAGGACTTACAAACTGGCAGCTCTCCATGGTTGCACATTACATAGTGCTTTTCAGGGCCGTAACACTACTTACACAAAGTTGATTGTGTTTGTTGGTTCATGCTGCACTCTGCCTATCTACAACACAGCCACTGGTAATGTCAAACGTCCAGCTCTGTTGCATTAAAAGTTTAATCCTTTCATCCAATAACTTTGGCATGGCTCTCAGCTCATGGAGTTAGCACTAAGGCCACAGCTCAGGTTGAGGCTAGCCTTCTGAGAGTACAATACAGTATGTTAGCAGCAGTGCCAGGATGGAAGGGGGAGTTATTTAATTGCTGGTCTAAAAAGGTTTACAAGAGGTGAGAGAGAGAGAGAGAGAGAGAGAGAGAGAGAGAGAGAGAGAGAGAGAGAGAGAGAGAGAGAGAGAGAGAGAGAGAGAGAGAGAGAGAGAGAGAGAGAGAGAGAGAGAGAGAGAGAGAGAGAGAGAGAGAGAGAGAGAGAGAGAGAGAGAGAGAGAGAGAGAGAGAGAGAGAGAGAGAGAGAGAGAGAGAGAGAGAGAGAGAGAGAGAGAGAGAGAGAGAGAGAGAGAGAGAGAGAGAGAGAGAGAGAGAGACTAATACCATTTGTCTTTGTGCACGTAAGTGTTGCAATAAGATATCAAAGTACATACAATTATATTCATAATTGTGGATGAAGGTTTTCGATCACGTCACACTTTCCCTGCACATTTTCTTGTTCTCCTTTTGACTTATAGGTCGATCCTGACAGGACTCTTCGCTCCGACGTCGGGGACTGCTCTAATAAACGGTTATGATATCCGCACGGACATGGACACCATTAGGAAGCATCTGGGAATGTGCCCTCAGCACAATGTCTTATTCAATGAGTAAGTGGCATTCAACAGGTGGATCAATATTGCTCAATCACCTCTCAATATCCCAGCGCGCAAAACTCATTGCAATGACATCACTATGTCATGGTCAGGTTGTGCACTGGTTGTATAAGGACGTTTTGCAAAGGTCTGACCAGATAACAGCCGAAATATGACAGACCCCCATGATGTCTAAATTGTGATATGAAAAAGACGTCTTGGTGTAATCAACAGGAAAAACATCTTTACAATTAGACAATTTTCATGAAAATGTTATGTCAAATTTTGTGTCACAGTTAATGTTGGACGTATTCCAAATTAAATATCTACAGTAACTTGCATCTCAAATCATTGCAATATTCTCACCCATCCTCGCATCTACTTCAAACTAAGCTTTATTCATTCCATCCACTTTCTTCCCTCTAATAGTGTCATTATATTCCATGATGCAGACTCACTGGCTGACATTGTTTGCTATGCCCTCTCATAACCGGGTTCTCTTCCATTTTCCCCTGAGTGATCACCTGCGACCACCGGCGCCTCACGTCTCTTACATCATGATTATGACTGAGTACCGGCGAATTATGGCCATTAATATTTATCCCAACCGAACTGAAGTGTCTATAATTAAACAGGGGCTCTCAATATTCATGTGTATGGGAAGTAGGCTGGACGCTAAAACGTACGCACAGATAACCCGCCGGCTTGGCAGTCAAGATGATTCCACGAAAGTTTGTGACATATTATGAATGGAGTCGGCTGGCTGGAGTGGAATCAGTGGTGTCAGAGTTGTGTGGATTGTATTAATATGACAGGTTGAGAGTTGATGATGAGGGTACTTATAGGTGCTAATAAGACATCTATGAATCATGATGGACCATATGATCTTGTTAGAGCAGTTAAAGTTAATTTGAAGCTTAGTTCAAGAGAGACTACCCCGTGTAACTTTAAGTACAATTAAATAATATATATTTAAAATAATATATAAGCAAACATTTTATTATTATTCTTGTCACTTTAGTCTGGAAATGCAGAAAATATTGGATCCACTTTTTGTACATTGGATCCACTTTTTGTACATTTGATAAATCGAATGATTGTTTCTGATTCTTAGCCTTACAGTGGAGGAGCACATCTACTTCTACTCCAGATTAAAGGGACGAAGCCGAGATGAAGTGAAAACAGAGATGGACCAAATGATCAAGGATGTCGGGCTGCCACACAAACGCAAGGAACTTGCCAAGAACCTGTCAGGTGCGTGTGTCCAGGGAATATAATCATGCACAAATGTAGCTTTATATAACATTTTCATTAGGTAACTCTGTCCCCTAGCCACCACTTGTCAAACTGTGAGTGCACGCGTGCGTGTGGAAATGCAGTTGTATAATCCATTGTCTGGGGGGCAAAAAATATGCTTGATAAATTGGCTCCAGTCATGGATTGCATGTGAACAAAATCACTGAAATATGACATTCAAGGTTAATCTAGTCTGACATTTCCACTACATTAGCACAACACAGGACACATTCACAACAGCTCCCAGAGTGTCAGCATGGGCTGTTCTGTGTCAGGTTTCCATCCAACCTTTTTAATGCAAGGAAAGTACATGTCAGATAAAAATGTCACGACAGGCCTGATGGAAAGTCATTATCCTGATACACTATCAGGTTTCTTCACAATTTGTGTATCTGCTTGTTATCAAATCAAATGTTATTTGTCACATGCGCTGAATGCAACGGGTGTAGACTTTACCGTGAAATGCTTGCTTACGAGCCCTCCCCAACGATGCAGATTTAGAAAATAATAATACAAATAAAAATAGTAACACGAGAGGAATAAAATACACAAGAATGGAGCTATATACGGGGAGTACCAGTACCAGATCAATGTGAAGGGGTACGAGGTATTTGAGGTAGATATGGACATGAAGGCAGGGTAAAGTCATGTGTGGTTCAGTTGGTAGAGCATGGCGCTTGCAACGCCAGGGTTGTGGGTTCGATTCCCACAGGGGACCAGTACGAAAACGGATGCACTCACTACTGTAAGTCGCTCTGGATAAGAGTGTCTGCTAAATGACTAAAATGTAAGTGATAGATAATAATAATAAGGTATTTGAGGTAGATATGTAAATGAAGGCAGGGTAAAGTGAATATGCATCAGGATAGATAATAATAAGGTATTTGAGGTAGATGTGTATATAAAGGCAGGGTAAAGTGACTAGGCATCAGGATAGATCATAATAATAATAATAATAATAATAATAATAAGGTATTTGAGCTAGATGTGTATATAAAGGCAGGGTAAAGTGACTAGGCATCAGGATAGATCATAATACTAATAAGGTATTTGAGGTAGATGTGTATATAAAGGCAGGGTAAAGTGACTAGGCATCAGGATAGATAATAATAAGGTATTTGAGGTAGATATGTACATAAAGGCAGGGTAAAGTGACTAGGCATCAGGATAGATAATAATAATAATAAGGTATTTGAGGTAGATGTGTATATAAAGGCAGGGTAAAGTGACTACGCATCAGGATAGATCATAATAATAATAATAATAATAAGGTATTTGAGGTAGATGTGTACAGTGGGGAAAAAAAGTATTTAGTCAGCCACCAATTGTGCAAGTTCTCCCACTTAAAAAGATGAGAGAGGCCTGTAATTTTCATCATAGGTACACGTCAACTATGACAGACAAAATGAGGGAAAAAAATCCAGAAAATCACATTGTAGGATTTTTAATGAATTTATTTGCAAATTATGGTGGAAAATAAGTATTTGGTCAATAACAAAAGTTTCTCAATACTTTGTTATATACCCTTTGTTGGCAATGACACAGGTCAAACGTTTTCTGTAAGTCTTCACAAGGTTTTCACACACTGTTGCTGGTATTTTGGCCCATTCCTCCATGCAGATCTCCTCTAGAGCAGTGATGTTTTGGGGCTGTCGCTGGGCAACACGGACTTTCAACTCCCTCCAAAGATTTTCTATGGGGTTGAGATCTGGAGACTCCAGGACCTTGAAATGCTTCTTACGAAGCCACTCCTTCGTTGCCCGGGCGGTGTGTTTGGGATCATTGTCATGCTGAAAGACCCAGCCACGTTTCATCTTCAATGCCCTTGCTGATGGAAGGAGGTTTTCACTCAAAATCTCACGATACATGGCCCCATTCATTCTTTCCTTTACACGGATCAGTCGTCCTGGTCCCTTTGCAGAAAAACAGCCCCAAAGTATGATGTTTTCACTCCCATGCTTCACAGTAGGTATGGTGTTCTTTGGATGCAACTCAGCATTCTTTGTCCTCCAAACACAACGAGTTGAGTTTTTACCAAAAAGTTATATTTTGGTTTCATCTGACCATATGACATTCTCCCAATCCTCTTCTGGATGCACTCTAGCAAACTTCAGACGGGCCTGGACATGTACTGGCTTAAGCAGGGGGACACGTCTAGCACTGCAGGATTTGAGTCCCTGGCGGCGTAGTGTGTTACTGATGGTAGGCTTTGTACTTTGGTCCCAGCTCTCTGCAGGTCATTCACTAGGTCCCCCCGTGTGGTTCTGGGATTTTTGCTCACCGTTCTTGTGATCATTTTGACCCCACGGGGTGAGATCTTGCGTGGAGCCCCAGATCGAGGGAGATTATCAGTGGTCTTGTATGTCTTCCATTTCCTAATAATTGCTCCCACAGTTGATTTCTTCAAACCAATCTGCTTACCTATTGCAGATTCAGTCTTCCCAGCCTGGTGCAGGTCTACACTTTTGTTTCTGGTGTCCTTTGACAGCTCTTTGGTATTGGCCATAGTGGAGTTTGGAGTGTGACTGTTTGAGGTTGTGGACAGGTGTCTTTTATACTGATAACAAGTTCAAACAGGTGCCATTAATACAGGTAACGAGTGGAGGACAGAGGAGCCTCTTAAAGAAGAAGTTACAGGTCTGTGAGAGCCAGAAATCTTGCTTGTTTGTAGGTGACCAAATACTTATTTTCCACCATAATTTGCAAATAAATTCATTAAAAATCCTACAATGTGATTTTCTGGATTTTCTTTTCTCAATTTGTCTGTCATAGTTGACGTGTACCTATGATGAAAATTACAGGCCTCTCTCATCTTTTTAAGTGGGAGAACTTGCACAATTGGTGGCTGACTAAATACTTTTTTGCCCCACTGTATATAAAGGCAGGGTAAAGTGACTAGGCATCAGGATAGATCATAATAATAATAATAATAAGGTATTTAAGGTAGATGTGTATATAATGGCAGGGTAAAGTGACTAGGCATCAGGATAGATAATAATAAGGTATTTGAGGTAGATGTGTATATAAAGGCAGGGTAAAGTGACTAGGCATCAGGATAGATAATAATAAGGTATTTGAGGTAGCCTGAGGGCATACACTTACTTAGTGTGCTGTGAAATACGTTATGAATATATTGTAATGTTTTTAAAAATGTATAACTGCCTTAATTTTGCTGGACCCCAGGAAGAGTAGCTGCTCGCTTGGCAACAGCTAATGGGGATCCATAATAAATACAAATTCAAATAAAAATAGTGTGTGTGTGTGTCATCTGCGGTCAGTAATGGTATGATATTCACACTGGCAGTAACATTGTCGATCAATAGTATAATTGTTTAATGTACTTGTTCTATCTTTAACAAAATGTCAAACTGACCATAAGCTACAGTACATACCTTGCCATTCTATGACAGTGTTTTCCTATTCTTATTGAGAAAGACACCTGGTGGTTTTGATTTCAACCAAAAGCGTAACCTTTATGAAGGGAAAAAGCTGACAAACTGTAAGTGATATCAAGACCAACCCTCAAAGAAATTGATCAGAATGAACACAGATATGCTTTTGAAATGTCAAAATTGATCAGGCCTATTCTTTGAGGGCCACTGTAAATGCTAGTTTTAATTTCAGTCTTTGGGTTCTCGTTTCTTCCCTGTATCGATCAATAAGGTCATTGATTAGCTAGGAAATCCACACACCTGGTTTTCAGGTCTATATCTGACAAATTTTAAAGGAAATAAATAAAACCTGAAGACACTGTGGCCCCACTGCATGGATCTGAAATGATTGGATCATTTTACACAATATGGTTACCCTATGAGAGGTCAAGGTGGAGAAACAGAATCCAGGAGCTAGGGGCCAGAGGTTGATTTGGAACTGGGCCTGTATGTTCTCTCAAGGGCACAAAAAGTCCTATTTTAATCGTACCTATTTACCTATACCTATCCAATTCATTAAGATCCACCACGCAAGTGTCTAGGGCAGGGGTGTCAAACGTACGGCCCGCCGGCCGGATCAGGCCCGCAAACGGGTTTAATCCGGCCCGCGAGATGATTTTGAAAAAAAAATATTAAAAAAAAATATATATATTTTTTTTTATAAAAATGCGCTGCAATTTTTCAATAAAATAAACTGCTGTTCCAATTGCGTCCACTGGATGGCGCAATAGCAATTGTGTTAAGCAAGCAAACTGTTTATACCGGGGCAGAGCAAGTAGGTCAAGCACGTGTAGCCAATGAGCTACTTTGTTTTGCCCGCGATATTTATTACGGCTTCTACTTTTAACATTATGTGCTTTGGCACCCTCATTGCCCCAATATGTCTCTGTCAAAAAAGAGAAAAGTGGACGCAGAGTGCAGAGTGTTCCAAGAAAAATGGTCATCCTATTTAATCACGGAATTGAATGGGAAAGCTGTATGTTTGGTGTGTTCAGAGCATGTTGCAGTGCTGAAATAATATAACCTTCGCCGCCACTATGTGAGTCTTCATGCCGACAAATATGACAACTTTCAAGGACAGCGGAGATGAGAGAAGGTGAATGAACTGTTGGCGGGTCTGAAGAAACAGCAGTCTGTGTTTACTCACAGCCGAGACATCAGTGACGCTGCAGTGAAAGCTAGCTACCTCATTGCTAATGAAATCGCAGTGGCTTCAAAACCATTTAGTGAGGGTGAATTTGTAAAAACCTGCATGATGAAGGCAGCGGAGATTGTGTGCCCTGAAAAGCGGCAGGCTTTTGCAAATATCAGCCTGACAAGAAACACAGTTGCAGACAGGATTTCCGATCTTTCAGTGGATTTGGACAGCCAGTTGAAGCAAAAAGTAAAGTCATTTATTGCGTTTTCGGTTGCAATTGATGAAAGCACGGACATTACAGATGTTGCACAAATGGCCATTTTTTCATCCGCGGAGTTGATGACACATTGACCGTCACCGAGGAGTTCGTGGAGTTGGTGCCGATGACAGATACAACGACAGCAGCTGATATTTTTACCGCACTCGTCGGGCGCGCTGGACAGGGTCGGAGTGGACTGGTCCCGCGCTGTCAGCCTGGCTACAGATGGTGCGCCCTCAATGATCGGGAAAAAAGCAGGCGTTGTGACAAAGTTCAGAGAGAAAGTGCAATCTGCAAATGGAGGACGTGATTTTTTGACTTTTCACTGTATTTTGCACCAGGAGGCTTTGTGTTGCAAGTCATTAAAGATGGATAACGTCATGAAGGTGGTCATCCAAACTGTTAATTTCATCCGATCCAGAAGCCTGAATCACCGTCAGTTTGACAGCCTTCTCAGAGAGAAAGACCACATCTATGGCCTGCCATACCACACTGAGGTAAGATGGTTAAGCCGAGGTGCTGTGCTGAGGCGTTTCTTTGATTTACGAGAAGAAATTGAACAGTTCATGGAAGAAAAGGGCAAACCAGTGTTAGAATTTCATTCCGCAGAATGGATGCAGGACCTTGCATTTATGGTGGATGTTACAGAGCACCTGAATAACTTGAACAAACAGCTGCAAGGGCGCAACAAAGTTGTCACGCAGTATTATGACAGCATACGTTCTTTCAAGTTGAAGCTGTCATTGTGGGAGACGCAACTTGCCGGTGGTGATGCAGCTCACTTCCCCTGTCTGAAAAATGTGTGCGCGACCCAAAATGTGGCAGACATGAAGCGGTTCAAAGATAAAATAACTGGACTGTTACGGGAGTTTGAGCAACGCTTTCAGATTTATGTTTATATGTTTTTATGTTGATGTGCTATTGTTTTTAATTGATTTTATTTTATTTGTATATTTAACCTATTCTTGACTCTGTGGTTCTTGCACTTGTTTGGGGAACAGGATTTCATTATTTGTATCTACATTTCTGCCTGAGAAATGACACCCTGATATAGTTCTGTGATCTGTGAAACAGTTCTGTTAATCACTGAGGCATTGTGTGTTTGTGTTCTTTTTCTTTAGAATTTTCAAATAAACTTGACGTGTTTTATGATTAATAGTGATGTTGTGCTTGTACTATTTTGGACACACTGTCCTCAGGCTCCAGCTTTATGTTGTATGTTGATCGTATTAAAACAAAGAAAACAATCTGAAGTTGTTGTTTTTAAGTTATATATACCATGATTTTTCCGGTCCGGCCCACTTGGGAATAGATTTTCCTCCATGTGGCCCCTGAGCTAAAATGAGTTTGACACCCCTGGTCTAGGGTGTAGAGGCCAGAGGTCGATTTGGAATTGGGGTTGTGTGTCCTTTGAAGGGGGCAGAAAGTGTGTCCTTTGAAGGGAGCAGAAAGTGTGTCCTTTAAAGGAGGCAGAAAGTGACCAAATGTGAACTGTGTCCTCTCTCAGGGGGAATGCAGAGGAAATTGTCGGTAGCAATCGCATTTGTGGGAGGGTCCAACATCGTCATCCTGGATGAACCCACAGCGGGGGTGGACCCATACGCCCGGAGGGGGATATGGGAACTACTGTTGAAGTACAAACAAGGTATGGGATCTGTCGGTTGAATGCCAAACCACTCTGTTGAGCTCCAAAGTCAATAGACAATGTATGATGTTGTTTGGAGTGTCGACTTTAAGTATTTATTATGGGTCTTCTCTATGGACACATTTCTCAGATATGGCCAAGGTACTTCAGCTTATAGGAATATCCAAAGTTAAATGCATTAAAAACATCCAGAATGACATTATTATTATTACATTTTTTAATGAAAAAATTAAGGTAGATCATTTGGCTGTTGGAGAACCCCCGCAAGTTTGTGAACTATTTTTTAAATTAGCATTTAATTTATTTAGTTTTAAAGACTATTTTTCTGTTATGCTTTTGTTTGGGGCGGCAATGACACAGCTGTCTTCCCAGTCTACAGTATTGTCATGGAGACCGATAATGTTGACTAGATGACAGCAATAATAAGGCATGGAGACTCATCCAATTCGATGGGACAGTTAAAAGGCTCTTTAATTGTTGGCATATTCAATCGCTTGTCACTTTCTGGGATGCACTTTTGCCTGTTTGCCCAATGACTGAAAGGCAAGACGTAGACAATATAATAACACATTTCCAAGATGTCTAAATGTTTAATGTGCATCGAGCCGCATTTCACCCTTGCTATGTCATTAGCAGTGTTCTTTACCTAATCAAGTCCGATCCAGAGCTTGAGAACTCTTGTTTAATGAGAACATTCACATCCATACTAGTTACGTGTCATACTGTATCATGTCTTATTGGCACTACACTGTTAGTAGTGTTGCTAAAGTTTATCACTGGAACGAATTGCATTGAGAGTATATTTGTTTGAAACCAAAGCCAAGGTGATATATTGCATTTTTCACTTCCTTGATTAAGTGCTTGGGTCTTAAACTTAAGAGTAACTCAGACATTTGCGTAAGTTACAGATTTCGGCCCTTAATTCTTGATTGTTCAAATGATTTGAAGGACAGAAATGCTAGTGCTATGCTGATTGTTTTTCCAGGAAATGGCGTCATCTGATTCTCAAATGTTCCCATTGGTCAGTCTCAGTGTTATTGATAGCAAGTAACTGACACCTTTGACATAGTTGAAGCTCTGAAGTAGCCAAACTTGTAACATATATGCACTGTAGCTAGTTAATTAGAACATCAATTCTATGTTCTGTGTTCAATAGACACTAATGAGGTCCCTATAGGAATACATCACATTTCCGCCTCCGTTTATTCCTCTGAAGATCTCTTACACTCTGTAAAAGATGTTTGATGATATGACCTGCATGGATAATTTGGTTGCTGATCTATGTTCTTTCTAGTTTACTTCTAAAACATAGTTATGGGGATCTAATACGTGCCAATTAAACTCATGTGCTGAAAGCACTTGACATTCCCCAATTTGAACTGTAGATGTGTTAACATGTGTCAAATAGTTGGGTAGGCGAGAGCAGGGAGAGAGTGTAATCACAGTGTGGAGGAGTTCTTAAAGAACAACAAAATGCACCAATTAAGAAAAACAAGATTTCAGTCTTGGGGGCTGTGGTTTGATGTGGCAGTTACTGATGTTTGTGCCCATGAGACACCATAGGAACAAAGCCAGTATTACTTCCTCAAAATAGTCAGAATGAACCTAAGATATACTACATTACCAAAAGTATGTGGACATCTGCTCGTCGAATATCGCATCCCAAAATCATGGGCGTTAATATGGATTTGATCCCACCTTTGCTGCTATAACAGCCTCCACTCTTCTGGGAAGGCTTTCCACTAGATGTTGGAACATTGCTGCGGGGACTTGCTTCCATTCAGCCACAAGAGCATTAGTGAGGTCGGGCACTGATGTTGGGCGATTAGGCCTGGCTCGCAGTCGGCGTTCCAATTCATCCCAAAGGTGTTCGATGGGGTTGAGGTCAGGTCTCTGTGCAGGCCAGTCAAGTACTTCCACACTGATCTCGACAAACCATTTCTGTATGGACTTCGCGTTGTGCCCAGGGGGCATTGTCATGCTAAAACAAGAAAGGGCCTTCCCCAAACTGTAGCCACAAAGTTTGAAGGACAGAATCGTCTAGTATGTCATTGTATGCTGTAGCATTAATATTTCCCTTCACTGGAACTAAGGGGCCTAGCCTGAACCATGAAAAACAACCCCAGACCATTATTCCTCCTACACCAAACTTGACAGTTGGCATTATGTATTCAGGCAGGTAGCGTTCTCCTGGCATCTGCCAAACCCAGATTTTTCCGTCGGACTGCCAGATGGTGAAGCGTGATTCATCACTCCAGAGAACGCATTTCCAATGCTCCGGAGTCCAATGGTGGCGAGCTTTACACCACTCCAGCCGTTGCTTGGCTTTGCGCATGGTGATCTCAGGCTTGTGTGCGGCTGCTCGGCCATGGAAACTCATTTCTTGTGTTTATGTTGCATCCAGAGGCAGTTTGGAACTCGGTAGTGAGTGTTGCAACCGAGGACAGACGATTTTTATGCGTTATGCGCTTCAGCACTCGGCGGTCCCGTTCTGTGAGCTTGTGTGGCCTACCAATTCGTGGCTGAGCCATTGTTGCTCCTAGACATTTCCACTTCACAATAACAGCACTTACAGTTGACCCGGGCAGCTCTAGGTGGCATCCTATGACGGTGTCACCTTGAAAGTCACTGAGCTCTTCAGTAAGGCCATTCTACTGTTTGTCTATGGCAACTGCATGGCTGTGTGCTCGATTTTATACACCTGTCAGCAACGGGTGTGTCTGAAGTAGCCAAATCCACTAATTTGAAGGGTTGTCCACATACTTTTGTATATACAGTTGAAGTCGGAAGTTTACATACACCTTAGCCAAATACATTTAAACTCAGTTTTTCACAATTCCTGACATTTAATCCTAGTAAAAATTCTCTGTTTTAGGTTAGTTAGGATCACCACTTTATTTTAAGAATGTGAAATGTCAGAATAATAGTAGAGAAAATGATTTATTTCAGCTTTTATTTCTTTAATCACATTCCCAGTGGGTCAGAAGTTTACATACACTCAATTAGTATTTGGTAGCATTGCCTTTAAATTGTTTAACTTGGGTCAAACATTTCAAGTAGCCTTCCCCAAACTTCCCACAATAAGTTGGGTGAATTTTGGCCCATTCCTCCTCACAGAGCTGGTGTAACTGAGTCAGGTTTGTAGGCCTCCTTGCTCGCACATGCTTTTTCAGTTCTGCCCACACATTTTCTATAGGATTGAGGTCAGGGCTTTGTGATGGCCACTCCAATACCTTGACTTTGATGTCCTTAAGCCATTTTGCCACAAATTTGTAAGTATGCTTGGGGTCATTGTCCATTTGGAAGACCCATTTGTGACCAAGCTTTAACTTCTTGACTGATGTCGTGAGATGTTGCTTCAATATATCCATATAATTTTCCTTCCTCATGATGCCATCTATTTTGTGAAGTGCACCAGTCCCTCCTGCAACAAAGCACCCCCACAGTATGATGCTGACACCCCATGCTTCACGGTTGGGATGGTGTTCTTTGGCTTGCAAGTACCCCCTTTTTTCTCTGAACATTACCATGTTCATTATGGCCAAACAGTTCTATTTTTGTTAAATCAGACCAGAGGACATTTCTCCAAAAAGTACGACATTTTTCCCCATGTCTTTTTTATGGCGGTTTTGGAGCAGTGGCTTCTTCCTTGCTGAGCAGCCTTTCAGGTTATGTCGATATAGGACTCGTTTTACTGTGGATATAGATACTTTTGTACATGTTTCCTCCAGCATCTTCACAAGTTCCTTTGCTGTTGTTCTGGGATTGATTTGCACTTTTCGCACCAAAGTATGTTCATGTCTAGGAGACAGAACGTGCCTCCTTCCTGAGCGGTATGACGGCTGCGTGGTCCCATGGTGTTTATACTTGCATATTATTGTCTGTACAGATGAACGTGGAACTTTTAGGTGTTTGGAAATTGCTCCCAAGGATGAACCAGACTTTTGGAGGTCAAAATTTTTTTTTCTGAGGTCTTGGCTGATTTCTTTTGATTTTCCCATGATGTCAAGCAAAGAGGCACTGAGTTTGAAGGTAGGCCTTGAAATACATCCACAGGTACACCTCCAATTGTCTCAAATTATGTTAATTTGCCTATCAGAAGCTTCTAAAGCCATGGCATCATTTTCTGGAATTTTCCAAGCTGTTTAAAGGCACAGTCAACTTAGTGTATCTAAACTTCTGACCCACTGGAATTGTGATACAGTGAATTATAAGTGAAATAATCTGTCTTCAAACAATTGTTGGAAAAATCACTTGTGTCATGCACAAAGTAGATGTCCTAACCAACTTGCCAAAACTATAGTTTGTTAACAATACATTTGTGGAGTGGTTGAAAAACGAGTTTTAATGACTCCAACCTAAGTGTATCTAAACTTCCGACTTCAACTGTATATAGTCTAATTTAAGAAATCTGTAATTAAGTTTGCTATTTTTGCAGAGGAAGTTTTAGTCACGCAATTTTGCATCTAGCTAAGATATTTTGTGCACTATTTGTCAAGTAAAAAAATTAAGACATTGTCTCATGTAAACAAAACCAGATCCGCTGTGCTGCTGGGCAGGTCGGTCTCACCCTCTTTGTTCTGTGGTCGAATTTGATAGAGCGCAATCCCTGCAGCTGTGTATCCCGTGTTAGTGGGCAAGTGAGCATTGTCGAAATCAAAACTCAACTCTCAAGTAAGTCATGACCAACTCACTTACAAAACTCAGATTTGGACGAGACTGACTTTATGAACAAAATGATCCTATTTACACTTTTTAGTCAATTTTGACACTATAATACATTTTTCGGACTAATATCGATGCCACATAGGCCGCTTTCTATCAGAGAAGTTGTTTATTGCCTTTAGTTGTGCTTCAAAGTTTAACTCGGGAGTACATTAAATAGCATGTGCTGATATTACAGCTTACTGTTACACATTATACATTTGGTTAAAGCTTAATGCCTTAGCAGTGAAATATGTTGTCATATTTAGGCGAGGATATAGTTGACACAAGGTTTGGTAAGGATAGTGGATGATGTTTTAAGTTGCATTTGATCACTTGGGGAAACAATAGCATTTATGCCATATAGAGAATGCTAGAGAATAATTAGTGCGTATCTAATGCTGTAGCCTGCAGTGTGTTTTGAATTAAGGTGATGAATCATTGAGATTAGACAAATGTTCTAAGCATAAATCAAAAAGCATAAACAAAAGGCATTTTAGGAAAATTTGGCATTTATGAATGAAATTAGGCTGAATGAAATGCCTCGTCTCCCACACTTTTTTTTATAATCAAGTCAGTTATCAAAATAATCACTGTGATGCCACATTGCCTTGCAAATGAATCCTACTATCACCGATATCACAACCGCAAACCAATTCATAGGTTATTTCATGACTAATTTGTTTTGTAGCTGCTCAATCTATTATGTATACAGAATGTCATTTCATACAGCAGCTCCCCTGTTGACAAATTACGAAATACAGTATCAGAACAAATGAATCCCCTGTTGACAAATTACGAAATACAGTATCAGAACAAATGAATCCCCAGTTGACAAATGACGTAATACAGTATCAGAACAAATGAATCCCCTGTTGACAAATTACGTAATACAGTATCAGAACAAATGAATCCCCTGTTGACAAATTACGTAATACAGTATCAGAACAAATGAATCCCCTGTTGACAAATTACGTAATACAGTATCAGAACAAATGAATCCCCTGTTGACAAATTACGTAATACAGTATCAAAACAAATGAATCCCCTGTTGACAAATTACGTAATACAGTATCAGAACAAATGAATCCCCTGTTGACAAATTACGTAATACAGTATCAGAACAAATTAATCCCCTGTTGACAAATTACGTGATACAGTATCAGAAAAATGTATTTCAAACGTTAGCGCAGTAGTGTAAGTGATCTGTTGGCGTTGACATACCGTTCCATCAGAAAGTATTCACACCCCTTGACTTTGTCCACATTTTGTTGTGTTAAAGCCCTATTTAAAATGGATTAAATTGAGATTTTGTGTCACTGGCATACACACAATACCCCATCATCTCAAAGTAGAATTATGTTCTTAGACATTTTTACAAATTAATACAAAATGAAAAGCTGAAATGTCTTTAGTCAATCATTATTCAACCCCTTTGTTATGGCAAGTCTAAATAAGTTCAGGAGTAAAAATTTGCTTAACAAGTCACATAATAAGTTACATGGACTCACTCTGTGTACAATAATAGTGGTTAACATGATTAAGTGCAAGTCATGTTTCTAAACGTAGTCCCTTGAAAGCGAAACTTCACAATTTTTCATCTTCATATTCATCATCTCCTGCACCACCCCAAAATCAACATACTGTATGTGAAAATGTCGCGTTTCTGTGCCAAATATACACTGGAGTTGGTTACCAAGGCGATATTGAATGTTCCTGAGTGGTCTTATTACAGTTTTGACTTAAATCGTCTTGAAAATCTAAGGCAAGACTTAAATGTCTGTCTACCAATGATCAACAACCAACTTGACAGAACTTGAAGAATTTTTAAAAGAATCATGTCCAAATATTGTAAAATCCAGGTGTGCAAAGCTCTTAGAGACTTACCCAGAAAGACTCACATCTGTAATCGCTGCCAAAGGTGATTCTAGCATGTATTGACTCAGGAGTGTGAATACTTAAAAACATGTTTTCACTTTGTCATTATGGGGTATTGTGTGATTTTTATTTTATTTAATCCATGTTGAATTCAGGCTGTAACACAACAAAATATGGAATAAGTCAAGGGATATGAATTCTTTCTGAAGGCACTGTACAAGTCACATCCAATCCTATCGAATCAACTCAACGTTGATTTGTCATATGCACAGGGAACAGCGTAGTGAACACAGTTAAATGAAACGCTTACTTGCAAGCTCTCCTTGCGAACAGTGCAATAGCTATAAAAACGTTCAAATAAAAATATAATAAGAAAACACAATACGAGTATAATAGAGCGTGGAAAACATGCAGTTAAAAATATATATATATAATACTATATATACATACAGTGGGGAGAACAAGTATTTGATACACTGCTGATGTTGCAGGTTTTCCTACTTACAAAGCATGTAGAGGTCTGTAATTTTTATCATAGGTACACTTCAACTGTGAGAGACGGAATCTAAAACAAAAATCCAGAAAATCACATTGTATGATTTTTAAGTAATTAATTTGCATTTTATTGCATGACATAAGTATTTGATACATCAGAAAAGCAGAACTTAATATTTGGTACAGAAACCTTTGTTTGCAATTACAGAGATCATACGTTTCCTGTAGGTCTTGACCAGGTTTGCACACACTGCAGCAGGGATTTTGGCCCACTCCTCCATACAGATCTTCTCCAGATCCTTCAGGTTTCGGGGCTGTCGCTGGGCAATACGGATTTTCAGCTCCCTCCAAAGATTTTCTATTGGGTTCAGGTCTGGAGACTGGCTAGCCCACTCCAGGACCTTGAGATGCTTCTTATGGAGCCACTCCTTAGTTGCCCTGTCTGTGTGTTTCGGGTCGTTGTCATGCTGGAAGACCCAGCCACGACCCATCTTCAATGCTCTTACTGAGGGAAGGACGTTGTTGGCCAAGATCTCGCGATACATGGCCCCATCCATCCTCCCCTCAATACGGTGCAGTCGTCCTGTCCCCTTTGCAGAAAAGCATCCCCAAAGAATGATGTTTCCACCTCCATGCTTCACGGTTGGGATGGTGTTCTTGGGGTTGTACTCATCCTTCTTCTTCCTCCAAACACGGTGAGTGGAGTTTAGACCAAAAAGCTCTATTTTTGTCTCATCAGACCACATGACCTTCTCCCATTCCTCCTCTGGATCATCCAGATGGTCATTGGCAAACTTCAGACGGGCCTGGACATGCGCTGGCTTGAGCAGGGGGACCTTGCGTGCGCTGCAGGATTTTAATCCATGACGGCGTAGTGTGTTACTAATGTTTTTCTTTGAGACTGTAGTCCCAGCTCTCTTCAGGTCATTGACCAGGTCCTGCCGTGTAGTTCTGGGCTGATCCCTCATCTTCCTCATGATCATTGATGCCCCACGAGGTGAGATCTTGCATGGAGCCCCAGACCGAGGGTGATTGACCGTCATCTTGAACTTCATCCATTTTCTAATAATTGCGCCAACAGTTGTTGCCTTCTCACCAAGCTGCTTGCCTATTGTCCTGTAGCCCATCCCAGCCTTGTGCAGGTCTACAATTTTATCCCTGATGTCCTTACACAGCTCTCTGGTGTTGGCCATTGTGGAGAGGTTGGAGTCTGTTTGATTGAGTGTGTGGACAGGTGTCTTTTATACAGGTAACGAGTTCAAACAGGTGCAGTTAATACAGGTAATGAGTGGAGAACAGGAGGGCTTCTTAAAGAAAAACGAACAGGTCTCTGAGTCGGAATTCTTACTGGTTGGAGGTGATCAAATACTTATGTCATGCAATAAAATGCAAATTAATTACTTAAAAATCATACAATGTGATTTTCTGGATTTTTGTAGGAAAACCTGCAAAATCGGCAGTGTATCAAATACTTGTTCTCCCCACTGTATATATTTTATTTTGTATATGCTGTAAATAGTGTAAATAGGAATATGTGTATACACAGTAAATACAGTAGTTATCTAAGCATTTACACGTAGGAAGTTTTTTAGCTGAGAGAGATGCGTTTTACTGGGGTGGAGGTGCAGTAAGAGAGACACTCCACCATTGTGATATAACTCAACACTCTCAAAACACTAAGAAACCCTATCCTTCCAACTCATCAGTAACTTCCTGCTTTCTCAACTGAAATGTTCTATGTAGATTGGATAAACAGAACACTCTCTTTAGATACAGTGGGTTTGAAGTAAAAGATGTAGAAAACCCCAAACTAAGTGCAAGTCATGTTTCTAAACGTAGTCCCTTAAAAGCGAAATGTCACCATTTTTCATCTTCATATTCATCATCTCCTGCACCACCCCAAAATCAACATACTGTATGTGAAAATGTCGCGTTTCTGTGTTTTGTAGTAAAACATATAGAGAAAGATAAGTGTTTCCAATGACATTGTCAACGAATTAGTAGGAAATGCCTACTCACAGTTGGTCAAAATCACACGATGCACACCGGTGATGTCATTGGAAACACTAATCTTCCTCTGTCTTTGCTAAGGAGTGTGGTGAATGTCAGTCTTATTTAGTGGTTTAGTAATACGATAACTGTATTAACACGCAACACTTCAGGCAGATTTTCTGTTTCTCATTGAGTGAAACAGGTAAAGCTCAGGTACTGTTCAGGTGTAAATAGTTTCCACATCATTGATCTAGGTAGTACGGAATCCATATTAGGAATATTATCATTCCTCAGACCTCACCCTTCACCTAGTCAAGTTTGACGCTTGACTAGTGCAGGGTTTGGACTTGACTAGACGAGGGGTTGAGGAGGGGTGACGATTGACTAGTTTAGAGTTAAGAAGACAGGGTGATGGGTGATGTCTGAGGAGGAGTGAACATTTTCTGAATATGGATTGGTCAATTAGGGTTCAGCCTCGGCATAGCAGTACGATGTGCTTACTTTAGCCTAAGTATACACACCTAATTGTGCTTAGCAATTAACAATATCTTGCAGCTGTTAAATTGCATGAAAGTCTGCATCCCTCCATTTGATGTACAGTGCCTTGCAAAGGTATTCATCCCCCTTGGCGTTTTTCCTATTTTGTTGCATTACAACCTGTAATTTACATGGATTTTTATTTGGATTTCATGTAATAGACATACACAAAATAGTCCAAATTGGTGAAGTGAAATGAAAAAAATAACTTGTTTCAAAAAATTCTAAATAAATAACGGAAAAGTGGTGCGTGCATATGTATTCACCCCCTTTGCTATGAAGCCCCTAAATAAGATCTGGTGCAACCAATTACCTTCAGAAGTCACATAATTAGTTAAATAAAGTTAACCTGTGTGCAATCTAAGTGTCACATGATCTCAGTTATTATACACCTGTTCTGAAAGGCCCAGAGTCTGGAACACCACTAAGCAAGGGGCACCACCAAGCAAGCGGCACCATGAAGACCAAGGAGCTCTCCAAACAGGTCAGGGACAAAGTTGTGGAGAAGTACAGATCAGGGTTGGGTTATAAAAAAAATATCAGAAACTTTGAACATCCCACAGAGCACCAGTAAATCCATTATTAAAAAATGCAAAGAATATGGCACCACAACAAACCTGCCAAGAGAGGGCCGCCCACCAAAACTCACGGACCAGGGAAGGAGGGCATTAATCAGAGAGGCAACAAAGAGACCAAAGATAACGCTGAAGAAGCTGCAAATCTCCACAGCAGAGATTGGAGTATCTGTCCATAGGACCACTTTAAGCCGTACACTCCACAGAGCTGGGCTTTACAGAAGAGTGGCCAGAAAAAAGCGATTGCTTAAAGAAAAAAATAAGCAAACACGTTTGGTGTTCGCCAAAAGGCATGGTGAGACTCCCCAAACATATGGAGGAAGGTACTCTGGTCAGATGAGACTAAACTTGAGCTTTTTGGCCATCAAGGAAAAATGCTATCTCTGGCGGAAACCCAACACCTCTCATCACTACGAGAACACCATCCCCACATGGTGGTGGCAGCATCATGCTGTGGGGATGTTTTTCATCGGCAGGGACTGGGAAAATTGTCAGAATTGAAGGAATGATAGATGGCGCTAAATACAGGGAAATTCTTGAGGGAAACCTGTTTCAGTCTTCCAGAGATTTGAAACTGGGACGGAGGTTCTCCTTCCAGCAGGACAATGACCCTAAGCATCCTACTAAAGCAACACTTGTGTGGTTTAAGGGGAAACATTTAAATGTCTTGGAATGGCCTAGTCAAAGCCCAGACCTCAATCCAATTGAGAATCTGTGGTATGACTTAAAGATTGCTGTACACCAGCGGAACTCATCCAACATGAAGGAGCTGGAGCAGTTTTGCCTTGAAGAATGGGCAATAATCCCAGTGTGTAACGATCCCGGCAGTCTGAGTCGGGTCCTGTCTGTGGACTAGTTTTTCTGCTCGTGATCTCCAGTTTCCCGAGGGTTCTGGAACGCTCCGGGGAGCTCTCTTGATTTCCGCACCTGCATCCCATCAGCAATCTGCACACCTGGTCCTGATCATCACCCTTCTTAGGCTCTGGCCTAACATCCATTCCCTGCCGGATCGTTAGCCATGAACATCACTCGTCCGGAACCTTCATCCAACCTCTGCCTGGTGGTCGGCGGCTGCCGAGCCATGATCGGATCAACCACTGCACCCCCAACAACTAATCAACGCCGCCCGCTCTGTTCCCTGGATTATTCAGCATCACTCTTGAACTTGTAAATAAACACTCACCTTCGTTTCAACTTACCTTGTCCTGGTCTGCTTCTGGGTTCTGGCTTTGTAACTCGTGACAGAACGATCCGGCCAGTAATGAACCCAGCGGACCTGGACTCTGTTCGCCAGGCCATTACCCATCAGGAGAAGATGTTGGGCCATCATAGCACGGAGCTACAGGAGATCGCGTTGGCAGTTCGGAACCTTTCTACCGGTCTGACGGAGGTCCAGAACCAGCGCGAGTTTCCGGTGGAGGATCCACTACCGGTTTCACCCATCTCGCCTGCCGCGTCTGGAGCGGTGTCCTTCCGTGAGCCCAAGGTTCCGACGCCGGATAAATATGAGGGGGAGCTGGGAAGATGCCGTTCTTTCCTTATGCAGTGTGGGTTAGTGTTCGATCTACAGCCCTACTCTTATGCCACAGACAAGGCTAGGATAGCCTTTGTGATTGAGTTGCTGCGTGGTCGAGCGCTGGAGTGGGCTTCAGCCGTTTGGGAACGACAAGACCCCTGCATGGCTTCATACCCGGGGTTCACGGCCGAGCTGAGGAAGCTTTTCGACCATTCCGTCCGAGGGAGGGACGCAGCTAGGCGCCTGTTTTCGCTTCACCAAGGAACTCGCAGCGTGGCCGACTTCGTGATCGAGTTCAAGACGTTGGCTGTGGAGAGTGGGTGGAATGAGGAGTCTCTGCAAGCGGCCTTCTACCAGGGTCTGTCGGAGCAGCTCAAGGATGAGTTGATCTCCTATCCGGAGCCTAGTGACCTGGACAGCTTGGTAGCCTTGTCTATTCGGGTGGATAATCGAGTCCGAGAGCGAAGGAGGGAGAAGCAATGGGGTCCGTCCAATCGATCAGCTTCTCAGGTTCCAGTCGGGTCGGGGATTGGACCAGAATACGTCGATCATCGTCCACCACACAGGATTAGTGGAGAGGTCCTGTCTCCCGATTCGGAACCAATGCAAGTAGGGCGGCACGGGTTAACCAAGGAGGAACGCCAACTCAGACGTAGGGACTAACTGTTGCCTCTACTGTGGTGGTTCGGGACATTACCTCGCCACCTGTTCCCGGCGGTCGTCAAACTGCGCGGCTCGCTAAAGTTGGGAGGACTTTTAGCGAGCCAGTTTCGACCTCTCAATACCTCTGTCAGACCCCGTTTCCCGGCTACCCTTGTGAACAGGAATCAGAGCTTAGCGATTAACGCTTTTATCGATTCAGGTGCCGATGGAAGCTTTCTTGATGCCGAGTTGGTGGAACAGCTGGGGCTTTCCAAGGAGCAATTGCCGGAAGCCATTGAAGCGACCACTCTGAACGGCAGTAGGCTGGCACGTATCACGATGAGGACTGAACCGGTTAAGATGCTGTTGTCGGGGAATCATTCGGAGATGATTTCATTCTTCATTCTGCCGTCTTCCCATGTTCCTCTGGTCCTTGGATACCCCTGGCTGAAGGAACACAATCCCACGTTCGATTGGGTGACGGGCAAGGTAACGAAGTTGGAGCCTTGATTGTCATGCTAACTGTCTCAAGACTGCCTGTCCCCATTCGGTTCCCAGTCAGGTGATTGAGGCTAAACCCCCAGATTTGTCCCTGGTTCCCGAGACATATCACGATTTGGGGGAAGTGTTCAGTAAGCAGAAGGCTCTGTCACTCCCTCCCCACCCGACCATATGATTGTGCCATCAACCTGTTCCCTGGAGCTGTCTACCCCAAGGGAAGGTTATACAGTATCTCCCGCCCTGAACGTGAGGCTTTGGAGACCTACATCAAGGAGTCCCTAGCTGCTGGTCTCGTTCGTCCCTCGTCATCACCCCTGGGGGCAGGATTCTTCTTTGTGGGTAAGAAGGATGGCTCTCTTCGACCGTGTATTGATTATCGGGGGTTGAATGACATCACGGTCAAGAACAAGTATCCCCTGCCCTTGATGAGTTCTGCCTTCGACTCCCTTACAGGGTGCTACGGTGTTCACCAAGCTAGACCTACGCAATGCGTATCACATGGTCCGGATCAGAGAGGGAGACGAGTGGTTGACGGGTTTCAATACACCGATGGGTCACTTCGAGTATCAGGTGATGCCGTTTGGACTGACCAATGCTCCAGCGGTATTCCAGAGTATGGTGAACGACGTCCTGAGAGATATGATCGGTCTCTTTGTGTTTGTTTATCTGGATGACATTCTGATCTTCTCGAAGGAACCTTCCGACCACGTCCAGCATGTCCGGCAGGTTCTGCAGCGATTGTTGGAGAATCGCCTGTTCGTGAAGGCCGAGAAGTGCGAGTTTCACGCCCACACGACATCCTTTCTCGGGTACATCATCTCCAGGGGAGAGATTAGGATGGACCAGGAGAAGGTTAGAGCGGTTCTGGAATGGGCCCAGCCCGGTACGAGATTGCAGCTCCAGAGATTTTTGGGGGTTTGCGAATTTCTACCGCAGATTCATCCGGGATTACAGCCGTGTGGCCGCTCCGTTAACTGCCTTGACTTCCAGTATCAGGAGCTTCAAGTGGAATCCGGAGGCGGATCGAGCGTTTCTGGATTTGAAGAGGCGATTCACCAACGCACCGATTCTCTCTCAACCGGACACGGCCCGTCAGTTCGCTCGTTGAAGTGGACGCGTCTGATGTGGGAGTTGGCGCCATCCTGTCGCAGCGATGCTCCACGGACAGTAAACTCCATCCCTGCGCCTACTACTCGTCGCGCCTTTCGCCTGCGGAGAGGAATTACGATGTGGGTAACCGGGAGCTTCTCGCGGTGAAACTTGCCTTGGAGGAGTGGCGCCACTGGTTGGAGGGGGCGGAGCAACCGTTTATTGTCTGGACTGACCACAAGAATCTTGCTTACGTGCAATCGGCTAGACGTCTCCAACTCCCCGTCAGGCCAGGTGGTCGTTGTTTTTCGGACGATTCAATTTTTCCCTGACGTTCCGACCTGGATCTAAGAACGGCAAGGCGGACGCCTTGTCTCGGATGTTCTCCAAGACGGAGGAGAGTGGGTCCAAGACCGAGACAATTCTCCCCCGGAACTGCGTCGTGGGAGCTGTTAGGTGGAGGATTGAGGAGGAGGTGATGGCGGCCCTTCGGACGCAGCCCGGTCCCGGTAACGGTCCACCCGGTCGGTTGTTTGTGCCTGAGTCGGTTCGTCCTGCGGTCCTCAAATGGTCCCACGCCAGCAAGATGGCTTGTCACCCTGGCGTGGCTCGGACGATGGCGCTTCTTCGCAGACGCTTTTTGGTGGCCTGCCATGGCCGAGGATACTCGGGGTTATGTTGCTGCCTGTCCAGTGTGTGCGCAGAATAAGAGTACCAATCGGCCCAGCTCTGGACTACTTCACCCCCTTCCTATTCCCCGGCGACCATGGTCGCATCTGGCCCTGGACTTTGTCACTGGGTTGCCCGCTTCTGAGGGAACACGGTCGTTCTGACTATCGTGGACAGATTCAGCAAGTTCGCCCCACTTTGTGCCAATTGCCAAGCTTCCCTCTGCCTCGGAGACGTCCGAGATCCTGGTTAGGGAGGTTTTCAGGGTCCACGGTTTGCCCAGTGATATCGTTTCCGACCGTGGCCCTCAGTTTACCTCTGCTGTCTGGAAGTCCTTCTGTTTGGCCATTGGAGCTACAGTCAGTCTCACATCTGGTTTTCACCCCCAATCTAATGGGCAGGCGGAGAGAGCCAACCAGAAGATGGAATCCACGCTACGCTGCCTGGCCTCTTCCAACCCCACCTCCTGGGTCTCTCAGTTGCCTTGGGTTGAGTATGCCCACAATACTCTCCCTACATCTGCCACTGGGATGTCTCCCTTCCAGTGCCTGTATGGCTACCAACCTCCCTTGTTCCCTTCTCAGGAGAAGGAGCTCTCAGTGCCTTCTGTTCAGGCCCATATTCGTCGTTGCCACCGGACCTGGCATCGGGCCAGAAAGGCACTCCTTAGAGTTTCGGACCGGTATCAGCTCCAGGCGAATCGTCGCCGGATCCCCGCTCCCACCTATACCATCGGAGATAGGGTCTGGTTGGCCACACGGGATCTTCCTTACGGACTGAGTCTAGGAAGTTGTTACCGAGTTCATTGGTCCGTTTGTGGTGGAGAAGGTGATCAATCCGGTGGCAGTTCGACTCAAACTCCCGAGGACGCTCAGAGTCCATCCCACCTTTCATGTCTCCTGCCTCAAGCCTGTTTTCCTCAGTCCTCTGTTGCCTCCTCCGCCTCCTCCTCCTCCTCCTCGGATGATCGGAGGTGGTCCTGCCTACACGGTGCGACGCATCATGGATTCCAGACGGCGGGGCCGGGGTTTCCAGTATCTCGTGGACTGGGAGGGGTATGGTCCTGAAGAGAGAGTTGGATTCCGCGGCGACAGATCCTAGATGCTGACCTCATCCGTGACTTCTACCGTCTCCATCCTGGCGCTCCGGGAGTCCGCCCGGTGGCGTTCGGTCGGAGGGGGGGTACTGTAACGATCCCGGCAGTCTGAGTCGGGTCCTGTCTGTGGACTAGTTTTTCTGCTCGTGATCTCCAGTTTCCCGAGGGTTCTGGAACGCTCCGGGGAGCTCTCTTGATTTCCGCACCTGCATCCCATCAGCAATCTGCACACCTGGTCCTGATCATCACCCTTCTTAGGCTCTGGCCTAACATCCATTCCCTGCCGGATCGTTAGCCATGAACATCACTCGTCCGGAACCTTCATCCAACCTCTGCCTGGTGGTCGGCGGCTGCCGAGCCATGATCGGATCAACCACTGCACCCCCAACAACTAATCAACGCCGCCCGCTCTGTTCCCTGGATTATTCAGCATCACTCTTGAACTTGTAAATAAACACTCACCTTCGTTTCAACTTACCTTGTCCTGGTCTGCTTCTGGGTTCTGGCTTTGTAACTCGTGACACAGTGGCTAGATGTGCCAAGCTTATGGAGACATCCCCCAAGAGACTTGCAGCTGTAATTGCTGCAAAAGGTGGCTCTACAAAGTATTGACTTTTGGGGTAGTGAATAGTTATTCACGCTCAAGTTTTCTATTTTTTTGTCTTATTTTGCATCTTCAAAGTGGTAGGCATGTTGTGTATATCAAATGATACAAACCCCCCAAAAATCCATTTTAATTCCAGGTTGTAAGGCAACAAAATAGGAAAAATGCCAAGGGGGGTGAATACTTTCGCAAGCCACTGTAGGCCTAAAGGAAAACAGGAATTTAGCTCTCCGGTTTTCACCGGTACTATGTTGAATGTAGTCACAGCACAGGAGATGTACCTGTGTTTCCCACTACTTTGATCTATCACTTTGTGCTGTAATGCACCACAACACACCATAAATCAGTATACCTTTGTGGGCTGCACACCGACCAAACACATTTATTTTTCTCACAGCTCCCATCATCCAGTGTGTTTTTATTTTTTCTCCATGTAAACCAAGGCAATTTCTTGAAAAATCAACAGTGAGCACAAACGGCCATGCAAAATGAGCCATGTCAGTAGTACTGAATCACTACCTGCTGCACTCCTCCCAATCTCCCCCTTCAAAGAACAGCACTTTTCCATACATTTAATACACATAAAAGTGCATTTCGTCACATTTGGTAAAGTATAAACACAACTGTAGCCACCTCCCATCATCATTCTGGAGGCATTTTTTATGACAGTGTTACTAGTTAACTATCTTGCTACTTCAGGGAGAAACAATCTGTTTGGAAAATGTAGATATATAGTAAACAGTACAGGAGACACCTTACAGTTTTGGATACAGCATCTTGTTTGCTAGCAATGAGATTTGCGGTGGCTAATGTTACATCATTATTTCCTCTTAAAATGTAAATATCCTGTTACCCTTCAATAAAGCCATTGCAACGCTAACCTTTAAAATCCTAAACTTCCTTGCATTTCAGAGTAGAAATTGGAGACAAGGGGTGTTTATGCTGTTTTGAAATGTGCCACAATCAACAATAACAGAGATGCATTTCAATGCTGCCACCATGCACGCTGTGAGCTAACGACATCAGCTAGATGACCATGCTGTGACTTCATCACAAATGTCATGCCTGCTTCCTGATTGACTAGGAATGTGCTAATTAGTATATTTTAGCTCAGGGTGCATGATATAATCCGCCCCTCCTTCTGTGAATAAGCAGGCTCCGGTGTCGTGTATAGATTCTCTGTGGTTGCCATTTGGTTTCACTCAAATATAACTTCCGCTGGCAAAAAAAGGAAACTGTGTTCAGAAACACGACAAAGGGACCGTTAGTAGATTTATTTAACCAGGCCTATGCATAGTTTTATGTTGGCTATATTGTATTCTATTTAGGTAGAAGTGTATGTAGTTGTTGTTTTCTATCTTGATTTGGAAGGAAGACTGGTATTGCAGAATTTGTCATTTGTTCCAGATTGCCACCCACACTCAATCTTGTTGCTTTGAAGTACAGTATGAGTTTTAAACACAGAGGGGTGGACAATGAGGAAATAAGCATAAAAACACAATATGGAAACTTGGCTCAGTTCAAAGACTTTACATTTATTGTTTGTTTGGTGCAACTTTCTTTCTTTCTCAAAATGGGCCCCCAGAGCACTGACTCACACACATACACAAACCGCCCCCCTACCACTCCAAATTGGGCTCATTGAGTGAAATCAATAGATTGGGTTTCTCCATCTCTCCCCCGCAGGTCGCACAATCATCCTCTCCACTCATCACATGGACGAGGCGGACATCTTGGGAGACCGCATTGCCATTATCTCTCACGGCAAGATGTGTTGCTACGGCTCCTCCCTGTTCCTGAAGAAATACTTTGGCAGTGGCTACTACCTCACTCTGGTCAAGGCCGGAGACAAGCAAATGACCAACCAGTGCACTGGAGCCGAGCAGGGCCAGGTGAAAGAGGTAAATGGAGGAGAGTGAAGTTGCCCCTAGACAATGATCTCGGGTCAGTTTTAAATTTTCCCCACCAATGGTTAAGGTTTGGAATAGGTGAGGGGAAGCTGATCCTAGATCTGTACCTAAGGGAAACATCACCCAGGAGCAAGGTTAATAATTTAAAGTGTGTGCTGCATTTTGCATTGATGTCTGTTTTGGGCCTAGGAAATGTTATGAATTGATAACTTATCGATATGATTTTTGAAAGTTGTGCTAACAGTTGAAATTGTTGAAGATCCAAAACATGCCCCCAGAATGATAAATAGTTCTCTATTTAGGAAATTATGGAGCTGGGTGAACTCCACACATGACATTTCAGTGTCAAAAATGGCAGATAAGCATGTGCTACCTAGCTAAAAATCACAACTTTTGTTTAATTTTTTTTGGCTGTGAGTTTTCACCTTAGTTTAATTTGATCACTGTGAGCTAAACCTGTATTTCCAAAGGAAACATACAACTCTGGTGCATATTTGCAATTGCCCATTCATAATGTCTGATCCCACATTGAACAACATCATGACACCAACCTATAATTCACCGATAATGGGGCATGTTCGTTTGACTTTTTGCATCTGGGGGAAATCACTCCAATAGTAACCTCTAACACATATCAGCAACATTTGCCATGCAGTCCATTATCGACACGGTTCCTCTGACTTTCCAAAGTGATCTGACTTGTTGCCATCCCCTGTAATGATCTATGTTTAGTCTCCCCCAGCATGAGAATTGGCAGATACCTCTGTACTGGATGATACTAATTGTCTTAAGGGAGGGGGGAGTGGGATTCTTGATCTAGCTCCTTGCAGTGCCTTGCACAGTTCGTTTTAATCAATAGCAGCAAATGAACAAGATTCACTGATGCCTGCAGGGCTACAGCAATTACCATTAGTCTATAGGCTCTTTGTGGAGAGTGGAGTAATTTTGTTAAAAAATAAATAAATAAATGAACAAAAAGACAAACACATTTTGCTAAGAGAGATCTAATGCTCCCCCAAAATGACATCGGTGCCAAGGACTTCTCATAAAAACAATAGTTCATGCTTCCCATTCTGTCCATTGACTGTAAAGTTAAGGCCAGGTACCACAGGGTGAAATGACATCTACTTATCAATTTTGAGGTTTTGGGGTATTCTGGTCCTTTAAAATCATTATTTTCAAAAAGTAAACATAAAATTGTCAAAAACTTGTTTAGCATACTACTACCATCATCAAAATGTCATGGATTTTAACTACTTTTACATGGATATACAGTGGGGTCCGAAAGTATTGACACCCTTGATAAAGATGAGCAATAATGACTGTATAAAATAAATTTTTCAAATACTGACCTACATTGTATGCTCCAAGAAATTGGGAAACTATCTTATTTAATACTAATACAATTGCTCATAGAAATAGATTAAGTAAAAAAAAAATCCCTCAAAAAGGTAGGGGTAAAAATTATTGACAAAGATTCTTATAAAGTAGTCAAATGTTTAGTATTTGGTACCATATTCTTAGCACGCAATGACTACATCAAGCTTGTGACCCTACAAACTTGTTGGATGCATTTGCAGTAAAAAAAAATGTGTGTGTTTCAGATTTATTTTTTTTGACCAATAGAAATGAATGGTAAATACTGTATTGTGTCATTTTGGAGTAACTTTTATTGTAAATAAGAATAGAATATGTTTCTAACACTTATACATTAATGTGGATGCTACCATGATTACGGATAATCCAGAATAAATAGCGAATAATGATGAGTGAGAAAGTTACAGTGGGTCAACGATCATACCCCCAAGACATGCTAACCTCTCACCATTACCAATAACTCATGATAGGATGGTTGAGTGAATAATAAGAAATATGAAATATGATCAGTGTCCATATTAGGACAGTCTCAGTAGGACTTCTTTCAATCTCAGCAGTCCTTCTTAGACCACAGTGGTGAGTTGATAGATATGATGAGTGAATTGTGAAGGTGATAATCAGTCTGAGAGCTCTACCGTGATGCAGCCTTTTTAATTTCTCTCTAATAGGAGACTGGTGAGTCATTGAGGAGAACCAGTCTGGATGAAGGGATCGCAAGCCAGAACTGGAGTAACTCTGAACCCACAGGTAGGACTAACACCACCTAAATACAATTTATCAACAGGATCCCCCTTAATAATGTATCCAAAATGTGTCATGTTTGTCCCTTGTGCTTCATTCACAAGTGCCATATACAGTATATATTACCTTGACTGTCATTGGAAATAATTAAATTGAAGGATGATTTTATGTTGTGTTTTTCCAAGTGTTCAAATCACTTAAACATTGTGCCGCAGTGGTCTAAGGCATTGCATCGCAGTGCTAGCTGTGCCACTAGAGATCCTGGTTCAAATCCAGGCTCTGTCATAGCCGGCCGCGACCGGGAGACCCATGGGGCGGCGCACAATTGGCCCAGCGTTGTCCAGGGTATGGGAGGGAATGGCCGGCAGGGATGTAGCTCAGTTGGTAGAGCATGGCGTTTGCAACGCCAGGGTTGTGGGTTCGAAAATAATGTATGCACTCACTAACTGTAAGTCGCTCTGGATAAGAGCGTCTGCTAAATGACGTAAATGTAAATGTAAGAGTGGCCTGAGAGTCTGACAGGCTGTAGAATGTCATGTCGTGTGTGTGTGGCATGAATATAATGTCATGGCTTCATGACATTATTTTATTATTGTAAATTGTCAAAATAAAGGACAAAAATTATACTGTAATTCCATTTCAATACATCCATGTCATCCTTCCAGTAAGTCCTGTTTCTCTTCACCATGTAGAGCTCACAGATGTCAGTAAGCTGGTGCGTCGGCATGTTCCCGAGGCGGTGTTCCTGGAGAGCATCGGCCAGGAGATCACCTACATCCTTCCCTATGGTGGGGCCAAGGATGGCACCTTCGCGCTCCTCTTCAAAGAGCTGGACCTGAAGATGGCCGACATTGGTGTCACCAACTACGGCATCTCAGATACCACACTAGAGGAGGTATGAGGCGGTCGAGACACACACACACACACACACGTTGCGCTCTCCTGAACTAGCCAAATGCTTAGTATGCCAAGGGTAGTGTTGGACTATGTAGGCAGGTGCATACCACCAAGTGAGTGTTGTCAAACACAACTAATATGTCTCAGACATTTTTGTCAGATGAAGAGGCCCTGCAGGCAGTGTGAATAATTCCTTTTCAACATCTCACATTCAGACACAACAAGGTTATTCAGGTGGTACCTACTGCACATATTTACTTAAGGAAGGGAAATGAGATGTCAGTCCGTGGTATTTTCGATATTTTGTGTGTGTGTTTGTGTATGGTGTGTAATACAGAAGGAGGGAAGGAGGACTTTTTATCAGTGTAATGAAGATAGTCCTTGTTTTTTAATTACAGGAGTGGTGTTGATTATTTGTTTAAGACACACTTCACTTCAATGATGAAAAATGATGATAAAAAGCCATTTCATATTATGCTAATTATGCTGCGTTCCATCTCACAGATTTTCCTTAAAGTGGCGGAGGACACAGGTGTTGATGTGGAAATACCAGGTAAAATGACAGTTGAGTGTAATTTTGGGGGTTACAATGTAAACATTTTGTAAAATAGTTAATCGTGGACTGATTGTATGAAGTATCGACACAAACACTAGCATGTGGGGGCGTGCAAACACACACACACACTTGTGCACATACACACATCATTGAGTCTTCCATCTGCTTTGATTTTCAATGATTCTCTGTACTACATTGATTGAACTAGTATTTTGATTGATTATGCACTCATTTAGTTTAACTCAACAGCATGCTCCTTGTTTGGCTCAATTACCAAAGGACTTAGTTTTTCAACCTACAGCCAACCTTTGCTTTTTACCTCAAATCTTACAATTACTTAAAACCCCTGTTTTTTTAGGGTTTTCTGCTTTTACATACAGTAGTGTGTAGTGATGGGCACCGATATGGAATATTGATACGATATCAGTTTGTATTGGTTTTATTAAAAAAGCATTGCAACTGTGTGAATGTTCACTTTTCCTTTCACTTCAACGGCTCTTGAAGGTCCAGACAACTACTTGCTGATCGCCCATTGGGCCAGGTGTGAATCTTCTGGGAGCCTAAAACTACCCAACTAATTTTAATGCAATGGGAAGCCCATCCACCGTGGATGTCCCAGGAAGAATAAACTGATATGACTATATACCTAGATCATATCGATATCAGACGATATCAATATCATATCAAATGATTAATATTAGTGCCCACAGCTAGTAATAATACATTGTATATGCCACAATACAGGTTGCTATTCTTTCTGTATGGTATTCATAACTGTAAATGGATTAAGCCAAAACAACCAATCTTAAGTGTATTCTTTCTGCTAACAATGCAGCTTTGGTAAGAGGCAAGACAAGAAGTTCAAGGGAATCCAAGAGGCAACGGCAAAGCCTCACCAATGTCGGGAAAACTTCAGACGAAATGCCTGGGAAAAGTGGTATGCGCTTAACCTTTGATAAGTGTTATCTTCAAAAATAAATAACAAATAAGCCTGTTCTGAAATAGAGACGTGATGTTTAAGTGTAATGTATGGTCATGTTCTGTTTTCTTTATGTTCTCCCTGTCTATTGTTACGATCCAACTGAAGACGAGGTGAAAGTGAAGTTCACTAGCAGAGTGGAGGGTACGTATACCGAGTCAAGGCCTTGTTGTCTTGCAGCAGCACACACATTCATGTAAAAAAAAAGCCTCATTATTTGCGGCTCTCTGACAATTAACTCTGGAGAAGACGTAAAAGGTCAGTCATTGTGACAATTCGTGTTCCATTCGTGCTCCATTGTCTCCTTGGTTGCCAAGAGAGCTGATTTGTCATACAGGTGGCTTTTCCACACTAGCGGCCATTTTGGAAAGCCAAATGATCCTACAGCCCTTTGAATTAATATTCCACACAGGAGGTTTCCATTTTCCACGATACAATAGTATCATAACATGTCTGCCGCCTTTGCAATTTCTCCCTGAGCAAGACCATTTATGAAACAAATTCAATATCACACAGCGGTGTACCATTTGAATATGGTTTGTGTCCAAAATATTTTTGGGGGACTTTTGAGACCGATAAGAGGTTACATTGCTTCTTTTGTGGGGATTGTTTTACTATTTTGGGTAGAGACTGATAACTGTGTTTTTTGTTTCTTTTTACACTATGGAAGAAGCTAAATAATTTGTATTCACTTCCTACAAACCTAAGAGCCACTTCATACAATCCATACACTTCATACAATCCTACAATCCTATTCTACAGAAAATGCACTGTAGTAATGCAGACATTTTGTATGCCCTCCATTTTAGATGTGGAGAGAGTGGCCAATATGAATGGGAAGGGCTCCAGTGTGATCACGGGATGGGAACTGATCCGGAGGCAGTTCCTGGCCCTCTTCATCAAACGCTTCCACCACGCACGCAGGAGCCGCAAAGGCCTCATTGCTCAGGTAATGACCACACACAACACCCATAGTTCTCTGTTCCCTGTTATATCATTTAGTGTAGTACTGTCATTAAAAAACCCTTTACAAAAAGAGGTTGCACTTTAGGATTGAATTTGTTTTATAAATGGATGTGATAGTACTACCAACCATTGAATCTGTGGAGTAGAAATGAAATGATGTAATGAGAGAACTTGTTTTAAGGTACATCACACATTTGAATGCTCAGTCCTTATATATGCCTCTGTGTATGCAACACACCTAGAATGCATGATCAGTTTCAGTATCAGTTTCTTAAGGGCAGTGGAGATTTGATCTCATCTGAAGAGTTTTGGCTGTCTCTAGCTGTTGCCAAGGAGACGGAGGTCGGCAAAACTTTAAGAGATGTTCTGTAATGTAAACTATATTTTTAGAGCACACAAACACTTACACTTACACACACGCACACACTTACACTTACACACACACGCGCACACACACACACACACACACACACAGCCACCAGCTATGTGAACTTTGTCTCCCCACCACAATGCTTTCCACTTTAAATTCATAGGAAGCTGAAAGTCAAAGAGAAGTGTCTGATTTGTTTTTCGTTTTTTCCCCTAATTTGCGAGTATGCTAATGTGGTTTAATGAGTTATGTATCAGATAAGATTATCATAACAATTAGCTCGCTGACAGGTTGCTATTAGCCTATTAAGTGTGTGTCTCTATCGTTTTGTGGGTCATTTTAATTTCCAGTCAGAACCAATACACGGGTATCTATTTACACCACACCTTCAATTTCTCTTTCATCAGAGATGACACACAATTGTTGACTTCCAACCTCAACATTTTTTGTTCCTTTCTCATATACCCCTTATTAATCACATTGATTAAAATCTATATTCATAACACGTGAATAGACGTGGTGTAACCCCATCAGCGATGAATGATACCACGACATTGAATTAATTACACTCCAAAGGCATCGTAATCGTAAAGTGCACCACTCCGCTCCTTCCATTTGTCCGTGTGTAAACCTACCACCTGTCATGTTATAGAACACGCTTCCTCCTGTAACTCTGCAATACTGATCTCACCTTTACTCACTGTCAATCCCGGACGTCCCTCTGTTGCGTGTGGAGTGTTAGTGAGTCCCAAAATGCACCCTATTCCCTGTATAGTACAATACGTTTGACTTTGGGCCCTAGTGGAAAAAGTAGTGCACTAGGGAATGTTGTGATGCAGCCTATGTTTCAAGGCTACTCTCCTTCCTCCTCTCTTCCTCCCCATTCATGTCACTTGCAGGGCTGACAAAAGGCCTGACCGTCATGTAAACACCTCCCATTCTCAGCTGATTGTGAAGAGAGCATCTCTTCAAACAGAGCCGGTGGGGAATTCAAAAGAGATGATGGTGTGAGACTCAAAGGGAAGTGATTTATGGGGACGAAAGTTAGGGGATGGACGCTTAAGGATGTGGTGGTGAGGTGAGCTCATTGGTTGTGTTGTGTGAGCGAAGTTGACTGAATCGGAGCTTGGCGTGCATACCTGGGATTGATTGCAATGCCTTTTTCAAAGGGGATGCCAGAGCTACTTGTGTGAGGAAGCATTGTTTTTTATTCAAAATGGAAGTCCTCTGCCTCCACAGCAGATGACCGTCCTGCCAATGGAAGCAGGTGGAGGGGGGTTTGCAAGTCAGGCCCCTCATAAGAATTAAACTATTTTGTTGCTGTGCACCCCCAAGAGACGTTGGCCATACCCAAGAGTCAATGTTTAATTTCAACACTACCGATAGTTTGCGGTAAAGTGTACTAATATTTAGTGACACTTTTGTGTGTTATGCTAAACAATTGGTATTAATATTACACTTCAAGAACAATCATCATAAAAAACTAAGAAACATTGAATGTGGGAAACCAGGCCCATGACACAGCATATGTTACCCCCCAAAGAAAGGATTCTACTTCCTTATATAATTTTAAGCTCATATTACTTGGAAAGTTTCATTGAAATGTGAATTATGTCACTGTCGGGAAATCATACTTACAGGGAAATGAAAGGACGGTCTGGTTTTTGTAGACTCCTACGACATTAACCTTCCAGTCTCTTTGTGTTTCTCTATTATCCTGTGGTTTAATTGATGGGCTGAGCTGCTCTTTGACTTCTTCTCAGATATGTAACCAATGGCAACAAAGTTACATACTTCAACTTGGCCCCTGAAGTAGCTTTCTGCTGTGTTCTGAAATGTTCCATCAATTGCTTATTTCTTCTTATTAGTTATCAAATTAGCCTGTGTATTGCAGTGATTCTCTGTTATTAGCTGTTGTGAATTAGTCTAATTTTTTGTCGCGAGTCATTGTTATTTCCTGTCAATTAGCCTTGTTTATAATTTAACTGTCACGCCCTGACTCTGGGGACTCGTATTTGTTGAGTCAGGGTGTGTATTTTCTGTGTTGTGTTGTTCTATGTTATAGGTTCTAGTATGGGCATTTCTATGTTGGCCGGTGTGGTTCCCAATCAGAGGCAGCTGTCGCTCGTTGTCTCTGATTGGGGACCATACTTAGGCAGCCTATTGGCACTAGTGGGTTGTGGGATCTTGTTCCATGTTAGGTATGTTGTTTGTGTACCTTGGACTTCACGTTTCGTTTGTTTATTGTTTTGTCGGTTGTTTATTCATAAAATATAAACATGTACGCATATCACGCTGCGCCATGGTCCGTCCCGTCTGTAAGCGATCGTGACATTAACGGCCAACATTGTATATAGCATCACCTTGACAACCCGGGTCAGATACATCATGTGGAAGAAATTCATAGGGAGTGCAATACATAGTATTTCTGTGGTTCTCTATTGATTCCACCCCAGTCTGGATTGAGACCAAGGTGGCATGGTTATGATGCGTATCAAAATCCATGTTGATTGCATATAATTAAATAGAACACTATTAATATATCATATATCTCTATTGTTGATGGTTTGTTTTACATGTAGGCCGGTGTACATATTAGGACGTATGCTACATCAGATGTCTTACGAGTAGCACGTAGCATGTTGGATGCATTTTTCATTGGATGTCTGATGCAGTATGTATGTCCTAATATGTACACCGTACATTACCTGTGCATTCACAAGCTAGTTGATTCACAAAAACAAATGTAATATGCCAACAAGCCAGTCCGCCCTCAAATGAAATGCAATTTTACAGTGAATCACAACACAGTATAATTGTGTTTTGGTGTTTGTACCCATTTAGAATGATGATCTTCCTTGTTTCACCAAACTTGAGTATGTGCTGCTAAACTCAGTCTGTGAAGTGCATTGACATTGTAAACGTAATTACTTTTCTCTATTGTTTACCGGGTGTTTACACAGAGGAACTACTACCAGCTGCCAACTACAATTACAGTCAGAGAGTGTGTTCTGTTGTCCTCCATCTTACGGATTGTCTCATTAAGCTGCTTTTCAGTCATTGCAGACTATTCCTTTTCCGGTGCCCGCATTTACATAGAACTCTGCGGTAAATATAGCATTTTTCAAATGTATTGAACCGTTTGAATGGGTTCCGGCAATTGCAGCATGCAATTAATCAAGTTGAGCAAACATCCCTCTTCAGTGGAGTACCTAGCGGTACAAGGGATTAAAGAGATATTGTGCATTCTGTCTTTGACTTTTTGTCAGCTCCGGGAATGGAAATGAAAAGGGAACATTTACATGAGGGAGAGAAAGGGGGGAAATCATGGCGGTGAGATTCGACGGTGGAAAAGAGAATAAAGCTAAATGGGTGACGATGGATGATGTTTGAAAGTGTTTAATCAAACTCCTTACACATGCATTGCAGCCAAAACAAGTTCATGGTGAGCATAATAATTGACACGGGTAAAAAAAAGGGGGTTTGGTCTCATGTCTTATTGCTTGCATCACTTTCATTGTGTAGTGTAACAGAGAGTGGGTGGGGGTTGGGGCTGATGATGGGGGTAGGATGATGTAACTACTGTAGCGGTGGATGTTATGAATTACCCTCCCCACCCACCTCTTCCACAACAATGCACACACACGACACAAGACACACATTTGCACGCATACACCACACGCACACATGCACACATGATTAATAGATCCGTGGCAATTAGTTAATTCAGACCCCTTTCCTTTTTCCACATTTTGTTACGTTACAGCCTTATTCTAAAATACCCCATAATTCCCCATAATGACAAAGCGAAAACAGGTTTTTAGAAATGTTTGCAAATGTATTAAAAAAACTAAACAGAAATACCTTATTTACATAAGTATTCAGATCCTTTGCTATGAGACTCGAAATTCAGCTCAGGTACATCCTGTTTCCATTGATCATCCTTGAGATGTTTCTACAACTTGATTGGAGTCCACCTGTGGTAAATTGAATTGATTTGACATGATTTGGAAAGGCACACACCTGACTATATAAGGTCCCACAGTTGACAGTGCATGTCAGAGCAAAAACCAAGCAATGAGGTCGAAGGAATTGTCCGTAGAGCTCCGAGACAGGATTGTGTCGAGGCACAGATCTGGGGAAGGGTACCAAAAGATTTCTGCAGCATTGAAGTTCCCCAAGAACACAGTGGCTTCAATCATTCTTAAATGGAAGAAGTTTGGAACCACCAAGACTCTTCCTAGAGCTGGCCACCCGGCCAAACTGAGCAATCGGGGGAGAAGGGCCTTGGTCAGGAAGGTGACCAAGAACCCGATGGTCACTCTGACAGAGCTCCAGAGTCCTATGTGGAGATGGGAGAACCTTCCAGAAGAACACCCATCTCTGCAGAACTTCACCAATCAGTCCTTTATGGTACAATGGCCAGACGGAAGCCACTCCTCAGTAAAAGGCACATGACAGCCCGCTTGGAGTTTGCCAAAAGGCACCTAATGAACTCTCAGAACATGAAGAACAAGATTATCTGGTCTGAAGAAACCAAGATTGAACTCTTTGGCATGAATGCCAAGCGGCACATCTGGAGGAAACCTGGCACCATCCCTACGGTGAAGCATGGTGGTGGCAGCATCATGCTGTGGGGACCTTTTTCAGCGGCAGGGACTGGGAGACTAGTCAGGATCAAGGGAAAGATTAACGGAGCAAAGTACAGAAAGAGATCCTTGATGAAAACCTGCTCCAGAGTGCTCAGGACCTCAGACTGGGGCGAAGGTTCACCTTCCAACAGGGCAATGACCCTAAGCACACAGCCAAGACAACACAGAAGTGGCTTCGGGACAAGTCTCTGAATGTCCTTGCGTGGCCCAGCCAGAGCCCGGACTTAAACCCGATCGAACACCTCTGGAGAGACCTGAAAATAGCTGTGCAGCGACGCTCCCCATCCAACCTGACAGAGCTTGAGAGGATCTGCAGAGAAGAATGGGATAAACTCCCCAAATACAGGTGTGCCAAGCTTGTAACGTAATACCCAAGAAGACTCAAAGCTGTAATCGCTGCCAAAGGTGCTTTAACAAAGTACTGAGTAAAGGGTCTGAATACTTACGTAAATGTGATATTTCCATTTTTTATTTTTAATACATTTGCAAAAATTTCTAAAAACCTGTTTTTGCTTTGTCATTATGGGGTATTGTGTGTAGATTGATGAGGGGAAAAAACTATTGAATCCATTTTAGAATAATGCTGTAACATAACAATGTGGAAAAAGTCAAGGGGTCTGAATACTTTCCAAATGCACTGTACTTAGTTTGAATTATGCGTATTCAGTGCAGTACAGTACACATTTCCAATCTGAGTGAAAGCACATGACAAGTAAAAAAACAAATTATCGCTCCCAGCATTTGCTAATTGGATTGTGCAATAACACTTTGATGTTCCCTGAGGGAGCCTCGGTCGTACACATGAAACTACATCCCTCTTCTAATTCAATGGAGAATATGCTCTGTGCATTTGGTTGGCTGGTGAAAGTGGTGCTATAACACAGATTATTATTTTAGATATTCCACTATTAGATTAGATTAACTTTATAACAGAACATAATGTACTATAACAGTATTCTGTATACAAGACTTGCATGTAGCGTCTGTCACATGATGACATGAATGACAGACCAGCGATGACACTGTCCTAACATGCAACAAATCCAACTTTGTTATGATCATAACAGAGTTCTGTGGACAGTCTGTTATTTGACATTAACTGATATGACAAGCATTGTGTCAGCCTTGTGTTATGACGGTGTTACAACAGTGTATTGATAGGAAAGGATACCTAAAATAGACATAGCTAAAGAAGCGTCATTTTGCAGCTGATTCTGATTTCATATCAATGTCACACAGGTGATTCTGCCTGCTGTCTTCGTCTGCCTGTCTCTCATCTTCTCCGTCATCGTCCCCCCTTTTGCTGAGTACCCCAATCTGGAGCTGCAGCCTTGGATGTATGGACTGCCCCAAACAACATTCTACAGGTGAGCCACTGAAACGTCATGCTCTCAGACTTTAAAATGACATTTCTCAGTGCAGGTGTACATGTTGATATTTTGTATTGAATTTCAATAAACGAAGCAAACGCAGCGGGGTAACCTGACCAGGACAGATATAAAATCATTCTTAAAAGATGTAAAGTAGTTCTACTGTATTGTTATGAAAATTGTTCATGTGAATGCAGAAACCACATTCTTTAGCTGATACTGCGGATCGCTTCTAGCACCAATGTTTGGAGGGAATAATTGTTTTAAATCAGGCACCTAGTCTGGTCTCTAAGTGTATGTGCTTTAGCCAACTCTTCTTTCTATCGTTGTCATGCCAGCCTTCATATCAACCCCATATGTCATCATGACAATGATTGTCAGAGACATTGGCTTAAGGACATACAGGTCTAGGACCAGGCTAGCCCTTTCCTTTCAGAGAGTGATCCTTGGTTGATCTGCAATGGCATACTAAATAATTAATCTTACTGTGTGCCCCAAATGGCACCCTATTCACAATATAAGGCACTACCTTTCACCAGAAAAGGCCCTGGTCTATAGGCCCTGGTCAAAAGTATTGCACTACATAGGGAATAGGGTGCCATTTGGGACGTACACACTGTCTTTCTAAACTCAAATCAAATTGTATTTGTCACATGCTTCGTAAACAACGTGTAGACTAACATTACGGGCCCTTCCCAACAATGCAGAGTGAAAAATATTAAAATAATGATAACTTGACTATATACATGGGGTACCAGTACTGAGTCGATGTGCAGGGGTATGAGGTAATTGAGGTAATACATATAGGTAGGGATAAAGTGACTAGGCAACAGGATAGATAATAAACAGTAGCAGCAGCGTATGTGACGAGTCAAAAGAGTTAGTGCAAAAAGGGTCAATGCAGATAGTCCGGGTAGCTATTTTGAAAACTATTTAGTAGTCTTATGGTTTGGGGGTAGAAGCTTTTCAGGGTCCTGTTGGTTCCAGACATCGGTACCGTTTGCCGTGCGGTAGCAGAGATAACAGTCTATTACTTGGGTGGCTGGAGTCTTTGACAATTTTTAGGGCCTTCCTCTGACACCGCCTGGTATAGAGGTCCTGGATGGCAGGGTACTCGGCCCCAGTGAAGTACTGGGCTGTACGCACTACCCTCTGTAGCGCCTTGTTGTCAGATGCCAAGCAGTTGCCATACGAAGCGGTGATGCAGCCAGTCAAGATGCTCTCAATGGTGCAGCTGTATAACTTTTTGAGGATCTGAGGGCCCATGCCAAATCTTTTCAGCCTCCTGAGGGGGAAGAGAGACGTTGTCATGCCTTCTTCATGACTGTGTTGGTGTGTGTGGACCATGTTAATTCCTTATTGACATGGACACAGAGGAACTTGTAGATCTCGACCCACTACAGCCCCGTTGATGTGGATGGGACGTGCTCGGCCCTCCTTTTCCTGTAGTCCATGATCAGCTCCTTTGTCTTGATGACGTAGAGGGAGAGGTTGTTCTGACCTCCCTATAGGCTGTCTCATCGTCGTTGGTGATCAGGTCTACCACTGTTGTGTCGTCAGCAAACTTAATGAGGTGTTGGAGTTGAGCGCAGCCATGCAGTTGTGGGTGTACAGGGAGTACAGGAGGGGACTAAGCACGCACCCCTGAGTGGCCCCCGTGTTGATGGTCAGCGTAGCGGATGTGTTGTTGCCTACCGTCACCACCTGGGGACGGCCCATCAGGAAGTCCAGGATCCAGTTGCAGAGGGAGGTGTTCAGTCCCAGGGTCCTGATCTTAGTGATGAGCTTGGAGGGCACTATGGTGTTGAACGCTGAGCTGTAGTCAATGAACAGCTCTGGGGGAGAGTATGGAGCAGCATACAGTAGCCCCCTCACAAAGCCCAGTGTGTTCCATCTGACGGTAATAATCTGGCTTCACCCTTGACATGGCAGAGTATGGCAGGATCCCTTGATGGAGCTAGAATTCGCATAATGTCTTATCTGTCAAATCCATCAACATAATGAAGTTCCATTTTTATTAATTTCACAATGAGACATATAGCTGATTATTTGAAGGACAGAAGACTCCCACGTACACTTTGTCAAATTCCAGATGTCAAGCCATAATTAATTGTACACTCCAGCTGAGCTCCTTGGTGTAGACGGACAGAATAAGGCAGAATCGTTTGCATATCTGGTTTAACCATGTTGGCTATCTCTTCTTTGTTTAAGTGGCCCAAAAAAACGTTTATATTTACAGGGCCCATATTAGGACAGCAGGATTTTGTTTTCTGCTGAGATTGAGGCTGTCCTATTATGGACACAATATACATTTTATACGTAACATATATCGACAAGCCTGATTTTAGACTTACATTAACACAGATATCTTCTGTGAAAGTTCACCGTCTGTAAATTTTCTTTGAGAATTTCTTGTGCTCCATTTTGGGGTTTGCTTTGAAAATTCATCACGAAAAATTGAGAAATAATGTGAAAAACATGTTGAATATTTCATAGAGTTGCCGATACTCTGCTAATGTATCCAAACGCTGCAGTGACAATGAATTTTATTGGATTCCCTGCTCATTGATATTCTATTGAGGTTTGCTTATTTTATCCAGGGGAGATCATTACATTGTAATAGATTGATCCCGTTGGACAGTTTAAAGGCCCAATGCAGACGTTTTTATATCAATATCAAATCATTTCTGGTAACAATTAAGTACATTACTGTAATAGATTTCCATTAAAATGGGCAAAAATGGCTTTTTATCTCAAGCAGGAATTTTGCTAGGAGTGTCTGGGAGTGGTCTGAGTGGGGAGGGGGAAACTGAAAACTAGCTGTTATTAGCAGAGAGGTTTGGAACTCTCTTTGTTATTGGTCTTTAAACCAATTTACCGCATGGTGATGTCACCATGGAAAGCCCAAACTCCAGCCCATGCAAACCTGCTGATTAGAAGGTCCTGTGTAGATTGTATTTTCAACCAGCAACTATCAGGAATAACACTGATCACATGTGTTCACACTTTTACAATATTAGTTTCATCAGCTGTTTTACAATATGATACAAACACAGGAAAAACTTATTTTTGCCTGCACTGGGCCTTTTAACAGACCCTATCAGGCTCTAGCATGTTGCTATGGAAATCGCAGGTAGAGCTTCACCTTCTTAGTCAAAGTTAGACTAAAGGCAGTGAGTTTTAACTGCAATTGTTACACCACATTAAATATGCAGAACTCATCAGAACGACCAGAATCTAGCCTTGTTATGTGTCACATCATTAGCAAGCTGAAGTTCTTTCTCTTCTCTGACATTCTCTGTGGTCAATTACTGCACATTGTCTTCTCCCCTGAATCATTTTAAGACACTTCCCTTTGTGAAGTTTTAAGCTGGAAAAGCCATACCAGGCTGATTGTATAGAGACAGAGAAGGTATGCATAATTCATACAAGCTCAATTAGTCAATGTCAACCAAACGTGCCTGGGGAATGTTACAAAAAATACAGGTAAAAATACAGGTTTAAAGATTGGTTTAAAAAGCAATTGTCATTATACTAAATTCATATCACAGTATGGTCACTATTAGATTCAAACACAACTGTCCCATGTACAGAATTGTCTTAGGACTTCATTCCTATAACGATGTAATATCCATACAATGCTGTCTCAGATATTAGGGGAGTTGAAAGGAGTGGGTTGCATGTGTAATCAGATCCCTACTCTGATGTTTCACAAATTTCATCCACCTGACTGACTTTCCTTTACCTGGAGAGTGGAGGTTATACAACCAAAATGATGATCAAAACCATTCTTTCTTCCAAAGCAGTCTTATGTAAGACCATTTTTATTTTACACTCAATTGAACACATCATATTTCCTGCCAAAGCATTAAGCCTCTTTAATAAATAACCCTATTAGTATTTCAACACTCAGATTTGCATTATTTGTTATAATCTCATTGCATCTAAATAGACTATTACTTCTAGGATTTTTCCTTTCTGTAGATATACCTAAGATTAAACCTAAGATTAGTTCCAGTGTGTCTCTGCTCATTTTGACCCCCCAATAGTCTTGTTACTTTGAATAAGATTGCGTCTCAAATGGCACCCTATTCCCTATATAGTGCACTACTTTTTACCAGAGCCCTATAGGCCCTAGTCAAAACGAGTACACTATATAGGGAATAGGGTGCCATTTGGGACGCAGGCCCAGCTATTGTTAATGTTAAAACAGAAGGCTGAGCAAAATCCATTTTTACAATCAGCCACTTCGATTGATCTCCTCACTTATGGTGGGGGAAATGATAGGTTGACCTTCATGAGAGATAAATGTGCCTATGAATGTTGTATTACCCATTGGCCAACAGTGACTACAGCTGCACCCTAGCCATGATCTTTATAAAACGCTGTGTTCACAGAGCCAAGGTACACTCAAGACAAAGAGCAGAGTTTGTGTATACATTGATTGTAGAAAACAGTCTGTTTTTCCTCCAGGCACATATGTACAATAGCGAGCTCTGATGCGCACACACACACACACACACACACACACACACACACACAAACACACACACACATACACATACAATCATATACACACACAGAGTTTATGTTATGTTGACATGTGCTCCATTCAGTCAGAATGCCAAGAGCTTTTCTCATCCATATGTGCTCAGTGGTGTGTTTTCATTTGGAAATGTAATGTTCTCAACAAAATGCCAGTGCCACACAATGATTCTTCTTTCATCCTTCATTAAACTAAACCTGGTTGCATGTTAGCTGGGTATCATGCACTACTTTAAATCCAAAAGCACAAAACACACTCCTGTTGGTCTCATTTCCTTTTGGCCAATTTCTCTATCTAGAGATGGATCAAATTTACCCATCCTCTTCATCTTCGCTGATTCCGTGAGCCAAGCCCTCAGTGAACTAAGCAATGCTATGGCGTGCTTGATCACCCCCGCATACAGTATCTGGTCCAGTAATTGAAACTCCCAAAGTTCCACCAGGATAAACAGTTGGTCAGGGCATGATTCAACTGCTTTGAGTCTGGACTTCTGCCTAACATTCAGCTCTTAAAGCCACAATGCTTAATTTGTTTTTCAGTCAATGGCAGCCCCACCACTTGGTTTCCTATCAAGCTAAGGGATGTGGTTGGAAATTGCCGTTTGCACCTTTCAAAATGTTATGTTTCTCCATTCTCTGAATGTTTGCACAGTCTGTTTTGTTATTGTGGGGACAGGGAATGTTTTGTAAATCCAAGATGGTGGGCAATTCAACGATTAGACGATCGCCTTGGATTATGTAGATAATTAGCCCTCCTGTAAGGGATAGTGTTGGAGTCTAACTAACAAGGTCCAATTTCATTACAGCAATGATGGACCGCCAAATAATACAGAGGTTGCTCAGGTGGCGGACTCTTTGGTGAATAATCCTGGGTTTGGGACTCGCTGTATGGCCAACAACCCGATACCGTGAGTATGACCAGTGGCCATTTTAACACACCTGTCCCTCAATCCACATATTATTACTAAATATGTTTTGTTCACAGTGTTTCTCCTGTTTCAAATGTTCTTGCACAGCATGACAATAACTACATTGTCCAGGAAGTACTCCAAGTTCAGCCAGCCAAAGTACCTGGCTATTTTGATTAGTGGAGAAGGGTGCAAAGCATAATAATGTAATAAAATGTGATATGCAATTGATTAAGTGGTTAGTAGTTGGTTGGAGTATGCCACCTAGGCCCAAACTGTCCTCTAGCTAGCCCATATCCCCCTGCATTTGTTGAGATTCTAAAGGATTGGATACCCTCTGACATGCTTGGTGGAAATCTTCCAACATTGTTTACTTGTCATTCTTTCAGATCTCCACAAGTGCATTTAGGGTAGGGGCTAAGGGTCGATATGGAATTGGGCAAACACCTCCCCATTGGCACATCGTTTACCTCAATAAGTCAATATAAATGTTGTTTTGAACAAATCTAAAGCTGAAGCTGGTCGATTTGGAATTGGGTACACATATGCCCCATTGGCATGTTGTTATAAAAATGTTGTTTTGACCAAATCTGAAGTTGAGTATCTCATGGAGGATAATTCTTTGAGAGACTAAGTTTAGTTTTATTCTTACATGTTCTAACACAATATCCATCCGGTAAAGTAAATCATTGACTTAATCCAACCATGGAATAATATTCTTCAAATATGAATTGCATACGACTAAAGGCATTTACAATGTATCGTGTAAACATTAATACAAATAATACATTATTCACTGCATCATTCTAACTTTTATACCACCATTTATTTTATATTCATGCATTTGTTCTGGGGTTCCCGGAGATGAATGTTATTGGTATTGTGTAGATTTGCCTTGTCTTACGGTTAGGGGTTGGAATAATGTTGACAATAGTAAGTACCCCTGATATCCCATATCCGCTCCATCTCCTCTCTGTCAAGCCTGATCAGTTTCAACATGCTTTATCAAGCTGTTCTGCTTCCCTAATTCTTCAGCTGCTTATTGAAACATGCTACATTACCTCCATGTTTTAGATAAGGAGACTTGTATGGTGTAGCTGTGTTGATAATGTGATTTAGTATCGATGTTTAGAATGAGCTAGACCTAAACAGGTATTAAATGAGAATGGCATGTCTTTCTGAGGATAACTGCTGAGAATTCCTTTGCCGAAGCACAATATTTCCTATTCTGATGTATTCTTTATTGAATCATGTTGGTTTCTTATGAAGCTTAGCAAATGGATTCTCATGTTTCATCATCATCATCATCATCATCATCATCATCATCGTCATCATCATCATCATCATCATCATCATCATCATCATCATCATCATCATCATCATTATCATTATCATCATCATCATCATCATCATCATCATTGTTGTTTTTCTCTTTTTCCTCCAGAAATCTCCCATGTGTCCCGAATGATTCTAAGTGGTTCACTCCCACAGTGGATCCTTCTATCAGCGACATCTTCATCAACGGAAACTGGAGCATGGCCAACCCTTCCCCTAACTGCCAGTGCAGCACTCCTCAGAAGACCACCATGTTGCCAGATTGCCCACCTGGAGCCGGTGGGCTGCCTCCCCCTCAGGTTAGTCCACAATCTGGCAACCCCACGTCTCCCTGTAACATAACGGTTTACAATAGCAAAACTAGACCTCTGGCATGAAATGTGTGCTGATCTGGCAACCTGGGTTGGACCTGAATACTTGTGTTAGCTTTCTGAACTAATGCCTAAGCTTTAGCTCTGCCAGCTAACATAGTCTTTTGGCACTCAAGAGGGCAGGGTTCCAACCCCAGAAAAAATTGGTGCAGTGACCCAGGTGCAGTGAGGAGGTCATCAAAGGGGGGTGAAGTGTAACATAGTTGGTTCAGTGTGTTCTGTCTCTACAGTCCTGCAATGGCAATGTAGGAGTTTGAAGTTGAAGTTATCTTGCCCTCAGATGTTTCTATTGTGAAAGCATGTTTCCTTACTAGGGGTAATACTGATTGAATGCTCTGTCTCCCCTCTATAATATATCCAACTTACCAAGCAATCTAGTCAATCCAACAGGACAATCAATACATTATGACCATTAACCATATTAACTATATTACAAGGGTCAACCAGAGTATTCATATCCAGCACAAAATATATGCCCATATGGGAACATGTATCCAGTGAATTTGAACATTGCTTTATCACATCCATGTTAGTATTGTCTCATGTCTTCCTCAATAGCCTTATGGCTGGACTTAAGACAAAAATGTATGTTGAGATAATGCATCCCACCACTCTTTTTGTTGGCATCCCATGAACTCTGGCCTCTCATAGATCAACTCTTTTAGCCAATCCCTCTCGGTGACTGGGTACAGGTTAGCGCTGAGCTTGCTGATGTCCACCCCCTCCCCTAAAACGTCCAAGACCTGGGCTTTGTCTGTCTCCTGAAAATCAATGGCAATGTTTTATAAGCTATTACCCTAACAACATACATGGCCAAATGCAGGAGGGCAAATGTTCCTGAGCTGACCCCCGGAGTCTTAATCCTGGCTGGGATCAATGAGGTGGGAGGTCCCCATGGTCACCGGGCTTTGGGCTCTTTCCCCCTAGAACCATTACATGGCCTAAATGGATCACTCCAATCATACACTGTAAAACCGGATAAGTCCTGGGACTTAAATAGCTGAAGTGAGCTGTACTTCCTTCATATGAGTAATACAAATGATATATTTTTTTCAACTCTACATAAACACTAGTTAAATTAAATCAATATGGTTAAGTGAACATGACAATCTTTTTAAGTTAAAGTCACTTAATAAGTATATACAGTGAGGGAAAAAAGTATTTGATCCCCTGCTGATTTTGTACGTTTGCCCACTGACAAAGACATGATCAGTCTATAATTTTAATGGTAGGTTTATTTGAACAGTGAGAGACAGAATAACAACAACAAAAATCCAGAAAAAACACATGTCAAAAATGTTATAAATTGATTTGCATTTTAATGAGAAACATAAGTATTTGACCACTCTGCAAAACATGACTTAGTACTTGGTGGCAAAACCCTTGTTGGCAATCACAGAGGTCAGACGTTTCTTGTAGTTGGCCACCAGGTTTGCACACATCTCAGGAGGGATTTTGTCCCACTCATCTTTGCAGATCTTCTCCAAGTCATGAAGGTTTCGAGCCTGACGTTTGGCAACTCGAACCTTCAGCTCCCTCCACATATTTTCTATGGGATTAAGGTCTGGAGACTGACTAGGCCACGCCAGGACCTTAATGTGCTTCTTCTTGAGCCACTCCTTTGTTGCCTTGGCTGTGTGTTTTGGGTCATTGTCATGCTGGAATACCCATCCACAACCCATTTTCAATGCCCTGGCTGAGGGAAGGATGTTCTCACCCAAGATTTGACGATACATAGCCACGTCCATCGTCCCTTTGATGCAGTGAAGTTGTCCTGTCCCCTTAGCAGAAAAACACCCCCAAAGCATAATGTTTCCACCTCCATGTTTGACGGTGGGGATGGTGTTCTTGGGGTCATAGGCAGCATTCCTCCTCCTCCAAACACGGCGAGTTGAGCTGATGCCAAAGAGCTCGATTTTGGTCTCATCTGACCACAACACTTTCACCCAGTTCTCCTCTGAATCACTCAGATGTTCATTGGCAAACTTCAGACGGGCCTGTATATGTGCTTTCTTGAGCAGGGAGACCTTGCGGGCGCTGCAGGATTTCAGTCCTTCACGGCGTAGGTGTGTTACCAATTGTTTTCTTGGTGACTATGGTCCCAGCTGCCTTGAGATCATTGACAAGATCCTCCCGTGTAGTTCTGGGCTGATTCCTCACCGTTCTCATGATCATTGCAACTCCACAAGGTGAGATCTTGCATGGAGCCCCAGGCTGAGGGAGATTGACAGTTATTTTGTGTTTCTTCCATTTGCGAATAATCGCACCAACTGTTGTCACCTTCTCACCAAGCTGCTTGGCGATGGTCTTGTAGCCCATTCCAGCCTTGTGTAGGTCTACAATCTTGTCCCTGACATCCTTGAAGAGCTCTTTGGTCTTGGCCATGGTGGAGAGTTTGGAATCTGATTGATTGATTGATTGCTTCTGTGGACAGGTGTCTTTTATACAGATAACAAGCTGAGATTAGGAGCACTCCCTTTAAGAGTGTGCTCCTAATCTCAGCTCATTACCTATATAAAAGACACCTGGGAGCCAGAAAAATCTTTCTGATTGAGAGGGGGTCAAATACTTATTTCCCTCATTAAAATGCAAATCAATTTAATACATTTTTGACAAGCATTTTTCTGGATTTCTTTGTTGTTATTCTGTCTCTCACTGTTCAAATAAACCTACCATTAAGATTATAGACTGATAATTTCTTTGTCAGTGGGCAAACGTACAAAATCAGTAGGGGATCAAATACTTTTGCAATCAGTGTCGGTCAGTGACGTTTAAGATGAGGGAGGATGATAATCTTATTTCTGTTACAGCATATTGGATGACTGTCATTCATATTCCATTCACCCAGCTCAATGTAACATCAATAGGTTTAGGCTACTACATGATACTCACATGTTCCCTATACCCATCATGAGGTTGCTACAACCTAACCTATGAATGAAAGTTTTCAAAGTAAGTGCACAGGTTAAGAGAAAAATGTGAGTAATCACGGTGACAGACAGTGACACATTCAGTACTTCCTTGCACACTCTTGCCTGCATCTAGTTGATTTAGGGTGTAATCATTAGTCCAACAGTTGCAAACGAGAGTTTCAATTGTCAAATTCAGGTATGTATATCCCCGTTCCGTTTGCTTCCATTTAAGAAACGTTTTTCAACAGAATTGGTGGAATGAATACACACCTGATCACACGCAAACACAATTCACTTTCATAGCAGCCCCATACAAACAGCATGATCATTTTGCTCGTTGTATAATTCCTTCTCGCATCTACGCGCTGTCCTCCTCTCACCTTTTCCCTATGCTTGTGTTCTTCAGTGCACAACACATCAGCTGTCTGTGACCATGTGAAAAAACCATGCCAAACCTTCATATCATAACCGCTACACACTGCCTACATTGTTGTCACCATATTAGCTAACGTCATAGTCAACATAGCTACTAGAACTAACACGTTAGTGGCGCAGCGGTCTAAGGCACTGCATCTCAGTGCTAGAGGCGTCACTACAGACCCTGGTTCGATTCCAGGCTGTATCACAATCCGGCCGTGATTGGGAGTCCCATAGGGCGGCGCACAATAGGTCCAGCGTCGTCCGGGTTTGGCCGGGGTAGGCCGTCATTGTAAATAAGAATTTGTTCTTAACTGACTTGCCTAGTTAAATTAAGGTTAAATAAAATGAATTTAAAAAAAACGCTACAATCATGTAGTACAGTGTACAGTCAGCAAGCAGTTGAGCAGTTACACTGGCGGGCCCCGGTAGCAATAAATTAATAAAACCAAAAGCTTACCTTGACTTGGAAGAGTTCCAGAGTTGGACAGCCATAGCCAGCTAGCTAACATAGCATCCCTCTCTGCTTGAGCCGGGTGTTTGAGTAGGAATAACTAGCTAGCTGCATTCTCTAGCTACTGTAAGTGAAAGTGAAAAAAATACAACAAAATATAGCTAGCTCTTTCTCTCTCACTTACTCGCTCTTGCTTCCCCTTCAATTTGAAATAAATTAATTTGTTCAAAACTGTTCAGTTATTGTCTTTCTCTTTGAGTTAACTACTCACCTCATTTTATGCAGTGCAGTGTAGAAAGATAATTACTAGAATGGACAAAGCTCCTCAGACCATTTCAATTTGACTGGATAGACGGAAGCAGTCATCGTGTGGGTCATCAGTCCACTCAATATGGCCCCTGGTCCCCTCAATCACAGAACATTGACTTGAATGGGAAATGCCATTCTATGGCTCCTAAACCTTGAATGGTAATGAAAAAGCTAGACTTTGATGGACAGGTGCATTTTAACTTTTATTGGAAACGTCTTTTGGTGTTGACTCAAGGTTTGTTCTCTGCCAGTGCATTCTGGGTTATTATTTGAGGTATGTGAGATGAGAGAGAGTCTGAGTGAGCCAAGTGATCTTGGTAACATATCATTCATAAAGATGGTAGATTAAAGTCCATTACAGGACTAGAGGGAAATCATTTATGTGTCCATACATAATGCTTTTTGTTACATGCTAGGGTGGTTCATGCTTGGCTCGTTGACAATCATTCATGTCTTGACATGAGCTGTTTCTATTCTACAGGGTTTCAGGAAACAAAACGTTTTCTAAGAAAATATGTTGCACTCCAGCAAAAGGTTTAATTGAAATGACAAAAAGTAAAAGTGAATACATTTTTATAATGAACTCATGATCTAAATCAACCCCGGTTATAGAGCACACAAGAAGTTATAATAATCTATAAAGTTTTGGCGCAAATGATCAAAACCACTGAAAGTCAGGCAAAGTTTATTATACAGTACCCAGTGGTTTGATTGACTGATTATTTTCCTTTTTTTCTTGTTGTCTTGGCAACATGTAAATAGAAAGTCAATATCCCACATTTACATACAAAAACTAAAACCAGTCCTTCGAGTCATGCTTTTCAAGACACAAACATCTACGAATCACAATTCTCTGGATGGGGTTGTCATGACATTCACTGTTTTGATTTTGGGGCTTTGTATTGACAGCCACATCGTTTTTCTTCCCTTTGACAAAATAGACAGGTGGTATTTCTGTCTATCAACTCCTTGTTTGATGTGTCTGTCGATATCCCAGCTTGGAGATATCTGTGGACTCTCCTTGAGACCGAGGGCAAACACACTACTGGTGAGGAGGCTCTGGTGGTTGATTTGATAGGTGATCGACAGAGTTAGTCACCCGCCTGAATGGTACATTCAACAGTTGATCAAAGATCAAAATAGAAAAAAGGGTGATAAATCAAATACGGTGGATGTATAAATTGACATTCTTGTCAGAGAAGATGTTAGGAGTGACACTTTATGCCTGCAGCGCTAAGCGAAGGTGTGATGCCTTTTGACATGTATTTGCAGACAGTGTTTCGACTTGCACAGACAGTTTGTGAAAAGTTCCTCCGTTTTCCCCCCTACTTTACCCCTTCCTTTACCCCCTCCTGTTCTTAGAGGAAGTTGAATGTCTAAGAGGTGGATATAGTACTGACACAGTTTCCAAACAAGTATCCAAAAGCACTGTCTTACAAATCTGAGATAATTTGGTTCTGTGAAGCTTGTGAGGGAGATGACAGTTTTTTTCTGCTTGGCGTCATGTTCTGAAGTACAGATGTAGGATCTTAATTTGATCACCCTGTTGCAGGACAACTTAGTGTAATTGAGGTTTAAAAAGGCTTCTGAAGTTTGTAATTTCCACTTTTAAAATGTCAGACTTGATTTCCCCTTGTATCAAATGTATGAACTCCTACAAAAATGTCAATTAATTATAATCCACATAATAATTCACATTTCCTCATGCTGCATTTTCCTGCTGTAGCAAACTGGCTCGAATTAAGACCCTACATCTCAATCACATAAACTTGGAATGAATATTTATGTCTGACTGAAAAGCCTTTGAATATTTTTCTAAGATTGCTAATTGGGATGTTTGACCAAATTTTTGGCAAAGAGGAACTGTTGGATTTTCAGAAGAAAAAACAAGCAACTCTTACACACACACACACACACACACAAGAGAGGCTGGAAGTAGCACATAGTAGACCACAGAGCAGGGCCCCGGAAGCAGGTTAGAGGTTAAATGCCTTGCTTAAAGGTCCATTGCCAATAGGTGGCACCTGAGATTCTGATATTAGCAACCCACACTGCCCAACCTGTGTGTTTGTGCGTGCGTGGGTGTGAATGCCTGTGCGTATGTGTGTTAGTGTGTATACATTTGTGTGTGCTGAGTCCTCTCAGACAGACAGTAAGAGGCCCTTGAAAGCCAATGACTTCCCCTGACCGGAGCCCATGCTGTTTGGTGAAAATACCCTTTTTAAAGAAGCTCGGCTCATCCCCAGTCCTCATCTCTTCCCCCATCCTTCCGTCCTTCCAAGAGCTCATTTATAGCGATGGACTATCACAAGACGTTCGCCCTTGACGGATATATAATGCCTCATTGAGCTTGTGCGAGCCTCGCTGTGTGCCCCCCATCCTGTGACAAAGCAGGGCCTATTTGAAGTGGGGGTTGGAAAACGGGTATTATGGGATATGGATGGTTGTCGAGACAGTCGGACAAAAGGAGTACCCTTTGTGTGGCCTTTCTTATTCTGACACATGGATGTTTCCGGATCTCGACGAGGTTGTCAAGGTGTCTTTTTAAAAGGTGCTGTTGGATACATGAGTCTCTCTCAATTTTTTTTGTGTGCCACTCCTCCCTTCACATGGTGTTCAGACAGAGGCATTCAATGGTATTTGGGGGATGTTGGACCATATGATCCATGCCTTTAATGAGCATGGAATGTTAATGCTACGTGTAGGCCTGTTTAACAAGTCATAACATCAATGATGAATGTTACATTTCCTACCAGCAAGACGTGAGACATCTACTCCATTCTCCTCTAGCAGAGGTAAATGACCCATCAGTTGTATGACACTAGAATGCTTTCATTGTGATTTGTTGCATACTGTCCAAAACAGCAGTACTATTGGAACATACAGTATTTTACCCTCAGATCTTGTACATCATTCTGAAGGAAGTTAACATTCCACACTATCTGGCATGCCCTTGTGAGTTCAGAGGAATAAGCTATACTACTCTTCAGATATGGGAGACACAGGTACAGACATGAAACATATAAAGATAGATGCACTTGTCGTGGGATGAATCCCACGCCTGCACACACCTGTACACACACACACACACACAGGCACATGCACACACTGCACACACTCAGGCAATGAGCACATACGCAGACACACACACATAAAGGCACATACACAAACAAAGCACACTGCGTATGCACACACACACACACAAACACACACACACACACAAACACACACACACACCAACTCAGTGTTCATTTATCAAACAATGAATGCTATAGATCTTACCTGTGTGCTGTAGTCTTGAAAGGGGGGGGGGTTGAATTGATGTGTATCTCAGGCTGACCCACCAACAGAAACCCAGAACATCGAGAGAATATATTCCCTTTGAACTCAAAAAATTGTGTACAGGATTCAAAGTAGATTTATTTTATTTTATCCCTGCTATCCTCCCAATATGCCCTTGAAAAACTGCAGAAAGGAAAGGAAGAGTGAGAGAGAATAAAACAGGCCCACACAGACACAGAAGCTAGTGTGAAATTGTTGTTTCCATGGAAATGGCATGCAACGGTAAGCCTATTATCAATTCTCAGGTATTGACTCTCATTGGCGATATTTAACCTTCACAGATGAAAAGGCCTTCATTCATGCAAAGGAATTGATAAAGCCGCCGTGCTCTGGGTGTTACAATTGATGTCTTTATCATCAGGAGACCGCTGTAACTACAGCCTGTTTGCAAATGATTCTCCTCAGCTACTGTCGCATAGCCTTGCCACCATTATCTTTCAAATAAATCATTGAAGTTGTGCATATTTTCTTCATTCACCACTTATGTGAGTAGAGTAGAGTTCTTGAAAATGCTTATATCCCAATCCAATTAAATATGCTTTAGGAAGCCTTCAAAAACAACCCTTTATATAATAATAATATATGCCATTTAACAGACACTTTTATCCAAAGTGACTTAGTCATGCGTGCATACATTTTACATACAGTGCCTTGCGAAAGTATTTACCCCACCTTGGCATTTTTCCTATTTTGTTGCCTTACAACCTGGAATTATAATGGATTTTTTGGGGGTTTGTATCATTTGCTTTACACAACATGCCTACCACTTTGAATATGCAAAATATTTTTTTGGGGGAAACAAACAAGAAATAAGACAAAAAAACAGAAAACTTGAGCGTGCATAACTATTCCCTCCCCAAAGTCAATACTTTGTAGAGCCACCTTTTGCAGCAATTACTGCTGCAAGTCTCTTGGGGTATGTCTCTATAAGCTTGGCACTTCTAGCCACTGGGATTTTTGCCCATTCTTCAAGGCAAAACTGCTCCAACTCCTTCAAGTTGGATGGGTTCTTCTGGTGTACAGCAATCTTTAAGTCATACCAAGTGGTTATCCCACTGGCTATAGGGTGAACGCACCAATTGGTGAGTCGCTCTGGATAAGAGCGTCTGCTAAATGACGTAAATGTGCCCTTGAGCAAGGCACTTAACCCTAATTGCTCCTGTAAGTCGCTCTGGATAAGAGCGTCTGCTAAATGACTAAAATGTAATGTAAAAATACCACAGATTCTCAATTGGATTGAGGTCTGGGCTTTGACTTGGCCATTCCAAGATATTTAAATGTTTTCCCTTAAACCACTCGAGTGTTGCTTTAGCAGTATGCTTGGGGTCATTGTCCTGCTGGAAGGTGAACCTCCGTCCCAGTCTCAAATCTCTGGAAGACTGAAACAGGTTTCCCTCAAGAATTTCCCTGTATTTAGCGCCATCCATCATTCCTTCAATTCTGACCAGTTTCCCAGTCCCTGCCGATGAAAAACATCCCCACAGCATGATGCTGCCACCACCATGCTTCACTGTGGGGATGGTGTTCTCGGGGTGATGAGAGGTGTTGGGTTTGCACCAGACATAATGTTTTCCTTGATGGCCAAAAAGCTCAATTTTAGTCTCATCTGACCAGAGTACCTTCTTCCATATGTTTGGGGAGTCTCCCACATGCCTTTTGGCGAACACAAAACGTGTTTTTCTTATTGTTTTCTTAAAGCAATGGCTTTTTTCTGGCCGCTCTTCCGTAAAGCCCAGCTCTGTGGAGTGTACGGCTTAAAGTGGTCCTATGGACAGATACTCCAATCTCCGCTGTGGAGCTTTGCAGCTCCTTCAGGGTTATCTTTGGTCTCTTTGTTGCCTCTGATTAATGCCCTCCTTACCTGGTCTGTGAGTTTTGGTGGGTGGCCCTCTCTTGGTAGGTTTGTTGTGGTGCCATATTCTTTCCATTTTCTTATAATGGATTTAATGGTGCTCCGTGGGATGTTCAAAGTTTCTGATATTTTTTTATAACACAACCGTGATCTGTACTTCTTCACAACTTTGTCCCTGATCTGTTTGGAGAGCTCCTTGGTCTTCATGGTGCTGCTTGCTTGGTGGTGTTGCAGACTCTGGGGCCTTTCAGAGGTGTATATATACTGAGATCATGTGACAGATCATGTGACACTTAAATAAAGTCCACCTGTGTGCAATCTAACTAATGATGTGACTTATGAAGGTAATTGGTTGCACCAGATCTTATTTAGGGGATTCATAGCAAAGGGGGTGAATACATATCCACGCACCACTTTCCCGTTATTTATTTTTTAGAATTTTTTGAAACAAGTTTTTTTTTCATTTCACTTCACCAATTTTGACTATTTTCATTACATGAAATCCAAATAAAAATCAATTTAAATTACAGGTTGTAATGCAACAAAATAGGAAAAACGCTAAAGGGGATGAATACTTTTGCAAGGCACTGTATGGGTGGTTCCTGGAATCGAAACCACTAGACAATCCCTTGCACAAACTCTTTTGAATGAATGAAGCACCCTTAGTGCACAAAACATTAGCACAGCCAGAGATATTGAAAACAAGGCCTTAAAACTTCCACTGATACTGATTTACTCCTGTTTTCTAATTGGCCAGAGAGTCCACTGGGTCGTGTTCAGGTCACATCGTAGCAAAACATTTTGCAATGGAAAACAAAAATCTGTGTCCTAATTGAACAAGTTTAAGGACAACCCTCCCTGTTTCAACTTGCACTTTGCTTTTTTGTATTTTTTCTTCAGAGTGTTGTCCTGGCATCAACATGACCAATTCCCATTGTATTATCTTAACAATATGAATCAGAATTCAGCTTATTGGGAACGGAACTCCCCATTGACCAGCCTAAGCTGCTCTTTGACGTAAAAAAATCGGAAAATGAGCAACACAATGTACTGCCAAGTCCTGCAACCTGGATTCAAGTAGAGAGAACAAACCATTTGGGTTGGCCACATATTTGTTTCAAGAGGCTACTGTTGATGTTTCATTTTGGCTTCTACCCCCAATATCCATTTTAGTGTTAAATGACCTGTCCGAAACGATTCGTTCAACAAGGAAAGGCATCTTGGAAAACAAAAGTGAAAAGGTTGTGAGGTCGCGAGATGAGGCAGATGGTGGAATGAGGCCCTGTAATTTGTTTCTGTTTTTTTGGAAGTAAAACTGGGCCCTGCGCTGATAGTATATCTACAGTGTTGACTTGTAAAGATGGTGATGTCTCTGCCAAACACAGGGGAAAACACCCCAGCAGCTTATGTTTGTGTTATTTTGAACATAGCCTTATGTTGGAGGTTGATCCACACAGCAAGGTGATGTGTTGTCATCAGATTTTCTTCAAACCAAAGTCTGTTGTGCGGTGTGTGAGCAAAGGTATTCAAAACATGCAAGTAAGCACACAAACATATCCACTTGCTGCTGCAAGTATACCGACATTCCTTGTCATTTCCAGCCAACAAGATAAGATTTGAGTCGTAATCCATCACTTTAGTTCCCAGTATTTACAAATAACTTACTAGCAGTTACTTTGCCAAGACTCAGCTCCACAAACAAGACAGGTGCAGCACTTTTGACAGGAAATTATAATTACAAGTCGTGCCTTTCTGGAATTGGAATTGTATGTTGGGTTTTTAAAAACATAAGAAAACACAATTGATTTGATCATAATTGAGCATTTCTGAGGGAATCAACAAACTACAGTAGATGAGACAAACTCTGCCTAGGCCTCCTTAGCTACATACAGCAGATGGCACACATAGTTTAAAGCAGAACTCTACATCCCGACGATTGCGTTTCGTTGCTGTCTGGTGAAAACCTCTTATCTCCAAAACAGAAACCTTTCAGGAAATTACCATATTTCCCCATTAACGAACACACAAATAGGACACTTCAGAAGCTATTTTGAATCCATTTTCTTGTTCTTGGAGTCATGAAATGTTCAGAGTACATTCAGGGGAGTTAATGCTTTCAGTAATTAAAATAAAAAATGCAAATTGGCAAAAATGGAGTTAAAAGGTTTTCATCAGACAGCAATGATTTGTTTGTGCCAGGTAAAATTGGACGTTGGTCTTTGAGGTTTGCAACAGGTGGTTCACGTAGTTTTAAGCAGAACTCTACATCCCGAAGATTGCATTTGTTTGTGCCAGGTAGAATTGGTAGTTGGCCTTTGAGGTTTCCCAAGATACAGACTATATGCAGAGATGAATAAGAACACTGCCTCCTCTCTTAATGTCTCTCTGACACTGCAGCGTGTCAGCTCATTCCCCAGGTTTGATTACTCTGAGTTTACATATGCCTCTCCTGTTATCCTCTCCTGTGTCATCAACCTGCCGTCATGTGGTCGAGAGCGACAGACGCGTGTGTAATGAGAGATGTCATGTGTAGGAAGTGCGGGTAAATAGTTGGGATATATAAGATGTAGATGGCCAATATACCTTAAAATGACTTGTGCGGTCGAGAGCGGCATACGTGCGTGGAATGAGTGATGTGAATGACAAGTGTAGAGAGAGAATTCCACGTAGAGTAAATAATCTGGATCAGAAGTGGCTGGTGGGAGGAGATACAGTGGGGGAAAAAAGTATTTAGTCAACCAGCAATTGTGCAAGTTCTCCCACATAAAAAGATGAGAGAGGCCTGTAATTTTCATCATAGGTACACGTCAACTATGACAGACAAATTGAGGAAAAAAAATCCAGAAAATCACATTGTAGGATTTTTAATGAATTTATTTGCAAATTATGGTGGAAAATAAGTATTTGGTCACCTACAAACAAGCAAGATTTCTGGCTCTCACAGACCTGTAACTTCTTCTTTAAGAGGCTCCTCTGTCCTCCACTCGTTACCTGTATTAATGGCACCTGTTTGAACTTGTTATCAGTATAAAAGACACATGTCCACAACCTCAAACAGTCACACTCCAAACTCCACTATGGCCAAGACCAAAAGAGCTGTCAAAGGACACCAGAAACAAAATTGTAGACCTGCACCAGGCTGGGAAGACTGAATCTGCAATAGGTAAGCAGCTTGGTTTGAAGAAATCAACTGTGGGAGCAATTATTAGGAAATGGAAGACATACAAGACCACTGATAATCTCCCTCGATCTGGGGCTCCACGCAAGATCTCACCCCATGGGGTCAAAATGATCACAAGAACGGTGAGCAAAAATCCCAGAACCACACGGGGGGACCTAGTGAATGACCTGCAGAGAGCTGGGACCAAAGTAACAAAGCCTACCATCAGTAACACACTACGCCGCCAGGGACTCAAATCCTGCAGTGCCAGACGTGTCCCCCTGCTTAAGCCAGTACATGTCCAGGCCCGTCTGAAGTTTGCTAAAGTGCATTTGGATGATCCAGAAGAGGATTGGGAGAATGTCATATGGTCAGATGAAACCAAAATAGAACTTTTTGGTAAAAACTCAACTCGTCGTGTTTGGAGGACAAAGAATGCTGAGTTGCATCCAAAGAACACCATACCTACTGTGAAGCATGGGGGTGGAAACTTCATGCTTTGGGGCTGTTTTTCTGCAAAGGGACCAGGACGACTGATCCGTGTAAAGGAAAGAATGAATGGGGCCATGTATCGTGAGATTTTGAGTGAAAACCTCCTTCCATCAGCAAGGGCATTGAAGATGAAATGTGGCTGGGTCTTTCAGCATGACAATGATCCCAAACACACGAAGGAGTGGCTTCGTAAGAAGCATTTCAAGGTCCTGGAGTGGCCTAGCCAGTCTCCAGATCTCAACCCCATAGAAAATCTTTGGAGGGAGTTGAAAGTCTGTGTTGCCCAGCGACAGCCCCAAAACATCACTCCTCTAGAGGAGATCTGCATGGAGGAATGGGCCAAAATACCAGCAACAGTGTGTGAAAACCTTGTGAAGACTTACAGAAAACGTTTGACCTGTGTCATTGCCAACAAAGGGTATATAACAAAGTATTGAGAAACTTTTGTTATTGACCAAATACTTATTTTCCACCATAATTTGCAAATAAATTCATTAAAAATCCTACAATGTGATTTTCTGGAAAAAAAAATCTCATTTTGTCTGTCATAGTTGACGTGTACCTATGATGAAAATTACAGGCCTCTCTCATCTTTTTAAGTGGGAGAACTTGCACAATTGGTGGCTGACTAAATACTTTTTTTCCCCACTGTACCTGAGGACATGCTCATTGTAAAGGCTAAAATTGAATAATTGGAAAGGTATCAAATACATCAAACACATGGTTGCTATTTCATTCATTCCATTTCAGCCATTACAATGACGTCCTCTGATATCTATCTACGGAGCTACATAAATAGCTGACACGTACATTGTCCATGTTAGGACACACGTTCATGGAATGTTGGAGGAGACCTTACCTTATCTGTGGTTTCGATTGGGGCATGTGGAAATCGGCCAATGCAATTAGACTCATGCTGGCTGTCTGAGCTGTGAGCTCTGTACAGTTAAGTCAACTCTCTATCTGTTTGTTTATGCCTGAGTTCCTGCTGCTTGGAAAGGAGACCCAGATTGTTCAGTGGTAAACCATGTGTTGTGCTGTGACTCATCTGCTTCTTCTAGTTACACAACTTCATTCTTGCTTCACTGGTAGAGGAACTAAATTTCCCAGTAGTGTGGGGTTAGTTGAACTAAGTTTCCCAGTAGTATGGAGTTAGTTGAACTACATTTCCCAGTAGTGTAGGGTTAGTTGAATTACGTTTCCCAGTAGTGTGGAGTTAGTTGAAGTACTTTCAAAATAACATGGTTCATTTGTAGACAACTAATTTTCTCAACATGTAGTAGCGTCCTGCTATTCCATATTACAGACTGCATTTTCTGCAGTTGGCCTGTATCTTCAGTTCGACCAGGGACGGATTTGGAAAGTCTAAATTCTGGTCAGATAATACAGATTACTGGGCAAGCAGCTGAAAAAAAACTGAAAATAAGAACAACATGGAACCCTCTAAATATCTATCTGAGGGTAAGGTATCTGAGGGACAGATCGGCATGCAAACAAGCTTTCGGAAAGCTTATCTGCCCCCTCGCCCCAACCGAGCTAGGAATTAATTAATGAGCAGACTCCCGTTTGCATACATATCCATGTCATTACCGAACAACATAGCAAAGAGGCATGCAAACACGACTTATCAGCGTGGGGGAGGCTATTTCAACTCCTTATGTGTGCAGTGTTGTTTATCCTCGGTTAGAGCGATAAACTAGGAACCCAGCGAAGGGTGGAGAGAACAAAACTGGGCAAAAGGGAGTCAGGGTGGGGAAGGGGGGTGAAGGGGCTCGAGGCTCAGCTTGGGGCACTCTGGACCCTAATAAGCAGTCTCCATTAGCATTGCCAAGAAATCATTCTAATCAGCGTGGTATCCCGACACCTTGAAATGAGCTGGGCCAGACGGGGTGGGGGTTGCTAGATGTTATAATGTGTTGGATGTGGCTATGGAGGGTATGTGGAGTGGATGCGCACCACAGTGTTGCGTCCCCCCCTAATTGTGTCTTTGAATGTGCCAATTTATGGAGAGTACGGGCTAATTAGGGCCCTTTGACATTAGCCACAGCTTTAGCTGCATCATAGGGATGGGGAAGGCTCCAACAGGCTCACTATTATGATCAGGTTCAGAGTTCTTAGTTGGGTTCCACAGCGCCACGCATATATGAGTTGTTAGAAATGGGGCTGGTGCCGCCATCGTACAATAATGCTGCATTGATGGAATTTGAGTGTTTCCACCCTGTTAGTGTTAGGATGGTGGCCATTGTTTTGGCTGAACTTTTTGATCATGATCATGGTGCCTGGCTTTCAAAGGTAGACATGGCAACAGGTAGATGGGATTCTGATTTGTTTCTCTGATCTCTTTGATATTGTACCATATTGATTGTCAACATCTGATTATAAATGTAGATAGGTACATGTACATTTCAGTGCCCAATCAGTGAATCAGATAGAGGGGTCAAGTACATAGCGTGCCAAACATATTTTTTTTTGTATTTTGCACAGTACATTATCTGGAACTTGTATGTATCACCACTGCTGTGTGGCTCAGTTGGTATAGTAAAGCGCTTGCAACGTCAGGGGTTGTGGGTTTGATTCCCGCTGAGGCTACTAAAATGTATGGACATGGACTGTATGTCGCTTTGGATAAAAGCGTCTGCTAAATGGCATGTTGTTGCTATTGTATCCATTGCTTTGAATGTCATATTTTTCTCTTAAGCTACCATAGAAGTCAGTACACTTAAGCGAAACACACATCACATGTCAATGAGTGCTGGGCTGAAGGGGACGTATGTATCTTAGAAGTAATAACATCTCATTATCATGTATTTCCAGAGGACCCAGAATACGACGGACACACTGCAGAACATGACGGGGCGGAACATGACAGACTTCCTTTTAAAGACCTACAAGGAAGCAGGCAGAAAAAGGTAATTTTACTTATTTGACATTTTAGTCATTTAGCAGATGCTCTTATCCAGTGTTCATTTTGCATTCACTATGTGCTTGGTAGAACTTATGTAACATTCAGACATAATTCCAACAATGCCACCGAAGTTGTTATCTAAGATAACATGTGTAATGTCAAGCTCCAAGTCCTATTAATGATAACTCATCTAAGAGTCAAATGAAATGTTACTGTTTTTTTTGTGTGTGTGTGTGCATGTCTGGGTGTGTGTTTATTCCTGTGTTTGTGTGTCCATGCATTTTCATATCTTATTTAATTGCACTGTGATCTCTGCCTCCACAACTACCACTACCCACCACTCAAGGTACGGAGGGATTTCTGTCGGAGGAGTCAACTCCCAAGTCAGGATGACTGAACCGGAAATAGAAGCTGTGATCAGGGATTTGAAAAGCCTATTAAATTCCTCCCAGGTATGCTATGGATATTGGAATCGTGGTAGCCTTACTGCCAGCCGTGCCCAGCTTGACTACTGAGGGAAAACACATTAATTTAATATGTGCCTGTGTGGGAGGAGGAGAGACAAGGCACGTTTGCTGCGGTTGAAAGCCAGAAGGGGTCTTTGGAGACCTCAATTCACTGAGGTCCTTGGATGTTGTTTATCTATGTTCAATTATGCATAGATGTAGAAACCAAGGACAAATCCAGCTTATAACCCGGCCTGATAGCTAATGCTAAGCTTGTGCTCTTTGTGAAACATGGACTCGAATCTGCTTGAGTGACTCTTGAATTTCAATGCATTACCTTCAAATCGAACTCAGAGGAAAGTTAAAACTCAGATATACTTTTTGGTGTCCATGGAAACTGGGTATGATTGTCTCAGATGCGTTTAATATATTTTGTTCTTCCTCTCTTTCTCCTCAACAAACTCAAACAAGCGTACACACTCCCCCTCTATCGCTCTCTCTCTCTCTCACGCTCTCTCTCTCTCACTCTCTCTCACTTACACACACACACACATACCCTCCCACACACATACACACACATTAAATGTTCAAACCTGTAGGAAGCCCGGACCTCAAACTTCTGTGAGATCAGGAGAATGTTGCCCGCCCTCGGGCATCTTCCCCATCCTTCCCCAGGGCACTTCTCCACGCTGCAGATTCTCCCAGCTAACACAACTTTAATTAGTTGCTGCAGTGATGATGTAACTCTAATGGCCGAGCATGAGCCATTCCCAGCTCTGTGCCTTTCCCTTATTAAAGTGGAACATTGTCCTTGAGATATGTTTAGCTCGCTGACTGTGACTGGGTCACAAATGGTACCATATTCCCTAGATAGTGCATTACTTTTGACAAGAGCCCTATAGGCCAAAATAGGGTGTCATTTGGAACGCAACCTGTCTGCTTGGGTTGCAGAAGGAGAGAGAACAGTAGTACTCTACTGTACCACCTGACTGGGCTGGAAGTTAGCTTTAAGTTCACGTTTGATCGTTTGAAATGAAAGGTGATATTAAAATGAGACTCAAAGGATTCTGGGATTGATTAGGATGACGGAGGAAGAGATAATAACATGGCGAAAACTTAAGACAGCATGCTTGAAGACGATTAAGACAGACTAGTAAATAAAGTAGTCAAATACAGTCAAATACAGTGTCTTGAGAGCCATACCAAAATAGCTTTTTAACGTAGGTCGCAACTTGTCACGCACTCGACACAACACGTCGTGCCACAGTCGTATCACTGGCCGTGGCTGTGGTGGCCGGCCGGCTCATTTGCCATACGAGCACCATTACCCTTGAGGAGGTAGTTGTTTCGTAGGGGATTAGCAGCAGTAAACACTCGCTGGGGTTCCATAACCCCCCCTCTGTCTCGCACGCCGTGTGTCTTCCCGTCTGCCTAAGAAACCAGTGGAACAAGCAGCTAATTCTCAGGAAGACCCCATTCCCATGTTGTGCCTGCTATGGTACCAACCTGCACCAGCCTCTTTCTCCCTCCACCTCAACCCCCTTGGGTTTCCTCCTCCCTCAATTCCCATTCTTCAAAATATATATAAAATCAAAATATGAGTCCCAGCTTTGAGGAAGGGAGAATTATGGACAAAAAAAAGTGCGGTAGTTCCTGTGCTCATGAATAGTAAATGAGCTGGAACAGGGAAGTTATTTAACACAAATATTTATGTCAGTGTTCTGTTTGTTTCTGCGAAATAGAGAGAGGACGATACAGTGTGCAAACACTTTGGGTTATGCCCCAAAAAAAGCAGGTTGAATTTTAAAGAAAAACTGAGGCTGCCTAAATTTCAGAAATTCACAATTCAAAGTGATAGGAATGAACCCGAGTCAATGTTATCAGCATAATGTCTCTCTGTCTGTACGTATACAACGTCAGTTGGGCATAGAGGAAAGGTCAGAGTTGGGACATCCGGCTTTCTTATGTCACTGCCTTATCTGCTTGTTGCCCTAGCGTAAACATCCCCCAGACACAAAAATAGTAGCTAGCAAGATGGAGATCAGAGGTTATTTTTTATGAGTGCATTTCGTAAGTGGCTAGTTTGCATCAACCACCTTCACTAAAACCACTGCAAAGGTTTTGCGTGCATATTTTCGTTTCGAATCGCGATGTTCTGGCATGTCTGCCTCATGATTTGTTGGGAAAGTTGTCTGTCTTTTAAGAGGACCCTCCCCTTTTTTAAGTTAAGAAGAGAATCCGTCATTAATTCCAGACCAAGTGCTGTTGCTGACCTAGGTCTGGGACTTCCGAGACTAGCACAATTATGGACTTCATAGGTCCGATTTGAAGATGAGAGAAAACATATGATGATAGTGAAATGTTCATGGGCCTGCTCCCATCCTAGTCCTCTTGGGGGTGACATGGGGTCATGTCTATCTCTCTCTCTCTCTCCCCATCAATCTTTCTCCCTCCCTCATTCTTTTCCTCCACATCTTCCTTCCTATCTCATATTGTAGGCTTTTGATCAAGTTGCCTGCAGACAGAGGGGAAACATTTGCATTTATTTATATTACACCTGTAATGTGTGCAGTGTGCACCGTGCTGGGCTGAACTGGAACTGGGCACAGGCGTGATGACGGGCCATCGCAAATCACACGTGGCGGCCCAGTCATCTGCAGCAGGCTGTGATGTGATGTTTTGCATTTCAAAGATATGTATTTTCCCAAGTGTGTCCAATTAAGCCTTTTTCTCATTGTTTTATTCTCTCCTTCGTTAGGATAAGACGACCAATCAGATGCTCCTGAATGCCGAGACGCTCCTGAAAGAGCTCGGGACCAGGGATAACGTCAAGGTATTATATCATCGTTCATCTTGAGGCTTAGAGACTCAGAGGTTCCTTGGCGGCCATTACCATTTTTGCTTGGTCATCATCATGAGTGCTTTGTGAGACGACACAGTAGCAGGTATAGCCCAACGCTGGTACACAGATAGATCTCTGCCTGTGTAGTGTGATGCTAATCATAAATCATACAAGACAAGGCTATCTCTTGGGTGTTACATGTAATCTGGGCTACTTTTAAACCACTTCATTCCACACCTTGATTAAACTGTATAAGGAGTGGTTGAGTGGTTCAAATGACTGCATAAGTGTATTATTAAATCAGGAGTTGTAATCTGGACGAAGATCCTGAGGCAAGATAAAGCAGTGAGAAGAAGAAGCACGTACAGCACAAAATGGTTCCTATTAGCACAATGTAGTTACAATTCTCCAATGGATTTAACAGCAGCCTTTATGCTTGATGCAATTAGACTACTTGAATTGTGGTGCCAGTGTTAACTTAGCCAGCCTCACACTCTTCTTTAAAGCATTAGCTTCCACTCTCTTCCACTCTTTTGATGTCGCATAAAGCTTAGCCTACTTCATTGCTTATTGAATTTTTAGTGCATCAGGGATAGCGTACAGACGTTTCGGCTTTGCAGCCTTATTCAGTGTTTAGGCACAAATCTTTTTCATTCAAAACAGCATTTGTAGGGAACACAGGTGAGTAACCGATGAGCAGCAGGTGCTTCTAATCAGGGTTGCCACTCATCTGCCAATCAGGGATGTAGCTTCTCTGGTCTACCTACAGTTGAAGGCGGAAGTTTACATACACTTAGGTTGGAGTCATTAAAACTCGTTTTTCAACCAATCTACAAATTTCTTATTTACGAACTATAGTTTTGGCAAGTGGGTTAGGACATCTACTTGTGCGTGACACAAGTAATCTTTCCAACAATTGTTTACAGACAGATTGTTTCACTTATAATTCACTGTATCACAATTCCAGTGGGTCAGAAGTTTACATACACTAAATTGACTGTGCCTTTAAACAGCTTGGAAAATTCCAGAAAATGATGTCATGGCTTTAGAAGCTTCTGATAGGCTAATTGACATCATTTGAGTCAATTGGAGGTGTACCTGTGGATGTATTTCAAGGCCTACCTTCAAACTCAGTGCCGCTTTGCTTGACATCATGGGAAAATCAAAAGAAATCAGCCAAGACCTCAGAAAAAGAATTGTAGACCTCCACAAGTCTGGTTCATCCTTGCGAGCAATTTCCAAACGCCTGAAGGTACCACGTTCATCTGTAAAAAAAAAATAGCACGCAAGTTTAAACACCATGGGACGCAGCCATCATACTGCTCAGGAAGGAAACGCGTTCTGTCTCCTAGAGATGAACGTACTTTGGTGCGAAAAGTGCAAATCAATCCCAGAACAACAGCAAAGGACCTTGTGAAGATGCTGAAGGAAACAGGTACAAAAGTATCTATATCCACAGTAAAACGAGTCCTATATCGACATAACCTGAAAGGCCACTCAGCAAGAAAGAAGCCACTGCTCCAAAACTGCCATATAAAAGCCAGACTAAGGTTTGCAACTGCACATGGGGACAAAGATCGTACTTTTTGGAGAAATGTCCTCTGGTCTGATGAAACAAAAATAGAACTGTTATAATGACCATCGTTATGTTTGGAGGAAAAAGGGGGTTGTTTGCAAGCCGAAGATCACCATCCCAACCGTGAAGCACGGGGATGGCAGCATCATGCTGTGGAGGTGCTTTGCTGCAGGAGGGACTGGTGCACTTCACAAAATAGATGGCATCATGAGGAAGGAAAATTATGTGGATATATTGAAGCAACATCTCAAGACATCAGTCAGAAAGTTAAAGCTTGGTTTCTTGCAAATGGGTCTTCCAAATGGACAATGACCCCAAGCATACTTCCAAAGTTGTGGCAAAATGGCTTAAAGACAACAAAGTCAAGGTATTGGAGTGGCCATCACAAAGCCCTGACCTCAATCCTATAGAAAATGTGTGGGCAGAACTGAAAAAGCATGCACGAGCAAGGAGGCCTACAAACCTGACTCAGTTACACCAGCTCTGTCAGGAGGAATGGGTCAAAATTCACCCAACTTATTGTGGGAAGCTTGTGGAAGGCTACCCGAAATGTTTGACCCAAGTTAGACAATTTAAAGGCAATGCTACCAAATACTAATTGAGTGTATGTAAACTTCTGACCCACTGAGAATGTGATGAAATAAGTCAAAGCTGAAATAAATCATTCTCTCTACTATTATTCTGACATTTCACATTCTTAAAATAAAGTGGTGATCCTAACTGACCTATGACAGGGAATTCTTACTAGGATTAAATGTCAGGAATTGTGAAAAACTGAGTTTAAATGTATTTGGCTAAGGTGTATGTAAACTTCCGACTTCAACTGTATATACAAGTTACAGTCACAAAGACATACAGAAATATAGGGTATGGGAGTGGGCCCGAAGGGCATTTGAGTGCATCAGCCGTGAACAATTCATGAATCAATTGCCTTAGGTGTCCACTCACTTGGATATATTATATCAATTCATGAGATGGCTTACCGCAAAGAACATCAGACTCGGCCGTTCATAAATATGTGGGGCTAACTCAGAAATTATATGTAAAGTCTGATATGGACAGTGTTCTTGTATAACAGTCAAAATTTGGCTTATAGGAAGAAGGTGAAATCTAGTACTTCATCGTTTAAAACGTGTGGGGATACAGAATTTAATTTAGATATCCACATGGCTTCTCTTTGGAGTAATTTGTTGTTGTAATCACCTCTGTGTGGTGGATGAACATTTTCGATCCCGACTCAACGCAATTCATTAATAGAGTGATTTTGTTCTATAAAGTGTCTCGCAACTGGCGAGGTGATATATTGACGTCTGATAGTGGGTTTATGTTCTCCAAGGCGTACTTTCAATTCACGGGTTTTACACACCAACCAAACTTCTGGGAGAGCGTGATGGTCCCATTTTGATTAACTCTTTTGATGTCCACCATGTTTGATTCACCTAATGGGAGTCTAGCAACAGGTCCCCCTGGGGTTGAGGGAAAAGGAATCCGGTGCATTGTGGATTTCATGAAAAACGGCCGTCAAAATAACTTAAGCGCTAGCATTGTATAAACCAAAATGGCATTTTGCAGCGCAATTATTTAAGTCGCTAATGCTATAGTCGAACACAAATGTCTTGGGGAGTGTATGTGGGAGAGCGTGAGAGAAAAAGTGTGTGTGTGTGCGCGCAGTATTATAGTAGGCACAAACACCATCTAATCTTAATTAGACCAGCACTATCAGCGGGGGTGCTGTCTTTCTAGAACATTCTTCTTCTCCACCACTGGAGATACAGGCACTGGGAGCATCTTACAGAGAAAAGTACTCATTCGTTTGTTATGATTTTTTTTAGGGGGGTGACTTGTGTTCCACTTGTGGGGTTTGATCATTGTTGCTTTTTTTGTTCTAGTTGCTGTTATGTAATGAAAATATAATTGTCAAGATGATAATCTATCCCAAGGGCCATGCTTTACATTGGCATTTAACTGGACTAACTACCAGGAGCAACCTGTATCATTTCCATAATCAATCAATCATCACTTTTGCACGCAGAATTTGCTAAATTAACAGCGGTGCTAACTGCCTGCTGAATATCTGATGATGCAATATAGTTCCATAACAGATTTACTTGGAATAATGATACCATGGAATAATGGTTATGTTATGCTAAGTGTTGCCACATCTTGATAACTGTTGTCACTTGTTTTAGTGCGACATAGGTATGGAGTAAGGTACACTCCATGGGCTGGTTTTACAGACCAAGATTAAGACTAGTCATGGACAAAAAAAACGATTTAAATGGAGAATCTCCATTGAACATTCTCCTTAGCCTAGGACTTGCTTTAATCTTTGTCTGGGCAACTGGCCCCATATGCTTTATATTTTCTTTGAACTATAACAGCGATAAACCATCTGCCATGTCTCCAGGTGTGGTTCTACAACCAGGCGTGGCACGGTATTGTATCGTTCCTCAACGTGGCCAACAATGCCATCCTGAGAGGCAACCTGCCGACGGGTCATGACCCCAGGGAGTATGGAATCTCCACCTCCAGCCACCCCCTCAACCTCACCAAGACGCAGCTTTCCTTCCAGGCACTGTAAGTCGGGTTGTATCAGCTCCGGGGTGAAGTTTCTCCTAGGTACAGATCTAGGATCAGTTACCCTCGCCCATTCCTATAACCATAAATGAAGAAAACGCAACACTGACCCAAGATCAGCATCTAGGGGTAGCTTCCCCCTATACCTGTTCTATCACCTGTACGACAGGCCAAGGGGAGCCACAGGGAGGGGGGGAGAGAGGGAGAGACTAAGGGGTTTAGGCAGAGGAGGGAGTGAGGGGAGCTGGAGCAGCAGAATGAATAGCGGGAGTCTGAGACGGAGAGGGAAAAGTGGAGAGGGGGAGAGGGGGAGAATCAGACTGGTGGATAGATGAATGGGGAGATTGAGAGGATGAGGCCTTCTGAGAAATAAAGAGAAGTAGAGATGGGAGAGAGAGGCAGAAAAATGAGTGACGGCGAGAAAGAGAGTGATAAAGACAGAAAGAGAGAGAGAAAGACAGGAAGAGAGAGAGAAAAACAGAGAGTGAGGAACAGCACACGTGAGGTGATCCCATGGGGACCGCACGCTTTCACACACTGTTGCTTTATAACCCAAGCGATCAGTCTGGAGCCCTGAAGCAGCTCCCCCATGAGATCTCTAGTGTTAATGAGGGCATTATTGAAGTACAAAACCACAAGCCTTCACTGTCTAATGCAGTCTGAGTCTATCATCTATCTAATCTCCATAATCGAGCTTAAATATAACGTAGCATAATACAGAGTAATATAACATAACATTATTACATAACATATGAAAACATACAGTAGCATATAATAGCACTAGCATAAAATAACACAGTATAATAAAATAATTATAAATAACATACAAATCATAGCATAACATACAGGTAACTGCTGAAATAAAGGAAACACCAACATCCCCATGTCCTAATAGGGTGCTGTCCCACCACGAGCTAGAACGGCTTCAATGCACCTTGGCATAGATTTTACAAGTGTCTGGAACTCTATCGGAGGGATGCGACACCATTCTTCCACAAGAAATTCCATAATTTGGTGTTTTGTTGATGGTGGTGGAAAACGCTGTCTCAGGCGCAGCTCCGGAATCTTCCATAAGTGTTCAATTGGGTTGAGATCTGGTGACTGAGACGGCCATGGCATATGGTTTACATCGTTTTCATGCTCATCAAACCATTCAGTGGCCACTCGTGCCCTGTGGATGGGGGCATTGTCATCATATGGAGGCATAGCCATGGTAGCCAAAATAATGGCCAAAATAATGGCCTGCCCAGCATTTTTATACACCCTAAGCATGATGGGATATTACTTGTTAAATTATCTCAGGAACCACACCTGTGTGGAAGCACCTGCTTTCAATATACTTTGTATCCCTCATTTACTCATGTTTCCATTATTTTGGCAGTTACCTGTAGCATAGCATAACATAAAGCTATATTTGTGTTGTCCTGTACATCTATCTCTGTAGATGCTTAGTTTTCACACTTTGTTTGCTGAAATGTCAGTTTCGATGTTGAAACCTGATGCGATCCAGTGGACGTGATCAATCATGCCACAGATACCATTTAATTCCTTGTTCCTTCGTTGTGTTACCAAGTAAGGTATTTATGTAGTGGTCGGGTGTTAGCAACATCGGTGAATTAGAGAGAGAAGCTGGTTTGGCTTGAAGATAATTACGACAGCTTCCAACCCCTAAATTCAGCCCAAGCCCCCTCTCTCTTTCTTTCTGTCTCTGTTTCTGTATCTCTCTCTCTCTCTCTCTCTCTCGCTCTCCATGTGGGCCCTGCCTGTAATTTATTATCCATGATCTAGAGATTAATTTGGGATAATCCATCCCTGTAAAATGAATTACCAGAGGAAAAAAGCGAGGGAAGCATAGGAGTAAAAAAACAAGTGAGTGTTCATGTCCTATGCGATTGTGCTCGTGTCCCTGCATCATTGCCCTAATTCAAGAGTTGTTCCCCACTCAAAGTATGGTTTTCAATGGATCAGATAGGGATATGTGGTGGGGTGGTTGTGTTCGGGATAGCTTCTGTCCAGGCATTTTGTCTATAATAATAATATAATAATATGCCATTTAGCAGACGCTTTTATCCAAAGCGACTTACAGTCGTGCGTGCATACATTTTTTTTGTGTATGGGTGGTCCCGGGGATCGAACCCACTACCTTGGCGTTACAAGCGCCGCGCTTGTCTAGACTGCCTGCAGTGCTCTGCTAGCATAAGAAGAGACAGTAAATCATCATGGTGGTTCTATGTGACCTGGAGCTTGCCTTCAGTGAATCAGAGAGACCTGTTCAGTCACTGAATCTCCAATGTCCATTAAATTAAACAGCGCTTGACATTTAGGGCTTTGCGTACCGTCTTCACAGAAGGTATTCGGTTTTCCGGGTAGTTGGAAAGAAACATCCTTTGCCATGCGTTTACATTTCTCCAATCAGAAAATGCATAATTGTATTTACATTGTTAGCACCAAACAGATGTTGAGAAACAAGCAATTATGTGGACAACTAGTCCCTCTGTGTTCAATAGAATGAACAGATTTGCATTATGGATACATTTACTGGAATGGAAAATTGTTTACCTAATCAATTCAAAGACAGATGATTATTTGACCACTTCATTGTGGTTTTCTAACCTCCCTCCACACCTCCATTTTTGAAGCCGTATCTCACTCTAGACCTTGGGCAAAAACACCTGGAACGACCAGGCACAATAAAACACATTAAAAGCTCTCCCCTACTATACTGTTTATTACTTTATTAGCAGGGTGCGTGTTCCCTTATAGCAGGGGTGTCAAAGTCAAATGGACGGAGGGCCAAATAAAAAATTTAGCTACAAGCCGAGGGCCGGACTGTTCGAATGTTCATAGAAAATTTTTTAAATGACGCATATAGTCTAGTGAACCTAATTGAACCTACTGAAAACCTAACAAATATATTCCAATATGATCAGATAAATAAAGCAATATTTTCTTATGGCTCTGTCAGTAATCTTTAATTTTCAACAGACACAAAAGACAAATTTCCTTTATATAAAAATCCCCATAACATGAACATTAAATGAAAGAAACCGGTATTCAAGGCACCATCAGTAGCCTATATTTTCTATTTTAGCAAAAGTGGGCTAAATTTACTTCAAAGAAAAAAACAATAATAGCAATTTTCTATCATCCACTCAACTGAAATATTTTTAAAATATAATTGGATTGAAATACAATAAAATAAAGTGCAAAAATCTATTAATCAAAAACAACACTTTGTTTAAGGAGAAGTAACATGCAGTGAAAACAAATATTAAACTTTAACTTTTAAACTTGAACTGAGTAAAAACTCTAAATATGTGATTGCACAGTAATGTTCACTTGTTTGAGGTTGAGGGTGATACTTGGTGGTGTCCCATCTTTTCCACAAGTTCATCAATGTTCGGGGGTAAGGCTCTGAGCTGAGGAAATCCTCAGAATTGAGTGGAGGTGTTCAGCAGTAAGTCGACTTCTGTGTGATGTTTTGTTCAGGTTCATCAAAGAAAACAGTTGTTCACACAGGTATGTGCTGCCAAACATAGACAACGTTTGAGCAGCCTGGATGCGCAGCTGGGGCATTGTGTCGGGGAGGAAACGGGGCGAACTCCGCAGCACCCACTGCCGCATATTTTGCCCTCAGTGCATCATTGCATTGGAGGTCAATCAACTCCATTTGGAGGTTTGGTGGTGAGCTTTCCACGTTTTTGAACAGAGCCTGTCGAGATTTGAGGCCTCGTTTTAATTCCTCTGCCTTTTGTAGCCTTTGTTCCATGTCCATATTCTTGTTTTTGTCCGCGTGTTTCGTTTCATAATGTCGTCTCAGATTATACTCTTTCAGTACCGCCACACTTTCTCCACACAGAAGACACACAGGTTTTCCAGCTACCTCCGTGAACATATACTCCGACTCCCACCTTGTTTGAAACCCCCGGTTCTCAGTGTCCACCTTCCGTTTTGCCATTTTTGATGGGTATCTGAAAGTTAATTTTACTGTGATGCTGACGACTGCTGTGCCAATAAATATTGAAATGAAGCAGCCTACTGCTCGGTGCGTCACCGTTGCATTGTGGGAAATGTAGTATTGGTGCGTGTAAAAGATCTGCGGGCTGCCGGCTTGCTGCGGTCTGCGGGCCGGTTCTAATAATAAATCAAGATCATCCCAGGGGCCGTAAAAAACCTTCTCGCGGGCCGGATGTGGCCCGCGGGCCTTGACTCTGACATATGTGCCTTATAGTGATTAGCCGCTAGCCCTTGTTCAGGGTTACCTCATTAGCCAATCACTTGCCTCAAATAATCCTCTGCCCCGGCGAACGGGGTCGAGAAACCTGTTGAAAACTGTTGAAAGTGGGGTGGCACCCACTGTGTAAATTATTTCATGTTTACGCATCCTAATTACGTCCAGGCTGTGGCGGGGCGGCACGTGGGGACTAATTTAATATGTTAATTACCCGGCATGTAGTCTGGCGAGAGATTGGTGTGGCGAGGGAGGAGGGAAGTATGTGTTTGTGTGTGTGCCTGCCTGTCTGTCTGTATCTGTATGTGTGCGTGAGAAGGTGGTAGAATATACTGTAGTCTGGTTCACAGCTGAATAAGCGGACGCAGCAAGGACGTTTTGATAGCAAAACGTTTGAAATGAAGATGTATTCTAATGAAGGAGAGGTCAGCAGCTTCTGAGGAGAGAGAAACAGTCGCTAAGCGCCTTGCCCCTCACAAGTAAGTTGGGAAAGAGATGAACTCTTTGAGCCCACTGCCTGCGATCTGCAATTAGCTAATAAACTACACAGGGGGATAACTAAGACCTTAACATCTATAATCGCCAACTCCTCTAGTGTTTCTTCTTCAATGTGGATAAAATAGCAAAGAAGAAATCCAGTTGGAGGAAGTTTTTATTTTGGAGTCTCCATACCAGCTAAGATGAATAATTGAAGTGCTGTTGAATGACCTTTGACCCCAAACGTCCAGCACCTCTCTGGTGCAGTTTCCTTTTCTTGTTTGTGAACTTCCAAAACCTCCTCCTACCCGAAACTCTGTTAGATGTGACAGCAGAGAGCAGAAAGAGGGTGATCTATTCATCAAAAGAGACCAGCAGGAGCTCTGAATTGACAGAATGTGAAAGTATGGAAGGCAAGACAGCACAACATGCCTTTAGCGGGGTGAATTATATTCAAACAGCATGGAGGATCAAGAGTTTCCAAGAAGAATCGTCATTGGCTCTCGGAAATGTTTTCTGTAGTTTTGCCTGATTGCCTGATTGCACGAAAAGAGAATTCAGTCAAATTGAGTCATCTATTGGGAACAAGCTAATACATAAACTTACAGTACATTATAGAACATAGATAGAATTGATCCAACTGGCCTTATTTTACCTATAAATAAAACCATACGGGACTTGTCTGCTTATACTTAGACATTTGGTTTCATTTTAGTCATTAACCCTAAAAGCACCAACTGGGGTACATTTTGACCCCAAGGTGTCAAAAACGTCATAATTTCTAAACCTTTGTTTTTTATCCTTCTGAAATGTAAGGACTTTGTCAAGCAACTACTTACACCTTTTTTTTTTACATGATTTCTGTGTTAACCCTTTGACACCAACAAATGGGTGTGATCATTCTATAGTGGTCCCTGCAACTTACGCACAAACCGGTGTGATTAGAACGCTTATTTAGAATGTCCAGTTTCGATTGACGCAACAGTCACTGTTTTTTCACAGAAACATTTTGCACAAACACAGTCCTTACAAAGTTATGTCCTGAATATGACCAGTTTATTTTGGATTCAATGTTCAGACATTCACAGATATAGCGACAGCATAACACAGTCCTCCAAACCGGAAAATGTAGGCTACATTAGTCCTAGCGCTAACTGAGGAAAGATTGACATAACACAAGCTGTCATATTTAGCTAACTTTCGTCTGACAGAAACCACAATATTAATTAGCTAATAGCAATTACTATTTACAATTCATCACATCACGGGTGAGCTCACCATTGATCGAAATAATTTAGTAAAACACTTTCAAAAAATCAAAAGTAATCCGACGATGGTAGTTTGTGCACCACATTTGTCACAGAGGTAGATGTAAGTACCCTGAAAATATATAGATATGGTGCCACCCCAAATTTGGCCCCTGGGGGCCATGGCAGCCACTATAACTGAAAAATAAAGACAAAATGTAAATACATTTTTAGCTTTCAGTCAATGTCTCTATACCAAGTTGAGAGTCTCATATTTCAGATGCAATAGCGGACATGCATAAAGATGGCGGCCCGTATGTACTTACCACAAATGCTTTATTTGCAAAGTTTGCCATATCAGACAGTGCTCTCAGAGTTTCCATTACTTTTTTTTGTATTAGCAGTAGCACAGTAAACTTGATCCCAATTCTAGCTCCGGCAGCAATTTGATTTATTGACATATTGAACCATGTCGCGCGCTGTAGTTTAAGAACTCTGTAGGTAGTGCTAAAAATAAGGACGCCATATCTGAATTCCTCCATCTTTATGCACCTTCGCTATTGGAACTGAGTTGATAGCCCATAGCGTTCCAGATTTAGAACTAATTGTCTGATGGCACCCCTGTCCATATCACGCATATCAGCAGTCATCCTAGGTTGTACCGGTGTGTCAGATTAGCTTAATCACCCATTTATCAGCCTCTGAGTATCACAGAAACACAGCACCTTGAATGAATAGCAGAAAAATATGAATGACAAGTTGCTTTGGATGAAATTGATCAAAATAACTGTTCAAAACATGAAAAACATAAAAAAACAGATATTTTTTTACCCCAAATTTGACTGTAAATGTGTGGATTTTTTAAATATGATTATTTAGGGGACTTAAAACGATTTACTTGTGTTACAAAAGGTTAATAAAAGAGAAAGTGTTACTGCTTAACATACAGTATCTCTTTGCAATCATTACCAATTTGTGGTAAAAATTACTTCTGTTGGTGCCTTTAGGGTTATAAATATATTGGCACTTTTAGAGTTATAAATATTTTCCCACTTTTTGGGTTAAGTAGACACTCTTATCCAGAGCAACTAAAGTATAGGTAAAACATTTCAGTAGCATTGGGTTCGTTCCAGGTCAAAGGCAAGATTAATGACACGATTTGGGCAGAAAGTGTGAGATTCACTCAGAATGAAACTCAACACCTGGAAAGGTTATGAGGCTTATTTCCACAGAAAGGCCTCTTCACCTATCCTCCATCTACAGCCCCTCAGGGCTAGGCAGACATTGGCCTCAGGTCCCTGGACAATGACTGTGTTCCAAATGGCACCCTATTCTCTGTATAGTGCACTACTTTTGACAAGGGCCCTATGGGTCCGGTCAAAAGTAGTGCACTATATAAGGAATAGGGTGCCATTTGGAATGCATCCAATGTCAAGTTCATAACATAGTTCCCTCTTTACCACCGTGACCCTATCTGCTCTCTAGAGTCCTCGCGTGTTAGGACTAATTGTCAGGTGAAAGGTCTGGGTGGCCTCTGGTTCTTGTTTGTTAGTAAAGGAAGGATATGGGCTTCAAATGTGTCCTCGGTTTTCCTCTGATGTTGGCTACTCCTACTGTTTCTTAGTGAGTCATTAATTCATTATGGGAAAGAAGCAAAACAAGGGAAACACAATTTGGGAAACGCATGAAAGCAAAACACTTATAGAATGATAAAAACAAGCTGTTCACACACCAGACTAAATATTGTATGGTCCTTTAGGACTGATCTGTTCGGTTTAGGCCAAGTTACTGTAGAGCACATGACAGAAGATGTAAAAGGGTAAGGAATACAGTTCATGATTGATGGATCGACACTAACAAAATCAATCACTCTTAATGGTGGAGTTCAATATTTTACAACTTCATGCTAGATGGTTCTGCACACTGAAAGTTGTCTGTGGGCCGGGAGAAACTGTAATCCATGGTTTGGTTGTCTTTAAATAGTCCCTTCACCTTACTTTAGCTACTGCTAGCTAAAAATTCATGGCAGTGATGGGGTCATGCCGGACCTGTAAAAGAAAAGAAAGGAAAAAAGGCTAAATCAACTGAAATAAACTAAATTATTTGGTTTGAATTTACATATAGGTGATTTGGCAATTGTTTTGCCCCCATCACTTCAATGTATTTTTAGCTAGCAGTTGCTACAATTAGCCGACGTTTGTAGTGGCTGCTTAAAGAATACCAAATCATAGATTAGGGTTTATCATCTAACATTGAGTTGTAAAATACTTAACTTCCCCTTTAAAACAATTGACCCTTTACCAGTTATTCAAATATCAACCAGACCTATTGATCATGCTAGGAGATCACACAGGATCAAACCTGTACTCAACTTCCTGTTTTCTCTCCTTCTTCAGGGCCGCCACCTCCACCGATGTGGTGGTGTCCATCTGTGTCATCTTTGCCATGTCCTTCATCCCAGCAAGCTTCGTCCTCTTCCTCATCCAGGAGCGTGTCAGCAAGGCCAAGCACTTGCAGTTTGTCAGTGGCGTCAACCCGACCGTCTACTGGGTCGCCAACTTCGCCTGGGATATTGTAAGCTATCTTCATTACAGAATTTAATAGTACAGAATTCAACTTTATTGTCCAATAGGAATCGAAAATGTGTCTTTTTGCTGTCTTATGTAATTCCCAACCCTCCGGACACCACACACAGCCACGGAGAAGGGCCCCTGGAACACATTAGGTGTTAAGTATCTTGCTCAAGGGCAAAACGGTAGTTGCCTGACTCTGCTCTATGTTCACTACATACTTCAGTCTGAGACTGCCATCACTGAAGTCGTTTGTGGCGACATCAAAATGAGGGGTGTTGTACAAAGTAATCAGTGATTGGATCATTTCTAACCAATCAGAGTATCAAAGCCAATGACGCATTTTCAAAACGCTGCTTTACCCACGTGTGTTCTGGCTCTGGCCCAACCCATCAGTTTCTGAGACCAATCAGTACGGTTAGAATGTGTTTGCATTCTAGAAATCGTCAGATCCTCACTCACTGCAGAGAAGAAACAAACGTCCGTGGGCGTGGCGTAGAGTTTTGCCGGAACAGTTTGGGTAGCAAGGCAACAATGGCAGTAGGTGGCACCTGAGATTCTGATGCCAGCAAACCTCCGGTTTCTCCGCCATCTCACCCCTAATTGGTGTCCAAACCAGGGGGTACGCAATGGCATTCTACCGTCCACCATGAGTATCGAAACCCCAACCAAATTAACTCTGGATGTTGTAATTGGTCGAGTGATGATTTAAATTAAATTCAGAGGGATAGGAATATGGTCACAAGTGAGACGTGTCGAATAACCCACTAGCCTTTCCATCAGTGCCACATGATGTGTCTTAGATTGCTGTTACAGTGTCCATATTATGACAGTCTGTCGCAGCACATTATTCAACACTAAGTAGATTTGGATAAGGATACATCGGAGTAGATCATCCAAAGGCTGTATTGAACGAATACTCATCAGCGGCATTAATGGCAAATGTACCTGTGATTGCAATGGCTGCTTGGAAGCCCATGTCTGAGTAACTGTTATTGGCTAGTGTTAAATTATTGATACCAGCTGTTCCCATTTGTTATGCTCAACAAGCTTAGCAGTGGCAAACAGTGATGCAAAGTGGTACAACATGGGCACTTTCCCTCAGGCTTAATAGCGGTAAACCGTCTATCAGGTAACTCAGCACTATTGGCCGTTATGCTGGAGGAATGCTAACAAAGTGAAAGACAAATGTTATTATGCAGACAGTCGAAAGGTTTTAGCCAGGAGCAGTTACCATTTGCATATAGTTCCCCAACAATTGTAATATTTTACAACAGCATTATTATTTTTTTATGGAATGCGGTCAAAAAGCTCTGTTAGATGGTGAGCTTAAGCATTGTCGCTCTCCCTGAATGCTTCCCAATGGTATGTGTGACTATGGTTCTCATTTAAATTACAGTGCCCTCCGTTATTGGGACAGTGAAGCATTCTTTCTTCTTTTGGCTGTATACTTCAAAGGTTTTGAATGTAGATGCTGCCATGATTACAAATATTATACCCCCCAAAAAATGCTAACCTCCCCTGTTATTGTAAAGGTGAGAGGTTAGCATGTCTTGGGGGTATGATATATGTGTGTCTGTAGCTTTATCACTTATCATTATTCACGATTCATTCAGGATTATCTGTAATCATGGTAGCATCCACATTCAAAACCTTTGAAGTATACAGCCAAAAGAAGAAAAAATGCTTCACTGTCCCAATAATTACGGATGGCATTACGGAGAACTATAGTCACACATAGCACTGGGAAGCATTCAGGGAGTTCACCATCTGACAGAGCTTTTGGACCGCATTCCATACCATTCCTTAAAATAAATTAGGCACAGAGGGAGAAATGTGGAGGAGAAGTTTGAAAATCATATGTTCTTTTTTATATATATGTATTTTTTTTCCCACATCGATTCCTCATTCCTATTGCTGTATTTAGCGATTCGTTAGGCAATATCATGATAGTAAAACTAGTTTTTTAGAATATAAATATTTTTGTATACTACATTTTGGTACATTGTGAGATGGTTTTCATTAGATTTGTTCAGTCAGGCCAGCCTCAGTCCCGTCTCCTCATATGAAGGGGAATAGATTGCTCTCTTGCAAATGAGCAAATGAAAGAGGGTAGCTGGGAAAGCTAATTAAAACCTAATCTATAGAATTCCCATTTACTGGAGTTCAACATCTTTTCTTTCTTTCAGAGAGTGTAACTACATAGTCTAATAAGGGGTTATACATGTTTTATTACAGTGTAACTACATGGTCTAATAAGGGGTTATACATGATTTATTACAGTGTAACTACATAGTCTAATAAGGGGTTATACATGCTTTATTACAGTGTAACTACATGGTCTAATAAGGGGTTATACATGTTTTATTACAGTGTAACTACATAGTCTAATAAGGGGTTATACATGCTTTATTACAGTGTAACTACATAGTCTAATAAGGGGTTATGTGTGCTTTATTACAGTGTAACTACATAGTCTAATAAGGTGTTATACATGCTTTATTACAGTGTAACTATATAGTCTAAGGGGTTATACATGCTTTATTACAGTGTAACTACATAGTCTAATAAGGGGTTGTGTGTGCTTTATTACAGTGTAACTAAATAGTCTAAAAGGGAGTTATACATGCTTTATTACAGTGTAACTACATAGTCTAAAAAGGTGTTATACATGCTTTATTACAGTTTAACTACATAGTCTAATAAGGGGTTATACATGTTTAATAAAGTGTAACTACATAGTCTAAGGGGTTATGTGTGCTTTATTAAAGTGTAACTACATAGTCTAATAAGGTGTTATACATGCTTTATTACAGTGTAATTACATAGTCTAATAAGGGGTTATACATGTTTAATACAGTGTAACTACATATTCTAATAAGGGGTTATGTGTGCTTTATTACAGTGTAACTACATAGTCTAATAATGGTTATGCATGATTTATTAGAGTGTAACTACATAGTCTAAAAAGTAGTTATAAATGTTTAATACAGTGTAACTACATCGTCTAATAAGGGGTTATGTGTGCTTTATTACAATGTAACTACATAGTCTAATAAGGGGTTAAACATGTTTTATTACAGTGTAAATACATAGTCTAATAAGGGGTTATGTTTGCTTTATTACAGTGTAACTATAGAATCTAATAAGGGGTTATGCATGCTTTATTACAGAGTAACTACATATTCTAATAAGGGGTTATTCATATTTTATTACAGTGTAATTACGTAGTCTAATAAGGGGTAATACATGCTTTATTACAGAGTAACTACATAGTCTAATAAGGGGTTATACATGCTTTATTACAGTGTAACTACATAGTCTAAAAAGGTGTTATACATGCTTTATTACAGTTTAACTACATAGTCTAATAAGGGGTTATACATGTTTAATACAGTGTAACTACATATTCTAATAAGGGGTTATGTGTGCTTTATTACAGTGTAACTACATGGTCTAATAAGGGGTCATACATGTTTTATTACAGTGTAACTACATAGTCTAATAAGGAGTTATACATGTTTAATACAGTGTAACTACATAGTCTAATAAGGGGTTATGTGTGCTTTATTACAATGTAACTACATAGTCTAATAAGGGGTTATACATGTTTTATTACAGCGTAACTACAAAGTCTAATAAGGGGTTATACGTGTTTTATTACAGTGTAACTACATGGTCTAATAATGGGTTATACATGTTATATTACAGTGTAACTACATGGTCTAATAATGGGTTATACATGTTATAGGGGAAGGCCCTCAAAATTGTCAAAGACTCCAGCCACCCTAGTCATAGACTGTTCTCTCTGCTACCGCACGGCAAGCGGTACCGGAGTGCCAAGTCTAGGTCCAAAAGACTTCTCAACAGCTTCTACCCCCAAGCCATAAGACTCCTGAACAGCTAATCATGGCTACCCGGACTATTTGCACTGCCCCCCCACCCCATCCTTTTTACGCTGCTGCTACTCTGTTAAGTATTTATGCATAGTCACTTTAACTCTACCCACATGTACATATTACCTCAACTACCTCAACTAGCCGGTGCCCCCGCACATTGACTCTGCAACGGTACCCCCCTGTATATATAGCCTCCCTACTGTCACTTTATTTTACTGTATATATAGCCTCCCTACTGTCACTTTATTTTACTTCTGCTCTTTTTCTCTCAACACTTTTTTTGTTGTTGTTTTATTCTTACTTTTTTTGTTTAAAATAAATGCACTGTTGGTTAAGGGCTGTAAGTAAGCATTTCACTGTAATGTCTGCACCTGTTGTATTCGGCGCATGTGACCAATAAAATTTGATTTGATTTGATTTGATTATATTACAGTGTAACTACATGGTCTAATAATGGGTTATACATGTTTTATTACAGTTTAATTACGTAGTATAATAAGTGGTTATACATGTTTTATTGCAGTGTAACTACATGGTCTAATATGGGGTTATACATGCTTTATTACAGTGTAACTACATAGTGTAATAAGGAGTTATACATGTTTTATTATAGAGTAACTACATAGTCTAATAAGGGGTTATGTTATTTTTACAGTGTAACTATATGGTCTAATAAGGGGTTATACATGTTTTATTATAGCGTAACTACATGGTCTAATAAGGGGTTATACAAGTTTTATTACAGTGTAACTATATGGTCTAATGAGGGTTATACATGTTTTATTACAGTTTAATTACGTAGTATAATAAGTGGTTAGACATGTTTTATTGCAGTGTAACTACATGGTCTAATAAGGGGTTATGTGTGCTTTATTACAGTGTAACTACATAGTCTAATAAGGGGTTATACATGTTTTATTACAGTGTAACTAAGTAGTCTAATAAGGGATTATACATGTTTTTTTTACAGCGTAACTACATGGTCTAATAAGGGTTTGTACATGTTTATTGCAGTGTAACTACATGGTCTAATAAGGGGTTATACATGCTTTATTACAGTGTAACTACATAGTCTAATAAGGTGTTATACATGCTTTATTGCAGTGTAACTACATGGTCTAATAAAATAAAAGGGGTTATACATGTTTATTACAGTGTAACTACATAGTCTAATAAGTTGTTATACATTATTTATTACAGTGTACCTACATAGTCTAATAAGGGGTTATACATTGTTATTACAGTTTAACTACATAGTCTAATAAGGGGTTATACATGTTTATTGCACTGTAACTACATGGTCTAATAAGGGGTTATACATGCTTTATTACAGTGTAACTACATAGTCTAATAAGGTGTTATACATGCTTTATTATAGTGTAACTACATAGTCTAATAAGGGGTTATACATGTTTAATACAGTGTAACTACATAGTCTAAGGGATTATGTGTGCTTTATTACAGTGTAACTACATAGTCTAATAAGGTGTTATACATTCTTTATTACAGTGTACCTACATAGTCTAATAAGGGGTTATACATATTTAATACGGTGTAACTACGTGGTCTAATAAGGGGTTATACATGCTTTATTACAGTGTAACTACATAGTCTAATAAGGGGTTATACATGTTTTATTACAGTGTAACTACATGGTCTAATAAGGGGTCATACATGTTTTATTACAGTGTAACTACATGGTCTAATATGGGGTTATACATGTTTTATTACAGCGTAACTACCTGGTCTAATAAGGGGTTATACATGTTTTATTACAGTGTAACTACATGGTCTAATAAGGGGTTATACATGTTTAATACAGTGTAACTACACAGTCTAAGGGGTTATGTGTGCTTTATTAAAGTGTAACTACATAGTCTAAGGTGTTATACAAGCATTATTACAGTGTAATTACATAGTCTAATAAGGGGTTATACATGTTTAATACAGTGTAACTACATATTCTAATAAGGGGTTATGTGTGCTTTATTACTGTATAACTATATAGTCTAATAACGGGTTATACATGCTTTATTACAGTGTAACTACATAGTCTAATAATGGGTTATGCATGCTTTATTAGAGTGTAACTACATAGTCTAAAAAGTAGTTATAAATGTTTTATTACAGTGTAATTACGTAGTCTAATAAGGGGTTATACATGTTTTATTACAGTGTAACTACATGGTCTAATAAGGTGTTATACATGTTTTATTACAGTGTAACTATATGGTCTAATAAGGTGTTATACATGCTTTATTACAGTGTAACTACAAGGTCTAATAAGGGGTTATACATGGTTTATTACAGTGTAACTACAAGGTCTAATAAGGGGTTATACATGGTTTATTACAGTGTAACTACATGGTCTAATAAGGGGTTATGTGCTTTATTACAGTTTAACTACATAGTCTAATAAGGTGTTGTGTGCTTTATTACAGTGTAACTACATAGTCTAAAAGGGGGTTATACATGGTTTATTACAGTGTATCTACATAGTCTAATAATGGGTTATGCATGCTTTATTAGAGTGTAACTACATAGTCTAAAAAGTAGTTATAAATGTTTTATTACAGTGTAATTACGTAGTCTAATAAGGGGTTATCCATGTTTAATACAGTGTAACTACATAGTCTAATAAGGGGTTATGTGTGCTTTATTACAGTCTAACTATATAGTCTAATAAGGGGTTATACATGTTTTATTACAGTGCAACTACATGGTCTAATAAGGGGTTATACATGTTTTATTACAGTGTAACTACATGGTCTAATATGGGGTTATACATGTTTTATTGCAGTGTAACTACATGGTCTAATAACGGGTTGTGTGTGCTTTATTACAGTGTAACTACATAGTCCCGTGTCTAATAGTCATCGTCATCTTCCTGTGCTTCCAACAAAAAGCCTACGTGTCCCTTCCTAACCTACCAGCTTTGATTCTGCTACTGGTAATGTATGGGTAAGTAGCACCAAAATTATATCCATATTTTTATGTGCTGACTTACCCAGTTCAAATAAGTGTTCTATGGAGTTGTACTATGGATGTAATGTTCATATGGAGCAAGAAGTTTGAAATGTTTGTATTGCGGTACGAAAAGTTGAAATTGACTTATTAGATCCTTGTTATGCCCACATAGTGCACAGTCAGCGAACATCTCATGCACTCTACAAATAATATTTGAGTGTTGTTCAACTTCAAATTTACCCGTTTTCCACAGTCAATACAGTCCAGTGAGCTCCAAAAGTATTGGGACAGTGACACATTTGTTGTTGTTTTGGCTCTGTACTCCAGCACTTTGGATTTGAAATGATACAATGACTGAGGTTAAAGTGCAGACTGTGTCCTTCACGTCTGTATACCCCTCTTCATGTATCTCCCCGTGTCTCATTTAGTACTGTGCTGTTTAAATAGTAAAGTATGAAAGATGATGCTATTCACTTAACCGTCTGTGTTTTCAGGTGGTCTATCACACCCATGATGTACCCAGCCTCGTTTATCTTCAGCGTCCCCAGCACGGCCTACGTGGTGCTGACCTGCATCAACCTCTTCATCGGCATCAATGGGAGCGTGGCCACCTTCGTCATGGAGCTGTTCGCTGATGATGTAGGTGATGCGTGTTGCCTCTTTCCTAAATCTTCATGTGTACGGTGTCCATATTAGGATAGCTTCGGAGTAACAAGGGGTAGGTGTCTGTGTCCTTTTGGCTGTCCTAATGTGGACACCGTACAAATACACACGTTTCATCAAAGAAATGATTGCTCACTCAACTATTATATCAGGATTATTACATTTTTGTCTAGCTAATTGATCCCTTTCCTCAATATACTGCTGTGTATTCTTGTGTAGGCTTTCAACTTGTTCGAGGGAGATTTTCCTCCTGGAATTCCTTTTTTGCTTTTAACTCACTCGATATTTTAAATTCTCTTTAATGTTTAATTGTGAGGTGAGGATTGTGTCTTTGGAGAATGTGCTTCATCCATTTTTCATTTATACCAAAAGCTTCCCATTCTCCCTGGAGAATCAAAAGACAAAGAAGGAGAAAGGAGAAATGAAGAAAGCGACTAAGAGAAAAATTCAACTGGAGAGAAGATAGATGGGAACAATGAGAGTGGTAGAGTGAGAGATGCTATTTTTTAGTCTCATGGTTGCTTTTGTTTAGACTGAATTGTCAGTTATCAAAAGCATGGCTGTTTCAATACTTACCGAGATAACAATGAGTTAATTTCATGAAAAATACTCATACACTGAACAAAAATATAAATGCAACATGTAAAGTGTTGGTCCCATGTTTCATGAGCTGAAATAAAAAATCCCAGAATATTTTCCATACGCACAAAAAGCTTATTTTTCTCAAATGTTGTGCACAAGTTAGTTTACATCCCTCTTAGTGACCATTTATCATTTGCCAAGATAATCCATCACCCTGACAGGTGTGGCATATCAAGAAGCTGATTAAACAGCATGATCATTACACAGGTGCACCTTGTGCTGGGGACAATAAAAGGCCACTTTATAATGAGCAGTTTTGTCACACAACAAAATGCCACCGATGTCTCAAGTTTTGAGGGAGTGTGCAATTGTCATGCTGACTGCAGGAATGTCCACCAGAGCTGTTGCCAGAGAATTTAATGTTCATTTCTCTACCATAAACTGCCTCCAACGTTGTTTTAGAGAATTTGGCAGTACCTCCAACCGGCCTCACAACCACAGACCACGTGTAACCATGCCAGCCCAGGACCTTCACATCTGTCTTCTTTACCTGCGGGATCGTCTCAGGTGGGGTGGGGTGGGGGGGGGATATTTCTGTCTGTATTAAAGCCCTTTTGTGGGGAAAAACTCATTCTGATTGGCTGGGCCTGGCTCCCCAGTGGGTGGGCCTATGCCCTCCAAGGCCCACTGATGGCTGCACCCCAGCCCAGTCATGTGAAATCCATAGATTAGGGCCTAATGAATTTATTTCAATTCACTGATTCCCTTATATGAACTGTAACTCAGTAAAATCTCTGAAATTGTTGCATGTTGCGTTTATATTTTTGTTCAGTATATTTATACTAAGGACACCATTTTCTTAGTTTAACCGGTCTTTATAAGCTGGAGCGTGAAGTCAAAAGCTCTGCTGGGCAGCTAATGCGTAGAAACCTAGCGGTGCCAAAAGCCCTGGTCTGCCCTAGAAAGCATATGTAAATTATAGTCGCCAGAACGGCCCAAACATTTTTTTTAGATGCCCGTTTTGGGCTCTAAAATGTGTTTATTGTGATCAAGTTCGATCCCAACTGTGAATTATTTTAAAGTTCGCTACAAATCGAGATATTTAATTAAATTAGTGAATACTCACTACACTTGCTACACATTGAGCATCTTTGCCGCTTTGATTGGCCAACATTAACAACAACGATTTTAATATTCAAATAACAGTGCACATCCAGAGAGAGAGAGAGAGAGAGAGAGAGAGAGAGAGAGAGAGAGAGAGAGAGAGAGAGAGAGAGAGAGAGAGAGAGAGAGAGAGAGAGAGAGAGAGGGCGAGAGAGAGCATACGACAGAGATGGCGAGAGAGAGCATACGACAGAGATGGCGAGAGAGAGCATACGACAGAGAGCATACGACAGAGATGGCGAGAGAGAGCATACGACAGAGATGGCGAGAGAGAGCATACGACAGAGATGGCGAGAGAGAGCATACGACAGAGATGGCGAGAGAGAGCATACGACAGAGATGGCGAGAGAGAGCATACGACAGAGATGGCGAGAGAGAACATACAACAGAGAGAGAGATTGAGAGAGAGAGAACATACAACAGAGAGAGAGATTGAGAGAGAGAGAACATACAACAGAGAGAGAGAGAGAGAGAGCGAGAGAACACACAACAGAGAGAACGAGAGAGCATTTGTGCTTATCCATGTGTGCACATATCATCAAATTCTTGCTACCAACAGAATGTTATTTATATGGGGGATACAATCTTCCCAGCTCTGCAGATATTGCTGTGAAGAGACAGAATCATTAGATCATTTGTTTTGGTACTGTCCATTTGTAGCTTGTTTTTGGACACAGGTCCAGGAATGGCTAAAGGATTGCAATATTTACCTGGAGCTAACCCTGCAGATAGCACTACTGGGTGATCTGAATAGTCATAGTCAATCGATCATTAACATAATAATACTATTAGTAAAAGTGTTTATTTTCAATTCACAATCTGTAGAAACAATGAGAATAGAAAGGTTCAGAACTTTTGTAAGACATCACAGTACAGTGGAAATATATATGGCAAATAGAAATCCTATATGGATGGTGTTAAAAGATAGATGGGAGGTGTTGAATGGAATTGAAGGATGGGACTAATAACTATCAACAAACAATAACAAGAGGCATGCTGTGCCCATAATAAGTGTATGGGTTGTAGGTTGGGAGCTTTTGTGAAGGAGCACAGTTAGAAAGATATGGCATATAGAAGCAAAGCGGATGGACATCATGAAAATGATCGGAGAGGTTCAGAGTAGAAGAAGTTCAGGAGAAAGAACAAACAAAATGTAATTATTGTAAAATTGACTGTGTCCATAAAATGTAGATAGTGGGTATGGGCTGGAAGTAGAGGCCTAGGCGTTGTTGTTCACTAGTTTACTCCAGGTGGGGAAAGGGTGGCGGGGTTGGAAAGTAATAAAGGGGAATATATTTATATTTTTTAAAGGATATGTATGTATGTATGTATGTATGTATGTATGTATGTATGTATGTATGTATGTATGTATGTATGTGTGTGTATATGTATTTGTATATATGTATGTGTGTATATGTATGTATGTGTGTATATGTATGTATGTGTGTATATGTTTATATATATATATATATATATATATATATATATATAAAACATGGGGGATTGGAAGTGATGCAGACAATTACATTGATGGAAGTTACAATCTATCTGCAATATTAAGCTGATAAAAAAAAAAAAAATGAAATACCTTTTAAAATGAGGCTAAAACTAATTGAATGTGTCATTGAACCAATTGCACTTTATGGCAGCGAGGTGTGGGGTCCACTTGCAAAACAAGATTTCACCAAATGGGACAAACCCCCATTGAAACCATGAATGCAGAGTTCTGTAAGATTCTCCTACATGTCCAGAGGAAAACTACAAACAATGCATGCAGCGCAGAATTTTGGCCAATATCCACTAATAATAAAAACTCAAAAAATAGCAATTAAGTTTTATCTAAAATACAGTGACCCCCTCTCATATCATTACCAAGCCCTGCAATGACAAGAGCTGCGCAAAGAAAATAGTCCCCTCATCCAGCTGGTGCTGGGGCTGAGTTCACAAACCTGTTCTACTAACACACTGAAGCCTCAGGACCAGAACATCCAATCAATCAGAATAAACCAAATTACAACACAGTCAAAACAAAACTCCATTGCTTATTGGGAAACACAAGCACAAGCACAAAGTAAAATGCAGTGCTATCTGGACCTAAAACGACAGTACACAGTGGCTAACTATTTGACCATGGTTACTGATCAAAACCTTAGAAAAACCTTGACAAAGTACAGGCTCAGTGAGCACAGCCTTGCCATTGAGAAGGGTAGACACAGGAAAACCTGGCTCCCTGTAGAGGAAAGGCTGTGCAACCACCGCATCACAGCAGAACCTGAGACAGAGCTGCATTTCCTGACAAAATGTTAAAAACATAAAACAATTAGAGAGTGTCATTTCCCCAAATTTGAAACCATTTTCAAGGTTTCAAAGACCTCTCTGATGAGAATAGGCTACCCGTCCTGTTGGGGGAGGATGCAGAGAGCTGTGGGTTGGCTGCACACTACATTGCTGCCTGCCATAAGATGAGGGACAGTGTCTGACAGACCAACCAACCTGCACATGTCCTCTATATTGTTATTGTTCAATGGTTATTTTGACCCTTGGTTATTGTTGTTTCTGTTGTCCCATTGACAATATTGATTATTATCATTTTAATTATGTTAATAGTGTAAATATTCAAAGTAAGCTTTGGCAATATGTACATTGTTACGTCATGCCAATAAAGCTAATTTAATGAGAGAGAGAGAGAGAGAGAGAGAGAGAGAGAGAGAGAGAGAGAGAGAGAGAGAGAGAGAGAGAGAGAGAGAGAGAGAGAGAGAGAGAGAGAGAGAGAGAGAGAGAGAGAGAGAGAGAGAGAGAGAGAGAGAGAGAGCGCATTTGTGCTTATCCATGTGTGCACATACCTAGTGTGTGAGAGAGAGCGTGTGTGTGCATGCTAGTGTTGTAAGCACTTCACTCCAACAAGTTGCAACATCAGGTTCCCCCATCTGAGCTTCAGCTTCACAAGTCAGCTACAGTTGAAGTCGGATGTTTGCATACACCTTAGCCAAATACATTTAAACTTTTTCAAAATTCCTGACATTTAATCCTAGTAAAAATTCCCTGTCTTAGGTCAGTTAGGATCAACACTTTATTTTAAGAATGTGAACTGTCAGAATGATAGTAGAGAGAATGATTTATTTCAGCTTTTATTTATTTAATCACATTCCCAGTGGGTCAAAAGTTTACATACACTCAATTAGTATTTGGTAGCATTGCCTTTAAATTGTTTAACTTGGGTCAAACGTTTCGGGTAGTCTTCCACAAACTTCCCACAATAATTTGGGTGAATTAAGGCCCATTCCTCCTGACAGAGCTGGTGTAACTGAGTCAGGTTTGTAGGCCTCCTTGCTCGCACATGCTTTTTCAGTTCTGCCCACAAATGTTCTATAGGATTTAGGTCAGGCCTTTGTGATGGCCACTCCAATACCTTGACTTTGTTGTCCTTAAGCCATTTTGCTACAACTTTGGAAGTATGCTTGGGGTCATTGTCCATTTGGAAGACCCATTTGCGACCAAGCTTTAACTTCCTGACTGATGTCTTGAGATGTTGCTTCAATATATCCACATACTTTTTCCTTCCTCATGATGCCATCTATTTTGTGAAGAGCTCCAGTCCCTCCTGCAGCAAAGCACCCCCACAGCATGATGCTGCCACCTCCGTGCTTCACGGTTGGAATGGTGTTCTTTGGCTTTTAAGCAACCCCCCTTTTTCCTCCAAACATAACAATGGTCATTATGGCCAAACAGTTCTATTTTTGTTTCATCAGACCAGAGGACATTTCTCCAAAAAGTACGATCTTTGTGCCCATGTGCAGTTGCAACCGTAGTCTGGCTTTTTTATGGCGGTTTTGGAGCAGTGGCTTCTTCTTTGCTGAGCGGCCTTTCAGGTTATGTCAAATATAGGACTCGTTTTACTGTGGATATAGATACTTTTGTACCTGTTTCCTCCAGCATCTTCACAAGGTCCTTTGCTGTTGTTCTGGGATTGATTTGCACTTTTCGCACCAAAGTACGTTCATCTCTAGGAAACAGAACGCGTCTCCTTCCTGAGCGGTATGACGGCTGCGTTGTCCCGTGGTGTTTATACTTGTGTACTATTGTTTGTACAGATGGATGTGGTACCTTCAGGCGTTTGGAAATTGCTCCCAAGGATGAACCAGACTTGTGGAAGTCTACAATATGTTTTCTGAGGTCTTGGCTGATTTCTTTTGATTTTCCCATGATGTCAAGCAAAGAGGCACTGAGTTTGAAGGTAGGCCTTGAAATACATCCACAGGTACACCTCCAATTGACTCAAATGATGTCAATTAGCCTATCAGAAGCTTCTAAAGCCATGACATCATTTTCTGAAATTTTCCAAGCTGTTTAAAGGCACAGTCAACTTAGTGTATGTAAACTTCTGACCCACTGGAATTGTGATACAGTGAATTATAAGTGAAATAATCTGTCTGTAAACAATTGTTAGAAAAATTACTTGTGTCATGCACAAAGTAGATGTCCTAACCGACTTGCCAAAACTATAGTTTGTTAACAAGACATTTGTGGAGTGGTTGAAAAACAAGTTTTAATGACTCCAACCTGAGCGTATGTAAACTTCCGACTTCAACTGTAACTCTAATCTTCACTCCAACCTGAGCAATTTCTTGGCTTCACTGACTTTGTCATACGCTGCTGTCCTTTGAACATTCATCTTACCTCCACTCTCTCTGGTGTCTCAGACACAGCTTAATGTTGGCGGTGTCCTTTTTACATAACCAGACAACCTCATTTGCATAAATATTTCATTATCGTCATTGCCGTCGTTCATCATTTATTGTTTTTTTGTTTGTCTTTTCTGCTGGCAACCTCCCCATCAAACAAAATCATATTTTTGTTGTCACTTGTTTTCGCATATATTTATCAGTATTATTTTGCCGAATCATATTCATAAGGGGCTCTGGCAATAATAATGTAATACATGCCGGTCGCTGCCAATTTGTGAGAGTGACTTACCAGGCTCTTCCTTGTCAAGGGCATTTGTGTAGTGTATTGGAAAGCCTGCTGTGTAGTAGTGTAGCTCTCAGGGTCAATTGAGACATGCCAGACGGGGGACAATAACAGCCCAGCTATCACTCCTGGGGATGTCAATGCAGATACGAGCCCTTTAGTTGGCCACGGTCTAGAACTGAAGCATCACTTATCCTACCAATCGACTGTCACAGAGTTGAACTGTCACTGTTGAACCGCCTGGAAAAATAGGCTGTGACATGCCGGGATGTTGCCGGTTTCCACATTTCCTCTGTTCTGTTCTGATAAACCGGATGAACAGAGAGGAGTCAAAATGGCCGACGTAGATAAGAACGCACAAGACCACGCCCCAGTTAACCGTGACAGGTTGTAGCGAGATATCTGACAGCTCGATCTTTCTCCGTCGTCTCTATTTCCACGCTTTCATACTTTCATTCCTTGCTTCCACCCTGCGTTGCGATGATAGCTAAAACTGGAACAGCAAAATTGAAATTCCCTTCATTCATTTATTTCTCCACTGAAGGTCAAAGTGAATAGCTCCCCCTATGGGATGATGACTGGTAGTCTAGAGGGCATTAGTAAATATATCCCAAACTAGAGGGGAAAGCAAAGCGTGGCTACAGCATCACATATAGTACTTTATGTCCCAGTCTTATCTGGAGACCGAGCGAGGGAGCATGGGAGATCCCCCCCATGCTCCCTAAGTATCGCATCAATCGCAGCCTGCCTTGTATGCATGAGACAGCGTCTGAGTCAAGAGACCAGCCGCTAGCCACTCAGACAAGCCTGTAGGGCATAGATCTGGCTAGGTTAGGGGCAGAGTGAGTCAGGAGGGGGAAGACGATGGGGCTGTATTAGTCAGGGACATGATGTAGTTTAAGAGTTTTGTTCTATATGCTTTGAGGTGGCATGCATTGGCATAGTGATGTGTGTGTGGGTGGTGGGGGGGGGTGTGTATGTATTTAAATACAGGAAAATTTGTGTTTATCAGCATGTCCTGCTGTCTACGTCTTTTACTGTATAAGAGAGTGTTTTTGTATATACAGTACTGTACTGTGTTACATTCCATTTGGGATGTACTGTACATTACTGACTATGAAGTTTCAATTTAATTCCCTTTACACATCAAGTTTGAGAAATCAGCTAACGGTCGCAATCCCCACGACGCTTCCAGCCATATATTTTCCTTTTCGGAAGTCCCTCCGGTGAAGATGGAGGCGATGCTTGGGGAATATGAACACTAAAGCAATATGGGTCAGACGAGAGCCTTGGAGATTTTTCCCATTCAGAACCCATTTAGAGATGATTTATGGGCATATAGCGCTAACTTTGAAGAAAATTGTCAAGCGTTTCATCATTGCCTAAGAACCTCTTTGATCTCCTTGATAAACACCCAGTCGAGAGAAGATCTGTTATTTCACATATTGATCTCGAATTAAGACTCTATTTCTTCAAATTCTTCTCGAAGACAAATGGGCCCTCGGCTGCACAAGGTCATTGGTTTACTTTTATTATTTATTTTTTTCCAATTCACTTATGTGTCTAACTTCAGGCTCTTTTTGCCAGCTTCTTGAAGTTTGACCATGATGAATAACTCTTTCAAATATAGTTCAGTGGGAGTGGGCCCAGTATGTGTCGATATGACCAGATATATTCAAATTGAGCTTCTTAGCATTGAAAATAAAAGGTAGCTAAGTAATACATTATATTAATGGCAAGATTATTAGCCAAGACATCGTGCTTGACATTTTAGTTGGCCAGCGTGTCCTTAAGTCTTTGAGAAAACATGTAGAAGTTCAATAAGACTGAGATGAATTGGCAGCCGTATTGCTGGACATTTGAGAGTTAGTTTTGACACCAAGATCAATTAGGTATTTTTGTTATGCATTCATACTTGCCTGCAAGGAAATAAGGCCAAACTGCCCACTTACACCCTGGCAGAAATGCTCAGATTACTGCTGCATGTAAGCTAGCCGTGACTTTCCAACTCTAACCTTTGATCTATAGCTTAAGTTCAGCCATTAGGAGAAGAGAACATTTTTACTTGAAGTTGAGCTACATTATTACTGCTGTATACCCAGAAGACATACATTAAGTCCAAACCAAGTTTGTTTTAATGATGACGGTAGTGAGTTACCCTCCATGACCAAAGGTCCCAATTCAATTCATAACAGATGAAGGAAAACTGTACTGCTAAATTCATCTTGAATGTTTGCGCTACTATCTTAGAAAAAAATTGCTATCTAGAACCTAAAACGGTTCTTCGGCTGTCCCCATAGGAGAACCCTTTTTGGTTCCAGGTAGAACCCTTTTGGTTCTACATGGAACCCAAAAGGGTTCTACCTGGAACCCAAAAGGATTCTACCTGGAACCAAAAAGGGTTCTACCTGGTACCAAAAAGGGTTATCCTATGGGGACAGCTGAAGAACCCTTTAGGTAACCATTTGTTCTAAGAGTGTATGACAGGTGTTCACTGCTTCACATCCAACATGCTGCAAAAGCTCTCTGTGGACATTGCCATTGGTTAATGCCTCTAAACCACACCTGTGCTTAGAATATAGAAGAAACAGTGTTTGTGAACCGCAATTGATTTAATCTACAATTCATTGAGTTGCAGACCAAGTAAATCATTTCATTGATGCCATTCCTCAAACTAGAGGAAGAAATTACAGAGCAACAACTCACCATTAATACATCTGACAACGATAAGGTGCCATCTGTCATTTTCATCTGCCGCCCCACATTGCACCATGTTAAGAAATGCATCCCACTTTTCGCCTACCAAAAGAGGAAACAGTGAATGTATGGTTTTTCTCAAGGTATGCTAGCGTCTTTGAAGACTACTCTGAGACCAAATGGATGCATTATGCATAACCTTGCTTTAGAACAGGCAGAAGTGGCAATATCTTTCCTCCATCAATCTCCCCCCTCACTTTATTCCCTCAATCCTCTGTAATGAAAGCGATGTTGAGAGCTGAGACTGGCGGTGTAGTAGTCAGTGCAGTCTGGCTGTCTTTCATTCATTCCTTCATTTAATTAATTAGGGCTTGTGTGCTTTTAAAGGCGCCATCATTCCGCAGTATAGCCGCAAGGAGGAGAAGGGATTTCAGGAGTGGTGGCTTAATCAGGAAGGACCAGATGTGAACAGGCCTAACCTGGGTAATTAAACAGCCGATAAGATGGCTGTGAATTTGTGTAATAGTGTGACTGTGTGCATGTAGTTTTGTCTTTTATTGCAAGTGGGAAAGTGGGAAGTATATCACTCTGAATGTGTTCATCTTTCAAAGTCTCAGTGCTTGGGAAGAGGAAGTTTCCATCTGTATGTGTGAGCAGCTGTTCCTGCCCTCACATAACGCGGGTGAGAGAGAAATCACTGAGCGAGCAAGCGTGCCCCTTAATAACGAGTCAAGAAGCCGAGGCTCATTTCCATGTCATTTGGCGCCCCACTCAAGCACACAGTGTGCCTCCGCTGATGAGCGAGTACGGAGGATGTTCTTTAATTATCTGGCGAGTGTCGGAAAACTCTGAACTCCACAAACACTCTTTTCCCGCCGCTGGGGGTTCCAAACCCGCTGCTTCCCTCAGGTCACTCGACAGACTCGTGCCTTGGCAGGTGCCACACAGACGCATCCAGCGGGATCGCTGTCATGTGTCACGCCTAATGATAATTTGCCGTTATGTCTTGCAGTCTTTCTCGTCTTTTGTGCGTCGCTAATGCATTGTTTTTTTTTTCGGTTTGTGTTTTTCCCCCACAGAACATTTCGAAAATCAATGACATTGTGAAGCAGGTGCTGCTGATTTTTCCGCACTTCTGTCTGGGTCGAGGGCTCATCGACATGGGCAAGAACCAGGCTATGGCCACCTTGTACGAAAGCTTTGGTGAGCATCCCCCACACCACCTTCACGCTTAAATACCATAAATACCACACCAGGGAGTAAATTGTTTGGGAAATGTTAAATATGAATTATGGTGAAACTATTCAAATCAAACTTTTTAACATATATCTATATCTGCAGAGATCTGTATACTATCATTACACTTCAACACACTTATTAAAATTGTACTTTAAATTAGTATTTTTTTCAGTCTTTTAATATATTATACATATGCTATCATTACACTCCATCTGAATAACGTTGTACTTTTAATTACACAATTCAATTTTTTTAAATTGTAATTTATAACTGTAATATGAACAACTAAAGTGCGAAATGACACTGGTGCACACTTATCAAAAATGTTATTTGTAAATTGTTGCTCCAGCCACAACTGCTTTTTGCCTTCAGAACAGCCTCAATTCGTCGGGACATGGACTCTACAAGGTGTGGAAAGCGTTCCACAGGGATGCTGGCCCATGTTGACTCCAATGCTTCCCACAGTTGTGTTGAGTGTAAAAAACCCAGCAGCATTGCATTTGTCGACACAAACTGGTGCGCCTGTCACCTAATACCATACCCCATTAAAAGCACTTAAATATTTTGTCTTGCCCATTCACCCACTGAATGGCACACATACACAATCCATGTCTCAATTGTCTCAAGGCTTAAAACTCCTTCTTTAACCTGTCTCCTCCCCTTCATCTACACTGATTGAAGTGGATTTAACCAGTGACATCAATAACGGATCATAGCTTTCACCATTTTTTAAGGTTTTGTATACTCAGTGTATAGGCCTACATACTAATGTATGCACTCACTGTACTGTAAATTGCTTTGGATTAAAGTGGCATATATTATTATTATTATTAGTATTACATTACTATGGGTAACAGCAAAGAACAAAGGTTAATCAGTGCAAAGCGTTCCCCTCCTAGATGGAATTAATCATAAGTGGTAGGATGAAAGGTCAAATGAAGCTGAGTAGTACGAGGAAAAGAAAGTACAGTGTAAAGAAAGACGATGTCATGGCTTTAGCTTTGGTGTTGTCTTTCCATATTTTATTCAGAATAACAGGTGCAAACTTTCCACTGGCTACATACTAATGTAACATTAAGTAGCGGACATTTTGGGTTGAAGGTTTGCCAACCACCAATAGCTTAGCTACTTTAAAAGTAGTCCTCTACTTCCACAATGCCTTCACACCATCTTCTTCATACCGTCACACATAGTGCCCATAGATGTTACCACTGCCTTTTGCAGTACTTAACACACTTTCTCCTCCTCTTACGTGTTGCTACATCATTACCCAATAGCAGCTATTAGTCCCTCAGGGGGACTAACATTTGACCAATAACGCGACCGTAGCCGTCCGTCGCAATTCTCAACACAAAATATAGAAAACAAAAGTGGATATGGACACAGGGGAGATTTAGAGGCAGAGACACATGAAAGGCGGGAGCAGAGGCTTTATCTGGGGAGTAGATGTGACAGGAAGTAGCAGTTAGAGAATCATTTGCAGCGGCGAACGTAATGAGGAAAGCAATCACAACTTAAAAGGCTAGTCTAGAGACAGCCTATTAGCGGGAGAATGAGACTGAACACTTCTGTTTCTGTCCATCATCCCTCCAGCACAGAGCGAGAGAAATAGGGAAGGAGAGAGGGAGAGAGAGATAGTCAGTTGCTGTCAGCTTTAAAGAAACATCTATATTAGTGAAAGGGCTCCCATTTAGAATAAAGTGCATTTGTTCAGATATCTCCCACTGACTAAGGTGGATGGCAGTTCTATGAGTGTCAGTCAGTGGACCTGAGCCGCTGAGATTTAGACCCTTACCATTGAGTTCCAGGGGCACCCATCCGACGTGATTATGGTACATAGCAGTTACAAACTATATGTTTGTCTTGATCAAGAACTGTGTTTTTTGTCTCTCCCAGGGGAAGACCGTTTCCAGGACCCCCTCAGCTGGGACATGGTGGGGAAGAACCTCTGTGCCATGGCCATCCAGGGGGCAGTCATGTTCACCATCACTCTCCTTATCCAGTATAAATTCTGCTACAAGCCCAGGCAAGAGTAGAATAATACAATGATATTAAGTAAAGATTGAGGATGAGTCTGCTTCATTACAGTATCAGAGTTGATTTCTCAAAGACGTTTAGACCATTCCTTGTTTATCCATTTACCCATTTCATCCATTTATCTTTTTATTAGCCCAATAATGCATTCGTCATTCGACATCATGTTAATGGGTAACATTGTTAGTGAAATATCACTAAGCGTTGTCATCACTATTCTTTTTGGCTTACATAATTACAAACCACAGTAATGTCACAGTAATGTATCTCCATTACGAAACTGGCATTTTATTGGGAAAATTTTAACAAATTCTCCCATTAGTGAAAAACATTAGGATATACTCTATATATACAAAAGTATGTGGACACCCATTCAAATTAGTGGACCCGTTGCTGACAGGTGTATAAAATTGAGCACACAGCAATGCAATCTCCATAGACAAACATTGGCAGTAGAATGGCCTTACTGACGAGCTCAGTGAATTTCAACGTGGCACCATCATAGGATGCCACCTTTCCAACAAGTCAGTTCATCAAATGTCTGCCCTGCGAGAACTGCCCCGGTCAACTGTAAGTGCTGTTATTGTGAAGTGGAAACGTCTAGGAGCAACAATGGCTCAGCCGCGAAGTGGTAGGCCACACAAGCTCACCGAACGGGACTGCGAGTGCTGAAGCGCGTAGCACGTAAAAATCGTCTGCCCTCGGTTGCAACACTCACTACAGAGTTCCAAACTGCCTCTGGAAGCAAAGTCAGCACAATAACTGTTCTTAGGGAACTTCATGAAATGGGTTTCCATTGCCGAGCAGCCACACACAAGCCTAAGATCACCATGAGAAATGCCAAGCGTCGGCTGGAGTGGTGTAAGGTTCGCCACCATTGGACTCTGGAGCAGTGGAAACGTGTTCTCTGGAGTGATGAATCACGCTTCACCATCTGGCAGTCCGACGGACGAATCTGGGATTGGTGGATGCCAGGAGAACGCTACCTGCCCCAATGCGTAGTGCCAACTGTAAAGTTTGGTGGAGGATGAATAATGGTCTGGGGCTGTTTTTCATGGTTCGGGCTAGGCCCCTTAGTTCCAGTGAAGGGAGATCTTAATGCTACAGCATACAATGACATTCTAGACGATTCTGTGCTTCCAACTTCGTGGCAACATTTTGTGGAAGGCGCTTTCCTGTTTCAGTATGACAATGCCCCCGTGCACAAAGCGAGGTCCATACAGAAATGGTTTGTCAAGATTGGTGTGGAAGAACTTGACTGGCCTGCACAGAGTCCTGACCTCAACCCCATTGGACACCTTTGGGATGAATTGGAACGCCAACTGTGAGCCAGGCCTAATCGCCCAACATCACTGTCCGACCTCAGTAATGTTCTTGTGGCTGAATGGAAGCAAATCCCCGCAGCAATGTTCCAACATCTAGTGGAAAGCCTTCTCAGAAGAGTGGAGGCTGTTATAGCAGCAAAGGGGGGACCAACACCATATTAATGCCCATGATTTTGGAATGAGATGTTTGACGAGCAGGTGTCCACATACGTTTGGTCATGTAGTGTATTAACAGGTTGTCATCATTTGGGATTTGAATTGTTGGCTTCATGGGAATGTGGTGAGATTGTGAGAATGTGTGGTTGAAGTGTTTTTGAATTTCCAGACTGATTTCTGGAGAGTCATTCTCCAAGGAGGACGAAGATGTGGATGTGGCACGGGAACGTGCACGCATCCATCAAGGCGGCGCAGAGAAAGACCTGTTGAGAATCTGCAATCTCTCTAAGGTACAGTACCACGGTCTACTACCACACTTACGGTAGCAACATCACCATACACGGTTATACTCATTAGTGCATACCGTAGCAAAACATTTCCCAACGGAAAACAGAAAGAGTTTCTCATTGGACAAGATCAGGTAGTCCCTCCCAGTTTCAGCCTTTGTGCTTCTGTTTTATTCCTAGTGAATACGATCCAGGGGCCTCAGTGCTCAAGGCCTAGGGTCCGTTCAGGACATTACATTACAAAACCTTCAGATAGAAAATAAATAGAACAAATATGATTTCAAGTTTCAATGTCACATGCACATGTACAATGAAATGCCTTTCTTGCCAGCTCTAAACCCAACAATACAGTAGTCAATAACAATGTAATACTAAAAATAACATAAGGTAGAACAAAAACACACGAGAAATAAAAATAAGAAATAAGAAGAACACGAGAAAGTAAGTAAGCATACTATATTCCCTGTTATGTAGCATTGGACACTGACCGGTTTATTTGTTACATTTCTATCTGCAACATTCTGAAGTTCTGAACGTTTACCCCAGCTGTGTCTATTGGTTTCCTCCTCCCTTTCCTTTGATACTTTGGTGTCATTTATCCGTCACAGTATGCTGCAGGCTGACGAGGTGCAGCTGTAGTCACTCCACACTCCACGGACACATTGGGAGTGTGGGGAGAAGTGTGCAAAGGAAGGGAGGGGTATGTATTTTCTGTGAGGCAACACCGATGAGATCTCTCTCTCAAGCTGTGTCGCTAAGCCCAACAACTCTCGTCCCCCCCTCCCTCGAAGGTTTTCAGAAAGTGAGCATGCGAGTGGTGCACGGCATGCTGGGTAACGGACGCCACTTAATCACGCCCAGATTAACACCCTGGCCGAGGCCAGATGTTCCTCTCTCGAGCTCGTGGCGGCAGGAAGCGTCGCTGCGGCAACAGCCCTTCGTCGACATCTGTCCAAACGTGACATCTCTTCAAACCCTCCCTCGCCATCTCATGCCATCTCACCCACTCCATCTTACCCCCTCTCAATCTCTCACGGACACACTCACTCACACTCCGAGGTAATTAACGATCAAGCTTTGGAGAAAAAAAATGTCAGGACTGGATAATGTATTGCCGCCCACAGCAGACAAGGTGGGCACAGGAGTAACTTCATAAAGTCTTGTCTTGTTTCACAATCTGTAACCTGTGATAAGTTAGCTTAGAGCTATGTACAGCTGTACCTTCCTATCAAGTTTCAATTATAGACCAATCTTTTTTGTTGTCATGCATCTGTTTTTGGGTTCGCTATTGTAGTACTGGCAGTGACACTGACACATGCAGAGAAAGACACAAAACCACAAGGCTCTTCAAGTTGCCTCAAGATATGATTTCATTTATATTGGTTGGAAGATACAGAGTGCCCAAACAAAAAAACAAGGTACCGAGACCCACCCGGTAGGCTCCCGCCTCCCACCACAGCTGGTGCAATCCAGCCATAGAGCGCAGATAACAAATTGATCAATGAGTGCGTCACCTCAACCTGCCTTGGTCTCGCCATAAATCTGAGCATGTCTCTCAAGCGATTGACAGCCCATCAATCATCTGTCAGATGCCTCCTCCTCCTTCTCTTCCTTCACTCAGGAAGAACCGTTTACCTCCCGCCTCATTGCTTAGTTTAACCTCGGGGTTAGCTGTTACCGCGGCGGCGTAATCGATGGGGTCCGTTATGACGGCACGTCCACCAGTTAGCACTAGCACGCCCCGTGCTGTCACAGTGACCTTCCAGTCACTCAGAAACTAGGAGAAAAACTTTTTAATGGCGCACTGCCTGTGACAGCTGTTTGATGTTATAGGAGTCATGTGAGTACGTTATCCATATTAGAACATGAGCTACGAGCGGTGAGACTCAATGCTTGGCAGATACTGTAAGACTAGCAGCATTTCAATTTTACTGTTGATAGAATTACTTTTAGAATTATTTCTGATGATTTAATAAAATGTTGTCATTTGTGTACGAGGGGTGACCATTGTTCACACTGTGTTTACTGTGAAATTGCAATTACTGAAGTGCTGTGTAACAGCATGTTAATACAACAACAACTTAAAGAGACATTTCACAAATAAATACAAGTTAGTCAGATGTTTTCAGACCTCGAAAGTAGACTAATGTCGATGTTGTGGGACGTGGCTTCATCTTGACATTAGACTAAAGGTCTGAAAAGGTCTGACATTCTTTGATTTTTAAAACACTAGTTTAGCACTTTGTTTTGTGTCTCCCAGCCAGGCTTGTGACCCTAGCTGTTGGGGTCAGAAAATGCAGACTCCTTGCTCTCTCTCTAAACCGTGTGTGTGTAGTCCGTCGAGCGGCATCAGATTTTCTCAGCTGTCTCATCCGATTAACTGGCACCCCCTCGTCACTACCTCGACAGCCATTACGCTGTTCGGGACACGAGCGAATTATCCTTTAACTGTCTTGTTAGGATAGGAACTTTACTTCTTCCAACCGTGTCTGCTAGTGTTGTACCAGTGCTGTGGCGCAGCACGCTAACCCCAAAGTAGCATGCAATCCAGGGGAGTAGCATGTCCAAGTCCACAACAATAGTGTATGCCCCCCGGGCTTTTAAGCAAACATGGTGTACATTTGACACGCTATCACGGCGATGAATAAGACATTGTTGTTTGTCAGGCTTGAACTGGCGCTGGGGGGCTCTTGTTGTCGATGGTTGCATTGCCTGCATCTCAAATGGCACCCTATTCCCTATATAGTGCACTACTTTTGACCAGAGCCCTTGTCAAGTAGTGCACTATAAAGGGAATAGGGTCCCATTTGGAACACCTCCATTGAAAGAGTGGGGATGGGTTGGCTACTATAGCACAGTGTTTCACTGCACCAAAAGATTGTAACTTAATTTCTGCCCCATTGGCACTGCTCCGAATACACAAGCTGACAAGTAAGAGAAATGCTTGCAGTAAGTAGGTGTTTCATGGCCTAATATTCATTCACCTTCATGAGACTAGAAGTACCTTCTTCCAAACATTAATGGAATTGTAAAGGTGTCTCATAAATCCAGAGAGTAGGCTCATACACACTTTTAACATACCCTGGCCTGCCCACAGTCACATACTCATTTTAACGTAGCAATGACCAGGAAGTGAACATAAAACATGCATTTACTCCTCATGTCCATTGTACTACTAACTCATAGCACCTGCATTACATAGATAGGAAAGGGCTGGTCAGAGAAAATCCAGAGACACACAGAGCTATAAATACTTTAGATAGAAAGATAGAAATACTGTAGATGGATAGACATCGATAGATGGGCAGACAGACAGGCTGACTGGCAGACAGACAGACCGGCAGAGCATTTGACATGTGCGTTAGGTCCCCCACTTCTTTACAACCAGAGCAGACATCAATTATCGACCATAATGATGTCATTACAATATGCCATTATGCCCCCGTCGGTCTCTTACCTAGGGTTGTATGATTCAGACCTGAGAAGAGGAGAAATACAAATGACACAATTATACTGGAATTCATCCCCCAAGGAGAGTAGAGCTGTGTCCGTCCTTCCTGTCGAGTGCTGAATGAGATCTAAATTGCCAGACCTGCCAAGAACCTTGTCAAGTTCTGTTTTTTTTCTTACAAAGAAAAATACATCTAACTTCTCTTTGAAACCACTTCAAACTCGCTCCTCGTGGTCGGCCACGGTAGCAATGTTGCTTGACATGCTACGTGTTTCATTTTGTCGACAATTTCTCAGTTATTTGTATAATCCCGAACCCATTTTACTCTTCTAAGTGTTGGTTTGTTTACCGCTACTCGCAACAGCAGCGCCGATGATGTCGACTCGAGAATTTTGACTTGTTGGAGGAAGGTGAGTGAGTAGCCTGCTTGGGCTGCACCTCTGCGGCTGATATTTGAAGAAGAAGAAAATACTGTGTTAAATGCAAATTCCAATATCAAACAGCGAGTTAGTTTGCAGGCTAGGAGCAGTGAAACCCAGACACATTCTAATCTGCAGTTTTCTGCAAGATCAAGGCGGGAGTCGGAATCGTACAGAGAATACCAAACTGTTTTACTCTCCGTGTAAACTGTCAATGGGTTACTGAGCTCAGTGGTATACTTACCATCAGGCCTCACATCATCAAGGCCTCAGACTGGCCTCTGCCTGGGGCCTCCCAATCACTAAGTCTGCCCCTGACTGAGCCTCAGGCTCAGATGGCCCCGTAGGCCCAAGTATGCAGTCTAGTGTTCATATTTCATCCCTTTATCCACTATCTTATGTCATGTGCATTAAAGAGTAATTCACCCCTTTTTCAACATCAAATTCATAATCTCCAGCACCATGTGAAAACGACGTGTTTCTATGTCTTGTAGTCAAAACGATAGAAGATAAGGGTTTCTGATGACATCACCCGGAGACACTGATGACATCATCTGGTGTGCTTCATGTGATTTTAACCAGCTATAAGCAGCCCCATGTCTCTTTGTTTTTGAAAGTGGTACATAGCTACGATTGGGCTTTTTTGGGGGGAGGGGCGGGGAGAATTATATTGTTTTGAATGGCTAACCAACTTATTGCGTTTGGGGCAGGCAAGACCATGTTGAAGTAAGATGGACTGAATGACATGATAGGTGGTGTACAGGAAATACTAGTTGATGAAGGTTACATGTGTTCTGTTCTAAGATATTTTTATCTCTGGTATAATGAATCTAAACAGACTGGAGTGAGTAGCAGACGCCACCTGAGACTAGGACTGCGTCCCAAATGGCACCCTACTTACTAGTGCACTACTTGGGCTCTGGCCAAAAGTAGTGCACTGTATAGGGAATATGATGCCATTGAGATCCATGTCCAGAGAGGGGAGGCCTCTCGTTCCCTCACCTCTTACCTCCCTCCCTCCCTCTGATTAATTATTCTGTCTGTTCCTTGCAGGTGTACTCAGGGAAGAAGATTCCTGCTGTGGACAGGGTGTGTGTGGGCGTTCCAGCCGCAGAGGTGAGCCAAACACACACACACACATGCAAATAAGTCGATACCAAGGAAACCCATTGCTTTTGGAAACATGTACAGTGATAAAATCCCTGATCCATCTCATACTCTCTACTCTCTCTCGCTTTCTCTCTCTCTCTCTCTCTCTCTCTCTCTCTCTCTCTCTCTCTCTCTCTCTCTCTCTCTCTCTCTCTCTCTCTCTCTCTCTCTCTCTCTCTCTCTCTCTCTCTCTCTCTCTCTCTCTCTCTCTCTCTCTCTCTCTCTCTCTCTCTCTCTCTCTCTCTCTCTCTCTCTCTCTCTCTCTCACACACACTCACCATCACACTCACATCCCAGAACTCTTTGATTTCAACATGATCTCCAACGCTGACACGTTCACGCGTGGCGGGATGTATTCTCTGTATTCTCCTCGCCCTGTTTACCCAAAACATAATGTAAATGCCAGCGGAATATGACTGGATCTCCTACTTTGTTTCATGCATTATTTACAACCGAGCTTCACCTTGCCGCCACACTTTCACAGCACAGGGTTGGAAACAAGAATGGATCAATGAACTCAATGGCTCGTTGGGTAGGTTGGGCAGGGTGGTTAGTGTGTGTGTAGGTTAGGTTAGGTTAGGTTGGGTAGGTAGATAGTTAGGTAGTGTGGGGTGGGTAGGGTAGTTAGGTTGGGTAGGTAGGTAGGGTAGGTTAGGTAGGGTCAGTAGGGTGACCTGACCAGGAGGTCTGTTGTCAGAAGAAGTGCCCTGGGGGAGGAAGTGGAAGTATCAACTCTGTCAGAGAGAGAGAAGAAGAAGAGCGCTCTGTCAGAGAGAGAAGAAGAAGAAGACGAGAGCTCTGTCAGAGAGAGAAGAAGAAGAAGACGAGAGCTCTGTCAGAGAGAGAAGAAGAAGAAGAGGAAGAAGTGTTATGATCAGTGGTTAGGGAGAGAAGGGGTAATGGAGGGGGGGTGTTGGGGGATGACTGTAGTGGGGGATTGGGGTGAGTGGTGTTTGTGTGTTTGTGTGTGTGTCACGTGTGGACTGTTGGATATATGAGTGGTGTTTCTAATGTATGACACTAAATGTTGACAATGAACAGCCGTATGTAATTGTGTACAGAAATTCCTGTCAATTTGGTTTGTTTCAATGTGTGGATAACTCAAATAATATTGACACAGTGATGCAAATACTGCCTCTTACGACACACAGTTCCTACAGCACAAACAATACAATTGTGTTAAGTAAGTCAACAGTCTAGTACCAAAAGCCCTATTCCAATCATGTATGTTGAATGACTGAATCCATTTATTGAGTCCAGTAAGTATACTTGGCTATCAACTGCTACCAGAGTCAGAAAATGATTCACACTCCATTATCAACAACCAATAGCTTTACCTCAACAAAGGGTTACGATAGAGTAGAGCATCTTGTTCTTTGAATCATCTTCGTCCAATGTTTTTTGTTACGTAATGAGATGCTCCATTGGAAATCTTGGATATCGTCGTCCAATGTTCTTTGTTAATGAGGGCTCCACTGTGTGTGTTTGTGGTTGTGTGTGTGTGTCAATAGTGCTTTGGACTTCTGGGGATTAACGGGGCAGGAAAAACAACCACCTTCAAGATGCTGACGGGGGACATCTCCATCTCCGGAGGGGAGGCCTTCCTAAACGGATACAGGTGAGGAGGAGCCACCTGGCTGTCAGCGCACACACACACACACACACACACACACACACACACACAAATTGAGCTCCATACCGCAACGTCGTGCGCCTCTAAAACATTTTAACAATGTGGAGGGCTCCGTATAGCTCCACATTGACATGATTGGTTGACAGTAGGTGGGGATACTACTTTTGAACAGGGCCCATATGGCTCTCGTCAAAATGAATGCACTATGCAGTAAACAGGCTGCCATTTGGGACACAGTCCTACTCTTTCTCAGCAACTTTTGCTCTCACTTACTTTGGGTTTTCCTCTCTCTCCCTCTGGATGTCTCGACCTCTCTTCTACATTCTGTTTTCTCGTCCGTTTCAACTCTAGTACTCTCATGTCCCTTGTTCATTTTTTCAACATGCTGTCTCACACATTCCCCGTTCTCTCTCTTCCACTCTCCATCTCCCACATATTTCATTCTGTTGCACACCCTCTCTCTTTCCCTCTCCCTCTCCCCCACTCTTGTTTTCTGTCCCTCCTGCCACACACAGAGACTCAGAAGCACACATATACACACACACAGAGAGAGACTCAGACGCACACATATACACACACATACACCCAAATAAACAAACACAAAAATGCCTTGTACACTCAAAAAGGGTCTTGTTCCTTCATATTTAGAGAGAAAGACCATCTCCCTTTCCTCAGCTCCGAATGAAGTACTCATCTCTATGGAAACGATATAAGGCAATTGGTGGATGAATACTAGTTCCTTGCTGTCTCCACAGGTTTGCGTCACCAGTTGTGTTGCCATAGTTATTCATTTATGAAAACTGGTCATTTACTTTGTGTTCAACAAAGAGATGGAGCAAAACACGCCAACATTAATGTTGATTAATGTTGCCAGCAGTGATCAAAGGCGATCTCTTGGACCTTTAGGGAAAGAAAAACAGACAGAAGAAAAATGAAAATGACAGGACGCCCACCCTCTGTTTTCGCCTCATTACGTTCGTGGATGAGAGGAGGGTGAGAGAGTGACTATTTAAGCAGTGGGAGCAACAAATAGAGGGAAAACATCATTTTCTCTCCAAATAAAAGAGTTTGTGTTGAACCCGCAAATCTCAAATTTGTTGATTGTCCATTTACACTCGTAAAGCCCGCCGCAAATAACCTCCATCCCGTGAGCGATTACTTCCTACCGGCCCACTGCTGGGTAGAGCTTGGTAGAGCATTTTGTCACGCTCCAGCTATAGTTTTACACATGGTGTAAGGCAGATTAAGGAAAACCCTCTAGACAGCGGGAAGCATTCCTTTTCGAGATGCAAGTTTAGCTGCCTTTTTCACTACTCTCAGACTGCAGATGACAAGCAACGATATGCCCCAAAGCGCCGTTCATTTTCCATGACAGATATTGTTTGTGAAAGTCATCTGGGACCAAGAATACATAATGCAAATTAAACGTCTGTGTTGTTCCTCGTGTTTGGCTCCAGACAACACATGGAAAGCGGAGAGTTTTATTTCTCTTAACCAAGTGCCGATATTTATTCTGGTAATGGATCAACGTGTTCCATGAGGGCCTTTTCTTTTCACACAGCCTCTGTGAGATACAATATTTGGAGCACTTGTTATACACTTTGTACTTCTTTGACCTCCAGACAACCAAATTGATTTCCAAAATGTAAATGTAGTATAATGGTAATATTTTCTCTCTCAAACGACGGTATCACCTAGGTGTTGAGTTTTTGGAAAAGGGGAATTGTTTGAATCAGTTGGTGGATGTAAGACAGTACCTACTGTATGGGGATGATGGTGATGACACATCTAGATCACTCATCTTCATCATAAAGATTGTGTTATTGTTGATGATGACGATGATGTTAATGAGTGATCCTAATCATATGGTATTACAGTATGTGTCTGAATATAGGTTCTAATATGATGTTCCTCTCAGCATACGGACAGAGATGAGGGACGTTCACCAGAACATGGGCTACTGCCCGCAATTTGACGCCATCAACGATCTTCTCACCGGACGAGAGCATCTGGAGTTCTACGCCAGACTACGAGGTGTACCGGAGAAAGAAGTCACCATGGTAACATTTCCCCTTGTCTGACCTGAATGATGTAATTTCCTGTTCCTGTATGACGCAACACCGTTTGATTCCTAAGGTTATACAATTGTCATGATGACGGACGAGAACAAAGAACTTAATATAATTTCAGATGTTTCTTCCCCCCATACAATACCTGCACTTCCAAGAGAAAGTGCAGACATAGAGAGCACACTGCGCTTGGTCAACGTGATAAATAACCTCTGAAGTAGAATACCTATGTAATACAAAAGGTTTTGATTGGAGGGGCTGGCCACGGGTAATGCCTTTTCATTATTCACCAGCATGCCTAGCAGTGTGGTCGCCCCACCATGGGCCGCCAGTTTCTCAACGGCCCCCTCAGCAACAATAAGATCAAAAGAAACTTGGCTGGTCATCTAGCCAGTGGCCTCAGCCTCAGGCCCAGGCGCCAGGCCTTTGATCTCACACTACTAGGCCAAGGGACCCAGTTTATCTGGTCTCTGGTCCGTTGGGTCCACCAAATTGTGCTTTGTGGTGGCCATTTTGGCTCCAGGGAGAGCCCCGGGGAGCTGGTGTCATTTCCACATCATTAGTCCACCAACATGTCAATATAGGGAATAAATGAATGTCTGGATGGTTGGAATGGAAACATGCCTGCATACAGTACACTGGGTTCGGGGTTCCTGAGGATAGGGATTGGAGAATCGCTAGGGGGATGAATACTGGATAATTTCCTGCTGGCCATTACTATTTTTTAGGTTGTGATGTGGCCCAGAAACCCACAGTGCAGCATATCAGCCTTGAAAAAGGTCCTGTGGCGATGCCAACCATATGTCTCATGCCAGGGGAAAGGAAGGGAGGGGAGAGTGTGAGAACAGAATGCCAGCACTAGACACCCAAAAACAAAGTGGATTGTTGTGTTACTGTCATAGAAAAACAATTTGGAATGATATATTAAAATCATTTCTCGGTTGTGTTTTCGTTATTAGGTGGCAGAGTGGGGCATCCAGAAGCTAGGCCTGGTCAAATACTCCGACAAGTCAGCCGGTACCTACAGCGGAGGGAACAAACGCAAGCTCTCCACCGCCATGGCTCTGATTGGCTGTCCTCCTGTGGTCTTCCTGGTAAGATGATTGCTGATTGGCTCAGTCCAAAACACAGCCTTATTATTGCCTTTTGACAATGTTGAACACCTTCCTGTTATAAACACCTTAGAGATCATTGATATGACACTATTGATATGGCTCTGTGATGAACACTTTATTAAGATATTTTACAGATCACATACAATTTTATGGTTCAATTTATATTACTGAAGTTTGTCCTGAGCAGTGATTAAACTTTCAGTGAGAGCAGAATAAAATTAATTCAACATTTTCTTAATCTTTTTTGGGGTGGGAGAATATCACCTTTGAGCACTTTAGAGCACTTTTGAACTCCAAAATGCTTTAGCCAATTAAGACTAGATAGAATTCCACTTTGTTTTCCTTGTACAGATCCCCTCACATTCCACTTTGTTTTCCTTGTATAGAACCAATTAGAGGATGTATGCGTTCTTGGTATGCCTGCTTGAAAAAAAGTACAAATCCTGGATAAAACTTTGAAATGCTTAATGAATTTCCTTGGGGATTATAAATCAATTACCAGTAGATGAAAAAGGGGGCTGTATTTCAGTCAGGTCCCCATCTGGTCACGTTTTAATAAATTTTTCAGAATCTACCCAATCTTGTTTGGAAATTTAAAGCATACGTAACTCTGTTTGCAGGAATTAAAGCCTTATACTGGGATTGATTTGAACAGGGAGAGTCGGTGGCTATATCCTAGCTATGCGTTTCTCACTGAAAGAAAATGGCATCTTAATCAAAGTGTATTCCTTCCCTTATTATGTATAGCAGGCTGGCCATAGAGAGGGTTGAACAAGTATTATAATGGCATAGCCTCATTAGGAGGGACCAACTTTGGGACCTGATAAGTCACTTCAAAATCTTACTGATTCCATGAAAATACGATCACTAGAATATTGCACCCACACGCCTGATTAGGCCAATTTAATGTTTACTATTATACAACTAAAGTATTACTTAATTCATCCATCCATTCACCTACCCACAAACCCTCCCACCCATGAATTAATTCATGACTTCAGCCAGTCAGTCAGTCATGACACAGGAAATCATTCAGATCCCCTCACTATCTGTAATGCTGTGTAATGTTAAATGTATGGACATCATTTGGCGTACCTACCTAGACAATATCCCCTATTTCATATTCCAACACAGTGCAGATGCTAGTGTTCATTCAGACAGATAGTTCACGTGCAGTTGTTTGGTGGGCCTGGCTCGTAACTTTGAGACAGACGGATAATGTAGTGTTAGAGTGAGTTCCCATTTGTGTGGCAGGTAGAACACTGCGTCTTGCTTGGTTGCCTTAAGGCAGCGCCATGTCGGCTTTGCACAGGGACACAGTCGGCATGGTGATGAAGATCCCTGGTGGGATTTGGGGGATTCTGGCAGTGTAGGAGCGAGGCTGGATCACAGGCAATGGACTGAGTCCTGTCTCTCTCTCTAATCGTCCATGGACAGACTAGCCCGGGGAGAGACAAAGGGAATGGTTGTGTGTGTGTGTGTGTGTGTGTGTGTGTGTGTGTGTGTGTGTGTGTGTGTGTGTGTGTGTGTGTGCACATATTGCATTCACAATGTCTGTAAGAGAGAAGTCCCCTGGGAGTTTGTTTGGCCGGGTCTAAAAGTGCCTGATACCCTCGGCTCTCCCCATGTAGCCTCCCCAAATCCAAAGCTCCTTTACACTGCTTTGATTCCACTGGTTAGTGTTGGTAGCAGAAGCCTTTGAAACATTAAGTATGCTTTCATGTCTAAATGTAGTCCTCTTCCAACTGGAAGGGGCATATCAGTCAAGTGTCAGGAGCATAATGCTGTGTGATGTCAAAGTTTGGAGCTATAGGGATATGAGACCTTTGGGACACATTCTGGGGGTTAAAGGCCCAATCTGTAATTTCAACAACCTGACCATGCCATTAAGAATCAATTGATAGCCTGTATATCATTAATTACAATCACAATTGACCAAAATTTAAAATTACATTTTTAGCCTTTAAAGGGATAGTTCACTCCAAAACAATATTTGAATATATTTTGGGGTTGTATATTAAGTGGACAATCCTTTCAAGCTTAGAACATCTGTCTACGGATGTGGAACTTTGAAGTGAGATTGAGATCATTTGAATGGAGAATAGGAGTAGAGATGTGAACATTGAGATAACGTAGAACATAATGGAGGTCAAATGTTGAGGGAACGCTTTTTGGCCCGTTATTGTAGGATGAGCCAACGACAGGGATGGACCCCAAAGCCAGACGCTTCCTGTGGGACTGCATCCTGAGTGTCATCAAAGAGGGACGCTCAGTCATCCTAACATCACACAGGTATGTTCTCGTACTGTTTTAAGGCACAACTCTCAAGTTAGATTTGGGAGTGTGACTCTAATTTGCAACTTCCTGTTTTACAATTGGTTCTCGTTCGCAAGGTTGAAAACATTAGCAAAACATTAGCAATACAACCTTTATTCACGTCCGTGCAACAGATGTTTTGGGGGATTATGATAAGGTAAAAAAGCAGTGCTAAACTAATTCAGGCATTTCTAAGCAGTGTCCTTGAGGAAATAAACATTTCCTAAAAGGTCATATGTTGGTTCTTTAAGCTCTTGGATCTGAAGTTCAGAGTTAGACCTTACTGTGGTGCAAATGTATTTATACACAATTATAGTGAATGGGCCAGGTGGAGTGGATAATGGTGCAATTACCAATACGACACACTTTAACTCAAACTGAGAAATCCAGGAAATAAAAACAAACAATGAGACGGATAGTGCTTCACTACATTCATGTTTATTCATGACTCCATTGTGTTCTCTCTCCAAACTGCAATATTTTTGAAAAATCTTTAACATCTGTTGGAAGCGGGTGATACGAAAAACTTTGTACAGTTTAGTTTGTGAATACATTATCATCACTCCATATTGTGTTATTTTTCGGAGAAACAAAATACATTTATTGTGTTAGCGATAGCGGGTACACGGCTCAGTTGCGTCCAATCGTCCATATTGCAACCAGGTGCTTTTGTTGGTCAAGTGGCGCATTCGCCAGGTTTTACATCATAATACTAATTGCTCCATCCCTCAGGAAAGCGATACAAAGCCTCCGCCTCAGCAAGAAATGAATCGGACTGCATCCAAAATGGCAGCTGAATCAAAGAAAACAAAACAAAAATGTACAGATGTTCGCCTCCGCTCCCCCTAATTAAGCTAGGGCTGTCAAAGGAGATGTCCTAAAATGATCACCAGAGCCCGGGAGCCAACCGTCCTGCTCTCTGGTCCTGAACCAGGCATGAAAAGTTAGACCCTCGTCTCACACCCACTCCCCTCCGCCTCCGAACGAACAGCGTGAAGCGAATCCCAGCAAAAATAATGATTCTGCTAAAAGTTGTCCATTTGCTGCAGAATTTACCATAGAGCTGGCGAAATGTGGATGCAGCAGGCATATTGTTTTTTCTTCAAAGAAGGAAAAAGACAGAACTTGAACATTGGTCATGAATTTTACGTGCAGTGTATTCAAATAAGATCCTTCCTATTGTGCGGAATACAGTCAACTTTATTCTGATAACTTTCATGGAAATGTATACAATATATAAATAAATAAGCCTTGTTTAGGCAGTTAACATTCTCAAACACACTATTTCCCACGGATGACTCAATCCTTTGAAATATTCTTAGGCATTGCTATAGGCCTACAGGAACAATATATGTGACCCACCACCTGGATTCGGTCCTATGTAGCAACATTTGTAATGGTGTTTTTTACATTGGATAAAAGTAGAGACTCAGAACTAGAAAATGGTATATCATACATTGCAGTTGAGGAACAATGAGAAAGTAATTCTGCTTTGAAAGTTGATAAACTTGTAACCCCACGTTTGAGAAAATGGCCCTTGAATGTTTTGGTACACCTACTGGAGAGCTCTTCTTTGTCTACACCCATTCAGCATCATTCACACCCTCTTAAGCCTTAGCCCAACCCATCTCTTTTTGGATTCACATGTGAGGCCATGTGCTAAACAGAGTGAGTAAAGTAGTGTAGTAAACAACCAAAGATTTCAAGACTAAAAGTGGTAAAAGTAGTAGCCTGCAATAAAGAAAAACTCCAGGTAAAAATACACTTGATCTAGTCCTTGGCATATATCTTAATCTGACTTTGGTGCAGGTCATGTTGTTCATCACATTGACGCCTCTGGTAAACACACACTATATCAAATCAAATCTAAGTTTATTCGTCACATGCTCAGGATACAGAAGGTGTAGACGGTACAGTGAAATGGTTATTTGCATAGTAGCAATATCAAAAACAGAAAGTGTCCAGATTAAAATATTTTATAATTATTAGATGACGCTTACCCAGACACACTTGTCTAAATTGATGGGTCGTGAAAGAAATGCTATAACCACCCCCCTGCCCCATCTAGCTAAGTGGATGGGTCACTATTGTCTAGACATGTACACATGTTCATGAAGTACAATAGATGGCCGTAATTAGGCTATAACTAGCAATGCAAATGGATTTCTGATTTGAATAATATTACTACACATATCATATACGTAATGCTAGCTAACGAGCCAGCAAGCTAACGTTCGCTAGCTAGCTAAAAGTACACTTTAATTTGCAATGAAAACGACTTTCTGACAAATATCTGAAAATGTAGCTAGATTCTTAACCATATACATGGATGAACGCTTCACGGCAGACTGGAACCATTTAACTCCCGTTTTGTTTGTAGCTTCATCTTGTTTGGCCAGCGCTGTGTCAAGTCACTCCGGTTCACACTGACCGTGGCGTGTGCAGAAAGTAGGTCATCACAACTTTTTCCAACTGATCTGTTGATAGCGCCTGCTAAATTCAGGGCATCAATGTTGTTGAGAAAAGTTGCAAAACTTTTGTAGTTCTCGATGGCTAACTTAATATCTTTCAAAAAACAGTGGTAGAAAGGATTATCAACACATACTGAGCAGCTCACGTTATAGACAGAAGTTTTGCTACATGGCAGACCAATCCAAACTCATCACCCGGCAGGTCCAGCACCTTCCATTTATCTCAGCCAATCATGGCTCGCAGGAAGGTTCCTGTCTTTTTCCATGGCTAAACCTACTAGGCTCGTATTTTTTTATGTCTTTTTATTTACAGATGGAATACAAGTTTGTTATTAAGGCACATGAAAGGTCACATGTTCCAGAAGGCATTTCTACAACAATAAAAAAAGACGTTCAAATGCATCTCCTGTGAATTAGTGACGTGTGACATACACCTAGCTTCCTGAAACGGGTCACATATGGTATGTTACTAGTCAGCCCTATGGGTTCGAAAAGGACATTGTGTGTCAATTGAATAAAGCAGCACGGGATTGAGAACAACCAAACCAGAAAAATAATTTGATCTTACTGACTTGTTTCATGTCTGCAAATCTTTTGACCAATGTTTGCATATAGTAGACAAATTGTGTCCTATAGTATACATAATTGAACCCCTCTCTCTCTCTCTCTTTCTCTCTACCTCTCCCTCTCTCCTCTCTCTTACAGCATGGAGGAGTGTGAGGCCCTGTGCACACGCATGGCCATCATGGTGAATGGACAGTTTAAGTGTCTGGGCAGCATCCAGCATCTTAAGAGCAGGTGAGGCCTCGACAGCAGCACTAACCACTAGACCACAGGCCACAGCCTAAATGCTCCTAATGGGAAAAGTCCAATGCAATGTACACTGAATGTTCAAAACATTAAGAACACTTTCATAATATTGAAGTGCACCCCCCCCAGAACAGCCTCAATTCGTCAGGGCATGGACTCCACAAGTTGTCGAAAGCCTTCCACAGGGATGCTGGCCCATGTTGACTCCAATGCTTACCACAGTTGTGTCAAGTTACCATGCCCCGTTGAAAGGCACTTACGTATTTTGTCTTGCCCATTCACCCTCTGAATGGCACACGTACACAATCCATGTCTCAATTATCTCAAGGCTTAAAAATTATTCTTTAACCTGTCTTCTCCCCTTCATGTACACTGATTGAAGTGGATTTAACAAGTGACATCAATAAGGGACCATAGCTTTCATCTGGATTCACCTGGTCAGTCTGTCATGGAAAGAGCAGGTGTTTTGTACTCTCAGTGTATAACAACCTATACTCAAGCCCTGCGAAATGAGTGACATACAGAAACGCTATTGATCTTTAGCCTTAAGTGCACTAACATGTACAGTACGCAGGCATAATGCTATCTAAGGCTTGTCTGTATTCTATGAAAGCCAGTACCCTTATCAAAGGTTTCTAGTATTAAGCAATAAGGCCCGAGGTGGTGTGGTATATGGCCAATATACCACAGCTAAGGGCTGTTCTTAAGCACGACGCAACGCAGAGTGCCTGGACACAGCCCTTAGCCGTGATATATTGGCCATATATCACAAACCCCTGAGGGGCCTTATTGCTATTATAAACTGGTTACCAACGTAATTAGAGCAGTACAAATACGGTAATTGATATAAGGTCTGATATACCACGGCTGTCAGCCAATCAGCATTCAGGGATTGAACCACCCAGTTTATAAAGACTTGTACATCATCAGTGTTTCTCAGAATCAGAGGTGATTATTTATTGGTAGTTCTCAAGAACATTATGGACATTTGCTCTTACTACCCCCCACTCATGCTATTGTAGCTGGTCTTGCCATAATTGATCAATCCCCCGTCTCCCTCTCTGACATGTGTTGGACTTGCCTTGATGGATCAACCCACCCTCTCCCTCTCTTAGCTGTGACATGAGTGTGTCCTCATTTCACAGTCTTTGGGAAATCTGGGATTGATATGTCCATTATTTTTCCTACAATGTATGTTTTCAGTTGCCATGAACACTGTGTGATAAACAACATGTAGACATGTATTTTTAAGTAGTAGTTGTAGTAAACAAGTATTACTATTATAGTATTTTACAGTACAGGGTTAGCGTTAGGGTTATATCTATGGAAATACAGTGAGGGGAAAAAAGTATTTGATCCCCTGCTGATTTTGTACTTTTGCCCACTGACAAATAAATGATCAGTCTATAATTTTAATCGTAGCTTTATTTAAACAGTGAGAGACAGAATATCAACAAAAAAATCCTGAAAAACGCATGTCGAAAATGTTATAAATTGATTTGCATTTTAATGAGGGAAATAAGTATTTGACCCCACTGCAAAACATGACTTAGTACTTGGTGGCAAAACCCTTGTTGGCAATCACAGAGGTCAGACGTTTCTTGTAGTTGGCCACCAGGTTTGCACACATCTCAGGAAGGATTTTGTCCCACTCCTCTTTTCTGATCTTCTCCAAGTCATTAAGTTTTCGTGGCTGACGTTTGGCAACTCGAACCTTCAGCTCCCTCCACAGATTTTCTATGGGATTAAGGTCTGGAGACTGGCTAGACCACTCCAAGACCTTAATGTGCTTCTTCTTGAGCCACTCCTTTGTTGCCTTGGCCGTGTGTTTTGGGTCATTGTCATGCAGGAATACCCATCCACGACACATTTTCAATGCCCTGGCTGAGGGAAGGAGGTTCTCACCCAAGATTTGACGGTACATAGCCCCGTCCATTGTCCCTTTGATGCGGTTAAGTTGTCCTGTCCCCTTAGCAGAAAAACACCCCCAAAGCATAATGTTTCCACCTCCAGGTTTGACGGTGGAGATGGTGTTCTTGGGGTCATAGGCAGCATTCCTCCTCCTTCAAACACGGCGAGTTGTGTTGATGCCAAAGAGCTCGATTTTGGTCTCATCTGACCACAACACTTTCACCCAGTTCTCCTCTGAATCATTAAGATGTTCATTGGCAAACTTCAGACGGGCCTGTATATTTGCTTTCTTGAGCAGGGGGACCTTGCGGGCGCTGCTGGATTTCAGTCCTTCACGGCGTAGTGTGTTACCAATTGTTTTCTAGGTGACTATAGTCCAAGCTGCCTTGAGATCATTGACAAGATCCTCCCGTGTAGTTCTGGGCTGATTCCTCACTGTTGTCATGATCATTGAAACTCCACGAGGTGAGATCTTGCATGGAGCCCCAGGCAGAGGGAGATTGACAGTTCTTTTGTGTTTCTTCCATTTGTGAATAATCGCACCAACTGTTGTCACCTTCTCACCAAGCTGCTTGGCGATGGTCTTGTAGCCCATTCCAGCCTTGTGTAGGTCTATAATCTAAACCTGACATCCTTGGAGAGCTCTTTGGTCTTGGCCATGGTGGAGTGTTTGGAATCTGATTGATTGATTGCTTCTGTGGACAGGTGTCTTTTATACAGGTAACAAACTGAGATTAGGAGCACTCCCTTTAAGATTGTGCTCCTAATCTCAGCTCGTTACCTGTATAAAAGACACGTGGGAGCCAGAAATCTTTCTGATTGAGAGGGGGTCAAATACTTATTTCTCGCATTAAAATGCAAATCAATTTATAACATTTTTGACATGCGTTTTTCAGGATTTTTTTGTTTGTTATTCTGTCTCACTGTTCAAATAAACCTACCATTAAAATTATAGACTGGTCATTTCTTTGTCAGTGGGCAAACGTACAAAATCAGCAAATACTTTTTTCCCTCACTGTAGCACACCTTGGTTTTTCCCCTCATTCACGTATTGAATTTGATGACTAATTCAATTCAATTAAAAATACTTTATTTATCCCCAATGGACAATTATGTTTCTGAACATGCATCCATCTATTTATTATTATTATTATTATTATTATTATTATTATTATTATTATTATTATTATTATTATTATTAAATAGCCTATCTAAAAGATGTCATTAGTCTTGTTAAGCTACGTAGAATTGCAGGAAATTAGTTTCAAAACAACAAAATGTTCCTAGGTCACTCAGATTAGTCAAGCTGTTGGTGGTGTATTTAATAAACAATAATCCAAAAGGGGCGTCCTTGGGAAAAAGGTTGGGAGCCCCTGCTGTAAACCACAAGCTTTTTTTTGTGTGAAAATAAATCCTTCTTTGACTCATCTTTACCCGTCCCGTAATGGCCTTTATACATGCCTCTTAACACATTTAGTCAGGCTTCATCGCCAATCTCCCCCTGACCTTAAACCCGGCACTTAAGTATGCTCTCTGATATTCACCTGACATTTCCAATAGGCCAACCCCCTTTTGTGCCATCTCACATGTGGTGATGAGGGTGGTAGTGGCGGTGGTGGGGCCATCCATTATGTTGGGGGGGTTGACATTATTACAGCAGTATCGTGTGATCTTCTAGGAGGACATTACAGACTAAATGGAAGAGGGGTGGTGGTGTTTCTGGTGTGTGGGGGGGGTTTCTGGAGGGGGTGTTTCTGGAGGGGGACTGGGGTGTTTCTGGGGTGGGGTTCTGGAGGGGGACGGGGGGTTTCTGGAGGGGGGGGGTGTTTCTGGAGGGGGGGTGTTTCTGGAGGGGGACGGGGGTGTTTCTGGAGGGGGGTGGCAGAGCGATACATTTTTCAAGTCAGAGAGGGGGAAGAGGGCGAGTAAGGGTGGAGGGCGATGAAAAGGGAGAGAGAGGGAAGAAGAGAGCGAGAGAGAGGAAGATAGAGAAAGAGGGAGAAAGAGAGAGAGAATAGGAGGAGGAGGAGAGCAATGGGATAACCTGTCCCTCCCAGCTGTTGGCGAAATTGACAGATCCTCTGTGTCAATGACTTCCTGTCCTCAGGGACAACAAGGCCGCCCTAAATAATTTATGAACGACACTGTATAGTTACAGGATGTGAAAAGAGGGAAGGAGGAGGCACTGAATGGGTTAACCCGTGCTCTAGTCTACTGTATAGTCTATGCTGTCAGCCACAGCCAATCAATCACTTACTGCTCTCACTTCATAGACCAAAGCAGGGGACAAAAATTGATCAACGTCACATGAGCATTGACTGTTTTTGTGTTTGTAATTTCAGGTCGCGTGAAGAGTTTTTTTCGGGGGTGGTTGTTGAAATGCTATCGCTCAGTTCCTGCGACACAGTGAATAATTTATAATTAAGCGTCACTATCTCTTTCTCGGCTTGCGTAATTCATGTTTCATGAGGTGTGGGCCCCATTAATGACTGAAAAGGCAATTAAGGACTGTCTCAGCTGTTTTCCTTTCCACTCTCTCCCCCTGCCACGCACGCCCATGAAATGTGTCCCCAAAGCAGGGGGGGACAGAGAAACGGGACAGGGGGGATGGTGGTAGCAGAGCATTTGATCGACCATCTTTAAAGTCAAGCTGCGCAAACCACTCTGCAACGTAATCTATCCACATTTACCTGTGGAAGCGTGGCATCGCTTTTCTTCTGCTTGTTTATGTAAATAGCCCGACCATGCTGTGAGGAAGGGATGTGTTTATGCAACATCTCACTATTACCCAAGTTGTTGCAGATTTGGAGATGGGAAGAGTTCCATCAACGTGTGACTAGGGGGGGTCGAGGCAGGTGGCACACCGCTGCCACGCAGCGACTGAGCTTCATGATGGGCAGTGCTACTTTTTCTTTCCCCCTCCTTCTCCCATACCCCATTCCACCTCTCATTACGGGCGAGAAAGAGTGTGGAATCTCGCCACAGGGTGCCTCTCACATTGTGACTCTGTATTGTGTATATGTAATACATGCTAGTCCCATTCACCCTCTTCCTCTTCATCTTCTCATCACCCCACCCCCACTCATCCTCCTCTCCTCCAAAACCTCTCGCTACATTACCTTTATATATTCATCCTCCTGCTGCCTCGATCTCTCGCTCTCATCTTCCTGCTGCCTCTCTCTCCCCATCTCTGTCACTCTCTCGCTCTAGTTCCCTCCGCCCTCTCGCTCAGTTGGTGGTAGAGTCTCAACCCACCCTTGTTTGTGCTGCCCTCTTCAGGCCACACCGATGACCTGTCTTCCCACCTTCTCATTGGAGCTGCCTGGCTGCCGGCCTCATTGTTTTAACAACCCGCCCCTGTATATCAATCAGGCCCAAAATCAGCAAAAATAGCCCCATTCAAATCAGAGAGAGCCCTCTTAACACAGTTATGGGACATATAATGTTTTAAGAGGACGCCCTTCATTATCTGGGCTTATGATTGTTTTGTCCCCCTCTACCCATCTGCCCCACGACCGGGTCGGCTCCGTTGCATTTCGAATCAATCATTCGTCGGAGGGGAGAATTTATGAAAGCCAAAAAGAGAACCAGGAGATAAATAAACTTTTTACAATCCAGGAGCTTCGGATCCAGTGGGCTCCCAGGTGTTAAGCAAACTGAAATGAAGGGCACGGCAATAAAAGAGCTTCGATAGCTCCCCTATACGCTTGTCAGGGGAAGGGAGAAGGACGCGGGAAGCTGAAGTTATTTTCCTGTGATGGACATCGTTCATATTTAGTATTTTATTAGGATCCCCAATTACTTTTCCTGGGGTCCAAACAGGAAACAAAACACCACATTCATATGTCTGGAGAATGAGGTTATGCGGCTAGCAGGAGCTATATTTCGCTGCATCTCAATGTTTTTTCCCCATCCTTACTTAAAGACCAAGTGCTTTCCATGACATAGACTGACCAGGTGAATCCAGGTGGAAGCTATGATCCCTTATTGATTTCACTTGTTAGATCTACTTCAATCAGTGTAGATGAAGGGGAGGAGACAGGTTAAAGAAGGATTTTTAAGCCTCGTGACAGTTGAGACATGGATTGTGTATGTTTTGCCCATTCAGAGGGTGAATGGGTAAAACAAAATACTTTGAACGAGGTATGGTAGTAGGTGCCAGGCGCACCGGTTTGTGTCAAGAACTGCAACACTGCTGGGTTTTTCACACTCAACAGTTTCCCGTGTGTATAAAGAATGGTCCACCACCCAAAGGGACATCCAGCCAACTTGACAGAACTGTGGGAAGCATTAGAGTCAACATGGGCCAGCATCCCTGTGGAATGCTTTCGACACCTTGTAGAGTCCATGCCCTGACGAATTGAGGCTGTTCTGAGGGCAAAAGCAGGGGATACAACTCAATATTAGGAAGGTATTCCTAATGTTTGATATGGTCAGTGTATATTTCCACACTATGAGGTTGGAATAATACTGTGAAATTGTGAAAATGCCCTTTTAGTGTAAGAGCTGTTTGAAAAGACTGCCTGAAATTTCAGCCTGCTTTGGTGGGATGGAGTTTTGGCCTGCCTAGTTAACAGACCAATAAGAAAGAGAGTTCCAAACCTCTTTGCCAATGACAACACATTTTAAGTTGTTTACATTCCATTCAGACCACTCCCAGACAGTGCTAGCAAAATTCTTGCTTGAGAAATTGCTATTTTCTAAGAAGCAATTTTTTAAAACCATTTTAATTGAAAACAATCACAGTTAGGTACTTCATTGTTACCCAGACAGAAATGATTTGATATTGAGATATAAACGGCTGGATTGGACCTTTAAGGAAATGGAGTGAAATAAAATATAAAGGAAAGCTGCGAAGTGCGTTTAATGCAGCGCAGAAGAGTTTTATAAGAGCATCTAAAAGTTGTGATCAATCTAAGGAGGTTGGCTTTGAGATGTCTAATAAATGTGTGGATTGACTATGTGGATTGACTTGGGTGCACTGTAGCTAAGTAGTACACTATCTAACGGACTGTTCGTGTCTGAGATAGATGGGAAAATAACACCCCTTACGGTTTACAATGCATCAGCATATTGCGTATAGCTGTAATTAATACCGGTTGCACACAGACAGATACAGTATGTGAAATCCTCTATGGCCATAGAAAACATGTGTGTGTGTGCATGCATGTGGTGTCTGTTTATGAGGCAAATATTATGTGTATGTGTACATATTTGAGTTTATGTATGCAGTACGTGTCTTGAGGTGTGTGTGTGTGTCCGTGTGGATTCATGTCTGTCTGTCTGTCTGAGCGGAAGCGTGTGTGTGTCCATTCCAGACCTCATGTGAACAGTACCGTATGTATTTTCAACTCCATGTGTGCAGCCTTGAATAAAACATGCCTCTGCTCCGTATATATCCATCGCCCGTGGCTTCTCTCTGCTAGGGAGCTTCAGTGATGACCCTTACAGGCGACCTCTGTGTGTGACCCATCGAGGACTTCCTGCCTGATCAAAGCACGGCCACCCAAGCCTGGGGTGTGACCCCTTTCCCCACTCCCTTCACCCCCCTCCTCGTCACTCCTTGCCCCCCTCGGACACCAATATGGGGGTGGTTGGTGACCTTTTCCCTCTCTTCCTCAATCTCTCCCTCCCTCGCTCCACACTGCAGAAATGCACAGCATTCCAGCAGCTCTCTGCTCCCCTTTCTGAAGCTGGAGGTTATTTGTTTTAAATTATAATAATAATATAATAATAATAATATGCCATTTAGCAGACGCTTTTATCCAAAGCGACTTACAGTCATGCGTGCATACATTTTTACGTATGGGTGGTCCCGGGGATCGAACCCACTACCTTGGCGTTACAAGCGCCGTGCTCTACCAGCTGAGCTACAGAGGACACGGGAGGGACTTTCCAACTGAGTCGGGAGAGGAGAGATGAGAGATGGAAGAGGAGAGATGGGAGAGAGGAGAGATGGCGGGGAGAAGAGAGATGAGAGATGGGACAGGAGAGATATGAGAGATGGGAGAGATGGGAGAGGAGAGGAGAGGGGAGATATGAGAGAGGTGTGTCCATTCCAGACCTCATGTGAACAGTACCGTATGTATTTTCAACTCCATGTGTGCAGCCTTGAATAAAACATGCCTCTGCTCCGTATATATCCATCGCCCGTGGCTTCTCTCTGCTAGTGAGCTTCAGTGATGACCCTTACAGGCGACCTCTGTGTGTGACCCATCGAGGACTTCCTGCCTGATCAAAGCATGGCCACCCAAGCCTGGGGTGTGACCCCTTTCCCCACTCCCTTCAACCCCCTCCTCGTCAGAACGGAGAGGAGAGATGGGAGAGGAAAGTTGAGAGAGGAGAGAAGCGAGGAGAGATGGTAGAGGAGAGATGGGAGAGGAGCGATGGGATAGAAGAGAAGTGAGGAGAGATGGGAGAGGTGAAATGGGAGAGGCAAGATGGGAGATGAGATGGGTGAGGAAAGATGGGAGTGGAGAGGAGATATGGGAGAGAGGAGAGGATGGAAGGTAGAGGAGAGAAGGGAGAGGCGAGATGGGAGAGGCGAGAGGAGAGATCGGAGAGGAGAGAAGAGAGATGAGAGATGGGAGAGGGGAGATGAGAGATGAGAGATGTGAGAGGGGAGATGAGAGATGGGAGAGGAGAGACAGGGGAGATTTGAGATGGGAGATGGGAGAGGAGAGATGGGAGAGATTAGCGAGGAGGGATGAGAGAGGAGAGGAGAGGGAGAGGAGAGATGGGAGAGGTGAGAGGGGAGATGAGAGACAGGGGAGATTTGAGATGGGAGAGGAGAGATGGGAGAGGAGAGATGGGAGAGATGGGAGAGATGGGAGAGGAGGGATGAGAGAGGAGAGGAGAGATGGGAGAGGGGAGAGGAGAAATGAGGCGGGAGAGGCAAGACAGGAGAGGTGAGATTGGAGAGGAAATCAGAGATCAGTGGGAGGGGAGAGGAGAGTGACAAAATCAATGGGGTTCCCCGGTCGGTAATTCAACCATGATTACTACAAGTTTAGTTAGCTGGCCGCTGGACTAATTTACCAATCTAAAGAATGTTAGCTGACGGGCTAATTGAGTGACTGTCAGTAACCAGGTTTCCTTCCAACCTTTTTATGCGACAAAACTAAATACACTAGACAAGGTGGAATATTTTTATGTCGGTAAAATGAATTATGCGAGAAATGTTGGTGGAAATGTTTTTATGTGCAAATATTGATATAATAACCATCATATCGAAGTAAACTTGGAGTCACGCGATGACTTATTGTGTGGTCCTCCCACTATGAATCGTCTTGAAAGCACATTTCTGCCCTGCTAGAGCTGCCCTGGTCAACTGTAAGTGCTGTTATTGTGAAGTGGAAACATCTAGGAGCAACAACGGCTCAGCTGCAAAGTGTTAGGCCATACAAGCTCTCAGAACGGGACCGCCGAGTGCTGAAGCTGAGTGTAAAAATCGTCTGTCCTCAGTTGCAACACTCACTACAGAGTTCCAAACTGCCTCTGAAAGCAACGTCAGCACCAGAGCTGTTAGTCGGGAGCTTCATGAAATGGGTTTCCATGACCGAGCAGCCGCACACAAGCCTAAGATCACCATGCGCAATGCCAAGCGTCAGCTGGAGTGGTGTAAAGCTTGCCCCCATTGGACTCTGGAGCAGTGGAAACACGTTATCTGGAGTGATGAATCATGCTTCACCATCTGGCTGTCCGACGGACAAATCTATATGAGCGCTCTAGCCAACAGCGTGCAGATACTATCTACTATGCCAATACCAGAATGGGCACCCTCGCTATATAACGCAATATTTCTTGTGAGAAAACCATCAGTAGAGTTGAAAATGTGATGGAAACCCATTTAACTTGTATTTTTTAATCAGGGCATGGGAATTTAACCGCAAAAGGTATTATCACGCACAGCCTTTTATCTGTAACAAGTCAAATTGATGGAAACACATCTCTGGTGTGAAAATGTGTTGTAGATATGTGGTAGTAGAGTAGGGGCCTGAGGGCACACACTTAGTGTGTTGTGAAATCTGTTATGAATGTATTGTAATGTTTTTTAAATTGTATAACTGCCTTAATTTTGCCGGACCCTAGGAAGAGTAGCTGCTGTATGTTTTGTCTTTGGAAATTGATCCGCGGGCCTACAAAAGGGGGGCCTGCCCACGGGCCGCCGGTTGCCCATCCCTGATATACACTGAGTATACCAAACATTAGGAACACCTTCCTAATATTGATTTCCACCCCCCCTTTTGCCCATAGAACAGCCTCAATTCGTCGGGGCATGGACTCTATAAGGTGTCTAAAGCTTTCCACAGGGATGCTGTTCCATGTTGACTCCAATGCTTCCAACAGTTGTGTCAAGTTCGCTGAATGTCCTGTGGGTGGTGGACCATTCTTGATACACACGGGAACCTGTTGAGTGTGAAAAACCCAGCAGCGTTGCAGTTCTTGACACAAACTGGTGCCCCTGGCACCTACTACCATACCTCGTTCAAAGGCACTTAAATCTGTTGTCTTGCCCATTCACCTTCTGAATGGCACACATACACAATCCATGTCTCAATTGTCTCAAGGCTTAAAAATCCTTCTTTAACCTGTCTCCTCCCGTTCATCTACACTGATTGAAGTTGATTTAACAGGTGACATCAATAAGGGATCATAGCTTTCACCTGGATTCACCTGGTCAGTCTATGTCATGGAAAGAGTTTTGTTCAGTCAGTGTAGCGTCTCTGTAAAAAGCTGTGGAGTTTCACTGTAAGCCCTCGTAGGAAGCACAGTGCATTATGTCATCATAAGAATAGCTGGATATGTTGTAAGAGGCATTTATAAAGTATGATAGGAGACATAATACTGTATGGGCTCAAGTGTTTTTGAATAATGAATATAATTGAGCACATATGTCTAAATACTGAATGAATAATGAACTGTTGGATGAGATTCAAACCTTTCACAGACAGAAGGACAGGCAGACAGACAGAGAACCAATCCCAAATGGACCCTTAGCTCCTCCTCTTGTGTATTTGTGGAGATCTGAAATAATTGGATAGTTACTGTATTAAGCAATATGGCAAGAATACCACCTAGCTAGCCTATCAGCAAGTAAGAGAGAGTTATTTCAATGTTGCTTTTACCTTTCCAATCCTCTCAGATCTCCACAAGTACAGAAAGTGTAGGAGAATATAGGAACAAGTGGTTAATTTGGGATTGGGCAAACAATTGATGAGGGAATATGATAACATTTTACATTGTGACGAGATGATCTTATATTCAAATCAAAACAAATTGTATTCGCCACGTGCTTCGTGAACAACAGGTGTGGACTAAAAGTGAAAGACTTACCTACGGGCCCTTTTTTATAACCTTTATTTAACTAGGCAAGTCAGTTAAGAACAAATTCTTATTTACAATGACGACCTACCCCGGACCAATTGCGCACCGCCCTATGGGACTCTCAATCACGGCTGGATTGTGATACAGCCTGGAATCGAACCAGGGTCTGTAGTGACGCCTGTAGCACTGAGATGCAGTGCCTTAGACCGCTGCGCCACTCGGGAGCCCAATGCAGAGAAAAATATTATAGAGAGATAATAGAAAAGTAATCGCAAAAGTAGTAAATACACAATGAGTAATAATAACTGCTATTATGGTGAGATGACAGAAGGGGAGAGATTGGAACATGAATAATACATGCCACCACTCTCCTGTTAGAGTGTAGCAGAGGAAATAGAGTACAGAGAGAAAATATAAAGAGCGAGAAAATGAGAGAGCGAGAGCTCATTGATCAGCCCCTTCTTACCGCTGCTGGGCAGCGCAGTTTGATTACACATGTACGCGTGAAACCTCTTCTTGCGACGCTCCCGACCATTATTGGATAAAAAATTTTGTCTTCGCTGAGCTCGGCACCTCTGAAGCTCGGCTGCTACTCGCCACTCTGAGCACCGGCCGACTTCCTGTCTGGCTCGAGTCCATCGCTAAATGGAGGGGCGTTTGTCAGACTCATCATGATTGGATGATGAATCAGACTGGATGAGAGCTAAGTCTCAAAAAGGGTGGGATTTCAGGCGACTTCTACTCAGACTGGCTTCTTTGTTGACTTTGCTCTTTGTTCATTCAAACTTTGTACTGATTTCAAAATGCTATGAAAAGAAGTCCACATGACTTTGTAATCACAGAGAATTGGACAGATAAGTCATGGATGGTAAAAAATAGTTGATCTTCTCTCTCATTTGTGATTTCCTATTTAAATGTTGATGTTCCATTCTAGCTATCAGAGGAATGAAGAATATGCGTTTTCAGATCTAGGATTTCAAATAAAGTATTCGATCAGCACAGAGACATGGCTTGTTATTAGGTATAATTATGTATTCCCATTGAAAGGCTCTGGGAGTTGACGGTCATTTTGAATATGTACTATGAGGCTCTGTTCCTATAGCCATACGAGCGTACAATTTAGAATGAAGCAATGTATTGGCCTTGGATTCTACGTTGTATGCTAGTATGGACATTGAAACAAAGACTTAGGATGGTAATTCAAACACTTCAAACCTCGAGCGACCATCTTGGCCTTGGAGGACTCGCCCGTCCACCCAGGGGAACCATTCGCCTCTTTACCACCACCGAGCTTCACAGCCGTCTTCCACGGCTCCCTGGGATAGTGGAGGCTGAGGCTTACTCACTACATCTCTAATTACTATTAAGGGGTTGCTGCCTTTCCTTGCATGTAGCACTTAACAGCCCACAATGGATATTTTCCACGACTAAATATAACATTAGGGGATTCATTAAGCAGAAAACAATGGGTAATAAGAGCACTAACAACTAAATAACAAGGCAGAGTGTCTTATTTTGTGCTCAATAGATTTAGCGTAAAAGCCAAGACATGGTAATAGCTGGTAGCCCATTCCAGCTATGAGGGAGTATTTCATGTCAACGTGAAAATCATATTTTGGTGTTTTTTATTTTATGTGCCGGTGCATTGATTGGAAAATATTGGTTATTCATGTCAGAATACACAGTGTAACTAAATGGAAAGTGAATAAATGCACACCACTTTATGCAAATTATTCAACGAGTGAATCGCATCAAATGCTTATGTGCCTTAAGTAATGAATTGAGGTCTTTGGAACAATGTTTTTGTTTGCACATTCTTAAGAGACCTGGAAATAATTGGATAAGTCAGACTTATCTGATTTTGGATTGACAATAACCTCCAAACAAGTCATTACTAGCCTCACTGCCATACTCCTACCTAATCATTTTGAGGCGATCAGTTTTTCTGAATTTCTTTTATGAAAATATAAATAATGGGATTGAGACATTATACTTTGCAGCGGTATACATACACTGAGATAGATTTTGAGGCATTCTGAAAATATACTGTATGTCCTTAGATTGGGATTGGCTTTAAGACGGCCTAAAGGGCTCGTATCAAGAAGTTTTAAGTCTGAATAATAGAAAATAAACTATACACCCTAACCTTGTCAATAGCAGGTGTGTTCCACATAGTCTGTACAGATTGTAAGATCGTTATATAATGTAGATGTGGTTGCTGAGACATTAAACACTTAAACAGTCCAGATAATAAACAATATGGTTGAGTCCCAAATGGCAGCCTATTCCCTATAGGGTGCCATTTGGGACACAGACTATATTAAACACTCCAGGTATTGTAAAGATCTGATCATCTGTGCAGACCTGTGTAGAAACTGTGTGTCTGGAATGCAGCCCACCTGTCACACTATGATCCACTTCTTACGTATACAGTAGGTACACCAAAGCACCACAGGTAATTCTACATGGATTTGTACAAACTCAGGACATATAACGACAGCGCTCCTAGCGTCAGCACCTAGCATTAGCACCTTCTGCAGCAGCACAAGCAACGGAGGGAGGAGAGGAGAGGGGTGGGAGAAAAGCAGTAGGAGGAGTGAAAATTCCTTCAGGCGACAAACAACTCACGAGTTTCTCGGGTGTCCTGAGTCTGCCAACTCACGGTGTTCGTGATGCACCTGCTCCTCGACTCGCTGCACCGGATGGACCGGGAGCGTTCAACGAGCCGGGGAAATTAAGATAAATTATACCCCCCCCTTCCTCACTCCCTAGCTCCTGCGGTCCATCCCTCTATCCCTCCTTCTCCTCCTTCCTTCATCACATTATGTTAGCACTAGGGTACCACCAAATTCAGCACAGTGAGGAAACAGAGGCACATTATTTAAGTGCAGCTGTTAAATTCAAGAGTGTACACTTTAGCTTGGGTGGTGCGTAGACAATAGGCAAGGTGAATATGGAATCAAGGGAATTCGCTGGAGCGTACAAAATTGTTCCAAAAAGGCATTTGATGGTGTGTAATTTACCAAACTGCACTAACCTTGGATAACCTTACTTTTTTGTGTGTGTGTGTATTTTTGAGTCAAAGGTCAAATAGAGGGTGCTTATATTTGTCCTCTTCCACACATGTAAGTGTGTAATCTGTACAGTGTGTGGTGTGAAACGGAAATATGTTTTTTGCATATCCCACCCTCGGAAAGTGGGGTCACGGCCAGGGATCAGCCATTATTGACGGCAACCCTGCAGCAATTAGTGTTAAGTGCCTTGCTCAAGGGCAGACCGACAGATTTCACCTCGGGAATTCGAACTAGCAACCTTTCAGCAGTCAACGCTCTAACCGCTAGGCTACCTGCCGCCCACATTCAACAAGGTGAGTACGGAATCAAGTGATTCGCTGGAGCATACAAATTGTTCCAAAAAGGTGTGGTATGGTGTATAATTGACCAATCTGCACTAACCTTGGATAACCTCACATTTTTGTGTGTGTGTTTGTTGGTTTTGTGTGTGTGTTTGTTGGTTTTGTGTGTGTGTTTGTTGGTTTTGTGTCAGTCCATATGCTTTAATGAATGTGTACTGTATGTGTTTATCCATGTGTACTGTATGTGTTTATCCATGTGTCTGTTTTCTCCAGGTTCGGGGACGGCTACACTGTGATCGTGAGGGTGGGCGGCTCGCCCCCCGCTCTGGGCCCCGTGGAGGAGTTTGTCCACGAGACCTTCCCCGGTAGCATACTGAAGGAGAAGCACCACAACACGCTGCAGTACCAGCTCCCCCACAGCGAGGGCGCTCTGGCCAGCATCTTCAGCCATTTCACCACTCATCAGCAGAGGCTGGGCGTGGAGGACTACTCTGTCTCCCAGACCACACTAGATCAGGTAACCAGATTAACCCTTCATTCAGTTGTGGTTCTGGTTGAGGACCATAGAGATATAATAGTATTTCTATGGTATTTTATTTGATTCTGTTGTGGGGACACACAGGGTGTGCAGGCTTTTGTTCCATCCCTGTACTAACAAGCCTGATTCAACAAATCAAGGTATTTTTTGTGAGAGAGAGAGGCGCAGGAGGGTAAATCACAGAATAAAGAGTTTATTCTGTAGTACAAAGTACAGGCGCACTGGAACAAAACAGGCACAAGGGGAAAATATACCCCGGCAATACAACATACACGTAGCTCAACCAAGCTACTCTCTCCTCACATTCAACAATCACCCACAAGGACAAGGGGGGCAGAGGGAACACTTATACATGTACTAATGAGGGGATATCAACCAGGTGTGTGTAATAGACAAGACAAAACAAATGGAATGATGAGATATGGAGCGGCAGTGGCTAGAAGGCCGGTGACGACGAACGCCGAAGCCTGCCCGAACAAGGAGAGGAGGCAGCGTCGGAGGATGTCGTGACAGAAAGAAAGAAAGAGAGAGAGAAAGAAAGGAAATAAAGAGCAAAGAAAGAAAACAAGAGAAAGAGAGAAAACCAACAATGCAGCCATCCTGTAATGGACCATACTGTATTTACCAGATCACAGAGAGTAAATAAATCACATGCGTGCGATAAGGTCACTGCACTAAAACACAAAGGGGATAAAAAAACAACACCTATGGGGCACTGAGACCAGACAGTCACCTTTCAGCTGGTGATTTATTGAGGACAGCGCTGACCTATAGTGTACTGTAAGACCTGGCTCGCACTACAATTAGTATTGATCTGGCCCCAAGGCTGAGGCGTTAACGCCTATATTGAAAGACATTGGCCTTGTCCGAAATCTGTTTTGCCTACTACTTAATAAAACAACATACTGTGTACTAATCATACTACATACTATTTAGATCGTACTGTTTAGTAAAAATGTAGTAAGCAACAAATATCAAGATACTAGGCTCACTCATACTGAGAATGTGTCATCTAATATGCAATGGCGTTGTTTCCCGACATTCGTTCATTTTGGTACAGCCCATCCCCTTATCTGATTATCAGGTAAGTATCAGCTGATTATCAAGTAAGTAGCCGGAATGACTCATAGGAGCAGGAGCCTAGCTCCTTACGACGCAAGTATGGATATCCGGACACAGCATTGTCCAGAAGCCACTGAACTTATAAAGTACATGATTCACTGTACCGCTAGACTGTAGTTTGTTGTGAATATTGTTCTCTGAAACTGAGTATTCACTAATTGAAAATACAATATTCAACTTGAGCAGTAGGGTGCTATTTTTCAACCGAATGTGTTAGACATTATCTTCACCTTCATGGAAAACAAAGGGTTACCTTTTGTCTGATAATGAGGACAAGCACTGATGCAGTGATAACATTACTATCTCCTATGTTCCTGGATTGACACCTACAATTAAGTGGCACCTCAGCATTTTCACTGTACCATTCATCCCTGAAGAAAAGTTATTTTCCACCACACACCACAGAGAGTATTTCAAAGTCAACGGAACAAACTAGTATATAGCTGGGCGTGGATTGGGATGGCCTGTATTTAAAAAGTTCACTGAGGCATGCGTGTGTCGCACAGGGACTCCGAGGTTAATTGAGCGTCTCTGCATCCGTCTCCTTGCCACGCGTCGGAAGCCATATAATAAACACCCAAATACCCCCTCGCCATAATTACTGCCCCTACCCATCTTTTATTAACAAAATGTCAGTGATGACCAATGGAGCATGTGGTCTAAGTTATAATAAATAACTGGTTAGAAGATGAGAGGTTATTAGAGAAACATGTTTGCAGTGAGTACAGTGGGGAAAGAGGTGTGTTATTACTGTGTGCTGTATGAAATGCTCGTATTTGAAAATGTCACATGCACCGTTGCACAAATCCAAAGTCTTTGAGCAGATGCAGGATATTAAATATATTCACCAAATGATAAAACTATGCTCCCATGTGGGTTATTGGTGACAACATTTTGACCACTTACATAGTTCTGCAGCAGGTCTGCCATACGGAACGCTCTATCGTTTGGAATGCGTTCATAAATGTAACATTGTTTCCAGCCTTGACAAATGTACAGTAGACAACCTAAAGTAGTGTAACAGTATGTGGTCTGGATATTGTATTGTCTGTCAAACTCTGATATGGAAGGTCAAAGGCATAAATGTTTTAAGCCTCTTAGCATACTGTTTCCAACCAATGGCATCTGGGGTCAGGGGTCAAATAATCCTCCTGATAGGCGGAGTTGAAGAAGGCATGGTGAAAGGCATTGTTGTTTTTCAACTTCCTCATTTTCTCCCTAACAAGATGTCACAACCGTCAAAGGTATCACATACTTACCGTCCCGTCTGACTTTTCTCTTGAGTCTCGACCGAAGACTTTCTAGTTCCAATTAAGATGGCCGACATTGTCTGACACTAGAACGGATCTGGGAAATCAGCGGAACCCTCCCCTTTCTTCTCAAATGAAATGCCAGGCTGATAACAGCCAGTTATATAACAACCATTGCGTCAAATACGTTGTACTGGGCTTTATCTTTGATGCTGAAGTTAGAAGAGTGGATTTGATTCCACCAGGGATTCAGAAGATGACTGTGGAGGAGAGGAGGAGGAGGAAGAGCTGAGGAGGGGTAGTGGGTGGTGGAAGGGAGTTTTTGTTTGAATCATTTTGTCTGTCTTTTCTGCCCAAAGGAAATAGAAGAGAATTTGTTCTATGCCTCAAAGGTGACTGTATACGTATTGTGCGTCATTATTGTATTGGCTGTAACTGTTGAGAAAGATATACTTCACAGGCAGTGCCTAATGGACCAGGCGGAGAGAAAGAAAACACAGTTCCCCTGTAAACGGTTGTTTCACTGCGGAAACAGTCCCTGCTTAAGTGGCTCAGATAGCATGGCATAATATGTCAGGTTGATTCGTTGTTATACAATCTGGCCATTCCACATTTCCTCTTGTACATATAGTCATGTCATATCTTAATATATATGGTGGCCTTAACAGGCCTTTTTGTTTTATGTCGCGTCCTTCTTTGTTAATACTTTACCTGATGAAGCCAAGCTTTTACTGTTGTTTCCGCACACCATATAGCAGACCAAGGTCTGACTCCTTTTTACTGTGAATAAATAAATTGTTGGGGGGGGGGGATACATCATAGAAACATGTTTTGTTTAAATGTCATTAGAAGGAGCAGATCGAATATGCTGATTGACTTTCGGTTTACATTTAGAAATAATTCTGAAAACAAAGCAAACTTTAAACAAATTTGAAACCCATTCATATGAACAGATTTGTGTGTGTGTGTGACATGCAAGGACCTTCTATCTACAGCTACTCATACCACCATGTCTTCATCCCCAGGTCTTTGTCAACTTTGCGAGGTACCAACATGAGGAGGACAATCAGGCCCTGCAGGCTTATGACAACAATGTGGACGTGTCCGACGAAATGCCAATGGAAACTCGGAACTCAACCGGCTCAACTGTACCAGAGAGCGTCTGAGTCACTTCAGATTCCATCACTAAATCACAAGCACTGTTTATCTCAGGTCTAAGCTTGTAGATAGCTTTTGTATGTTTTACTTGTGCCTGTCATAATGACATCATGCTATGTTATTATGCAAATGTTAACTGTAAACAACACATATAATGAAATTCCACACCTAGCAGAGCGAAATAATGTCAAGGATCAGAGGAGTGTGAGGTCATCAATGTTTAGATTAGATGATGTAATTTTATGCTTGATTATTATGAAAAACAGAAATACAGTGTGCCAAATGATATGGCTCAAAGGTCAACACATAGATTATTTTATGTTGCCCCTTGACATTCTCTTACGATTGTTGTTGCAATTGTTTCACACCTGATGAAACAGTGGATGCGTCCCAAATGGTACCCTATTCCTTTTACAGTGCACTATGTTTGACCAGATCCCTATGGGTCTTCCAGGACCAGATATTTTCATGTTATCCTCACCTTCATTCCAAAATTAGAATGGCATGCCCTGCTTTGCAAAATATGCATTGTGTGCAATACAGAGTCGAGAGCCTTCCAGTGTATTTGCAGGATAAAGATAGCCTACCCTCTGACCCAAGAACTTTGTGAAGAAGAGATATTTGTTTGCATTTTTATTGTTTATTTTCGACAATACCCAGGTAGATATGTGTATAATAGAACTAAATTGGGAGAAAATGCGGGTAGTTTTTAACAATGGTGAAATCACCAAACACTTTGCCAGTAAAATAATTGTTTATTTTCGACAATACACACATGGACACGCATATATTACAGCTATATTGAGAGAGTGTGAGCAGTCCTTTTTTAACAATGGTGAAAACACACCAAGCACTTCGTCAATGCCTACATTATTATCTCGGAAGTGCACTTAGCACTTTCTTTCCAACACAAATAACTTATCTGTATGTTCAAAGTAAACTAGGGTTTACTTTGAGAGCCCAATGTAATTTGAAAGCTGTTCAATGTCCCCCGCATTACTTTCTTGTTCATTGCAAAGAATAAGGAATCCTATTTGTACTGAATATTGCTTTATGCCAGGACAGATGAATAAACATTTGCACAAATTGTCATGCGACTAGAAGTTGAATTTGCTTTATTTCCTCCGGGATTCATTGGGCCCTGTTTGGAAGTCACTTTTAGCGACTTCAGAGATATGTGGCTGCCACTTTTAACTTCTGACTCTGCTGCTTGAATAAGTGCACCGTTATTCTTTTTATTCCGTTTTTATTTTACAAATTTTAGATGTGTCAAAGGAGCATCAAAACACTACATTTTCCTTTCTCAATGTGCACGTAAACTATGAAAATCTGTCAGAAAACCGTGAATAAACAATGTCAATTTCGACAGTTATGCGATATCAGCACTCTTCTCCCCTGAAACACCCTGCCAGTCCTGGCCATTCTACCCAGAGGCCTTTGCTCTCTTTGCTACCAGCCCCATGAATCCTCCAGATGCACAGCACCTCTTACCTCCACCTCAAAAAGACCTCTCCTCCACTATGTATGCATTTCTGGTTCATATTTTCACCCACTACCTATCTTTTTCAATGTAGTCTCACTTCATGTTCATGTGTTGCCCATGAACTAATATATGATTCCCTGCTACCTGTCTTTGCCTGTTTGCACAACCTGGACTCAGGGGTAGACATAAAAGTAAATCCGGAACACTCCCAAGATAATTTTATTCGGTTATAGTCACGGCCATGTATATCCCCCCTCAAGCCGATACCACGACAGGGAGGAGGTGAGGGCTCTGGGAGTGTGGTGCCAGGAAAATAACCTCTCACTCAACGTCAACAAAACAAAACAAAGAAGATGATCGTGGACTTCAGGAAACAGCAGAGGGTGCACCCCCCTATCCACATTGACGGGACCGCAGTGGAGAAGGTGGAAAGCTTCAAGTTCCTTGGCGTACACATCACCGACAAACAAAAATGGTCCACCCACGCAGACAGTGTGGTGAAGAAGGAGCAACAGAGCCTCTTCAACCTCAGGAGGCTGAATAAATTTGGCTTGGCACCTAAAACCCTCACAAACTTTTACAGATGCACAACTGAGAGCATCCTGTCGGGCTGTATCACCACCTGGTATGGCAACTGCACCGCCTGCAACCACAGGGCTCTCCAGAGGGTGGTGCGGTCTGCCGAACACATTATCGGGGGCAAACTACCCGCACTCCAAGACACATACAGCACCCGATGTCACAGGAAGGCCAAAAAGATAATCAAGGACATAAACCACCCGAGCCACTGCCTGTTCACCCCGCTATCATCCAGAAGGTGAGGTCAGTACAGATGCATCTAAGCTGGGACCGAGAGAATGAAAAACAGCTTCTATCTCAAGGCCATCAGACTGTTAAATAGCCATCACTAGCACATTAGAGGCTGCTGCTGCCTATTGAAATCACTGGTCACTTTAAGAAATGGAACACTAGTCAATTTAATAAAGTTTACAGTCACTTGAATAATGTTTACATATCTTACACTACTCATCTCATATGTACAGTGGGGAAAAAAAAGTATTTAGTCAGCCACCAATTGTGCAAGTTCTCCCACTTAAAAAGATGAGAGAGGCCTGTAATTTTCATCATAGGTACACGTCAACTATGACAGACAAATTGAGAAGAAAAAAATCCAGGAAATCACATTGTAGGATTTTTAATGAATTTATTTGCAAATTATGGTGGAAAATAAGTATTTGGTCACCTACAAACAAGCAAGATTTCTGCCTCTCACAGACCTGTAACTTCTTCTTTAAGAGGCTCCTCTGTCCTCCACTCGTTACCTGTATTAATGGCACCTGTTTGAACTTGTTATCAGTATAAAAGACACCTGTCCACAACCTCAAACAGTCACACTCCAAACTCCACTATGGCCAAGACCAAAGAGCTGTCAAAGGACACCAGAAACAAAATTGTAGACCTGCACCAGGCTGGGAAGACTGAATCTGCAATAGGTAAGCAGCTTGGTTTGAAGAAATCAACTGTGGGAGCAATTATTAGGCAATGGAAGACATACAAGACCACTGATAATCTCCCTCGATCTGGGGCTCCACGCAAGATCTCACCACGTGGGGTCAAAATGATCACAAGAACGGTGAGCAAAAACCCCAGAACCACACGGGGGGACCTAGTGAATGACCTGCAGAGAGCTGGGACCAAAGTAACAAAGCCTACCATCAGTAACACACTACGCCGCCAGGGACTCAAATCCTGCAGTGCAAGACGTGTCCTCCTGCTTAAGCCAGTACATGTCCAGGCCCGTCTGAAGTTTGCTAGAGTGCATTTGGATGATCCAGAAGAGGATTGGGAGAATGTCATATGGTCAGATGAAACCAAAATAGAACTTTTTGGTAAAAACTCAACTCGTCGTGTTTGGAGGACAAAGAATGCTGAGTTGCATCCAAAGAACACCATACCTACTGTGAAGCATGGGGGTGGAAACATCATGCTTTGGGGCTGTTTTTCTGCAAAGGGACCAGGACGACTGATCCGTGTCAAGGAAATAATGAATGGGGCCATATGTCGTGAGATTTTGAGTGAAAACCTCCTTCCATCAGCAAGGGCATTGAAGATGAAACGTGGCTGGGTCTTTCAGCATGACAATGATCCCAAACACACCGCCCGGGCAACGAAGGAGTGGCTTCATAAGAAGCATTTCAAGGTCCTGGAGTGGCCTAGCCAGTCTCCAGATCTCAACCCCATAGAAAATCTTTGGAGGGAGTTGAAAGTCTGTGTTGCCCAGCGACAGCCCCAAAACATCACTGCTCTAGAGGAGATCTGCATGGAGGAATGGGCCAAAATACCAGCAACAGTGTGTGAAAACCTTGTGAAGACTTACAGAAAACGTTTGACCTGTGTCATTGCCAACAAAGGGTATATAACAAAGTATTGAGAAACTTTTGTTATTGACCAAATACTTATTGCAAATTTGCAAATAAATTCATTAAAAATCCTACAATTTGATTTTCTGGATTTTTTTTTCTAATTTTGTCTGTCATAGTTGACGTGTACCTATGATGAACATTACAGGCCTCTCTCATCTTTTTAAGTGGGAGAACTTGCACAATTGGTGGCTGACTAAAACATTTTTTTCCCCCACTGTATATACTGCAATCTATTCTATAATTTTCTACTGTATCTTAGTCCATGCCGCTCTGTAATTGCTTGTCCATATATATATATTTTCTTAAATTCCATTCCTTACTAGTTTTGTGTGTATTAGGTATATGTTGTGAAATTGTTAGATAGTACTTGTTAGATATTACTGCACTGTCGGAGCTAGAATCACAAGCATTTCGCTACACCCGCTATAACATCTGCTAAACACGTGTATGTGAAAAATAATATTTGATTTGATTAGTATGATAGTGTATGTTACGTTTTTTATGGTATGTATTAATTTGTGGATGTCCATTATCCATTTCGTATATGTTACAAATTCGCAAAACGAATGATGTTACGAATTCCAATGGATAACGTTAGCTATGCTAGGGGTTGGGGATTAAGGTTAGGGTTAAGGTTATGAGTTATGTTAAGGTTAGGGGAAGGGTTAGCTAGCATGCTAAGTGGGAGCAAAGTAGCTACATTTCTAAAGTTGTCCGTAATGATATTCGAACACACAAACTTTGACTTTCATGTTATATGCCGACCAACCACCCCACCCTACTTTCGTTTTTACACATTGCGGATTTACGTTTACTATGTTACGTCTAGTCTATGAGACCAGGCTGGTTTGCATGGTCTCCCTGGTTTTGTCTGTTGCCCTTTTACCTTTAGTCCTGGGGCTCAGATCAAGAAAAGGATGACTGCAGTCCTCCAGAAGCTTCTACCATTCTTCACCTGCCGGAGGTATCTGCCATGCCATCTCCTAGCCCACAACATCTGGGTAGATACCAATGCAGAAAACAATGCAACTAGGAGGGAAGAAGCACATGCTCGGTAGTATCAGGGTGTACGTTGTCAGTAGATAAATTATGTCGAGGTTTGCTTGTTAAAGGCCAAATCTGTGATATTTACAACTGTTTTTGATCATTTAAATTAATATTACATACCTATGGGTTCTTGAAGAATATCACTCACAAATACCACACAAGCTTATTAGTTCAACTGTCTAATCTCATCATAACCCACATGGTTGGTTTACTCCATTTGCATGCTACTTACCTGGAACAGTTTGTGTCATGATTGATAAACTAAGCCAAGCACCAATCTGAATGAAATAAAGGTAAGGGGCATAGTCAGAGTCATCATTAATATAAAGAGAACAACATTTGTCCTTACAATGTAATTGAGAATTTGCTGTTAGCTGTGTACCATGTGTGAAATGTGGTGTTTACAAAACTACTGCATGCAATCATGTTATCAGTATATAATACCACAGAGGTGCATTGTGGACAATGGACCAGTTTATAGAGCCAGGTGAAGGGATTATAGGTGGGTCCAGGATATGTAACTCCATCAACTGTAGACAGAGGTAGAAGATTGCTTTATATAGCCTCCCTACTCTTATTTTATTTTACTGCTGCTCTTTAATTATTTGCTTTTATTTACTTTTTTTTACTTTTTTCTTAAAACTGCATTGTTGGTTAAGGGCTTGTAAGTAAGCATTTCACTGTAAGGTCTACACCTGTTGTATTCGGCGCATGTGGCAAATAAAATTTGATTTGATTTGATTTATTGTCCATAGCAAATAGAAATGTGTCTTCTGGTTTATCCTAACCCCTAATCCATCTATGTTTCTATAATTCCAGGATAAGATTTTGACAGATTTTTCAGACCCGGGATTCTGAAATGATCTGATTGCTGGTCCACCTCTCTAACCACTGGGCTATCTGCTGCTACATAAGTATTAAATTCACTTCAATAATCCAACAGATAATATGCTGTTTAAAAGTAAATATTTTTCACTGAGAAATGGTTTCTGCCTTTGTTGTTGCGTTTGCCGACCTTCGCACATTCTGTGCTCATTAGAACGGAGTGCCTCTGGCAACCTGCCTGGGAGCACAGCTTCTGAAGTGTGTGGGAACCTTACACTCTAGTCTTAAGTACAGTATGATATCTTCTCTCTTAAGCCTGCTACTCGTTTTTTCTTGATTAATAGTTAAGATGTTGTTGCAGCTGAGGGTATAGCTCAGTTCTGAGGTGGTGGTCAAATGCGTGCAGGCAATGGAAAAGTTTAGTTTGTTAGTTAGCCAACAACTTATCTCCATACTCTTATATTACATTACACCTTTTTACACACTCTGAGGCCCCGTATACACACAAGTTGTACAACTGATGTACAACATATTTGGCAGAACAGTTGTGATACAACTGTTTTTCACCAACAACAAAAAATTACCCAAGGGTTGTGGAGACACCACACAACGGTTGTATAAAATATTTTGTGCAGACAAACTCAGTTGTACCAAATATGTTATATCACAACCATTGCGTCAAATGTGTTGTACATCAGTTTCGCAACCTGAGTGTGTACAGGGCCTCAGCACAACATCTGCGACTCATTCCTAATGCTTTATCCCATCAAGGTAAAATAGATGTCTTTACAGTTCCTGTATTCGTCCACAGGTTCACAGATCATAATCTGATTTGTTCCCTGGCTGGAGCACTGGCATGTCTTCATCTTCGACACCTTGCACGTACCACATTCACTGTTAATGAGAAATTGTATGTATCTTAGCCATGTGGCTTATGACCCCTAGGAAGCTAATGCTGAGCCCCTGCAGTGAGCTCGGATGTTCTTTCCTTTCTTCAATCTGCTTAGACGTGAGCTTAGACGTGAACCCATCTTAATCATAACCCCCTGGTGACTTTTTCACAGTGGAGAGATTGAGAACAATATACCTATGATGACAAGGTAAAGCTTTTTTTTGGGGGGGGCTGTTCCGAGTTCTGCCGAATCCCTTTCGGACTTTAATGAAAAAATGGCAGTCCTGTTTCCGACTGGTGGGGAAACAGCCAACTGTGGCTTGATAAGGGCTTCAACTCACCATGTGTGCGTTGTTTTCCATTTGATTCGAGCTCGTGTAGAATCTCCTGCAGGGAGGACACTTTTTAGCGTCGCGCAGCAGTTTCTGGCATGCTCGTGGCCCTGCCTGCTTCCGAAGTAGCCACGCTGCTTTGTTGAAGGATGTGTGTGTCCTCTATGGGTTCACGTTCATGGTGTGATGTGGCCGTGCACTGACTATGTACATTTTTATAATTTTGCATGCTTTATGGCACCTTAGCAGTCACTCTCCGATTATTATTTTTTCTCCAAATTCATTACTTCACCTCTCCTTTGCACTTGCCCAACTCATATAAAAGATAATTGTCTTTTCTGAACATTTCAGAAATGATTATCATAACTTTAATGAGAAAGGTGAGGAGGGAATTATTTGAATATTGATAGAAAGGGAATGTTATCACGTACATCTGCCAGAGGATAGGCTTACTTAGACCTACTTTATTTTATATGACTATCTGCCATGTATATTTCCACTTAATTGTTGATTTCCTAGGCTTTTATTGTAATTGGTTTTGTCTTTAATGATCCCATGTTCAATTAAACATTAATTATCTGAGTGCTTGTCTGTCTCACAAGACTATCACTCAGGAGTAGAAGGTTGTTTGTCAGAATAGATGTTTAAAGGTAAAACACAGAATGATATTCAAGGTCATGATAACTTCCCTATTCACACAACTTCACAGAATCTCTCAGCGAATAAGAGATATCTAAGGAATTTATAGTATCTTAGTGGCTTTTTGAATACAAATATGCGAGAAAAAATTATATTATACAGCCAATGCTTTTTCAATTCTTTATGGAATTGCTTTTAGTACTGTCCTCCAATTTTCACTTCTTGCTGCGGTTACACTATAGGCATAATTGGAAAAATAAATTATATGCTAGAACTTTATAGCATGGATTAAAGGAGCAATTCAATTAAGTGTTGAGGACATTCAGGTTCAAAGGTGTACAACAATACTTTTTTTCATGTAGCTTTTTTATCAACGATGCAATTTACCAAAAAGCAAACCAGAGACAGAATCACCTGATTATTATTGTAATATGTAAGAAAAAAACACAAAACTAAGAAAATGAACATATACATTTACATTCTAATGGAGGCATAATGACACTTCTTTAAACTAATTGTGACTCGTTCCTACCAATTACGTAATTTCCTGACAATATTTTCAATTACTTCTCGTTTTCCTTCTCAGTGGGGGCGTGATCCCCAATATTTGATATTGATTCAAGTATTTTTCTGACGAGAACCTACACCCAACAAGAGAGAGAGATGGGATGCTATTGCAGATAATTAGATACTTAATCTATTCATACTTTTGAAGATAGTCACTTAATTAGTTTGAGGCTCGTTTGAAGTGTGAAATGTACGGATCTGGGACATGATGATATCCAAGATGTATTTCCTGTGACTTTGTTTGTATAGAAATGACATCTTGCAGTTCAAAGTTTAAACTATGTGCAAGAAAATCTGTAAACTCAACTAAAAATACACTCAGATTCTACGATGTGTGAGTCAGAGGAGTTTTAGTACTGTGAGAGACATGAAAGGATTAACGGAGATGGAGATTGCCACAGTTGGATTACTATTTATAATATACAGCATTTATTTCTGTAGATCTATCTTGAATCATCTTATATTTCCCCCAAAATCTATAATTTTATACATTCCGTTTGTCTCATTTCTGGCGTTTCACCCATTAAAGTGAGCCTTGAAGTCTCAACAGCGCTTGTGACCTTGTATGTAATTTTGTCTAAAAAGCTACTTCTCTCGAAAGAGCACCAATGTATCTCACTGACAATGGAAGCGAAATAACGAGTGGTTGACGCTGACACCGCTCCCCACTTCAAAAACCACAACATCTAATGGGGAATGTGGAGTAAAAGAAGAGAATGGAGTTTGCCAACAAGGTTGATGGGGATGGGGGGAATAGGGAGAGAGGGAACGAGGGAGGGGAAAGAGAAACTGAAGGAGAGTTCAAGGCTCAGGCTCTCTCTTATCTGACTGTCTCTTTTCTCTCACCTCCTGGCGCTTTCCAATCTGTTTGGTGGCCGGGCGTGCCACTCCTCTCTCGGTATTGATTTGACACCATGAAGGGTCTCGCCAAACCTGTCAGAGGGTGCATTCCAACTCGGCAGATGAGAAAGCAGCTGAGCCTGTTGGGGTGCGAGCCATAGCGGCCTAGGGCCGTCCCCCAGCATGCCTTGCCCTCGGCACGTCACCTCCCCGGCCAGGCTGAGGCAACGCCACGGAGACAACCCTCTCAATATTCACTTTGCCGGGACTGCATTGTTCCGGCGGTGGGGTCCAGGCTTGTTTGCGGGGCCCAGAGCAGATGTTAGAAACTGCACCCATTGGCACTTGTTATGGTAATGCTAGCTGAGGAGGAGGACGAGGCTACTGCTGCTGGCTGCGGTTCAAAAACAAAAGCGTTCACGTCTGGTATACTCACGTGGGGGGGGTCTTTAATTGAACTGTTATACTCTTTGCTGTTTTCCCCTCGCGCCACCATAGAAAAGATGGAAAGGGACCTATTAATGCACCTCACACATCAGCCTGGGTCGGCATACTGATCTGCAAAGCTTGATGATTCACGCGTGCCTCCTTTTTGGTTGAGTGATTCGGGACCCAAAATGAAGGACTACTGTGCTCTCCCTTTGGTCCTTGGGCTCCTCGTGAAGAGCTCATGATGAGGCTAGTTGCTAAGCCCCAGGAGCAATGACAATTTTCCACATGTATATTTTTCTTCCTCTAATCAAATGAGGTTTGGCCTTCCCATCTGCAGAATACAAAGCAGGCACTCTTTAAGCCCGATTTGAGTCCTTCCTGACAATCTGCGAGTGGAGTTGAGGAAAGCACCAGCATCAGCACACTCGCAGATAAGTGCAGTCAGCAACAAAAGGCAGGAAATGCATGTTTACCACCAATATTCTTCGCTGCATCAGGGAAAAAACATAAGGAAACAAATGGCTGACCTTCAGGATTGTACTTCTGCTATGCGAACTGTAGAGTATAGTAATTATCTTTTTATTATGCATCAGACCGAATAGCATCAACCTCAGGCAACACTGATGAAGACAGTAGTGACTGGACAATAGTTGTTCCTAGACTAGTTCAGTGTTCCAAGACAGACATCATTTTGTTGAAAATTACTTATATTGCTCAAGAAAAGTAACAATCCTTTGTCCTATGCAGAGCTCATTAAAGAAGGAATCTGCAGCTCGTGGGTGACCCTATGTGTAGTGTTTTCACTTTGAACGAAAACAAGTTGATTGAGCCCTGAGCCGCCTTGGGCTGGCCTTCTGGGCTAGGTGTGTCTTTGCGCTAATCCCGCCTACTTGAATGACCCTGCTGCCCCGGAGCTGGAGAGGAGGTGAAAGTGACTTGCAACCTTACGTTACAGCTGCCAGAAACAAACAGAGAAGACGAAGCCAACAAGCATCATTCTCGGTTCTTGGATCTGAATTAACTTCACCCCAAAAGAGAAAAAGAAGCGAGAAAAGCCTTCTCATGAGAAATCCAGAAACCTGATAAATATTTAAATGGCCACCGTTCTCATAGACTGGTAACATTAGGTAAGTGTTGGGTTGCGTTTTTGCCTGCTAACTGCTAACCTTAGTGTGTTCAATCAAGCTAACACGGCTACTTAACTAGCTAGCTAGCTAACATCTTCTGTATTCTGACTGTTTTGTACTCAAAGGTATCTACGAGAACATCATGTAGATCCACTGCATAAACCTCACAAGATGCCCAATGCCTTTATTTCAATTAGCTAATGTTAGCTATCTAAAGCTAGATATGCAGATTATTGACATGATAGTGTGTTTCATTTGTAGATGATAATGCTAGCTAGCTAGGTGCTCGACAGCATTTTCGGCCCAGGACCACCCCAAAAAATGAATCTAGCTATAAAATTCAGTACAGTAACATCACACAAACATGTATTATTCAGGGTGATACTGGTGGAGAGTGATTCTGAGGGAACCTGAGGCTGTACAAGTTGTGGTTGTGCACACCCCAACACTGAAAGAGAGGTAAGAAATGTATGGAGCCATTCTAAAAGCGCGCTAAGTCCGTCGTCGTCGGGTGAGGTTGTGTCTCTCTCTCTCTCTCTGGCTTGGCTTGGCTTATATGGCTTATATACATAGTTTGGGCTTTGTCGAGTAAAGCTTAAACTATGTATTTAGATTGTAGTTAGGTATTGTAGGTAGTTATCGTGGGTTGTTGTATGTAATTATTGTAGGTTACTATTGTATTTGGCTGAGCCCGGTGAAGCACGAAGCTAGCTAACCCACTACCTGCACTAGCTGGCGGGTAGCTACTGGTAACTATTAGCAACTGTGGATAGTTGTTTCACGCCTGAGAGTACCTGTAATTACGCCAGCTAGCTGCCTACAATAATTACATACAATAATACCTACCATTCAGCTGTTTTTCTAACCTCATTGTCTGAAGCATTAACGTTAGGTAATAAGTGGCTACTGTGCTTGAAATTTAGCTAGCTTGTTGCTACCTGGATTGCTACTAGTAAACAATAGCTGGAACAACCTAGCGAACAGACGCGAACTGGCTGAGTCAATTCAGTGGCTAGCTTTGCATTTGGCTAGCTAACAGTAGCTGCTAGGGGTAAGTTATAACCTACATTTGTGTTTTGTTTTTACATACTGGTAGCCAGAGTCGTTCAAGGGAATTCGGGACATGGGTGACTAGTTAACGTTAGCTTGGCTCTCTCTGTGTGTTCGTGCCGTGAGAGGAGGGGTTTCTTCTTTGTCTGAAAGCAATGGCTAGCTAGTATGCTAACTATTCTAGCTAACTAACTGACTGAATAAGTTGACGACGGACTCGTTCAAGCTGTCGGGACTAACCCACAACGTTAGACACGGACACAAATTATTTGCTTGGCGTGTTGACACACTGGGGGTTTGTTGTGGCCGAGTATTGGTGCTAAACCGTGTTGTTGGAGTCCGGCATGCTAGTTGGCTGTGGCGTCATATGACTAGGTGCCCTGGACGATTTTCACAGAAGAATACTGTACCAAGTTAGCTAGCTGAATAAACTAAGTTAGTCTATTCCTAGAAAACATTGAACCACTGTAGTGTACAACAATTATAGTTTCTGTGGTGGAAGTTGGGAGAGTTATATTTGGGTGTTTCAGTGAAACGTAAGTGAGGGAGGCCCCGCTCTCTCCTTTCCCAGATGTTTAGTTCATTTCATTCCGATCTCCTTTGCATTATTGTAGCCATTTTCTGTAGCCTGTCAACTATGCCTCTGTCTATTACTGTTCTCTCCTCTCCGCACAGGCTATACAAACGCCTCACACCGCGTGGCTGCTGCCTCTCTAACCTGGTGGTCCCTGCACGCACCACCCACGTGGAGTTCCAGGTCTCAGGCAGCCTCTGGAACTGCCGTTCTGCTGCCAACAAGGCAGAGTTCATCTCAGCCTATGCTACCCTCCAGTCCCTCGACTTCTTGGCGCTGACGGAAACATGGATTACCACTGAAAACACTGCTACTCCTACTGCTCTCTCCTCGTCTGACCATGTGTTCTCGCATACCCCGAGAGCATCTGGTCAGCGGCGTGTTGGCACAGGAATCCTCATCTCTCCCAAGTGGACATTCTCTCTTTTTCCCCTTACCCATCTGTCTATCTCCTCATTTGAATTCCATGCTGTCACAGTCACTAGCCCATTCAAGCTTAATATCCTTGTCATTTATCGCCCTCCAGGTTCCCTGGGAGAGTTCATCAATGAGCTTGACGCCTTGATAAGTTCCTTTCCTGAGGATGGCTCACCCCTCACAGTTCTGAGTGACTTCAACCTTCCTACGTCTACCTTTGACTCATTTCTCTCTGCCTCCTTCTTTCCACTCCTCTCCTCTTTTGACCTCACCCTCTCACCGTCCCCCCGTACTCACAAGGCAGGCAATGCGCTTGACCTCATCTTTACTAGATGCTGTTCTTCTACTAATCTCACTGCAACTCCCCTCCATGTCTCCGACCACTACTTTGTATCCTTTTCTCTCTCGCTCTCCTCCAACACTACTCACTCTGCCCCTACTCAGATGGTAATGCGCCGTCGCAACATTCGCTCTCTCTCTCCCGCTACTCTCTCCTCTTCCATCCTATCATCTCTTCCCTCTGCTCAATCCTTCTCCCTCCAATCTCTTGATTCTGCCTCTTCAACCCTCCTCTCCTCCCTTTCTGCATCCTTTGACTCTCTATGTCCCCTATCCTCCCGGCCGGCTTGGTCCTCCCCTCCTGCTCCGTGGCTTGATGACTCATTGCGAGCTCACAGAACAGGGCTCCGGGCAGCCGAGCGGAAATGGAGGAAAACTAGACTCGCTGCGGACCTGGCATCTTTTCACTCCCTCCTCTCTACATTTTCTTCATCTGTTTCTGCTGCTAAAGCCACTTTCTACCACTCTAAATTCCAAGCATCTGCCTCTAACCCTAGGAAGCTCTTTGCCACCTTCTCCTCCCTGCTGAATCCTCATCCCCCCCCTCCTCCCTCTCTGTGGATGACTTCGTCAGCCATTTTGAAAAGAAGGTTGACGACATCCGATCCTCGTTTGTGAAGTCAAATGACACTGCTGGTCCTGCTCACACTGCCCTACCCTATGCTTTGACTTCTTTCTCCCCTCGGCCGGCCGCCCAACAACCTGCCCGCTTGACCCTATCCCCTCCTCTCTTTTCCAGACCATCTCCGGTGACCTTCTCCCTTACCTCACCTCGCTCAACAACTCATCCTTGACTGCTGGCTATGTCCCTTCCGTCTTCAAGAGAGCGAGAGTTGCACCCCTTCTCAAAAAACCAACACTCGATCCCTCTGATGTCAACAACTACAGACCAGTATCCCTTCTTTCTTTTCTCTCCAAAACTCTTGAGCGTGCCGTCTTTAGCCAACTCTCTTGCTATCTCTTTCAGAATGACCTTCTTGATCCAAACCAGTCAGGTTTCAAGACTGGTCATTCAACTGAGACTGCTCTTCTCTGTGTCACGGAGGCTCTCCGCACTGCTAAAGCTAACTCTCTCTCCTCTGCTCTTGTCCTTCTAGACCTGTCTGCTGCCTTTGATACTGTGAACCATCAGATCCTCCTCTCCACCCTCTCCGAGCTGGGCATCTCTGGCGCGGCTCACTCTTGGATTGCGTCCTACCTGACCGGTCGCTCCTACCAAGTGGCGTGGCGAGGATCTGTCTCCGCACCACGTGCTCTCACCACTGGTGTCCCCCAGGGCTCAGTTTTAGGCCCTCTCCTATTCTCGCTATACACCAAGTCACTTGGCTCTGTCATATCCTCACATGGCCTCTCCTATCATTGCTACGCAGACGACACACAACTAATCTTCTCCTTTCCCCCTTCTGATAACCAGGCGGCGAATCGCATCTCTGCATGTCTGGCGGACATATCAGTGTGGATGACGGATCACCACCTTAAGCTGAACCTCGGCAAGACGGAGCTGCTCTTCCTCCCGGGGAAGGACTGCCCGTTCCATGATCTCGCCATCACGGTTGACAACTCCATTGTGTCCTCCTCCCAGAGTGCGAAGAGCCTTGGCGTGACCCTGGACAACTCCCTGTCGTTCTCCGCTAACATCAAGGCGGTGACTTGATCCTGTAGGTTCATGCTCTACAACATTCGGAGAGTACGACCCTGCCTTACACAGGAAGTGGGTCCTAATCCAGGCACTTGTCATCTCCCGTCTGGATTACTGCAACTCGCTGTTGGCTGGGCTCCCTGCCTGTGCCATTAAACCCCTACAACTCATCCAGAATGCCGCAGCCCGTCTGGTGTTCAACCTTCCCAAGTTCTCTCACGTCACCCCGCTCCTCCGCACACTCCACTGGCTTCCAGTTGAAGCTTGCATCTGCTACAAGACCATGGTGCTTGCCTACGGGGCTGTGAGGGGAACGGCACCTCCGTACCTTCAGGCTCTGATCAGTCCCTACACCCAAACGAGGGCATTGCGTTCATCCACCTCTGGCCTGCTGGGAGACACTTGAAACCCCACCTCTTTAAGGAATACCTGGGATAGGATGAAGTAATCCTTCTACCCCCCCTTACCCCCCAAAAGAATAAATAAAATAAAACATATTGTAAAGTGGTTATCCCACTGGCTATAAGGTGAATGCACCAATTTGTAAGTCGCTCTGGATAAGAGCGTCTGCTAAATGACGTAAATGTAAAACGTAAATGTAGATCATGCATTATTTCCCTATAACACACAGTATATTTGCACGGAAAGCAAAAGTTGAATTGACAACATTATTGGCATTGTTGAATTCGATTTCCATAATGGCAAGCTAGGACTAATGGTTTGGTTAGCTAAACTAGTATTGGGTTTTCTAGTTTGTTAGTTCAAATGTAGTATTTTCAAGTTCTAGTAGCTGCATCTACTGTTAGCTAGCTAACGTTTGCTGATAAGTGCTAGCTAGCTGTCGGAATATAACATCACCATGAAGAGGATCAAGATGTGTACCATGAAGAAAGATAGTATAACATTTCAGAGAAGAGGCGAGACAACTTCACCAATCGGTGTGTGGCAGGCATTTCCTTCCTGAAGATGTAGTTTAGCCAACTCAGGGACGGCTGCTAACTTATGGAATTGTTTTAAGATGTTCATACCAAGGATTATTTAGCTATTTGATTTTGAATTTTAAGACCCCTTAAGGTATCAAGAAAATATATACAAATATTGGATGAAAAATGTAATCTGACATTACTACTATTAGCTAATAGAAATGCATTGAATAACAGATGTTTTTAATCTAAAGGAAGTTTGTTCTGAAGTGTCTGTCTTATATCAGATGTAAATCTGATAGATAAGAAAGGTCCGGAACCATTTTTTTTATCCCCTTATTTTAGGCACTAAACTATCTCCATATATACTTCCATAAATTGGTACCGGGGACCTTCAGATGAGTCGTGTGAGGCTTGTAGGCGTCCTAGAGCAAAACGAAGAACACAGTCGTGTTTGTGAGAGTCGCTACATTCGACTGATATTCGGGATGTCTCATGGTCACGGATGGGCTATTGCAGCAGACGACCACACCGGGTTCCATTCCTATCAGCTACAAACAAGAAGACGCAGCTCCAGTGGGCACGCGATCACCAACACTGGACAATTGGAAAAACATCACCTGGTCCGACGTATTCCGGTTCCTGTTGTGTCATGCTGATGGCAGAGTCAGGATTTGGCGTAAGCAGCATGAGTTCATGGCCCCATCCTGCCTGGTGGCGGTGGTGTAATGGTGTGGGGAATGTTTTCCTGGCACACGTTAGGACCCTTGATAATAATTGTGCAACGTTTCCATGCCCTGAAGAATTCAGGCTGTTCTGGAGGCAAAGGGGGGTCCGACCCGGAGCTAGATGGGTGTACCTAATAAAATGTATGTTGCATTTGTTTACAGTGGATTACCTATTCCTCTTCTACACACATCCAGCTCTGGGGTTAAAGGACAGAGACCTGGGCCAACACTTTCACATCCATCCCTCTACAGTCAGTAGGATCATCATCAGGTGAGCCAACTTCCTATACACACTGCTCGGAGAAGTCACAATCTGGATGTCACAAGAGGAAGTGAAGGCCAACTTGCCGGAGGAATTCCAAAGCCACCCAGTCACGCAGGTCCTTGTTGACTGCACCAAGCTCAGGTGTAAGACACCGTCCTCTCTTCTGCTGCAGAGTGAGATGTTCTCCAACTACAAATCCCACTGCACAATGAAGGCATTAGTGGGAATAGCTCCTCATGGCCAGATCACTTTTGTGTCCTCACTGTACGCCGGCTCCATCAACGACAAAGATATTTTCAAACAGTCAGGCCTCTAACACCATCTCACGAGGACATGGCAGTAATGCCCAACAAGAGGTTGCTCATCGATGACCTTGTACCAGGGAAGGTCTACCGTCCCCCATTCCTCTCAAAACAGAGCCAAATGCCTACAGCAGAAGTTCAGACACAAGATATCGCTCGCCTGAGGATCCATGTGGAGTGGGTGATTCTGAGGGTGAAGGAGAACAAGTTGTTCCACGCCAACATTCCCCTAGCTATTGCAGGAAGCATCAACCAGCACTTCACTGTGGCATGCCTGCTCTCCAACTACCAGTGTAGTGCTCTTGTCAAGAAATGGGCCAAGGAGGTGTGAGATACAGACCTGTGCAGTTGGTGTGATGACACCGTTGTGCAATCAATTGTTTGCTTAACCGTTGAGGGGAAAATGAGCTAAATCCAACTACTCATCATTTATATTGATGCTGATGAATGTAATATTGATATGACATGTCATTTTGATACTTGAATTATTTGTGATACTGACATTGGCATGCAATTTATAACATTTTTGATATGCGTTTTTCTGGATGTTGTTGTTATTCTGTCTCTCACTGTTCAAATAAACCTACCATTAAAATTATAGACTGATCATTTCTTTGTCAGTGGGCAAACGTACAAAATCAGCAGGGGATCAAATACTTTTTTCCCTCACTGTATGTTTGCAACATCTAAATAATCTGTCTGTAAACAATTGTTGGAAAAATTACTTGTGTCATGCACAAAGTAGATGTCCTAACTAACTTGCCAAAACTATAGTTTGTTAACAAGAAATTTGTGGAGTGGTTGAAAAACAAGTGTTAATGACTCCAACCTAAGTGTATGTAAACTTCCGACTTCAACTGTACATGATTTTCTCAAGACGTGATTCTTTGGCTACAGTGGCTTGCGAAAGTATTCACCCCCTTGGCATTTTACCTATTTTGTTGTCTTACAAAAGTCAATACTTTGTAGAGCCACCTTTTGCAGGAATTACAGCTGCAAGTCTCTTGGGGTATGTCTCTATAAGCTTGGCACATCTAGCCACTGGGATTGTTGCCCATTCTTCAAGGCAAAACTGCTCCAGCTCCTTCAAGTTGGATGGGTTCCGCTGGTGTACAGCAATCTTTAAGTCATACCACAGATTCTCAATTGGATTGAGGTCTGGGCTTTGACTAGGCCATTCCAAGACATTTAAATGTTTCCCCTTAAACCACTCGAGTGTTGCTTTAGTAGGGTCATTGTCCCGCTGGAAGGTGAACCTCCGTCCCAGTCTCAAATCTCTGGAAGACTGAAACAGGTTTCCCTCAAGAATTTCCCTGTATTTAGCGCCATCCATCATTCCTTCAATTCTGACCAGTTTCCCAGTCCCTGCCAATGAAAAGCATCCCCACAGCATGATCCTGCCACCACCATGCTTCACTGTGGGGATGGTGTTCTCGGGGTGATGAGAGGTGTTGGGTTTGCGCCAGACATAGCGTTTTCCTTGATGGCCAAAAAGCTCAATTTTAGTCTCATCGGACAATAGTACCTTCTTCCATATGTTTTGGGAGTCTCCCACGTGCCTTTTGGCGAACACCAAATGTGTTTGCTTATTTTTCTTTAAGCAATGGCTTTTTTTCTGGCCACTCTTCCATAAAGCCCAGCTTTTTTAAATAATGGATTTAATGGTGCTCCGTGGTGTGTTCAAAGTTTCGGATATTTTTTTATAACCCAACTCTGATCTGTACTTCTCAACAACTTTGTCCCTGACCTGTTTGGTGAGCTCCTTGGTCTTCATGGTGCTGCTTGCTTGGTGGTGCCCCTTGCTTAGTGGTGTTGCAGACTCTGGGGCCTTTCAGAACAGGTGCATATATACACTGAGATCATGTGACAGATCATGTGACACTTAAATAAAGTCCACCTGTGTGCAATCTAACTAATTATGTGACTTCTGAAGGTAATTGGTTGCACCAGATCTTATTTAGGGGATTCATAGCAAAGGGGGTGAATACATATGCACGCACCGTTATTTATTTGTTAGAATTTTTTTTAACAACTTATTTTTTTCATTTCACTTCACCAATTTGGACTATTTTGTGTATGTCCATTACATGAAATCCAAATAAACATCCATGTAAATTACAGGTTGTAATGCAACAAAATAGGAAAAACGCCAAGGGGGATGAATAGTTTTGCAATGCACTGTACTGTGGGTAAATCTATACATTGCAATTGCACCTATAATTTACTGTTAAAACACTTACAGTTTTCAGGTTTGTGCCATCGTTGTTCTGCCTCTGTACAGCTGTAAACAGGAGGCTGGCACTGAGCTGGGAGTGGCCGTCTGGAAGAGCAGTGCAAATACATGATTGCAGAGAGCAGTGCCTACTACACATGTGCAATGGTGATGGGTGAGGACAACAGGGTCAGATTCCGAAAGCACAATCTATACAGATCCCAGAGCAAAAAGTATGGGATTAAAGATATTATTAAAAACATTGATGACATGACAGTGTGAAATATAGCCTTCCAAATATACAGTATTTAGGCCTATGTGTTAGTATAAGAATTAAGAGCACAGCATACCAAACATTTTAGACAGTGGATATACAGTTGAAGTCGGAAGTTTACGTGCACTTAGGTTGGAGTCATTAAAACTTGTTTTTCAACCACTCCACAAATTTCTTGTTAACATATTATAGTTTTGACAAGTAGGTTAGGACATCTACTTTGTACATGACAAAAGTAATTTTTCCAATAATTGTTTACAGACAGATTATACTCACGTATAATTCACTGTATCACAATTCCAGTGGGTCAGAAGTTTACATACACTAAGTTGACGGTGCCTTTAAACAGCTTGGAAAATTCCAAAAAATGATGTCATGGCTTTAGAAGCTTCTGATACGCTAATTGACATCATTTGAGTCAATTGGAGGTGTACCTGTGGATGTATTTCAAGGCCTACCTTCAAACTCAGTGCCTCTTTGCTTGACATCATGGGAAAATCAAAAGAAATCAGCCAAGACCTCAGAAAAGAAATGTGTAGACATCCACAAGTCTGGTTCATCCTTGGGAGCAATTTCCAAATGCCTAAAGGTACCACGTTCATCTGTACAAACAATAGTATGCAAGTATTAACACCATGGGACCATGCAGCCATCATACCGCTCAGGAAGGAGACGCGTTCGGTCTCCTAGAGATGAACGTACTTTGGTGCGAAAAGTGCAAATCAATCCCAGAACAGCAAAGGACCTTGTGAAGATGCTGGAGGAAACGGGTACAAAAGGATCTATATCCACAGTAAAACGAGTCCTATATCGACATAACCTGAAAAGCCGCTCAGCAAGGAAGAAGGCACTGCTCCAAAACCGCCGTAAAAAAGCCAGACTACGGTTCGCAACTGCACATGGGTTCAAAGATTGTACTTTTTGGAGAAATGTCCTCTGGTCTGATGAAACAAAAATAGAACTGTTTGGCCATAATGACCATCGTTATGTTTGGAGGAAAAAGGGGGCTGCTTGCAAGCCGATGAACACCATCCCAACCGTGAAGCACAGGGGTGGCAGCATCATGCTGTGGGGGTGCTTTACTGCAGGAGGGACTGGTGCACTTCACAAAATAGATGGCATCATGAGGAAGGACATTTATGTGGATATATTGAAGACATCTCAAGACATCAGTCAGGAAGTTAAAGCTTGGTCGCACATGGGTCTTCCAAATGGACAATGACCCCAAGCATACATCCAAAGTTGTGGCAAAATGGCTTAAGGACAACAAAGTCAAGGTATTGGAGTGGCCATCACAAAGCCCTGACCTCAATTCTATTGAAAATGTGTGGGCAGAACTGAAAAAGCGTGTGCGAGCAAGGAGGCCTACAAACCTGACTCAGTTACACCAGCTCTGTCAGGGGGAATGGGCCAAAATTCACCCGACTTATTGTGGGAAGCTTGTGGAAGGCTACCTGAAACGTTTGACCCAAGTTAAACAATTTAAAGACAATGCTACCAAATACTAATTGAGTGTATGTAAACTTCTGACCCACTGGGAATGTGATGAAAGAACTAAAAGCTGAAATAAATCATTCTCTCTACTATCATTCTGACATTTCACATTCTTAAAATAAAGTGGTGATCCTAACTGACCTAAGACAGGGAATTTTTACTAGGATTAAATGTCAGGAATTGTGAAAAACTGAGTTTAAATGTATTTGGCTAAGGTGTATGTAAACTTCCGATTTCAACTGTACAGTGCATTCGGAAAGTATTCAGACTTTTTCCACATTTTGTTACATTACAGCCTTATTCTAAAATTGATTAAATAAATACAAATCCTCATCAATCTACACACAATACCCCATAATGACAAAGTGAAAACAGGTTTTTAGAAATGTTTGCACATTTATTACAAATAAAAAACATACCTTATTTACATAAGTATTCAAATCCTTTGCTATGAGACTCGAAATTGAGCTCAGGTGCATCCTGTTTCCATTGATCATCCTTGAGCTGTTTCTACAACTTGATTGGAATCCACCTGTGGTAAATTCAATTGATTGGACATGATTTGGAAAGGCACACACCTGTCTATATAAGGTCCCACAGTTGACAGTGCATGTCAGAGCAAAAACCAAGCCATGAGGTTGAAGGACAGCTCCGAGACAGGATTACATCGAGGCACAGATCTGGGGAAGGGTACCAAAAAATTTCTGCGGCATGGAAGGTCCCCAAGATCACAGTGGCCTCCATCATTCTTAAATGGAAGAAGTGTGTAACCACCAAAACTCTTCCTAGAGCTGAGCAATCGGGGAAGAAGGGACTTGGTAAGTGAGGAGACCAAGAACCCGATGGTTACTCTGACAGAGCTCCAGAGTTCCTCTGTGGAGATGGGAGAACCTTCCAGAAGGACAACCATCTCTGCAGCAATCCACCAATCAGGCCTTTACGGTAAAGTGGCCAGACGGAAGTCACTCCTCAGTAAAAGGCACATGACAGCCCGCTTGGAGTTTGCCAAAAGGCAGAGATTCTCTGGTCTGACGAAACCAAGATTGAACTCTTTGGCCTGAATGCCCAACATCACGTCTGGAGAAAACCTGGCACCATCCCTACGGTGAAGCATGGTGGTGGCAGCATCATGAGGTGGGGATGTTTTTCAGCAGCAGGGACTGGGAGACTAGTCAGGATCGAGGGAAAGATGAACGGAGCAAAGCACAGAGGTCCTTGATGAAACCCTGCTCCAGAGCACTCAGGACCTCAGTCTGGGGCGAAGGTTCACCTTCCAACAGGACAACAACCCTAAGCACACAGCCAAGACAACGCAGGAGTGGCTTTGGGACAAGTCTCTGAATGTCCTTTAGTGGCCCAGCCAGAGCCCAGACTTGAACTCGATCGAAAATCTCTGGAGAGACCTGAAAATAGCAGTGCAGCGACGCTTCCCATCCAACCTGACAGAGCTTGAGAGGATCTGCAGAGAATGGGAGAAACTCCCCAAATAAAGGTGTGCCAAGCTTGTAGCATCATACCCAAGAAGACTTAAGACTGTAAATGCTGCCAAAGGTGCTTCATCAAAGTACTGAGTAAAGGGTCTGAATACTTATGTAAATGTGATATTTCAGTTTTTTATTGATAATAAATTAGCAAAGTTTTCTAAAACCTGTTTATGCTTTGTCATTATGGGGTATTGTGTGTAGATTGAGGGGGAAAAAACATTTAAATTCATTTTATAATAAGGCTGTAACGTAAGAACATTTGGAAAATGTCAAGGGGTCTGAATACTTTCCGAATGCACTGAACAGCCACTCCCGAGTGGCGCAGTGGTCTAAGGCACTGCATCGCAGTGCTAGCTGTGCCACTAGAGATCCTGGTTCGAGTCCAGGCTCTGTCGCAGCCGGCCGCGACCGGGAGACCCATGGGCGGTTTACAATTGGTCCAGCATCGTCCAAGGTAGGGGAGGGTTTGGCCGGCAGGGATGTGGGTTCATTACCCACGGGGGGCCAGTATGAAAAAAACCCCAGAACAAACAAAAAAACATGTATGCATTCACTAACTAAGTCTCTCTGGATAAGAGTGTCTGCTAAATGACTAAAATGTAAATGTACAGCCGGCAGGTTTTGTAACCCTAACTCTAACCCTCCTTGGCCCATTTTGTTCCCCAGCCTTTGGATCTGCCGGCTGATTGTTCACTTCCAATATTTAAACTTTACAATTAAACATCTGAACTTAGACTGGTTGCAAAACTTGAACAACCTATGCTAGCTTTCTCCCTACTCTCAGACACTCTGACTTCTCCACTCAGCTTGTCTGTTTGAAACTGATAAACAATAACAAGTCAGAAATGTTCTGCATAAGGCTTACCCTGAAGTAACTTGGTACATAATCAGCAGTAGATTGCAATTGACCTTTGTACATCAAACATAAGAATACATTTTAAAACCTTTCTGAAGCTTGCTGGCTGGAGTTTTGATGTCAATCTTTCTATTCGATGGACATCTCTGACAGTTAATTTCGGGATTTCTTGCAGGCAGTCGGTGTAAAAAAAGAGCCATCCTTCCTTTAAAGCCGTTAGCTAGCTAGCACTAACGTTAGATGCAGCCACTTGAATTCAAAAAACGCAAATAGGAGAAGGACCAGAGATAAATTTAATAATAACATGCTAATAATACAGGCGACCAATGACTAAAAACAGGAAGTAGTTGCTTGAAACAGATCGCCATGACCTTTATTACCAGGAAAAACATCCCACCTCCACGAAGGCAAATTTTTTTTTGAAAAATCAGCGCAAGGACAAGAACCGAGAGTAAAGATAAGTTGTTTGACCAAATAAACTTTAAGATTGGATGCAAACATCAACTGAATGCTTTCTAAATAATTTATTTGAAATAAATACAAAAAATCATACAATTCAAAACAACAAATATTTACTTTTTTCAACGTGCATTACTTCATTTTCACTTACAATATATTTTTGTACGTTCTTTTTTATTTTTTGCCAATTCTTTTGAACTCAAATTGGCTCCATAGAAATGCTGTATGCATTTTCTGTTATGCTTTACGATTCAATAATTATTTGGTTGGTAATCGACCAAAATAGTTAGATATGTTTGCTTGTTCAGCAAATTGCCTGCCCATATACAGCATTGATTCCTACCTAGTGTGAACTACCCACCATAACGACTGAATTAATATCTAGTGTGGTCAGTCAAGTAAACAATGGCTCATCTGCCTGACATATTGGTGGACTATGGGCCATCAAGTAATAGGATGGTAACATTAGCATGACAAATGTTACACTGGTTACAGCACACCACATCCTATGTACAGTATGTAAAGGACACTGCTGTGACACTGACTTATTTGGTGATAGAATGAACGCGCACGTCAGCCATTGAGAATTGAACCTCTGTAGCAGGGCCGTAAGGATGCATTGCGGTCACACTGGCTCTGATGACCTAGTAGGGGGTGAAAGGCGGGAACCAAGAGCAGCACATACGTTTGTGGCCTGGAGGTGTGGGACCTAGTAACAGGGTTATCAATCCAAGCTGCTATTTTACATTTTAGTCATTTAGCAGATGCTCTTATCCAGAGCGACTTACAGTTAGTGAGTGCATACATTTTTCATACTATGTGTGGCGATTACTGGCCTCCATGATCCGCTGCGGAACCATGCAGGCATCTTTTCCTGGGAGCTGGTTTCTAGCTGTATATGTCCTGTCTTGTATGTCTGTTTTTATTTAAGCTTTACAAGTGTTCAGTTGTCATAGTATTTGTCCCATTTGTTGTTGTTGTTAAAGTCACTTTTACCTTGTAAAGTTTTTAATTGTGATTTAAAATTAAAAACATGGATTTTTACTTTAGAGATTTATGTGGGGCGGCAGGTAGCTTAGTGGTTAAGAGCGTTGTGCCAGTAACCGAAAGGTCGCTGGTTCTAATCACTGAGCCGACTAGGTGAAAAATCTGTCGATGTGCCCTTGAGCAAGGCACTTAACCCTAATTGCTCCTGTAAGTCGCTCTGAATAAGAGTGTCTGCTAAATGACTAAAAAGAAAAGAAAAAGAATGTGGTCAGTTTTTTGTTTTTTTTTATCATTCAGCAAGTAGTCCAAGTCATCCATGGTTCTGTTACTCCGGCAGTGTTGATGCTGATGGGAGGGAAAAAATTATATCCCTGCAATGTATTGAAATCACTTATTAGTGCAAGTGTCAATGGCCTTTCCAAAACATGAGAGAGGTAGGTAATATACTGGCCATGGTCTCACCTGAGAGAGATGGTAGGTCACAGAGGTTGGTGGCACCTTAATTGGGGAGAACGGGCTCATAGTAATGGCTGGAGCGGAATTAGTGGAATGGTAACAAATACATCCAGATGTTTGATGCCATTCCATTTGCTCCGTTCCGGCCATTATTATGAGCCGTCCTCCCTCAGCAGCCTCCCTTGTGGTAGGTAATATACCTGCCATGGTCTCATCAGAGAGAGAAGGTAGGTAATATACTGGCCATGGTCTCACCTGAGAGAGAAAGGTAATATATTATTAGCCATGGTCTCACCTGAGAGAGAGAAAGTAGGTAATATTCTAACTCAATGTAATTGGATATACTTGTAATGTCTGCCATTCTATATTTACATTTACGTCATTTAGCAGACACTCTTATCCAGAGCGACTTACAGTTAGAGTGCATACATTTTTCATACTGGCCCCCCGTGGGAATCGAACCCACAACCCTGGCGTTGCAAACGCCATGCTCTACCAACTGAGCTACACAACAAAGATTTCCTACCAAGCCCTTTGCACTGATGTTCCTGGAGATACTCTTGCTTGGTTGGTATTGGGACAGGAGAGTCTGAGAGTCTGAGTCTTTGGGGGTTGTTGGCACTGTGGGAAAACAAATTGTTACTTCAATAGTACACGGTACAATGCAATGTCATATTCCTGCATACACCCCACCATATTCTGTGCATACTGTATGCCAAATAAACTTTGATTTTGATAACATATGGCTGGAATTTGAGTAAATTAAAGTGAGAACGTATGCACTGTTTATGAATTCAACCATCAAACCTGACTACGGCTAAATTGGGGGGGAAGACATTACCACCAAATAAGTCAGTGTCACAACAGTGTCCTTTACATACATAGGATGTGGTGTTGTGCTGTAACCAGTGTAGCATGTGTCATGCACCATCCTATGACTTGATGGCCCACAGTCCACCAATATGTCATGCAGATGAGCCATTTGTTACAGGCTTTGGTTTTTGCTAAAAAGATGGCTGTTCTGTCTGGCATTTCATTGTTGACAGCCAGTAGACACCATGTTCATATTGCTGCATTTAAGTTGATCATGTTGTGAGATGGAAGTTGTTTACTCACAACAGAAAATATGTCAAACAAAATTATAGGATATATTTGTTGTCTTAAGGGAGAAGGTGTTACAGGCCTTGGTTTATCTGTTTATACTTTGAAGTTGGACGTTAGCACATTAGCATGTGGGACACATCGAATGGCGTCACCTCATTAGTCAGTATGTATTACACCTGTGCTGGTTTGTCATCTTGTTAGTAGGAAGGTGTTTCACCTGTGCTGGCCCAGGTGCTATTTAAGAGTGGCTGGCCGGGTGCTCCAGTGGTCTTGAGAGATGTGGAGGGTTAACACCTTTTGTTGCCGCTTCCTATTTCAGTTCTAGACAAACAATTATTTATCTGATCTTCACTGTTTTAATTTTGCTCCACTTTGTGGTTTGCTTCCTGTCTTTAAGTTTGGTGTGGGTTTTAATTTTGTTTGCCTGTTCTTGGGCAAATTTAGTGGGCGCTCATGGTGGATGTCTTTTAGGTCCCAGTTGTTGTTGCTAGTCAACTGTCAGTGGACACCTCCATGAGTGTCTTAAAGAACCCCTCCTGTTTCATTCCAAACGAGCTTCAACGCCATACAACACTCCTTCCGTAGCCTCCAACTGCTCTTAAACACTAGTAAAACTAAATGCATGCTCTTCAACCGAACGCTGCTTGCACCCGCCCACCCGACTAGAATCACTACTCTCTGCGGGTCTGACCTAGAGTATGTGGACAACTACAAATACCTAGGTGTCTGGTTAGACTGTAAACTCTCCTTCCAGACTCACATTAAGCATCTCCAATCAAAAGTTAGATCTAGAATCGGCTTCCCTATTTCGCAACAAAGCCTCCTTCACTCATGCTGCCAAACATGCCCTCGTAAAACTGACTATCCTACCGATCCTTGACTTCGGCGATGTCATTTACAAAATAGCCTCCAACACTCTACTCAGCAAATTGGATGTAGTCTATCACAGTGCCATCCGTTTTGTCACCAAAGCCCCATATACTACCCACCATTGTGACCTGTACGCTCTTGTTGGCTGGCCCTCACTACATATTCGTCGCCAAACCCACCGGCTCCAGGTCATCTATAAATCACTGCTAGGCAAATCCCTGTCTTGCCTTAGCTCACTGGTCACCATAGCAACACCCACCCGTAGTCTGCACTCCAGCAGGTATATCTCACTGGTCATCCCCAAAGCCAACACCTCCTTTGGCCGCCATTCCTTCCAGTTCTCTGCTGCCAATGACTGGAACGAACTGCAAAAATCTCTGAAGCTGGAGACTCTTATCTCCCTCACTAACTTTAAGCGTCAGTTGTCAGAGCAGCTTACTGATCACTGCACCTGTACACAGCCATTCTGAAATTAGCCCACCCAACTACCTCATCCCCATATTGTTATTTATTTTGCTAATTTGCACCCCAGTATCTCTATTTGCACATCATCTTTTGCACATCTATCATTCCAGTGTTAATACGAAATTGTAACTATTTTGCACTATGGCCTATTTATTGCCTTACCTCCATAACTTACTACATTCGCACACACTGTATATATATTTTCTGTTTGCATTTTTGACTTTGTTTTGTTTACCCCATATGTAACTCTGTGTTGTTGTTTTTATCGCACTGCTTTGCTTTATCTTGGCCAGGTCGCAGTTGTACATGAGAACTTGTTCTCAACTGGCTTACCTGGTTAAATAAATGCCCACCCACTTGGGAGGCAGGCCCAGCCAATCAGAATGAGTTTTTCCCCACAAAAGGCCTTTATTACAGACAGAAATAGTCCTCAGTTTCATCAGCTGTTTGGGTGGCTGGTCTCAGACGATCCCTCAGGTGAAGAAGCCGGATGCTGAGGTCCTGGGCTGGCGTGGTTACACATGGTCTGCGGTTGTGAGGCCGGTTGGATGTACTGCCAAATTCTCTAAAACGACGGAGGCGGCTTATGGTAGAGAAATGAACATTCAATTATCTGGCATCAGCTCTGGTGGACATTCCTGCAGTCAGCATGCAAATTGTACGCTCCCTCAAAACTTGAGACATCTGTGGCATTGTGTTGTGTGACAAAACTGCACATTTTAGAGTGGCCTTTTATTGTCCCCAGCACAAGGTGCACCTGTAATAATCAGCTTCTTGATATGCCACACCTGTCAGGTGGATGAATTATCTTGACTAAGAAGAAATGCTCACTAACAGGGATGTAAACCAATTTGTGCAAAACATTTGAGAGAAATAAGTGTTTTGTGCATATGGAAAATGTCTGGAATCTTGTATTTCAGTTCATGAAACAAGGGACCAACACTTTACATGTTGCGTTTGTATTTTTGTTCTGTGTATTTGTCAATTACCAACAAAATAATTATTGAATCACAAAACATAACAGAAAATGCATACAGCATTTCTTACCTCTCTTTCAGTGTTGGGGTTTGCACAACCACAACTTGTACAGCCTCAGGTTCCCTCAAAATCAGTCTCCACCAGTATCTCCCTGAGAAATACATGTTTGTGTGATGTTACTGTCCTGAATTTTATAGCTAGATTAACTTCTTGGGGTGGTCCTGGGCCGAAAATGCTGTCGACCACCTAGCTAGCTACCATTGTCATCTACAAATGAAACAAACTTATGTCAACAATCTGCATATCTAGCTTTAGATAGCTAACGTTACCTAGTTTCAATAAAGGCATTGGGCGGGGTTTATGCAGTGTAGCTACATTATGCTATCCTTAGATTCCTTTGAGTACAAAACAGTCTGAATACAGAAGATGTTAGCTAGCTAAGGAGCCATGTTCGCTAGCATTGAACACACTATCAGCAGCTAACGTAGTTATTAGGCTAAAAACGCAACCAAACACTAACCTAATGTTACCAGTCCATGAGAAAAGTGGTAATTTCGTCTTCACTCTTCCACCTTTCAAAATTAATTCAGATTTTTATCCGGTTTCTGGATTGGTTATGAGCAGTCTTTTTGTCGCTTCTTTTTCTCCTTTGGGGTCGAATTGACTCAGATCCAATAACCGAGAGTAACGCTTGTTTGCTTCGTCTGCCCTGTTTGTTTCTGGTGGCTGTAACGTAAGGTTGCAAGTGACTTTCACATCCTTGCCAGCTCCGGGGCAGCAGGGTCATTCGAGTAGGCGGGATTATTGCAAAGACACACCTGGCCCAGAAGGCCAGCCGAAGGCGGCTCAGGGCTCAACCCCCTTGTTTTAATTCGAAGTGAAAACACTACACAAGAAGTGGGGCAGCATAGGGTCGCACACGACCTGCGGATTGCTGCTTTAATTAAGTGAAAAACATTTTTGGGGGTATTTTTTAAAGCTTTATTTTAAAATCTCAATTCACTTATGTGGCGCTCATTTCCATAAAGTTAATCTTCCCCGTGTTACGACCGTGTAATTTTTTATTTTGTGCTTTATTGTTTTGTATGAAACACTGTTCCAGATAAATTATCCTTTATCAGTGGCTACTCAGTGAGGGAAAGTCATATTTTTTTATGTCGATTTTTAAATGCTAATGTGCCCTTTTGGCATTCAGCAGAACTCTGGAGGATACTTTGGAGGCTTGCAGGCACGGCTGTCGTTAGCGCCGCTCGCGCCTCTCGGCACGCCTCGTGGTCTTGGCAACCAATAATCAAATTACAGCCCATGCAAATGGACCTCCTGGTGAGTGTGTCGGTCTCCCACAGTAACAGACCATTCGCCCTCTCTCTCTCTCTCTCTTTCTCTCTCTCTAATAGCTGTGGTGGAGCTCTAACTGTGAAGTAGGGGAAACAAACCATATGCTATGAGACTAACAATATACATATCTCTATGAAATGAAAAGCATAGAGTATGTTCAGCCCTAGACAAATAAAACATACAATTCAATCTACCTGGCAGACCTGGGTTCAAATAGTACTTTTATTTCAAATACTGTCAGCGCTCCATTGAGCCTGTCTGGAGTGCCAGAGGGGTGGTGTTTTGACTTTTGGGGCTATTCCATTGGTTCTATTGCACCAGACAAGCTCAATCAAGTGGAGCTGAAGTATTGAAATGAACAAATACTATTTGAACCTCAGACTCATGTACTGTCTTTCTGTAGTCCTCATTGGGACATTAGTCGTGAATGTGTATGTCTGTGGATATATATGTATTGGTGGATGGTGGGTGGTGAATAGCTACTGCGGAGTATGCCTTGCGTGTGTATGCGCACATTTGGTGTGTGTGTTTGTTGGTGGGGTAAGCACTTCCGAGTGCCCCTGTTTACCCACTGCCAATGGAAGGCCACTCGAATCGATTGGCAGGGCTTAAGGGCCTAGGGGAAAGGGCACATTTGGGCTCCCTCTCTGAGCTCCGCGGGCACACTGTGCTATGGTGCTGTCCCACTGTCGCTTTCTCTCTATACCCCTTCCAGCAGGCTCATCCAAGCACAACGTGATTCCAATACACCATGCCAAAGGGCAGCGAACGGATGAAATGCATTGGGAGAGTAGCTCGTCTCTAAAAAGAAGCTTTCGTTTTAAACCCCGTTCCCCCGAGACAACTTTAATCAATGGTCTATTTTGGTCACCCAAAAAAAAGCCTTAACTTAGTGCATAGTGTCTCTGTTTGAATGACTCATACATTGTAATTAGCATTTAGCCACCAATGCGAAACTATTGGAGGCTCTTGCAATTAACAAAAACAACGTATGTTGGCATTTGTTAGAGTTGGAGTCACTAATGACAGGATGTTAATAGATCAAGACATGTCTTTCTGACTAGCCTCAACTACTTCTCCTATCATCTGAAGCTGACTAGAGACCATCACTCTCTGTCTTTTCCATCAATCAATTTTTCCATCTATCCCCTTTTCATTTAATTGTCTGTATACTGCAGTTCAGCTTTTCACTGTGAATGTGTACAAGATGAAATAAACCAAACTATATATCATATTTTTTTTTACCTTCAGCAGGTTTCCAACTTCATAAAGTTTATGAACAAACATGGTCTCCAGCAGGTGTTTTATGTAGTTCAGGGAGTGGCAGAAACAGGCCAAGCAGAGCAAGGAAAACAAGAGAAACAAACATAGTGGTCATTTGTCAGAGGGTACGGGCATCACCTGCTACTGTCCTGCTCTAGTTTAAATACAGTAGTTTAGATGTGCATAGGAACCTTGAATATATGTATGTGTGTTTGTGTGTGTGTGTGTGTGAGAGAGAGAGAGAGAGAGAGAGAGAGAGAGGGATAGGTGGTGTGTATGACGGGCCTGGCTCCACGACGGGTTCAAACTTTAGCCTCCTCAGTTTAATTGTATGTCCCTATATAAAAACAGCAAAAAATTTGAAATGGTTGAGTGACAAGTTAGTGCAAAAAATCTGTATTTCCGCTGCGCTGTGTCAGCTCAATGGACAGGGCATGCCGCGGTGTGTGTAGGTGGAAAGCCACTGGACGGTTATGTATGACTTCTTTGGGTTTCCATAAAAAGTGGGAAAAAACTTTTCTCATTTCTGTGGTAGGCTAAGTGAATAATGTGATACGGCTCCTGTAATTTTTGATTCATAACGACGGGGTCAAGTTTACCGTTGAAGCTGCTTCACTCTTAGCTAGCTAGCTGTATAAAGTGTTAGTGTTATTAGACTTAGCCTATTTAGTTAGCTCGAACCAGCTAATCTGCCACAATGGATATCAGAAATTGGCTTTGCCAAAGTACACAAACAAAGGAGAAGGAGAGCAATGAGGAGCAACAGCAGCATCAAACCACCGATGCCAACGCCAAGCCCAGCAGTGATGATGCTGCCGAGGTACAGCTAGCTCCATGTGCAGAGCCTACCCACCCTTCCACAAGTTCCGCTAGGATAATGGCTCCACAGCCACCTCCACCTCTGACTGTTCCTGATGATCTTCGAACAGAGGAGCCAGCCCAGCCAGGTTAGCCTAGAATCCTACCCTAGCCGTAGGTTTTCAGTCCAAAAACGTTCATTTAATAGCAACTGATTCATAGGAAGAGAGTGGCTGGAATACTTGGTTACTGCAGATGTTGCATTTTGTTTCCCATGTCGAAAGTTCTGTGTTGGGTCCAATGCTAACGCAGACCTTCACCCAAGCTGGGTATTCTAACTGGAAGAATGCTATTGATAGTACCAAATGATTTGACGTACCAGCTCCAAGCAAACAACAACGTTATGTAAGTACAAATCTCCAGCAATACATGGTGGACAGTAGGACAGAGGAGAAGAGACTGGGTGTAAAAGATTGTTCTTCAGTACGTTGGATGCTGTCATTGGTGAAATGCCAGAATGATTCAGCGAATGCAACAGCCAACTGGTGGAGGCCCTGTGTGTCCTTGACGAGAGAGCCATGACTTTCTATATGTGAAAAAGATTAAACCACTGGATCTAAACAAAACAGATTTGGTGGTTTAGTGTCACTTGAGTTTAGTGTCACTTGCCAGTTTTTGAGAACAAATGGACCCCACTTGATATCATGTAACGATGCTCGGGGCCTCTCTCCACTATGCCGACCATGCTTACTGCACTGAAGCATGGACTGACTTTTGGGGCGTCCACAGCTACATGCGAGAACTCATTTTCCACTTTGACAAATGTATTCAGTCAGCACAGAAAAAGCATGCTACACCCGAGGAAAGCTCAACTAATCCAACATGCATTTGAGGGAAATCTTACAAGAAGATTTCGGTGAGAATGGAATGATCGATTCAGGAAGTTCCACAGAGCGTCAAGGAGGCTGCAACTCTTTTGAAAAGGTAAGATTGCTATCTAGCTGGTTGATTTTTATCAAAATCTGCCATTAGTGTGTAGGGCGCTGTCCATGGTGTTGATAGAGCGCAGCAGAGATGTCGTGCCATTGAACCTGGCACTTCTTGGTCAAAAGCATTTCACTTTTGTTTATTGTGGTATACCATGATATAAGCAGAATTCAATATAATTCCAATGCAAGAACCTAAATGATGCCCCTGTGTCACGACTTCCACCGAGGCTGCCTCCCCTCCTTGTTCGGGCAGGTTTCGGCGTTCGGCGTCACCGGCTTACTAGCTACTGCTGATCCATTTATCATCACTCCATTTGTCTTGTCTTCAATCACACACACCTGGTCCGTATTCCCTCATTAGTCATGGCATAAGTGTTCCCTCTGCTTCCTTCTCTGTGTGGGTGATTGTTTATTGTGGAGGTTAGTGAAGCTCGGTGGAGCGTGTGCATTGTGTATCAACGGGAGTATTTTCCTGTGTACCTTGTATTTTCCAATGCGCCTGTTTTGTGCCCTGGAGTGTGTTTGACACATTTCTGCGTAAACCTGTATTTTGCGGATTAAAGCCTGTTATTCTATGATTTACCCTCCTGCGCCTGACTCCTTTTACACCACCTCATCACAGAATCACCCACCCGTTATGGAGTCAGCGGGAGAGACGCACATGCCTGGAGTCATGGAACGGGTCCAGGAGCATTCAACTATGCTAGCCAGCTTGGGTGAAGCAATGGGTCGGGTTCTTCAGGTCGTCCAATGCCTGGAGCGGAGAGAGCACGATCCGTTAAGACCAGCTGGTCAACCGGATCCCGCCACCTACACCCCAGCACCCGGATGGATTCAGATATCCCGACCAGGGGAGTTCGACGGGACAGCGGCGCTGTGCCAAGGATTCCTTCTCCAACTGGAGCTCTACTTCTCCATCATCCAGCCGGTTCCATCGGAGCGGGAGAAGGTGTCCGCCCTCGTCTCCTGCCTCTCGGGGAAAGCCCTGGATTGGGCCAACGCGGTGTGGAACGAAGGAGGAGCCGCGTTGGAGAACTACGGGGAGTTCACTCACCTCTTCCGGGCGGTCTTCGATCACCCGCTCAAGGGTCGAGAGGCGGGCGAGCGGCTGGTCTACCTGAGGCAGGGGACGAGGACTGCGTAGAACTTCGCATTGGAGTTTCGAACTCTGGCAGCTGGGTCCGGGTGGAACGTGCGGGCCCTGATCGACCAGTTCCGGTGCCATCTGCGAGAGGATGTCCGACGGGAGCTAGCCTGCCATGACACCATGTTGTCCTTCTCGCAACTGATGGACATGGCCATTCGTTTGGACAACCTGCTGGCAACTAGAGGACGTCCCGGAGGAGGTCTGGCCATTTCCTTCCCGGCCGACTCGGATCCAGAACCGATGGAGATGGGTGGAACCGCTAGCCGAGAGAGCGGAGGATGACAGCGCCAGTGCCACACTGGTGGCGCGAAGGGACATTTCACCACACGTTGTCGTCAACGATCTTCTGGGTTTGGAGGCGGCAGGCAGGGCACTCTCGCATCACCCCAGGTATCGAACACCCACACTCGTTCAGAGCCCTCTACTGCACACTGTAAAATACTTGTCTCCTTTCCTGAGCACATGGTAGTTCCCCAGTGTAAGGCACTAGTCGATTCAGACGCAGCTGGGAACTTAATGGATAGGGCATTCGCACACCGTATAGGCATTCCATTGATTCCCCTATCCATTCCACGCCCCATCAGAGCACTTGATAGTTTACCATTAGGGTCCGGGTTGGTTAAGGAAGTTACTGCACCAGTCACCATGATTACCCAGGAGACTCATTGTGAGCAGGTTACTTTTTCCATTATTGAGTCTCCTGCTTTCCCTGTGGTATTAGGTATCCCTTGGCTAGCACTCCACAACCCCACCTTCTAATGGCCGCAGAGGGTTCTCACGGGGTGGTCGCGAGAGTGTCAGGGTAGGTGTCTAGGTGTTTCCGTTGGTGCAACCACGGTGGAAAGTGCACATTCCCCCTGAAAACCTCGATCTGGCACAAGCGTTCTCTAAAACGCAGGCGACTAAATTACCACTTCATCGGGCGGGGGATTGCGCGATAAACCTCCGGGTAGACGCTGTACCTCCCAGGAGTCATATATACCCCCTGTCACAGGCTGAAACGGTGGCTATGGAAACATATGTCACCGAGTCCCTGCGCCAGGGGTATTTACGTCCCTCCACTTCACCTGCCTCCTCGAGTTTCTTCTTTGTGAAGAAGAAGGACGGAGGTCTGCGCCCGTGCATTGATTATCGACCACTGAACAGGGAGACGATAAGATTTAGTCATCCTCTCCCCCTCATTCCTTCAGTGATTGAATCAATGCATGGGGTGCGCTTCTTCATCAAATTAGATCTCAGGAGTGCGTACAACCTGGTGCGTATCCGAGAGGGAGATGAGTGGAAGACAGCATTCAGCACAACCACGGGGCATTATGAATACCTGGTGATGCCCTATGGTTTGATGAATGCTCCCTCAGTTTTCCAGTCCTTTGTGAATGAGGTGTTTCGGGACATGCTTGGTCGTGGTGTAGTGGTCTACATCGATGACATCCTGGTGTATTCCGCTACGCGCGCCGAGCATGTGTCCCTGGTTCGCAAGGTGCTGGCCCGACTGTTGGAAAATGACCATTATGCTAAGGCAGAGAAGTGTATGTTTTTCCAGCAGTCCGTCTCCTTCCTTGGATACCGCATTTCCACCTCAGATGTGGAGATGGAGGGAGATCGCATTTCAGCCATGCGTAATTGGTCGACTCCAACCACGGTTAAGGAGGTGCAGCGCTTCGTTGGTTTTGTCAACTACTATCGGAGGTTTATCTGGGGCTTTGGCAAGGTCGCAGCTCCCATTACCTCCCTGTTGAAGGGTGGGCCGTCCCGGCTCCGCTGGTCTGCTGAGGCTGACCTGGCCTTCAGCAAACTGCGGGGTCTGTTCATCTCAGCCCCAGTACTGGATCACCCCGATTCATCACTACCGTTCATAATGGAGGTGGATGCGTCGGAGGTTGGGATAGGAGCTGTCCTGTCTCAACGCTCGGGTATGCCACCCAAGCTCTGCCCCTGTGCGTTCATCTCGAAGAGGCTCAGCCCGGCGGAGCAGAACTACGGCGTTGGTGATCGGGAGCTGTTGGCTGTTGTCCGAGCCTTGACCGTGTGGAGGCATTGGCTCGAGGGGGCAAAACACCCTTTCCTCGTCTGGACGGACCACCGTAACCTGGAGTACATCTGGGCAGCGAGGAGGCTGAATCCTCGCCAGGCCAGGTGGGCCCTATTCTTCACCCGGTTTGATTTCACTCTATCATACATCCCGGGTACGAAGAACGTGAAGGCAGATGCTCTGTCCCGGCTGTATGACACAGAGGAGAGGCCCAGCGACAACACTCCCATACTGCCGGCCTCCTGCATTGTGGCGCCGGTAGTATGGGCGATGGATGCGGATATAGAGCAGGCATTACACACGGATCCCTCTCCACCTCAGTGTCCAGATGGGCTACAGTACGTGCCTGCTCTTATCCGTGATCGTCTGATCTACTGGGCACACACGTCACCCTCCTCTGGTCACCCAGGTTTTGGCCGTACAGTGCGCTGCCTGACCGGAAAATACTGGTGGCCTACCTTGGCTAAGGACGTGAGGGTGTATGTCTCCTCCTGCTCAGTGTGCGCCCAGAGTAAGGCACCTAGGCACCTCCCAGCTGGTAAGTTTGACCAGTTCCACAACGACCATGGTCTCACCTAAGTGTTGATTTTCTAACTGATCTTCCCCTCTCCCAAGGTAACACCACCATCCTGGTCATTGTGGACCGCTTATCTAAAGCCTGCCGCTTCCTTCCTCTGCCCGATCTCCCCATGGCTTTGCAAACTGCGGAGGCCCTGTTTACACAAGTCTTCCGGAACTACGGGGTACTAGAGGATATAGTGTCTGACCGAGGTCCCCAGTTCACGTCCAAGGTCTGGAAGGCGTTCATGGAACGTCTGGGGGTCTCGGTCAGCCTGACCTCTAGGATCAAATCAAATCAAATCAAATTTTATTGGTCACATGCGCCGAATACAACAGGTGCAGACATTACAGTGAAATGCTTACTTACAGCCCTTAACCAACAGTGCATTTATTTTAAACAAAAAAAGTAAGAATAAAACGACAACAAAAAAAGTGTTGAGAAAAAAAGAGCAGAAGTAAAATAAAGTGACAGTAGGGAGGCTATATATACAGTAAAATAAAGTGACAGTAGGGAGGCTATATATACAGGGGGGTACCGTTGCAGAGTCAATGTGGGGGCACCGGCTAGTTGAGGTAGTTGAGGTAATATGTACATGTGGGTAGAGTTAAAGTGACTATGCATAAATACTTAACAGAGTAGCAGCAGCGTAAAAAGGATGGGGTGGGGGCAGTGCAAATAGTCCGGGTAGCCATGATTAGCTGTTCAGGAGTCTTATGGCTTGGGGGTAGAAGCTGTTGAGAAGTCTTTTGGACCTAGACTTGGCACTCCGGGTACCGCTGCCCGTGCGGTAGCAGAGAGAACAGTCTATGACTAGGGTGGCTGGAGTCTTTGACAATTTTGAGGGCCTTCCTCTGACACCGCCTGGTATAGAGGTCCTGGATGGCAGGGGAGCTTTGCCCCAGTGATGTACTGGGCCGTACGCACTACCCTCTGTAGTGCCTTGCGGTCAGAGGCCAAGCAGTTGCCATACCAGGCGGTGATGCAACCAGTCAGGATGCTCTCGATGGTGCAGCTGTAGAATTTTTTGAGGATCTGAGGACCCATGCCAAATCTTTTTAGTCTCCTGAGGGGGAATAGGCTTTGTCGTGCCCTCTTCACGACTGTCTTGGTGTGTTTGGACCATGATAGTTCGTTGGTGATGTGGACACCAAGGAACTTGAAGCTCTCAACCTGTTCCACTACAGCCCCGTCGATGAGAATGGGGGCGTGCTCAGTCCTCTTTTTTTTCCTGTAGTCCACAATCATCTCCTTTGTCTTGGTCACGTTGAGGGAGAGGTTGTTGTCCTGGCACCACACGGCCAGATCTCTGACCTCCTCCCTATAGGCTGTCTCATCGTTGTCGGTGATCAGGCCTACCACTGTTGTGTCGTCGGCAAACTTAATGATGGTGTTGGAGTCGTGCCTGGCCATGCAGTCATGGGTGAACAGAGAGTACAGGAGGGGACTGAGCACGCACCCCTGAGGGGCCCCCGTGTTGAGGATCAGTGTGGCAGATGTGTTGTTACCTACCCTTACCACCTGGGGGCGGCCCGTCAGGAAGTCCAGGATCCAGTTGCAGAGGGAGGTAGCTTAGTGATCCTTAGCTTAGTGATCAGCTTAGAGGGCACTATGGTGTTGAATGCTGAGCTGTAGTCAATGAATAGCATTCTCACGTAGGTGTTCCTCTTGTCCAGGTGGGAAAGGGCAGTGTGGAGTGCGATAGAGATTGCATCATCTGTGGATCTGTTGGGGCGGTATGCAAATTGGAGTGGGTCTAGGGTTTCTGGGATTATGCTGTTGATGTGAGCCATGACCAGTCTTTCAAAGCACTTCATGGCTACAGACGTCAGTGCTACGGGTCGGTAGTCAGTAGTCATCCACCCCGAGAGTAATGGGCAGATGGAATGGGTAAATCAGGACGTGGGTAGGTTCCTGTGATCCTACTGCCAGGACCGGCCGGGGGAGTGGTCGGTGTTCTTGCCATGGGCAGAATATGCCCAGAACTCTCTCCGCCACTCCTCCACTAACCTAACGCCTTTCCAGTGTATTCTAGGTTACCAACCGGTTCTGGCACCGTGGCACCAGAGCTAGACCGAGGCTCCTGCGGTGAATGACTGGTTTCGGCGCGCGGAGGAGACGTGGGATGCTGCCCACGTTCACCTCCAATGCGCCGTGCGTTGTCAGAAGGCCAACGCTGACCGCCACCGCAGTGACGCCCCTGTCTTTGTACCGGTGGATCGGGTCTGGCTCTCGACCCGGAATCTGCCCCTCCGCATGCCCTGCCGGATGCTGAGCCCGTGGTTTGTGGGGCCGTTCAAAGTCCTGAGGAGAGTCAACGAGGTCACTTATAGGTTATTACCGTATTAACCCCTCGTTTCATGTGCCGCTCCAGGAGGCTGAGGTGCGGGAGGTCCCTCCACCTCCTCTGGACATCAAGGGGTTCCCGGCGTACTCTGTCCGTTCCATCCTGGATTCGAGGCGTCGGGTGGGGAGCCTTCAGTACCTCGTGGAGTGGGAGGGGTACGGTACGGAGGAACGGTGCTGGGTCCCGGTGAGGGATATCCTCGATCCCTCCATGTTACGGGATTTCCACCGTCGCCATCTGGCTCGCCCTGCTCCGCGTCCTCCTGGCCGTCCCCGAGGCCAGGGTTGGCGAGCTGCTGGAGCCGCGCGTCAAGGGGGCGGGTACTGTCACGACTTCCGCCGAGGCTGCCTCCCCTCCTTGTTCGGACAGGTTTCGGCGTTCGTGTCACCGGCTTACTAGCTACTGCCGATCCATTTATCATCACTCCATTTGTCTTGTCTTCAATCACACACACCTGGTCCTTATTCCCTCATTAGTCATGGTATAAGTGTTCCCTCTGCTTCCTTGTCTGTGTGGGTGATTGTTTATTGTGGAGGTTAGTGAAGCTCGGTGGAGCTCGTGTATTGTGTTTCGACAGGAGTATTTTCCTGTGTACCTTGTATTTTCCAGTGCGCCTGTTTTGTGCCCTGGAATGTGTTTGAGGCATTTCTGCGTAAACCTGTATTTTGCGGATTAAAGCCTGTTATTCTGTGATTTACCCTCCTGCGCCTGACTCCTTTTACACCACCTCATCACACCCTGGGTACATACCGAGGTATTTCATCATAGAAATAGATACATTCTATTATGGTTTTCTTGGTAGCCTATTGGTTTTCATTGCTGTAAATGGAACTGTACGCATTGGAAACATGTTTATGGTAGGCTGGCATTGCATAATTGATTACGTGGGTCGAATTTGATTCACAGAAGTGTATTGTGCCATATCACAATGTGTTACTGAATGTTTGAAGCGGGCCTGTATAGGCATATTTATTTTGCAAGACAGCTGTGCATGGCTGCATCTCACTGTTTATTTTAACTTTTTTATTTTACCTTTATTTAACTAGGCAAGTCAGTTAAGAACAAATTCTTATTTACAATGACGGCCTACACCGGCCAAACCCGGACGACGCTGGGCCAATTGTGCGCCGCCCTATGGGACACCCAATTACGGCCGGTTGTGATACAGCCTGGAATCGAACCAGGGGGTCTGTAGTGACGCCTCAAGCACTGAGATGCAGTGCCTTAGACCGCTGCGCCACTCGGGAGCCCCTAGCCCCACTCTAGTAGGCTATGTTTTGGTTATTTGGATCTCCATTAGCCTTTTGTTTACTGCGTTGTTTACTGTTAATGTAATTAGCCGAAATATAGATTGTGTCATGCCTTTATCGATCTGATATTTTGTTTACTATGCCTACTACTTGGTACCGCTGTTTTGTTCTGTTTGCATTCACTCGTTCGTATTCGCAGTTGTGTTGGTATTCTAAGCCAAACTGCTATTCAGTATTTTTTGTTGCATGCATGAATAACTTAGCTGCTACTTTCAGGATTTAGTTTGCATTATTTTGGTAAGACAGCTGTGTGTACGGCTGCATTCACATAGGGCAATTCGCCTATTACAAACAGCCTATCTTGTAGCCTATATTCATTACCAAAACAGCCTTGCTGCAGGGCTCTGTCTATTGTGCTGATACAGCGCAGCAGAGATAGGCTACAGATTTCAAAAGCACTCAAAGTCTCTGCATTTGTACTTTGTTTATTGTGGCATATCGTGATTATGTAAGCAGAATTCAATATAATTCCAATGCAAGAACCCCCAAACATTTTGCCCCCTCGCCGATTTCAACTACCCCCTTAGTCACTTTATCCTGGCGCCGGATCTGGTGTGCCAGCTGTTGATTTGCATGATTTTCATCTCACAAATGATTAAGAAACAATAATCTTCTATTAAGTGTATTTATCAGGGAAACTATGAAGTTGAATCCTCTCTTAATAAATTAGAAACTCATAATTATATTGGTCTCTTTGTAGCATGCAGAGATGTTTAATACTCACTGTATCACCTGGTGGTTACGCCTTTTGATCGAGTCGTCATATACAGTTGTCGTCGGAAATAAAACACAAGGTATATTAGGAGTGGTCCAACATACTGAGTCAGAAATACCAGAGGAGATGGAAAAGGAAGCACAGACATTTCTTATGATGTAAACATGAACATTTGTAGATATCTGATGATAAATATTCCTTGTAGATGGAAAATACATACTAGGTCAAAGTTCAGAAGGCAAACATTGTGGAACTTTGTAGATAGAAATATAATTAATAGAGCTGATGCTTTCATGTCAGAGAGGCATGAATGTTCTATTTCCATCTGAATGCTTTACAACGTTGTGGCCTTCTGAATGTGTCCCTGGTCTTTCCTATGTTTCTTTGTGAGAGCAGCAATCACACTGACTTCCTGCTGTTATGGTACTTTGTGAGGGCCACAATAACTTGTTCCTGGTGTGTGCTGGTATTTACTGTGCTCCAGCCAACCTGCCGGCCCTGGTAAGTTGAATACATGGAGAGGAGAGAGAAGGAGGCGATGGTCCTCAGTACACATCTCTAAGAAAAGGACTGTCTGGAGAAAGGGAGAGAGTTAAAAGAAAGAGAAAGAAACCAAGAGAGAAGGGGAGAGGAAGACGAACGGAAGAATGAAACCACAAAGTCTGTAGCCTTGGAAACCTGTCATACATGCTGCTCGAAGCCAGGGGACATGTACAATCGCAAGCACTTTGACCTGTTATTTTTTTCATAACACAACAGTTTGCACCACTTGAAAAACGAATCAAGCCACTTTGGACGTACAGTAGTACAGCAAGCTACACGTCCCACTGGGCACACCACAGGACGTTGATCATGGGATTTCAACCTATATTCACGTCTCAAAAAGACAGTTGAATTTCGAATGTGTTATCACTATTCTTTCAACCATCTACAGTGAGGGAAAAAAGTATTTGATCCCCTGCAGATTTTGCACGTTTGCCCACTGACAAAGAAATGATCAGTCTATAATTTTAATGGTAGGTTTATTTGAACAGTGAGAGACAGAATAACAACAAAAAATCCAGAAAAAGCATGTCAAAAATGTTATAAATTGATTTGCATTTTAATGAGGGAAATAAGTATTTGACCCCTCTGCAAAACATGACGTAGTACTTGGTGGCAAAACCCTTGTTGGCAATCACAGAGGTCAGACGTTTCTTGTAGTTGGCCACCAGGTTTGCACGCATCTCAGGAGGGATTTTGTCCCACTCCTCTTTGCAGATCTTCTCCAAGTCATTAAGGTTTCGGGCCTGATGTTTGGCAACTCGAACCTTCAGCTCCCTCCACAGATTTTCTATGGGATTAAGGTCTGGAGTCTGGCTAGGCCACTCCAGGATCTTAATGTGCTTCTTCTTGAGCCACTCCTTTGTTGCCTTGGCCGTGTGTTTTGGGTCATTGTCATGCTGGAATACCCATCCACGACCCATTTTCAATGCCCTGGCTGAGGGAAGGAGGTTCTCACCCAAGATTTGACGGTACATGGCACCGTCCATCGTCCCTTTGATGCGGTGAAGTTGTTCTGTCCCCTTAGCAGAAAAACACCCCCAAAGCATGTTTCCACCTCCATGTTTGACGGTGGGGATGGTGTTCTTGGGGTCATAGGCAGCATTCCTCCTCCTCCAAACACGGCGAGTTGAGTTGATGCCAAAGAGCTCGATTTTGGTCTCATCTGACCACAACACTTTCACCCAGTTCTCCTCTGAATCATTCAGATGTTCATTGGCAAACTTCAGAAGGGCCTGTATATGTGCTTTCTAGAGCAGAGGGATCTTGCGGGCGCTGCAGGATTTCAGTCCTTCACGGCGTAGTGTGTTACCAATTGTTTTCTTGGTGACTATGGTCCCAGCTGCCTTGAGATCATTGACAAGATCCTCCCGTGTACAGTGAGGGAAAAAAGTATTTGATCCCCTGCTGATTGTGTACATTTGCCCACTGACAAAGAAATGATCAGTCTATAATTTTAATGGTAGGTTTATTTGAACAGTGAGAGACAGAATAACAACAAAAAAATCAAGAAAAACACATGTCAAAAAATGTTATAAATTGATTAGCATTTTAATGAGGGAAATAAGTATTTGACCCCCTCTCAATCGGAAAGATTTCTGACTCCCAGGTGTCTTTTATACAGGTAGCGAGCTGAGATTAGGAGCACACTCTTAAAGTGAGTGCTCCTAATCTCAGCTTGTTACCTGTATAAATGACACCTGTCCACAGAAGCAATCAATCAATCAGATTCCAAACTCTCCACCATGGCCAAGACCAAAGAGCTCTCCAAGGATGTCAGGGACAAGATTGTAGACCTACACAAGGCTGGAATGGGCTACAAGACCATCGCCAAGCAGTTTGGTGAGAAGGTGACAACAGTTGGTGCGATTATTCGCTAATGGAAGTAACACAAAATAACTGTCAATCTCCCTCGGCCTGGGGCTCCATGCAAGATCTCACCTCGTGGAGTTGCAATGATCATGAGAACGGTGAGGAATCAGCCCAGAACTACACGGGAGGATCTTGTCAATGACCTCAAGGCAGCTGGGACCATAGTCACCAAGAAAACAATTGGTAACACAATACGCCATGAAGGACTGAAATCCTGCAGCGCCCGCAAGGTCCCCCTGCTCAAGAAAGCACATATACATGCCCGTCTGAAGTTTGCCAATGAACATCTGAATGATTCAGAGGAGAACTGGGTGAAAGTGTTGTGGTCAGATGAGACCAAAATCGAGCTCTTTGGCATCAACTCAACGTGTTTGGAGGAGGAGGAATGCTGCCTATGACCCCAAGAACACCATCCCCACCGTCAAACATGGAGGTGGAAACATTATGCTTTGGGGGTGTTTTTCTGCTGGGTCGTGGATGGGTATTCCAGCATGACAATGAACCAAAACACACGGCCAAGGCAACAAAGGAGTGGCTCAAGAAGAAGCACATTAAGGTCCTGGAGTGGCCTAGCCAGTCTCCAGACCTTAATCCCATAGAAAATCTGTGGAGGGAGCTGAAGATTTGAGTTGCCAAACGTCAGCCTCGAAACCTTAATGACTTGGAGAAGATCTGCAAAGAGGAGTGGAACAAAATCCCTCCTGAAATGTGTGCAAACCTGGTGGCCAACTACAAGCAACGTCTGACCTCTGTGATTGCCAACAAGGGTTTTGCCACCAAGTACTACGTCATGTTTTGCAGAGGGGTCAAATACTTATTTCCCTCATTAAAATGCAAATCAATTTATAACATTTTTGACATGCGTTTTTCTGGATTTTGTTGTTGTTATTCTGTCTCTCACTGTTCAAATAAACCTACCATTAAAATTATAGACTGATCATGTCTTTGTCAGTGGGCAAATGTACACAATCAGCAGGGGATCAAATACTTTTTTCCCTCACTGTAAAAGCACAACCAAATTCCAAAGAAAAAACAATGTCTGATTTTTGGTTTAGTTGACACCCAAATGTCTATCACTGAGCTTTCAACCATTTAAAAGCATGGAAAAGTTCAAATGGGAAAATATAATGTCAGATATTTTGTTTATACAACATATTAATGTATTATCCCTCTGCTTCTCTCTAATAGTGCAACCAATTGACCTGGAATACGGTTGCGATTACATTAGATGTACATGCTGCAAGTGATCAATGCCGTTCGAGATTCTGCGCAGATTATTACAGCTATGCATGCTATCTTGAACATGCACACTTTACAGTAATTACATAAGAAGAAATATTTAGTTACAGTAGCATCAAAATGTGGCCATGGATGTGTTAGTCATTTTAAGGTTAAATGTTACATTCGTTTTTGGACAGCCTTAACTTTAGGCTATTTACTGTAGTAAAGTAATTGAATTGTGTTTGGTTGACAACGCAACAAAATATCAACATTTAAAGGAGATGTACTGTATCTACTGTTTGGATAGTTCCATCTGAGCCCCTGGCTTAATCCCATTCTTCAATTTTAATTTTTGGTTGATTTGGAGACGTGAATCCAACATATCATTTGTCAACTTGTCGACAAGTTAATAGGCTATTTATTGTATTTCAAAAGTGATATGGAATTGTGTTTGGTTGTCAACGCCACCAAATATCAACAGGAGATTTATATTTTGCTTGGATAGTTCCATCTGTGCCACTGACTTGGTCTTAATTCCAGTTTGTCTACAAATGACTAATTGATATGTTGGATTCATGTTTCTATCTCAACCAAAAATCAAAGTTAAAAAATAGGACTAAATCAAATCAAACTTTAAATTCAGTTCAATGAAAGTTTGATTTGATTCAGTCCTATTCTTTAACAAAAAAAAACAATGGTTGAGATTCAGACATTAATCCAACATATTAATGATTCATTTGTAGACAAAATGAAATGAAAGGCAGACTAAGTATTTGGCACAGATGGAACTACCCAAGCAGAAGAGACATTTCCTTCAAATGTTGAAATTTGGTTGCGTTGAAAACCAAAAACAATTCAATATCACTAAATATCCGAACATTTTTAATCAACCAGAGCTTGAAACTATAGGCTTATTGTGTTGTCTGTTTTTAGTTGAATTTTGGGTTGAATTGAAACCATAGCTGTTGATGCTAAATTATATAGGCCTAAATAGCATCATTGATGATATATGAGTGATAAAGTTTGGTCACATTTTATTTGCTCTGTTAAACCTACCCTTTGGATTGACTTCGATAGCAACAATGAATCTATTTACTATCATCAACTATCATTCTCAAGATAGCACATTGGTAATAGTCAGTGAAAAATATCATAGCTGGGCTTGGTTAAAACCCTGGAAGGGAGACCAAAGGATAGCTTTAGATAGATGAACTCTCCAGTAGGAGGTGCTGCCCAGCCTATTGTTTATTTTTCTGAAACTGGATATAACATTGAAGATCTGACATTGTTTTAATGGTTACAAATTCAACATAATTTATATAAGGTTTGTCAATGCTGAAATTTGGTTACCATGACATAATCCTGTGGTTGAAGTTTCACCCTCAAAACAATAGTTTTGATAACTTTTTTTCAAATCCAGTGTATTTTCCACGTAGATTCCATGTCACAATATGTTAACAAATTATGTTGAAACAACGTTGATTTAACAATTTTTTGCCCAGTGGGTTACTTCTAGCAGCACTACGATCCATTTGGTTGCCTTCATGAGTGGTAGTTGGGATTGTGTTACATAATTTTGAGCCAAACTCTTGCTGACTTTAGAGAAAGTGTATGTAGGATCATTCTGATCTCAATCAATCACAGCCTTGAGAGAGATTTTGATTAGATACTGAGCTTTAATGCCTCCATTTCCAATGCACAAATTTGATTCCACCATTTTGTTTGTGGGCACTCAATGTATTACTCAAATCATGTCTTAAAGGCGATAAAGAGGTCTAATTTGCTGAAGAGTGTATCAGTATCTCAGATTTGATTGTGTATCCTACTCGAAAAGGCAATGCTGTCAGGGTTTCATTTATTTTAGCATCTTTTAGTGTAAACCTCCAAGCCGTGAAATGATAGCAGATGCAATATTGATGTCCAAAATCGACATAATTTATTTAATCTGTAATCGAGGCTAAAGTGCTTGGCAAATGCTGTAGTCTGCTAAGTGATTTCAGTTCTCATGAGTGTCTTCTTATGTGGTAACATAAGTAAGTAGCCTTGCACGAGCCTTGGTTTGTGCGAGCCGGAATGGCTCTTAGGAGCAGGAGACTATCTCCTGTTTCTGTAGCGTGAGGCAGCTTGATGTACAAATACACCAACGCTAGTCTATCACAGGACCTTACCCCTAATCTCGCTCCTTATGTGGTAAAATATGATATAACAAACCTTAGTCTTAGCTGATATCCCAAATAGCAGTACAAGTACTATATATTGTTGTATGTGCAATAAACTATCTGCCATCCCAACTGAAAACCATTGAAGCCTTTAAGACCAAGAGAAGCCCGATTTAATAAAAGGTCTACAAGGAATATATATTTTTAAGATTAGATGACCCACAAGCTGTAATCCCAATATTATTTGGAGGGCATGCTTAATAGTGATCCACTCCAATTCCACCCCAACTGCATCAATCTGCTCTATTCTTGATCTCCTTGGTCTCATTGAAATATTATTCTGTGTGGCCTCCCTCTGCTATTGTTGGATATAGAGGACATCTGGGATTGCATTCGGAAGCAGCTGCGAGGGTGCCATTACGGTTGCCCGCACCTCATCGGACATATTTCCTCCATCAGCGTAACCACGGCCATGAGGTTCTCGGGGAGGGATCGGACCCGGAGATTGGCCTCGTCCTCCAGACCAATCTGTTTCCAGGCGAACACACTTACAGTGGGGAAAAAAAGTATTTAGTCAGCCACCAATTGTGCAAGTTCTCCCACTTAAAAAGATGAGAGAGGCCTGTAATTTTCATCATAGGTACACGTCAACTATGACAGACAAATTGAGAAAAAAAATCCAGAAAATCCCATTGTAGGATTTTTAATGAATTTATTTGCAAATTATGGTGGAAAATAAGTATTTGGTCACCTACAAACAAGCAAGATTTCTGGCTCTCACAGACCTGTAACTTCTTCTTTAAGAGGCTCCTCTGTCCTCCACTCGTTACCTGTATTAATGGCACCTGTTTGAACTTGTTATCAGTATAAAAGACACCTGTCCACAACCTCAAACAGTCACACTCCAAACTCCACAATGGCCAAGACCAAAGAGCTGTCAAAGGACACCAAAAACAAAATTGTAGACCTGCACCAGGCTGGGAAGACTGAATCTGCAATAGGTAAGCAGCTTGGTTTGAAGAAATCAACTGTGGGAGCAATTATTAGGAAATGGAAGACATACAAGACCACTGATAATCTCCCTCGATCTGGGGCTCCACGCAAGATCTCACCCCGTGGGGTCAAAATGATCACAAGAACGGTGAGCAAACATCCCAGAACCACACGGGGGGACCTAGTGAATGACCTGCAGAGAGCTGGGACCAAAGTAACAAAGCCTACCATCAGTAACACACTACACCGCCAGGGACTCAAATCCTGCAGTGCGAGACGTGTCCCCCCCTGCTTAAGCCAGTACATGTCCAGGCCCGTCTGAAGTGCATTTGGATGATCCAGAAGAGGATTGGGAGAATGTCATATGGTCAGATGAAACCAAAATAGAACTTTTTGGTAAAAACTCAACTCGTCATGTTTGGAGGACAAAGAATGCTGAGTTGCATCCAAAGAACACCATACCTACTGTGAAGCATGGGGTTGGAAACATCATGCTTTGGGGCTGTTTTTCTGCAAAGGGACCAGGACGACTGATCCGTGTAAAGGAAAGAATGAATGGGGCCATGTATCGTGAGATTTTGAGTGAAACCCTCCTTCCATCAGCAAGGGCATTGAAGATGAAACGTGGCTGGGTCTTTCAGCATGACAATGATCCCAAACACACCGCCCGGGCAACGAAGGAGTGGCTTCGTAAGAAGCATTTCAAGGTCCTGGAGTGGCCTAGCCAGTCTCCAGATCTCAACCCCATAGAAAATCTTTGGAGGGAGTTGAAAGTCTGTGTTGCCCAGCGACAGCCCCAAAACATCACTGCTCTAGAGGAGATCTGCATGGAGGAATGGGCCAAAATACCAGCAACAGTGTGTGAAAACCTTGTGAAGACTTACAGAAAACGTTTGACCTGTGTCATTGCCAACAAAGGGTATATAACAAAGTATTGAGAAACTTTTGTTATTGACCAAATACTTATTTTCCACCATCATATGCCAATAAATTCATTAAAAATCCTACAATGTGATTTTCTGGATTTTTTTTTCTCATTTTGTCTGTCATAGTTGACGTGTACCTATGATGAAAATTACAGGCCTCTCTCATCTTTTTAAGTGGGAGAACTTGCACAATTGGTGGCTGACTAAATACTTTTTTCCCCCACTGTATACACACACACACACAAACCTACGGGGAACACACACACACCTATGACACACACACACACACCTACACACAAACACACAACTAGGGTACTCATACACACACACTGTCCTCCAAGCCATATGGGTGCACAGAGGGTCACTCCAGAGCCAGAGTGGTGAGTGATTGACAGGAGACGGGTGCATTGAGTGGCGGGTCGTCCACAGCCCAAAAGGACTGAGATGGCAGTCTCCAAAGCAAGCCTAGACACACAAGGCACGGAGGTTTCTGGGCCTGTGGTGGAAAGCTACAAAACGCTTGACCCAAGGTGACTTCCCTACACTCTTTTCTCAGTCTGTCTCCTTCTGAAATTGCTATGATGGAGCGTGTTGAGGTTGGTGCAGAAAGTTTACAAAGCAAAAGGACTGTTTTGTTGGATTCTGTAGGGTTACTTCCACCAGTGGTGTAAAGTACTTAAGTAAAAATACTTTTAAGTACTACTTAAGTAGTTTTGTGAGGTATCTGCACTTTACTATTTATATTTTTGACAAACTTTTACTTTTACTTCAGTACATTCCTAAAGAAAATAATGTACTTTTTACTCCATACATTTTCCATGACACCCAAAAGTACTCGTTACATTTTGAATGCTTAGCAGGACAGGAATATGGTCCAATTTATGCACTTATCAAGAGAACATCCCTGGTCATTCCTACTGCCTCTGATCTGGCGGACTCACTAAACACACATGCTTTGTTTGTAAATTATGCCTGAGTGTTGGAGTGTGCCCCTGGCTGTCCGTAAATACATTTAAAAAACAAGAAAATGGTGCCATCTGCTTTGCTTAATATAAGGATTAAAAAATATATATACTTATGTTTATTTTAGCAGTTACATTTACTTTTGATACTTGAGTATATTTAAAACCAAATACTTTTATACTTTTACTCAAGTAATATTTTACTGGGTGACTCATGTTTACTTGAGTCATTTTCTATTAAGGTATCTTTACTTTTACTCAAGAATGACAATTAGGTACTTTTTCCACCACTGACTGCCACCATATAGTCTTTTTTTCTGATCTGGTTTGAAAACCCTGTCATGAATACTCGACAAACACTCTTTTCACACCACTTCGATACAGCTACGACCGGAAGGGATTTTTTCATGCCAGGTTAGGAGAATTAACGTAGCAGGTTAGGATAATTAACGTAGCAGGTTAGGAGAATTGACGTAGCAGGTAAGGAGAATTAACGTACCAGGTTAGGAGAATTAACGTAGCAGATTAGGAGAATTAACGTAGCAGGTTAGGAGAACTAACACAGAAGGTTAGGAGAACTAACGTAGAAGATTAGGAGAACTTACACAGCAGGTTAGGATAATTAACGTAGCAGGTTATGAGAATTAACATAGCAGGTTAGGAGAATTTACACAGCCGGTTAGGATAATTAACATAGCAGGTTAGGAGAATTTACACAGTAGGTTAGGAGAATTAACGTAGCAGGTTAGGAGAACTTACACAGCAGGTTAGGATAATTAACGTAGCAGGTTAGGAGAATTAGGCTAAGGTTAGGAAAAGGGTTAGGGTTAGCGAAAATGCTCTCCTAACCTGTGGCGTGAAAAGAGTGTCCCATTAATACTCAATGTGATTGTGATATGTAGCCTTCCTGTCTGGATGACATTCTGATTGATAGGCTTCTCTAGTATATGAAGATATCAGGTTATCTGTCCCTCTGTTTGTGTAGACTTGTCCTTGTTATCTGTCCCTCTGTTTGTGTAGACTTGTCCTTGTTATCTGTCCCTCTGTTTGTGTAGACTTGTCCTTGTTATCTGTCCCTCTGTTTGTGTAGGCTTGTCCTTGTTATCTGTCCCTCTGTTTGTGTAGACTTGTCCTTGTTATCTGTCCCTCTGTTTGTGTAGGCTTGTCCTTGTTATCTGTCCCTCTGTTTGTGTAGGCTTGTCCTTGTTATCTGTCCCTCTGTTTGTGTAGACTTGTCCTTGTTATCTGTCCCTCTGTTTGTGTAGACTTGTCCTTGTTATCTGTCCCTCTGTTTGTGTAGGCTTGTCCTTGTTATCTGTCCCTCTGTTTGTGTAGACTTGTCCTTGTTATCTGTCCCTCTGTTTGTGTAGACTTGTCCTTGTTATCTGTCCCTCTCTGTTTGATTATCTGCCTCTGTGCTGTCGTTATCTATCACTATGTTTGTGAATAGACTCGTCCTTCTTAACTGTCCCTATCTTATACAGGCTTTGTCGTTGGGTTTTGGCATGTGCTTTATCTATCCCCTTGTTTGTGTAGACTTGTCCTTGTTATCTGTCCCTCTGTTTGTGTAGAGCTTGTCCTAGTTATCTGTCGAGCCTCTGTTTGCGTAGACTTGACCTGTTCATCTGTCCCTCTGTTTGTGTAGACTTGTCCTTGTAAAATCTGTCCCTCTGTTCGTATGTAGACTTGTCCTTGTTATCTGTACCTCTGTTTGTATAGACTTGTACTTGAACTGTCGCTCTGTTTGACACCTTAGCCATACATTTAACTTCCTCTGTTTTTGTAGACTTGACCTTGTAATCCTTATCTCTCTGTCTGTGTAGGCTTGTCTTGTTGCTACCACTCTCTGTTTAAGAATGTGCAACATGTCAGAATAATAAGTCTGAGAAAGACACAGTCCTACTTCAAACGAACAACATCTTATACAGGCTTTAAAGAGAAACGTTGGGATTTTGGCAATGAATGCATTTATCTACTTCCCCAGAGTCAGATTAACCTGTGGAACGTTTCTGGTAGCCTTCCACAAGCTTCCCACAATAAGTTGGGTGAATTTTGGCCCATTCCTCCTGACAGAGCTGGTGTTTGTAGGCCTCCTTGCTCGCACATGCTTTTTCAGTTCTGCCTACACATTTTCTATAGGATTGAGGTCAGGGCTTTGTGATGGCCACTCCAATACCTTTACATTTACATTTGAGTCATTTAGCAGACGCTCTTATCCAGAGCGACTTACAGTTAGTGAGTGCATACATTTTCATACTGGCCTCCCGTGGAAAACGAACCCACAACCCTGGCATTGCAAGCGCCATGCTCTACCAACTGAGCTACAGGGGACTACATCATGTCCAAATGTATCTCAAATTGATTTGAACATGATTAATACCTTGACTTTGTTGTCTTTAAGACATTTTGCCACAATTTTGGAAGTATGCTTGGGGTCATTGTCCATTTGGAAGACCTATATGCAACCAAGCTTTAACTTCCTGACGGATGTCTTGAGATGTTGCTTCAATATATCCACATACATTTCCTTCCTCATGATGCCATCTAATTTGTGAAGTGCACCAGTCCCTCCTGCAGTAAAGCAACCCCACAGCATGATGCTGCCACCCCCGTGCTTCACGGTTGGGATGGTGTTCTTCGGCTTGCAAGCCACACCCTTTTTCCTCCAAACATAATGATGGTCATTATGGCCAAACAGTTCTGTTTTTGTTTCATCAGACCAGAGGACATTTCTCCAAAAAGTAAGATCTTTGTCCCCATGTGCAGTTGCAAACCGTAGTCTGACTTTTTTATGGCGGTTTTGCTGAGGGGCCTTTCATGTTATGTCGATATAGGACTCGTTTTACTGTGGATATAGATCCTTTTGTACCTGTTTCCTCCAGCATCTTCACAAGGTCCTTTGCTTTTGTTCTGGGATTGATTTGCACTTTTCGACCAAAGTACGTTCATCTCTAGGAGACAGAACGCGTCTCCTTCCTGAGCGGTATGACGGCTGCGTGGTCCCATGGTGTTTATACTTGCGTACTATTGTTTGTACAGATGAACGTGGTACCATCAGGCTTTTGGAAATTGCTCCCAAGGATGAACCAGACTTGTGGAGGTCTACTCCAATGACGTCCTTTATATATATATATATATATATATATATATATATATATTGTTATCTTTATTTTTTTTTATCATGTTTTTAATTTATTTAATTGTTTTATCTAACCTTTTTATTTATATTTTTATCTTTTCTCTTTTGTTAATTTTTATATATTTTTAGTCTATTTTTTTAGTTTTTCATTTTTTATCTTTTTATTTTTTTTCTGAGGTCTTGGCTGATTTATTTTGATTTTCCCATGATGTCAAGCAAAGAGGCACTGAGTTTGAAGGTATGCCTTGAAATACATCCATAGGTACACCTCCAATTAACTCCAATGATGTCAATTAGCCTATCAGAAGCTTCTAAAGCCATTTTCTGGACCCACTGGAATTGTGATACAGTGAATTATAAGTGAAATAATCTGTCTGTAAACAATTGTTGGAAAAATTACTTGTGTCATGCACAAAGTGGATGTCCTAACCGACTTGCCAAAACTATAGTTTGTTAACAAGAAATATGTGGAGTGGTTGAAAAACAAGTTTTAATGACTCCAACCTAAGTGTATGTAAACTTCCGACTTCAACTGTAACTGTAAAATGGAAGAATAACAAAACCATGTGAAAGCCTATGGCATATTGCCCCAGTCTTTTAGACAAAACCAGTGTGTATGTGGTTTATGTCATTACTATGTGTTGTGTGATCTTTTACAAAAGCTATGTTTTTACTTCAAGTATCGTTCTCTGACAAATTATAAGGGCGGTAATGATATGCCATTCATATTTCTCCCATCAATTATCTAATTTTAATGGAAATGTGTCTGCTTCATTGTTTCCCTTGGAGCTTTTATTATTTAGTTTGTAAAGGAATGTGTGTTTTGATTTGATTGGGATCCCCATTAGCCGACGCCAATGTTGCCAGCTAGTCTTACTGGGGTCCGACACATAACAAAAAATACATTACAGAAAAAAGACAGCTGTGTGTGTGTGCATTTGGGTGTTGTGTGTGTGTATTTGTGTGTTCTGTTTGTGTATTTGGGTGTGGTGTGTGTGTCCAAGCTTGTCTGTGTGCATGCAATTTTTATGTATTTTTTCTTCCAATAATTTTTGTACAAACAGCTCGAAGAGCAGCACAGTAGTTCATGGCTTGGCTGAAACGTACATCTCCCAGATGGATGGTGGTTTACCCGCCGACTTTACAGTTTGGAAAAATGTCTGTTGATGTAGGAAGCAATGTAAGAATCTGTTGGGGCACCATCTGGGCCCACTTTGTTAATGAGCATGATGGACCCTTTAATAACTTTCCTAATGTCTTCTACATCACAACAGTGAGAGGAGAGGTGTGGATGCACCAAGACAAGTCCCTAGATGGCATGGCAGTAATTAGTATATCGTTTGTGTGAAGACAACTTAATTCACAATGTGGGGAGATTGTAGGGACTAGGGCTTTATGTTCGTTATTTAGCGCCTGTGAGTTTGTTGTGTGAGTCTTTTGACTCACCGTATTGTGATCCTGAAGGGCCACCGTACTTTAGCTAAACATCGTTGTTATGCTAGCTGAGGAACGTGAGCATGTTAGAGTGATAGCTCGTTCTTCCAATACAACGTTTGTGACAAGCATGGCTGATCCTGCACCCGTCATCCCCACCATCTCTCTGCCTCCTCCTGACCCGTTTCTGCCTCACCCAGGTGATCCTGTCATTCCCTGGGAGCAATGGAAAAGCTAGTTTGAAACGTACAGTTGAAGTCGGAAGTTTACATACACTTAGGTTGGAGTCATTAAAACTTGTTTTTCAACCCCTCCATAAATTTCTTCTTAACAAACCATAGTTTTGCCAAGTTGGTTAGGACATCTACTTTGTGCATTACACAAGTATTTTTTCCAACAATTGTTTACAGACAGATTATTTCACTTATTCACTGTATCACAATTCCAGTGGGTCAGAAGTTTACATACACTAAGTTGACTGTGCCTTTAAACAGCTTGAAAAATTCCAGAAAATTATGTTATGGCTTTAGAAGCTTCTGATAGGCTAATTGACATCATTTGAGTCAATTGGAGGTGTACCTGTGGATGTATTTCAAGGCCTACCTGCAAACTCAGTTCCTCTTTGCTTGACATCATGGGAAAATCAAGACCTCAGAAAAAAAGTGTAGTCCTCCACAAGTCTGGTTCATCCTTGGGAGCAATTTCCAAACGCCTGAAAGTACCACGTTCATCTGTACAAACAATAGCAAGTATATACACCATGGGACCACGCAGCCGTCATACAGCTCAGCAAGGAAGAAGCCACTGCTCCAAAACCATCATAAAAAAAGCCAGACTACGGTTTGCAACTGCACATGGGGAGAAAGATCGTACTTTTTGGAGAAATGTCCTCTGGTCTGATGAAACAAAAATAGAACTGTTTGGCCATAATGACCATCGTTATGTTTGGAGGAAAAAGGGGGCTGCTTGCAAGCCGAAGAACACCATCCCAACCATGAAGCACGGGGGTGGCAGCATCATGCTGTGGGGTTGCTTTGCTGCAGGAGGGACTGGTGCACTTCACAAAATAGATGGCATCATGAGGAAGGAAATGTATGTGGATATATTGAAGCAACATCTCAAGACATCAGTCAGGAGGTTAAAGCTTGGTTGCAAATGGGTCTTCCAAATGGACAATGACCCCAATCATACTTCCAAAGTTGTGGCAAAATGGCTTAAGGACAACAAAGTCAAGGTATTGGAGTGGCCATCACAAAGCCCTGACCTCAATCCTATAGAACATTTCTGGGCAGAACTGAAAAAGCGTGTGCGAGCAAGGAGGCCTACAAACCTGACTCAGTTACACCAGCTCTATCAGGAGGAATGGGTCAAAATTCACCCAACTTATTGTGGGAAGCTTGTGGAAGGCTACCCGAAATGTTTGACACAAGTTAAACAATTTAAAGGCAATGCTACCAAATATTTATTGAGTGTATGTAAATTTCTGCCCCACTGGGAATGTGATGAAAGAAATAAAAGCTGAAATAAATCATTCTCTCTACTATTTTTCTCACATTTCCCATTCTTAAAATAAAGTGTTGATCCTAACTGACCTAAGACAGGGAATTTTTACTAGGATTAAATGTCAGGAATTGTGAAAAACTGAGTTTAAATGTATTTGGCTAAGGTGTATTTAAACTTCCGATTTCAACTGTACCTTCTAGCCATAGGACTGGATACTGTTGCCGGCACCAGGAAACATGCTATCCTCCTACACTGCCTCGGAGAGGAGGGGCACTGCATTTTCAGCACTTTGGTACATGCGGCCTCATACAATGAAACAATAGCAGCTCTCAACTAAAACTCTACTGAGACGGCTTCTGTTCAAACAACAACATCAGCGAGCTGGTGAGGCAGCTAGACAGTTTGTAGCTGATTTGAAAGCTCTAGCACAGTCATGTACTTTTGGAGCAATACAAGACGAACGTATAAGAGATCAGCTGATTGAAAACAAACATCCAACCCCAGGGTAAAATGCTTTTACTTGAAGATACTAATTTAACCCTTGCTAATTCACTCACACTTGCTCTACACATTGAATCAGCCACTGAATGTGCTGCTAAAATAGCTGAAACAAAAGCTTACCCCACAACAAGTGCTAGCATTAGGGAGCAGTCAGTGCAGCAGCTATATACTAGCTATGACATGTGTGACATAGACTCAACCTCCGCAATACAGCTAGCATGGCCCCACCAAGGGCGCCAGCAGAGGCGCTGTGGAAATTGTGGATCTACTCATCACGCTACAAGGGCTCCAGATATGCAGACGCTGTCAAAAGTTGAACCATTTTGCAAAGTGGTGCCGCTCCACATCTGCTGACGCATCAGCGCAACCACGTGCCTACGACAGCCACAACACACAGGCAGTGATCCATTCAGTGGGGCCCCACTCATTGAACTTTACTATGTGCCCTCTCTACCTGGAAGAGAGCTGTGTTCCCGCTCTCCCTGACACCTGTGCCAAGGTGTCTTTGCTAAATGCAACAACATACAACCAGTTCTTCTAGCACTTACCGCTGAGGACTCCGTCCACCACACTCTGTGGCTACGGTCAGAGCAAGATAAATGTCGTCGGCCTCCTCCACCTCCCAGTACATTATGGTTCCAATTTCACGTCACATGCCAGGATTCTCTCTACAGGACAACAGTGGAGCAAATGTGTCCTCCCTGTGGCATCAACAGTATCCAGAGCTGTTCAGTGGATTGGGATGCCTGACTGCACTCACACACAAACCGCTCTTGGACCCCAAGGTTCCTCCTGTAATTCAACCACTGCGTCGGATCCCCCTGGCCCTCCGCAAAGACGTTGAGGAGGATCTCCAACTCCTCGTGGCTGATGATCTAATCGAACCCATCAACACCTCTCCCTGGGTGTCGAACCTGGTGATTGTTCAGGAGAAATCAGGGGGCATCAGTACTTGTGTTGACATGACAGCAGCCAACAAAGCAGTGGTCCCTGACAAATATCCACTACCCACAACAGAGGAGCTAACAACATATTTCCTTGGCTCCTGCTCAACCTTCAACAGGGCTACATGCAGGTTCGTCTTCATCCGGAGAGTAGGAACTTAACTGCCTTCATCACCCACACTGGACTGTATCGCTAAAAGCGCATGGCTTTTGGCCTTAGCTCAGCACCAAGTTTCTTTCATAAGATCATGACCACCGTCCTCGTTGGCTGCCCTGGTGTTGTGGTCTACCTGGATGACATTGTGGTGAATGGGCCAGACGTTTCCACTCACGATGAGCGCCTACAGCAGGTGTTCACAAGCCTCAACCGCCATCACCTCACACTGAACACTGACAAGTGTGAGTTCTCAGCGTCAGCCATAGACTTTGTGGTGTTCCGGGTGTAATCCACTTGCATCTCTCCGCTGCAGGCGAATGTGGATGCCATCATCGAAGTGCCCGCCCCGACATCAGCTTCACAGTTGTCATCGATCCTAGGTATGACCGCCTACTACATGCAGTTTCTACCAGAATACACCTTCATCACGTCACCACTGCGACAGCTTCTTAAGCAGGATGCTCCTTGGGACTGGACTCCGGCCTGTCAGGCAGCGATCGAGGAGCTAAAACGCCTCCTCACCATGTCCTCGACCCTGGCTCACTTCCACTTGAACTGGCTATGGGGGCCATCCTGTCTGAGCTGCATGATGGCGTGGATAAGCCCTTAGCTATCACCTCTCGCGCTCTCAGTCCAACAGAGCAAAAGTACTCAGTAGGGGAGAGCAAGGCTCTCGCTTGCATCTGGGCTTGTGAGCGGTGGCTCCTTCACCCTCAGAACAGACTATCAAGCCCTGACAGCCCTGACATCCACCACTGGCAGGGGACACAGGCCCCTCCGTCTCCATAGGTGGTCAGATCGCCTACAACAGTATGATTTCCAAGTAAAGTTCACTCCAGAAAAAGACGATGTTTTCACAGACCAATCAATCAATCAATCAATTTTATTTTATATAGCCCTTCTTACATCAGCTAATATCTCGAAGTGCTGTACAGAAACCCAGCCTAAAACCCCAAACAGCTAGTAATGCAGGTGTAGAAGCACGGTGGCTAGGAAAAACTCCCTAGAAAGGCAAAACCTAGGAAGAAACCTAGAGAGGAACCAGGCTATGAGGGGTGGCCAGTCCTCTTCTGGCTGTGCCGGGTGGAGATTATAACAGAACCATGCCAAGATGTTCAAAAATGTTCATAAGTGACAAGCATGGTCAAATAATAATCAGGAATAAATCTCAGTTGGCTTTTCATAGCCGATCATTAGAGTTTAAAAACAGCAGGTCTGGGACAGGTAGGGGTTCCATAACCGCAGGCAGAACAGTTTAAACTGGAATAGCAGCAAGGCCAGGCGGACTGGGGACAGCAAGGAGTCACCACGGCCGGTAGTCCCGACGTATGGTCCTAGGGCTCAGGTCTCTCAGTTGGCTTTTCATAGCCGATCATTTAGAGTTGAAAACAGCAGGTCTGGGACAGGTAGGGGGTTTCGTAGCCGCAGGCAGAACAGTTGAAACTGGAATAGCAGCAAGGCCAGGCGGACTGGGGACAGCAAGGTGTCATCATGCCCGGTAGTCCTGACGTATGGTCCTAGGGCTCAGGTTCTCAGAGAGAAAGAGAGAACGAGAGAATTAGAGAGAGCATACTTAAATTCACACAGGACACTGGATAAGACAGGAGAAGTACTCCAGGTATAACCAACTAACCCCAGCCCCCCGACACATAAACTACTGCAGCATAAATACTGGAGGCTGAGACAGGAGCGGTCCGGAGACACTGTGGCCCCATCCGAAGAAACCCCGGACAGGGCCAAACAGGAAGGATATAACCCCACCCACTCCGCCAAAGCACAGCCCCCGCACCACTAGAGGGATATCCCCAACCACCAACTTACAATCCTGAGACAAGGCCGAGTATAGCCCACAGAGGTCTCCACCACAGCACAAACCAAGGGGGGGGCGCCAACCCAGACAGGAAGATCACGTCAGTAACTCAACCCACTCAAGTGACGCACCCCTCCCAGGGACGGCATGAAAGAGCACCAGCAAGCCAGTGACTCAGCCCCTGCAACAGGGTTAGAGGCAGAGAACCCCAGTGGAGAGGGGAACCGGCCCGGCAGAGACAGCAAGGGCTGTTCGTTGCTCCAGCCTTTCCGTTCACCTTCACACTCCTGGGCCAGACTACACTCAATCATATGACCTACTGAAGAGATAAGTCTTCAGTAAAGACTTAAAGGTTGAGACCGAGTCTGCGTCTCTCACATGGGTAGGCAGACTGTTCCATAAAAATGGAGATCTATAGGAGAAAGCCCTGCCTCCCGCTGTTTGCTTAGAAATTCTAGGGACAGACTTCCTGTTCCACCCCATCACCACACAGAGCTCACCTACTCAGATGATGAGAGATCGTGAAGAGGAGTTGGTGCATCTCGTCTACTCTCCTCTACAAAACATGGTGTCCCTGCAGGAACTTGAGGACTCGTCGGCTGCAGAACCATCATTTGGCACACTCATTGTGTACATCAGGGACGGATGGCCTTCCCGTGTCCCACCAGAACTGTCATGCTGGTGATGCCTGCATTGCACGTGGCCACTATGCAGTGATCCCTTTGTGTGATGGCGATGGCGCACGAAAGGTCATCTCGGCATTGTCAAACTGCGATGTCGTGACATGGTGTGGTGGCCTAGCATAGATCGTGACCTTGAAGATCTCATCAGGTCTTGCACATCATGCCTCATCAGTGGGAAGACTGGACCACCTGCTCCTCCCCCTCTACAGCCCCTAGACTGGCCATCTGGGCCTTGGGAGTGCCTACAGCTCGATGTCTGTGGAGAGCTACACAACGTCCCACACCATCAAAGGTTTTTCGTTGTGAAAAATCTGTATGACCTTAACCATGAATTGTCTGAAGTCTCCCCAATGGGCACAGTCACTTTCTGGACCAGCTCTTTGCTCGCTGGGGCCTGCCTCGGGCTATTACCACGGACAATGGACCCCAGTTCCTGTCGAACCACTTCACCTATTATCTCGCAGCCAAAGGTGTCATCCACATCCGTACCACTTTCTAAGAACTAATCAGTCCCTCAAAAATGGACTGCGCGTGCACATGGCCGAAGGTTGCTCTCTGGGGACTGCACTCTCCCAGACCCTTCTCCACTTTCGCGCAGCTTGTCACTCCACTACGGGAGTCTCCCCCACCTCACTCATGTTGGGACATGAGCTTGTGCTGCCCCCCACCAGACTCCGCCCACCAAGGGCAATGCCATCTCACCCACCAGTTGGGTCTTCAGTGCAGAAGCATCAGCGTGACATGCAGCAAAGGTTTGTTAAGAAGCACAGAGCTCAGCCGCCAATCATCAAGGTGTCTGACTGGGTCAGAGCCCGTCAACCTCATCGGGCCAACAAACTGAGCATGTTTTGGTCCTCTCCAAGTCAGGTCAGTGACATTTCAACTGGCAGATGGATCTCATTGGCATGCCAGCTGTCTACACAGGGTTCCTGCTACCGTGAACACACCCAACGTGGCCACTGTGATCGGAGCAGACTCTGTACTGATAGCTGTCTGGGTTCAGGTCTTGGCGGGTAAAAAGGCTTCTTTGCTTTTTTGACAGTTCTTGAGTCTTATCTCCTTGGTGTTTCATGATAATCTGTAAAAATATTTTTTTCCCCATTGTCTTTCCTGCCTTGTTAGAGCTGCCAAATACTGCACAGAAATTGACCATGGTGATTTATCAACAAGATTTAGGCACTGTTATCATGCAGTTGTTGTTATCGGAAGAATTGATGCTGTGGTCTTCCAACATGGTCGCCAGGAGGCATCGTATGTCACCTGGCAACATAGCCACGGGAAGTAGGGGTGCTGAGGGTGCTGCAGCAGAATAAATAAAAATATTAATAAAATATTTGTTTTTAAAATAATATGTTTTCACAAAAGTAGTGCACTGGGCCTTTACTAGTCCTGTATTAGCAGACCAATATAGCCATATGTAGCGTGGGCAACCATTGTTTTTGAGGGCCTTGCATTTCCAGGCATGTGATTAGCCTCCTAGATCACCCGTCAATTGAGTGCCTTGCAAGTTCAACCACTATTCCCTCCTGCTGGCGGTAAACACATCAACAACAACATATTTTTCCAGTCTCCATGTCGGAACTGTCAAGGCGTCAGTGTAATGCGGTAGGACAAAGTCAGGTGCAGGACACAGAGCTAATCGGAAAACTTACTTTACTCGTAGGTATCTTAATGAACACACCTCCACGCAGGGAGGAACAAACCCGCTCACCTACGACAACTAAAACATGAACAAACACGCACAACACACAGTGTGAGCCAGAGGGTTAAATAGGGAAGACATAATTACATGATGGGAAACAGGTGAGACCAATACAGACAAAACAAGTCGAACATAGAAACATGGATCGGTAGCAGCTAGTACTCCGGTGACGACGAACGCCGAAGCCTGCCCGAGCAAGGAGGGGCAGCCTCGGCTGAATTCGTGACAGGAACACTGTTTTCCTCTAGCTTTTTGGTTGTTTTCGAACCACCTGTGATTGGGTGACACCAGTGACGCGAGGCCAGTGACACCTCTCAACACATTCACCCCAGTCAAGATTAACGCTCTCAGTCATGTCGCGCAGATCGGAAAATCTGATACCCTGCTTGCCATTTTAGGAACAATGTGTCAATGTTTTTGCTACATAGCCTTTACTGATATAAATAGACAGTCGAATGCCCCCAATCTTTTTTCTTATGCCCCGCCCTGTATTAACAGTTCACAGCAGAAAACAATTCACCCCTGGTGAAGCGGGTTAGCGTTGATTGCATTCGTTTTGGAACCGGGCTGCATCCCGGACCCAGTTTTTGCAGTCGGTGAAGTTGGCTCAAAACAAAACTGACGTAGGTTAAGCATGTGGAGTAATGAGTAGGAGTCTGTGTTTTCACATGTAAAAGTGATTGCTTTTGATAAAAAGGCTTTATCTGCCTTCCCAATGAAAACTAGTTTGAAAATTCTAACATATTTTATGGAAATAATATGTATGTTTCTGAAAGATGCATCATACTGCCTTGTTGACAACATGACCGAGCGGCGTAGATTACTGTTTGATTTGAGAAGGGTGCTCCTCCATCATCGCTTTTTCCCGTTCAAGTCACGGCCGATAGCCCGGTGCACTTTATCGAACTCCCTCATTGGCTTAGAATGATGGCTCCCTTCCCATGAGGCAATGCAACGTTGATTGATAAATGTGTTGACCCTGACAGCTGGGCGGCGTGAAAGACAGACAATTAGACCGCTTGCTAGAGGAGAGCTCCCCCCATACAGGCGTTTCCATAGAAACGTCAGATGTAAGAGTTTGGCTTTCTAGTCTGTCGGGGAGGAAGAGAATGAAGTGTCGAATGTGTGACTACAGAGGTATCAGAAGTGATGTCGTCTACACTACAGTACAAGTGTTAGGACTTGTTACTATACCCTCTTAAATCTCCATGTAATAATAAGCCATTTAGCAGACGCTTTTATCCAAAGCGACTTACAGTCATGCGTGCATACATTTTTGTGTATGGGGTGGTCCCGGGGATCGAACCCACTACCTTGGCGTTACAAGCGCCGTGCTCTACCAGCTGAGCTACAGAGGACCATGTAATGCCCAGTTCAACCCTGAATATGCACTACTCAGCTGCTGACGGCTAATGTTGAAACAAGATCTACCAGGAAATCATATATGTGTGCCGATGTCGATCGTCATGGATGTGGTGACATGCTGCCATCACCTGTAATTCATTTTGATGACATCAATACATCAATTATTATTGATGATTATTATCGATAAAGCCATTATACCTTTAGCATACAAATGCTCAGGTCCAATGTAGCTTTGGGTTGTAACCATACAGTTTGGATATTAGCATACCTCTGTACCGTTAAGGTAATCAATTTAAGATGTACATTTATTTATATTCCGGAGGGAGAGCAAATGCGAGTTGTGAGGAGAAAAAGATTGACTGAAGGTTAATTTAAATGGACACTGCTGTACTGCCACCTAGTGGGCATTAAAAGGATTCCAGTTGTACTGAAAGAGACATGGAGACTATTTATAATAATAATAATATGCCATTTAGCAGACGCTTTTATCCAAAGCGACTTACATGTTTGTGTATGGGTGGTCCCGGGGATCGAACCCACTACCTTGGCGTTACAAGCGCCGTGCTCTACCAGCGGAGCTACAGAGGACCACATAAATACTATTTACTAGTATTTCATGACTAGTAAATAGAATCATTTGAACTTTACGCAATCTTATACAGATATGTTGCTTTTTTAGAGCATGGCGCTACCAACACCAGGATCATGGGTTCGATTCCTGCTGGGGCCACCATTACGGACATGTATACATGCATGACTGTAAGTAGCTTTGCATAAAAGTGTCTGCTAAATGGTATATACACACTTATTGTACAAAACCTTAAGAACACCTTCCTAATATTGAGTTGCACCTCTTTTGCCCTCAGAACAGCCTCAATTTCGTCGGGGCATGGACTCTATAAGGTGTTGAAAGCGTTCCACAGGGATGCTGGCCCATGTTGACTCCAATGCTTCCCACAGTTGTGTCAAGTTGGCTGGATGTCCTTTGGGTGGTGGACCATTCTTGACACACGGGACACTGTTTAGTGTGAAAATCCCAGCAGCGTTGCAGTTCTTGACACAAACCTGTGCGGCTGGCACCTACTACCATACCGCGTTCAAAGTATTTTGTCTTGCCCATTCACCCTCTGAATGGCACATATACACAATCCACGTCTCAATTGTCTCAAGGCTTAAAAATCATTCTTTAAGCTGTCTCCTCCCCTTCATCTACACTGATGTGAAGTGGATTTAACAAGTGACATCAATAAGGGATCATAGCTTTCAACTGGATGCACCTGGTCAGTCTATGTCATGGAAAGAGCAGGTGTTCCTAATGTTTTGTACACTCAGTGTATTATATCATGAAGTATTTTATGTGTCCATCTTATGTGTCTACTTAAATAGTGTCACTATGTGGAACTGTAAACTGTTACAAAGCAAACTGTCCTCGGACAGTTACTCTATTTTAATATGCTCGCTAACTGTTTTTTTGTTTATATATTAATTAATTATTTTTTTTAGGGGGTAGATCAGCTTTAATATTGTAGATAGATTGTGGCTTCCATCAATGTAATTGTCTGCATCATTTCCAATCCCCCATATATTTTTTTGTATACACTAACGGTCAAAAGTTTTAGAACACCGACTCATTCAAGGGTTTTTCTTTATTTTTACTATTTTTTACATTGTAGAATAATAGTCTAGTCTAAAAGACATCAAAACTATGAAATAACACATATGAAATCATGTAGTAACCAAACAAATGTTAGACAAATCGAAATATATTTTATATTTGAGATTTTTCAAATAGCCACCCTTTGCCTTGATGACAGCTTTGCACATTTGATTAGCTGTTCAGGAGTCTTATGGCTTGGGGGTAGAAGCTGTTAAGAAGCCTTTTGGACCTAGACTTGGCACTCCGGTACCGCTTGCCGTGCGGTAGCAGAGAGAACATTCTACCATCCCTCCCCTAATTGGATTAAACTAATGGACAACAACTCTTAGGCTTCTACTTCCAGCTTATACATACTATATACATTTTACAGACAGTATATTTTACAATAGTTATCTTTTGTTTGTATTTAGTCCCATCCTTCAGCTCCACTCAACCCATCCCATCTATCTCTGAACACCATCCAGTTTTGATTTCTATTTGCCATATATTTTTCAACTGTGCTGTGATGTTTCACAAAAGTTCTGAACCTTTCTATTCTCATAGATTCTACATATTGCTAAGAGTATTATTATTTTATTGATCGATTGACTATGACTTTTAAAATCACCCAGCAGTGCTATTTGCAGAGTTAGCTCCAGGTAAATGTTGCAATTCTTCAGCCATTCCTGCGACCAAAAAAAAAGCTACATATGGACAGTACCAAAATAAATGATCTAATGATTCTCTCTTCGCAGCTAAATCTGCAGAGCTGGGATGGTTGTATCCAACATTCTATTGGTTGCAAGAATGATGCTCTCTAACTCTTAGCAAGTGGCTCCTGAGTCCTTTACCCCAGTTAAATATAAATTACCTCGAGCTGGTCTCCTCATCCTTATTATCAAAGACAAGGGTAAAAATACACTTCTCTATATCTACCTACCACGCCCACCTATCTCAGTGAAAATGTATTTGATAATACGCTGGGAAAGGGCTAAGAAAAAGAAGAAACTGTTCCCCTTTAAATACTTACACGCTTTATGAAATTTATTTTTCAGGTCAAGAACAGTTGTGGAGGGATGCACCTGTGGAATAGAAGGAGATCAAATGTGATTAAGTGGTGACCTTCATTTATTGTTGCGAAAACCAGAAGCTTCCGCAGTGATTTATGGCTGTCAGAGCTCGTCCTAATTTCCGTCTGGGTGACACACCGACGCTAGCGTGAATCATACTTCAGGCGCTGACAGGAGAGTTGCAGAGCTATCACCCCCCTCCTCCCTCCCTCCCTCCTCTCCTCCTCTTCCCTCCCACTCTACCTCTCAGCGACTGTCAGAAGCGCCGGGATTGAAGATTGTCATGCAGGGGTAGGCTCGCACATCTCCATTGAGTATCAATGCCCTCTAGAGAAGTGTTCAGAGGAAAGCGAGAAAGAAAATACATATCCCTTTAGATTTTTTTTATTCATGACTCCCATGCGTCCCCCACCTGCATGTGCACAGCTTGGGTAGGTGTACACCCATACTCACTCACACAGACACGTGTGCGCGCATACACATACACACACAAATACGCACGCACAAACACTTATATACACTCTTTTACATACGTACACACGTGTATAATACACACACACACACACACTCACACACTCAATCTTTCCTTCCAGTCTATTTCTTTGTTCTCATTCCCTGTTGGCACTGCAAAATCTACCTGGATCTGGGCCTCATTACTATCCGTGAATGCAGCCTGGTTGAGGTAGGAAAGTGTCGTTTTAAATGTCACCTTTGGCTCCTTGGCTTCTGGGGAAGGGCTTCAGAGACGGGAATGGGACTGGGTTGGGATCTGCTGATCCCTAGCCTTGGTACAGATGGCACGCTTGGACGAGGAAACAGGTGGGCCGTGCCAAATGGCGTAGGGTGCGGGGGCACAGGTCACATCACTCAATCAAAGCCACGAACCGCAGCGTCAAGAGGGTGGGCCCCAGCTGCCGAGTTGGTGGTCGTGACTCTAACAATGGGTCAGTGGCCAAGAATAGGTCTGGACTGACCGAGACTTGATACCTTTCTTCCTCTAATTCAAATGTATTTAATTGGGGTTAAATTGGAAATTGAATTTGAAATGGAAAAACAAATAAAATGAATGAATATGGTTGCTTGCTTTTTAATTCAGATTGAATGTCCAAATCAGTTATGGATTGACTGTAATTGAAAATACATTGACCCTTCCTTGCAAGCCTATATTCCCTTTCATACTGTCACGAACGTTGACTGATGACTCGTGGAACCAAGGCGCAGCGTGATAAGCGTACATTTTATTTAGTACACAACACACGAACAAAACAACAAAACGAACGAAACGTGAAGTCCTGAGGTTACAACAACACAAACTAACTGGTGCCAACAGGCTGCCTAAGTATGGGCCCCAATCAGAGACAACGAGCTACAGCTGTCTCTGATTGGGAACCACCCTGGCCAACATAGATCATGGAGGATCCGGCTCCGGGCGTGACCACCACCTTTTCTCCACCTCCCCGTTGCGCCCCTGGTCTGGTCCCGCTGACTGAAGCTGGACCCGACGACGGTGAACCAAACCTTACCGGCTCCGGACTGGAGCCGCTGGCTGGAGCTGGACTGGACACCGGTGGAGCGGATTGCTCTGGCTCCGGAGTGGATCCGCTGACTGGAGTTGGACCGGACCCCGGTGGAGCGGATTGCTCTGACTCCGGAGTGGAGCAGCTGACCGGTGCCGGACTAGGCACCGGTGGAACAGGCACGGGCCGTGCCGGACTGGACACATGCACCACTGGCTTGGTGCGGGGAGCAGGAACGGGCCGGACCGGGCTGACGACGCGCACCACTGGCTTGGTGCGGGGAGCAGGAACGGGCTTGACCGGGCTGACGACGCGCACCACTGGCTTGGTGCGGGGAGCAGGAACGGGCCGGACCGGGCTGACGACGCGCACCACTGGCTTGGTGCGGGGAGCAGGAACGGGCCGGACCGGGCTGACGACGCGCACCACTAGCTTGATGCGAGGGACAGGAACAGGCCGGACCGGGCTGGCGACGCGCACCACTGGCTTGGTGCGAGGGACAGGAACAGGCCGGACCGGGCTGGCGACGCGCACCACTGGCTTGGTGCGAGGGACAGGAACAGGCCGGACCGGGCTGGCGACGCGCACCACTGGCTTGGTGCGAGGGACAGGAACAGGCCGGGCTGGACTGGGAACACGCACCACTGGCTTGGTGCGCGGGACAGGAACAGGCCGGGCTGGACTGGGAACACGCACCACTGGCTTGGTGCGGGGAGCAGGAACAGGCCGGGCTGGACTGGGAACACGCACCACTAGCTTGGTGCGGGGAGCAGGAACAGGCCGGGCTGGACTGGGAACACGCACCACTGGCTTGGTGCGGGGAGCCGGAACGGGCCGGGCCGGACTGTGGAGGCGGACTGGAGGTCTGGAGCGGAGAGCTGACACAACCCGTCCTGGCTGAATGCCTATTTCCACACAATATGTGTGAGGCATCAGCACAGGACGTACAGGGCTGTGCACTCGTACTGACGCTACAGCACGTGGCACTGGCGCAGGATATACGGGACCAAGGAGGCGTACTGGAGGCCACGAGCGTTGAGCCGGCACACCCCGTCCTGGCTGCATGCCCATCTTAGCACGACACGTGCGTGGTGCTAGCACCGGACGTACAGGACTGTGCCGGAACACTCGCGGCACAGTACGTGGCTCCGCATAACACGGAGCCTACCCAGTCTCACGCTTCCTAGCCTGAGTACGGGGAGTTGGCTCTGCTCTAACTCTAGGCTCCGCCAACCACCCTTTTAGCCCCCCCAAAAAAAATTATTGGGGCTGTCTCTCGGGCTTCCTCTTCGGCCGGTACCCTCTGCGTTGCCGCTGCTCCTCTCTGTAGCGCGCCTCCACAGTCTCCTCCCAAGGACGGCGATCCATTCCGGCCTGAATCTCTTCCCAAGTCCAGGATCCCTTCCCGTCCAGGATCTCCTCCCAAGTCCAGGCTGTCTGTTCCTGGACACGCTGCTTGGTCCTCTTTAGGTGGGATCTTCTGTCACGAACGTTGACTGATGACTCGTGGAACCAAGGTGCAGTGTGATAAGCGTACATATTATTTAGTACACAACACACGAACAAAACAACAAAACGAACGAAACGTGAAGTCCTGAGGTTACAACAACACAAACCTTTACGGAACAAGATCCCACAAACTAACTGGTGCCAACAGGCTGCCTAAGTATGGTCCCCAATCAGAGACAACGAGCTACAGCTGTCTCTGATTGGGAACCACCCTGGCCAACATAGATCAACACGATCTAGAACAAAAACATAGAAAACTAAACAATGAAAATCCACACCCTGGCTCAACATTTAAGAGTCCCCTGAGCCAGGGCGTGACACATACAATGCTGATACTATCTGTCACAAAACATTTACTAATATGTTTATCCGCTTTCTCATGTCTTCTATCTTCGACTAATGACGCAGGTTGGTTGTCAACACGTCGCCGCAAGTGGCATTTTTGGCAGTGAAATTATTGAGCGACTGCATCTTATGAGTCATTTTCAATTCAAAATAATAAAATTGGATGTTTCCCAATTAAAAGGGAAATGTCAGAAATGAAAGAAGAAGCTTACTTGTGCCAAGCTTGTTTTCTAAGAGCTAAAAGAGAGTTGCTCTGCTTAACAAAACCGAGCAATCAAATTCTAGTTAACCTTGAAATCCCCATTGTCCCAGCAACCTAAAGTTCAGCCATCTGTGCAGTATTCTTCCGATCACTGTAAGAGTGTGTCGCAGTGCAATCTAGTTTTTAATGTCTTCTAGTTACTCTTACCCATCTGGTTCTACCATACACACAATCACCTAACGTGTTAGAATTCAAAATAATGTGTGGTCTTACACTTCAATAAGTTTGTAATTGCACATTTGCAGTATTAGTTAGACAGTAATAGCTTTCTATTGTCTAACAACTTCACATAATTTTTATTTATTTTATTTCACCTTCATTTAACCAGGTAGGCCAGTTGAGAACAAGTTCTCATTTACAACTGCGACCTGGCGAATCATTGGGATAGTGGTTGTGGCTTGTACCCATAAGCCATTCAGAAAACAGATGTATTCTGTTCAACTAAGAAAATAGTAATTGTGTAATAACATACAGTATGATTATGCACTTATTGTCAAATCTACCACAAATGCTTGTCAAAATCTCCAAGATTTTTTACAATGACTTCCCATAGGACCACGGTCTACATTTTAGTCATTTAGCAGACGCTCTTATCCAGAGCGACTTACAGTTAGTGAATACATATTTTATTTTTATTAATTTTTTATACTGGCCCCCCGTGGGAATCAAACCCACAACCCTGGCGTTGCAAACGCCATGCTCTATCAACTGAGCTACATCCCTGCCGGCCATTCCCTCCCCTATCCTGGACGACGCTGGGCCAATTGTGTGCCGCCCATGAGTCTCCCGGTCGCGGCCGGCTGCGACAGAGCCTGGATTCGAACCAGGATCTCTTGTGGCACAGTCAGCACTGCGATGCAGTGCCTTTGACCACTGCGCCACTCAGGACTTGTGTTTCTCCATTATCCCTTAGTCCTGTTTGGTAGGTGAAGACTCTTATTTTCCCATAATTTTAAAGTGGACATTACAAACTTTAGAAGCCTTTTCAAAACTTTGAATACACTATAAGTTTGCATTTCCTGCAACAACAGGTATAGATCCGTCCAAATCGAGACTCTGCCTCCTCATATTTGCTAACACTTAGCCCAGTCTGTGGAAAGGAATCTTGAAATCAGATATTGGTTTGAGCTCATATTCTCATAACTCTTATATCTTTCTACCTTCATTTCTACCTGGACGGTATAGCGTGACTGGCAGTTTTGGAAAAGTTGCATTATAGCACCGTTTGGGACAGAAGCAAGGTCAAATTGAAATATGAGGCTTTTGAACATAAATATTATCATTCACAGTCAGTCATTGGCTAACCCAGTGGAGGCTTTTGGTCCCTACAATCAAATACCTTAAGGTGGGTTGATTGACAGGGCCTGGCAATCCGTTGTCACATTTACAGTACAACTACTCCCAAGCCATAAGACTGCTGAACAACTAATCAAATGGCCACCCGGACTATTTACATTGACCCCTCCCCCTTTTGTTTTTTACACTGCTGCTACTCACTGTTTATTATCTATGCATAGTCACTTTACCCCTACCTACATGTACAAATTACCTCGACTAACCTGTACCCCTGCACATTGACTCGGTACCGGTACCCCTGTATATAGCCTCATTATTGTTATTTGAATGTGTTACTTTTTATGTAATTTTTTACTTTAGTTTATTTAGTAAATATTTTCTTAACTCTATTTCTTGAACTGCATTGTTGGTTAAGGGCTTGTAAGTAAGCATTTCACGGTAAGGTCTTCACCTGTTGTATTCGGCGCATGTGACAAATACAATTTGATTTGATTTGAACTACACTCCTCTTCTTCTGAGTAGAATATATCCTTACAATACAGTGAGGGAAAAAAATATTTGATCCCCTAATGATTTTGTACGTTTGCCCACTGACAAAGAAATGATCAGTCTATAATTTTAATGGTAGGTTTATTTGAACAGTGAGAGACAGAATAACAACAAAATCCAGAAAAACGCATGTCAAAAATCTTATAAATTGATTTGCATTTTAATGAGGGAAATAAGTATTTGACCCCCTCTCAATCAGAAAGATTTCTGGCTCCCAGGTGTCTTTTATACAGGTAACGAGCTGAGATTAGGAGCACACTCTTAAAGGGAGTGCTCCTAATCTCAGCTTGTTACCTGTATAAAAGACACCTGTCAACAGAAGCAATCAATCAATCAGATTCCAAACTCTCCACCATGGCCAAGACCAAAGAGCTCTCCAAGGATGTCAGGTACAAGATTGTAGACCTACACAAGGCTGGAATGGGCTACAAGACCATCGCCAAGCAGCTTGGTGAGAAGGTGACAACAGTTGGTGCGATTATTCGCAAATGGAAGAAACACAAAATAACTGTCAATCTCCCTCGGCCTGGGGCTCCATGCAATATCTCACCTCGTGGAGTTGCAATGATCATGAGAACGGTGAGGAATCAGCCCAGAACTACACGGGAGGATCTTGTCAATGGCCTCAAGGCAGCTGGGACCATAGTCACCAAGAAAACAATTGGTAACACACTACTCCGTGAAGGACTGAAATCCTGCAGTGCCCGCAAGGTCCCCCTGCTCAAGAAAGCACATATATAGGCCCGTCTGAAGTATGCCAATGAACATCTGAATGATTCAGAGGAGAACTGGGTGAAAGTGTTGTGGTCAGATGAGACCAAAATCGAGCTCTTTGGCATCAACTCAACTCGCCGTGTTTGGAGGAGGAGGAATGCTGCCTATGACCCCAAGAACACCATCCCCACTGTCAAACATGGAGGTGGAAACATTATGCTTTGGGGGTGTTTTTCTGCTAAGGGGACAGGACAACTTCACCGCATCAAAGGGACGATGGACGGGGCCATGTACCGTCAAATCTTGGGTGAGAACCTCCTTACCTCAGCCAGGGCATTGAAAATGGGTCGTGGATGGGTATTCCAGCATGACAACGACCCAAAACACACGGCCAAGGCAACAAAGGAGTGGCTCAAGAAGAAGCACATTAAGGTCCTGGAGTGGCCTAGTCAGTCTCCAGACCTTAATCCCATAGAAAATCTGTGGAGGGAGCTGAAGGTTTCGAGTTGCCAAACGTCAGCCTCGAAACCTTAATGACTTGGAGAAGATCTGCAAAGAGGAGTGGGACAAAATCCCTCCTGAGATGTGTGCAAACCTGGTGGCCAACTACAAGAAACGTCTGACCTCTGTGATTGCCAACAAGGGTTTTGCCAGTACTAAGTCATGTTTTGCAGAGGGGTCAAATACTTATTTCCCTCATTAAAATGCAAATCAATTCATAAAATTTTTGACATGCGTTTTTTATTCTGTCTCTCACTGTTCAAATAAACCTACCATTAAAATTATAGACTGATCATGTCTTTGTCAGTGGGCAAACGTACAAAATCAGCAGGGGATCAAATACTTTTTTCCCTCACTGTACATATAAGCCACAGTCTGTCCATTTGATGATGCCCTTCGCTCTACCAAGCAAAGAATGTCTCTCTCTCTGTGTGTGTGTGTGTGTGCAAGTGTGCGTGCATGTGAGATTGAGTGTGTGGTCTGTGTCTTGAATAAAACATGAGCCGCTCTGTATCTCCACCGCTTGTGGCTGTGTGTGTGTATGTTTGTGTACGTTTGTGTGTGTGTGCGTGCGTTGGTGCGTGGTCATGTGTGAGTGTGTGTGTGTGTGCACTAAATGTATGTACAGTCTGTGTGTGTATGGATATGATGCTCTCACTATGCTCAGACTCTGCATGACACTATTACCAAGCATTGCATCTGTCTGACTGAAGCTACAGTAGCTTCTACTTTGTTATCACTGTGTACTTAGTCTGCAACCATCATTTCCTTAGGCTGTATGTCAACCCATTGCAATTCCAGGAAGTTTGTGTGTATGGTATGATGCTATCTCTATGCACAGAGTCTGACTGTACAGCATCACCACTGGGTAGAATCTCTGGTATGCAGTGAAACAGTGCCATCTATGGATAGGATGTAGACTACATGCCTAAGTGGAGACATAATAATGGTATTCTTTGCAGGTAGGAAAGGGGGGATACCTTGTCAGTTGTACAACTGAATGCATTCAACTGAAATGTGTCTTCCGCGTTTAACCCAACCCCTCTGAATCAGAGAGGTGCGGGGGGCTGCCTTAATCGACATCCACGTCATTGGCGCCCAGGGAACAGTGGGTTAACTGCCTTGCTCAGGGGCAGAACAACAGATTTTTACCTTGTCAGCTCGGGGATTCGATCCAGCAACCTTTCGGTTACTGGCCCAATGCTCCTACCCGCCAGGCTACCTGTACGTCACCTGCATCATACATATGTAACAAATTATATGAATTCCCTTTGCTTCTCTTAAAGAAATACAATTATAGGTATGTAATATTTTCAATGAAAAAATACATTTCATTAATTGACTTTGGATTCGTAAAAAAATATATATATAAATAATTACAGCGTGTCAGCGATGGATATGTACATCCAGTGGTAAGCAAACCCCCTGCTCACTAGAAGCAGACCTGGGTTCAAATAATATATATGTGATTGATTGAGCTTGCCTTATTTAATGGACTAATAGAATGCTCCCAAAACTACAAACCCCACCCATCTGGCAATCCAGGCAAGCTAGAGCAAACGCTCCAAGTATTTGATTTATTTCAAATTGTGTTGGAACCCAGGTCTGACTAGAAGAGCCAGTGCCCTGGCTTCATGATTGTAAATATTCAGCTGACTGGAGAAAAGAGGTCTCATATGTCAGGTTCCGGTGCTCTCAATCATACTTATTCTTGTTATAAAAGCCTGTCAGCTCAGAGCAATATTCTATCCACCGCAGGATTCTTCCATTTTCTCTTCACTATTACCAGCCCAATAGCATTTCCAGTTTACTGATGCCTTGGAACCCATAGGAGATGTAGATTCATTCTGATCTATCAAATCATGTGTGCTCATTGGAAATATGCTTTTGAGGATAAAAGTCTATTTTTGGAGATGCTCCCCCCTCCCCTAAAATAATCTAATAAACAAATTTAGTCCTGTGGTAAATTGAATAGTTGTTTATTGTGTGGTACACTATGTGGGTTCCACTGCTCTTACCATTATCTCTATTTCAAAAGTTTAGCCTAAGAAGTGACCTAAGGTCTTTGTTAAAGTTAAGTTGCTTCAGAGAGAGAGAGAGCCAGGTGCTAAGCTTAGTCTGTGAGATGATTCCCCTAGCCACCAGGTAGAGATAACCCCCTCCTGTTACTTCACCCCTTCACCATCCCTTGTGTCTTCTCTCTATCAAATAGGACGTGCAAGGCTGAAAACAGTACAACGTGTTCTGGCAAGGACCCAGAGCCCAACGAGTCTGGAAGCCTGGGGTCCTCCAGGGCCAAGAGTCTGTCAGTTCTCTCTCCACTCTCAGCCCTCAATTACTGAATCAAAGGAGAGGAGAGGCCCAATCACATGTTACACCAGGTCTTCATCTCCTCACCCCAGACCAGACACACTCTCACACACACACATTGTAGCAGAACCCTGGTGGTTGTGGTGGTTGTGCTCCAAAGAAGCTCTTTCTCTCTGTTCATTTCTTACTCTCGGCCCAGACACACATCTCTCCTATCCCCATCCCCACTACCATATTTCAAACATTGGTTGTATATACTGGTTATGCAGTTTCCCCCAGCCACCACTACATTTAAAAACTGCTAGTAGTCCTACAATGGGAAATGTACTCTTTATCTGGTGCTTGTTGACTGATCATTTCCACGCATAGCAAAAGATAGAGTCTCAGCCCGGAAGAGAGGATGAGATGACAGCTGAAATATTAATGTGACTGGTACCACTCGACTAGTTTATTATGACAGACAAGCTACAAAAATAGCTTCATTTTCTCTTCGCATCACATACTCCAAAGCCCTGGAGAAAAGACTTCATAAAATCCTGCTCCAGTAAGGTTTTACAGTGCAGCGCGTGGCAAACTGAATTTTCAGCGGCAAAGGAGCTTGAAAGGTTTGCCAGGAACCGTGTTACATGACAAGTCAAGCTCCCTTTTTTTATTGGGGGCTTAGTTTTTATGTGAGGGTTTTGTCGACAAGGTGCAAACTTGTGGCTAAGGTTTTTGGTCTTGTGGATTTGTTGATTCTATTTAAACTAATCCTCCTTGTTGGAAATCTGTCCTTTGATGATACTGAACAACATATACACTGAACTGAATACTATTACACATGCAGTTATATTGAAACATGTGGTCTGAAAGAGACGTCTATCATAGGTCAAAGCATTTGTTTTTACCTTTCACTATCAACCTGTACTGCTACCTATGTGCTAGTTACACGCGTTCAACACAGGTTGTTGTTTGTTTTGAAATATGATTCATAGTTCTTGTGAGAGTTACAGTAATGGTAAAATATTACAGTCCTTGTACACTATACATTATGGTTATAGATAAGGCTTGTCACCTAACACAAACTAAAATGGCCACTTAAAATAATAGCTCCTAGTCCTGAAGCTTAAAAGGGTTTGGGAACCTAGAAAGCAAAGGCCCCACTGAGAGAATCCCATTAAATGCAGTTTATTTTTATTTTTTTACATTTACCATTTAAATGTTTCGTCATTAAGAAGTGCCCTAAGAGAAGAGTTGAATCTGGGTAATCTGGAAAGGCCTGCTGGGTAAAAAAATAACAACTATGAAAACGTTTGTGAAGGACATCTCAGGGAGACCCAATACAACATTAAATGTCCAACTGGTTGTCCACAAATCTCCTTGGTTAATTTTTACTCCAACCAAATCTTTAACTCAATCATCTCACCACATAGTCCCATTTTATTATAAACCATTCTTCACATAGACCATTTTGTATACCATACCATTCTGTCATGGCGTGATCTTATTCCACACATCTTAAACACCCACTGATATGTATCAGTAGACATCCATTAACACTATCTTATTTTATTTTTTTGTGAAATTGTATTTTCGTGTCAAATCACCAGTTGGCAACCCATCCCTTATGGGATTAATTGACACATAAACAAACATTACAATAATTCACTGTGAAACAGTGCCTTGCAAAAGTATTCATCCCCCTTGGCGTTTTTCCTATTTTGTTGCATTACAACCTGTCATTTAATTGGAATTTTATATGGATTTCATGTAATGGACATACACAAAATAGTCCAAATTGGTGAAGTGAAATGAAAAAAAAAACTTGTTTTAAGAAATTCAAAAAAATAAATAATGGAAAAGTGGTGTGTGGATATGTATTCACCCCCTTTGCTATGAAGCCCCTATTGTTATGATGAGTTTCTCGGTTATCAAGTAATCAAGGATGTAAGAATATAGTTAGACACTTTGTAGAAAGTTAATGCAAATGTTTTATTAGTCGGTACTGGGGTTAGATACAACACGGGCATAGCTTTGTCTCTTGCTGTTTCCAACTGACTCTAACAAAGATCCACTCTCCTTTATATACCCTTGGTTATCATTCCTTAACCTACATCTGGTAACCCTCCATGGGCACTCCCTTTCTCTGATGTTATTACCCTTTGCCCCAAGTCAGTATATCCTGTCCATCCATCATGCTATCATAAACATCAGTAATCTCCTTTGACATAAGGAATGTAGACTCCATGGCCCCAAACCACTTATCTAGTAACTCTAATCTGGTCCCCATGATACTATGACATGCATCATTACATCTATATAAGATCTGGTGCAACCAACTACCTTCAGAAGTCACATAATTAGTTAGAATGCATACAGATGGACTTTATTTAAGTGTTACATGATCTGTCACATGATCTCAGTATATATACACCTGTTTTGAAAGGCCCCAGAGTCTGGAACACCACTAAGCAAGGGGCACCACCAAGCAAGCGGCACCATGAAGACCAAGGAGCTCTCCAAACAGGTCAGGGACAAAGTTGTGGAGAAGTACAGATCAGGGTTGGGTTATAAAAAAATATCCAAAACTTTGAACATCCCACGGACCACCATTAAATCCATTATTAAAAAATGGAAAGAATATGGCACCACAACAAACCTGCCAAGAGAGGGCCGCCCACCAAAACTCACGGACCAGGCACCCCGTGAACACCATGTTTTTAATCGGCAGGGACTGGGGAAACTGTTCAGAATTGAAGGAATGATGGATGGCGCTAAATACAGGGAAATTCTTGAGGGAAACCTGTTTCAGTCTTCCAGAGATTTGAGACTGGGACGGAGGTTCACCTTCCAGCAGGAAGTCCCAGTGGCTAGATCCCAGTGGCTAGATGTGCCAAGCTTATAGAGACATACCCCAAGAGACTTGCTGCTGTAATTGCTGCAAAAGGTGGCTCTACAAAGTATTGACTTTGGGGGGGACTAGTTAGGTTTTCTGTTTTTTTGTCTTATTTCTTGTTTGTTTCACAAGAAAAAATATTTTGCATCTTCAAAGTGGTAGGCATGTTGTGTAAATCAAATTATACAAACCCCCAAAAAATCCATTTTAATTCCAGGTTGTAAGGCAACAAAATAGGAAAAATGCCAAGGTGGGTGAATACTTTTGCAAGCCACTGTAATTTAGTGATAATTATTATTCCGGTGTTCTCAGCAGTGCGCATTGCATAAAGTGATATTTTTGGGGATAAAAATAGTAAATAAGGTTATCCAAACAGTAATTATATCCCTAGAGCAGTAAAAAGATATATATACTGTACATACATACATGCATATACAATGTATATATACACATACAGTGAGGGGAAAAAAGTATTTGATCCCCTGCTGATTTTGTACGTTTGCCCACTGACAAAGACATGATCAGTCTATAATTTTAATGGTAGGTTTATTTGAACAGTGAGCGACAGAATAACATCAACAAAAAATCCAGAAAAACGCATGTCAAAAATGTTATGAATTGATATGCATTTTAATGAGGGAAATAAGTATTTGACCCCTCTGCAAAAGATGACTTAGTACTGGCAAAACCCTGGCAAAACCCAGAAGTTTCTTGTAGTTGGCCACCAGGTTTGCACACATCTCAGGAGGGATTTTGTCCCACTCCTCTTTGCAGATCTTCTCCAAGTCATTAAGGTTTCGAGGCTGACGTTTGGCAACTCGAACCTTCAGCTCCCTCCACAGATCTTCTATGGGATTAAGGTCTGGAGACTGGCTAGGCCACTCCAGGACCTTAATGTGCTTCTTCTTGAGCCACTCCTTTGTTGCCTTGGCCGTGTGTTTTGGGTCATTGTCATGCTGGAATACCCATCCACGACCCATTTTCAATGCCCTGGCTGAGGGAAGGAGGTTCTCACCCAAGATTTGATGGTACATGGCCCCGTCCATCGTCCCTTTGATGCGGTGAAGTTGTCCCGTTCCCTTAGCAGAAAAACACCCCCAAAGCATAATGTTTCCACCTCCATGTTTGACGGTGGGGATGGTGTTCTTGGGGTCATAGGCAGCATTCCTCCTCCTCCAAACACGGCGAGTTGAGTTGATGCCAAAGAGCTCGATTTTGGTCTCATCTGCCCACAACACTTTCACCCAGTTCTCCTCTGAATCATTCAGATGTTCATTGGCAAACTTCAGACGGCCCTGTATATGTGCTTTCTTGAGCAGGGGTACCTTGCGGGCGCTGCAGGATTTCAGTCCTTCACGGCATAGTGTGTTACCAATTGTTTTCTTGGTGACTATGGTCCCAGCTGCCTTGAGATCATTGACAAGATCCTCCCGTGTAGTTCTGGGCTGATTCCTCACCGTTCTCATGATCATTGCAACTCCACGAGGTGAGATACTGCATGGAGCCCCAGGCTGAGGGAGATTGACAGTTCTTTTGTGTTTCTTCCATTTGCGAATAATCGCACCAACTGTTGTCACCTTCTCACCAAGCTGCTTGGCGATGGTCTTGTAGCCCATTCCAGCCTTGTGTAGGTCTACAATCTTGTCCCTGAAATCCTTGGAGAGCTCTTTGGTCTTGGCCATGGTGGAGAGTTTGGAATCTGATTGATTGATTGCTTCTGTGGACAGGTGTCTTTTATACAGGTAACAAGCTGAGCTTAGGAGCACTCCCTTTAAGAGTGTGCTCCTAATCTCAGCTCGTTACCTGTATAAAAGACACCTGGGAGCCAGAACTCTTTCTGATTGAGAGGGGGTCAAATACTTATTTCCCTCATTAAAATGCAAATCAATTTATAACATTTTTGAAATGTGTTTTTCTAGATTTGTTTGTTTTTATTCTGTCACTCACTGTTCAAATAAACCTACCATTAAAATTATAGACTGATCATTTCTTTGTCAGTGGGCAAACGTACAAAATCAGCAGGGGATCAAATACATTTTTCCCTCACTGTACATACATACAGTGGGGAGAACAAGTATTTGATACACTGCCGATTTTGCAGGTTTTCCTACTTACAAAGCATGTAGAGGTCTGTAATTTTATCATAGATACACTTCAACTGTGAGAGAAAAATCCAGAAAATCACATTGTATGATTTTTAAGTAATTAATTTGCATTTTATTGCATGACATAAGTATTTAATACATCAGAAAAGCAGAACTTAATATTTGGTACAGAAACCTTTGTTTGCAATTACAGAGATCATACGTTTCCTGTAGGTCTTGACCAGGTTTGCACACACTGCAGCAGGGATTTTGGCCCACTCCTCCATACAGACCTTCTCCAGATCCTTCAGGTTTCGGGGCTGTTGCTGGGCAATACGGACTTTCAGCTCCCTCCAAAGATTCTCTATTGGGTTCAGGTCTGGAGGCTGGCTAGGCCACTCCAGGACCTTGAGATGCTTCTTACGGAGCCACTCCTTAGTTGCCCTGGCTGTGTGTTTCGGGTCGTTGTCATGCTGGAAGACCCAGCCACGACCCATCTTCAATGCTCTTACTGAGGGAAGGAGGTTGTCGGCCAAGATCTCGCGATCCATGGCCCCATCCATCCTCCCCTCAATACGGTGCAGTTGTCCAGTCCCCTTTGCAGAAAAGCTTCGCAAAGAATGATGTTTCCACCTCCATGCTTCACGGTTGGGATGGTGTTCTTGGGGTTGTACTCATCCTTCTTCTTCCTCCAAAAGCGAGTGGAGTTTAGACCAAAAAGCTCTATTTTTGTCTCATCAGACCACATGAACTTCTTCCATTCCTCCTCTGGATCATCCAGATGGTCATTGGCAAACTTCAGATGGGCCTGGACATGCGCTGGCTTGAGCAGGGGGACCTTGCGTGCGCTGCAGGATTTTAATCCATGACGGCGTAGTGTGTTACTAATGGTTTTCTTTGAGATTGTGGTCCCAGCTCTCTTCAGGTCATTGACCAGGTTCTGCCGTGTAGTTCTGGGCTGATCCCTCACCTTCCTCATGATCATTGATGCCCCACGAGGTGAGATCTTGCATGGAGCCCCAGACCGAGGGTGATTGACCGTCATCTTGAACTTCTTCCATTTTTTTATAATTGCGCCAACAGTTGTTGCCTTCTCACCAAGCTGCTTGCCTATTGTCCTGTAGCCCATCCCAGCCTTGTGCAGGTCTACAACTGTATCCCTGATGTCCTTACACAGCTCTCTGGTCTTGGCCATTGTGGAGAGGTTGGAGTCTGTTTGATTGAGTGTGTGGACAGGTGTCTTTTATACAGGTAATGAGTGGAGAACAGGAGGGCTTCTTAAAGAAAAACTAACAGGTCTGTGAGAGACGGAATTCTTACTGGTTGGTAGGTGATCAAATACTTATGTCATGCAATAAAATGCAAATGAATTACTTAAAAATCATACAATGTGATTTTCTGGATTTTTGTTTTAGATTCCGTCTCTCACAGTTGAAGTGTACCTATGATAAAAATTACAGACCTCTACATGCTTTGTAAGTAGGAAAACCTGCAAAATCGGCAGTGTATCAAATACTTGTTCTCCCCACTGTACATACATACATATACAGATAAATAAATACAGAAAAATGAAACAGAAGACATTTGAACCGAGTCTGACACAAAGAGAAGATTCATGTAGCTTTCTTTAACTACTTCAAGCTTCACTTACACAAATTACTATGTTTAACCTTTAACAACAGGATTCCCATGAGAATTACATAAGTCTTACGAGGGCCCATGTGGAGATTTTTTTCCACCAAATCGCATCTGCATAATTCATAACTACCCAGTTGGACTAACTGTGAGATAACAGTGCAGTGCCATGTGATGCCGGCCATTTCCTTATCCCTTTCTCTGTACAGTACCTGTGTCACCTCAGCTTTTCTGCAGCACATACTGGGGCGTTGCGCTTGATAAATCACAATGTTCCCAGGAGTCAGCCACCGGGAGGAGACAAACATTAATTATCTGAATGTCTCCGACTTCCATTTCCTTCTGCTGCAGGTTGCTCCCATTCCTGCTTTCCTCAACCTGCACTTCTCTAACGAGCTGCTTCCACATTACAGGGGACATCTTTGGCTCAGAGGAGGATGATCAATATTCCAGTTAAGCAGATGCTGAAAGAGGCTGGAGTGAGTTTACTGTACTGTACTGTAGGTACCTGAATCAAAGCCAAGAGTAGAGGAATTGGTAGTGCTTTGGGTCTGTGCTTTTTGTTTAGCACTGAACTGTTCTGGCAATTCAGCCCTTTTTCTACTTACCCAGAGATGAACTCCTGGATACCATCTTTATGTTTCTGCATGCAGTTTGAAGAAAGTTGCTAACTAGCGTTAGCGCAATACCTGTAGTCTTCCAGTCATTGTGGTAACGCTAGTTAGCAATGGCTCGCGAAACTACCTTCAACTCCCTTCAAACTGCACGCAGAGACATAAAAATGGTATCATGAGTTTATCTGAAAAAGTAGAAAAAGGGCTTAATTGCCAAAAACTTCAATGCAAAAGCCAGTGTTGTTGTTTTTTTGTATTTTATTTTTGGTAATAAAAAAAACATTCCAGGCCACTGGTAAACATCTAAAACTAGATAAAAAGTATGTGGAAATTATGATGGACAAATATATTTTTTAAACTGCCCTTTTTCTGGTCCGCAAATGGATTTTGATTAACAAAGAAAAAGTAATTATATCCCTACATTTTGACTAACAACGAAAAAAATCTGTGTGGCTCTCCGCTGCATTTTGAAATTCCAATCCGGCCCTCAAGCCAAAATGGTTGCCCAACCCTGTACTAGGCCATGGGTTTAGAGTTAGCTCATGTCGACAAATCCATTTAAGAGAGTTAAGATTGATAGGGAAATAATTCCTGATTTAGCCTCATTTTAGATTTGGTTCATTAAGAAATGCTAGCGGTCATGAATGAATTCAAACATGAGTTGTTTTCGGGATGTGGGTGTCTCTTTTCTGTGTTCATAGGTGAAAAGAGTTAGACTCATTATTTTGCCAATTAGCTACAGCCGGCTGGTGTGCGACCTGGCAAACTTGGTTTGACTTTGGATAGCCTAGCTCTGGGGATAGTTAGGGACCGTCAATAAATAACAAGATGTAAATGACACAATATTTTCATGTTGCATATCTGTTAGTTGTCACATTCAATTCTTTTAATATTTGTATATGAATTTCTACAGTATAGTTTGTTTGAGGTTTTTATGTCATTGAAATTGGGAGCTATTGACAAAAAAAAGTATATTGTCCCATGTACATTGTGTAATTTACTGATGGGATATCAAATGTCAAACCAAATTGACCGTGGGCATTACGATCGGGTCCCGTGCAGCTGCGCTCCGAATTGATGAATACTTAGGTGCTGCCAGCTGTGGGCATGTGGGCTGGATTAAATAAACCCAACCCATGGAAAACTCTTATGGTACCCTTCATTCCGTTACATACCATTCTTTCCTATCATCTCGCAAATCTCCGTTTAAGACGATCCTTTATGACCAAATTTAAATTATCTTATTTACACATTGTAGTCAATTTTGACACAAGAATAAATGTTTCTGACTCATATCGATCCCACATAGGCTATTTTCAAAACGAGAAGTTGCTATTTAGGGGCAGTCACTCTTTAATTACAGGGCACACTTAGCTGAGCCCGGTCGATAAGACACAGCCACAACCCCTAAAACCTGTGTAATCCAGTCACTAAAGCTGCTAAATGCAGTTAATACTAGCAACATTACCTGGGAAAATCCCTCTCCAAAAGAGAGAAATGGGCTGTGCTATGTTGCGCAGTGAGTAGAGATTGCAGACACTCGATAAAGGTGGGGCACAGGTTCTGTTATCGAGTCAGCCTCGATGAGAAATGACTCTGCACAGGACACTCAGGGTACATTGGCACCGGGTCATAATATCTCTCATTCTCTCACTCTCTCGCCTTGGCACTGAGACTGGCATTCTACTGACAACAGGAGAGCCGGTGGGGAACGGTATATCCCATTCCATTATCCGACACCCTTCATTGCAAAGAGGAGAAATAACCAGCGAACACTAGCTACAGTGGTTGGTGAACAGAGACCCTGCTGCAATTGAAAGGCTGGAGAAAATGCTTGCGGTCGCACTCACACACACACACACAGACACTCTATTACATACCCCCCACACACACACACACACTTATTTATCTGTACACACACAACCACACACATTTATCTGTATCTAATCAATAACATGCATGGGCCTTCCCGTTTGAGGGTTCAGGATTTCCACCTCCATGTATCCCAACTTGTTACCCCGGTTGAGGTGCAGTCCTTGGGGGGCCTCCACCATTAGCCACAACCTGTGGGATTCCATGAAAGGTCCTGTTTGCATCCCGTGGTACGGGGGGCATCTTTTGACTAGGATATTGGTCCCTTTTATCCACAGAAATAACAAAAGCGTATGTACCCCTTCAGCCGTCTTGCCTACTTATTGAGTATGTCATCCTCATAACTAGCTTGGTGGCCCAAACTGTCTCAGGGGACACAAAGTGACATGCCACATTAAGTTGCATAATCTTAGATGCCTACACAGAAAACAATGTCTGTCTAATCAGTGGCTATATTTAAACCCATCTGATGGAACGTCTGTTTTTTCTTTTTCAGGCCTCAGCGCTTCGTCTTGCTACAAGGGAAACATGGCTGTCTGCTTATCTTGTTTGGCTGTTGAGGGCTTGCAATGTTGGCAGCAAGGGCTACCTCTCATACACTGTCCCACATGTTGGCAGGGGAGAGTTTCGAAATGCCTAACCCCTCTAATAATCATTTTTGTTATGGTAGTAAATGGATGGATGGATGGATGGATGGATGGATGGATGGATGGATGGATGGATGGAGGGATGGGGGGGGTGGCTGGTAAGGAGAGACTGATGGAGCGATGGATGGATGGATGGATGACTTGACTCAGAATTGTGGTGCTACAGAGGGAAAGCAAAGTCATTATATCAACATGGGGCACATCCTTGTTCAGGGTGAGGCATCAATAGCCGCAGGCGATAAGTATTGATCAGAGAGCCCAGTCAAATCTGAGGGATTACTTGGCAAAGTATGTTACAGTAGGTCCCCTGCCAGATGACGGGTCTCCCACACCATCTGCCAGGGGTATTTTGAGTACATAGGTAGGAATGTCAAGCTTTAAGCCAACTTGCCTAAATGGTTTATTAACAGCATTTCTGTTTGGACATCCTAAACGTTTGGCTAGTTTTGGCTTGACTCTGTAATGTTCTAGATGGAAATAACTTTTAGGAAGGGGAAGCGCTTTTAATTTTTAGATAGTACGGAAATACTACACCAAGTATTGAAACTGTTTTAAATAAATACTATCTTTAAAAGGCAATACAATGCAAATAATATATTCTTCTTCACCATGAAAACATCCTTTTCTCATTTCCCCACTGATGCATCAAAGCGGTTTCAGTTCGAAATGACTTTGCCTTTACTTTCAGAGAAGACAGGTCTAAGAGACCAGTCTGACCTCCTCCACACCTCTCAGAATAGACCTAAATAAATGAGCCCACTTTTTTCCATTGGATGTTCTTTTTTTTTAAGGCAGGAGTGACGAGTGGCAGCCTGTTGCAGAGGATGGTAGAAGCATGCTGACATCAAATTAGAGACAGAGCGAGCAGTACAGAAGAGAAGAGAGAGAATCCTCAGTGTCTTTGTGAGGGCCTGGCATTCCAGCAAGTTCCAAGCCCTGAGATTAAGATTGAAATTGTTTTTAAAAACTAGGGCTTGTTATTGCCTTTACATGTTGTAATGAGCCTTAGGTGGCCATGCCATCTCAATTGGGTTTATTTTCACCCCAGATGAATTCTGGTGCTGCATCAGTTGTACACTTACCTCAGCATCAGAATCAATACTTGAAACTAAATTAAAGTCAAGTTAATCAAATCAAATCAAATCAAATCAAATGTTATTGGTCACATGCGCCGAATACAACAGGTGCAGACATTGCAGTGAAATGCTTACTTACAGCCCTTAACCAACAGTGCATTTATTTTAAACAAAAAAAGTAAGAATAAAACAACAACAACAAAAAAGTGTTGAGAAAAAAGAGCAGAAGTAAAATAAAGTGACAGTAGGGAGGCTATATATACAGTAAAATAAAGTGACAGTAGGGAGGCTATATATACAGGGGGGTACCGTTGCAGAGTCAATGTGCGGGGGCACCGGCTAGTTGAGGTAGTTGAGGTAATATGTACATGTGGGTAGAGTTAAAGTGACTATGCATAAATACTTAACAGAGTAGCAGCAGCGTAAAAAGGATGGGGTGGGGGGGCAGTGCAAATAGTCCGGGTAGCCATGATTAGCTGTTCAGGAGTCTTATGGCTTGGGGGTAGAAGCTGTTGAGTTAATAGCACATAAGCACCCAAGGTTTGTTTTCAAGCTATCTCCCGCAATAATAACATGTAAAGTCAAGAAGTATTAAATGTTTTTAATATTGATGTCACCTCTTATGGCATTTCTCCACTGCAGACCTTACATTCAAAGCATAAACTGACTTGACAGAACTAGCATGTGGTTGGGAATGGTCCAGGACTCTCAACCCTGGTAACACACATCTGATGATTATGTTTTCCACATTGCATGGATTCTAAATGTGTTGGCCCTACCTCAGCGCTAGCTCCACACAGCCTTATGGAGGCGTTATTCACACACATAGGAGCAGATGTTGCAAAGAAAACACTGCGTGACATGATTGTGATCGATGCATACTGCCCCACCAAAATCGCTGCATAATTTGGCGGATGGCATCAGGATAACAACCTGCATTAGCCGGAGACAGCTGTCGCCACGGCGCCTGGGCAACGGGGCTGTTTCATTCTCTGCTCCTTATTTCGGATAGAAGCAGGACAGCCAATTAGAGTGATTTACAGCTGGGGCCGAGACCACCTTAAAGCTCATTCCCAGCCATGCAAAAACAAAGGCAAGGCTACCTGGGGCATAAATGGAGAGGCTCACAGAAGACACAGTGAGAGATGTGTAGTGTTTGAGTCTAACAAAGCTGTTGGTGTTAGCCCCATGGTTGTCCTTTAGCCAGCTAATTTAGCCTAACAACGGTTATTTTGCCACGCTGTTGTCCTCTTTGTTTCTTTTTGGAGATAGAAGTACTAGATCAAATAATATGATCTATGATAGATCTATAATAAACAATAGAAAACATAATGAATTGATAATTGTTCTCTGATTTGCCGCCCACTACACTAGAATAGTTTTATTTGTCTATGTTTAAAAGCTTACATACTGCATTGATGTGTGTATTATTGCACCAACTGACTTTTCTGATGTCATTCACACAGCAGCAGAGTCCTGAAGTCGAGACAATATCCCCATCTGGAGAGCACACCAGGAAGACTACAAAGATAAGAGACCTCACCACTGCCCTCATTGTGAAAAGAGTTTCTTATTTATTTGTTGGTAAACTTTCCAAATGTCAACAAAGTAAACTACGCTAGACAGGGATGTGATCTTTATGTGTCGGCAAAATGTATTATGCAACAAATGGCAGTGGAAACACTTTTATGCGCGAATATTGATATTATAACCATCATATCGTAGTAAAATTGGAGTCACGCGATTATATGTTTTGTGGTCCTCCCACTACAACTTGGGAAAGCATGCAGTTTATTAGGCTAGAGATTAAATAAGGTATGATCAGTGGTGTAGTGGTGCCTGGAGATGTGGGTATACTAATTTTGCCCGTCCGGCAAAGGAAAGCCGCCCTGTCTGAAAAATATATGAGAAACAGTGACATACACTCTGAATCACTTAAAATTATGAATCCCATATTGGTCTTTCACAGTCAGGCCAACCCAAGCTGTACTGTGAAGTAGGCTAATAGTAGGCCTGCTATTGAAACAGATACACTGAGTCAGAAATTCACAGGTTTCAGATTTCCCCCAATTTTTTGGGATTTCATTTTCAAAGTCACACTTCTTTTGACAGAAAAACAACAAAATTGTATTTTCTAAGTCCATAACAACGCTTAAACCACATCAGGAGACCACTTTTGAGGTCTGGGATAAATCTAAGAAATTGTGATTTTTTTTGTTGAGTAGTTACCCTTTAATTGAAGTGTGCAGGCACCTAGCACTATTGTTTGATTAGGGTGTTTCTAGCACATGAGATGGAGTTTGCAAAGGAAATGGCCACTGGAATGATGCAAATAATCATGATATCATTCTGACAGGTAGGCATAGGCTACTTTGTAGCTAGTTAACATTTAATAGAGAAGGTTTCTGGGAAAGCCTTTCAATCTACGGTTTTGCCTATCATTAGCATCTCTATATTTTTCCTGTTCCTTAATTATTTGAAACTTGGATATGTTACTTCATATTATGAGGCATGTCTTACCTTGCTTCAAAGTAGCCCATAGCCAAAATCCCACCATAGAAATGTGGAGGCAATTATTTAAAAAAATACTTACGCATATGCAGTGCCGATTTTAGCATGTAAATCTTGGTGGAGCAAACTAAAATAAAAACGTGGGATGCATGCCAGCAAAGCCACTACACAACACAACACTAAACAATACATTAATTGCACTATAATGGTGACAAACGGTGCCCAGAAACTGTTAGGGCCTACATAAAGCTGTCCCAACAGCAGAGTCCCAACAGCAGTCCCAACATCTTACCAATGTTACACCTGGCTATCAGCAGAGACTTTTCTGGCAGCGAAACAGTTAATTCAGCCTCATTTACTGCCTTTTAAAAAAACATAGCTGATATGGCTGACTTGCTTAAACAAATGTGGTTTCTACTGACAATTAAGATGTATTACATTTACATTACATTTTACATTTTACATTTTACAAAGATGTACAAACTATGGCATAAGGGGATGACAGGCGGATAAGAGGAAATCCGTAATTTCGATTAAAACATTAATGAGCGAGCTAGGACGGACGTAGTCAATATAACTATTTGTTTAGCACTTTAGAAATGTACAGCGACAGAATTCAGAACATGGGCCGTTCTTATAGTGTTCTCCCTGTACACCAAGTCAGAACCGTAGGATAAATAAAGGGGGCATATAAGCAGACAATGAAAGCTCTTACAATATTTGATGATTACATTTCTCTAAAACAGGTTATTGGCTACAGGTTATACCTCCACTACACTACTTTGATACCTATCAGGGGGGATTAAGAAGTGAGTATACGCAATGTCCACTGAAAAATACCTGGGTATAGGCTACATGCGTATACCATCCACTACCACTGGTTATGATGAACTTCACAGGTTGGTGAAAGTGCACTTGATGAGCTTGATGTTCTTTTTGTTGGTGAAACCATACAGGAGAGGAAGTACAGAACCAACGACGCTAGACGGAGAGGAATATGTTTAAGCAAAAGGCAGTTTATTAAACACAGAGATAGCTGGTATCTGCTCAAGCTACATGCATGGACCCATTTCAGTTGCCTCTTATGGAGACAGTTGAAAAGGGATCAAAAACAGAGTTTTCAGCATTACTTTATACAATGCAACACAAAGGAAGGGGTCCTTCTTCTAGTCCCTTGATTGGTTCCCGAAGCGTAGGAGGCGGGTCTGCTCTGTCCAGAGTAGAAGCCCCATTTTGTGCACGGCAGAGTCCTCTGCCCTAGGCACCGACCAGTAGAAAGATGTGCAGTTTGTGTGTGTGCGTAACTCGTGAGGCATGAGGATGAGTGTGCGTATGCATGGAGATGTGTGTGTGAATGTGTGTATGTTCTCAAAGGAAAGTCTCGTGGGGAGCAACCAGATTGTGGCCTGTGGCGTGGGAGTTGTCCTTGAGAAGACATTGGCTCTGTCCATTGTTCTTGCATAGGAACAGCATTGACTGAAAACAAGCTCCTAACATTAAAATGGGTCATGCACAAGATTTTAGTCAGACCAAGCTATAACATTTTAATATTTACTACGACACTTTCCAGTAAATATCGAGTTCCTTTCCAGTAAATATCGAGGGTCTTATTCTCGTGACATGATGATCGATGCTTGGCTGCCATTTGACAAATAAAAATAATCTCACTCTTTTGTCCATAATAATCTAATGTAGTAAGTAGGCAATACCCGCACTGTATCAGTGAGCTGTTGGCTAGAGCGCATGTGCCAATACCAGAGTGGGCACATTCGCTATATAACGCAACATTTTTTATGACAAACCATCAGTAGAGTTGAAAATGCAATGCAAAACCATTTAACTTGTATTTTTTATTCGGTACATGGGAATTTAACCAAAAAAGTTATTTTGATGTGTACTATGTCATCATGCACAGCCTTTTATCTGCAACAAGTCCATTTCATGAAAACACATCTCTGATGGGAAAATTCGTATATTGTTTTTATGTGGATTTTAGAAAATGTGCATGAAAATCTGTCGCCGATTGGATAGAAACCTAGCTACTGCTGTGATTGTAGGGAAAGCTTATTTACATTTACATTTACGTCATTTAGCAGACGCCTTATCTCAATTCACCAGTGAGGAGCCGTACTCTTCCCCTCAATGTGGGAAGTGCTTCACAACATCAAGCAAATTAACAGTCCATCAGTCTGCACACTGGAGAGAAGCCGGATGCCGCATTCAAGTACTAGTCGGAACTAGAAAACTCGGAAATGTCCGACTTGCTAACGGGTTAACACTGCACGTGTATAACTAAAACCAATTAGCAATTCGGAAAAAGTTCATTTTTTCTTAGTTCTGACTAGCACATGAATGCGACAATACTCCTGCTCTGACTATGGTAAGTGTTTTATTTAATCACATGGTCTTACCCCTCACCAGAGAGTGCACATAGAATAGAAACTATGGGCACATTCCTCTGCCCAGGTGTTGCTGACATGCCAGATCTCACAACCTGTGGGTAGGTATTTTAAGTATCAGCTAACCACATCATATATTATAGAAATCTGTCAGTCGATGACACAATCGTTGACATGGCATGCAACCATTAGTTGATGCATGTAACTTCTGAGCAGGGGAGCGTGACTGGAATCACTGCTCTGACTGTGGAAGGGGCTTCTCACTGTGGTCCTCTGTAGCTCAGCTGGTAGAGCACGGCGCTTGTAACGCCAAGGTAGTGGGTTCGATCCCCGGGACCACCCATACACAAAAATGTATGCACGCACGACTGTAAGTCGCTTTGGATAAAAGCGTCTGCTAAATGGCATATTATTATTATCAACAAAGGGAAACATCAAGGCCCACCAGCACAAACAACACTAAAAATTTTTTTGCAATTAAGATGTTTTATTTTCCTTTTCTGCATTTACACAATAACAATGTAGGGGAAAAAGTGAAGCAATGCAAGGGTACACAAGAGTAGGTCTCTGTAGATAGAAGGTGCTATTTGGTAAAAGGGTTAGTTGGTTATCTTTGGTAAAGTGGTTAATTGGTCATCAAGGAGGACCAAGGCACTCTTCATATAGTTAAAATGCCTTTATTGTTATGGCATGTTCAATGGAACAAACATTTTTTTCTTGCTGTATGGCCTTCGTCATTGAGCACAATACAATTATACAACTTATTTTGAACAAACCATGTTCCAGTCAACCCTGATTGAAGAGGGAGTGGTCACAGAATGGTAATTGGTGGACATTACATAGTAAACAATGATAGTGTCAGGCTTGTCCAGCTTGACTCGGGTAGCAGACCTCTATAGCTTCTGCACCCCTCCCACCCTCTCATGATCTAACATAATGCCAATATAAAATATGTAATATCAGAGATACGTATATAAGGAAGAGATGCTCATGTCTCTGCCCTAACAATGGGAGTCGTTCCAAAGGCGGGAATACAGGCGACAAGTTTAGGTCCAAAATAAGCCCATGGAAACACATTGGGCTTATTGGTGAAGGTGAAACCTCTCGCTTTGTCTCTTCCTCTCTGATAATATTATAATACTATAAAATTATAGCACACACTATAAGAAACTTTGCTTCTCTGCCAGCAGTTTCCTGTGGGTAGATCAGTGTTTCCTGTAGGTAGGTGAGTTCAACCACTGAACCAACATTAGCTGCTAAGAAGTTAAACACATCATAGAAGCTTGGGAAGTAATGAGATAGAAGGGATATAGCCTTGTGTTTTTCTTAGTTCTGACTTAGTTCTTAGTTTTCTTAGTTATCTCAGTGGAGCCCCAGTTAGAGACAGATATGATACCTGCAATGATCCTGTTCTGGAGTTCAGGTAGGATGCTGTTAAATTGACATACACTTGTGTTTGTGACATACAGTACCAGTCAAAAGTTTGGACACACCACCTACTCATTCAAGGGTTTGTCTTTATTTTTTACTATTATTTACATTGTAGAATAATAGTGAAGACAACAAAACTGTTAAATAAAACATATGGAATCATGTAGTAACCAAAAAAGTGTTATTTTATATTTGAGATTCTTCAAATAGCCACACCCTTTGCCTTGATGACAGCTTTGCACACTCTTGGCATTCTCTCAACCAGCTTCATGAGGTAGTCACCTGGAATGCATTTCAATTAACAGGTGTGCCTTCTTAAAAGTTAATTTGTGGAATTTCTTTCCTTAATGCGTTTGAGCCAATCAGTTGTGTTGTGACAAGGTAGGGGGGGGTATGCAGAAGATAGCCCTATTTGGTAAAAGACCAAGTCCATATTATGGAAAGAACAGCTCAAATAAGCAAAGAGAAATGACAGTCCATCATTACTTTAAGACATGAAGGTCAGTCAATACGGAAAATGTCAAGAACTTTGAACGTTTCTTCAAGTGCAGTCGCAAAAACCATCAAGCGCTATGATGAAACTGGCTCTCTTGAGGACCGCCACAGGAATGGAAGACCCAGAGTTACCTCTGCTGCAGAGGATAAGTTCATTAGAGTTACCAGCCTCAGAAATTGCAGCCAAAATAAATGCTTCACAGAGTTAAAGTAACAGACACATCTCAACATCAACTGTTCAGAGGTAACTGTGTGAATCAGGCCTTCATAGTCGAATTGCTGCAAAGAAACCACTACTAAAGGACACCAATAAGAAGAAGAGAACTGGTAAGGGTAGGTAACAACACATCTGCCACACTGATCCTCAACACGGGGGCCCCTCAGGGGTGCGTGCTCAGTCCCCTCCTGTACTCTCTGTTCACCCATGACTGCATGGCCAGGCACGACTCCAACACCATCATTAAGTTTGCCGACGACACAACAGTGGTAGGCCTGATCACCGACAACGATGAGACAGCCTATAGGGAGGAGGTCAGAGATCTGGCCGTGTGGTGCCAGGACAACAACCTCTCCCTCAACGTGACCAAGACAAAGGAGATGATTGTGGACTACAGGAAAAAAAAGAGGACTGAGCACGCCCCCATTCTCATCGACGGGGCTGTAGTGGAACAGGTTGAGAGCTTCAAGTTCCTTGGTGTCCACATCACCAACGAACTATCATGGTCCAAACACACCAAGACAGTCGTGAAGAGGGCACGACAAAGCCTATTCCCCCTCAGGAGACTAAAAAGATTTGGCATGGGTCCTCAGATCCTCAAAAAATTCTACAGCTGCACCATCGAGAGCATCCTGACTGGTTGCATCACCGCCTGGTATGGCAACTGCTTGGCCTCTGACCGCAAGGCACTACAGAGGGTAGTGCGTACGGCCCAGTACATCACTGGGGCAAAGCTCCCTGCCATCCAGGACCTCTATACCAGGCGGTGTCAGAGGAAGGCCCTCAAAATTGTCAAAGACTCCAGCCACCCTAGTCATAGACTGTTCTCTCTGCTACCGCACTGCAAGCGGTACCGGAGTGCCAAGTCTAGGTCCAAAAGACTTCTCAACAGCTTCTACCCCCAAGCCATAAGACTCCTGAACAGCTAATCATGGCTACCCGGACTATTTGCACTGCCCCCCCCACCCCATCCTTTTTACGCTGCTGCTACTCTGTTAAGTATTTATGCATAGTCACTTTAACTCTACCCACATGTACATATTACCTCAACTACCTCAACTAGCCGGTGCCCCCGCACATTGACTCTGCAACGGTACCCCCTGTATATATAGCCTCCCTACTGTCACTTTATTTTACTGTATATATAGCCTCCCTACTGTCACTTTATTTGACTTCTGCTCTTTTTTTCTCAACACTTTTTTTGTTGTTGTTTTATTCTTACTTTTTTTGTTTAAAATAAATGCACTGTTGGTTAAGGGCTGTAAGTAAGCATTTCACTGTAATGTCTGCACCTGTTGTATTCGGCGCATGTGACCAATAAAATTTGATTTGATTTGATTTGAACTGCTTGGGCCAAGAAACACGAGTGATGGACATTAGACCTGTGGAAATTTGTCCTTTGGTCTCGAGTCCAAATTTGAGATTTTTGGTTCCAACCGCCTTGTCATTGTGAGACGCAGTGTGTGTGAACAGATGATCTCCACATGTGTAGTTCCCACCGTAAAGCATGGAGGAGGAGGTGTTATGGTGTGGGGGTGCTTTGCTGGTGACACTGTCTGTGATTTATTTAGAATTCAAGGCACACTTAACCAGCATGGCTACCACAGCATTCTGCAGCGATACGCCAACACATCTAGTTTGGGCTTAGTGGGACTATCTTTTGTTTTTCGACAGGACAATGACCCAACACACCTCCAGGCTGGTGGGCTGGAAAATAATCCACAGTCTATTACAGATGAAAGCAAATGTATTAAATTAGATTTAAACTCATCTGCAAAGAGAGGTTAACACTTCCATAGAAAGGGAATCTGTGTATATATGGGTGTTGTTGCACCTACCAACAATAAGGTAACTGGTTGACAATCTTCTCCATCACATCAGGAAAAGTCATGTTGATGTTCATTTATCCTGTTCTCTTTCTCTTTCTCTCGCTCGCTCTCTCACTCTCTCTCTCTCACTCACTCTCTCACTCTCTCTCGATTTTCTCTCTCTTACTCCTCTTTCTTTCTCCTCTGTCTCTCTCTCACTCGCCACTGTCTCTGTCTTTCTCCTCTGTCTATCTCTTTCTTCTCAGTTCTCCAGGCTCAACGCGTCAGCCCACCAGGTTGGTAGATTATAAATCTACAGTGATTATAGCAGTTCAATATTAGTCCAACATATTAACCCACATGGGTCCATTCATACATGCCATACTAAACAATAACAGTGTACTGTTTTATGGAACTACTAATACTTCTCAACCACAAAGCATTACTGATTACTGCTGTTTGAATAACAGAAGCACTGCCAGAATCTATCCTCCCACTGTGTTTTCCTTTCTGCTGTTTACAGATGAATTATCCATCAGACTGGTGAATGGGACCAGTTCCTGCTCTGGGACAGTGGAAGCCTTTTATGAAGGAGAGTGGTTAGGTCTATGTCCTTCTTGGTCGTGGAGCGTCAGAGAGGCGATGGTTGTGTGTAGCGAACTGGGCTGTGTCAATGCTGTAGCTACATCTAGAGGACCTCCATTTGAAGAGGGAAGAGGAGGTGTCAAACTATTTGGTTGCAGGGGAGAGGTGTCGTCTCTTAGAGATTGTAATTCCAGAGGAGGACCAGGTTTCTGTGATGGTGACAATTATGTTAATGTGACCTGTTCAGGTAAGAGATTGCTATTATTGTGAGATTTATTTGTACATTATATTTGTAAATTTGAAATAAACTAATCTGCAAAGAGAGGTTAAAATGTTAATTGAAGGGGAATGTGTACACGTATGGGTGTTGTTGCACAATACCAATGATAAGGCTATCTTCCCATCACATCATGAAAGGTCATGTTAATGTTCATTTCTCTCTCTCTCTCTCTCTCTCTCTCTCTCTCTCTCTCTCTCTCTCTTCTCCTATTTCTCTCCCCCTTTTCTCCTCGTTCTCTCTCACTCTCTACACTATCTCTGTCTTTCTCCTCTGTGTCTCTCTCTCCCCTCTTTCTTTTCAGATCTCCAGGCTCAAAGCATCAGCCCACCAGGTTGGTAGCGTATAAATCTAGCAGTTTATAGCTGTTTAATATTAGTCAACTTCATTATCCAAATAGAGAAATTCATTGGTCCATCTATACACGCCATACAAAAAAACAATAACAAGTACTGTTTTATGGAACTACTAATACTAACCACAAAGCATTACTGTTGTTCGAATAACAGAAGCACTGCCATAATCTGCCCTCACCACTGTGTTTTCCTCTCTGCTGTTTACAGTTGAATTATCCATCAGACTGGTGAATGGGACCAGTTCCTGCTCTGGGACAGTGGAAGCCTTTTATGAAGGAGAGTGGTTAGGTATATGTTCTAAAGGGTGGGGCATGACCGAGGCTAAGGTTGTGTGTAGAGAACTGGGCTGTGTGAATGCTATAGCTGCATCTAGAGGACCTCTGGTTGAAGAGGGAAGAGGAGGAGTCAAACTTTTTGGTTGCAGGGGAGAGGAATATTCTCTTAGAGCGTGTGACATCAGCGGAGGACCTGGTGTCTGTGATGGTAGATATTATGGTCATGTGATCTGTTCAGGTAAGAGACTGGTAGTATTGTGAGATTTACTTGTACATTACATTTGTATTCATCATATTGTTATGGAAATGAGGACATTTAATTTAAAGAGAGGGATAACTGTGACATTTATCTTTACATTATATTTGCATTTGTCATATTGGTTTATGGGAGATGTGCATGAACCGATTGTTGTAGTTAAGATGTTATTAAAGTGAAGCTGCCTGATGGATGTCCATACTAAACAACAATAACAAGTACTGTTTCATGGCACTGCTAATACTTCTCAACCACAGAGCATCAATGTTGTTCGAATAACAGAAGCACTGCCATAATCTGTCCTCACCACTGTGTTTTCCCCTCTGCTGTTTACAGATGAATTATCCATCAGACTGGTGAATGGGACCAGTTCCTGCTCTGGGACAGTGGAAGCATTTTATGAAGGAGAGTGGTTAGGTCTATGTTTTTGGTGGTTGTGGGGCATGAGGCTGGCTGAGATTGTGTGTAGAGAGGTGGGCTGTGGGAATGCTGTAGCTACATCTATAGGACATCTGTTTGAAAAGGATGAAGGAGTTGTAGGACTGAGTTGTAGGGGAGATGAGTCTTCTCTGGGACAGTGTCGCATTTTTGGAGGAGGACCTGGTGCCTGTAAGAGTTTTTATGATCGTCATGTGATCTGTTCAGGTAAGAAACTGCTAGTATTGTGAGATTTATTTTTACTATATATTTTCATTTATCATATTTCAATGTTATTTATTTCATTAAAAGAGAGGGAGATATGTGAGCTGCTCTTTATTTTCTATAAAGTGAAGTTAACTTATTCCTTTCACCTGCCTGCACTATTACCAAGCCTATCCTGAGTGACAAATATATATATATTTTTACCTCTAACAGCATTAACATAGCAAACTACAATATTTTATCCAACATATTTGGGTTAAGTCCTTGACAGTGTCATCAACAAAACGGATTGAATGTTCAACCAACTCTTTTTCTCCAGAGTCTGTGCGGCTTGTGGGGGGAGCTGGTTTCTGCTCCGGGAGAGTGGAGGTGAAGTCCAGTCAGTCCTGGGCCTCAGTGTGTGATGCTGACTTTGACCAGCAGGATGCAGAGGTAGTCTGTGGGGAGCTTGGCTGTGGGGCTCCTGCAGCTCTACAGGGGGGGCTCTATGGAGAAAGTCAGGGTCTGACCTGGGATAAAGAGTTCCAGTGTAATGGCAATGAGTCCCTTCTCCTGGACTGTGACACCTCAGACCGAAAAAAGAACAACTGCCTACCTGGTAATGCTGTTGGACTCACCTGCTCAGGTAAGAAACAGTTGGTCACTCAATCAATATTGTTTCTCACCTACTGTGAAGAATGTGAGAGGCAATAGAGGTGTGCTTTTGTCAGTAAATAAGTAAGATTACTGTCTCTCTTTTCTTGTTCTATTCTTTTCTTTTCTCAGAGGTTGATTATGTGAGGCTGGTGGAAGGAGGCAGTCGCTGTGCTGGTAGAGTGGAGTGGTACGACCAGGGAGAGTGGAGGACCGTGGGAACTGATGAATGGGAGGATGTAGCTGCAGTAGTGTGTAGACAGCTGGGTTGTGGCTCCACTTTTTCAGTAGTACCTGGAAACACCATTAAAGGAATTGGAATTGGCTGTGACGGGACTGAGCCTGCACTGAGAGAGTGTAGAAGAACACAATACTTTGACTATTCATTCACAGTGATCTGCTCAGGTAATAACAAGATAAATCACAGACTGATTTCCTTCATTTATACAACTTCCTCTGTGCCTCTTTCAATGACTGTTTAGCTTGGAAGTCTGCTTTGCAAAATAGAAAACTCAGCCAAGTAGCAATCAAATACAACTTTATTAAATACTGTATCACAGAATGCTTTTGTATTTGAGTGAACGTCACTGATCACTTTTCCATGCCGATGTTGCTGTCTTCAGATGAAGAAAGTAGTTGAGTAGCTAAGTGTTCTCATCTCCTCTTGTAAGAGATGTCCTGCTTAAACCCCATATAAACAGACATACAGTGCATTCGGAAAGTATTCAGACCCCTTGACTTTTTCCACATTTTCTTACGTTACAGAATTATTCTAAAATGGATTCAATTGTTTTTTTTCTCATCAATCTACACACAATACCACATCATGACAAAGCAAAAACAGTAAAAAATAATAATAAATCGAATTAGTAAAAAAAAAAAAATGGAAATATCACATTTACATAAGTATTCTGACCCTTTAATCAGTATTTTGTTGAAGCACCTTTGGCAGTGATTACTGCCTTGAGTCTTCATGGGTATGACGCTACAAGCTTGGCACACCTGTATTTGGGGAGTTTCTCCCATTCCTCTCTGCAGATCCTCTCAAGGTCTGTCAGGTTGGATGGGGAGTGTTGCTGCACTGCTATTTTCAGGTCTCTCCAGAGATGTTCGATCGGGTTCCAGTCCAGGCTTTGGCTGGGCCACTCAAGGACATGTCCCGAAACCACTCCTGCGTTGTCTTGGCTGTGTGCTTAGAGTTGTTGTCCTGTCGTAAGATGAACCTTCTCCCCAGTCTGAGGTCCTGAGCGCTCTGGAGCAGGTTTTCATCAAGGATCTCTCTGTACTTTGCTCTGTTCATCTTTGCCTCGATCCTGACTAGTCTTCCAGTCCATGCCGCTGAAAAACATCCCCACAGCATGATGCTAACACCACCATGCTTCACCATAGGGATGGTGCCAGGTTTCCTCCAGACGTGACGTTAGGCATTAAGGCCAAATAGTTCAATCTTGTTTTTCATGATCTGAGAGTCCTTTAGGTGCCTTTTGGCAAACTCCAAACGGGCTGTCATGTGCCTTTTACTGAAGAGTGGCTTCCATCTGGCCACTCTACCGTAAAGGCTTGATTGGCGGAGTGCTGCAGAGATGGTTGTCCTTCTGGAAGGTTCTCCCATCTCCACAGAGGAACTTTAGAGCTCTGTTAGAGTGACCATTGGCTTCTTGGTCACCTCCCTGACCAATGCCCTTCTCCCCTGATTGCTCAGTTTGGCCGGGCGGCATGCTCTAGCAACAGTTTTGGTGGTTCCAAACTTCTTCCATTTAAGAATGATGGAGGCCACTGTGTTCTTGGGGATCTTCAATGCTGCTGAAGTTTTTTGGTACCCTTCCCCAGATCTGTGCCTCGACACAATCCTATCTTGGAGCTCTACGGACAATTCCTTCGACCTCATGGCTTGTTTTTTTCTCTGACATGCACTGTCAACTGTGGGACATTATAAAGACAGGTGTGTGCCTTTCCAAATAATGTCCAATCAATTGAATTTACCACAGGTGGATTCCAATCAAGTTGTAGAAACATCTCAAGGATGAGCAATGGAAACAGGATGCACCTGAGCTCAATTTCGAGTCTCATAGCAAAGGGTCTGAATACATACGTAAATAAGGTATTTCTGTTTTTTATTTTTCATAAATTAGCAAACATTTCTAAAAGCCTGTTTTTCGCTTTGTCATTATGGGGTATTGTGTGTAGATTGCTGAAATGTTTTTAAATATTTAATCAATTTTAGAATAAGGCTGTAACGTAACAAAATGTGGAAAAAGTCAAGGGGTCTGAATACTTTCCGAAGGCACTGTATGTTGTCTCAGTGACTGAATGTCCACTACTCATGTTGCCCTGTGAGGGAAGGTGGCTAGCACTGTTACATGCTGCTGTTATTGTCATATCTATAGGAAACTAGTTGAAGAGGTTTTTCCTGTTCTCTTTTATTGTTACAGATCTCTTGGTCCAGCCTGAGATCTCCCTGACTGACTCAATGGGAGGGGTCTTCAGGGGCTACCAGGGGCCCGAGATGTTCAGGGGCTACAACTTCACCCTCACCTGCTCCACTCAGCCACAGTACCCAGGAGGCTCCTTCCTCCTCACTTTCACCAGCTCGAACAGAACCCAGACCCAGACAGCTGTCAATCACTCTGCTGCCTTCCTCTTCCCTGCTGCAGATGACTCCCACCAAGGTGACTACAGCTGCGTTTATGAGAATTATGTTTTCTCTCATAACTTCTCCTCTGAGGGAGAGCTCCTCTCCCTCACTGTCACAGGTAACAGAGCATGAACCAGACTTATAACTGTGTCATTGACAGATTTCCCACAGATCTATGTGATGATGATCAGTCCCTTCATGAAACGTGTTTCTGTTTGTAGCCTCTCCTCTGCCAGCCTTCATCATCAGACACATTGTAGTGCTGCTGATCCTACTGACAGCCAACACCACCTCCTACCTGTACTTCAAGGTAAAGACATTCACTCAGATGTGACAAGCCAAATGTTTGTATTTGAGCAGATTGATATTTCAGTTGTTATGAGGGGCTGATTTGTTATGGGGATGCCCCCAATTTTTTTGTTTGATGACTGATTGAATATATTAGTAGTCTGGTAGAAAACTGGACTGTATCTGTGACTTTATGTTATGTGATTAACCAGTTGTGTATCTATTGGGGGGAGGGAGAGACGGAGAGGGAGATTTACCATGGTTAGCTAATCATCAACTGATTTGACCCTGTGTTGACTAGTTGCCATTTTTTAAGTGTCAGAGTGTACAAAACATTAAGAACACCTTCCTAATATTGAGTTGCAACCGCTCTTGCCCTCAGAACAGCCTCAATTCGTAGGGGCATGGACTCTACAAGGTGTGGAAAGCGTTCCACAGGGATGATGGCCCATGTTGACACCAATGCTTCCCACAGTTGTGTCAAGTTGGAGTGGATTTAACAAATGACATCAACAAGGGATCATAGCTTTCACCTGGATTCACCAGGTGTCAGTCTATGTCATGGAAAGAGCAGGTGTTCTTAATGTTTTGTACACTCAGTGAGTGTGTGTGTGTGTATGTGCATTCGGAAAGTATTCAGACCCCTTGACGTTTTCCACATTTTGTTACATTACAACCTTATTCTACAATGGATTAAATTGTTCCCCCACACACAATACCCCATAATGACAAAGCGAAAACAGTTTTTTTAAACATTTTTGCAAATGTATTAAAAATAAAAAACAGAAATACCTTCATAAGTATTCAGACCGTTTGCTATGAGACTCAAAATTGAGCTCAGGTGCATCCTGTTTCCATTGATCATCCTTGAGACGTTTCTACAACTTTGATTGGAGTCCACCTGTGGTAAATTCAATTGATTGGACATGATTTGGAAAGGCACACACCTGTCTATATAAGGTCCCACAGTTGACAGTGCATGTCAGAGCAAAAACCAAGCGTAGAGTGGATTGTGTCGAGAGCTCCAAGACAGGATTGTGTCGAGACACAGATCTGAGGAAGGGTACCAAAAAATGCCTGCAGCATTGAAGATCCCCAAGAACACAGTGGCCTCCATCATTCTTAAATGGAAGAAGTTTGGAACCACCAAGACTCTTCCTAGAGCTGGCCGCCCGGTCAAACTGAGCAATCGTGGTAGAAGGGCCTTGATCAGGGAGGTGACCAAGAACCCGATGGTCACTCTGACAAAGCACTAGAGTTTCTCTGTGGAGATGGCAGCACTCCACCAATCAGGCCTTAATGGTAGAGTGGCCAGACAGAAGCCACTCCTCAGTAAAAGGCACATGACAGCCCGCTTGAAGAAACGAAGATTTAACTCTTTGGCCTGAATGCCAAGCGTCACGTCTGGAGGAAACCTGGCACCATCCCTACGGTGAAGCATGGTGGTGGCATGAGCTCAAATAAAAAATCCCATACATTTTCCATGCGCACAAAAAGCTTATTTCTCTAAATTGTTTTGCACTAATTTGTTTATATCCCTGTTAGTGAGCATTTCTCTTTTGCCAAGATAATCCATCCACCTGACAGGTGTGGCATATCAAGAAGCTGATTAACAGCATGATCATTACACAGGTGCACCTTGTGCTGGGGACAATAAAAGGCCATATTAAAATGTGCAGTTCTGTCACACAACACAATGCCACAGATGTCTCAAGTTTTGAGGGAGTGTGTAATTGGCACGCTGACTGCAGGAATGTCCACCAGAGTTGTTGCCAGATAATTTATTGTTCATTTCTCTACCATAAACTGCCTCCATCGTGGTTTTAGAGAATTTGGCAGTACGTCCAACCGGCCTCACACGTGTATAAAATGTGGTGGTAAACATTAAATGGTTGTAACTTTAATAACACAAGTTCAGAATTGGTTTATATTTCTATAACCTTGGAAGAAATCTAAAAGGAGTGACTGCAACTACCATTATTCCTTTTTGTGTTATTTGTTTTTTTTGTCAGCACAGGGTAACATATATTGCTTTTTTTAAGACTAGCTCAATCATTCCTGTTGTGCATTCTATACTACATTCCAACATGTATTGCTTTTTCCTTTGTCTTTATGTTGTATATCTTATTCCGTATACTCTTAGATTCTTTATCTTGAAGTGTTATCATATATTTTGAGTTCATATATTATTATAATAATCTGTTCATTCTTTGGCCGGCATTCAATCTGACTGCACGTTGTAGCACGCTTGTCATTTAAAGCTATAATCCTTCATTAGTGAAACTGCCACGACTGTTTGGGATATTACAACAACAAAGAAGTTACTGCAAACAACGAACACTGTTTTTCCCCCTGTGACATCATTACAGGCTGGATAGGAAATCAGAATATGTACTGCAATTAGTTTTCACCAGGCTGCTGGAGGCTCCTCCCTTTCAAGACAAAAACAATAACAAAGGCCCTGGTTGACTGTTTCCCCAAATGTGGATTCTATCTGTAAAAGGTACATTCCGATTGAGCCGACATCTGCAGTCTACCGTGAATGTGATCTCCACGAATGTAGGAACATTGCCTTTAGAAGCTGCATTGTCAACAGCTCTCTACAACGGGCAATCGGATTGAATCCCGGCCTTTATATATTTTAAACATTTTTAAAAGGGGGACAGTTTTTCACAAGTTATTTTGGTTGGTTGTTGGGGTTTGTTTTCTTGTTGTTGTTGTTTTTATCGCTCATGATGTTATTGATTATAAATGTTGTGAGTTTGATTATGTTGTGTATTATTGTTATGATGTTAGTAGTACAGTATATATAATGATGTTATTATCTTATGATCTTTAGGTTAGAAGGAAAGTGTTGTACTTAGTAAGGTGTTTTATACAATAGATTGTGTGTGTATATGTTGCGTGCAAATCAATCAATCAAATGAATCAATCAATCGATAAGTCAAGTAAATAAATACATATTGTGTTATATCAATGACCTCAAAGGTATTGTTGACAACAGTATCACATCCACCGTATGTGTGATGTGAGTTCAGATTAGGTTGCTGTTATGTTATTTACCCTTTCCAGATAAAGACCTGTTGCTCTCTAAACTGCCATTTAAACTGTTTTTTATTTCACAACGGTCAAGTGATTATTGACCATGAGTGATTCCATCAGTGACACCAGACAACAACAACAGAACACAGACCATCTGGGAATCAACTGTTGCAGTTTCTCTGCACCATGCTCTCAGATTCTAGCCAGTCTGTGCTTTTACGTTTGGCTTGACAATGACAGCAATGGAGTTGTCAAGAGCACAAACAGATCTGGGACCAGGCTACTCAGATTGTGGTTCAGAGTGGTGTAAGAACACTAAATGTACCATACCAAAGTAAAACACCTTGTAACAATACAATACAATAAAAATGGTGTGAAGTGTTCATCAATTTAAGGAATAATATAAACGACAGTATAGGAGCTGAATCCCTTAATGCAGAGAGTTGAACATCTCGTCACAGCAAAGATCTACCTCTAGAGAGGGAGAGAGAGAGAGAATGAATTGTGGAGTACAAATCTAAGTCTAATACACACATCATTCAGACCCATAGGCAATATAAATGGAAAAAGGTGAAATAGATATATCAAAATACATATTAATGCTAATTCAATTGTATTTCTTAATTGTAATTCCTATGTCAAAAGGTCATGGGCTATTTGTAGAGTATGTAAGGGTAGAGACATATTCATTCATTGTGACTGCAGGAGATTGTGACTGACAGACAGTGATCACAGGGCACGACCCCATGACCTGACACTTACGTTTTGCACTTGAGGTCAAAGTGGTACTGGAGATCTAACATTTGTAGTCAACTTGTAGTCATTATTAACTTATTATAAACAGGGTGGTTCGAGCCCTGACTGCTGATTGGCTGAAAGATGAGGGCTCATCTGTAAAAGAGACCTTGGTCTCAGTATGACTCCCTTATAAAATAAAGGTTAAATAAATAAGTAAAAAGCTGTGGTATATACGATGGGTATGACAAAAAAGTACTATTTACTGCTCTAATTACGTTGGTACCAGTTTATAATACCAATAAGGCATCTCAGGGGTTTGTGGTTTATGGCCAATATACCACTGCTAAGGGCACTTCATTTTGCGTCGTCCATAAGACCAGCCCTTAGCCAGTGGCCATATCATAGAAATAGAATGAATAGAACTCATGGGTACACTCGCAATGGCTGACTGGTATTGTGATGCAATAATTTCCATGGTAATGTAGAATGTTAATTCAAATGATCCTAACTGATGTGGCTCATGCAATGGAATGTATTTTTTGTAATGGCCAATTGAGTTGATTCAACATATCACAGCACAGATTGATGGGTACACGTCCTGCTTTTAGTTCCTGCTTTTACTTCCTGCTTTGCTTCTATGGGTACACTTGCAATGGCCGCCAGTCCACCCATTATGCCAGTCATTAACTTGAATGGGGACGTCCACTCTATTCATTATACTTCTATGGGCCATTTGACACACCACCTCTGGCCTTATTGCTTAATTATAACCTGATTATTAACACTTCAAGCCAAAGCCTAGGTGACTCCAAAACAACTCTTCAGGTCTCAGGCAAGGTTACTCATCACACAAGTGTGGTCAGTCAGTTGTTCCAAACCACCTCAGTTACACCAACACCAGTCATATCTCCACGGGCCTGTTCAGGAGGATGTAACAATATAGAATGTTCAGATAGAAATGTATTGTGTAGAACAGATATGAGTGTCGGTGAGATAGAATAGGGAATAGTGTCTGCTCTATTTATTCTATTTCTATCTGCAACATTCAGAACGTTTCACATCACTGAATACTCACCAGCTCTCCAATGAAGACAGTCAGGTGGGTTGTGATGAGGACTGGAGGTGGTGGCAGTACTGTAAGGACCCCACACGGGCTGTATTAGGGTGCCCAGCGGGATGCCTGTGGCCATGACATCCCTCCTCCTTTGGAAATGTTAATGAGTGCCGGAGGTGACATGAAGAAATGAGTAATCAGAACAAACAGTGCGTCTCCCATGGTGCCAAGGGGTAACGCCGCCAAGAAAGGTTAGATTTCCTTTGTTCAGTGAGGTATCCATCTTTGCTACCAGCTATTTCTAATATTGTTGCCTACAAAGGGTTTTATCAAATTGAATTTCCCAACAAAAGAAATTCTGAAGTATCACTCCAGCCAGGCCCACTGTTGACTGAGTTTGGGTATCATCTCAGATCATGAATGCCATGGCCCAGTCAACAAGTAGAGTAGAACAGTGTAAAGTCTGGGACATTTGAGTTGTCGAACAAGTAGTTCACAGCAGCTCACACTTTATAAACTACAAACATAAACAAATATATAAACAAAGAAACAAATAATGTCCCACATTTAGGGCTCTATTCAATCTTTCAAGCTGAAGTGTTACAGATTCTGTTGTAATTTCCGATTGAGCCGACATGTGCAGCATTCTCGGAGAAGCCAGTCTCTGCTAAAGCGGGAACACTGCCTTTAAATTCTAATAACACTGTAAAGCTAAACTTCCGCATTGCGGATTGAACACAGCCCTCAGGCTGCGTTTACACAGGCAGCCCAATTCTGATATTGTTTCGCGCTAATTGCTCTTTTGACCAATCAGATCTGAAAAAGAGCTGATGTGAAAGATTCTGATGTGATTGGTCCAAAAAACAATTTGTGGAAAAAATATCAGAATGTCTGTGTAAACGCAGCCTCAGTCGTTTCAATACGCGTTTGCATCTTTTTTTTTTTTTTTTTTTTTTTTTTTTTGGGGGGATGGATCAGCTTAATATTGCAGATAGATTGTATCTTCTATCAATGTAATTGTCTGCATCACTTCCAATCCCCCATGTTTGCATCTTTGCCCTTTGGCTGGTGTGGATAAATGAACGCTTACTTCTTCTGGGAACATGATGGGGGTGGGGAGAAGAAGATAGAGATTGGGGGGGCAGTGGGCAGACCTTCCAATTAACATTTGAGTCACTCCATATCATTAGCGGCTCTGTGTGGTGCATTAGGACCACACATCGTGCCGGAGACACGCACCAAGGCTGGTGGGGCTAATCTCAACTGACGCACCACCACTGGGCTTGGCTGAGACACGCCTCACCCTCCAACCCCACAACACTAGACTGTGAATGAGTCCCAAATGGCACCCTATACTATTCCCAAAAGGGTGCCATTTCAGATGGGGCCCTGGTCAAAAGTAGTGCACTTTACAGGGAATTGGGTGCCATTTCAGAAGCACACTAACATCATCACTGGGCTTGGGGTTTGTTTAGATCTGAAATGCCACTTGTAATGCTATGTTATGTGTTGTTTGTCATGCACACTTCACACATTTTTGAACACTTGTAAATGCCATGTCACAACTTTGCAGATATTGGATGTTAGACGGATGTATAATATTGTTTTGTTCTTGTGACTGTGTCGAACCTCTTTGTGACCTTCTCCACTTCTTCCCTACTGCTAGTGACCCCCATGACCCACACACACCCCATCCCCTGCACACGTCCTCATCAACCAATCATATCCCTGTATTGGTCCGAGGACGAGGAAGAGCCAAGGATGAAGAAAACTATATATTGGTGGCGCCACTGTTACATGACACTTCAACAGGGCTGTGTTTTGTGTATGGACCTAACAACCAACTTCCTTCTCTGACATCCAGCCGTAGTTTTGTTTTCCACTAGGCAAGTTATTGTTGAACATCCAGTCTAAGATTATTGCTGCTGAATATAGCATTGAAGGACACAGTCGGTAAACAGTTTTACCAATAGGAAAGGTACGGACAGGGGAGATGCTGTGTTCCCAGCTACAGGTGTTACTGGTGGCTCTGTCTGCCTCAGTGTTGCTGGCGAGGGTCAGCGCCGCTCCACACAGAGACATGCTAACTGAACTACTGAGAGCAGACACAACCAAGGGCAACGAGGTGAGTGGTTGACTCACTGTTGTGTGCCAATGGCCTAATTTATTACTGGTTCTAACATGTGTCCTTTGTCTTCCTCTTATCCACATTCTGATTGTGGCCGTTGCATCTATTTATGGTAGTAAAATGTCTCGTCTGTCCACTGTGTTCACATTGTGAACAGATATCCTGGTCCCTTCCTGTATGCAAATTAAATTGAACAGATATTCTTTCAAAATAATATGTATTTATTTATTCTGTCAATGATTTTACAGGGCGGGATAATGGTTTAAATGGTGTCACTGTCCAGATCGCAGGAGGTTGGTGGCACTTTAATTGGGGAGGACGGACTCGTGGTAATGGCTGGAGCGGAATTAGTGGAAAAGTATCAAGATCAAACATATGGTTTCCATGTGTTTGATGTCATTCCATTCGCGCCGTTACAGCCATTATTATGAGCCGTCCCCCCCTCAGCAGCCTCCATTGGATCCATCTACACTTCACCTCAGGAGGTGGTCAGAAAGATCTGATCACAATCAGATCACAATGCGTCTTTTAAACATCTACATCTGTCTAAAAATGTGGGCACAATCAGAATGTGGACAAGATCAAGACAAAGGATCTTGTAGGTCAATTGGTAGAGCATGGCGCTTGTAACGCTGGGTAGTGGGTTTGATCCCCGGGAACACCCATATGTAAAAATGTATGCACGCATGACTGTAAGTCGCTTTGGATAAAAGCATCTGCTAAATGGCATATTATTATTATTATGTTAGACCCACATAAATGGAGCTAATGTTTGTATTAATTCTTGAAAGATATTCTGTAATATTCAACTCAAAAGTCATACAATTTCAAGAGGACTAGTCATATTAAATGACCAAAACTTCTACTTGTATATGTTAAATTATTTGATGATTTAATTAGGCTTCTGGTGTTGTTTTGGTCCTAGAATAACTGACAGAAGTGGTCCATGACAACCATAGTGTTATAGCAACAAAGAAGTTATAAAATCCATGGTATCAGTTAGGCAGTTCTGTCCCTTTCTTGGATGGACAATGAAGTTGTATTTTATACTATTATATTCTACTCTGTTCCTAATAGGATCTCTCCCGCACCCTCCTGCTGAAGATAATGTCGGACCTGATGAACACAGCTGCGGGGGAGAACGAGGTACTACCGGACCTGGAGGAGGCACTCGGAGTGAAGGAGGAGGTGGTGCGCCAGCTACCCCTCTCCCAACGGGAACGCAAGGCAGGATGCCGGAACTTCTTTTGGAAGACATTCACATCGTGTTAGCGCGCCAAGCAGCCTCTCTTCTTTGCATTGGATCATTTGAAGACTTATTTCTTGCAATGTCACAAATGTAAATGACAGCTACTTATTTTTTTTGCACTGTTCATTATCAATTAAAAGGCCTAGAATGTCGTTGGCACATACCTGATATGTATTTTTCATTGGTTGTCATGTGTAATAGATGGGTTGGTTGTTTAGGAACAAAAGCGTTGGGTGCGCAACTATGGGGCAAAACAGACGGGGTTGGCTTAGATTGTTGACATGTAAGCTATATTTCGTCTCCAATGTTTATTGAAAACATAAATAAATATGCACAATGAGCACTTGTCTCTTAAATACATAATTACAGTTGTTGGTTAGCTAACTAACGAATTTTAGTCATATTAGCATTCAAAACACCTCAAAACAAGATGAAACGAGACATGACTTCCCACATGGCAGTTTCTTGTCATTCTTGCTAGCAGCCATCCATATTCACAACACGCTGACTTCTGCCCCATGGAAGCATGCACATCGTTTTTGTGAGGTTGTCAGCTAACCCATCTATAACACTGAATAGGTTTTAGGTTAGGGTCTAGTACAGGGGTCTATGAAAAGACAGACACAGTGTAGTTTGCTGAAAAAAAAGGGATGGTTTATTGTATCGATTATGTACTACAATCGGCATTAGGGAAAAAAGCAAATGCACACACACACACACACACACACCCCCATTCACACATATACTTCAAACTTGAGCCAAATTGTACAAACCACCTGCTCAGTACAAAAGCATTCTCAGCCTGTATTCCTCACATGGACAGATCGATTATTCTGCAATACAAACGGCTTTGAACCACCGATTACACTTCTCAACAAAACATGTTGGCCATCAAGGCCACACATTTGAACGACTGTGCCACGAGACTGCACTGAAGGGAAAGAGTGAGATGGTAAAAAACTGAAAGAACATGTCATCATAAGCAATATTTCTATAGCATTTCATTGCTGTTCTCTTGTACTTATCAATATGACACTGTGGAACATAAACTCAATATCATGGCTAAACACCGACTTAGAAACAATGAGTATACAACAGGAGTTGAAATAAATAAGCAAAAGTGGAAAATGCAACTCACAGGGCTCACACATAGATCTTCATATCTTTGTGCTCAGAGACTAATACTGAGGGAGAAGGATCAACTACTGTAGCAAGTACTGTGATTCTGGACACAAAAACAAACACAGATTTGGGTTTTGAAGGGGTATCAAATTAAAAGGAGTTTTCAATTCACTTTTACGTTACAAAACAAATTAAGACAGTGGGACGGTGAAACACAAGGACGAATTACATCAAAACAATGTGTGAAGAACTCCGATGTCTCAGAGATGCGTAAACATCGCCGATAGTGCCAGGAGGATAGGGATTAGTAACACAAATCAAACTCCTAAGACTAAACTGAAACAAAAACCCATAAAGAACACAAGAGGATGTTTCCTCAGCCCACATGGAGAGCATGAGATCCCTGTTTCTCAGTAAGACAATGGCAACCATTATACTTCATTGCACCTTCATCACTGTAACAGTCAAGTATCAATCAACACAAAAGTTAAAAAGAAAAAATATATATTATTATAATAATAAGCGCATTCAAATTTTGAAGATGGGGTTTGGAGTTTTGGCTGGTATACAAGTAACATATTCTCTGAAATGCAGTACCAATTATCATGACGCAAATCGCTGTTATGTTTTGACAAGGCAAACTTGTCAGGTGCCAAGTTATCATCTTGACACAAACGTACTGTTTCAAAATTAAATAGGATCACAGCATTGACTTTAACGATCTGCTTTTTATTACTACCTAATCTTTCTTTGTACTCTATTCTATTCACAACTCAATCCAGCTACAGCTACTTCCTCTCCTATGAAATGTATGCAAACCCATTCACTCCATAACCAAATCAACCTGCAACATATGCTCAGTCACAGATATCATTTGCATATGTGCGTTTTTCATGCGAGGCAGTTCAGCGTTTTGATTGACTTTAGTGGTATACAAAAAATATATATGTTCCATTATCTGGACTGGTCAGATACCCCTAAGCCAGGAAGATATAGTCTTCCTCATCATCATTTTCCTACTCTTCCTCAATCCTCATCATCATCACCTCATTTTCCTACTTATCAACGTCATCGTCAATATCCATCAATCATTATTTTCCTTTATAGAGCTCCTTCCATGTCCCCCCTATGTCTGGCGGGATAGTGTGAGACATAGTGTGGGACATGCAGGATTAGTGTGAGATGAGCAGTGGTGGTGGGGGGGTTGGGTTAGTGCAGCCCCTGCTGCCTGCAGGTCAGAGGCTCTATACAGTACTGGTATGTGCTGAGGAGTAGGGGACAGGGCGTAGTGGATAGGGAGTAGGGAGTAGGGGTAGAGGATACAATATAGAGGATAGGTGATAGCTAGTATAAACCAGAGGACAAGGATTAGGGAATAGTGGATAGGGAATAGTGGATAGGGAATAGTGGTGGAACTTGTTGTCAATCCATGTTTCAATACCCTGTCTTTAACCTGTAATCATGTATCAATAAACCTGGTCAAGTGAAATTAAATAATGACATCATATTGAAGACTGTGAGACAGTTTAAGGTTACAGGGTACTACTGATTCCACAGCATTGGGCATCTGAAGAATGAAGATTGACTATATGAGTATGAAAAAGTAGAGTAGGGTGAAGTTGCCCTTAGAAACTGATCTAGAGATAGTTTAACATTTCCCCCCTTGCGGTTAAGGTTATGATTTGGAGAGGGGTTAAACTGGTCTCAGATATATTCTTTAGGGCAACTTCTACCCCGGAGCAGGTGAAAGTAATGGAAGGATTGCAGGGTCAGAGGTGACGTCCCCTAGCTGGTTAGCAGTCAGTGGAGATTTTGGCGGAGAGGTCCTGGATGCGGCGGGCGCTGCAGCCCTTACACAGGATGTGACCGTCCAGGGGGTAACAACCTCGCCCCTCGCCCTCAGAAGACAGGAGCAAACCACACTCCTGGACAGAGAAAACACAGGGTCAATCCAGGAACACTGATTGGGTTAAACTGAATGGCCTTTGTACATCTAATGTGATAGCCTGCCAAACTGGAAACGTCATTCAACTTGAGCGAGCTATTTTACTAACAACGACATGCACTCATGAACATTACTACTACTACTCACCTCACACACATAGCAGTTGACGTGGAAGCTGCGGTCCAGCGCCACTATCCTGACTGTCTCCTCCTGTCCCGGTTCGGGCATGATGGCCTGGCCACACACTGAGCAGCGGGGGGCAAACTTCCTGTTTAGGACAGGAAGCAGGACGTACCAGATCAGAGGGTGGGACACGAACATCACAGTCAGATATAATAATCTGTCTAGTAGAATCACGTCAATGGCTGAATGTTATCTCAAGAGACAAAAGTGAAATGGGAGACTTGTGCTAGTTAAAAAAAGTACAGGTAGTATCTGGCCCTGAGATACTCCGTTTGTTGAGCTGCTGACCTGTGGAAGTCATCTATGCAGTGAATCTGGGAGGTGGCGTCCACGGTGAAGGGAACTCCATCCAGGCAGCAGCCACACACCACACAGTTGAAGCAGCGCGGGTGGTAGGCCTTGCCCATGGCCCGCAGGATACGGTCCAAGATGGGCTTGGAGCACTTAGAGCAGCGCTCTAGGGTACTCTGAGACGGAGAGGGGCAGCACAGGTTCAGACAGAATAGTGTGTGTGTGTGTGAGAGATAGTGCCAGTGTGATTACCGAAATGTTGGTTATTTTTTGTTTTTTAAACAACTAATTGACCAACGTCGGTTCAATTATTGGAATTCCATTTTGGGTTTTTATCTTCTGTGAGCTCAAAGCGCACATTCCGCAGTTTCTCTAGAGATAAATCAAATCAAACCCGAACTGAGCGATGTAGTATGGAGTTGTAGTTTCCAACAGGCCAATATTCCACATCACGTGTCAAACTCATCCCACGGAGGGCCGAATGTCTGCAGGTTTTCGCTCCACCCTTGTACTTGATTGATGAGTTAAGCTCACTAATTAGCAAGGAATTCCCCTCACCTGGTTGTCTAGGTCTTAATTGAAAGGAAAAACCAAAAACCCGCAGACACTTGGCCCCCCGTGGAATGAGGTTGACACCCCTGTTCTTCATAGTTTAGCACAGAAAACATGGTAATTTACTACAATGACCATAATCCATTGCACGCCTACTTGTCCGGTCTGTGTGTTTCTTTTACGCCTGCTACGGTAGGTTAGTGTGGAGCAGACACAGAGAGAAGAGACAGACAAATGTGTGATCGAGAGGGTTTAGAGAGCAGTTGCTTCGCGAGGTATCTCTACCTGAAAATACATGATCTAAGTGACTGATAGTTGGTATTCAGCAGTCATAAAAGGTATGCCTTATTTACTTTGAAGAACTACTAAAATAGTGATTTTGTCAGACAGCACAGGCAGCAGCTCTATAGAGATGAGATGATGACTTGGAATGAAATAATAAAGTCATCAAATATGATGAACTGCACATAAACTACTCGTTTCAAGTCCTGCCACAACATCTCAATTGGGATTAGGTCTGGACTTTGACTAGGCCATTCCAAAACTTCAAATGTGTCACTTTTTAGCCATTTTCATGTAGACTTGATTGTGTGTTTTGGATCATTGTCTTGCTGCATGACCCAGCTGCGCTTCAGCTTCAGCTCACAGACAGATGGCCTGACATTCTCCTGTAGAATTCCCACAAATGCCGCTGAGTTAAAGCAGTTCTTCATGGAATAGTGGGCCAAAATTCCTCCACAGCGACGTGAGACTGATCAACAACTACAGGAAGCATTTGGTTGCAGTCATTGCAGCTAAAGGTGGCACAACCAGTTATTGAGTGTAAGAGGACAATTACTTTTTCACACAGGCGAATTGGGTGTTGCATAACTTTGTTGATGAAATAAATAAAAAAGTATGTAATTGTTGTGTTATTTGTTCACTCAGGTTCCCTTTATCTAATATTAGGTTTTGGTTGAAGATCTGATAACATTCAGTATCAAAAATATGCAAAAGTAGAGACAATTTGAAAGGGGGCAAATACTTTTTCACAGCACTGTACACAACAACTGAAATATTTTATTAAAGTAAAGTAATGTGACTAAATGATGGTTAATAACTGATAACGGGAGTAATGGGAAGTCATTACCATCATGGGAGTTTTATAAATTGTTTTATTATGTGTTGCAGCATTCAACCCACATAATTCATGTTTTTATTTTTTTATTATCGAAATAGAAAATCGTGATTCTTTTTTCATAATCGAACCGAAACGACCTCAAAAAGCACTTACGGTTCAGCACTAGTGAGGGTACTACTAGTGAATCCAATAGATACGGAGCAGGATGGAGAGATCAACTGATGAAATCAGGGAATACTACTAAAGAATTTAGAACAAAAAGAGAAGGAGAAGGGCCAGCCACTCACAATGTAACAGCTCTCGCAGTAGCTCTTCTTGTCCAGGGCATAGAAGGGTTGTCCCCGGAGACGGGCGTGGCAGGTGATGCATGTGAAACACTCCACGTGGAACACCTGCTCCATGGCGATACAGCCACTGCCGTCGCCAAGCACATTGTCACCGCAACGCGCACAGCGACCTGATAGTATGGAGGGAAAGGGAGAGAGGAGAAAAGATGAGACTAGGAAGATATGAGATTTTTACTTTGTAGCCCAAGGGGAAATTAAGATGTAAATAACAGTGCAGTCAACACAAAGGACATACAATTGTTAGAAAGAGAGACGTACCAAAGTATTCCTCTGCAGGTGGGTGATTCATGTCATACACCAACTTCTTAGTGAGCCGGTCCAACTCCTCCTCTTGCCTCGGAGCTGCTGACCCCTGCTGGACAAATATGATTAATTATTTTCCATTCAGATCAGTGAAACCAAGAGACTGAGGATACAAGTATTCTAAAAGGACCATACTTTAGAAGAAGCAGCGGAGCATGCTGTAGAGTAGATGATATCTGAACTCTACAGAGACACTCACCTTGCTGGGCTGATAGGCAGGACTTGGGGCCGAGCCTGACCCTGATTGGTGAATCTCCGGGCCCCTCTTGGGCGTGGGGCCCTGGTTCCCACGCCCTCTAGACCCCCCGGGGATCTCCTTGTAGGCCCCATCACAGTGCAGCTCCTGGGCTTGGGATGCGGGATGGGGAGGGTACCAGCCCTGGGGGCCCGTCTGGTTCTGGGGTGGGGGACGTGAGGTGTGCTGGTGGGGTGGAGGAGGGGTGTAAGCCTGCTCGGCTTGTCTACCAGTCTGGGAGTAGGTGACAGGCTGGGCTGTTTTTACCTGGACGCTGAACCTCGGGCCAGTAGGGGTGGAAGAGGTGGTGTAGGAGGCAGGAACGGGCTGGGGGTAGGGTTTGGAGACCTGGGCGTAGGTGTAGTCTGGCTGGGGGGAGTACTGGGGAACCTGGTGGGGATCACTGGGGTATAGGGGTGCTGGATGGTACTGGGACTGGGGATGAGGGGGGTAACCCATGGACGGCCTGCCCTGAGAGGGTGCTCCTGGCTGGGTTGTAGGTTTGTAGCGGTCCCCTGAGATGTGTTTGTTGTAAGGCACGTTGTCGTACAGCTGTGAAGGGATGGAAAGGAACCATCAATTATTTTTTTGCCTTTTTTATTTAAATGAATTACTGTGACTAACAACCCAGGCGTAAACATCCAGAAGAACCTGTGATACACTTTCAGCCAGATATGATTTAAAAAATAAAGTTAGTAATATATTATGTTTCTGGGGAATCCTTTATTCCTCACATGTCGTCAGTCAGGTAGCCTACCTGTGTGCTGTTCTGTGGATGGCTGTCCAGATCGGCCAGCATGCAGGTGAGAGAGTCAATCTCTGCATCGATGTTGGAGTGGCGTCCACTCGGCTTCTCAGGTCCACGATGCTGAAATCACAGAGTAGGATCACACACAAAGTTGCATGCCTTTATAACATTTCACAACAGGAGATAGATAGATAGATAGGTAGAGCAAATGTAGTCTCATTACTTTTTTATTAGAATATTGGATATGAGCAATGTCATGCTCCATGACAATAATCATAACTAGTCTATCTACATGCAATTAGGTTGAAAACCTAACTAATCTGGAAACCACACTGAACATTGTGGCGAAATGGAGCAATAATCAGTGTGGATTCCAGGCTACAAAACCAATGATGTCCCACCTACCATTAGCTCATAGCTGTCCATGTGAGGGTTCCGGGAGCGGTCTTCTTTGGACCCGTGGTAGTAGTGCTCCTTAGATTTAGGGTGAAACTCTGGGTCCTCTTGGTGCTGGTGCTGCATGGGCCCACCTTTACAACAAATATGACACAGTAAACTTTACATTTACAAACAAGAGTAGATGACCATAATGTACATTGACATAATCACTTTTTTTCATCAATATTGTGCCAGTTCTAATCACCAAAGCCTTGGAGTACTCAATCTTGTGTCAGGTCTAACACTCTTGAGCTACAGTGGGGAGAACAAGTATTTGATACACTGCCAATTTTGCAGGTTTTCCTACTTACAAAGCATGTAGAGGTCTGTAATTTTTATCATAGGTACACTTCAACTGTGAGAGACAGAATCTAAAACAAAAATCCAGAAAATCACATTGTATGATTTTTAAGTAATTAATTTGCATTTTATTCCATGACATAAGTATTTGATCACCTACCAACCAGTAAGAATTCCGTCTCTCACAGAACTGTTCGTTTTTCTTTAAGAAGCCCTCCTGTTCTCCACTCATTACCTGTATTAACTGCACCTGTTTGAACTCGTTACCTGTATAAAAGACACCTGTCCACACACTCAATCAAACAGACTCCAAACTCTCCACAATGGCCAAGACCAGAGAGCTGTGTAAGGACATCAGGGATACAATTGTAGACCTGCACAAGGCTGGGATGGGCTACAGGACAATAGGCAAGCAGCTTGGTGAGAAGGCAACAACTGTTGGCGCAATTATTAGAAAATGGAAGAAGTTCAAGATGACGGTCAATCACCCTCGGTCTGGGGCTCCATGCAAGATCTCACCTCGTGAGGCATCAATGATCATGAGGAAGGTGAGGGATCAGCCCAGAACTACACGGCAGGACTTGGTCAATGACCTGAAGAGAGCTGGGACCACAGTCTCAAAGAAAACCATTAGTAACACACTACGCCGTCATGGATTAAAATCCTGCAGCGCACGCAAGGTCCCCCTGCTCAAGCAAGCGCATGTCCCGTCTGAAGTTTTCTAATGACCATCTGGATGATCCAGAGGAGGAATGGGAGGTCATGTGGTCTGATGAAACAAAAATAGAGCTTTTTGGTCTAAACTCCACTCGCCGTGTTTGGAGGAAGAAGAAGGATGAGTACAACCCCAAGAACACCATCCCAATCGTGAAGCATGGAGGTGGAAACATCATTCTTTGGGGATGCTTTTCTGCAAAGGGGACAGGACGACTGCACCATATTGAGGGGAGGATGGATGGGGCCATGTATCGCGAGATCTTGGCCAACAACCTCCGTCCCTCAGTAAGAGCATTGAAGATGGGTCGTGGCTGGGTCTTCCAGCATGACAACGACCCGAAACACACAGCCAGGGCAACTAAGGAGTGGCTCCGTAAGAAGCATCTCAAGGTCCTGGAGTGGCCTAGCCAGTCTCCAGACCTGAACCCAATAGAAAATCTTTGGAGGGAGCTGAAAGTCCGTATTGCCCAGTGACAGCCCCGAAACCTGAAGGATCTGGAGAAGGTCTGTATGGAGGAGTGGGCCAAAATCCCTGCTGCAGTGTGTGCAAACCTGGTCAAGACCTACAGGAAACTTATGATCTCTGTAATTGCAAACAAAGGTTTCTGTACCAAATATTAAGTTCTGCTTTTCTGATGTATCAAATACTTATGTCATGCAATAAAATGCAAATTAATTACTTTTAAAAATCATACAATGTGACTTTCTGGATTTTTGTTTTAGATTCCGTCTCTCACAGTTGAAGTGTACCTATGATCAAAATTACAGACCTCTACATGCTTTGTAAGTAGGAAAACCTGCAAAATCGGCAGTGTATCAAATACTTGTTCTCCCCACTGTACGTATTAACTGACTTTTGATTTTCATTATTGACAATAGTTTATCACAGGTTTTCATTAGAGCAAGGTTTCACACAAGACACAAGCCCAGTGTTATGTAAGGCCCACCACCATGTTCCTACCTGTGGGTCCAGTAGCCATGTACCTAGTGGCCATTCCTCCTCCTCCTTTCTGGTCATAGACCCCATACTTGGGCCGGGGGTCCGAGGAGACCTTCATGGGCGGCTGTCTGTACATGACTGGCCCGGAGTGGGACGTCTGGGGAACAGCTCTCTCTGGGCTACCCAGAGTCCTTGGCGGCAGCCAGGTGGGACCGGACATGTCAGGGTTCTGAAAAGAAGGAGGCCGTCATGATTAAACTGTTATATTGTAAAACTATAGCAGAACAATTATTTTCCTGTATTTATGAGGCTTTTATAAAAGAGTAGATGCAGTGTCCTATTTTGGTTGCCACACCAACCTACATTATGTGTGTATATTTACAGTTGAAGTCGGAAGTTTACATACACTTGGCTTGGAGTCATCAAAACTCGTTTTTCAACCACTCCACAAATGTCTTGTTAACAAACTATAGTTTTGGCAAGTCGGTTAGGACATCTACTTTGTGCATGACACAAGTAATTTCTCCAACAATTGTTTGTTTATAGACAGATTATTTCACTGTATCACAATTCCAGTGGGTAAGAAGTTTACATACACTAAGTTGACTGTGCCTTTAAACAGCTTGGAAAATTCCAGAAAATGATCTCATTGCTTTAGAAGCTTCTGATAGGCTAATTGACATCAGTTGAGTCAACTGGAGGTGTGCCTGTGGATGTATTTCAAGGCCTACCTTCAAACTCTGTGCCTCTTTGCTTGACATCATGGAAAATCAAAAGAAATCAGCCAAGACCTCAGAAAGAAAATTGTAGACCTCCACAAGTCTGGTTCATCCTTGGGAGCAATTTCCAAATGCCTGAAGGTACCACGTTCATCTGTACAAACAATAGTACGCAAGTATAAACACCATGGGACCACGCAGCCGTCATACCGCTCAGGAAGGAGACCCGTTCTCTCTCCTAGAGATGAACATACTTTGGTGCGAAAAGTGCAAATGAATCCCAGAACAACAGCAAAGGACCTTGTGAAGATGCTGGAGGAAACGGGTACAAATGTATCTATATCCACAGTAAAACGAGTCCTATATCGACATAACCTGAAAGGCCGCTCAGCAAGGAAGAAGCCACTGCTCCAAAACCTCCATAAAAAAGTCAGACTACGGTTTGCAACTGCACATGAGGACAAAGATTGTACTTTTTGGAGAAATGTCCTCTGGTCTGATGAAACAAAAATAGAACTGTTTGGCCATAATGAACCATCGTTATGTTTGGAGGAAAAAGGGGGTTGCTTGCAAGCCGAGAACACCAACCCAACCGTGAAGCACGAGGGTGGCAGCATCATGCTGTGGGGGTGCTTTGCTGCAGGAGGGACTGGTGCACTTCACAAAATAGATGGCATCATGAGGAAGGAAAATTACGTGGATATATTGAAGCAACATCTCAAGACATCAGTCAGAAAGTTAAAGCTTGGTCGCAAATGGGTCTTCCAAATGGACAATGACCCCAAGCATACTTCCAAAGTTGTGGCAAAATGGCTTAAGGACAACAAAGTCAAGGTATTGGAGTGGCTATCACAAAGCCCTGACCTCAAGCCTATAGAAAATGTGTGGGCAGAACTGAAAACGCGTGTGCGAGCAACGAGGCCTACAAACCTGACTCAGTTACACCAGCTCTGTCAGGAGGAATGGGCCAAAATTCACCCAATTTATTGTGGGAAGCTTGTGGAAGGTTACCTGAAATGTTTGACCCAAGTTAAAAAATTTAAAGGCAATGCTACCAAATACTGATTGAGTGTATGTAAACTTCTGACCCACTGGGAATGTGATTAAAGAAATAAAACCTGAAATAAATCACTACTATTATTCTGACATTTCACATTCTTAAAATAAAGTGGTGATCCTAACTGACCTAAAACAGGGAATTTTTACTAGGATTAAATGTCAGGAATTGTGAAAAGCTGAATTTAAATGTATTTGGCTAAGGTTTATTTTAACTTCCGACTTCAACTGTATGTCACAGGTAACCACTGGAGTGGAAACCAAGAGATGCTTCAAACTGGGTTTCCTATGGCAACTCACACACAGCGGTTTAATAATAGGCTCATGGTTGAGAAGCAGGAAGATAGAGCCATTCCCAACCATAAGGGGAATTCCAGCGGACAGACACACCAGTTCCAAAGCGTTAGCCAACACACACACACACAACAACAACAAAAAACCTCACAGGTGCAAGACCCTTGGCTTGTTCCCCCATTACCCCTGGGTCTTTATCCATTACAATAGTTATTGTCTCTGATGTTTACACTCAACTCTAAATGATCCCAAATGAAGTTGCAGCGACTAAAACAAGAGAGAAAACGTCTGTAATGATATGTGTCTCTGCTTCAGCACCTGGACTGGTTCACAACAACACATTACACAAAGCAGTGGAAGAAATACAAAAAACGGACAGAGAAGTTACAGCTGTAAGGATGGGACTGTGATTAGGCCTACAGTCTGATTATTAGGCAACAAAATGATTCACAAAACTTTGACCATGACAGCCCTTTATGATGATCATCATTAGCATCTATACCTTATATCTTCCTAAACAACCAAATGTATTTAAAGTGCATTGCATTACTATGTTCACTATAAGTGAATGACCAGTCAGAGTCGACTGTACTGCAATGGAGTTGTTGTCCCTCCTTCCACCGACCTGATTTAAACCTTCTAAATCCGGCTGAGCACACACTCAAATCCGAGGATTGGTGGGCCGGAAAATTAATCACAGCGGCTTTATAATTCCGTTATTAAAAACAATTGTTTTAAGTCTTTCGGGTGGATTGTAAGACCACTAGCCACACATATAAACTATAACAACTAGCCAACTTGATATCAGTTGCCTAATCATGATAGGCCACTTACGATTTGAGCGAACTGTCAAACGTGAATTGAAAGCTCGAGCACGCTAGATACATTGTTGCGGCAATGGAAACGCTACATTGTTGCAATTCTAGACTACTAAACTTCCGCAATGAAAACAATAACACTACTGCGATTGGGAAGTATTGTGGGCTATGAAGAAAAGGCTAGAATGACGATTTCCTACCTCTTAAAATCCCGAAGCCTTCGGTCTTCTCGTCTTCATACTCATCTACAAACGAAAAACATTTCACAGTGTAGCGACAATTAGGCTATTTGGGTCAATAGCCAGATCACATGCAATGTTAAATCGTATAGGCCTATTGCACTGCACCTTTCTAAACGATACAAACATTGCTTTGTCAAGTTTTGCTGCGGCAAAGAAAATGTGTAGGGTAGTTCTAGACAAACCTATTTATGTCCAGAAAAGTACAATATTTTTCGGATTTAATCAACAACAACAAAAATCCTATAGCGTAAGCCTAGGACTATCCAACGGGCAGTTACACTAACGTCTACATGCGAGATTAATGCAGGGCATATTGCAACAATTAGCCTAACTTAATTATATGTTTGTTTACTTGTTTGTAGAGATAGCTGGTCTACAGCGTCTCGACTAGGGTACACGATCCGCCTACTACGAAGAGAATGCTACACAAACACGCGAAATTAAACAATTTCACTTATTTAATTTGTTTTTCAGAGAGGGTAGAATAAAACTCGCTCATAAAAGTAGGCCTACATTCTTTTGGGGTGTATTCATTACGCCGATTCTGTTGCAAAACCTTTGCAACAGAAACCGTTTGGTTCTTAAACGGTAAACGGTTTCCGTTGCAAGACCTACTGAATACACCCTTGGTCTAGATTCAGTAACTTACTTTCTCATGGATCCCGCGTTTGTCACAGGCCTCAGCGCCACTCGTCATGGCATTCCAAATGTGTGACGTAGCCCTAGCCTAGCGGTCGTGAACTGCGTGGAGGACCATTTATTTTATTTTATTTTATTTTTTATTTAACCTTTATTTAAGCAGGTAAGCCAGTTGAGAACAAGTTCTCATTTACAACTGCGACCTGGCCAAGATAAAGCAAAGCAGTGGGATAAAAACAACAACACAGAGTTACATAAGGGGTAAAACAAAACATAAAGTCAAAAATACAACAGAAAATATATATACAGTGTGTTCAAATGTAGCAAGTTATGGAGGTAAGGCAATAAATAGGCCATAGTGCAAAATAATTACAATTAGTATTAACACTGTAATGATAGATGTGCAAGAGATGATGTGCAAATAGAGATACTTGGGTGCAAATGAGCAAAGCATCCCCAAACCATCACACCACCACCACCATGCTTGACCTTTGGTATGATGTTCTTACTGTGGAATGCAGAGTTTGGTTTTCGCCAGGCATTACTGGAACCATGTCGTCCAAAAAGTTATACTTTTGAATCATCTGTCCATAGAACTTTCTTCCAAGAGTCTTGATGATCATCCAGGTGCTTTTTGGCAAACTTGAGTCAACTTTTTGGGTCCCATTATGCCTGGCGAAAACCAAACACTGCATTCCACAGTAAGAACATCATACCAAAGGTCAAGCATGGTGGTGGTGGTGTGATGGTTTGGGGATGCTTTGCTGCCTCAGGACCTGGACGACTTGCCTTAATAGAAGGAACCATGAATTCTGCTCTGTATCAGAGAATTCTACAGGAGAATGTCAGACCATCCGTCTGTGAGCTGAAGCTGAAGCGCAGCTGGGTCATGCAGCAAGACAATTATCCAAAACACACAATCAAGTCTACATGAAAATTGCTAAAAAGCAACAAATTGGAAGTTTTGGAATGGCCTAGTCAAAGTCCAGACCTAATCCCAATTGGGATGTTGTGGCAGGACTTGAAACGAGCAGTTCATGCTTGAAAACCCACACGTCACTGAGTTAAAGCAGTTCTGCATGGAAGAGTGGGACAAAATTCCTCCACAGCGACGTGAGAGACTGATCAACAACTACAGGAAGCATTTGGTTGGAGTCATTGCAGCTAAAGGTGGCACAACCAGTTATTGAGTGTAAGGGGCCAATTTCTTTCTCACACAGGGGAATTGGGTGTTGCATAACTTTGTTTATGAAATAAATATGTAATTGTTGTGTTATTTGTTCACTTATGTTCCCTTTATCTAATATTAGGTTTTGGTTGAAGATCTGATAACATTCAGTATCACAAATATGCAAAAGTAGAGAAAATTAGAAAGGGGGCAAATACTTTTTCATAGCACTGTACCTGCTGGAGCGCATACGAGGGGTGGGTGTTGCTATGGTGACCAATGAGCTAAGATAAGGCAGGGATTTGCCTAGCAGTGATTTATAGATGGCCTGGAGCCAGTGGGTTTGGCAACGAATATGTAGTGAGGACCAGCCAACAAGAGCGTACAGGTCACAGTGGTGGGTAGTATATGGGGCTTTGGTGACAAAACGGATGGCACTGTGATAGACTACATCCAATTTGCTGAGTAGAGTGTTGGAGGCTATTTTGTAAATGACATCGCCGAAGTCAAGGATCGGTAAGATAGTCAGTTTTACGAGGGCATGTTTGGCAGCATGAGTGAAGGAGGCTTTGTTGCGAAATAGGAAGCCGATTCTAGATTTAACTTTGGATTGGAGATGCTTAATGTGAGTCTGGAGTTTACAGTCTAACCAGACACCTAGGTATTTGTAGTTGTCCACATACTCTAGGTCTGACCCGTCGAGAGTAGTGATTCTAGTTGGGTGGGCGGGTGCCAGCAGCGTTCGATTGAAGAGCATGCATTTAGTTGTACTAGTGTTTAAGAGCAGTTGGAGGCTACTGAAGGAGTGTTGTATGGCATTGAAGCTTGTTTGGAGGTTTGTTAACACAGTGTCCAATGAAGGGCCAGATGTATACAAAATGGTGTCCTCTGCGTAGAGGTGGATCTGAGAGTCACCAGCAGCAAGAGTGACATCATCGATATACAAGGAGAAAAGAGTTGGCCCAAGAATTGAACCCTGTGGCATCCCCATAGAGACTGCCATATGTCCAGACAACAGGCCCTCCGATTTGACACATCATGCATGACAAGTGTTTGTCAGACAATTTTCATTAGCCTACTGTTGATCTGTAATTGAAAAAAAAATGTGAGCTATAAGGTCAATAGGCCTATATGTATTTAAAACATAGTATAGCCTAATTAAATGTTTTCTATGCATGGTGTTAAGTTGCGTCAATTCAAATCTGGTATTAGGAACAAAAGAGGTCAATACACGTCTTCTAAAATAGACTAGTATTTTAATTAATGCAAACCACTTCAATGGTAAATATGATGTTCGTATATACGGGTCCACTGAAATACCACGCAGGGCACTCAGAGAACTAAGCCATTGTTATGAGTTCTTCTTAAAATACTCTGACAGAGATAGTTCCCGCTCCCTGCTGGCCAATCAGAGTAGAGACTGAGCGTGGTTTAGACTTACTCAGCCAATCATTGGCGCACAGGCTGGTCCCAGACCCTTGGCGCTCCACTGTTGCACACTGTTGCCAGGCATAAGTTTGTTATCATCACAACCTGTAGAGTCATCACCCATAGACACTGTTCCCCTGTACCTACGTCCTTGGACGGTTCACAGATCACAAAGAGGCAGTGTTCGTGTCTGTGAGAAATACAAGTCTTATCTCTTCCTACCCCCTAACGTTCCTCACATGAATCACAGCTTGTTATGTGAAACAATTTATATCAGTACAGTACAAACCCATTATGTTTAATCATTAATGCATTCCTTCTAAGCTAGTCATTACATCTAGATCCCCACAATGGTCAACTCACATTTCACAAAGAAAAATAAACCACATAATAACAAATTAATCTTAATTTGATATCCATTTAAAATGCAAAGGGAAATAGGACCTACATTTCTCTATTCAGTGACTTCACCAACAACGTTAAATTGACATATTAGTCATTTAGCTGACGCTCTTATCTAGTGCAATTTACAGTAGTGAGTGAATACATTTTCACTCACTACCACAACCCTGGCGTTGCAAGCACCATGCTCTATCAACTAAGCAACACCTGACGTAATTGTAGTGAGAGAAGATTGCGACAATAAATAAATATGCAGCTCCAAAAATTGTTTGGTGATCAAGAATATTCACTGTTTACTTTGGAAACTCACCAGCAATGGGGCAACAATTACTAGCATAGGTCTACTGGTCTTTAGGTATGTAATAATTGCTTGATATTGATAATTTACTTACGAAGCTTGCATTTGGAATTTGTTGTTAAAATCTAATATTACTGTGGCGAAGAAGCACCATAGGCGCTGCTCTTCACTTGCATTCTCCAAATTCCCGCCATTGGAGTGCTTTTTTTCTCTTGTTGAAATATTTGCTGTTGCTTTCACATGTTTAAATGCATAGGTACTATGTGGTAAATCTATATTCCATCTAATACTACAATAATTGCTAGCGTTTCATCATTCCATTACCTTACTGTTTATTGCAACACTTAGACATTTCTGTTTCATATTTGATAGGCCTACGATACATTTTCATTTCATAGCCAACCATTTCGTACCATGCTCAGAGTGGGCGCGATGTTTATAGGGCACATGAACATTCGCAAAACTCATGAGGTAGAAGTTATGTTTATTTAATTTAATGTATAGTTTCCTTTGTTCATATTTCCCGGGTTATGACAGATTTTTGTTGTGCGCAATAGGAGCGCGCAAGGCGCACATAGAAACAGGCTAGTGGTCTGCGCTCCAAGCTTTGGAGTCATAACGTTGAGTAAGAGAACATTATTGTTCCATGTATGCATGGTGTTGGAGGAATATCATTAATAATCATTAAGTCTGATTAAGACGAATGTAACAATGGATGTGGAAATGGTCTTTTACATTGCAGAACCAGTCTATTGGTTGTAATTGCCAATTGGTTAATTGTATGCTCCTGCAGGATGGGGGCCAAGTGCTTATTATGTAGGCCTACCTGTTTGAGCTCCAATTAGACAGATTCAATTTGGTTTCTCAGATAGGACAGGTTAAGCCTGATACAGAAGTTATTTCTTTTGGGCTATTACCAGTGTATATTTGGTCAATCTACTTGTATATTTTGTATGATATGGCGCTTTCACCATTGGATCACCAAGACCTGTAAATAAATCTACACTCTGAGCACTTCAACCTGCCTTGCCTTCTGCTGATTTCATGCCCTTATGACTGCTACAAGGTCCCCATTTTACAATTACATAGGCTAATAAAATATGTTGTAGACAAAATAATGAAAAGGGCTGTCACATAGCCTCGATAAATAGACAAAGATTTGTAGTTGAACAAGTCGTTGCGTGTATAGTAATTTTTTTTTTTACTTGACTTGAGACTTGACTTTAACTTGTGACTCGACTTGACTTGCGCTTTGAATGCGCGACATGGACTTGACTTGAGTCTTGATAAGTTCTACTTGGGACTTGACTTGACCCAAATAATAGTGACTTGGTCCCACCTCTGATCTTAACCATTTCAATTTCTTTCTTGGTCATTTTGTTTATTGACTTGTGACAGCTTTTTTTTTGTTGCTTTGCCAAGGACTACTTGCACCAGTAAAAACAGCATTTTCAGGTACTTAATCATTGTAAATGTTAAATGTGACATATTCTGCTATAAAAAATCTATAAAACATGTGATTAACTGTGAGGTCTACCTATTATACAGCGCCTTGTCACTCACATTTTACAGCTTGCTGTTGTTGGGCCTATTTTGAACTTCTGTTTCTCTTATGAAAGACGACTTTGACCTCACTTACCTCACTACATTTCTGCTGCTTCACCCTCTTTTAGCAACAGATGATTCAAAAACCTTGTAAGCTGATTACTGCACAGTTGGGTCATATAAGGACCTTGAGTAGCTAAAGCGTCACATACTGCAGCTTAACATTCCTACATGTCATTCAATTCGTTGGTGGGTGGGCCTGCAGAAATGTGGGTCGGGCAGAAATTGAAGCACTCAAATCATCAATGAATTATCATTAGAAGCATATAGGCTCCTTACTACTGCGTTATGTACTCGATCGCACACAAACCATTTAACACATGTATCATTGTAACACCTGCTTTCGCAGAGCAAACAGTCATTTATTGACAATGTAAATTCATGGCTCTTGCATTTCACAATCTGTAATATGACAGTATTTTCTAATATGAACCAATTAATGTTGATTTATGAGTGCTTTCCACTTTTCCCAAATGTTGTATTTACAATGGTGTTTGTTCTTCGCTGGTTGCCCTTTTCTTGTGGCAACATCACAAATCTTGCTGCTGTGATGGCACACTGTGGTATTTCACACAATAGATATGGGAGTTTATCAAAATTGGATTTGTTTTCAAATTCTCTGTGGGTCTGTGTAATCTGAAGGAAATAATGTCTCTAATATGGTCATACATTTGGCAGGAGGTTAGGAAGTGCAGCTCAGTTTCCACCTCATTTTGTGGGCAGTGTGCATATAGCCTGTCTTCTCTTGAGAGCCAGGTCTGCCTACAGCGGCCTCTTTCAATAGCAAGGCTATGCTCACTGAGTCTGTGCATAGTCAAAGCTTTCCTTAATTTTCGGTCAGTCACAGTGGTTAGGTATTCTGCCACTGTGTACTTTCTGTTTAGGGCCAAATAGCATTCTAGTTTGCTCTGTTATTTTGTTAATTCTTTCCAATGTGTCAAGTAATTATCTTTTTGTTTCTCATGATTTGGTTGGGTCTAATTGAGTTGCTGTCCTGGGGCTCTGTGGGGTCTGTTTGTGTTTGTGAACAGAGCCACAGGACCAGTTTGCATAGGGGACTCTTCTCCACGGTTCATCTCTCTGTAGGTGATGGCTTTGTTATGGAAGGTTTGGGAATCACTTCCTTTTAGGTGGTTGTAGAATTGAACAGCTCTTTTCTGGATTTTGATCATTAGCGGGTATCGGCCTAATTCTACTCTGCATGCATTATTTGGTGTTTTACATTGTACACTGAGGTGTATGCAGAGTCTCAATTTGGTGTTTGTCCCATTTTGTGAATTCTTGGTTGGTGAGCAGACCCCAGACCTCACAACCATAAAGGGCAATGGTTCAAGTATTTTTTGCCAGATCCTAATTGGTATGTCGAATTTTGTGTTCCTTTGGATGGTGTAGAATGACCTTCTTGCCTTGTCTCTCAGATCGTTCACAGCTTTGTGGAAGTTACCTGTGTCGCTGATGTTTAGGCCGAGGTATGTATCGTTTTTAGTGTGCTCTAGGGCAACGGTGTCTAGATGGAATTTGTATTAGTGGTCCTGGCAACTGGACCTTTTTTGGAACACCATTATTTTTGTCTTACTGAGATTTACTGTCAGGGCCCAGGTCTGACAGAATCTGTGCAGAAGATCTAGGCGCTGCTGTAGGCCCTCCTTGGTTGGGGACAGAAGCACCAGATCATCAGCAAACAGTAAACATTTTACTTCTCTCTTGGGTCCCACCAATAAGCATGATAGAGGACTCGCTTATCTCCCCAGACGCTGCTTCAAAGGAAGCTCTTTTTAAATGTTTTGCTTTATTGTTTTTCATTGCACTGCTTCTCTGTTCTTTTTTTTTCTCATTCCTGCCCCCATCCCACCATCCAAAGGGGACAAACAAGTAGACCCCTCCCCAGACTCCCACCTCCCTCCCTCCCTCTCTCCCCATCCTCTATTCTCCTCTGTCCGGATAGTGCTTACAGCTTGCCCTTATATGTCCAGAATGCTCTGCAAGCACAGGAAGACACAGTTTATATGAATCTGTGTTATTGTTTCATGCACTTGTCAACACTTTTGCACCAGCTATTGAATTAGACTGTCGGTGCTTTAGTATCAACACTTGCCTTTTAAGGTATGCAGTAAATAAGGTATTTCCCCTAAGCAACACATGCGACAGCCCAATTAAGGGTTTCCCCTGAATTGCATGATTTGTGCTCATGAAGCAGAAGCCAAATAGGAAATATAGTAAAACTTAGAACAATTAATTGTCAAATGCATTATGAAAAATATGCATAATTAAAATATTTTAGAGTTTTCTTTAACTTGAACTATGTCTTGTTTTTTTTATTTTCAACGTATCTTGACCTTTGTCCTTGATTATATAACCACAATGTTACTGTACAGATGTGATGTTTCACCCAACCACTGTTTAGTCCTGTACAGTATGAAAATGATAACCATAGCACACTACAATAACTACAACACTGCAGACGAAAGTTTTGATTTACACATGGGCATGGCAGTGGACACTGACAGATTGGGTGAAACAGGGAAGTGTATTAGCTTAGCACAGCCTTGCAAACTGGACAGACTGAATGGCTTCCGCCCATTGGTGAACCTGATTAGTAATGTTCTCACTTTTCCTCAACCGCCCCCCTCTTCCGTTCCTCTCACAATGCCTGGAAGTATCCTAGACTTAAGCTACATCTAATTCTCAGTTTTCTTAAATGTTGTTTTTCTTTTTTCTTCTCCTTTTTTAATAAGACACAATTGATCCGGCCTCCATCAAAAAACAAATATAGCACAAGGACACACACACACACACGCACTCAACACCCTTCGTAAAACACTATGCTGCTTCCGGCTCGCATTTAAACACAGGGTTTATACCCAAACATGGCCATATTGGTTGATTTGTCGTTGTATGCGGCTTGTACACATACTGTATATTTCAACTCCTACAACATTCTTCTACAATATGCACTGACAGAAAATGTGTATGAATATTTGTCTCCTTTTAAAGTCAAGTATTTTTCTCTTATTTGATTTGGGTTGGCTTCAACAGTCCTTGAAATAAGTAGGATTTGTTGTTTCATGATAATAGCTTTAAAGCCCTAATTCAATTTGACAGCGATACAATAAACAGGTCCGGGGAGTTTTATCTGTATCATCATGATAGATTCAAAGCTTTGATATGGTGGAAACTTCAGGTTTGCAGCTTGCATCATCACTGTGGAATCTGTGCTGTTTCTGCAAGGGTGCGGCCTCTCTCTCTTATCTCCTTCTGGCCTTGACCAACCGGCAGTCGCCTTGAAGCTCGCTCAAGGTCCTCCTGTTCTGTCAGAATTCTTTGATCTGAAGTTCATGGTGCACTGAAGCAGCCCCTTTATTATGTCAGTGTATTGTAATGTGCTGCAACTCTTTGTGAACCTAGGCTAGTGCTTAAGATTAGCTAACTTTTCCGCTAGTTTTTTTTGTTATTGGTGACCTTTGATAGCTTCCCCCCCCTCGCGTCCCTCCCTCGTCCCCCCTCTTGTCTCCTGCTTATTATTGACGGATGTCCTGTGCGGGCGTTTTCATCCCGCGTCTCGGTGCGCCTTTCAGGATGTATTCAGAGATGGTGTGTGTGTATATGTGTGTAGCGGTGTGTTGTGGTATGTGTGTGCATGCATATGTGTAGTGCTTTGTGTGTGTGTGTGTGTGTGTGTGTGTAGCATTGTCTGTGTGTGTGAATGTGTATGAGTGTGTGTTTGTGTGTAGCGTGTGTTGTGGTATGTGTGTGCGTGCATATGTGTAGTGCTTTGTGTGTATAGCATTGTTTGTGTGTGTATGTGTGTGTTCGGCAGTTCCTGCACATCTGTCCTCTGCATTTCTATCAGTCTTGGGGGTTGTTGTTTTTCAAGCCAGGGAGAGGGTATCTCCCATCTCCCCAACACTCTCCTCACCCCACTCTCCCGTTTCCTTCCTCCAAGTGCCCATAACACGTTGGCCCCTCCCCTCCGGCAGCAGGCCAGAAACTTCCGGAAGCCTTTATGGAGCACTCATAACTCCACGTTCACCTGGATCTGTCACCTCAGAAATATACTAAACATTTAGAAAACATTCATTTTCACCGACTTTGTTATATATTTTTTCATATGACTGCATGACTAAGGGGTATAAAATATTTTATGTTATTTAGAGCGTCTGTAAAATAGCACTGATTTTGCTGCATGCTCAAGTTGCAGTAAATTGAGTAAGGATACTATATGCGTCTGGTGTGACAGACAATGCAACATGTTCCAATTGTCGGTGTATGTGGAAGTGCAAGGTTAAATCCTTCAAGTCAATGGCTTCTGCTTGTTCAATACCATGTTACATTTTAAGAATGATCCCTTATCTAATATCTGAAGAGCCTCAGTCCCATGGGGCAGGTTTTGAGTTTGGAACAAGGTTTGTTTATCTAACATGTAGGTATTCTTCAAACTTCCTCCCCGACAGTTTCCTCAGGGGGAGGAAGGCGTTGCTAGTGGATGATGGAGGATGGTCTTCTCTAACCCTGAGGTTCAACTCCTGGATAGCCTCACCCTCACCATCATCATCCCTCTTCCCTTAGGATCCTCATATATATTTTTTCTACTACGCCACTTTCCTGCCATCACTTTGTTTGCAGAGACTATGGCGTTAGAAAAAACGAATAGTCCACTAAAAATACCCCACCCGCCGGGTTGGACCACTGGGTCTGGGCTTGGACCTTTTCCTGCTGCAGGCAGCACAGCTTCCAGGGTACGCGTGGGCCGTTGAGGAAAGAGGAAATGAGCGGCCCTGGTCTGAATGATGCTTCCTGCGCAACGTTATAAAGACTCCCCTCCCTCCGGCTACCCTGGACAGTCTTGCTCAGACAACTGTGGAGGGAGTAGGTTATTGCCCAGCCTGAAGACAGTTAGTTACAGATTGAGGAACCTGAGAGTTGAACTGAGGGTTGTGAGGTCAGCATCGTGCACGTTGGTTCTCGTCCCTGCTGGTCGGGGTGAGTGGTAACCCAGACGTTTTGTAGACGTTAGATGTATATCATTTTTCATAATATTTACGCGTTGCCTGGATTGGTGAGATTGGATGTTCATTCATGTATCATCTTGTACCTTTTCTGTCTAAGTGTTCATTTTTTCTACATGGTTTCACCTGGAGTGTGAATTATGTGTGGATAAGAATCTCTTTTTGTGGCAATTTCTTACAACATGACAGATATGTAATTATATAAATGGGGATGTCTTGACATTTCAAAAGTACTTTTGTAATTGGAACCATGTGTTGTGCACGGTGCATCAAGTACATAAATTACACTGTGTTTCATAATGTTGCATTATGTTTCAGTGTCGTCTTGTTTTGCTTCCTGCAGGTACGAGTAGGGAGCTGGTCTCACCTAACAGAGGCGTCCAGGAGACTGCCCACTATTTATTCTCTAGTTGGTGTCTTCTGCAACGGGGTAGGTCAATGTGAGGGAGCTGCACTTTGACTGGGACAGTATATGGTACATATACATAGTGCCATTGCAATTCTACTATAATGAAATTATATTCTGTAAATTCATGTCTGTCTTTTCCTTTCACACCCAAACAAAAGATGAGCAAGATCCAGGTGGTGGAGGGATACAGGGTTGGAGGGAGGCATGAGTTGGTGGGGTCTGAAGTTGCTGCTGCGCAGGGATACGTAAAGGAGTTTACGCGCCACTCCAACGACGTCCTGCTGAATCTGAACGAGCTGAGGCACCAGAACATTCTAACCGATGCCACCCTGGTGGTGGGCACTGCCCGACTGCAGGCACACTGTGCTGTGCTCATTGCCTGCAGGTCAGCTCAGAGGATAATATTCATTGTCATTTTCCTGGTATTTTTTTATTGTTCTTTTGTTATTGTTCTTCTTGTTTTTTTATTCACTCACTCCTCTCTCTCTCTCTTTCTCTCTGTCTCTCTTAGTGGGTTCTTTTACTCCCTGTACTCCCGTCGTGTGTCATCCCCTGGATGGAGTGGTACTGGAGACCAGGCCCTGACCCTGTCCCTCCCTGACTCCCTGGACCCCTCCAGCGTCTCCCTGCTCCTGGACTTTATGTACACCTCCCGGCTGCCCCTCACGCCACGCACCGTCCCCGGGGTGCTCTCCGTCGCCACCTACTTGCAGATGGACCACGTGGCCGACACCTGCAGGGCTTTCATGTTACACAGGTGAAACCATTTCTATATAAGTCAATGGGTGAGCATTGGAAGGCTGGAGGGGTGGGAGGGATAATGGTAGCTAACAGGATTAGCTGAAGAACCCACCAGAAAGTTAATTTACTGAAAGAACGGTGACAGAGAGACTTTAAATTAGGGAAACTTAGATAAGCAGTTAGTTGCATGCTTTTTAAGCTCTAAATTGTGCTTTAAATTGTGTGAGGCATTAAATGTACAGTACAACTGCATATTGTAAGCTTTAAATAGGCTTCTAAGTCTCTCCTATAGACGCCATGGCTGATATGAGACGATATGAATGACAGGCGTTACCTGACAGTTCCTTTTGTTTACAGTGAGAGGATGAGAGGGACGCCCCCTCAAATGAAGCTGGACTCCACGGTGTCTGTAGTGTCTGCAGCACCCTCAGGGGGAGTTCCTCTCAATCCCCCTGTCAATGGAAGACCCCGCCCATCTGTCCTCGTTGTCTCCACCCCCTCCCAGTCCGCAGCGGAGGCTGAGGGTCGTATGTGCCGTGACTTGGCCAGGTGAGAGAGAAGGAGTGTGTGTGTGTGTGTGTGTGTGTGTGTGTGTGTGTGTGTGTGTGTGTGTGTGTGTGTGTGTGTGTGTGGTAAGTCCTAAATCCTATCTGTCGGTGTGTGTGTGTTTGTGTTTGTCGCTGTAAAGTGTGGGCCAATGTGCCATTGTCTGAGTTCAGCTGGATCATTACATGAGTTCCTTTGTTTGTCCAGCAGGGTCCCTGGAGACTTCCGGGCCTCTCTGCAGCCAGGGACTTTCCTGACCCGCGAGCCCAGGTCAAAGGAACTAAAGCTGGAGCTTGAATCCCCCCTCCTGGCCTCCCCCACCTCCACCCCTTCTCCAGACAGCCCGTCTCGCTCCAGCTGTCAGCCCAACTCTCCTGCTGAGTCCAACACCTGTAATCTGGGTGAACCCAAGCGCAACCCTGACCCCAAAGCCTGCAACTGGAAGAAATACAAGTACATCGTCCTCAACCCTCTCTGTGCCATAACCACGGTGAAGGAGGAGGAGCCTGAGGAGGGCCAGCAGCAGCTTGACCACATCCCCACCTCTGATAGGATGGAAGTGACATTGAAGCCACCTATGGAGGCGTGGCCAAGGGAAGGATCCGGCCAAAATGAAAGGTGTGATGTCAATATTATGCATATTATGAAATACTGGTATTTTAAAACCTTTATCTAAACCTCTAAGTCTTATTGACAATAAACGTTCTAAGGGAGACCGTATTGGACCTTGTATGTCCAAGGAGATAGTTTAAGTTGGCACTGATGTTGACAACATGACTATATTATTTCTTCCAGGCAGGGGCAGGCCTCCTGCTATGATGTCCCTGGCTGTAGCCCTCCCCTGGTGCCCCACCCAGGGCTGCCTGCCCACCCTGTGGACCATCCCATGGAGGCCCCCACCCACAAGGAAGGAACAGGTACTACAATCTTACTACCTCACTCAGCAGCTGCAGAGATAACACATAGAAAACATTTTTTCTCCAGCTAAGGAGTGACAGATCATACCCGTATTTACACTACCGTAAAAAAGTTTGGGGTCACTTAGAAATGTACTTGTTTTCGAAAGAAAAGCAAATTTTTGGTCCATTAAAATAACATCAAATTGATCAGAAAGTTTCAGAAGAAAGTTATTTGTTTCTGCCCATTTTGAGCCTGTAATCGAACCCACAATTGCTGATGCTCCAGATACTCAACTAGTCTCAAGAAGGCCAGTTGTATTGGTTCTTTAATCAGCACATCAGTTTTCAGCTGTGCTAACATAATTGCAAAAGGGTTTTCTAATGATCAATTAGCCTTTTAAAATGATAAACTTGGATTAGCAAACACAACGTGCCATTGGAACACAGGACTGATGGTTGCTGATAATGGGCCTCTGTACGCCTATGTAGATATTCCATTACAAATCAGCCATTTCCAGCTACAATGGCCATTTACAACATTAACAATGTCTGCACTGTATTTCTGATCAATTTGATGTTATTTTAATGGACAAGAAAATTGTTTTTCTTTCGAAAACAAGGACATTTCTAAGTGAGCCCAAACTTTTGAATGGTAGTGTATATACGTTTATATATATATATATATATATATATATATATATATATATATATATATATATATATATATATGTATATGTATATGTATATGTATATATATGTTTATAATATACATACAGTCAGATGTTAATATATGAGATATGTATTGATGTATAATATTTCTCTTCCTCTCAGTCTCGCCTTGCTATCTGGCACCCCGCCCATTGGAGCCAGAGGCCGCCCGTCACTGCCAAAACCCAATTAAGCGTGAGAATTACGGCTTGCCATTCTGTTACTCTGGCAACCTGAGTGTGATAAAGACTGCCTGCACAGGTGAGGCAGTTAGCCCATCACATCTGATGATGTCATTTAACAAACACACCTCCAATACATGATGTTTCGGTGCCATTTATCATCATAGTAACAAACGGATGGTTTGCAGCAGTTTGGACAGTTAGGCATTATGATAATGGCCCGTTATTACAGATGATTATCGCCACAGGTGTTTGGTGTGTGTGTGTTTCATTTGGTGACCTTCCCTTGCCCTTCTTTGCTGCAGGAGACAAGCCGTACCGATGCAACGTGTGTGGTGCCCAGTTCAACCGGCCCGCCAACCTGAAGACGCACTCCCGCATCCACTCTGGAGAGAAGCCCTACCACTGTGATACCTGCGGGGCCCGATTCGTTCAGGTGAGGACCCACCACTGATTAGGGACAGGGGTTGAACAGAGGATGTGTATGTGGCGGGAAAGGAGTGTGTGTGCAGGACCAAAGCGTAAGGTCAAACTAAAGTTGTTGGTTTATGTTATAGCTATGTTATGTTATACGCTATTTATCAATGTTCATTTGGTTGACTTGTGTGTCTGTGGTCTTACAGGTGGCCCACCTGCGAGCCCATGTTCTGATTCACACAGGGGAGAAGCCCTATCCCTGTCACACCTGTGGCACTCGCTTCCGTCACCTGCAGACCCTGAAGAGCCACCTGCGTATTCACACTGGAGAGAAGCCTTACACTGTGAGTATACTACCCACACAGACACACACAAACACACACAGACACACAATGCACGCCCACATGCAGGTACGCAAGCATGCACGTGCGCACACACACACCTCTTGTGTTTGACCTCTTGCTACAGTATACAAGCCGTTATTCAATGATGAAATAGATTGTTGGTCAGTTTAAAACCACAACATTATGATTCCCTGACTTTTTCAATTTCCTCTGTCTCTCTCTGTCTCTCTCTCTCTGTCTTTCTTTCTCTCTCTCTCTGTCTCTCTCTGTCTCTCTCTCTGTCTCTCTCTGTCTCTCTCTCTCTCTCTGTTTCTGTCTGTCTCGCTCTCTCTCCCTCTCTCTCTACCAGTGTGAGAAGTGTGACCTGCACTTCCGCCACAAGAGCCAGCTGCGTCTCCACCTGAGGCAGAAGCATGGCGCCGTCACCAACACCAAGATCCGCTACAAGGTCCTGACCGACCCCTACCAGCCCATCCTGCAGGCCTGTTGAAGGTCCTCCCTTTTACCCCTGACCTTTAACCCCTAACCATAACCCCACAGATACCAGGAATAACCACAACATTTATGTCAATCAAATCATGTTGTTATGGTCCATGGCTGTGTCCCAAATGGCACCCTGGGCCCGGTTGCATAAATCTCCTCAAGTTAATTTTATCCTTATCTGTTCCCTTGAAGTTTCCTTAACTTTAAATCAGTTGAACAAAACATTTTAAGGTGAATTTCTCCCTTAAATTAAGTGAAAAAGTTAAGGGTGCCCATGAGGTCCCTTAAATGCTTCATTCAGTATGGATATGAATGTAAACATCATTTGTGGAGGTGAATGTTACTTTCATGGTTACAAAAGGAAAACATCAACCAGCTAGCTACTTAGCTAAACAATGGAAGGTGCACAATCCATGGCTACAAAGCTAGCTGGCTAGTTAGCTATAGCTATTCTGTAAGCTAGCTTGACGTACTAGAAAGTAATATAAACAAGTTGAGAAAAAAGAAACGTGGTTTATTATCTTCTGAAGCAATTTGGTTATCCTGTCTTGATTGTAGAAGTTCTATTTTGCTATCTCACAAAATGAAAGTGATTTCTGATGAGAGGTTTAGTCAGTGAACCAGGCCGTGTCCATGGTAACCAGATACACTTTCTGCCATACATGCCTTCAAACTACAGTAAAACCCATTAAGTAGGCCCTTACCTAAGAAAATATTTGAGGGGCTCTATGCAACACCCTTAAACAATTCCCTTAGGTAAGAGGAAATTATTCCTTAAGGTAAACCCTTAAGGGAAACACTTAAAATGTTTTATGCAACCGGGCCGTGTACCTTATATAGTGCACAACTTTTGACTAGGGCTCATGGAGCCTATAGGGAATAGGATGCCATTCAAAACTGCCTGGCCCCATCAAGCCTACCTAAATGAGAGCTCAGCTTCGCCCCTCAAAAACATGAGCTCAAGCATGTTTCACTCACTGGCTAGAGGGGCCATTATAACACATATACATGACTAGTTGTAAGCCAATCAAACCATGATGTTCTAATATGGTTTGGGGAAAGGCAGCGGCGCCAGAGATCTGAGCTGATATGTAGATAGCATGTCAATGCCTCTCCTCTGAGTTATTGAGCTGGAGGCTGTCTCGGGCCGCTTTAAGCGTTAGGTGGATAACATGTCAAGAGAGCTGTCGAAAGTTACTGGGAGTAGTATGGTATGTTTTTGGATCCCAGCAGGTGTTTTGAAAAGTTTAGAGTTTTGAGGTTTAGAGTAGAGAGTGAGTGAGACAAAAAGACAGAGATAGAAGGGAAGGGAATGGAGAGAAGTAGGATGAAGGGCTAAAGTGCTAGAAGAGGAAATACATTTGACATGGTTGGTTGGAATCATGAGATGAGGAATTGACTTTATTAGAGTGATGGAGAGAATGGCATAGTAAGTTGTAGAGTTGAATAGAGCAAGTGAAATAAAGTTTTCCGTGCCAATGCTTTGTTCATTTTCCAGTCCCACAGCTATTTTTAGGGACCGGGACACATTGGGGACCTGTTGAGTATTTGAAAGGGCAATGCCACAAAGATGTCATTGCATAACAATATAGAGAAAGGTAATAATGCCCCAAGCACAAAGGTAATAATGCCTCAAGCAATAACGTATGAATAAACTAGCCTGATTGTGCCAGCTTTAAATAGCTTTTTAACCAATGTTAATTTTTTACACACTAAAACCAAAGGCCTGGGGCCTTTGTCTAATGTACACTACCGTTCAAAAGTTTGGGGTCACTTAGAAATGTCCTTGTTTTCGAAAGAAAAGCAATTTTTTGTACATTAAAATAACATCAAATTGATCAGAAATACAGTGTAGACTTTGTTAATGTTGTAAATGGCTATTGTAGCTGGAAACGGCTGATTTTTATGGAATATCTACATAGGCGTACAGAGGCCCATTATCAGCAACCATCAGTCCTGTGTTCCAATGGCACGTTGTGTTTGCTAATCCAAGTTTATCATTTTAAAAGACGAATTGATCATTAGAAAACCCTTTTGTAATTATGTTAGCACGGCTGAAAACTGTTGTGCTGATTAAAGAAGCAATAAAACTGGCCTTCTTGAGACTAGTTGAGTATCTGGAGCATCAGCAATTGTGTGTTCGATTACAGGCTCAAAATGGCCAGAAACAAAGACTTTCTTCTGAAACTCGTCAGTCTATTCTTGTTCTGAGAAATGAAAGCTATTCCATGCGAGAAATTGCCAAGAAACTGAAGATCTCATACAACGCTGTGTACTACTCCCTTCACAGAACAGCACAAACTGGCTCTAACTAGAATAGAAAGAGGAGTTGGAGGCCCCGGAGCACAACTGAGCAATAGGACAAATACATTAGAGAGTCTAGTTTGAGAAACAGACGCCTCACAGGTCCTCAACTGGCAGCTTCATTAAATAGTACCCGCAAAACACCAGTCTCAACGTCAACAGTGAAGGGGCGACTCCGGGATGCTGACCTTCTTGGCAGAGTTACAAAGAAAAAGCCATATCTCAGACTGGCCAATAAAAAGAAAAGATTAAGATGGGCAAAAGAACACAGACACTGGACAGAGGAAGATTGGAAAAAAGTGTTATGGACAGACTAATCGAAGTTTGAGGTGTTCGGATCACAAAGAAGAACATTTGTGAGATGCAGACCAAATGAAAAGATGCTGGAGGAGTGCTTGATGCCATCTGTCAAGCATGGTGGAGGCAATGTGATGGTCTGGGGGTGGTAAAGTGGTGGTAAAGTGGGAGATTTGTACAGGGTAAAAGGAATCTTGAAGAAGGAAGGCTATCACTCCATTTTGCAACGCCATGCCATACCCTGTGGATGGCGCTTGATTGGAGCCAATTTCCTCCTACAATAGGACAATGACCCAAAGCACAGCTCCAAACTATGTAAGAACTATTTAGGGAAGAAGCAGTCAGCTGGTATTCTGTCTATAATGAAGTGGCCAGCACAGTCACCGGATCTCAACCCTTTTGAGCTGTTGTGGGAGCAGCTTGACCGTATGGTATGTAAGAAGTGCCCATCAAGCCAATCCAACTTGTGGGAGGTGCTTCAGGAAGCATGGGGTGAAATCTCTTCAGATTACCTCAACAAATTGACAACTAGAATGCCAAAGGTCTGCAAGGCTGTAATTACTGCAAATGGAGGATTCTTTGACGAAAGCAAAGTTTGAAGGACACAATTATTATTTCAATTACAAATCATTATTTCTAATCTTGTCAATGGCTACATTTCCTATTCATTTTTCTATATTTCCTATTCAAAATCAGTTCATGTATGTTTTCATGGTAAACAAGGACATTTCTAAGTGACCCCAAACTTTTGAACGGTAGTGTATATGACAGGTGTCATATAAGATAAGATGTTTTGCCCGTTACATCCGTTCTGTATTTTTCTAAAGCTTTTTATTTAAATGGCAGATTATAACTTGTCATCTGTGCTTAATGATACCTTTATTTCAGAGTCCAAGCAGGCAAAGGACTTCCGTCTCTTGTATATGAAGGAATATCTTCTCTCAGAGCCTAAAGGCTAGATAATGCGACTGTAAAAATGGATGAGAGATGATATTGATATTTGAAATGGTATGGTGTTCTTTTGCTGGACAAAGACAAGGACTGTTTTATACTAATTAAATTAAATTGATTGCCCTTAACTACAAATTAGTTGTACCTTTTTCCTGTTGTATGTGTTAAAGTCCTAAATAATATACCCCCTTGAGATGGCTTGTGTAAACCTAAGTATATTTAACTGAAAAACTATATTTAACTGAAAAGATTCAGATATTATTCAATATAATTCTGGAATCAGCATTCTACCTATCATACTGATATTAACACACACACACACATAGACACACACACAACACACCACCTCCCTAGACTTCTTTCCTCTCATTAACTCACCCTTCCGACCTGCAAGACTCAGAGGAGCCAACAGCGCCTCAAACCGCTCTCTGAGTCTGCGTGTTGGTGAGGGAAGGAACAATGGAGTCCCGGGCACCTGTTTCCGGCAGGGCTCTAATGCGAAGTGCACACTGCCATCCACCATGTGTGTCAGCATACTGCTTCCTGTGGCAAAGGGTGCAGCGGCCCCTGCTGAACTCTCCCACCCTCTGTCATCCTCACTTCCTGCTCTGTGATGGGTTTGTGGCAGGCAGAAGGACCTGATTAGCTTATCGTCTGTGGCACTCGCACTATCCCCTATAGCCGTGGTCACCAACCAGTCGATCGACTGGTCGATCTTCAAGGCATTCCTAGTCGATCACCAAACATTTCTGTAGAAAAGCCAACGATAAAGACTTGCGCTCCTTTTTTTTGTTTGGCTGTTGAAGCCCTGCGCACCAGGTAAGCAAAGTGTTCCCATTTTGAACCATTTAATTTATCTGAAAGACCGGGAGATTACATTTTACATTTTAGTCATTTAGCAGACACTCTTATCCAGAGCGACTTACAGTTAGAGTGCATACATTTTTCATACTGGCCCCCCGTGGGAATCGAACCCACAACCCTGGCCACAATCGAGTGCACCTACTGCACTGGCCAATCGGATAGCTCAAATCACCATCCCTACAGAGCTTCCACAACCCCAGCCACAGCAAAGTTTGATACTAGCCTGCTTAAGATTGAATAACTTTTAAAAACATGACCACAGGGAGACTGTCAAATAATACAGCAAAGAGCTGCTGTTTTTATAAGTGAGTTCTTGTTTCCGACTTGAAGATCACTGACATCATGATTTGACCTCGTAATTGTCCCAAGTTCCCAGTTGTCTTGAAAGCCCCATGACCATCAGATGCAGGTACCGTCAGTCCAGTAAAATAAAAAAGCAAATAATTTACTAATTATTTCAATTTATGCTCAGCTGTGCCTCGCAAGTGCTACACCAACTGATCTATTTTGTTACCAAAGCTCGAGTTTTGAAATATAATATGATCTGATAAGAACAATATTGGCAGGCCAGGCATATAGCCAATATGTTGTGATAATGTATTAGGCCTACTGCACAAAACTCATTCCTACAGAACTGTTTTTATTAGGTTAATGTTTTTAAAATGTAAGTCATATTTTTTATATAGTGCGAAAGTGATCTGGACTCAGAAAACGTTGGTAACCACTGCCCGATAGTCTGACCAGGGCTCTCTGGTCAAAAGTAGTTCACTGTATAGGAATAGGGTGCCATTTCGGATGATGCACACTGTGTCTGATTTTGGAATTCTAGTTTCTGCCGTCCTTGTTTCCTCAATTCCTATCAAAGCTCATTGGAGGATGAGGTCCGAGGGAGGGACCTTGGAACCACTCCTCCAACGCTCTCCTTTGAGGAAGGAGGATGCATTACGTTTGCGGACACAACCATTGTCTGCGAGGGAATGGCGGAGAGGAGAAGAGGCAGTTGCATAGACAAACGTTGGAAATGAGAGGGGACTTTCCAACCACGCCCCCAGCGGAAGTGACTTTTCCTAGCAGGTTTGGAGAATTTATGCAGCAGGTCAGGATAATTAACATGGCAGGTTATGAGACAGCTAAAGGTTAAGAAAAGGGTTAGGGTTAGCTAAAATGTTCAACTAACCTGCTACGAAAAGTCACTTCCGGTCGGAGCTGTGTACTCCCTCTAAGCACAACCATTAACCGCCACAATTGGTTTGCTTGTTGGTGAAACTTCAAGTCTCAACAAATATGTATCATTACTATAGGAATTTTGTAGGCCTAAACATTTTTAAATCAAACATATTAATACTTTTACGCATGATTTTAATAGCGCGCTGTATAATTGTAGACCTACATTCACGCAAAGCCCCCTACAAAGGCGCGCTCTTGAGAAACGCCATCGCGCGCTTTCCTTCCATTCATGATAGGCAGAACCATACTAGCCTACACAGTCATAACCAATTGACACAGTCGGCTCATTTATGGCATTGCTGTTAGTAATACGACATCACGGCAATTTGAAAACACATATCCTATGATAAACGTGTTGAAGAGATGACTGGAAATTAATGAATCAACGAATCAACCCATAACGGGGTGAGTAGCAATAGCTGGGTCGTGCCTTTCGGACCTCATAACTTCTGAAAAAGAAAAGTATACACTACCGGTCAAAAGTTTTAGAACACCTACTCATTCAAGTTTTTTATTTTATTTTACTATTTTCAACATTGTAGAATAATAGTGAAGACATCAAAACTATGAAATAACACATGGAATCTTGTAGTAACCAAACAAAAGTGTTAAACAAATCAAAATATATTTTATATTTGAGATTCTTCAAATAGCGACCCTTTGCTTTGATGACCGCTTTAAATGGGAAGCCGGTAGCCCATTGGTTAATAGCAATTCAGCAGACATTAGCGTATACATGATGTCCATGCTGGCTACAGCTGCATTCGTGGTCATAGCCTATAGGCTACCAAGAGACGAATGTTTTAGGCTATAGCCTAACATGTGGCCGGAAAAGTAACTGAAAACAGGTGGAAAGGCTACAGGTACAACTTTTTTTTTTAAGACCGTGCAAGTGTCTCGAACTCGCTCAAGCTAAGCCTGCTGGCTTCATTGATTATATCGAAGCTATTTCACTGCCTGTTCTGATCTGCTGCACGCACGAAAATGTTTATATTTATAGCCAAGTCCGTTTCTCGTTTTCATTTGCATTGCCTATGTCTGTTGTATTTTTCATTAGAAATGCTTGAAAGTGAAGGATATACATGATAAGGGTAGCGGATAGCCTATGATACAGAAGTGGAGAAGGCGGCAGTGGGCTTTGAGCATATGGTAGCCAACTAAAATATTCCTTACGAGTCCCATGTGTAGGCTAGTAGGCTAGGCTATATACACCGCCAACAGAGTGCATCATCAGAAAGTGTTTAAATAATTTCAAAAGCATTTTAATTGAGATCACACGGTTTTATCATAGTTTAGACAGATGGGTTACCTACCACAATCTGACCAATGTTCCAGCACACGTGCTGTTGCCCTAGGTCTGGGATTTCTGAGACTTGTCTTATCACGGACAATGTTGGACCGTAAAATAATGTCTGGAATGAATACTAGGCTATTTAAATGTTTCGTTTTGCAACGATAGCATTTTACATAATATAGCGTAAGTGTGATATGTGTAGCCGATGGTGTTGCTTAGACTATCCATTGGAATCAACTGAGCTGCTGCTGCGCATGCGTTGTCCTATTCGGCGAAACCCTCTTAGCATTTTCATTGGGAGGTGGCAGGTGTGGGAGTTTGCGATCTGTAGAAGCGGATTTAACAAAACCACAGAGAACAGACCTCAACAATAAATAGTCTGTTATATAGTCCATGAGTTACCTTCACTGCGTAGCATGGATTCTGCCTTCTAGTCAAACTTTTAAAAGAGCCGAAGACAACAAGCCTACATTTGGTATGTATTATTAATATGTGATTGTTTCTGAATTAGAGAATGAGGTACTGGTGATGTTAAGCACTTCTCCAATTGTTGTTGAGATCTGATATTCTGCGCAGCGCAAGGCGATGGGAAACAATCACATTTGTCAAATCCTTTCGGTCTAAATTCCAGCTAAACTTGGAGAGGACTGTTAAAAAAGCATGCTTCTGAGGAAGAGCTACAAAAGTAAATAAATAGCCGTATAGACAGAAAATGGTGATTAAACTGAAAATATATCACGTGATTTGGTCCAACTTGTGTGGCTCTCCATGCTCTTGCTGCCGAAAAAATATGTTAATGTAGGCTACACTGTCCTGCGAATGTCCCGCAAAATCATCCCTTTGTCCCGCATTTGAGTATTTTAAATGTGATCACCCTATTTCTGACTGTCATTCCTATTTTCCATAGGGGATTTTGTATCTATACTGCATATTCTTTAAAACTATTGAGGTCTATTAAGCTAATAGACCTAACGGTATTTTTGGGCAGAAAGTTTTATTTCTTTCCATATGGACTTTTGACAATTTACATTCCAATGCCCTTATTAGGCTTACTGTGTAATTATTGCTGTAACTACAGTGTAACAAGTATTGTAATTGCCAATTGTTACACTGTACACTGAGCATTAACCCTAGTCTTAACCTTATCCAAACCTTAGAACAGTGAAAGTACAGTGTAACAATGAGTTATTACAATACTTGTTACACTGTACTTACAGAAATAATTACACAGTAATAAGGGCACTGTAATGTTAAGTGTTACCGAGAGGTTTACTAGTCTAATATAGACCTAACCACCCCTGCGTCTTCTGCAGCGTCCAGCTCACTGGAGTCTGGTGACCATCCTGCCGTCTCTCACACCTCTCAGGTAGGGAATCCTTACTCACACACAACTTAACTTCAGCTAACTTTTTATTATTTCACTCACTCTCACCCCACCAGACCTGGGTCAGTATTAAAGGTAATGAGGTGCAGTTGCCAATAGTGTTTTCCGTTGAAAATGAGCCAAAAGTTCAAATAAAGCTAGCAGTCATTTTATGCAGCGCATAATCTCATTATTTATCAATCCCATGATGTCACAACAAGTTATGCAGTCATCCTACACCAAACAGTTTTTCCTATGCCACTTTACCAATCAATCAAATGTATTTATCAGCAGATGTCACAAAGTGCTTATACAGAAACCCAGCCTAAAACCCCAAAGAGCAAGCAATGCAGATGTAGAAGCACGGTGGCTAGGAAAAACTCCCTAGAAAGGCCAGAACCTAGGAAGAAACCTAGAGAGGAACCAGGCTCTGAGGGGTGGCCAGTCCTCTTCTGGCTGTGCCGGTGGCGATTATAACAGTACATGGCCATTAAGGCTAGATCGTTCTTCAAGATGTTCAAACGTTCAAAGATGACCAGCAGGGTCAAATAATAATCACAGTGGTTATAGAGAGTGCAACAGGTCAGCACCTCAGGAGTAAATGTCAGTTGGCTTTTCATAGCCAAACATTCAGCATTCAGTAGTAGAGAGGGAGAGAGAGGGCTGAAACAGCAGGTCCGGGATAAGGTAGCAGGTCCGGGGAACAGGTCAGTAGTCTAATCTTGAAGTGACAAAAACATGGATTCGTTTTTCTGCAAAACGTTTCAGATTTGTGCAATGTTATGAAGATGGAAAAAAGCTGCTCTTTAAATATTTTTTATGTTCGTCAAAAGAGAGATCAGGGTCCAGAGTAACGCCGATGTCCTTCAGTTTTATTTGAGACGACTGTGCAACCATTGAGATTAATTGTCAGATCAAACAGCTGATATCTTTGTTTCTTGGGACCTAGAACTAGCATCTCTGTTTTGTCTGAGTTTAAAAGTAAAAAAAAAAGAGTTTGCCATAGCAACTCAGTAGTTTGCTAAACGACTCAGTAGTAAACATACTGTATGTTTGTTCACTTCACTCTGATTATGATCCAGTCATTCAGTGAGATGACACACACACACCCCAGGCTCTGACAAACCAGCCTGTAAACCACTAGCTAACAACTCTCTTACCCATTCATCCATTTTAGTTGCGAAAAGATGAGACCAGTGTTCTCATTAAAAAGGGGAACATTCCGATAAGTTCTCTGGCAAATTAAGTGAAACATAATGGAACTGCCTTCGAGTCTTGGCATGGAGTTGCACTTCCAATAGCCTTGATACACAACAAGAGGGCGTTTAGCTGTTTACTGCATGGAGATGTTTTGTTGTGTCAGCAAGGATCTGGATTCCTTTTTGTAGATCTGTACAATAAATTACACTGAACAAAAATATAAAGATTTTACAGTTCATATAAGGAAATCAGTCAGTTGAAATAAATAAATTAGACCCTAATCTATGGATTTCACATGACTGGGAATACAGATATGCATATGTTGGTCACAGATTCTTTTTTTTTTTTAAAGGTAGGGGCGTGGATCAGAAAACCAGTCAGTATCTGGTGTGACCACCTTTGCCTCATGCAGCGCAACATACAGTGCTATGAAAAAGTATTTGCCCCCTTTCTAATTCTCTCAACTTTTGCATATTTGTGATGCTGAATGTTATCAGATCTTCAACCAAAACCTAATATTAGATAAAGGGAACATAAGTGAACAAATAACACAACAATTACATATTTATTTCATAAACAAAGTTATGCAACACCCAATTCCCCTGTGTGAAAAAGTAATTTCCCCCTTACACTCAATAACTGGTTGTGCCACCTTTAGCTACAATGACTCCAACCAAATGCTTCCTATAGTTGTTGATCAGTCTCTCACGTTGCTGTGGAGGATTTTTGGCCCACTGCTTTAACTCAGTGACGTGTGGGTTTTCAAGCATGAACTGCTCGTTTCAAGTCCTGCCACAACATCTCAATTGGGATTAGGTCTGGACTTTGACTAGGCCATTCCAAAACTTCCAATTTGTTGCTTTTTAGCAATTTTCATGTAGACTTGATTGTGTGCTTTGGATCATTGTCTTGCTGCATGACCCAGCTGCGCTTCAGCTTCAGCTCACAGACGGATGGTCTGACATTCTCCTGTAGAATTATCTGATACAGAGCAGAATTCATGGTTCCTTCTATTAAGGCAAGTCGTCCAGGTCCTGAGGCAGCAAAGCCCATCTCGTCCAAAGAGTTGACTCAAGTTTGCCAAAAAGCACCTGGATGATCATCAAGACTCTTGGAAGAACGTTCTATGGACAGATTATTCAAAAGTATAAATTTTTGGACGACATGGTTCCAGTATTGCCTGGCGAAAACCAAACACTGCATTCCACAGTAAGAACATCATACCAAAGGTCAAGCATGGTGGTGGTGGTGTGATGGTTTGGGGATGCTTTGCTGCCTCAGGACCTGGACGACATGCCTTAATAGAAAACCATGAAAATTAGAAAGGGGGCAAATACTTTTTCATAGCACTGTATCTCCTTCGCATAGAGTTGATCAGGCTGTTAATTGTGGCCTGTGGAATGTTGTCCCACTCCTCTTCAATGGCAGTGCGAAGTTGCTGGATATTGGCGGGAACTGCAACACGCTGTCGTACATGCCGATCCAGAGCATCCCAAACGTGCTCAATGGGTGTCGTGTCTGGTGAGTATGCAGGCCATGGAAGAACTGGGACATATTCAGCTTCCAGGAATTGTGGACAGATCCTTGCGACATGGGGCCGTGCATTATCATACTTGAAACCTGGCGGCGGATGAATGGCACGACAATGGGCCTCAGGATCTCATCACGGTATCTCTATGCATTCAAATTGCCATCGATAAATTGCAATTGTGTTCGTTGTCTGTAGCTTATGCCTGCCCATACCATAACCCCACCGCCACCATGGGGCACTCTGTTCACAACGTTGACATCAGCAAACCGCTCGCCCACACAACGCCATACACATGGTCTGCGATTGTGAGGCCGGTTGGACACACTGCCAAATTATCTAAAACAAGGTTGGAGACGGTTTATGGTAGAGAAATTAACATTCAATTCTCTGGCAACAGCTCTGGTGGACATTCCTGCCATCAGCATGCAAATTGCACGCTCCCTCAAAAGTGGAGACATCTGTGGCATTGTGTTGTGTGACATTTTAGAGTGGCCTTTTATTATCCCCAGCACAAGGTGCACCTGTGCAATGATAATGCAGTTTAATCAGCTTCTTGATATGCCACACCTGTTAGGTGGATGGATTATCTTGGCAAAGGAGAAAGGCTCACTAACAGGGATGTTAGAGAAATTATGTTTTTGTGCATATGGAACATTTCTGGGATCTTTTATTTCAGCTCATGAAACATGGGACCAACACTTTACATGTTGCGTTTATATTTTTGTTCAGTGTAGCATCTAGCCACTAACCTGCTGTATAACTTAATAGAAAAAAAGCCACCAGATAACTTGCATGAGACATGCAGAGAATCATAGCTCAGTTTGTATTTGACAGACAGGCAGCCACATGCGTCAACCTGACATCATCGGTTGGCTGTGCTCGAGTCTCTGCTGTGGTGCCAGGGGTCTGACTGGGTTTTGGGTAGATGGAATACAGCTTTTGTCAGATTTTACTTTTCGTAGTGGTTAGGAGAACTTACACAGCAGGTTAGGAAAATTAACGTAGCAGGTTAGGATAATTCGTTTAAGGTTAGGAAAAGTGTTAGGGTTAGCTAAAATGCAAAACATATTCAACTTTTGACTTCAGTTTGACAAAAGCTATATCCCTTCTAGCCATGACCCTCTGACTGCTAGTGTATTTCAGTTCCTCATGGAGTCACGTGTCTATTAACCACACCTGGGTTCAAATGGTATTTGTTTTCTTTCAAATACTTGAGCTGTGCTTGATTGAGCTTGGCTCCATGGCACCAATGGAGTAGTCCCAAAAGTACAAACCCCGTCCATCTGGCACTTTAGGGCAGGCCCAATCAAACATTCAAAATATTTGAAGGAAAATAAATACTATTTGAACCCAGGTCTTACATTATCGCAGGTTAAGGGTCAGGGTCTCTGGCAGTGCTGCTCCGGGTCAGGTGATGAATCTGTTGGCCTGATGCACCAGTTGCACATGTAGCTCCAGTGACGTCAGTCCCATGAGAGATATACAACACTATATTTTTCTGTCCATTAATTGGCTGAAAAAAGTAGAACAACTAGTTGAGGAAAGAAATATAGAGACCTTACGGTATTGACTTTGTCCTTTGAACTCTAACACTCACCTATCTTGGTAGGTATTTTCCTGGGGCTAATCCATGGTGATGTTAACAGGTACACTAACGGGTTGTTAAATTCTACCTGGTCATTTACAATGCAAAATGATTGGAGTATACTTGGCTCTGATGTCATTTCAACATACAACTTGTTGGTACACCACTATGATTGACCGAAATGATTGACAAAATAATGTTGAAATGACGTGAAAACAACGTAGATGCAGTCTTGTTAGTGCCAAGTTGGTACAGAATGTACAGAATGCATGTGATGTGGACCAGAAAGAAGCCCACCTCCATAGAAGAAGTCCAAAAGCATATTTGAGTTAGTGCATCTCGGCGGATGATTCAATCACACCCATTCCAAGTGCTTCTGAATCCTGTACCTGCAATGGTGGGTCCTTCTCTGTGTGTGTTTTACCAGCTGCACCTTTCTGTCATCACAGTGCAGTGAAACTGTTCTGAGATTGCCTCGATCTAAGCAGGGGGTTGCTGTCCACATCCGAAAACGGTTTGACGCTGATACAGTGCTTTGCAAAAGTATTCAGACCCCTTGGATTTCTTTACATTTTATTGGGTTACAAAGCAGGATTAACATTGATTTAATTGTCATTTTTTGTCAACAATCTAAACAAAATTATCTAATGTCAAAGTGGAAGAAAAATTTATAAAACAAAGATTAATAAAAATGTAATCAATAAAATATAGTTTTATGCTGGGTTTCCTCCTCTTGCACCTTTCCTGGGTGTTGTTGGTTGATGCTACCAGCTGCTCTCCTCTGGCTAGCTGTCATCACAGTGCAGTCAAACATATCTGAGATCCCCTCAGTCTATACAGGTGGCTCCCGTTGGCAGCTTTCCAAAGGCAACTGGCCGGACGCTTCAGCTGTCGTTGTTATCAATCTTGTAGTCCTTTCACTTGTCTGCAACCGTGAAGGAAATGAGATGGGATGAGACGGGAAGCTGGAGGCTCTCTCCATCTCCATCTCTCCACCCGCTATCCATTGTTCTCATTTCCCCTGTGCATAGCTCAGATGAAGAGGTGTATTGACACCGCCATAGCCCCCAGGTTCTTATTCGAAGCGGTTTGCGTGTTTGTGAAGAGATCACATAGAGATGCATAGACTTCGGAAAAGGTGTTCTCTACCCTAGTCTAGGAATGTTGATTTCACAGATTACGGGGTTACATTTCATTTTGGTCTGCTCCATTGTGGATTCTTCACATTACAGTACAGCTCATAACGCCAGGGGATATAAATGGTGAAAACCCAATAGTCTATAGCTCGTATGCGTCCCATTAGAAGTTGGCATGCGGCAGGCTGAACAAAGCCAGGACTGTGCCTTTAGAGGCCATGCAATTCAATATTAATATTTTAAAACAAAAGCAATTTAGGTCAAAATAGTTCATATTAACAAAGGAAATAGAGGGACTAACAGTACAGATAGATAGCAATAAAAATGATATTTTGAAAGAGAAAGCAAAGTACTTTAAGCATATGTTTTTGTTTCAGTCTCCTCCATCTCCACTAACCGAAGTTAATTGTAAGGAGTTTTTTCCTATTAATAATAAAATTAACAGCTGTACATAAAGACTCATGTGAAGGCCAAATTACAGAGGAGGAACTTCTTGGTGCAATTAAAGCCTTTAAGTCTGGGAAAACCTTTTCCATTTTTTTTTATGTTACAGCCTTTATCTAAAATGTATTAGATTCTTTTTCCCCCTCATCAATCTACACACAATACCCCATAATGACAAAGCAAAAACAGGTTTTTAGATTTTTTTGCAAATTGAAATATCACATTTACATAAGTATTCAGACTCAGTACTTTGTTGAAGCACGTTTGGCAGCGGGTACAGCCTCAAGTCTTCTTGGGTATGACGCTACAAGCTTGGTACACCTGTATTTCGCGAGTTTCTCCCATTCTTCTCTGCAGATCCCTTCAAGCTCTGTCAGGTTGGATGGGGAGCATCGCTGCACAGCTATTTTCAGGTCTCTCCAGAGATGTTCGTTCAGGTTCAAGTCCGGGCTCTGGCTGGGCCACTCAAGGACATTCAGAGACTTGACCCGAAGCCACTCCTGCATTGTCTTGGCTGTGTGCTTAGGGTCGTTGTCCTGTTGGAAGGTGAACTTTCGCCCCAGCCGGAGGTCATAAGCACTCTGGAGCAGGTTTTTATCAAGGATCTCTCTGTACTTTGCTCCGTTCATCTTTCCCTCAAAAATTCCGGAAAATGATGTCATGGCTTTAGAAACTTCTGATAGGCTAATTAATATCATTTGAGTCAATTGGAGGTGTACCTGTGGATGTATTTCAAGGCCTACCTTCAAACTCAGTGCCTCTTTGCTTGACATCATGGGAAAATCAAAAGAAATCAGACAAGACCTCAGAAAAAGAATTGTAGACCACCACAAGTCTGGTTCATTCTTGGGAGCAATTTCCAAACGCCTGAAGGTACCACGTTCATCTGTACAAACAATAGTACACAAGTATAAACACCATGGGACCACGCAGCCATCATACCGCTCAGGAAGGAGACTCGTTCTGTCATCTAGAGATGAATATACTTTGGTGCGAGAAGTGCAAATCAATCCCAGAACAACGGCAAAGGACCTTGTGAAGATGCTGGAGGAAACCGGTACAAAAGTATCTATATCCACAGTAAAAAAAGTCCTATATCGACATAACCTGAAAGGCCGCTCCGCAAGGAAGAAGCCACTGCTCCAAAACCGCCATATTAAAGCCAGACTACGTTTTGCAACTGCACATGGGGACAAAGATTGTACTTTTTGGAGAAATGTCCTCTGGTCTGATGAAACAAAAATAGAACTGTTTGGCTATAATGACCATCGTTATGTTTGGAGGAAAAAGGGGTAGGCTTGCAAGCCGAAGAACACAATCCCAACCGTGAAGCACGGCGGTGGAAGCGTCATGCTGTGGGGGTGCTTTGCTGCAGGAGGGACTGGTGCACTTCACAAAATATATGGCATCATGAGGAAGGAAAATTATGTGGATATATTGAAGCAACATCTCAAGACATCAGTCAGGAAGTTAAAGCTTGGTCGCAAATGGGTCTTCCAAATGGACAATGACCCCAAGCATACTTCCAAAGTTGTGGCAAAATGGCTTAAGGACAACAAAGTCAAGGTATTGGGGTGGCCATCACAATGCCCTGACCTCAATCCTATAGAAAATGTGTGGGCAGGACTGAATAAGTGTGTGCGAGCAAGGAGGCCTACAAACCTGTCTCAGTTACACCAGCTCTGTCAGGAGGAATGGGCCAAAATTCACCCAACTTATTGTGGGAAGCTTGTGGAAGGCTACCTGAAACGTTTGACCCAAGTTAAAGAATTTAAAGGCAATACTATCAAATACTAATTGTGTGTATGTAAACTTCTGACCCACTGGGAATGTGATGAAATAAATAAAAGCTTAAATAAATAATTCTCTCTACTATTATTCCGACATTTCACATTCTTAAAATAAAGTGGTGATCCTAACTGACCTAAGACAGGGAATTTTTACTAGGATTAAATGTCAGGAATTGTGAAAAACTGAGTTTAAATGTATTTGGCTAAGGTGTATGTAAACTTCCGACTTCAACTGTACAGTTGCTGGAAGTAGAAGCCTAAGTGTTGTTGTCCATTAGTTTACTTCAATTAGGGGAGGTGGTAGGGTTAGGGGAACATAATGAAGGAAAATATATATTTTAAAAATCTATACAGTGATTTTGTACGTTTGCCCACTGACAAAGAAATGATCAGTCTATCATTTTAATGGTAGGTTTATTTGAACAGTGAGAGACAGAATAACAACAAAAAAATCCAGAAAAACGCATGTCAAAAATGTTATAAATTTATTTGCATTTTAATGAGGGAAATAAGTATTTGACCCCCTCTCAATCAGAAAGATTTCTGGCACCCAGGTGTCTTTTATACAGGTAACGAGCTGAGATTAGGAGCACACTCTTAAAGGGAGTGCTCCTAATCTCAGTTTCTTACCTGTATAAAAGACACCTGTCCACAGAAGCAATCAATCAATCAGATTCCAAACTCTCCACCATGACCAAGACCAAAGAGCTCTCCAAGGATGTCAGGGACAAGATTGTAGACCTACACAAGGCTGGAATGGGCTACAAGACCATCGCCAAGCAGCTTGGTGAGAAGGTGACAACAGTTGGTGCGATTATTCGCAAATGGACGAAACACAAAATAACTGTCAATCTCCCTCGGCCTGGGGCTCCATGCAAGATCTCACCTCGTGGAGTTGCAATGATCATGAGAACGGTGAGGAATCAGCCCAGAACTACACGGGATGATCTTGTCAATGATCTCAAGGCAGCTGAGACCATAGTCACCAAGAAAACAATTGGTAACACACTATGCCGTGAAGGACTGAAATCCTGTAGCGCCCGCAAGGTCCCCCTGCTCAAGAAAGCACATATACAGTGGGGGAAAAAAGTATTTAGTCAGCCACCAATTGTGCAAGTTCTCCCACTTAAAAAGATGAGAGAGGCCTGTAATTTTCATCATAGGTACACGTCAACTATGACAGACAAATTGAGATTTTTTTTCTCCAGAGAATCACATTGTAGGATTTTTTATGAATTTATTTGCAAATTATGGTGGAAAATAAGTATTTGGTCACCTACAAATAAACAAGATTTCTGTCTCTCACAGACCTGTAACTTCTTCTTTAAGAGGCTCCTCTGTCCTCCACTCGTTACCTGTATTAATGGGACCTGTTTGAACTCTTTATCAGTATAAAAGACACCTGTCCACAACCTCAAACAGTCACACTCCAAACTCCACTATGGCCAAGACCAAAGAGCTGTCAAAGGACACCAGAAACAAAATTGTAGACCTGCACCAGGCTGGGAAGACTGAATCTGCAATAGGTAAGCAGCTTGGTTTGAAGAAATCAACTGTGGGAGCAATTATTAGGAAATGGAAGACATACAAGACCACTGATAATCTCCCTCGATCTGGGGCTCCACGCAAGATCTCACCCCGTGGGTCAAAATGATCACAAGAACGGTGAGCAAAAATCCCAGAACCACACGGGGGGACCTAGTGAATGACCTGCAGAGAGCTGGGACCAAAGTAACAAAGCCTACCATCAGTAACACACTACGCCGCCAGGGACTCAAATCCTGCAGTGCCAGACGTGTCCCCCTGCTTATGCCAGTACATGTCCAGGCCCGTCTGAAGTTTGCTAGAGTGCATTTGGATGATCCAGAAAAAGAAAAAAAAAAACTCAACTCGTCGTGTTTGGAGGACAAAGAATGCTGAGTTGCATCCAAAGAACACCATACCTACTGTGAAGCATGGGGGTGGAAACATCATGCTTTGGGGCTGTTTTTCTGCAAAGGGACCAGGACGACTGATCCGTGTAAAGGAAAGAATGAATGGGGCCATGTATCGTGAGATTTTGAGTGAAAACCTCCTTCCATCAGCAAGGGCATTGAAGATGAAACGTGGCTGGGCCTTTCAGCATGACAATGATCCCAAACACACCGCCCGGGCAACGAAGGAGTGGCTTCGTAAGAAGCATTTCAAGGTCCTGGAATGGCCTAGCCAGTCTCCAGAGCTCAACCCCATAGAAAATCTTTGGAGGGAGTTGAAAGTCCGTGTTGCCCAGCGACAGCCCCAAAACATCACTGCTCTAGAGGAGATCTGCATGGAGGAATGGGCCAAAATACCAGCAACAGTGTGTGAAAACCTTGTGAAGACTTACAGAAAACGCTTTGACCTGTGTCATTGCCAACAAAGGGTATATAACAAAGTATTGAGAAACTTTTGTTATTGACCAAATACTTATTTTCCACCATAATTTGCAAATAAATTCATAAAAAATCCTACAATGTGATTTTCTGGAATTTTTTTCCTCATTTTGTCTGTCATAGTTGACGTGTACCTATGATGAAAATTACAGGCCTCTCTCATCTTTTTAAGTGGGAGAACTTGCACAATTGGTGGCTGACTAAATACTTTTTTCCCCCCACTGTATATGTGCTTTCTTGAGCAGGGGGACCTTGCGGGCGCTACAGGATTTCAGTCCTTCACGGCATAGTGTGTTACCAATTGTTTTCTTGGTGACTATGGTCTCAGCTGCCTTGAGATCATTGACAAGATCATCCCGTGTAGTTCTGGGCTGATTCCTCACCGTTCTCATGATCATTGTACATGCCCGTCTGAAGTTTGCCAATGAACATCTGAATGATTCAGAGGAGAACTGGGTGAAAGTGTTGTGGTCCGATGAGACCAAAATCGAGCTCTTTGGCATCAACTCAACTCGCCGTGTTTGGAGGAGGAGGAATGCTGCCTATGACCCCAAGAACACCATCCCCACCGTCAAACATGGAGGTGGAAACATTATGCTTTGGGGGTGTTTTTCTGCTAAGGGGACAGGACAACTTCACCGCATCAAAGGGACGATGGACTTGGCCATGTACCGTCAAGTCTTGGGTGAGAACCTCCTTCCCTCAGCCAGGGCATTGAAAATGGGTCGTGGATGGGTATTCCAGCATGACAATGACCCAAAACACATGGCCAAGGCACAAAGGAGTTGCTCAAGAAGAAGCACATTAAGGTCCTGGAGTGGCCTAACCAGTCTCCAGACCTTAATCCCATAGAAAATCTGTGGAGGGAGCTGAAGGTTCGAGTTGCCAAACGTCAGCCTCAAAACCTTAATGACTTGGAGAAGATCTGCAAAGAGGAGTGGGACAAAATCCCTCCTGAGATGTGTGCAAACCTGGTGGCCAACTACAAGAAACGTCTGACCTCTGTGATTGCCAACAAGGGTTTTGCCACCAAGTACTAAGTCATGTTTTGCAGAGGGGTCAAATACTTATTTCCCTCATTAAAATGCAAATCAATTCAAAACAAATAAACCTACCATTAAAATTATAGACTGATCATGTCTTTGTCAGTGGGCAAACATACAAAATCAGCAGGGGATCAAATACTTATTTACCTCACTACCGTTCACAAGTTTGGGGTCACTTAGAAATGTCCTTGTTTTCGAAAGAAAAGCAATTTTGTTGTCCATTAAAATAACATTAAATTGATCAGAAATACAGTGTAGACATTGTTAATGATATAAATGGCTATTGTAGCTGGAAACTGCTGATTTCTTTATGGAATATCTTCACAGCAACCATCAGTCCTGTGTTCCAATGGCACATTGTGTTTGCTAATCCAAGTTTATCATTTTAAAAGGCTAATTGATCATTAGAAAACCCTTTTGCAATTATGTTAACACAGCTGAAAACTGTTGTGCTGATTAAAGAAGCAATAAAACTGGCCTTCTTGAGAATAGTTGAGTATCTGGAACATCAGCAATTGTGGGTTTGATTACAGAATCAAAATGGCCAGAAACAATTAACTTTCTTCTGAAACTCGTCAGCCTATTCTTGTTCTGAGAAATGAAGGCTATTCCATGCAAGAAATTGGCAAGAAACTGAAGATCTCGTACAACGCTGTGTACTACTCCCTTCACAGAACAGCGCAAACTGGCTCTAACTAGAATAGAAAGAGGAGTTGGAGGCCCCGGTGCACAACTGAGCAAGAGGACAAATACATTAGAGTGTCTAGTTTGAGAAACAGATGCCACACAGGTCCTCAACTGGCAGCTTCATTAAATAGTACCCACAAAACACCAGTCTCAACGTCAACAGTGAAGAAGCGACTCTGGGATGCTGACTTTCTAGGCAAAGTTGCAAAGAAAAAGCCATATCTCAGACTGTTCAATAAAAATAAAAGATTAAGATGGGCAAAAGAACACAGACACTGGACAGAGGAAGATTGGAAAAAAGTGTTATGGACAGACTAATCGAAGTTTGAGGTGTTCGGATCACAAAGAAGAACATTTGTGAGACGCAGACCAAATGAAAAGATGCTGGAGGAGTGCTTGATGCCATCTGTTAAGCGTGGTGGAGGCAATGTGATGGTCTGGGGGTTCTTTGGTGGTGGTAAAGTGGGATATTTGTTCAGGGTAAAAGGGATCTTGAAGAAGGAAGGCTATCACTCCATTTTGCAACGCCATGCCAAACCCTGTGGACGGCGCTTGATTGGAGCCAATTTCCTCCTACAACAGGACAATGACCCAAAGCACAGCTCCAAACTATGCAATAACTATTTAGGGAAGAAGCAGTCAGCTGGCATTCTGTCTATAATGGAGTGGCCAGCACAGTCACCGGATCTCAACCCTATTGAGCTGTTGTGGGAGCAGCTTGATCGTATGGTACGTAAGAAGTGCCCATCAAGCCAATCCAACTTGTGGGAGGTGCTTCAGGAATCATGGGGGTGAAATCTCTTCAGATTACCTCAACAAATTGACAACTAGAATGCCAAAGGTCTGCAAGGCTGTAATTGCTTCAAATTGAGGATTCTTTGACGAAAGCAAGGTTTGAGAGTGTGCAAAGCTGTCATCAAGGCAAAGGGTGGCTATTTGAAGAATCTCAAATATAAAATATATTTTGATTTGTTTAACACATTTTTTGGTTACTACATGATTCCATATGTGTTATTTCATAGTTTTTGATGTCTTCACTATGTAAAAAATTGTAAAAATAAAGAAAACCCTTGAATGAGTAGGTGTGTACAAACTTTTGACTGGTATATTTACAAAAAAATAGTATATGGGGGATTGGAAATGATGCAGACAATTACATTGATGGAAGTCACAATCTGTCTGCAATATGAAAGCTGATCTGAAAAGTACAAATACAGCTAGGACTGTTTCTCAAACCTGCTGCGTTCCATCCATCCCTCTCATTCTCTCTACTCATGTTCTGGGCCCTGGAATGGAAAGTGCTACTCTCTGACTTTTCATAATATACACTTGTACACATCAAGGTTGCGGTCAATTCCATTTATATTCAGACTTGGACTTACCACTTGGTTCTTTAGATTTTTTTTAGCCTTTAGCCCTTACGTCAAGTTTTAATTCCATTTAATGTTTTATTGAGTATTCTATTAATAGGTTTTATGACACACTGCCATGGGGGTATTTTGGCTTGGGCTTTCCCTGTAGAAGGACATATGCATGGTGTCTTTTCTTTACTTAAAGAAAGGGTCTTTCATGTTTTGGCCCACAATAAGTGGAATTCATTTCCATTGTAAATCAATGACTCAACCATATAATACAATATAATTGTGATGACATATTTGAAATGTGGCAAGGAGGGTGGAACATAGTGGTGTAAATATGAGGTGATAGCGTAATAAAATAGAAATGTGCATCAGAAAATTGATATTTCTAAAATGTTATGTGGTTTCTGAAACATGCTTTAGTGTAAAATACTTTGAAATAGGCTTTGCATGAACAATAGGGAATCAGTATTAGCAATCTGAAATATGCTGGTGTTCTGACCTAGTAGTCCTACCAGAGGAGGCTGGTGGGAGGAGCTATAGGAGGACGGGCTCACTGTAATGGAATTAATGGAATGGAGTGACATGTGGTTTCCATATGTTTGATGTGTTTGATCAAATCAAATTGTATTCGTCACATACACGTGTCTAGCAGATGTTATTGCGGGTGTAGCGAAATGCTTATGTTTCTAGCTCCGAAAGTGCAATAATATCTAACAAGTAATATCTAACAGTTTCACAACATATACCCAATACACACAAATCTAAGTAAAGCAATGGAATTAAGAATATATACATATATGGACGAGCAATGTCAGAGTGGCATAGACTAAGATACAGTAGAATAGTATAGAATACAGTATATACATATGAGATGAGTAATGCAGATATGTAAACATTATTAAAGTGACTAGTGTTCCATTTAACTCCTGAGTGGCGCAGTGGTCTAAGGCACTCATGGGCGGCGCACAATTGGCCCAGCGTCGTCCAGGGTAGGGGAGGGAATGGCCGGCAGGGATGTAGCTCAGTTGATAGAGCATGGCGTTTGCAACGCCAGGGTTGTGGGTTTGATTCCCACGGGGGGCCAGTATAAAAAAATAAAAAATGTATTCACTAACTGTAAGTCGCTCTGGATAAGAGCGTCTGCTAAATGACTAAAATGTAAATTTATTAAAGTGGCCAGTGATTTCTAATGTATGTATATAGGCAGCAGCCTCTACTGTGCTAGTGAAGGCTATTTAACAGTCTGATGGCCTTGAGATAGAAGCTGTTTTTCAGTCTCTCGGTCCCAGCTTTGATGCATCTGTACTGACCTCACCTTCTGGATGATAGCGGGGTGAACAGGCAGTGGCTCGGGTGGTTGTTGTCCTTGATTATCTTTTTGGCCTTCCTGTGACATCGGGTGCTGTAGGTGTCCTGGAGGGCTGGTAGTTTGCCCCCGGTGATGTGTTGGGCAGATCGCACCACCCTCTGGAGAACCCTGCGGTTGCGGGCGGTGCAGTTGCCGTACCAGGCGGTGATACAGCCCGACAGGATGCTCTCAATTGTGCATCTGTAAAAGTTTGTGAGGGTTTTAGGTGCCAAGCCCAGGGCCTGAAGCTTGATGATGAGCTTGGAGTGTACTATGGTGTTGAATGCTGAGCTATAGTCAATTAACAGCATTCTTACATAGGTATTCCTCTTGTCCAGATGGGATAGGGCAGTGTGCAGTGTGATGGCGATTGCATCATCTGTGGATCTATTAGGGCGGTAAGCAAATTGAAGTGGGTCTAGGGTGGCAGGTAAGGTAGAGGTGATATGATCCTTGACTAGTCTCTCAAAGCACTTCATGATGACATAAGTGAGTGCTACGGGGCGATTTAGTTCAGTTACCTTTGCTTTCTTGGGTACAGGGACAATGGTGGCCATCTTGAAGCATGTGGGGACAGCAGACTGGGATAGGGAGAGATTGAATATGTCCGTAAACACACCAGCCAGCTGGTCTGCGCATGCTCTGAGGACGTGGCTAGGGATGCAATCTGGGCCGGCAGCCTTGCGAGGGTTAACACGCTTAAATGTCTTACTCACGTCGGCCACGGAGAAGGAGAGCCCACAGTCCTTGGTAGCGGGCCCCGTCGGTGGCACTGTATTATCCTCAAAGCGGGTGAAGAAGGTGTTTACCTTGTCCGGAAGCAAGATGTCGGTGTCTGCAATGTGACTGGTTTTCCTTTTGTAGTCCATGATTGTCTGTAGACCCTGCCACATACGTCTCGTATCTGAGCCGTTGAATTGCGGCTCCACTTTGTATCGATATTGACGTTTTGCCTGTTTGATTGCCTTGCTGGGGGAACGACCACTCTGTTTTTTAATCTGCCATATTCCCCGTCACCTTGCCATGGTTAAATGCGGTGGTTCGCGCTTTCAGTTTTGCGCGAATGCTGCCATCTATCCACGGTTTCTGGTTAGGGTAGATTTTAATAGTCACAGTGGGTACGACATCTCCTATATTCTTCCTGATAAACTCAGTCACCATGTCAGTATATTCGTCAATATTATTCTCTGAAGCAACCCGGAACATATCCCAGTCTGCGTGATCAAAACAATCTTGAAGCGTGGATTCTGATTGGTCAGACCAGCGTTGAATAGTCCTTAGCATGGGTACTTTCTGTTTGAGTTTCTGCCTATAGGAAGGGAGGAGCAAAATGGAGTTGTGGTCAGATTTGTCAAAAGGAGGGCAGGGTAGGGCCTTGTAGGCATTCCGGAAGTTGGTCGAGGGTGATACCTTGCTCATCAATAGTCTAGCTCCACAGCATCACATAACCTGTTTTTGGTCCACTACACATTTGACCCATAGGTGCTTTCCTCTACACGTCATTCATTGTCTATTTAATTGAAAGCACATTTATGGAAACCCAGTGAAAACCCACACAGCAGCAGGTGAATTCAAGCACGTTTGATAGATTCTTGCATGATTGACATGTCGTTTCTTTGAAGATTTCACATGCAAAACAACAGGCTCAACAGCAAAGGCTGTAGTAAAACATAGTGTTTCTAATACATGGTTTTAACAGGGTATTACTGAAGTATCACAAATAACATCTCCCTTCCTCTCCATCTCTCTCCATGTCTCTCCCTCCCTCCCAGCCATGGCCAAGCTGCAGGCCAACCAGGCGCCCCAGACCCAGAGCCAGCCAGCAGCCCCAGAAGGTGGGTGGGGCTGGGTGGTGGTGGGGGCCCTGTTTGTGTCCTCTGCCCTGGTGTTTGGGATAATCCGGAGCATGGGGGTCTTCTTTGTGGAGTTTGTGCAGTACTTTGGGGAGAGCGCCCAGGCTGTCTCCTGGATCACATCCATAGGGGTGGCCATGCAGCAGTGTGTCAGTGAGTATATATATATATAGGGGAGGAGGGTAATGCTCCTGTGAATGCTCATACAAATGATCCTTGGTCCGTTGTACACAGTGTGATGACTGGTAGTTAAACCTGTGTGTGTGTGTGTGTGTGTGTGTGTGTGTGTGTGTTCCCCAGGTCCAGTGGGCACAGCGTTGTGTAAAGCATACGGTGCCAGACCTGTAGTGATGGCAGGAGGTTGTCTCTCTGCACTGGGCTTCATCCTGGCCTCACAGGCCACCTGCGTCACACACCTCTACCTCACCATGGGTGTCATCTCAGGTACACACACACACACCCACACACACTTGGACCTAAAAACACTCACATGCTACTTTCTGTCTTTCTTCTATGTCCAAAGCTCTGAATTCAGTATATAACTCCCTCTTTCTCCCCTCCTTCACCCTCCTGCCTACCCTCCAGGTTCGGGCTGGGCATTAGTCTTCACCCCTATGGTGGCGTCAGTGATGCAGTACTTTACACGGCAGCGCTCCCTGGCCATGGCGCTGGGCTTTACGGGCGTGGGCCTCTCGTCCTTCGCCTTCTCCCCCCTCTTCCAGCTCTTGGTGGAGATGTACGCCTGGCGGGGGGCCCTGCTCATCCTGGGGGGGCTCAGCCTCAACATGGTGGCCTGCGGTGCCCTCATCAGGCCCCTGGGGGCCCACAAGGCTGTAGCTGCGGTAGGAACCTACATTTACATTTTAGTCATTTTAGCAGATGCTCTTATCCAGAGAAATGTGGGTTAATTACCTTGCTCAAGGGCACATCAACCTCATGTAACTTTCTCTTCTCTCTCTTTTTCTCTCTCTCTTTTTCTCTATCTCTTTTCTCTCTCTCTCTCTCTCTCTCACTCACTCACTCACTCACTCACTCACTCACTCACTCACTCACTCACTCACTCACTCACTCACTCACTCACTCACTCACTCACTCACTCACTCACTCACTCACTCACTCACTCACTGACTGACTGACTGACTGACTGACTGACTCACTCACTCACTCACTCACTCACTCACTCACTCACTCACTCACTCACTCACTCACTCACTCACTCACTCACTCACTCACTCACTCACTCACTCACTCACTCACTCACTCACTCACTCACTCACTCACTCACACACTGACTGAACACATTCAATGTTTGATACCTGGGCTTTGACAATCATTCCAAAATAGGACTCATGTGGTTTTAACCTTTTATAATACAGAAACAGTTACAAAACACATAAAGTATCTGTGTAATCTTGTTTGACAGCAAAGGGTGCCAGCAGTGTTTGATGGACCTGCTTTCAAAGTTTGAGCAATTTTCTCACTGTTCAGCATCAGTCTCTTTCTCTCATACTCTTCTTCACCTCCTCCCTCTTTCCAGCTGGCCCCAGGTGAGAGTGCCTTGTCCTGCGCTTCCATCTTCCACCGGGCCTACTCCTACCTGGAGCTTTCTCTCCTCTTCCAGCGGCCCTTCCTCACCTACAGCCTGGCCATCACCTTCTTCAACTGTGGCTACTTTGTGCCTTACGTCCACCTGGTGGCCCACAGCCGCCACGAGGGCTTCTCCCAGTATCAGGTTTGAATGAGCCTATTTCACTATTACATCACTGTGTAAACAATGGGATTTTTGAGGGGGTAAACACAGCTGCTAGCATATTAGAGATTATCCAAAATGATTATCGATTACCAATTGTTTTGTTCAGTTTTTGTTGCTCTGATTGTTAGATGCATAGATTAATGTCAGTCGTTTCAATCTTATCCAGGCAGCCTTCGTCATCTCAGCCACGGGTGTGACGGACATATTGGGCCGTGTGGTTTCTGGCTGGGCCTCGGACCTGGGCCGTCTCCGTCTGCCCCATATGCTGGTCCTCTGGACGGGCCTGTTGGGCCTCTTCCTCCTCCTGCTGCCCCTGGGCTCCCTGGGAGGGTCCTACCTGGGCCTGCTCACCGTCAGCCTAGCCTACGGGTTCTGTGCCGGCGCCATGACCCCCCTGGTGTTCGCGGTGGTGCCGGAGATTGTGGGCATGGAGCGGATGCTGGGCGCCCTGGGGCTGCTGCAGATGATCGAGAGCCTTGGGGGGCTGCTGGGGGCACCGCTGTCAGGTACGAGATATACTGGAGAGGAGTGGAGTGGAGCAGCCGTTGACTCCTGTTGATGTTGAAGGAATTGGGGATAGATTACAGCAGGCACTACTATATCCCAAGCTTGGCGACCTTTGCCCTAAGTGCTGCTCTAAGGACATTTTGTTCTGTTCTGAATACAACAGTGAAATGCTTACTTACAAGCCCTTAACCAACAATGCAGTTTTAAGAAAAAGAAGTGTTAAGTAAAAAATAGACAAGTAAAAAATAACAAATAATTGAAGAGCAGCAGGAAAATAACAGTAGCGAGGCTATATACAGGGGGTACCGGTACAGAGTCACTGTGCGGGGGCACAAGTTAGTCAAGGTAATTGGGGTAATATGTACATGTAGGTAGAGTTAATGTGACTATGCATAGATAATAAACAGAGAGTAGCTGCAGCGTAAAAGAGGGGGTTGGGGGGGGACAATGCAAATAGTCTGGGTAGCCATTTGATTAGCTTTTCAGGAGTCTTATGGCTTGGGTGTAGAAGCTGTTAAGAAGCCTTTTGGACCTAGACTTGGCGCTCCGGTACCGTGCGGTAGCAGAGAGAAGAGTCTATGACTAGGGTGGCTGGTATAGAGGTCCTGGATGTCAGGAAGCTTGGCCCCAGTGATGTACTGGGCCGTACGCACTACACTCTGTAGTGCCTTGCGGTCGGAGGCTGAGCAGTTGCCATACCAGGCAGTGATGCAACCAGTCAGGATGCTCTCGATGGTGCAGCTGTAGAACTTTTTGAGGATCTGCGGACCCATGCCAAATCTTTTCAGTCTCCTGAGGGGGAATAGGCATTGTCGTGCCCTCTTCACGACTGTCTTGGTGTGTTTGGACCATGATAGTTTGTTGGTGATGTGGACACCAAGGAACTTGAAGCTCTCAACCTGCTCCGTCGATGAGAATGGGGGCGTGCTCGGCCCTCTTCTTTTTCCTGTAGTCCACAATCATCTCCCAATTGAGACATGGATTGTGTATGGTGCCATGGGCAAGATAAAATATTTAAGTGCCTTTGAATGGGGTATGGTAGTAGGTGCCAGATGCACCGGTTTGAGTGTGTCAAGAACTGCAACGCTGCTGGGTTTTTCACCATCAAGAATGGTCCGACACCCAAAGAACATCCAGCCAACGGCAGGCCAGTGGTCGAAAACGGGTCATTGATGAATGAGGACAAAGGAGGCTGACACGAAGCTGACACCAATTGTGCAGAACAAAAGATGGGCTACAGTCCAGTACAACATTGGTGCCCAAAACCTATAAAATAATGCACAACTCGTCGTACCTTGACACGAATGAGGTATGGCAGCCGACGACCTTACAGTGTTCCACTTCTTTCAGTAAAAAAAAACAAGAAACTGCTGTTGCAGTGGGCTAAGGAACGAAAACACTGGACACTGGAGAATTGGAAAAACATTGCCTGGTCTGATGAATCTTGGTACCTGCTGTTTCACGCTGAAGGGAGGACTAGGGTATGGAGAAAACCACGAGTCCATGCATCCATCATGCCGCCTGTCAACATGCAGGCTGGTGGTGGTGGTGAGATGGTGTGGGGTGTGTTTTCATGGCGTACATTGGGCCCCTTGATAAAAGTGGAGCAACGTTTGAATACCACAGGATATCTGAACATCATTGCCAATCAGTTGCATCTCTTCATGGCAACAGTGTATCCATCTGCAAATAGATTGTTTTCAGCAGGATAATGCCCCATTCCACAAGGCTAGGATTGTCCAGGAATGGTTCCACGAACATGACAGTGAATTCAGCTTACTGCAGTGGCCTGCCAAGTACTCCTGAGTGGCGCAGTGGTCTAAGGCACCGCATCGCAGTGCTAACTGTGCCACTAGAGATCCTGGTTCGAATCCAGGCTCTGTCGCAGCCGGCCGCGACCGGGAGACTCATGGGCGGCGCACAATTGGCCCAGCGTCGTCCAGGGTAGGGGAGGGAATGGCCGGCAGGGATGTAGCTCAGTTGATAGAGCATGGCGTTTGCAACGCCAGGGTTGTGGGTTCGATTCCCACGGGGGGCCAGTATTAAAAAAATATGTATTCACTAACTGTAAGTCGCTCTGGATAAGAGCGTCTGCTAAATGACTAAAATGTAAATGTAAATGTAAGTCACCAGATCTCAATCCAATTGAGCATCTGTTGGATGAGATGGAACGAGCTATTCGGAGTAGAGATCCATTACCAGCCAACTTGACACAACTGTGGGACGCATTGGAGTCAACATGGGCCATCATCCCTGTGGAACGCTTTCGACACCTTTTAGAGTCCGTGCCCCTACGAATTGAGGCTGTTCTGAGGGCAAAAGGGGGTGCAACTCAATATGAGGAAGGTGTTCTTAATGTTTTGTACACTCTGACACTTAGAAAATGGCAACTAGTCAACACAAGGTCAAATCAGTTGATGATTAGCTAACCATGGTAAATCTTTAGCCTACCTATTGGATATTCATACAGTCCAATTGATTTATCTCTCTCACTCTCTGACCATTTGAACTCTTACACAGTTTCTCCATCCCCCACCTCCCCTCTAGGTTACATGTTCTTATGCTCAAAATCTCTCTTCTCTGTCTGTCTTTGTGTCTCTCTCTCTCAATTAAAAAAATAATAAACATAAGTAAACATTAATATGGGTTGTATTTACAATGGTGTTTGTTCTTCACTGGTTGCCCTTTTCTTGTGGCAACAGGTCACAAATCTTGCTGCTGTGATGGCACACTGTGGTATTTAATCCAATAGATATGGGAGTTTATCCAAATTGGGCTGCACTTCCTAACCTCCTGCCAAATGTATACATTTGCAACTCAATATAATGTATACATTTGGCAGGAGGTTAGGAAGTGCAGCTCAGTTTCCACCTCATTTTGTGGGCAGTGTGCAGGCAGCCTGTCTTCTCTTGAGAGCCAGGTCTGCCAACGGCAGCCTGTCTTCTCTTGAGAGCCAGGTCTGCCAACGGCGGCCTCTCTCAATAGCAAGGCTATGCTCACTGAGTCTGTTCATAGTCAAAGCTTTCCTTAATTTTGGGTCAGTCACAGTGTCAGGTATTCTGCCACTGTGTACTTTCTGTTTAGGGCCAAATAGCATTCTAGTTTGCTCATTTTCTAAAAGAAATATTTCCAAAATGTCAAGTAATCATCTATTTGTTTTCTCATGATTTGGTTGCGTCTAATTGAGTTGCTGTCCTTGGGCTCTCTGGGGTCTGTTTCCCTCAGATTACACAGACCCACAAAGAATTAGAAAACAAATCCAATTTGGATAAACTCCCATATCTATTGGGTTAAATACCACAGCGTGCCATCACAGCAGCAAGATTTGTGACCTGTTGCCACAAGAAAAGGGCAACCAGTGAAGAACAAACACCATTGTAAATACAACCCATATTTATGTTTTTTGTTTTTTTGAATTGAGAGAGAGAGAGACAAAGACAGACAGAGAAGAGAGATTTTTAGCATAATAACATGTAACCTAGAGGGGAGGTGGGGGATGGAGAAAGTGTGTAAGAGTTCAAATGGTCAGAGAGTGAGAGAGATAAAGCAATTGGACTGTATGGATATCCAATAGGTAGGCTAAAGGTTTACCATGGTTAGCTAATTGTCAACTGATTTGACCCTGTGTTGACTAGTTGACATATTTGAAGTGTCAACAGTGGATTTATATATGGAGCCTTTATTAGTGATTAAGCAATGAATGAATATCCAATAGGTAGGCTAAAGGGTTACCATGGTTAGCTAATCATCAACTGATTTGACCCTGTGTTGACTAGTTGCCATTTTCTAAGTGTCAGAGTGTACAAAACATTAAGAACACCTTCCTAATATTTAGTTGCACCCCCTTTTGCCCTCAGAACAGCTTCAATTCGTAGGGGCATGGACTCTAAAAGGTGTCGAAAGCGTTCCACAGGGATGATGGCCCGTGTTGACTCCAATGCGTCCCACAGTTGTGTCAAGTTGGCTGGTAATGGATCTCTACTCCGAATAGCTCGTTCCATCTCATCCCACAGATACTCAATAGGATTGAGATCTGGTGACTGGGCAGGTCACTGCAGTAAGCTGAATTCACTGTCATGTTCGTGGAACCATTCCTGGACAATCCTAGCCTTGTGGAATGGGGCATTATCCTGATGAAAAAAATATATTTGATGATGGATACACTGTTGCCATGAAGAGATGCACCTGATTGGCAATGATGTTCAGATATCCTGTGGCATTCAAACGTTGCTCCACTTTTATCAAGGGGCCCAATGTACGCCATGAAAACACACCCCACACCATCTCACCACCACCACCAGCCTGCATGTTGACAGGCGGCATGATGGATGCATGGACTCGTGATTTTCTCCATACCCTTGTCCTCCCTTCAGCGTGAAACAGCAGGTACCACGATTCATCAGACCAGGCAATGTTTTTCCAATTCTCCAGTGTCCAGTGTTTTCGTTCCTTAGCCCACTGCAACAGCAGTTTCTTGTTTTTTTGCTGAAAGAAGTGGAACACTGTAAGGTTGTTGGCTGCAATACCCCAAATGTATACATTATATTGAGTTGCAAATGTATACATTTGGCAGGAGGTTAGGAAGTGCAGCCCAGTTTCCACCTCATTTTGTGGGCAGTGTGCACATAGTCTGTCTTCTCTTGAGAGCCAGGTCTTCCAACGGCGGTCTCTCTCAATAATAAGGCTATGCTCACTGAGTCTGTACATAGTCAAATCTTTCCTTCATTTTGGGACAGTCACATTGGTCCGGTTTTCTGCCACTGTGTACTCTCTGTTTAGGGCCAATTAGCATTCTAGTTTGCTCAGTTTATTTGTTAATTCTTTCCAATGTGTCAAGTAAATATATTTTTGTTTTCTCATCATTTGGTTGGGTCTAATTGAGTTGCTGTCGTGGGGCTTTCTGGGGTCTGTTTCCCTCATATGGTCATACATTTGGCAGGAGGTTAGGAAGTGCAGCTCAGTTTCCACCTCATTTTGTGGGCTGTGTACATACAGTTGAAGTTGGAAGTTTACATACACCTTAGTCAAATACATTTAAACTCAGTTTTTCACAATTCCTGCCATTTAATCCTAGTAAAACTTCCCTATCTTAGGTCAGTTAGGATCACCACTTTATTTTAAGAACGTGAAATGTCAGAATAATAGTAGAGTGATTTATTTCAGCTTTTATTTATTTCATCACATTCCCAGTGGGTCAGAAGTTTACATACACTCAATTAGTATTTGGTAGCATTGCCTTTAAATTGTTTAACTTGGGTCAAACGTTTCAGGTAGCTTTCCACAAGCTTCCCACAATAAGTTGGGTGAATTTTGGCCCATTCCTCCTGACAGAGCTGGTGTAACTGAGTCAGATTTTGTAGGCCTCCTTGCTCGCACACGCTTTTTCAGTTCTGCCCACAAACGTTCTATAGGATTGAGGTCAGGGCTTTGTGATGGCCACTCCAATACCTTGCCTTTGTTGTCCTTAAGCCATTTTCCACAACTTTGGAAGTATGCTTGGGGTCATTGTCCATTTGGAAGACCCATTTGCGACCAAGCTTTAACTTCCTGACTGATGTCTTGAGATGTTGCTTCAATATATCCACATAATTTTCCTTCCTCATGATGTCATCTATTTTGTGAAGTGCACCAGTCCCTCCTGCAGCAAAGCACCTCCACAGCATGATGCTGCCACCCCCGTGCTTCACAGTTGGGATGGTGTTTTGCTGCAACCCCCTTTTTCCTCCATACATAACGATGGTCATTATGGCCAAACAGTTCTATTTTTGTTTCATCAGACCAGAGGACATTTCTCCAAAAAGTAAGATCTTCGTCCCCATGTGCAGTTGCAAACCGTAGTCTGGCTTTTTTACGGCGGTTTTGGAGCAGTGGCTTCTTCCTTGCTGAGCGGCCTTTCAGGTTATGTCTCTTTGTACTGCCCTCTCCACTCCTCTCCTCCACACAGGAGTAAAATGCTCGGGTTGATAGCCTTTGACATTGACCCCCGGCTGTAGTTGTCAATAAAACAGTGGTTATGGGAAAGCAAAGGGAACTACAGCAATCATGAGGAATTACCATGGTTTCTATTCATGGTTCCTATTTGAGTTTGCAAGAAAGACATATATTTCACTGTACTTGTGCATGTGACATTAAATCGTTGAAACTTGAAACAACAGCTGTTGTTTCTCTATGGCCCTGGGGCAGCAGAAAGAAGCTAGGGTGGTTTTAGTAATGATATGATAATCCACCTAGTAAATTAAAGTTATTATTAGCTTCCCCTTCCTAGCATTGCGCTTGTTAGTCCGAAAATGCCTTCAACAGCTGCATACTCAAACTAGTGGATATGTATTAGAATGTGGGGTAAACTGCAATTAAATAGGGATACTAGGATGAGGAATAGGACATCTCCATAGCTTATGTAACCATTTTGTAAGGGGTCCCCTTTTTGCTAACAACCCCCCTCCTCGGCCCATATGGGTAATATAGCTCAATGCTCCAGCTGGTTCACATGAGTACACCCCTATATGAGCTCAGTGTTTAGGCCTACTATATCTCCCCGGTCAGCTTTTTTTCTAGCTCCCGCTCCTGTTTTTTCTCTCAGCCACTTTTCGCATTCCCTTTCTCCTTTTCCCTATCTGTGACTCTCTGTAGTCTCCTAACACTCTCTTGCCCCCTCTCTTTCCTTCTCGTTCCCATATGCCGCTCCTTTTCTCTCTTCCAATGGTTGTCTAATGCCTAATCTCCCCCCCCCCTCTCTTCTGGTTTTCTCCACCTCTAATACCTTTTCTCTCTCTCTCTGCAGGTTTGCTAAAGGACCTGACAGGCAGTTACACGGCCTCCTTCCTGGTCGCTGGTGGTTTCCTCCTGCTGGGTACCATGGTAACGGCCACTCTGCCTCACTTCTTCTCCTGCACCGACCCGTGCCATCTCCAGAGACACGCCGGTAACCACAACAACAAGCAGCAGAACCAGCAGAGCCCCGAGTCTGGCCTCATGACCAACTCCATATCAGAGAAACTCAACCACATAGATACCATACCGTACTCTAAACCACAACTGGACCGCAACAGCCTCCAGGTGGAACCAGAGGTGTACATGCCTTTAAACCATAGCAGGACCGATGATGCCACTACTAAATGTTGATTGGTTGCGCAGCATTAGCAACCATACCTTACTTAGCCAATAGGGCGTCTGAATGCCTGGTTTCTCGGTGGGGTTTCCCTATTGGTCTGGGGAGTACATGGTTAAGGTGGACGAATGCTACGTGCTTATATTCCAAAGCCGTGTACATTTGTGGAGGAGGAAGACACAGACAGCAAGGCAAAAATACAAACGGGTAGTGTGGGATGTATAGTGCACACATCACAACCCAGGCTCTATCTCTCATGTCTCTCATTTCCCATATTACCCATACTAAATAATAGAGAGGGGAATCTGGTTTGAGTTCTTTCCTCCACCCAACTCTCTGAGTAAGATTCAGTAACACTTCTCCGTTTTCATTTAATCCGTCTCTGGAATTATATATCCACATGACAGTCATTTGGTGTTCTACGTCAAAACATAGATTATTATGTTATGTGTATACTCCTCTAACCCCTGGTATTATTCCACTTCCTCCTGGCCACACTCCCACATTCAGGCTGCTATGAGGATATGAAGAGTTTAATTCCAAAACGCTATATATCCATTTTCAGAAATGTTGGTAAATTAGCTTTTGTTGTTTAAATAACTTATAAAAGACATTGATGTGTTTTTTCACTATCTAATCATGGCATAGGTTTGTTCAATGACAGACATGTATTTGTTTGGAATCTATCACTTGATGGTTTCATTTCATAGAGACAAATAATCATGTTTTATATAGAAAACACTATATATCCGACACACTCTCAGAGCAATAACTAGTACTGCTAGGTTTTACACAGTCAAATGTAATAAATAACTACATTTTTCATAAAGAACTGCACAAATGATACATTTGTTACATCAATATATATAAAAAATGAATCAATATAGTAATATGAGATCTGTAGGCTGTAAAATATTAACATTTCACATTTCAGTCATTTAGCAAATGCTCTTATCCAGAGTGACTTATAGTTAGTGCATTCATCTAAAGATAGCTAGGTGAGACAATCACATATCACTGTCAAATATACAGGATAGGGACATTCCAGCTAAACAATGGAAATATAGTGTTTTGCAAATAAATAAATAAAACACATCTAAGAATCTATGAATTAAAAGTTGGAGAACAGTCATATTTTACACACATAGTACCCATAAGCAATCATTTCTGGTGCAAGAAGATGGAAAAATTGGTGGATATAGCATTTTTGGAACAAAACTCTTCATATAGACTGTCTATTCCTCATGTACAATAATATTATACAATCATATCATACTTTGGGCTAAACACCAAAGGAACTCCAAAAGATGAGCTTTGTGATTCCATCTACACTGAGTATACCAAACATTAGGAACACCTTCCAAATGTTGAGTTGCCACCCCCCCCCCCCAGAACATGGACTCTACAAGGTGTCGAAAACATTCCACAGGAATGCTGGCCCATGTTGACTCCAATGCTTCCCACAGTTGTGTCAAGTTGGCTGGATGTCCTTTGGGTGGTGGACCATTCTTGATAAATTTTTATATTTACATTTTAGTCATTTAGCAGACGCTCTTATCCAGAGCGACTTACAGGAGCAATTAGGGTTAAGTGCCTTGCTCAAGTTCGGTTACTGGCACAATGCTCTTAACCACTAAGCTACCTGCCGCCATACTGGAAACTGTTCAGCGTGAAAAACATAGCAGTGGTGCAGTTCTTGACACAAACCGGTGCACCTGGTACCTACTACCATACCCCGTTCAAAGGCACTTAAATCTTTTGTCTTGCCCATTCACCCTCTGAATGGCACACTTATACAATCCATGTCTCAATTGTCTCAAGGCTAAAAAATCCTTCTAACCTGTCTCCTCCCCTTCATCTACACTGATTTGAAGTGTATTAAACAAGTGACATCAATAAGGGATCATAGCTTTCAGTCTACGTCTTGAAAAGAGCAGGTGTTCTTAATGTTTTGTATACTCAGTGTATATCTAGACTTCCAAGTTTTTTAAAAGATCATGAAATGGCAAGATGTTTTCCCAAAGCATGGCAATGGACATGGAATAGGATACCTACTGACATGTAGTCAGTCACTGGCAGTGTGCTCTGCTAGTTTCCTGAGCTTTCTCAGTTCAGTCAATCAACACACTCTTCTGTTTATTGAAATTGTATGTAGGTACTCTCAAGTGAATTTCTCTTCTTCATAATTTATTTCCATGTTTTTTCATTATTTTTGTAACTTTATAAACTACTTGGGAAAACAACATACTTTTTTTTTTACAAGATGAGGGCTAGACAATCTTGCCCCCGACCCAAATCTGTTTGTGCTGTTTTGCAACTCCTCTGGTGATTGTCTCGCCAAACAATTTGACAGATCTGGGACCAGACTAAGACAATCCTGATCTGGAGTTGGTAGGCAGTGCACTTCTAGGTAATCTAATTGGTCAGTTGATGCTTTTGTCAGTGACTATGTTTACATGCACACCAGAGGAGGCTGGTGGGAAGAGCTATAGGAGTATGGGCTCATTGTAATGGCTGGAATGGAATGGTATCAAACATATGAAAACCACGTTTGACTCCGTTCCATTCATACCATTCCAGCCATTACAATGAGCCGTTCTCCTATAGCTCCTCCCACCAGCCACCACTGATGCACACAGTATTCCGGATAATAGCTCATATCCCAGTTAAGGTCTTATTCAGGGTAAGCTGTTTACATGCACTTTTGATAACCCGCTCATAATATTTCTGTATCCATGAATAAACCAAATATTCCTAATTTGTCCAGGGACGGCGGGCGGATTTTTCGACTGGTGATGCGGGGAAAAAATGTAGATATTTTTCTGCTTATAATTTCCAACATTAGGTAGGCTATTTGTTAGTCAACTTGTCTATAATTAGATACATGCATCTTCTCTTCTGTCATTACTTGGTGCTCTAGAATAATAAATTAAGCATAGCTCACCAGAATGTCATAAATCGATAGAATGAATGGATCATCAACAAGCTAGTTGACATCGGTCAAGTTTTATCTTTCATTTCTGCTTCTCTCGCGGAGCGAAGACATTGAGGGACCGGGGAGATTACTGGGCTTGAACCAGTAGTCTTCTGATCGCAAACACATGTGACCGCCCGCCTGACAAACAGACCAAATGTCATGAACAAATGTAGGCTTTATAACAATAAATGGTATTGTTCTCTTGGGCATCTCCATCATCATCGTGACATCCTCTGATAACAATGTTCATCATTATAGATATATAGATAGATAGATAGATAGATAGAGGTAACTGCCCAAATAAAGGAAACACAAACATACAATGCCTTAAGAAAGTATTCATACCCCTTGACTTATTCCACATTTTGTTGTGTTACAGCCTGAATTCAAAAGTTATGACATTAATTTTTTTCTCATCGTTCTACACACAATACCCCATAATGATAAGTGATTTTTTAAAGAACTTTTTTTTTAATGTATTGAAAATGAAATACAGAAATATCTCATTTACATAAGTATTCACCTGAGTCAATACTTTGTTGAAGCACCTTTGGCAGTGATTACAGCTGTCTTTCTGGGTAAGTCTCTAAGAGCTTTCCACACCTGGATTGTGCAACATTTGCCCATTATTCTTTTCAAAATTCTTCAATCTCCGTCAAATTGGTTGTTGATAATTGCTAGGCAAACATTTACAGGTCTTGCCATAGATTTTCTAGCATATTTAAGTCAAAACTGTAACTCGTCCACTCAGGAACATTCACTGTCTTCTTGGTAAGCAACTCCAGTGTAGATTTGGCCTTGTGTTTTAGGTTATTGTCCTGCTGAAAGGTGAATTAATCTCCCAGTGTCTGGTGGAAAGCAGACTGAATCAGGTTTTCCTCTAGGATTTTGCCTGTGCTTAGCTCCATTCTGTTTATTTTTTATCCTGAAAAACTCCCCAGTACTTAATGATTACAATCATACCCATAACATGATGCAGCCACCACTATGCTTGAAGATATGGAGAGTGGTACTCAGTAATGTGTTGTATTGGATTTGCCCCAAACATGACACTTTGTATTCAGGACAAAAAGTGAACTGCTTTGCCACATTTTTTGCAGTATTACAAACATGATGCATGTTTGTTGCAAACATGATGCATGTTTGTTGCAAACATGATGCATGTTTGTTGCAAACATGATGCATGTTTTGGAATATTTTTATTCTGTACAGGTTTCCTTCTTTTCACTCTGCCATTTAGGTTAGTATTGTGGAGTAACTACAATGTTGTTGATCCATCCTCAGTTTTCTCATATCACAGCCATTAAACTCTGTTTTAAAGTCTCCATTGGCCTCATGGTGAAATCCCTGAGCGGTTTCCTTCTTCTCCGGCAACTGAATTAGGAAGGACACCTGTATCTTTGTAGTGACTAGGTGTATTGATACACCATCCAAAGTGTAATTAATAACATCACCATGCTCAAATGGATATTCAATGTCTGCTTTTTAAAAATGTTACCCATCTACCAATATGTGCCCTTCTTTGCAAGGCATTGGAAAATCTCCCTGGTCTTTGTGGTTGAATCTGTTTGAAATTCACTGCTCGACTGAGGGACCGTACAGATAATTGTATGTGTGGGGTACACAGATGAGGTAGTCATAAAAAAATTATGTTAAACACTATTCTTGCACACAGAGTGAGTCCATGCAACTTATTATGTGACTTGTTAAGCACATTTTTACTCCTGAACTTATTTAGGCTTGCCATAAAAAAAGGGAGTGAATAAAAAAATAACATAATTCCACTTTGACAGTATGGGGTATTGTGTGTAGGCCAGTGACAAAAAATCTAAATTTAATCCATTTTAAAATCAGGCAGTAACGCAACAAGTCAAGGGATGTAAAGTAATATGGCGTTGGGCCACAATGAGCCGCCAGAACAGCTTCAATGCACCTTGGAGTAGATTCTATAAGTGTCTGGAACTCTATTGGAGGGATGCGACAACATTCTTCCATGAGAAATTCCATCATTTGGTGTTTTGTTGATGGTGGTGGAAAACGCTGTCTCAGGCGCCGCTCCAGAATCTCCCATAAGTGTTCAATTGGGTTGAGATTGGTGACACACACCCTTTAAAACCCCCGTGTTCCTTTAAGACCCCTCTTTCAAAGTCACTGATGTCTTTTCTAGCCATGGTAGCCAAAATAATGGGCAACTGGGCATTTTTATACATAACCCTAAGCATGATGGGATGTTATTTGCTTAGCTTTCAATATACTTTTATCCCTAATTTACTCAAGTGTTTCCTTTATTTTGGCAGTTACCGATACATAGATAGATAGATAGATAGATAGATAGATAGATAGATAGATAGATAGATAGATAGATAAACTAATTTCACCAAGAATAGGAGTAGCCTATCAGTAACCACAGTTGTCCCCGAAAGTTGGAAGTAGAATCATCATATAATTATTACTCTCCTTATTTTCTAAAGAAATATGTATATATGTAACCTGTGTTACTGAGCTGCTACAAGCTTTGCTTCCTCTACTGTCTCTGTCCCCATACTGGGCTCGAACCAGAGGCCCTCTGATCGTGAACACACGTGAAGCCTAACCAATCGGAAAAAAACAGTGAACCCAAACCACTTGGTGGGAACTTTCTAGAAACCAAGAACTTGCTGAGAACTTGGTCTAACAAAGTCAGAAAACAGAACATCCTGAACCTTCTTCACAAAGACTTTATGAGCTGCTAACACCAACATAAGGACATGGTATAGACTCAAATAAACCCAGCCAGTTAGCCATTGAACTAGAGCTAAACTAACACACATGCCCTTCCCTTGACCTTTCACAGGGGCAAGAAGGTAATGGTTCCCAGGGCTAGCATTAAGTGTCTAGCTCGTTAGCACTGGAGCGGGGCTAGCGTGCTAACCGGAATCACCAAGACGACGACAACAACCTCAGGGCAGACTGAAGACTTTGGCATGTGAGCCTAAATTGCTAAATATTTTGTGGGAACTTGGTGTTAAATGTATTATGGTGGTTAGAAAACAATAGGACCGTAAACCTTTGCATGTGTGCCTTAATTCTCCGCGTCTAAGAGGTTAAGACTGGGGCTCCACCAAGCCCTCTCCCCTAGAGACAGAGGCGTATACTTCCAATGCATCCGTAAGGCTGGAGCTAACAAAGCACAACATAACAATATCAACATACATATGTATTGTTCCATATACATTCTCCAAAGATCAAAGACCCCAAATTACATAATAGGTTAAAAACAAGTATGCACAATATAGTGTGCATAATTCAGAGCTGTTGTATCAGAATTATTGTACACACAAACTAAACCTACCTCTACCTGTGGATAAATATAAGATGCTTATATGGCTGTACTGTCTCAGAATTTGAGTTGAAATGTGTCATTTTCTGACAGGTATGTTTGGTAAATGGATAAGGAGTCTAGCGTTAGTTTGTACTCTACAGTATTTCTCCACAACTGCAGTCTCAGTAATGCGTCACAGGCAGTTGGGTACATCCCAGACAGTTGACATTGGTGACCTGCCAATAGGTCAAAGGTAGACCTGTTCACATTCTGCAAGTCACCTAATATATTCTCAGTTTTTCACCATGTGAAACGAATTTCATAATGCTTGTATCTAAACCAAAGTAGATAATTTTAAGATTGTGCTATACATCAGTTGGGGTCTTTATAAGCTTCAAAATGAGGTCCTAAACCTAGAATGGAAGTGCACTCTTGTAGCTGTGTGGGCAAATATAGTCCAAATGTTTGCCTTGGGGTAAGTTGAGCCAATGGCCGTGGGGTTAGTTGAGACTATGGCCGTGGGGTTAGTTGAGACTATGGCCGTGGGGTGAGTTGAGACTATGGCCGTGGGGTTAGTTGAGACTATGGCCGTGGGGTGAGTTGAGACTATGGCCGTGGGGTTAGTTGAGACTATGGCCGTGGGGTTAATTGAGACTATGGCCATGGGGTTAGTTGAGACTATGGCCGTGGGGTTAGTTGAGCAAATTGAAGCGTTTTCTTCCCAGGCGTAATGCAAGGCACTATCACTAAGATATGAGGTAACAACAGGGCCTGGGCTATGTTAAAAGTGTTTTTTAATAGTACAACGTGTTTGTAGAGGTGTTAAGCCTGTGTTAAAAGATGCTTAAAATGATTAAAAGACAACAAAAGCGATTGTGATTGTGTTTGGGAAATAAAGATAGACATGGTTTTAAAAAGGTAGTGGTAATATTTAATTCAGTAAAGACATTTGTAGGCGGCTTACCTTACCCTGTCCTGTGGCTCAACTTACCCCATACCGGGGGTAAGTTGTGCCAAGAGACCACTTTTGTTGGACAAGCTATGTTTTAAAAACTGTGGTTTACATGAATTCTGATTATTTCCAGGGATACACAACATCCTGAAATATAGATATCTTTGTTTGAAAGAATACTATATTTCCCTTGAGGAGTGATGCTGAACGTAAAAATGGCTCAACTTACCCCACTCTCCCTTATGCACAATATAGTGTGCATAATTCAGAGCTGTTGTATCATAATAATTGTACACACAAACTAAACCTACCTCTACCTGTGGATAAATATATGCTTATACTGTATGGCTGTACTGTCTCTGAATTTGAGACACAGTTTGACAGGTATGTTTGGTAAATGGATAAGGAGTCCAGTGTTAGTTTGTACTCTCTACAGTATCGCTCCACAGCTGCAGTCTCAGTAATGCTTCACAGAAAGTTGGGTACATCCCAGACAGTTGACATTGGTGACCTGCCAATAGGTCAAAGGTAGACCTGTTGACATTCTGCAAGTCACCTTATATAGTCTCTTCGGCCATTTTGAAAGATAACTGTTTCAGGTAAGCTGTTTGGAAATATGTTTTCCTTGGAGACAAACATGACTTTATGTGCCTATAGGTTCCACTTCTTCAATCAACAGTACTCAACTACCTAGTAGGGCTATGTGTATGGCACAACTACATTGTTGGTGTTATTTTAGGAATATTAAATTCAATTATGTGTTTTTATGCTGGTTTAATAAGTGTTTATTTTCTCCTCAATATTGTTAACCTCTACCGGATCGGTGTGTCCCGTATACGGGACGGTTGAGCTAACGTGCGCTAATGTGATTAGCATGACTGTTGTAAGTAACAACAAACTTTCCAGTACATAGACATGTCTTATATGGGCAGAAAGCTTAAATTCTTGTTAATCTAACTGCACTGTCCAATTTACAGTAGCTATTACAGTGAACAAATACCATGCTATTGTTTGAGGAGAGTGCACAACAACAAAAAAATTATCACGGCAACTGGTTTGATACATTCACCTCTGAAGGTAAGTAATGTACTTACATTCAGTAATCTTGCTCTGATTTGTCATCCTAAGGGTCCCAGAGATAGAATGTAGCATAGTTTTGTTTGATAAAATTAATTGTTATATTCAAATGTAGGAACTGGGTTCTACAGTTTGAACCCTTGCTGTCTCTGGCTCCACACCCACCCCGCCCGGACATCTATATGTGTGAAAGTTAGTGTATAAACTAATGATCCATCATGTATGACATTCCTGGGAGTGTGTAAACTTACATTTTGTATTAGCATATCATTTTTGTATGTTCTCTATATTATGTACTTGAAAATGTATCAATTGACCAATTTGGCACATTTGGGCAGACTTGATACGAAATAGTCCAGTATTGCAATGCTTCACTGGATCGATCTGAAACTTTGCACACACACTGCTGCCATCTAGTTGCCAAAATCTAAATTGCACCTAAACTGCAATATTATATTGTGGCCATTCTATTGCATTTCAAAGATGATTTAAAAAATAACCAGTTTTTTGTTTGTATTATCTTTTACCAGATCTAATGTGTTATTCTCCTACATTAATTTCACATTTCCACAAACTTCAAAGTGTTTCCTTTCAAATGGTATCAAGAATATGCATATCCTTGCTTCAGGTCCTGAGCTACAGGCAGTTAGATTTGGGTATGTCATTTTAGGCGAAAATTGAAAAGAATAGGTTAATGGTTGTTAAAAGTGCCTTGTGAAGTTCAGATGTTACTGCAATGACATGGTGTTGCCACCTAGTGGATATAGATGGTCAAGAACAGTATGGTCAAGACCAATATCCACGTTTTGACAAATGTGTGTCTGGATGAGGGATGAATAATTGAATTGAACTAAATCCATATTTGACTCAATACATTTTAATGATATGAGTGGTTGCTACACATTGGTGGAGGATGCAGTGAATTAAACATGTGTTTTACTGCTTGCTAATTAGGTATAATAAATGACTTAAAACAGACCAAATTAAATTAACTCTGGTATTTTAATCGTCCGTAAGAAATACAGCTCTGGTACCTCAGGCAGTCAATACAAAAAAAAAACATCACAGAAGAAAAGTACAAGAGCACATACAACAATTTGACCCTTTGCTTCAAACATATCCCTCATTTTGTTTTTCTGTCACAACGTACAGTACATTGAGAAGGCTCAATAAAAAGCCATACAAATATAAGAAAATGGCACTTTTTTGTTCTAGTTGTGGGAAACATAGTTATAGCCGAGTCAACAAGACTATGGGAAACCAAATGAAATCAATCATTTAAAATGGGAAGTTATTACTGTATTAGCTGTCATTATTAATCTATCTCCTACAACAATAGTCCCATGTAGCCACTTAGCCTGAGTGTTCTCATCTGGCAGCCAAACACAAAGACCTTACTGTTGGACTGGAGGCTTTACTAGGAGTAATGACCAGCTGAGCTATGACCTAACGCAGAGCAGGTGGCCAGCAAATGTGTGTGTGAGACAAGGAAAACAGCAGAACAAAAGTACGCAAAAGAAACAGCAGTTGGGTAGGTCAACTCTTAAAGTCTGTGCTGCGCCGTTTGAGCTTCTCTGGGTTGTTAGAGGCCATGTGAGAGAAGTCCCTGAAGATGTCCTGGTACGTTTCATCACCTAAGGAAAACAAGACATGAGAAGAACATTCAGCAAGAGTATGACATTTTTTTAATGTTCATGCTAAAATGGCTGTCTGTACTTTTCTCTCCCTCAATTTATCCACATTACTACTATAAGCAGACACGCAAGCACGCACGCACGCACACCGTTTACCTGTAGCACTGTTAAGCAGGGGCATCAGGGGACACTGTGCAAGCAGTGCAGAACAGGCGGTCGCCTCATTGGACAAACACAAAAGGCTCACACGACAATGAAAAAGCACTGCACATCAGAGACTGACAGACAAGTAGAGTATCTCAGAGCACTGACATTACATGGGTATCACAGCGCTAGTCCTCCAGGGCCAGACAGATTATTTGAGTTAGGATATTTCAAACCAGGAAATAGGCCTATTTGAAATTATGAGTTATGTCAGTAATGGAGTAAATAACTTGCACTTGGCTGACAGTTTGGCCATAACGGAATGGATGGGACACTTTCTTTCTCATACAACACAGCGCAGTAAGGTTGCAGCTCTCCCCATTGAGTCCACTGTTCACTTTCCAGCCCCAATCTGTTGCATTAGCTAGGTCCACTGGCTAGGGTTTAGACCAGTGGTTCCCAAATGTTTAAGCATTTTTCATTGTGAATTGTCCTGATAGCAGCCTAAGATTGGCCACAACACACTAGTGGGCCCTGAGCCACTGTTTGGAAAACAATCAACTTAAATGGACAGTGGCTCATTACTTTCTATACAGCTTTAGGTTCTCAGCATCAATGTTGTTATTCTCAAGCAAAAGCAAAGCTAAACAGTGGCAGCGTGTATTTGAAACAGGTTGAACACAATAACAACCGCTTAGGTGTGACCAAAGAGGAACCGGTTTGAAAAGGTTCCAATAGGATAGGGGAACATAGTGTAATGGAAAAACCCTAAAGTGAAAAAAGCATTTGGTATTGGACTGAGCTTATAACAATGACATTAAGCAGACTAAATTAGACTACGCAAGGTGGATAAAATGTACATGCACCCAAACAATCTGATTCCTTTTTCAGGAAGCATACTGTGCAATCATACAATACATAGGACCATATAGAACTGTACACTATAATACATATAGGTATAAATCAGTGGAGGCTGGTGGGAGGAGCTATAGGAGGACAGGCTCACTGTAATGCTGTAATGGAATATTGGAACGGTATCAAACATATGGAAACCACGTTTGACTCCGTTCCATTGATTCCATTCCAGCCATTACAATGAGCCCATCCTCCTCTAGCTCCTCCCACCAGCCTCTACTGGTATAAATACATGTTAAACATGGCCATTGCCCAGTGTTATCATACTGGGATCTACATAGCGCTAACATGGGCTGTAAAGTGCATGATGGCTGACTGTGCGTTCATTCACTGTGCATCGAAGTACAACGTGGACTCACTCGTGAGCGGACATACATGTCATTACATAAACACTCTCTTTAAACATCCTCTCTTCTTCTTCTTCTTCTACAGTATGTCCTCTTTTTTCCCTTTAGTATTATATTTCCAAAATGGCCGCCTCTTCCCACATACAGAAAGACTACAGTATAGAAGCCGCTTGTTCATACATTTACCTTGTATTCTAGTTATCCTTCTAATCAAACTTAAATTTACTCTACTCCCTCTACTGAGGTACAGCAAATCGTCCATACCCAGTAACAATTCTCAGTTTCAAGAACCTTCCCCATATACGTTCCCCTAACCTCTGTCAAGATTTCATTCTGAGACTGTTCTTTCTGAAAACATTCTTAGAAGGGTCTAGCAACAATTCCAGAAAATCTATCAAAACATAACATCATGCTTGACTGTAAACATTGTAACAATGTTTCAGAGTTCAGAGAACAATCTCTTAATTTTACCTCAACATAATGGGGACTAGACAGTAACATTCATTGGGGTTCTGGGAACATGTCTAGTTAGCCGAGTAGCCTATGCACCTCAGCAGTACCCCTCTTCCTCCCTCTGTTCTCTCCCTCAATTACGATGCAAATACCCCTCTCTCTACTCATTCTGCGCCCCGAGTGCCCATCCACTCAGTTGATTCTTCAAGGCCTGAAGTCCCTTCCTGGTTTGGCCCATCCCACTCCCTGTCCCGCCCATTCCCTGTACCCCCGAGTGACCTGGTTGGCCAAAGGCTCCGTCCATCTCCCGCATCTCCTTGTTCATCTTGGCGATTCTCAGCCTGTCATGGGGATAGTAGAAGGTTAGTGAGAAAATCTGCTATATCAATCAATCAATCATTCTAGTGTCAACAAATCAACTAATGCTTATACTTACAGGGTGACGATGTCAGCGTTGGCATTCTCCACTGCAATGGTGATGGGGTCTTTCTGGGTGTTGTCTCTGGCGTTGTAGTCTGCCCCTCGCTTCAGGAACAGACACACCAGCCTGGGAGATAGAGACCAGGTTAGTGTCTGTGTGTGCGCATTCGTGTGTGTGTGTGTGTGTGTGTGTGTGTGTGTGTGTGTGTGTGTGTGTGTGCGCGTCCATCCTACCCAGTGTGTCCCAGTATAGTGGCGTGGTGTAGAGGTCCTCTCCCGTTACTGTCGGCTGTGTTGACATTGGCACCGTTCTGTAGCAGGAACTCACACGCTGCCAAGGAGTTCTGGAGAGACAAGGGCCAGAGGTTAGGTAAGAATTCACACAAACCTGCTTCTCTCTTCTGAACATAGACACACACACACCCACTCACGTCCTCACCACAGTGATCTCTCACTCACTCACTCACCGCGGTGACGGCTTGTATGAGTGGGGTGCTGGACTCCTCGGCTGTGTTGACCCAGTTGACGTCAGCTCCGTGGGCCAGGGCGTCGGCCATGACAGGGAAATGCTGCAGCGCTGCAGACCGATATAACAATGCCCCGGGATGAAGACCAGACAGATCCTCCTCTTCTTCATCATCACCATCTGTGTGTATGAGGGATGACAGTGGGGTTTAATGTGCTTTTAATGTCTGTTTAGGATTGTTGTGTGTGTGTGTATATATATCACCTTTGTGAATGTCTGCATTGTTCTTTTGAATTAGGTCACTCTGGTTGAGCCCTGAGGGGGAAGAGAAAAAGAGAGAGAGAGAGAGAGAGAGAGAGAGAGAGAGAGAGAGAGAGAGAGAGAGAGAGAGAGAGAGAGAGAGAGAGAGACAGAGAGAGACAGAGAGAGAGACAGAGAGAGAGACAGAGAGAGAGACAGAGAGAGAGACAGAGAGAGAGACAGAGAGAGAGAGAGCGATATTCAGCATAGCAGCAGGCCACCATATCACAGGTTTATCGTGCTGTTTATAACAATAGACACAGGGGTGTGTACCCAAGCATACCGCTTAGTCACAGATGAGTTGTGTGTGTACGTAGGTACTTCTGTGCATGCAGCGAGACTCAACAATGTGTCAATATTTCACATAAATTCTATCCCGCTATCTAACCCTTGGACAGACACAAATAACCCACAGCACCTGCATAGTTTACATTCCTGACCTGTACACAGAGGTGTACTGTATCAGGACCTAAAACACTTAAAACACCTACCAGTCCATCAGTAGACTGTAGGCAGAAACATATCTGATCTGCTAAAGGAACTCTGTAGGCCAGCCCGGTATAGCTCAGCCCCATAGTGTGAATCAGACAAGCGTGTATGTCCCGTCCAATACCTGAGAGACGTGGCAGGGTGGCCCGGTTGGGTTTGGGTTTGAGCGGTGGTCGTGAACCGGCTGTCCTCTCCTGGGTGTTAGCTCTGTTCCTCCGGGCGCTGGAGCGCCGCAGGGGAACGTTACGAACCGTCTCTGGGAGCTTCTGGATAAACTTCTTCTCCACAAACTTAGAACGAATCCACGACTCCTTATCACCCCTGAGAGAGAGAAAGAGAGAGAGAGACAGAGAAAAATACAATTAAAGTGTCATCTTAAAGGCATTTTTATTTATAAAAATATAGAATCAAAACGCATTTCATACACAGTAATGCAGTAATTATAAAACCATATCACACAGCAGATAAATTCAGTTCAATTCAAATTTGACAAACCAGGCTTCACTGTACTAGTATATTGCAACACAGTTGATTGCATGCATACTACTGTACATCCTGAACACACACACACACACACACAAAACCATGCAACTGCACAGCACATTTCCAGGGGACAGTTTAGTTTACGACACAAACCACAGCCGTCGTCTTGTACCTGTTTAACTTCCTGTCTGGGGTGCAGCAGAGGAGAGGAAAAGAGGAAGCTAGATAATGTAACCGATATATATTAAAGATTTGAGCAGAACTAAGATTGTCATATTGAGTAAAGAAAAAGGATAGCCTGCATTTAGCAGTATGCATGTACAGTGAGGGAAAAAAAGTATTTGATCCCCTGCTGATGTTGTACGTTTGCCCACTGACAAAGAAATGATTAGTCTATAATTTTAATGATAGGTTTATTTGAACAGTGAGAGACAGAATAACAACAACAAAATCCAGAAAAACGCATGTCAAAAATGTTATAAATTGATTTGCATTTTAATGAGGGAAATAAGTATTTGACCCCCTCTCAATCAGAAAGATTTCTGGCTCACATGTTGTCTTTTATACAGGTAACGAGCTGAGATTAGGAGCACACTCTTGTTACCTGTATAAAAGACACCTGTCCACAGAAGCAATCATTCAATCAGATTCCAAACTCTCCACCATGGCCAAGACCAAAGAGCTCTCCAAGGATGTCAGGGACAAGATTGTAGACCTACACAAGGCTGGAATGGGCTACAAGACCATCGCCAAGCAGCTTGTTGAGAAGGTGACAACAGTTGGTGCGATTATTCGCAAATGGAAGAAACACAAAATAACTGTCAATCTCCCTCGGCCTGGGGCGCCATGCAAGATCTCACCTCGTGGAGTTGCAATGATCATGAGAACAGTGAGGAATTAGCCCAGAACTACACAGGAGGATCTTGTCAATGGCCTCAAGGCAGCTGGGACCATAGTCACCAAGAAAACAATTGGTAACACACTACGCCGTGAAGGACTGAAATCCTGCAGCGCCCGCAAGGTCCCCCTGCTCAAGAAAGCACATATACAGGCCCGTCTGAAGTTTGCCAATGAACATCTGAATGATTCAGAGGAGAACTGGGTGAAAGTGTTGTGGTCAGATGAGACCAAAATCGAGCATTTTGGCATCAACTCAACTCGCCGGGTTTGGAGGAGGAGGAATGCTGCCTATGACCCCAAGAACACCATCCCCACCGTCAAACATGGAGGTGGAAACATTATGCTTTGGGGGTGTTTTTCTGCTAAGGGGACAGGACAACTTCACCGCATCAAAGGGACGATGGACGGGGCCATGTACCGTCAAATCTTGGGTGAGAACCTCCTTCCCTCAGCCAGGGCATTGAAAATGGGTCGTGGATGGGTATTCCAGCATGACAATGACCCAAAACACACGGCCAAGGCAACAAAGGAGTGGCTCAAGAAGAAGCACATTAAGGTCCTGGAGTGGCCTAGCCAGTCTCCAGACCTTAATCCCATAGAAAATCTGTGGAGGGAGCTGAAGGTTTGAGTTGCCAAACGTCAGCCTCAAAACCTTAAAGACTTGGAGAAGATCTGCAAAGAGGAGTGGGACAAAACCCTCCTAAAATTTGTGCAAACCTGGTGGCCAACTACAAGAAACGTCTGACCTCTGTGATTGTCAACAAGGGTTTTGCCACCAAGTACTAAGTCATGTTTTGCAGAGGGGTCAAATACTTATTTCCCTCATTAACTGTAAGTCGCTCTGGATAAGAGCGTCTGCTAAATGACTGAAATGTAAATGTATATTAAAATGCAAATCAATTTATAACATTTTTGACATGCGTTTTTCTAGATTTTTTTGTTGTTATTCTGTCTCTCACTGTTCAAATAAACCTACCATTAAAATTATAGACTGATCATTTCTTTGTCAGTGGGCAAACGTACAAAATCAGCAGGGGATCAAATACCTTTTTCCCTCACTGTATATATAGTGTAACAAAAAAAATCAAAATCTCCCTGCAGTTTCAAGTTTATGACACCAGGAGGGGATGAAGGGTGAATTTTTATACCAGGTGCATGTTCAATAGAATGTGAGATTTTTAGAATGTTGCAGATAGAAATGTAATGTATATAACTACTCTACATACAACAGAGAATCATGTCCGGTCTGTACAATATATTTATATCTGAACGTTCTGTTCCACTATCCTTAATAAACATTTAATCAAATCACACTGTAACGCTAGGAAATCTTTACTGTCTGTGTGAGATTGAATGTGTCAATAAAGGGTGATGACTCAGGACCCGAGGAATGAAGATGAGCGTGGGAATGAGATGAGAGTTCATACCTTGGACTGGATGGGTGGGGTTTCTTGATGGTGATCTCATCAATCCGCGCCTCGTAGATCCTGTTGATGGCTGTGTTCCCCAACTCACACATCAACTACAGGACACAGAGAGAGAGGGGGGAGATAATTACTTACTTTAAAAAGGTGCAATATGCAGATAACGCTCTGCCATTTCCTGGTTGCAAAAATTTGAATAGTTTGCCTAATTTCAGTTTATGTGACAAAACAAGCAAGTGTAGTGAATCATTCATTGTACCATCTAAACTGCTGTGAAATGTATTTTCAATAAACACAAATATTGTATTTTCAGCTGTTTGAAGCTGGTGTACAAAACTGAAAGTAAAAGACACAAAAATGAAACTTAAGAACGGGAAGTTTAGAAATAATGCACATAGAACAGATCTACTGCTTCATAGACTTGCTTTCAATCAGAATGACAGATCTATAACTCTCATTTCTATGTGAATTTGGTCAGGTTGCCCAAAAAGTTACATATTGCAGCTTTAAGAGTCATCTTTACATTACATGAAAAAAGCAATGAATTAAGATCTTATTTTCTTCAAGAAAGCCCATATCTGCTTAGAGCATGTCCATAGTCTTACCCTGACCAGCTCTGGTTCCCAGGAGTCCAGGGTGAGGGAGCGTACTTTGGAGAAATGGACACCCAGACTCCTGTCAGAAGGACACAGAAGAAGGGAGTTAGTTACATATTAGTGTGTGTGTGCGTGTGTGTGTGTATCCTACCTATGTATCCCGGAGCAGACGATACAGAGGGTGATCCCCAGGTTGATAGAGGCCCAGTCCGGACCGGGCTCTCCACAGTCGCAGCACTGCCTGTTCCCCGGGATGGCCTGGACCTGATCCAGAGCCTCGCGGCCCCCCGTCTTCTCTTGATCCCCACACAGCCCTCCTCCTCCTGGGCTGCCCCCTGACACTGAGCTGCAACGCTCCCTCTGTGAGAGAGGGGGAGAGGGAGAGAGATGTACACACAAACATATGGAATGGGAGTGTTGATCACTGCACTTTCTGTAGACAATGAGCTACAACTCTGCTTCTGAAAACACAGAAGTGTAGTGTGTTGGGGAAGCTAAATACAGTCTACCAAGCTACCAATTACTTCACACTGGAAGAAGTTAAGCTACACTAAAGCTACCCTAAGAGTATAGTTTACTTTACTAAAGTTACTTTGAAAAACAAACTACTTCGTGAAAATGATCATATGTAAATCTGAAATATAATAGACTACAAATTGCAAGAACAGATCACTTTGCGGTCATATGTTAACAGAATGTGTAATTTAGGCTATTAAACACAAGACATATGTTTCAAGTGAGAATTAGGCAGGGCTGCTAACAAATATATATATTTTTAAATAAAAGTAGTTCCAGTAGTTAGCTACACCACTACATAACAAAACGGTATTTAACTACTGAAAACACTACCTAGATTTGAATTTAGTTCAACTACCACCAAGCTACTGCAAAATGTAGTTCAATTACTAGCTGAACTAAATGTAGTTCACTGCTCCCCAACACAGAGTGAATAATGTGTGTGTGTTCTCACTGGGCTGTGTGGGTCTTCTCTGCGTTCCTGGAAAGCTGAGGCTATGCTGTTCTGGACGGCACTGATCCAACCCTGCTGCTGACGCTCGGAGTCTGCCTGCAACAGACAGCTCCTGCACACACACACACACACACACGATTACTATGTAAATAACACACACCCAAAACAAACATCAATAGCAACATCAACAAACAGACAAACTGCTTGTACACACACAGTACACTCACTTGGATGGGGAGACCACCTCAAAGCAGAATCGCCTCTCGTTGTCAGCGCAGACCTTCACTGTACACAGACGTAGGTCCTCCATCACCACGGTGGGCTGCTCCTGAGAGAGAGAGAGAATCGGACACAGTCAGACTGTGTGTGTGTGTGTGTGTGTTTTATTCTCTTTGTGTCTGCATGGATTGCTATTAAAAATGCATTGAAAAGTGAAGCAGTGGCTTTCAAAAATTCACCTTGAATTTCTTCTGATAGACCAGTTGATTTTTCTGGATAGAGAACCAGCGCCTACAGACGTGAGACAGGAGATCAGAAGGAGATGAGAATGATTCATGCAATCACCTTCCTAGGCTGAAGCGTTAAAAACCTATCTGGGCACAAAACAACTAGAGCAGAAGAGGGTCAAATAATGGGTGGAAAGAAAAAGCAGTGAAATATCCAAGAGCGAGAGAGAGAGACAGAGGGAGACGCTGCATTCAAAACATCTGGGAAATGAGGTCGAATCATGACATCAGTGATCGGAAAGACTGAGCTCTAGAAAGAGGCCAGAGTTCCCGAGTTGGATGACCATTCAAATAGATTTTTCCCAGTCAGAGCTCTTTTTTTCCTAGTTCCCAGCTGTTTTCAACACACTGAAGTCCGAGATTTCCGAGTTCCTAGTTGTTTTGAACGTGGCAAGAGAGTGAGGGAGAGAGGAAAGCGAGAGAGAGAGAGAGGAGAGACAAAGTTAAAGAGGGAGAGAACAACATACAGCACAGAGACATAGAAAGAGAGAGAGGTAAGGTAACATACCTGCTCCAGGTCTTGAAGGCATTGCTAGCTCTCTTATACAGGTAGCCCTCCATGGCGATACCGTTGGGTGCATCAGCACAGAAATCCATTAAGGAGTTATCATACGAGACATCCTACCCACACAACACAAACATAAACATGACTGTGGGGAAGGAACGTTAGTATCAGGACGTAAATATCATTTTCACGCAGTGATACCAGTAGATCCCCAAGCTATTTGAAAGAAAATGTCATAAGGTCTGCCTGTCAATATCCATACAGGTTGGAGAGCTAGTGTAATCACATGGCAGCCATCTTGGTGGTCAGTGTTTACCTTCTTTCTTTACTGTCAGATTTGGTTCCAGTAGTGTTTACCTTTTTCTTAATGGCAGCGTGTCTCTGTTCCATGTCTCTCTTCTCCCTGGCGGAATTCAACACTAGTTGAGTGTGCTGTGTAAGAGACAGAAAGTCAGGCACAATCAATTTGATTTCAAAACACAGAATCCAATAGGGCCAGCAAACAAAACACGAAGCAGATTTAACCGCCCTAATGTTGGAAACAAACATCATTATGTTATCATCTAGTCACATTTATTTATTTTCCAAGCTATAGCACACAATATTTTACATAAAGCAGGTTTTTAAAGGACCAAAGAGTTTGGTCTGCTTTGAGTTTTCATTTTTGCCATGGAATTTATTTTTGCTATACTGGTATGGTCACAGCCCTAGAATTAATTATTTAAAATGTTTCAAATGTTGCACGTTATCCTAAATGACACACAGCAGTTCAACATGATAGGTCAGTACAGTCAGGGTACTAAATAAAGACAATAATGTACACAGTATACTGGAAAGTATGTTTTTGATGTAGAGTTGTAAAGATTAATGTAGAAACTGTTTAGGAAAATCAGGCTAGGAAATAAAAGGCTTCAGGCTTGTACAGAGTTCATGTGGAGGTCAGGGAGTCCACCACTCCAGACTTCCTCCTCTGGGGAAAACATGAAGGAGGAAGTGCTGAACCTCTCCCAACTTCCGGTCGCTGGATCGAGGAAAACCCTCCAGCAGCTTCATATAGCAGCTTTACTTTCTCATAAATATTTCAGATGATCCAGCAGTCTTTAAGCAACTTCTGCAGCTATTTTTACTTTCTCCCTCTCTCATTCTTTCTCTCTCATTCCGCCTCCCACTCTTTCACCACTTCCTGTAACTGCAGGAAGAGCTAAACCAGTCTTTGGGCTTTAAATGGTCCAGTGACTTGCCTTCCAGTTTCAAGCTGCTCTCTGACTTGCAGACTAATTATCCTTCCGGTTAGTTGTAGTCTACTGTTGACTGCAGGCCTAGAGCGCCATGTTTCGCAGCACTTCCAGTTATTCTACTGTGCCCATCCAGCGTAGCACTAAGGTTACTGTATGACTATTTGACAAACACATGCGCAGGCAGGCGCACACACAAACACTTTCCAAGTCATGTGAAATATTTCCTGTTGATGGTGCCCACACTGTTTCCTGTCACAATGAGAGGGACTTCACCTTGTGACTTCCTCGTTCCTCTGGACCACATTGTTAGGACTCATGTACTAATTAGTCCATGGAATCAACTGCTAGAATAAACCATTTCACCATCCATCTAAGACATGTGTTCCCAACCTATGGGGTATGCCCCAAATAGGGGTGTGCCAACGTTTCGCGAGGGGGTAGCGGGACCTTCCTTGATTTTTTACAATTCATGATTGTTTATACTGATCTAAAACTATGCATAAATCTGCGATGCTTTAGGATAGAAACAAGTGGAAGAGGAAGACGCGATATCTTTGGTTAGTCTCTATGACATTCAGAAGCGGAGCTACGACCTTCTAAAGTCGAGGGGTCAAAGAAATTGGACTTTGCTTGGGAAGTCATCTTATACAATGTGTGACTCGGTCGCTATCAATTGATCTATTAACTTTCTGTAAAAGAGAATATGTATACTCAGCAAAAAAAGAAACTTCCCTTTTTCAGGACCCTATCTTTCAAAGATAATTCGTAAAAATCCAAATAACTTCACAGATCTTCATTGTAAAAGGGTTTAAACACTGTTTCCCATGCTTGTTCAATGAACCATAAACAATTAATGAACATGCACCTGTGGAACGGTCATTAAGACACTAACAGCTTACAGACGGTAGGCAATTAAGGTCACAGTTATGAAAACTTAGGACCTTAAAGAGACCTTTCTACTGACTCTGAAAAACACCAAAAGAAAGATGCCCAGAGTCCCTGCTCATCTGCGTGAACGTGCCTTAGGCATGCTGCAAGGAGCCATGAGGACTGCAGATGTGGCCAGGGCAATAAATTGCAATGTCCGTACCGTGAGACGCCTAAGACAGCGCTACAGGGAGACAGGACAGACAGCTGATCGTCCTCGCAGTGGCAGACCACGTGTAACAACACCTGCACAGGATCGGTACAGCCGAACATCACACCTGCGGGACAGGTACAGGATGGCAACAACAGCTGCCCGAGTTACACCAGGAACGCACAATCCCTCCATCAGTGCTGAGAATGTCCACAATAGGCTGAGAGAGGCTGGACTGAGGGCTTGTAGGCCTGTTGTAAGGCAGGTCCTCACCAGACATCATCGGCAACAACATCGCCTATGGGCACAAACCCACCGTCGCTGGACCAGACAGGACTGGCAAAAAGTGCTCTTCACTGACGAGTCGCGGTTTTGTCTCACCAGGGGTGATGGTCGGATTTGCGTTTATCGTCGAAGGAATGAACGTTACACAGAGGCCTGTACTCTGGAGCGGGATCGATTTGGAGGTGGAGGGTCCGTCATGGTCTGGGACGGTGTGTCACAGCATCATCGGACTGAGCTTGTTGTCATTGCAGGCGTTACAGGGAAGACATCCTCCTCCCTCATGTGGTACCCTTCCTGCAGGTTCATCCTGACATGACCCTCCAGCATGACAATGCCACCAGCCATACTGCTCGTTCTGTGCGTGATTTCCTGCAAGACAGGAATGTCAGTGTTCTGCCATGGCCAGCGAAGAGCCCAGAACTCAATCCCATTGAGCACGTCTGGGACCTGTTGGATCGGAGGGTGAGGGCTAGGGCCATTCCCCCCAGAAATGTCTGGGAATTTGCAGGTGCCTTGGTGGAAGAGTGGGGTAACATCTCACAGCAAGAACTGGCAAATGTGGTGCAGTCCATGAGGAGATGCACTGCAGTACTTAACGCAGCTGGTGGCCACACCAGATACTGATTGATACTTTTGATTTTGACCCCCCCTTTGTTCAGGGACACATTATTCAATTTATGTTAGTCACATGTCTGTGGAACTTGTTCAGTTTATGTCTCAGTTGTTGAATCTTGTTATGTTCATTCAAATATTTACACATGTTAAGTTTCCTGAAAATAAATGCAGTTGACAGTGAGAGGACGTTTCTTTTTTTGCTGAGTTTATAATTAAATTGAAAACATAGAAATCATATTTGGTAGCGGAATAACATTTGGGGAAATCAGGTCTAGGGGTTTTTTCCTTATAAATTAAATAGCCTATCTATCTAAAAGATGTAATGAGTCTTGTTAAACTACGAAAAATTGCAGGAAATTAGCTTCAAAACAAACAAATTCTTAGGTCCCTCAAATTAAACAAAAGCAAGCTGGTGGTGTATTTATTATAGACTATCTCAATAAACAATAATACCATTTTTAAAAGGGGAGGGGGTTGCGGCGTGACATTTTTCAAATGTAAAAAAAGAGAGCCCTGGGAAACAAAGGTTAGGAACCCTGATCTAAGAGAATAATTCATTCCTCTCTTCTCTTCCACTCACTCTCAAACTATTTTACCTCACCCTCTCTGTTCGCGAATGTCAACATCTGAAGAACACACTTGAACAGATCTCTTCCTCCTTCATGAATTTGGTTTATCCAACGCACTTCTCCCTTTCCCGCTCATTCACCCACGTGTCCTTGTTACCTCTTCACTCAGGGTGCGTCGATAGTCTGCCAGCTCCGAGAGGGACTGGTGACCTTGTTGGAAGAACTGGGACTGGGCTTCCATCATAGACACCATCTGACAGAAAAACACAGAATAAAGCATCATCATACGATCAGACTAAACAATACATGCCACAAAGACAACTCAACAACTGCTCAAGTAAACAAATTATTAGACACTCACATGTGGACTCAACCATGCAACACTTACAATATTCCCAACGATAAAAGTTCCCACATCATGAAACTCACCGCCATCAGGATGTCGGTCTTCTTCTTGGCCTCGATGACATTGATCTAGGAGAGAGGACGAGTGAGTGAATAGGAGGGGACAGAACATGTGTGTTGGTATGACTGCAGCTGCTAGTACAAACCACTGGGTATTACTATTTACCAGCCTGCTACAGGGGAAACCCTTAGGCAATGCTGTTAGCATTCACCACAGCAAAACGCATGACACTAAGGGGAGGTGCTGCTGCATATTTTATCAATGCCATTTGTTAGAAATATATCCTGGTCCTCCTGACAAATCTGTTATGTAAAATTATTTCTAGTATTTTGTTTGAGGCCTTCCAGTAGGGTCATGTTCTCAAACGGAAAGCAAGCAGTGTAATGAACAAGATTCCCAATTGAGCTGGAGTCTACAACTGATAGTTTCAACACTAGTCTGTAATTCAATTCCAGGCAAACCACTTCAAACCAGGCCCAGTGTATGTGAGCGCGTGCATGTGAGTGTGTAAGTGAATGTTTTGTCTCTAGCATACTTTCCATCAATCACCCAGTTTTGACCTTCCCCAAAATACACTCTCATCCTCCAGCTTTGATGACCTCACCTGTAGTACGTAGTCGAGGGCCCCGGAACGGAAGGTCTTGCGGGTATTGAGGAGGGCATGGCTGGCCTCCTCCACCTCGTGCTGCTTCCCCCGGGGGGCCTGAGCGTTCCTGCTCAACGCCGCCTCCAGACTCTCACTGCCCCGCTCAAACTCCTTACGCACTTCCTTGAACCGACGCACGTCCCTGGGAGAAGGGGAGGGGGCATTAGGAGAGAGAGATGAATGAATGTGGCCCATAAAGATGTGGGTGGGACTGGGGGATGTTGTGACAGAAGTCTATGGTAGGGGTTTGAAACAGAAGTGCTCAATTATGAAGGAGTGCCAGACTAACTCACTCTTTCACAAAACTCTGCAGTTTCAACTTCACTGACTTCTGTGTGGTCTCAATCACTTCCTTGGAGAAAAAGAGAGAGAGAGTGAGAGAGAAATAGAGGGAAAGAAGGGGGGTGGGGTAGATGGAGAGCGAGCGAGAGCGGGGGGGGGGGTAGAGGGAGAGAGATAGGGGCAGAGAAAGAGAAAGAGCGAGATACTCAGAGACACCTGACATTTAAAAGTGGTTGCTACAGTAACTAATGTTGATGGCAAGCGATGCACAGTAGAGGAGTCCAACTCACCCCCTGAGCTTCCAGAATCACTGCCAGTTTCTGGGAGAATTTCTCCAAACACTCCTACGAGAAAAGAACATGGAATGAGTTTAACTTATTTATCAATGATTGAATACAATAGAACTTCCACTTACATTTTAGTCATTTAGCAGACGCTCTTTTCCAGAGTGACTTAAAGGAGCAATTAGGGTTAAATGCCTTGCTCAAGGGCACAGACAGATTTTTCACCTAGTCGGCTCGGTGATTCGAACCAGTCATCTTTTGGTTACTGTCCCAACGCTCTTAATCGCCAGACTACCTGCTGCCCTTCCCTTGATAAGAATGTACTATGATAAAGACATAAGGATATAACACTAACCATAACTTAACACAACACTATGTAATAGCCCTATATACAGATAGGTCCATCCTACACTGATCCCAAATCAGTGGTTAGAGTGTACTACCCAGCATCTCTATAGACTCACCCCCATCATGTTGTCCCCAGAACAGTGGTGGCCCAGCTCTTTGAGCCCTGTGACAAAGCTCTTGCTGGTCTGACAGTAGGCCCTGCCAGCCTCTAGCATGGAGTGGCACTGCTTCACCAGCTACACAATAACACAATGTGTCAGGATTCAACACAACACAATTCCATGTTGCAAAAGACATCAAAACACACTGCAATGCATACAGCATGACATAAGATTTCAATATGACATGGTGTAACATTGTCCAGACGCAGAATAGGTTGAGACTCACAGGAATCTGACATTTGATTGCCAAAGTATGCATCTGAAAATGTTATGTGCACCAATCCCTTTAGGGAATTAGGAATATCAAGTGATTGAAAGTACATTGTGTGGTCAGTTACGTTTCTCTGGTAACAATAGAGTGGGGAAGCAGCACTGGAGTTAGTTCCCTTCAACTCAGGTGAAACACCACCATGTCTCTCACAGTTCATAGTCACTACTCAGAGGAAGAAACTGACCCTGTCCAACAACTACTTCCTCTACGGTATGGATGGCTGGGTGTGTTTATAGAAGTAGTGGTTTGATACTGGGAGCATAATGGAAAAGTGGGGACTTTGTGTGTGTGTGTATGACTCTCTCACCTTTTCTAATCGTGTCTCCAATTCACAGACATCTCCTTCCACCACTTCAATGGCAGCCCTGGATGAAACAGACACACATTAAGCCACATCACCACAGGCAGAGGGTCTTGTCCTATGCATCCACACCCTCCTTGGGCAACACCATACTGGTCTGAATGTTGAGCTGCATGCACAATGTTATCAGTTCTACAGTAAGAATTGCTGTGGCTCCATTACGTTTATTTGCCTGTAATATCAGACGTCATGAGAGTTCAATCACCAACAGTACACATGATTCTTCAAATGATATCTAGTAGAGTTTAAAAATGGGCCTGTCAGAAGGGCAGTGGAAGGATATTGTGACTGCTGCGACTGTTAGTCTGTGATTCAGTATCTCCTCTGTTCTTTCTCACATCAACGGCCCAACAGTGTGGTTTCCGCTGCCTTCCACCAAAGACAGACAGTTACTGAGAAAGTGCACAAAGAAAAATACAAAAAGAGAGAGAAGGAGAGCAGCAGAGGGGGGAAGAGAGAGAGAGAGAGAGAGAGAGAGAGCGAGCATCTGTTTGTCTGCTGGTAGTGTAGTAGAGACAGTGGCTGCAGTTTATTTAGCTGAGTATCATTCATATTGAAATGGGCCTAGCCAGGCATGACAGGGGTACCAATACAGGACTGAGAAAGGTTTGGTGGAGAGAGTAAGATAGAAAAAGATAACTTTGAAGAAGGGCAAAGATAGAATTGAAGATGGATGGAACAAAGCCTGTGTCAGACACACATTGTATTCGTTACCCTCTGAATGTGTGTGTGTCTGTAACGTGATACTAAGGTGATTAAACGGAATGCATCTGTGCATTTGTATGAGTAAGTGCACCTGAGAGAGAGAAACCTCAAGTTTCCACAGCGATCCACCCCCAAAAAACACACTTCCTGTCTCTTGTTTATCACCTCAATAACTCTTGCTTCACTTCCTGTTCCACTCCACAAGCCCAGGCCGCCCCCGGTTACCTAGCAACGGGAGGCAGATGTTTGAAGCTCTACCCCAAGCACTCTGCCTCTGTGTGTATGTACACTACGGTAGCATCTCTCTTTTCCTCTTTCAATACATATTTCCCGAGATGTCCCTCTCTCCTCTATCCTTCTTTCACTTCTCTCTTTTCTAGTCTTTCAAAGCCTCTTTTCTCCAAACGTCACCCTCTCCTCCCTCTCCAGTCCACCACACTAGCTGTGTGTGAATATGAAGGCCTACCAGAGTTCGACCATGGCTTTCATCTAAAACCTTCTCCTCCCCCTCTTTTTCTCCTCCTCCACCTCTCTCTCTCTCTCTTCTCGGTCAAATGAGACCTCACCGCTGCAGAATGCACCAATGACTGCCACAACAAGTCAAACTTTCCGACACTGTGTGTTCCTCCCAGAGAGACCCTGAGCCAAGAATGAGGAAGAGAGCGAGAAGAGAAAGAAAGAGATAGAAAGAGAGAGAGAGAGAGAGAGAAAGAGAGAACGAAAGAGAAAGAGAGCAAGAGATGGAGAAAGAGAGATAAAAGCTCTTCAAAAAACTTGCAAGGTTAACCAAACAAGAATTAAGAAAATATCAAACAGCAAAAGATTGAGAAAGAAAGAAAAGACAAGAGAGAGTAAGAGTCTAACCACTGTCACTTCTTCTGATCTGCCAGCTAAAAAAAGGGAGGCACACCCAAAGCAACAAACCTCATTTATTAGCTACATTCAAAACCAAAAAATCCACTTCCCTTTTGGTTTTATGTTGTGTTCCTTTTAGAGTTAAAATAAAAGCTATATTTTGACTGAAAGAGAATAGGCCAGGCAGAGGTTGGTGTGCTGCATTCCTACATTGACTTACAACCTGGGCTTGTAACCATCTTGGTGGCATATGCTCCTAAATATTGTGCTGTGTGACCTAGAATTTTGATTAGCACCAATGCACCTTATCCATTGAATGGCAACATTCTATATTTGCCGTTGGGAGCAAGCACGGTTGTTAGATTTATGTTTCGCTTCCGGTGCGGCGGTTGTTACATTTGTATCATATGTGTTTTAACTAACATTTTAAAGTTGGGAGCACCAGTGCTACCAATGAAAAAGCCATTTTAGTTGTATTAAGTTGTATCAATTATCTTTCATTCCAGCACACAAAGCCAGTCCCATCAATGAGAAAAGGCAGTGTCTCGCCGCAGTGTCAATGCCCAAAGAAACTAATTTCGACTCATTGCAGTGACAAATCTGACCCCAAGCATGAGGCAAGACCCCAAACTATCTGCAGGGCTGACACTCATTTGACAAGTTTATCATGTGGTTGTGCTGAACTACAATGGTGTAGCCTACTACACTGTAGACCAATATGCCAACCCAGGATAAGATTGTACAGGTAGTTTTGACCTAAAAAAAGAATGTCTTCACTTTTCTATTTCCTCACTGTTAGGGATGATGCAAGCAGGATGTCATACTTTTACCCTATGTGGACATGTGGCAGCTCTGAAACTATCTGAATAATGTATTACAAAATCATAGAGTAGACCTACACAGGCCTACCCTTTAATCAGGTATTATAACTTCTTGTAACTGTAATAAATTGGTAGTCACATAAATGAATGCAGCATTTACAAATAAGCTCTCACCTTACAATGTAACTGAATGAATAATGCCTATTTGTAGACTGTTACCTAAGTAATTAAAAATGTTTTTCAAGGGTTAATCTAGACCTACCTGAATCGGGGGGAGTCTTTGAGACACTCTTCAAAGTCCAGTTTGACAGTCATCCTTCAGTTGGTTTGACACAAATTACACCAATAACGCAAACGCAACTATTTCTATTGATATTGAATGTGACATGGGACAGTGCGTTCGAAAATATAATATAGGCTATATATGAATATGTAAGATATAATATCTTACATATTGAAAGTATATTACATTGTTTGTAGGTTTTTACCATAAATAACTTGTGTTCTCTTGAATTAGATTTTTCTCGACATCAAATCATGACATTAGGTGTCAATGAATCAGTCGAATCGCGGCTCTCTCTTATTGGACTAGCAGGTTATTACTGAATTGATTAGAACAATTTAAATAACCAAATAACTGCAATCGATTAGTTCATGATAGACACGTTTTTCCACTTCGCTCATGTTAGCTTTTTTTCTCTGTACTTTGGTACGCGCTTGCGTCACGAAAATGAAGAAAAAATGCCCCAAAAACGTATCGCAAGGGTTGCTCATTCCACGGTGAATAATCCAACATTAATAAAAACACAGCACCGCTGTCGCAAATAAGATTAAACAATAAATGGCATTTCCCCTCGAGGGCCCCCGGGATGGCGAGGGTGACACTGTAACGAAACAATCACCTTCCTATCCTATCTCTCTCACCCGGCCGGTCCACCCCCTCACACTATTTCCGGGTATGCAAAGTGCATGCACAAACACAAAGATTGTTTATTATATTGACAAGATATTCGAGTGACCGCTCTAACAATGGAAATACATGTCCTCAAAGATGGAAGGCAGGCGGGAGGAGGCGAGATCAGGTGGGACCATTCTAGCCAATTAGAGGGCAGATACACGTGTGAACAACAGGCCATAGAGATAGAAAGAGGACTCATCTTTGTACCTGTGCCATTGTAGCGTCTGTGACAGCATGGGCAGCGCATTGAGGGTATCTCCATTTTAAAGTAGTCCATTTTCTTCTTCTTCATTGGTTGATTGCTCCCAACTGATAGGAATCCCCACCCAGTTGACTACTTTAAAATGGTGGAAGCCTTCAATGGCAAAGTCAACGCTAAAACAGGTTATTATATTTATTCCTCACTTCGTGGCTTATTTTTTTCATGGGATAGATTTCGGGCAGAGTAAAACCTCTTGCTTCACCTCTTCCTCTCTGAATTAAAGCAAAAAAGCCAGTTTTGTGGTGGTAAGGAAATGGTTAACATGAAGGGGTTATGATTATATGAGGGAGAAATTGCAACTGGGATAAGTGGAATAAATATTAAATTCATTCTAAGAGGTAGTTATTATAACCATGGTTGAATAAATGTGGAATTTTTGTAGGCTGGCAATTCCGTGGTAATAGAATGACGCTGAGACTTTAAAAGTATGCCAAACAAAACCATTGATTGCAAAGTTAAACAAACCATACAACTCTATACACAAGTACTACTTTTAACAATTTCCACACAAAATTTTACAAAAACACATTTACTCGAAGAACAGGGCAGATGTAATGTTTGGTAACAGAATGATGGCAAAATCTCCCTTAGTTTTTTGTGACCATGTTTTCCAAAAACTCTGTTAAAGATCTACCCCGAATTAAGATTCAAAGATGTCTGCAGAAAGAATGGGGTGTCAGCTATAATATGACAACTTGAGTTTAAAATAATATATTTTGGTTATTGAACTATAGTAAATAAAGTGGATTAACACCCGGTAACAATATTACATCATGGGTCCCTGATCTGTACTATACAGAAATGCATAATTATGAGCGTCATTCCCTTAATGGTGATGTATCCTGAATAAGTACACAAAGGTAGAAAAATGTAACATCCTCATTTGCTTGTTTGGGTTTTATTCTACATACTGGCTATTATTCTAATGAACTCCGCCCCCAAACAAGACCACATTTGGATGGCCCGGACCGGACCAAATCTGTATCAATCACAGTACAGCACAGAAGAGCACAGCACACTACGGTAGAATATAGTACAGTACAGTACAGTACAGCACACTAGAGTAGAGTACAGTACAGTAGAGTAGAGTTCAGCACTGTACTGTACAGTACAGTAAATTATACTGTACTCTACTCTAGTGTGCTCTGCTGTACTGTACTAAACTCTAGGCCTACTGTACAGTACTGTACTGTATTTTACTGACCTATACTCTCTACTCTACTTTTCTTTACTGAACTGTACTGTACTATACTATACTGTGCTGTCCTAACATTCTGTTACAGAGTTTTTGGTAATTCGGTTAAAGGTTTGGTAACAGAATGACGCATCATTTAATAAATCATAAACCAAATTATTATCAGTAAAAACACAATAACTAATTGGTAGGTCTAACTTTACTCATTACTCCTGTGAACTTGTATTATCCTCCCTCCTCATGAGGAAGAGACATTTGAAAATATCTTAAAGATATGTGGGTTTTTGTTAACAGAATGACAAAACACTAGGCAATATTTCTTAAACTTACAAAAGGCAAATAATTAAATATAAATGTTGATATTAGTTGGCCACCACGTCATTTCAATGTGGACATTTGTGTAATATTTGGTAGAGACGTTGATTAATGAGATTTCAACCTTTATTAGCCCACTTAAAAAGTCAGCCAAAAGTTTGTTGAATTCCCAATGTGTTATCACTATGGAAAAACTATGTCTGATTTTTGGGTTAGTTGTCACCCAAATGTCTATCACTTTGCTTTCAACCATTAAAAGCACAGCAAAGTTCCAATGGGAATACAATGTCAGATATTTTGTTTATTTATACAAGAGATTAATGTGTTATCACTGTGCTTCATCTAATAGCGGAACTAAATGTACATTTGACATTTTAGTCAGTTACCACACGCTTTTATCCAGAGCAATTTACTGGAGCATGACCTGGATTGCAGTTGAGATTACATTAAAAGTACATGGTGCAAGTGATCAACGCCGTTCAAGATTCTGCACAGATTATTACAGCAATTGTGAAGATATCCACAGACCTATGATGACCTATGCATGCTATCTTGAACATGCACACTTTATATGATTACATAAGAAGACATGTATAGTTACAGTAACCTCAAAATGTGGCCATGGATGTGTTACTCATTTTAAGGTTGAATGTTACATTTGTTTGTAAAATAGCCTTAACTTTAGGCTATTTACTGTATTACAAATGTCATATTGAATTGTGTTTGGTTGACAGCACAACCAAATATCAACATTTAAAGGAGATGTAGCCTATCTACTGCTTGGATAGTTTCATCTGAGCCACTGGCTTAATCCTACTCTTTAACTTTTATTTTTGGTTTAGTTGGAGACGTGAATCCAACATACAGTGGGGAAAAAAAGTATTTAGTCAGCCACCAATTGTGCAAGTTCTCCCACTTAAAAAGATGAGAGAGGCCTGTAATTTTCATCATAGGTACACGTCAACTATGACAGACAAAATGAGAAAAAAAAATCCAGAAAATCACATTGTAGGATTTTTAATGAATTTATTTGCAAATTATGGTGGAAAATAAGTATTTGGTCAATAACAAAAGTTTCTCAATACTTTGTTATATACCATTTGTTGGCAATGACACAGGTCAAACGTTTTCTGTAAGTCTTCACAAGGTTTTCACACACTGTTGCTGGTATTTTGGCCCATTCCTCCATGCAGATCTCCTCTAGAGCAGTGATGTTTTGGGGGCTGTCGCTGGGCAACAGACTTTCAACTCCCTCCAAAGATTTTCTATGGGGTTGAGATCTGGAGACTGGCTAGGCCACTCCAGGACCTTGAAATGCTTCTTACGAAGCCACTCCTTCGTTGCCCGGGCGGTGTGTTTGGGATCATTGTCATGCTGAAAGACCCAGCCACGTTTCATCTTCAATGCCCTTGCTGATGGAAGGAGGTTTTCACTCAAAATCTCACGATACATGGCCCCATTCATTCTTTCCTTTACACGGATCAGTCGTCCTGGTCCCTTTGCAGAAAAACAGCCCCAAAGCATGATGTTTCCACCCCCCATGCTTCACAGTAGGTATGGTGTTCTTTGGATGCAACTCAGCATTCTTTGTCCTCCAAACACGACGAGTTGAGTTTTTACCAAAAAGTTCTATTTTGGTTTCATCTGACCATATGACATTCTCCCAATCCTCTTCTGGATCATCCAAATGCACTCTAGCAAACTTCAGATGGGCCTGGACATGTACTGGCTTAAGCAGGGGGACACGTCTGCACTGCAGGATTTGAGTCCCTGGCGGCGTTGTGTGTTACTGATGGTAGGCTTTGTTACTTTGGTCCCAGCTCTCTGCAGGTCATTCACTAGGTCCCCCCGTGTGGTTCTGGGATTTTTGCTCACCGTTCTTGTGATCTTTTTGACCCCACGGGGTGAGATCTTGCGTGGAGCCCCAGATCGAGGGAGATTATCAGTGGTCTTGTATGTCTTCCATTTCCTAATAATTGCTCCCACAGTTGATTTCTTCAAACCAAGCTGCTTACCTATTGCAGATTCAGTCTTCCCAGCCTGGTGTAGGTCTACAATTTTGTTTCTGGTGTCCTTTGACAGCTCTTTGGTCTTGGCCATAGTGGAGTTTGGAGTGTGACTGTTTGAGGTTGTGGACAGGTGTCTTTTATACTGATAACAAGTTCAAACAGGTGCCATTAATACAGGTAACGAGTGGAGGACAGAGGAGCCTCTTAAAGAAGAAGATACAGGTCTGTGAGAGCCAGAAATCTTGCTTGTTTGTAGGTGACCAAATACTTATTTTCCACCATAATTTGCAAATAAATTCATAAAAAATCCTACAATGTGATTTTCTGGAGAAAAAAATTCTCATTTTGAATGTCATAGTTGACGTGTACCTATGATGAAAATTACAGGCCTCTCTCATCTTTTTAAGTGGGAGAACTTGCACAATTGGTGGCTGACTAAATACTTTTCCCCCCCACTGTATTAATGATTAACTTGAAGATTACATTAGAAATCAACCAAAGCTTGAAACCCTAGGCCTATATATATTGTCTATTTTTAGTTTAACCCTGAGTTGAATTGAAACAACAGCTGTCGATGACTTTGCAAATGCTATATAGCATGGTTACATTTCATTTGCTCTGTTAAACCTTTGAAATGATTTATATAACAACAGTGAATATATTTAGTTATTAAGAGGTCTCTCAATAATCATTCTCATGATAGCACATTGGTAGTAGCCAGTGACAAATATCAAAGCTAAGCTTGGTTAAAGCCCTGGATGGGAGACTAAATTAATAGCTGTAGATAGATCAACTCTCCAGTAGGAGGTACTCCCCAGCCTATAGTTTTTTTCTGATAGTGGATATAACACTGAAGCTCTGACGTTGTTTCAAAGGTACAACTTCAACATATTTTATACAAGGTTTGTCTATGACGAAAATTTGCTACTATGATGACATAATCCTGTGGTTGAAATTCCACCCTCAAAACAACAGTTAATTACTTTTTTGATGACATTTACTTTTTTTCAAATCCAATGTATTTTCCAAGTAGATTCCACATCACAATATGTTGACAAATTACATTGAAACAACATTGATTCAAACAGTTTGTGCCCAGTGGGAGGGGTATTTACTTCAACATTATTGTGTTTTGAATGTATTTCTAATACCTTTTAAGACTTTTTCTGCTAGATGTTTTCTAGGACCCCTAAAAATCAAAGCCTTTACTTATTCCAAATGTTTATGATGGAAAATGGTTTAAACATTCATATATGCCTTAAGGTCGATGTCCGCTCCCCCATGGACATGTCATTAGCATAATAAGAATATCCCCATAAAAATCTGTCCGTTTAAACTAGAGATATCAGCTTTTTGCATTGGATGCTCTCAATCCACCGCATCCGCCTATGTCGCACTTCCGCATCTGCAGTAAAAGGTGACAGAGCTAGAGTGGTGTTTGTTAGACAATGAGACATGCCAAAAATCTGTTTTCTCACAAAATCGTCTGTAGTGTCCGAAAGGTTTGGTCTACAGTTATGACCAATGTATGGAAAGGTGAGACTCTCACGATGGTGTTCTCCGTTTTGCTCTATGTCCTCCACAAGTGTCAGGAGACTCGTTTGAAGTCAGTACAGCTGATCTGCCAACTTCTGTCTGAGGCATCCGAGCTGTTTGGGCTATACACTCATATGACCCCTCTGTGCAAAGGTGAGGCTCTCATGTTTTGCTCTAGAACGCCCACAGAACTCACAAGACTTGTCTGAAGGTCCCTGAGACCAGTTGAAAAAATTAATGGAAGTAAATATGGAGACTGTTTAATGCCAAAAATATGGGGTTAAATACATGTACAAAAAAAAATGTTTGGACACACCTACTCATTCAAGGGTTTTTCTTTATTTTTTACAATTTTTTTTACATTGTAGAATAATAGTGAAGACATCAAAACTATGAAATAACACATATGGAATCATGTAGTAACCAAAAAGGTGTTAAACTAATCTAAATATATTTTATATTTGAGATTCTTCAAATAGCCACCCTTTGCCTTGATGACAGCTTTGCACACTCTTGGCATTCTCTCAACCAGCTTCATGAGGTAGTCACCTGGAATGCATTTCAATTAACAGGTGTGCCTTCCTCAAAGTTAATTTGTGGAATTTCTTTCCTTCTTAATGCGTTTTGTGGTAGAAATATTTAACTCAAAAATATCTCTCAAAAAAACGGAGCTTGTGAATTCAGAATATACTTTATTAAAGCGTAACAAAGCCGAACTGGTCCATGGAGCAACTGCTTGCCCTGAACCGGAGCTCTCCTTTTATACAGACACAATTGCATAGTCATGCTTATACAACCTACACAGTTACTCCATTATATGTACATGATTAACATCCTTCGGTGTCACATGTTATTTACTTACAAGGGCTATGTGCGCTTCTCTAAATGGGGTCTCTGTCTCTTATCTCATTATATTGGTGGCTTGACTCAATAAATTATATACATACATACATACATTAAAGAACAATCACACTCTGTATTGACTATATTCACTATCCAGGCATGCATCTGGAATACAAAGTATAAATCATGTTCATTCTGTTTTACCCTTATCATTTCATAACACATTATAAAACATATAAATTAATACTTAAGCATGGTTTACACATGTCATGTCCATAACATACATTTAAGCCTTTCCCAACAGCCATCCTCCCAGGACCCTGAGCCACTATGGTTTTTCCTTGTGACTATGTGCATGAGGCTATGTGTGTCAGGTCATAAGCACAAACAAGTGATAACACTAGTTCCATTGCTACTCCAATCTCCACACAGCCACAACGAGAAGTTGTATCTCCATCACATGTCATTGATATACCCAGACCAACTGCAGGGAGTTAGAGGGAACTATCCATTATCAGAAGCACAGCGTTTGCACTAAAGAAATGTCTCTGCTCTGTTTTAACCCTTTAATTGGTTCTTAATCCATAAGCATTTAAGGCATTTAGGCGTTTTATTCTACAACATGCATAATTAATATAATTGGTTTTCATGTTGTCCGCCCCTAAGTGAGATAGAGTAGTTAACCAAAAATTCCCCACAGTTTCAAATCAAATCAAATTTTATTTGTCACATGCGCCGAATACAACAACCTTACAGTTAAATGCTTACTTACAAGCCCTTAACCAACAATGCAGTTTTAAGAAAGAATACCTAAAAAAAAAAATAAGTAACAAATAATGAAACAGCAGGAGTAAAATAACAATAGCGAGGCTATATACAGGGGGTACCAGAACCGAGACAATGTGCGGGGGCACCGGTTAGTCGAGGTAATTGAGGTAATATGTACATGTAGGTAGGGTTATTAAAGTGAGTATGCATAGATAATAATGCAAATAGTCTAGGTAGCCATTTTATTAGATGTTCAGGAGTCTTATGGCTTGGGGGTAGAAGCTGTTTAGAAGCCTCTTGGACCTAGACTTGGCACTCCGGTACCGCTTGCCATGCGGTAGCAGAGAGAACAGTCTATGACTAGGGTGGCTGGAGTCTTTGACAATTTTTAGGGCCTTCCTCTGACACCGTAAAGAGGTCCTGGATAGCAGGAAGCTTGGCCCCAGTAATGTACTGGGCCTTACGCACTACCCTCTGTAGTGCCTTGCGGTCGGAGTCCGAGCAGTTGCCATACCAGGCAGTGATGCAACCAGTCAGGATGCTCTCGATGGTGCAACTGTAGAACCTTTTGAGGATCTGAGGACCCATGCCAAATCTTTTCAGTCTCCTTAGGGGGAACAGGTTTTGTTGTGCCCTCTTCATGACTGTCTTGGTGTGCTTGAACCATGTTAGTTTGTTGGTGATGTGGACACCAAGGAACTTGAAGCTCTCAACCTGCTCCACTACATTCCCGTCGATGAGAATGGGGGCCTGCTCGGTCCTCTTCTTTTTCCTGTAGTCCACAATCATCTCCTTTGTCTTGATCATGTTGAGGGAGAGGTTGTGGTCCTGGCACCACACGGCCAGGTCTATGACCTCATGTCACGACTTCCGCTGAGGCTGCCTCCCCTCCTTGTTCGGGCAGGCTTTGGCGTTTGTCGTCATCGGCTTACTAGCCACTGTCGCTCCATATATCATCATTCCATTTGTCTTGTCTTGTCAATTACACACACTTGGTTCATATCCCCTCATTAGTCTGTGTATAAGTGTTCCCTCTGCCCCCTTGTCCTTGTGGGTGATTGTTTTATGTGAGTTGAGTGTAGCTCGGTGGAGCTACTCATACCTTGTATTGCCGGGGTAGACTTCCCCCTGATTACCGTATTAACCCCTCGTTTCATGTGTCTCTCCTCAGGCCGGTGGTGGCTGGTCCGCTCCAGGAGTCTGAGGTGTGGGAGGTCCCTCCACCTCCTCTGGACATCGAGGGGACCCTGGCGTACTCTGTCCGTTCCATCCTGGATTCGAGGCGTCGGGTGGGGGGCCTTCAGTACCTCGTGGAGTGGGATGGGTACGGTCCGGAGGAACGGTGCTGGGTCCCGGTGAGGGATATCCTCGATACGGAACATTTCAAGAACTTCGAAAGTTTCTTCAAGTGCAGTCGCAAACACCATCAAGGGCTATGATGAAACTGGCTCTCATGAGGACTGCCACAGGAATGGAAGACCCAGAGTTACCTCTGCTGCAGAGGATAAGTTAACTAGAGTTACCAGCCTCAGAAATTGCAGTCCAAATAAATGCTTCAAAGAGTTCAAGTAACAGACACATCTCAACATCAACTGTTCACAGGGGACTGTGTGAATCAGGCCTTCATTGTGGAATTGCTGCAAAGCAACCACTACTGAAGGACACCAATAATAAGAAGAGACCTGCTTGGGCCAAGAAACATGAGCAATGGATATTAGACCAGTGGAAATCTGTCCTTTGGTCTGGAGTCCAAATTTGTGATTGTTGGTTCAAACCGCTGTGTCTTTGTGAGACGCGGTGTGGGTGAACGGATGATCTCCACATGTGTAGTTCCCACCGTAAAGCATGGAGGAGGAGGTGTTATGGTGTGGGGGTGCTTTGCTGGTGACACTGTCTGTTATTTATTTAGAATTCAAGGCACACCTAACCAGCATGGCTACCACAGCATTCTGCAGCCATACACCATCCCATCTGGTTTGGGCTTAGTGGGACTATCATTTGTTTTTCAACAGGACAATGACCCAACATACCTCCAGGCTGTGTAAGGGCTATTTTACCAAGAAGGAGAGTGATGGAGTGCTGCATCAGATGACCTGGCCTCCATAATCCCTCGACCTCAACCCAATTGAGATGGTTTGGGATGAGTTGGACAGCAGAGTGAAGGAAAAGCAGCCAACAAGTGCTCAGCAAATGTGGGAACTCCTTCAAGACTGTTGGAAAAGCATTCCAGGTGAAGAGAATGCCAAGAGTGTGCAAAGCTGTCATCAAGGCAAAGGGTGGCTATTTGAAACATCTCAAATAGGAAATATATTTTGATTTGTTTAACACTTTTTGGGTTACTACATGATTCCATATGTGTTATTTCATAGTTTTGATGTCTTCACTTTTATTCTACAATGTAAAAAATAGTAAAAATAAAGAAAAAGGTGTGTCCAAACTTTTGACTGGTACTGTATATGTTTCCTAATCTTTCTTATATCTCTCAGATATAGGAGAGACACTTCAGAACAAACGTCCTTTTATATGTTTGGGGGACTATCTGTTGCGCCGTGTAGTGAATCTGTTATTCAATGTGTTTGTATGGGCTAATAGCATTAAGGACATATCTTTTTGGGATACTTCAAGGGGTCTTAAAAGTCCAAATCAAATAGCTAAATGATCCTTGGAATTACCGTAAAACAATTCCATATAGCTTAGACAGGGCTTAGACTCTGATGGGTTTTAATAAAACATATACAAATATAGACTCTTGGCTTTCATTTGACACCAAATTTGATGTGCTCCAATGAACTTCACATGTTAGTGCTCATGGGGCGTTTTACATGGAAATGCCTGTGCTTATTCATAGGAAGGGTACACAACTCAGAAAGGACCGGGACCTGGTGGAAGCTAAAAGTTAATTTGGTCTGTGGTTGACTGGCCTGGACAGATCATTTCAGTGGCTGATGGTCTATCTAGACCCATCATTTTTGTCTCTCTGGCGCAACACCTGTGTACACAGAGGCAGCTAAATATGCATGTGCACATATATGCATACACACATGCACGCAGACATACACAAACACACACACACACAAACACACATATTAGAACACAATCTAACATTTGTGCTCATTAGTAGAATATAATAAAATAGAATTGAAGTGATGTGATGTGTTGTTAAATGGCCTTGCTCTGCTGGATGGTATGCAAGCTGCCAGGCCTACAAGATTTTTATAAACATTCGTCAATAACTCCACAACTAATCTTCCAGCACCATCAGAAATGCTTGGAGGATCAAATGACGAGTGACAAGTAGTGCAGGGACTCAGACAGGCAGCCACCACCTGACCTGACCGCGCGTGGCTCTCCCTTGTGACCAAAATAACTCATTACATTAGGCCTACATGCGCTGGTTGATCTGCTCTGAGTGTAAAATCTGAAACCAATCTAAAGTGTTTAAGAGGGATTTATTTTGCGTAGGCTATCAACCTTTAATCTGTTGACTACGTTAGCTGACTACATGTGCGTAATGGCGCGTGGGTAAACCATTTGGGACCTGTATAGCCTAGCCTACTGTTCTTGTTCTATATGGATGGGTTTTAGAGAGTGATGTGAAGGGTTAACAAATTGAAGACAGATGAAACAAACATTTTTCATGTCGGACGTCATCATGCAATGGGCGTGATGTATTCTCCCCATGTCAGCCGTTAAATGTCTGTTGCTGAGTTACTATGAAAATAAACTCACATCAGACAGCTCTGATTAAATAATACTAATTAACATATATTTGTTTCAGCGTATAGAATATAATTTCATCACTATAATGGTTTGTTTTTTGTCATCTATGTTGGTTTATTTGTCTGGGTTATTTTATCTACCACTCTGTGGTATGTGATCCTCTGGTCCTTGCCTTAGCTGGCAATCAGAGTTGCAAAAATGTGTCACCATTCCAAAGCGCGGCGTCTTCATGGAATCACAGAAGTGAGCGGGGCGTATGGCAAGCAGAGAGCGGAGCAGAGAGAGATATTTAGACTGGGGGGGCGTATGGCAAGCAGAGAGCGGAGCAGAGAGCGGAGCAGAGAGAGATATTTAGAGCTAGAGGCAGATTTCTTTCTCCACTCCCGAAGAGAATACCGCAGCAAAATAAATAACGACGTTGTAAAACTAATTGACAGCTTGACAAGATCACATTTCTGACTTCTGCTAAAGACACAAAATAGCCTGACGCATGCATGTAGGAATATCAAGGTAATATCGGTCTCAAATCGCGTGAACGCGAGCCGCATAAGAATCGTTTTCATAATGCGGGCGTGAGTAACATACTGTAAACGGAGGGAGAAATAAGGGAGGTTAACCGAGTGCCAGTGGTAATCGAGAGCGGGCCGAGACAGCAGCATGTCGAACCGAAAACATCGGGACAGCCAAGAGATATGCGCCCGCAAGGTCCGGGAGCTGGCCCAGGCTGGAGTAAACAAACACTGCTTCGAGTGCAGTCAACCCGGGGTGACTTACATCGATATCACAGTTGGCTGCTTCGTGTGCACGTCGTGCTCTGGAATGCTGTAAGTAGATGGATACGCAAGGGACATATCTACTTGGATAGCTTCTATAACATGCATATTGCGCACAAGAGGCCTATAAATAAAATAATCCCATTGCATGCAAATTATTAACCAATAACAATGTCCAGTATGTTGCATCTGCAGAGCATATTTGAGGATGCTGTTGTTATATTTGAGTATTGAGAAGGAACTGAAACGTGAAAGTGTAGCCTAAAATGTGGCCTATGCGCGCTGTATTAATTTACGAGGTCTCCCCTGGGTGTGTTTACTTCCTATGGCTACAGTTAATTGTACTACTACTACTTTATAATTTTCAGGCGTGCCCGTTAATGGCACCGTGTTACGTGTCCTTTCGTCATGGCCCAGGTTTGGTATCTCTTTCTGGTTCATGTAATATATTCTGCATGCAGACCGTTGCCAGCTCAGGTCCTCAACACATTATAGGCTATGGCTGTAGCATGTCACACGGTTCAGTAATTTGCAGTGGCCAGATTTCAGCACAGGATTAGAGTCTTGTCAGGAGCACAGAATAATAGCGTAAAGTTTAAACCCTTTGCACAGTGAATGAACAAAATATGAAGTCATGTTTTGTATGCCTAGCCACTGGATACATTTGCACTATGACAATTTCCACCTTTTCTCACAGTCACCTGTCATGGCATCCATTTTTGCAACACTTTAAATCCCCCTTACATCCCTTTACTCTTCAATTCTCTATCAATAGTGTTCCTCTTCAGTGATTTATGTGATTATAAGCATAATAAATGTGGAGTGCCCACTTTTACACATCTTCCATCTCTCTTTTTCCAATCTCTCTCTGCCTCAGGAGAGGACTCAACCCTCCCCACAGAGTCAAGTCTATCTCCATGACAACCTTCTCCCAACAGGAAGTGGAATTTCTGCAAAACCATGGCAATGAGGTGAGTGACAGGCAGGCTGTGTCCATTATTGACAGTCAGGTGGGCTTGTGGGCGGGACCTAACAGTATTACACATTTAGTCATTACCTATATTTCACCTTCCTCATTAGAGTTCTGGGCACAATTCTCAGTGCTCGGCTGAATACTTCAATATTTTAATGAACAAAACACAATCGTGATAAATACTTGGACTCGTAAACATTCAGTATTCTATTTATTTTTCATGTCCCAGGATAAATAGAGCAAGAACAGATTATATACTGTAGGTATTATAAATAGATAGATGTACATCCTTTTACCGAGGCCACCAGGAGAGGGATTGAGTCGACATGAGGTAGATTCATCCATCTCTCAGAATAGGCTTTTTATGTGAACTAGACAATATTAGATCCAAACCCTCACCTCCCTAGATCAGTCTGTTGTAGAATCTCCTCTATCTTCTCATCCATCTTTATGAGATAAAAGGGGATGCTTGATGCTTCCCACTCCTGTACCAGTCAGACCAGATCATGGCACTGTCTTGGTGGTTACAGCCTGTTTCTGGAGGAATGTAGCTGCTCTGCCCAATTTGTGCGGTGAATGGAATGCAACTTCACAATTACAACCAAACCACCTCATATGTGTGTGTTGTGTGTGTGTGTGTGTGTGTGTGTGTGTGTGTGTGTGAGAGCGAAAGAAAGAGTGTGTGCAGTGAAGAGAATCAAACGTTACAGTTATGCCCAATAATTGAATTTTAAACTTAGTTTGTGTGTGCATGTGTGAGTGTGTGCATGAGTGTCTAATTCATTGCTCTAACACAGATATCAGGTAGAAAATTCTGGATATTTCAGTCAGATTTAGTCATGATTTATCAATGTGTTGATGTTGGTGATTCATAATTATGTCAGTGAGCTGCAGTACTGCAGATTAAAACATGTGACTCTAAAACATGTAACTAATGTGTGGGGAGGCATGTCTATTGTTCATGTTCTATATCATTGTGTGTGTGTGTGTGTGTGTGTGTGTGTGTGTGTGTGTGTGCATGCGAGCGTGTGTGTGTGTGTAGGTGGGGAGGAGGACCTGGCTGTGTGCCTTTGATCCAAAGACAGATGGTTGTTTAGACACAAGGGACTCCCAGAAACTGAAGGAGTTCCTCCAGGACAAATACGAGAAGAAGAAATGGTGAGGAAATCAATAAAGATATCATCATATATTCATAAGATATCCATATGTCAGTTGTACCACCTACTTTGAACTCATCTGATCAAAGCTCCATAGTAATAACTAAGTTGTAATTGCACATTGATTTGAATGTGTTGAATTTTTAGAACAATGCATTTACTTACTGTGAGAAAAGTTTTTTATGTTTAGTTTAGTCTCATTGAGATAGATTCTCTTCTTCAAATGTAGTCATAGCAACATGTAACTATTTTCAGGCATTTTTCGAAGAACAAGAACCGGAGGGAGGTAGAGGGACCCTGGAGCCCGCCTGGGATACAGGCCTTACCCACCTCTCACGGCCCCCCGCCCGCCCAGTCCCACGCCATGCCCCCCTCGGCCAGACCGTTACGCACACTGGTGAGATACATAACACCTCCGAGAGATTGAGGAGATGAGAGGCAGAGCTGTATTTCCTATCAGTAAAGCTGTATTGAATCAAATTGAATCAGAGAAAGTGAAGAAAGAGAGAGAGAGAGAGAAAGAGAAGTGGAGGGAGAGAGAGAGATAGAGAGCAAGAGAAAAAGAGATAGGCAGAGAGAGGTGTTACTGTGGAGAAGAGTAATAGAGGTAGAGAGTGGTGAATACTGTACCAGAATACTGTAACAGAGATCCTACGACACAGAGAGAACCCACTCCAGGTTGTCTCCACATCAAAGATGAAGGAATTAATAATAGATGAGGGGTTATGTGAGGATATGTAACACAGAGGGGAAATACACCCACTCACTGTGTGGTGATTGTCTGGTTCCCCCCCTGTCCAGCCTCTCATCCAGTCCCAGTCCCAGGTCTCGTCCTGGGGGGACCGAGTCCCCGCTATCTCCCCTGCAGACATGAGGGCTGACGTGTTCACCGCCCGTGCTCCCTCGCGCTCCCAGAGCTTCAGAGACCCCCCTATGAAAGGTAGAACTGTTCACCTTCTTTTTTGGTTCTATGAATAATGGCACCTGAGGCAACATGATTTGACCCTGTTTTTTCTTTCTCTTTCCACTTCTCTCTATCATTATGTCTGTTTCTGTATCTGTCTCCTCTCTCTCTCTCTCTCTCTCTCTCTCTCTCTCTCTCTCTCTCTCTCTCTCTCTCTCTCTCTCTCTCTCTCTCTCTCTCTCTCGCTCTCTCTCTCTCTCTCTCTCTCTCAGACTCTCTACTGAGTGGTATAGAAAGACAACGTCCAGGCTCTCTTTCCTCGGCGATGGGAACTTATAGTCATGCCCCCTCCTTCCCTGCCCTCCCTCGACCCTCAGGTACAGCCCACACGCACCTCTTGTCTGATTGATTGTCTAATGAAATATACTTCCTGGTGTCTTTTTCTACCTACATATCTCTCATTGTCTTCCCCTTCCCCATCTCTGGTCCCTCTTTTTCTTTATCTTTTTTCTTCTCTCTCTTCACATTTACCTCCTTAGCCAGTAGCACTTTCAAAAACAACTTCACATTAGGTAAGGCACTAACGTGTACAGGATTTGAATGTGTGCTGAATGTTTATTCAGAGGAATAGAATAGAATAAGAAAATAATAGAATAGATTTGGTGGCAGTGCATACTGGATAACTCCCTGTAAAACAGTAGTAATGTGTTCCCCTGCTAAGTGACTGGAAATGTAATTTCAATTGATCAGTCAGTTTCTTGCTTCAAAGTCCCCAAGCTCAAGCCTGGCCAGGTCAAGGAGAGACACACTGTACCCTGAGAGAGAGAGAGAGAGAGAGAGAGGGGGGGGAATAACACATTTACAACTATTTTTAGAGAGTGTCAAATGCTCCTTTCAACGGGGGCCCAATGGTATTTCACCATGCTGTGGTGCAGTAGTGTAGTTAACTATATGGGTCACAGTTCTAATCATGCACATTAACATTCCAAATAAGTATGCTATGAAGAAGTGTGTGTTGAAGTAGGTTATGATTCTGTCCAAATCCTGCTGGCTGCTAATACATGTAGCATGCTAAATGTTTATGCAAAGCTAGTATTGCCCCAATAATGAATTCTGAGGCTATATTTGCCATCTTGGTCTGGTGAGCCTATTGCCTGGTCAGGTCACATGGTCAGAAAAAAAACCGCATGGTCTGCGTCAGAAATGGCACCCTATTACCTATATAGTTCACTACTTTGCAGGCCCTGGTCAAATGTAGTACACTATATAGGGAATAGGGTGCCATTTCTGACGCAGCCCCAGCCTTCCTTATATCGGCCATCTTTTTGTTGGCTCTCCCAGGTCGTACAGTGTCCTCCTCTGGGGGCTCAGCCCCCTTCAGGGCCTTCCCTAAGTCTCTGAGTGTGGACTTTGGAGGGCTCAGCCAACAGCACAGTCACAGTGTCCTCAGCGTCGCCTCCCCAGCCCCCGGCCCCGGCCCCAACACACACACAAACCACCAGGACCGCTACGCTGCCCTGTCCCAACTGAACAGTGTCTTCTCTGACACATCACCTGGTCCAGGACCAGGACCAGGACCAGGACCAGGACCTACAGGTAAGGGTACAAGGAGTGAGTGGGTGGTGGGAGAGGGGGTGGGGTGGAAGTGTGTGTGTATGTGTGTGTGCATGCATGTGAGAGAGAGAGAGAGAGAGAGAGAGAGAGAGAGAGAGAGAGAGAGAGAGAGAGAGAGAGAGAGAGAGAGAGAGAGAGAGAGAGAGAGAGAGAGAGAGAGAGAGAGAGAGAGAGAGAGAGAGAGAGAGAGAATAAAGCCATTAAATTGACATTGAAATTGAAATTGAAATTGAAATTTAATTGAGAGAGAGAGAGATGAAGGTTATTGTCAGCTAGATTGCATAACATTCTTAGTCAAAAAGCCAAGGTTTATTATTCCCATTGTGCTTTCAGCTCTCAATACTACACCGGTGGGTTGTAACAGAATGACCTTGGAAATATGTTCCAGTTTTGATTTAGCAACGCTACTAAATGCTAACATAGCTAATGATAACATAAATGTGCAGGAACAATGCTTTGGGCATGTTTAAATGTATATCATTGTTTTATTCCCATGATTCAATACATACTACCTCTCCCCCAGGCAATCATATAGGTATTGTTTTTCTGTCATAGTTTATTTTGATTAATATACCATTGAACTCTAGAGCAGGTTTTTTTTACACTGAGCACATTCAATACAATTACACCTTGACGACTCACACTCTGAGAGTGGAAACTTTGCACCCTATGTCTAAGTGATTTTAAGTACTCGTAACAGCTAATTACACTTGATTTCTCAAATTAAGCCCCATCTAAGCCCTGTGCTTATGGTCTGTCTATTATTTTAATGTCTGTTGTTAGCACCCCTCGGTGGACTACCCCAGTATAACACGCTCTTTGGGAAGCGCCTGTCCTCCAGCTCTACTCCTGCCAGGTAATGAATGCAAGTCAAGCAAATACATTTTAACGTTCATATTAAGTTAATTGAATATGCGTCAACTCTGTACAAGTGCATTGCAAATGCACCAGCCCCAGGACAAAAACATTGTTTTATTTGCTCAGGATATCTGCATGCCCTTGGTTTAGGAATTCATGACAGTCCCACACCAGAGCTGGAGGCAAACTGCAATAGTAAATAGATTTGTTAAAATATTTGTTTATGTTCATACATGTAGTAATACTGTGCCTTCAGAAAGTATGCATACCCCTTGACTTAATCCACATTTTGTTGTGTTACAGCCTGAATTTAAAATAGATTAAATAGATTTGTTTTCTCACCCACCTACGCCACAATGACAAAGTGAAAACTTGTTTTAACACATTTTTGCAAATGTATTGAAAAGGAAATACAGAAATGTCTAACGTATGTTACAATCAATCACCTTTGGCAGCGATTACAGCTGTGAGTCTTTCTGGATAAGTCTTTAAGAACTTTGCACACCTGGATTGTACAATATTTGCTCATTATTCTTTTTAAAATTCTTCAAACTCTGTCAAGTTGGTTGTTGAACATTGCTAGACAGCCATTTTCAAGTCTTGCCATAGATTTTAAAGTCGATTTAAGTCAAAATTGTAACAAACTCTGTAACTGTTTTATAGTCACCATTGGCCACATGGTGAAATCCCAGAGCGGTTTCCTTCTCTCCGACAACTGAGTTAGGAAGGACGCCTGTATCTTTGTGTTGACTGGGTGTGTTGATATACCATCCGAAGTGTAATTAATAACTTCACCATGCTCGAAGGGATATTCAATGTCAGTTTTTTTTGTTTTTTGTTTTTATCTACCAATAGGTGACCTTCTGTGCAAGGCATTGGAAAACCTTGAATACTTATTGACTCAAGACATTTCAGCTTTTCATTTTTAATTAATTTGTAAAGATTACTAAAAACATAATTCCACTTTGGCATCATGGGGTATTGTGTGTAGGCCAGTGACACAACATCTGAATTTAATCCATTTAAAATTCAGGCTGTAACACAAACAACATTTTGAAAAAGTTAAGGGGTGTGAATACTTTCTGAAGGCACTGTATATAGTTGGCCCTTCATCTCCCTCATCCTCACCTTCCTCTCTGCTTTTCCTTCTTTCTTCAGCTCTCCAGGCGTGGATGCCGTGTCGGGATCCCAAACATTTGCAAGTAGGCAGTGTTACAAAAATATGAATGAATCATGCGGGTGTATATTTTTCATGAAAGACTTTAAAAGACATGACCAAATCCATTAACCATTGGCTCTATCTCTCTGTCTCGCTCTCTCCTTGTCTCTCTCTTCCTGTCTCTTTTTCTCTTTGTCTCTCTCCCTCTTTCTCTCTGTCTCTCTACCTACGTGTCTCAGATTTCCCCAACCCGTTCAGTTCCTGTTCCATCTCTCAGCAGCAGCAGCAGCAGCCTGCCCTCTCCCCCAGTAACCCCTTTAACAGCTCCACCTCAGGAGGTAAGCTTCCCGCAGGGCTAGTGCTATCTGGAATCCTTGGGACGTCCCTACACTAAACCCTAACCTTAACCCTAATCTAACCATACCCTAACCCTTACCCTAACCTTTTTACATTTCAACTTCAATGGGGTAACGTCAGAGTTGGGACGTCCCAAGGTTCCCGGATAGCAAGGACCCTGCCCGCAGAGCACTGCTTAATCAGCCGGGGGGCAAAGGTCAAGAATGTCCAGTAACACTTTACATTAAGGTACTCTTAAAGTGTTAAACTGTATATAAGTAGTTTATAGACAGTGTTCATGAGTTAATGATGTAGTTTAGAAATCATTAACAAGCAGTTATAATGGAGAATTGGGAATAATGTCTGCACCATATACAAGGCCCCTGGATTCTTGGTGTATTGGAGGACACAAGATGACACCCCGATGTTGTGTTTCTCCAGGTGACTCTAGTGGGTTTGTCACCTCTCCCACCTCAGTTTTTCTCCCGTCTGCCACCTTCCCAGCTCCCACTACCCAGAATGCATTTCCTCACGAGCATGCCAACAACCAGGAAACCAACGGCAAGTAGAAGATCAACTATCATTCTATTCTATTCTAGTCCCGTGTAGCTCAGTTGGTAGAGCATGGCGCTTGCAACGCCAGGGTTGTGGGTTTGATTCCCACGGGGGGCCAGTATGAAAAATGTATGCACTCACTAACTGTAAGTCGCTCTGGATAAGAGCGTCTGCCATTTGACAAAAATGTAGAAATGCTTAGCTCTGCTCTTTTCTATTCTATTCTGCCAACAGAATTGCGAGAATGTTCTTCAACCAGACAGTACAAGACCAGCACTTGCCATGTTGTGTTCTATATATACAAAGTACAGTAGATGCTTTGCCAAGAAACACAACAGTTAGTCAGTGCTGAGCTGCATGGAGGTGTTCCCTGGCTGTGCTACAGCAGCATGCCATGTCACCCCACAGCTAATGATGATTAACAGCATCTTATCTCCTCTGCTTACATAATACCAACTCAGTTCCTAAATATAGAGTTAGAACCCAGAGAATTCGAATTTGTGAAATTGCCATGGTCTGAGGGGCGTTGTCCATTCTAGTAATTATATTTATTTGTTAGCACCCCCTTTCATGTTGAATGCTGGTTGATTTCAATGTGTTTGAATGTCAATTCCAACGTGGTTCTATGTTTGTCAGACTAGTATAGTATTTAATGTATTCGTATTTGGTCTTAATGTATCTCTGGTTTTGGGGTGTTGTTGTGTTTGTAGGTTTTGGCTCTTTCCCTGCACCGGACTCCCAGCCCAAAGTTCCTTGTCCAATGTCAGTGAACCCATTCACTGTGAGTACCACACTACAGCAACACAACAACAATGAGCATTGAGTGTACTTCAATAGATTGCACAGTGTTTGCTGGGGATTTGGACTGCAAGGTGCTTAATTATTATGCTAAAGCTTAATTCAAAAGGAATGAAAGGTTTGTTTGTATTTGAAGGCTTTTTTGGAGCAGTAAATGTACAGTAGGAACTCTCCCTCACCATCTCCTTCTCTCTCTCACCCTCTCTCCCTCCTGCTCTCTCTTTCCTTCTCTCCCTCCCTCTCTCAGGGGAATGTTTACAGGAGTAGAGGAATGTCGCGAAACCCTTTCATCTGATACTGTCACCCCTGGCTACTCCCACCCAACATGGAGGGGTTGACTGAAGACCAGTGAACTTGAGGAGCTGCTGCCATTTCAATGCCCCTTCAAAGAGAGAGAGAGGGGAAACGTTCATGCAGGCCCCTCTCCCCTCTATGTGTGTGTGTCCATGCGTGTGGAGTATCTGTACAGTAATGTTTATCTGTGGAAAAAATGTGTGCATGTGCGTGCTTGAGTGTGTGTGTGTACCACATACCATATATCAAAGGTGTTTTTATGGCAATAGAATCCACCTCAGGGCTCAGTGGGTGTCATCACCAAGAAACACACACACTTACACACTACACGATTTTGGCCCCGATTTAGCTGTCCCAGACAAGATTTTGAGATCGGAGACAAAATCCCCATGTCGTTTAATGTGAGCGGGTCAGAGATGCAATCTGATGGCTACCGATCCCGTCTTTGAGCAGTCCCAGACGTCCCGATATTTTCAAACATGTTTGATTTTATCGGCAAAAAATCTGCAATGCTCTTGTAGTGTGAGATGTGCATCGACAAATTCTGAGAACGGTGATCAGCAATAGCCAATGAGAGCTCTCCAGAGAAGAAGCCAGTGAGATGATGACGTTGTTTTGCATCACCCAGAATGTGTAGACTCTCGGGCAGGAGCCATGACGACTACTAGTATACGTTTGTACTTGCCTTTAACCAAAGCGTCACAAGCAATGTTATTAAATTCTAAATGTTGGCTAGATATTTCAACTCCGTATGGCAAGCGTGAATCTCTGACTGAAAACGTTTATGAGGCTGCTTTGAGCCACAACTCGTTCTAGTAACATTAACAATCTAATCACATCATCACGCCAATATTTTCGTGAGACAGCTTGGTGGTATCGAGAATCCTCACGACCAAGTGAAGAATATTGTGGTGTGTGATCCTCTGTGCCACATCGTTTAGTATGTGCACCACTACATTGGCAAAAAATAAAAAATACAGGAAAGACGGTCGTTTAATTTGAAAATTCTGTAGTGTACTCCTGGCATTAGCTGTTTCTCCCATGTCCTGCTTCTGTCCAACAGCAGCCCCATCAGTACGTGAAATCATCATATTTTGCTTACTTTTTGGATACACCTCTGAAAAGGGCATTGAAAAACTCCTAAAAACTAGCCAGTCCAGTCAGGCAGTCAGTCAGTGTGTATCAAGTTACAGAATGGAGATATCCCTCTTCAAGGCTTTCAGACTGAACAATATGACAAGCGCAAAAAAGTATGACAAGCAAGCATTTTTTTCTTAGTGACGGTTATGCCAGCCTTAACACGACGGCCTCCTAATGCATGTAGATAGGAGAACATTACAGACAAGCCTGTCTTTTCCCCCATGTGCTGTGTGTGTACCAGAGGAAACTGGTGGGAGGGGCTATAGAAGGACGGGCTCATTGTAATGGCTGGAATGGAATCAATGGAACGGAGTCAAACACGTTGTTTCCATATGTTTGATAACGTTCCATTTATTCCTATCCAGCCATCACAATGAGCCCGTCCTCCTATAGCTCCTCCTATCAGTTTCCTCTGGTGTTTACATTTGTGGAAAAGACGTTTGTATTGTTTTATATGTTGGTTGTTTTTGTCCATAAATCATTTGTGTTTCAGTCTCAGGCTGCATGCGCTTGGAGGGCTGCAAGAGGAGATGCTATTGAATGTAAAAGCTATTTTCAAAACAATAACAGTGTGTTTCATCTCTCTTTGTAATGGACCAAATGTTTCTTGTTCTTTTGGGTGACAACATGGAGTTGAAATTCACTTTCTTTCTTTCTTTCTTTCTTTCTTTCTTTCTTTCTTTCTTTCTTTCTTTCTTTCTTTCTTTCTTTCTTTCTTTCTTTCTTTCATCTTTCTTTCTTTCTTTTTTCAAAAGCTCCACTGAGAAAGTATTTGTAATGAGAAGTGCCCATGTTCATAAATTCAAATAATATTTGTTGCTTTAAACAGTGTCTAGTTCTTTATTCGTTGTGTGTGTCGCTCTCTCTCTCTCTCTCTCTCTCTCTCTCTCTCGTGTGTGTATGTGTGTGAAAATCCCTAAACGTTTTGTAATACATAACTTGCAACAAACATAATTTGGATCATCAAACATTTACACAAGTAATTCCTTCCTTCTGGCTATCAGTCAATTATGGGTAGACTATTTCAAAACGTCCCTTGTGAAAACTTTAAATAGGTAATGACAACATTTAACCACCAGTTGGCGTATGTTGCATAGTTTTTGCATAATTCTACATTACAATGTAATAATGAAAATAAAGATGAATCGCTAGGCTGCTAGTTATAATTACTAACTATGTGTAATTAAAATCGTACAATAAACAATCTTCATAAATAATACATTCACATGACCTTATTGAATCATGTAATTATGCCTATACACATAATGTAAAATGTTCCCATTACAGTTATATCGATTGCACCAACAGCTGTAACAGGATTAAACTGAAAAGTTAAATCAAGCCAAAGGTGCTCAGAGGTTCCATAATCGGGATTCAATTTGATGAGGGTTGCATTTCTGTCGAGTCTTGAGTGTTGCATTTCTTGTTATAAAATGTCCCAATCATTCAACCGTGCAGCACATGATGTGATCTTCAAAATAACTTAGCAAATTCCACAATATTGGCTGAAGAACACAGGCATAGGCATTCTTATAAGAACCAAACAGTATATGAATTCGATTCCAGTTCGCACCCAAACTCAATGCTCTCTCTCTCTCTTTCGCTCGCCTCTCTCTCTCTCTCGCTCTCTCTCTCTCTCTCTCTCTCTCTCTCTCTCTCTCTCTCTCTCTCTCTCTGTCTCTCCCTCCCTCACCCTCTCTATCTGTATACTCTGCCTCTCTCTCCACCTTAACTCACTCACTATGGACAAGTGTTGACTGACAGCTTTTCATAGTAGCTCCACGCCAAAGCGAGGGGACAAGAGCGGAGGGGACAGCAGTTAAAGCGAAGTAGTCAGCACGCTGCTACTACAGTAAATGGATTAAAGCACCCTGCCCACTAGTTAGATAGTAGCGATGTGCATTCCGGGTCTTTTCTGTGAGCTGCTTCATTTGGCTCCGTTCATCTAAAAGAGCCGCATTATTTGGCTCCCAAACGGCTTTTCATTGAAAATGCTGGAAAATCGACCTATAACCATGTTTTTTTTGTTGCTAATCTCTAATGCAAAGCCAAAAGAGTAAGATCGTGATATGCACTTTCAACTACATTTTTATCTAGCCAAATTGTTGGATCGCTTGCAAAAAAATGAAGATTTTTTTAACGCACTGCAAAAATGAGACTGGTCCAGAATGACTTGCTCTCCCCACTATTGATTATTTCTGCATTAAGAAATCCTCCATATTCAGATAATGATTTTGTAAATTATTTGCAGATAATCGTTGTTTGAAACTCAAAAAGCAGTAGTAGTAGTATGCAAATCAGGGAGCCAAATGAACGGCTCTTTCACGAGATGCAATTTGGTTCCCAACATTCACCAAAAAGAGCCGTTCAAAAAGAGCCGTTCGTTCGTGAACGACCCAACACTACCACATAGTAGTAGCAGGCGCTTTCGCTCAGTTGCCGAATGTGCTCGTCTGTGTGTGTGTGCAGAAAACTAAAGGAGAGACTGCTGATTTGAAGAAGGTAGTTATTGCAACGAGAAAGGAAAGGGAATATTTAGCAAATCTTTTAAAAGACTAAACTGGACCAGAGGACCTCTCTCCCTTGCATACATGTGTTAAAGGGAGGGAGGGGAACTGGACTGAAGGATGTTTGAATTACCCTCTACAGTAGTTAACTTGCGAGAGTATTTTTGCTGTTATTGAAAAGAGAAGTTTAGGTTCTAGTTGAGAAAAACAAGATAACTCGAGCGCAATGGAGAGCCAACTACCCGAGCCGCAAAGCTACGAGGACGTTCGAAAGAGCGGCTATCTCCGCAAGCAGAAATCCATGCACCGGCGATACTTCGTCCTCCGGACGGCCTCGGAGAGGGGCCCGGCCCGGCTCGAATACTACGAGAGCGAGAAGAAATTCCGCGGAAAGACACCCGTCCCCAAGAAAGTCCTGGTGCTGGAGACGTGTTTCAACATCAATAAGCGGGCTGATGCGAAGAACAAGCACATGATAGTGCTGTACACTAGGGCGGAGAGTTTTGCAATCGCGGCAGAAAACGAGGCGGACCAGGACGAATGGTATCAGGCCATGGTGGAGCTGCAATGCAAAAGTAAGTAAGCATAGCAAGCAAACTACAACGAGCTCTGACTGCAACCCGACCTCTATGTGGCTGCCTATCGTTAGCGAAGTGGCCATAGTATTACATCTGAACGTGGCAATGTAGCCCATTGCAGCAATTGCTGAAATGAAGCTTACAAAAACGAAACGTGCTCGTTTAAAATATAGTTATTGTTATTAGGCAATTTTTTAGGACATCCAGAAATGTGCATAACGGGAGTAACTTCACATTGCTTGTCAGCAACGAGGGTTGTCACACTGCTCACTACCAGCGCTGTTTTAAAAATGTCGGTGCACGATTTTAGCATAATAGTTTGAGGCATGATCTTTGCATTTTAAAGAAAAGTGATGTCAAAATATATCCATATTACAATGTGTGGTTGGTTACTGTACTTAATGTGAATTGCTGCCTATGGACCATAATTGAAATATTATGTAAAATTACAGTGCATACTTCTTTGCATAATAATTATATTTTGCCAAGGTCCCCCAGAAACTGCAAATCTTATGTTCCAAGTTGCCGTGTGTGCTTATCCTTGCCAACACCCTGAGAACGTTATCATACTTTTCTCACCACCACAGATAGTCTACTTGCTCCAAAAGTTCACATATGGACCAAAAGCTTGTGGTTTGTACAGGGTTTAGAAAAGGGAAAAACAAGTAGTTTCAATAAAACGTTGCCTGAATCAAGAGGAGGCTATATTGGAGCCAGTGTTCTACAGCCAAACTTCCTCATTTTACATTTTAGTCATTTAGCAGACACTCTTATCCAGAGCGACTTACAGTTAGTGAGTGCATAGCATTTTCATACTGGCCCCCCGTGGGAAACGAACCCACAACCCTGGCGTTGCAAGCGCCATGCTCTACCAACTGAGCTACACTGCTTCTTCTTTTCCAAGTCAACCCAGGCCATTGCTCAAACGCATCCAGATGTATGTTATGAGCCTGATTCTCTGATTACCTAGTATGTACGAAAAAAGTATGAAAATTTATGCACTCCCTACTGTAAGTCACTCTGGATAAGAGCGTCTGCTAAATGACTAAAATGTAAATGTAGGTTTTTATTTTCTGCTGACATGACAATATTCGCCCAGACAAGACATCACAGTAGAGGAAACACGCAACACCAACAGTACTAACATGTTTATACAAGATCCATATTGTTGGATACCTGTGCACAACTATCAATAGGCATACTCATCTTCCATTCAGAGTTTTTTTGTATTATGTATTAATATTTGCAATTATGCACATACAGTAACAAAAAGCATCGATTTTCAATGTATACACACTTTCAAATCCTTCCTGATATCACCAGTTGAGCAAACCTTTTGTGCAAACAAAACTATCAAGTCAGTGGCTGACTGTGGCTGCAATCAGCAGTTTGTTCTGCAGTCTCATCATGGAAAATAAAGCTTATAGACCAGTGACTGGGATGGGGAGGACACATGATGCAATCTTGGCAAACTAAGGTTTGGGTTCAAGGTACTTACAGCTGACCTGCTGGCCTACGTTATGTAAAAGAGCTGATTACAATGAGGGAAGAATTAAGGAAAAAATGTGGTGCCGCTGCAACAAACGAGAGAGAAAAGCGGAAGCCTCTTACTGTGTTGATGCACCACATGTCCTAAACATTCTCCACAGGTAACAATGATCAAGAGGTTCAAATAGAATTGGACCTCTTTTGACTTGGTTAACCTGTGCCTTAAAGTAACTGTCCAGTGTTTCCAGATTTCTATTAAATATGGCCTATAATTACTTACAATATGAGTGAAGTAGTTTTCCTTCCAAATTGTATTTTATTAAGTATGTTAAAAAGCAGCATTTCTGTGTTAGAAGGGTGTGCGTACCCCAACAACAGAATGGTGTGGGCATATACCAGTCATTCAAATTATTAATGCGAGTAGACCGCTGATTGGCTAGCTCATCCTACTCTAGACCGCTGATTGGCCAGCTCATCCCCCCTCAGGAGTATGATATCCTACTCTATTAGAAAATAGCAAGCATTTTTTTAAACGGTCTGTTGGAGATACAAGTTTGAGGTGGGGTTTTTGAAGTGTTTTTTTCCCCTCCAATTTATGCTTTGGCTACAAATACTAGAGGAGGACAACATTATTTAGGTATAAGTCAACAACATTACTTGGGTATGAGTTAACAGAATATGAACTTTTAAAATGAGATTTTCACTGGACAGTTACTTTAACTAATGTCTTACGCCTATTACCTGTGCAAAGGGGTCCAGGCTCTCTCAGGCTGTAGTTGGCCCTACGTACACATCTAGGATCAGTCTTCCGTACTCCAGTCCTAACTGTAACCAACTGGGCACAAAAAACAGCAAGAATATGTTATGCATATGTTTACATTTACATTTTAGCAGATGCTCTTATCCAGAGCAATTTGGGTTACGTGCCTTGCTCAAGGGCACAGCGACAGATTTTTCACCTAGTTGGCTCAGGGATTTGAACCAGCAACCTTTTGGTTACTGGCCAACGCTCTTAAACGCTAGGCTACCTGCTGTTCAAATGTTATTATGCAAGAGGTTACAAACAGTGCCTTCAGAAAGTATTCATACCCCTTGACTTTTTCCAAATTTTGTTGTGTTACACCCTGAATTTAAAATGGATTACATTTAGATTTTTCGTCACTGGCCTACACACAACACCCCATAATGTTAAAGTGGAATTATGATTTTAGAATATTTTCCAAATTAATACAAAATGAAAAGCTGAAATGTCTTGAGTCAATAAGTATTCAATCCCTTTGTTATGGCAAGCCTGAATAAGTTCAGGAGTAAAAATGTGCTTAACAAGTCACATAATAAGTTGCATGGACTCACTCTGTGTGCAATAATAGTGTTTAACATGAATATGTACCTCATCTCTGTACACCACATTATACAATTATCTGTAAGGTCACTCAATCAAGCAGTGAATTTCAAACACAGATTCAACCACAAAGACCAGGGAGGTTTTCCAATGCCTCACAAAGAAGGGCACCTATTGGTAGATGGATAAAAAAAAGCAGACATTGAATATCCCTTTGAGCATGGTGAAGTTATTAATTACACTTTGGATGGTATATCAATACACCCAATCACTACAAAGATACAGGCGTTCTTCCAAACTCAGTTGCCGGAGAGGAAGAAACCACTAAGGGATTTCACCATGAGGCCAATGGTGACATAAAAACAGTTACAGAGTTTAATGGCTGTGATAGGAGAAAACTGAGGATGGATCAACAACATTGTAGTTACTCCACAATACTAACTGTAATACCCTTGCTACAACCCAGTATAGAGTTGATTTGTTATAATTAATTGGTATTAAATTTAAAAGGTGATCGAATTGCTCCTAATTTGTAATGTCGTTAATGCATTTATTTTGAAGCAATGTTTCAAAAATGTACAAGTGAATAGGTTGGTTTACTTTTAAGTTAAAATTTCCCACGTATCTTGTTAAAGTTTTGACCAATGAGGTAACTTGTTAAGTTGTGGCCAATGGGAGAGTGGACTGGTTTCTGGGAAAGAACAGAGAGGGAAAGGTTGAAAGAAGAGAGAGGAGAGATGTTAGTGGGGTTGGTGAAGGAAAACGACTAAAGGAAACAATACAGACAACAACCCATTGACATATGTCCTCACGTCCGCAAAACTGTATGCCACTGGTCATCATTGGCTGGCTGCGTTGTCTCCCTATGACTTTAGTCTCAAGTACAGGCCCGGCAGGCAGAACATAGATGCCGATGCTTTATCTCGCCGCCCTCATCAGCAATATGCAGTGGAACAAGATTGGAGAGACATTCCTGCATCCGGTGTTAGAGCCATGTGCCAGATGTCTAATGTTGTTAGAATAACTCCTGGATCGTCTCATATTAGAGTGATTGATCAGTTGGGAGCCTCTATGCATGCTGTGCCTCAAGCATACTGTAACCTGAGCATGCTGACGTCTAACATGCCCAGATTGAGCACTATGGAACTTTCTGCATCACAACAAGAAGACCCTTGCTTAGGAGAGATGTGGGTTGCTCTTAATAAACATGATATCACCAGGGTGACCAAGACCAAACATCCCCTCATCTCTTTGCTCCTGAGAGAGTGGGAGAAGCTAAAGATGGAAGATGGTGTTATGTACAGGATCACACATCCGCCAAACAAGACTCGTCATGCTCAGTTACTTCTTCCAGAGAAGTTCAGAACTATGGTTCTCACATCACTGCATGATGACTCAGGTCATTTAGGATTTGACAAGACGTATGGACTTGTAAGAGACCAGTTCTACTGGCCACGCATGAAGATGGAAGTAGAAGAGTACTGTAAGTCCTGTGCTCGCTGTGTACAGAGGAAAACACTTCCAAAGATAGTTGCTCCGCTTGGTCATATGCAAAGTGATTTACCTATGGACCTTGTGTGTATGGATTTCCTGTCCATTGAGCCTGACTCCAGTAACACAGAGAATGTTCTGGTCATTACGGATCATTACACGAGATACGCTCAAGCTTTTCCTACGAAGGATCAGAAAGCAAAGTATTGTGGGAGAGGTACTTCATCCATTATGGTCTGCCCAAGAGGATGCATAGTGATCAAGGTAGAGATTTTGAAAGTCCACTCATACATGAGCTACTGAATATGCTTGGAGTGGAGAAGTCAAGGACAACACAATATCATCCTCAGGGAGATCCGCAACCCGAGAGATTCAACTGAACTTTGTTGAACATGCTTGGAACTCTTGATCCTAAACGAAAGAACAAATGGAGTCAGTATGTTGGGCATCTAGTGCACTCGTATAACTGTAGTCGGAATGAAGTGACTGGCTATTTACCATATTTTTTGATGTTTGGACGTGAAGCTAGATTGCCCGTTGATATCTGTTTTGGAGTCTCGAGTTATAGCTCTTCAGAGAACTTACCTCAAGTATGTATCTGATATGAAGAAACAGTTACACGCTACTTACAAACTTGCTGAGAGCACTGCTGGAAAGCAAAACCAAGAAAACAAACAGCGATATGATAAGAAGATTCGCTACACGCAACTCATGCCTGGAGACAGAGTCCTCATACGGAATCTAGGACTGAAAGGAAAACATAAGTTGTCAGATCGATGGGCCTCTACGCCATATGTGGTGGAAGTTCAGAAGTCAAACTTACCTGTGTTTCTTTTGAAGCCTGAAATTGGAGATGGACCCATTAAGATTCTTCATTGAAATCACCTGCTACCACTGGGGCAGAAAGTGCGCATAGAACCTGTGGTTAACATAGAACCAACACCTGGTAGAAGGACCCTGCAAAGAAGGAGGAAGAGAAAGGGAAATTAAAAGTTGCCTGGAAACTGTACTCCTCAGAATGATGAGAAAGTTGAAGAGGTTAAGAATCCAGAAGATGAGAAGGATTTTGACTCAGAAGATGAGGACATGTATGGCAAAGCAATTAACATTTTGTCCTGAGTACAAAATGTTATGTTTGGGGCAAATCCAATACAACACATTACTTAGTACCACTCTCCACATTTTCAAGCATAGTGGTGGCTGCATAATGTTATAGTATGCTTGTAATCATTAAGGACTAGGGAGTTTTTCAGGATAAAAAATACACAGAATGGAGCTAAGCACAAGCAAAATCCTAGAGGAAAACCTGGTTCGGTGTGCTTTCCTCCAGACACTGGGAGATTAATTCACCTTTCAGCAGGACAATAACCTTAAACACAAGGCCAAATCTACACTGGAGTTGTTGACTCAAGAGGTTAAATACTTATCTAATCAAGATATGTTAGTGTTTTATTTTTAATATTTTCTTTCCAAATGTTAGAATTTTTCTTCCACTTTGACATTACAGAGTATTTTGTGTAGATCGTTGACAAAAAATACAATTAACCCCACTTTGTAACAGAACAAAAAGTTTATCCCCCACACACAGCACTACGCATGGAAGAGACAGAAATAAACTGCAATAGGGGAGCACCCTCAGAGACCTTAGAGTGGGTATGGGATGTGGTTGCCAGATTAGGGAGGCAGGGAGCAGGGAGGGAGGAGAAGAGAGGGAGGAGAGGGGGTGTTTCTCTCTCTCTCTAGTTGTCAGCCAATAAACAGTCGGCAGAGCTAATCAAATAAATGACCCTGTCGACTCTTTGTCTGGTCAAACATTTTGACATCTGTCTTTTGGCATATATTGTGTCAATTGTGTCACTGAATTCTCTGCTTTGTGGTGTTATTGAATGACAGCGTAACTCGACATTGCTCAGAACGCTTTCACCCTCTCTTCCTGTTTGTTTAGTGTTGTGTTATAAGCGTAAATCTCTTTTCTCTGACTGGTCTGAAGTTTAGACTTTTCAGTCAACCCCAGAGCGAGCCAGCTACATCAATCTACACCTGTACAGCTCATATTGCATATGGTTCCAAAATGTTCCATGTCTTTCATGCAGACGTTTGACAAAATTATTTTTGAGGTGAATGAGGCCAACTTGTGTTCACACCCACTCACACACAATCCTTGGAATTCCAACCTATATATACAGTAAAAGGGTGTGCCTGTAATGTATGTTATACAGAGCTTGAAAGAGTCGACAACAAGCTCCTCCCATTTGAAATGAGGCTATTGGGAAAATGGGCCGGAGTCTCTGTGTCAGTGACCATATAGTCTACAGGGTTTCCATCCAGGAAGCTGAACGTTTATGGGGGTAACGTGAACCCCCACTTGTTCAGTTGGGATTCACACCCACCCAGATACCTTTTCAGTCGCGCAAATACTGTGCCGCTGCCACTTTCAAGTCATGGCAGTCTTCTTGATCCTATAGGTGTGGAGGAGTGCTTTGTGACATGCTATGGCTTGAACTGAGGTTTTGAGCCAAAGCTGACACATTGAGAGGTAGCTACAGGATTACATTACAGTACTACATTATTATTGGCAATGTATGTGGGAACAGGGGCTACAAAGGGAGAGAAATGCATTCTCTCTCTCCACACACACACACACACACACACACACACACACACACACACACACACACCGGCAAATGTTTCACTATCTTTGTGGGGACGTAAAATTAATTTCCATTCAAAATCCTATTTTCCTTAACCCTAACCTTAACCCTAACCTTAACCCCTAACCCTAAACACTAACCCTAATTGTAACCCTAAACCTTACCCCTAAACTTAAAATAGCCTTTGTCCCACGAGGGAGAATTTTCCTTGTTTTACTCTCCTTGTGGGGACTTTGGGGGATTTCCGGTACCCATGAGGAGCCCACACACACACGGAAAAGCCTAACAGACAGCACAGTAGTTAGTCTGTGCACCCGTAGCCCACTTTCAATAACTGCCACAGTCTCAGACTCTCTCCGTGCTGCGTTCTGGGAAACTCACCTGGAGCAACCAGGGACTGCCTTCATCTTAATATCTCACAGGTAATCTACCTCCCTCTGCCAACCCGTAACTTTCACAAATACAGTCCAGCTGCCATGCAGAGACCGAGAGAGATATTGAGATCTTTATTTGTTCAGCTGGGTCCAAGGAAGCCATTTGGCCATTAAATACAGTATCAAGCTGTAAGAGAAGCTTATTTACTGAGTTATTTATATTCACTGGACTGTATCAAGGTTGAAGTAGGGTATTAGAAGTGTGGGGCATCATCGTTTGCCAGGCAAATAAAGTCCTCTGGCTCACAAGCCACCTCAAGAACGGTTGTTGACCCTAGTAAACAACGGAGCAGTGTGAACTGGAGATGAGAGATGAGATAAACAGCACTGTTAAGCCAGGCGGCAGGCAGGGGCACTGCGCGCACACACACACACACACACACACACACACACACACACACACACACACACACACACACACACTAGGAGGTAAACTGCTCATTAAACTTTAGTGTCAAACTTAACCAGCAAGCCACGACCCAGAACAAAAGCCCTTCCAGGTCTGTCTCGATGATGAACAGCTACTAAGCTCTGATCTACAGTGAGTTGTTCCTTTTGGCCTCACGTAAACCACAGTCATATTAACTGGTGTTTGATCCACTAACCCCATATCAGCTCTGATCTACGGTCAGTGTTCCCTTTTCACTTCATATAACAGACATGACTGTTGTCTGATACTCTGACTCTATATTAGTGCAAGCCAAGACACCACTTCACCCATGAGGATACACTTGTCTCAAGGCATGGCTGTAGTGTAGTATTTATACACAGCCCTTGTCAGTCAGTCTCCCAGTCATCCAGGCAGGCGGTGTGATCTGGATCTCACTGGTGTCCGCCTTGGCTGGGGAGGCGATTAAACGCTAAACCCAGTTAAACTGCTGCTCATCTCCCTAATTAGACCGTAATTATTGTCTCCGAGTCGGCCTGACACAGCGCTGCCTGACAGGGACAACAGGTCGGTGGGTGTGAATAGCCACCGGAGATAGCTTAGCCTAGAGCTATTTTGGCCGCTAAGACCCAGGGGCTATGTCCCAAATGGCACCCTATTTAGTGTACTACTTTTGACTACATAGGAAATAGCATTTGGGATGCAGACTGAGTAAGCACTGTGAGCTGGATCAGAAGCCATCCAGCCGGGTGCAGGATCCTCCCTCCTCCTTCTCCCGTTAGCCCCAGCCACAGGGCCACAGGGTCGTTTCCTATGCAGAAAATAGTTTACACCCATTAACACCATGTAATTTCATTCAACATGTAGGGCTAGCCTGTCTTTTGCTGGGTGTGTAGAGCCCCTGTTGCGCAATAGATCCATGTTCACTCTCACTCTCAACAGTCAGTTACTGTAAAAGGTCAGCCCGAAGGCTTGGCTCGACATATAGGAAGGCTTGGCTCGACATATAGGCTTGAGAGAGATCAATTTAAAGCCCCTATATGTGCTTCATATGTGTGTTATTTGTGCAACAAGTGCAATATATCTCAAGGATAGTCGGTAAGTGGCCCACAATTTGATTGACATGAAGGAAAGGCTGAGAGAGGAACACAATCGATCACAGCGATGCAGCTTGGAGCAGAGGAGGTTTATGCATGTATAGAAACCTTTTATGGTGATATTGATCTGCTAGTTGATAGTACATTATATAGGCTAACCACCAGCTCACCCACTGTGGTGCAGGACCAGGTCAATGGGTTCATCTCAATGGTGAATGAATTTGACTTCTGCAGCTGCACTCACATCAAGAAAACTGGACAGGTTCCAGTAAATTCCCTTTGTAGTCCTCCAACGCTATATTACTTTGGTTTATCTTGTACTTTTGGCTACGTGATGAAGGATAGGAAAATGAGAATAGACAACCTCTTCTGGTATTTGTTTTTTCTTTTTCTTTAACCTTTCTTTAACCTGGTGTGTCCTCCTCCGTCAGTGGTTTTGTGACCACACAAAAGCCTTGACGTGGCGGTATTTAATGATGGCTGCCAGGTTGACGAGTTTGTTGTGAAGACAATCTGGGGAAGACCGACCAATACGCTAGCTAACCTTCACGCTCACTTTCATGTGGTGCTTTGGTTTAGTGATGACAAAGCTGGATGCCTCGCTGATAATTGTGTGCGTGTGTGTGTCTTCATAACACATACCATATGTGTGAAATGAGCCTTAGGGAGGTGGTGGTGTTGTGTACGTGTTGTGTTTCTCTCTCCGGGGGCCAGGAGAGAGGGGGATAGATAATGAGAGAGTGAGAAAGCGAGAGAGTGAGGGAAGGAGAGGTGGGGGAGTAGAGGAGACAGACTGGGACAATTGGCAGCAAGGGAGATCCTTTTTGGAGTCGACCCACGGTTTTATTAACACACATACAGTACACACACACACACACACATACACACACACACACTGGACACAGCTGTCCTGTGTCTCTCCACACTGGTAGCTCAGGGTGATGGTGAGAGGCGAGGGGGGGGATAGCCGAGCAGGCGAGATGGTAAATAAAGGGACTTTAGGCCTCAGATGTCCAGCTCGTTGGCTTCTTTGGTGACGTATTTTAGAGCGTTGTGGCATGCTAGGGCACTGGGGTCAGCAGCATGAAACAAGGCCTAGTGGGAAAAGGATATTTGCATGCCAGCTCTAGTGTTCAGTGAGTTTATATTTTTTAGAAATTGGAATAAGCAACGTCTTTGACTTCTTGTCAAACAGATGGATGTCACGATCGTTGATGAACGGGACGGACCAAGGCGCAGCGTGATATGCATACATGTTTATTAGACTTATAAACACAACGACAAAACAAGAAACGAAACGTGAAGTCCAAGGTACACAAACAACATACCTTTCACGGAACAAGATCCCACAACCCACTAGTGCCAATAGGCTGCCTAAGTATTGTCCCCAATCAGAGACAACAAGCGACAGCTGCCTCTGATTGGGAACCACACCGGCCAACATAGAAATAGACATACTAGATTCTACAACAAGAACTAACACAACAAGGAATACACACACCCTGACTCAACATATAAGCGTCCCCTGAGTCAGGGCGTGACAATGGAAAACAGGTCTTAAAAAACATCTAGCAGAAAAAGTCTTAAAAGGTATTAGAAATGCATCGAAACACAATAATGTAGAACTAAAGACTTCTGCCAACTAATATCAACACTTATATTTAGTATAGGATATATATATTTTCTTTTAAAGGGACACTTCAGGATTTTGGAAATGAAGCCCTTTATCTACTTCCCCAGAGTCAGATGAACTCATAGATACAAATTGTATGTCTCTGCGTGCAGTTTGAAGGAAGTTGCTAACTAGCATTAGCGCAATTGCTAACTAGTGTTAGTGCAATGACTGGAAGGCTATGGTAACTGCTAGCTTGCTAGTAGATACCATAGACTTCCAGTCATCGCCCTAACACTAGTTAGCATTGGCTTGCAAAACTACCTTCATACTGAATCCATTGCCAAAATCCCAAAGTATCCGTTTAAGAAACATTGCCTTATGCCTTGAAATTCAGTTACCAAAAACCCACATATCTTTAAGATTTTTCCAATTTCGCTCCCTCATGAAGAGGGAGGATAATGAAAGTTCACAGAAGTAACAAGTAAAGGTAGACCTATCAATTAGTTATAGTGTTGAAATTCTGTTACCGATTATTCCGAAATTCTATTACTGATTTGGAATTTCTGCAATTGAATTGGCTACAATGGGAAATTGTAGTAGTCACAAACCACACTCGTTCTGTGGTCTTGTGGTCAAAGCAAGAGTGTGGAGAGTCTGGACAACCCCTCCCTCTTTCTCGCCAATTAATGTCACCTCTCCATGCTCTTACTGACGCCTACCCATAAGCCCCCTCTCTTTCCACTTTCCAGCATCCTCACCCACTGACCAACGACCGACACCGTTAGATGGACATTGAAAAGTAGAAAATTGGTCATCCCGCCATGGCCTTCAATGTCCACAGACTTAGTTTTTTGGTCCGGTCCTGACCAGCCTTGATTTCAGCATCCACAGACCTCTGGACCAGCCTTCATTTGGACCAAACATATACATCCATGATTGGTTCAGATTTGGTCCGGTCTGGACCAAATCTGAACAAATCATGAATGTCTATGTTTCACAAGTTTGGACAGCACAGTACAGTACATTACAGTAAAGTAGAGCACATTACAGAAAAGTAGAGTAGCGTCGATTATAGCTCAGTACAATAAAGAAAAGACAAGTTTAGTTCAGTACAGTACAGTCTTGGACTTTACAATAGAGTAGAATAGAGTGGAGTAGAGTTCACTACAGTACACAGTAGACCATGAGTTGAGTTCCCTATAATGTACTGAACTGAACTGTACTGAACTATACTGTACTGAACTATACTTGACTATACTGTACTGAACTATGCTGTACTGTACTGAACTGTACTGTACTGAATTGTACTGCACTGAATTGTAGTGAACTGTACTGAACTGTACTGAACTGAACTGCACTGCACCGAACTGAACTGTACTGCACTGAACTATGCTCTACTTTACTATACTGTACTGAACTATACTGTACTGTACTGTACTCTACTGTGCTCTACTGTACTGAACTATACTGTACTGAACTATACTGTACTGAACTATACTGTACTGTACTGTACTCTACTGTGCTCTACTTTGATGTCCAAACTTTTGAAACATAGACATCTATGATTGGTTCAGACCAAATGTGGTCTTGTTTGGTGGCGGAGCTCATTAAAATAATAGCCAGTGTGTAGAATAATACCCAAATATGCAAAGGATATTGTATATTTCTACCTTTGTGTACCTATTTAGGATGCATCACCATGAAGACAATGACATTAATATCTATAATTCTACATTTCTGTGTAGTACAGATCAGGGACCCATGATGAAATTCTGTTACCACAATTCTGTTACCAGTTGTAAATCCACTTCACTTACTGTAGTTCAGTAAGATTTTTTCCAACTCGAGGTATCATGTCATAGCTGACACCCCATTCTTTATGCAGAGATCTTTGAATCTAAATTCTGAGATGATATTTAATAGTTTTTGGAAAATGTGGACACGTAAAAAACTGAGGGAGATTTTACCGAAATTCTGTTACCAAACTTTGCACAGTTCTTCCAGTAAATGTGTTTTTGTGAAATGTTCTGTGAAATTGTTAACAGAGTTGTATTGTTTGTTAAACTTTGAAATCAACGTTTTTTGTTTGGCATACATTTTAATTCCGTTAACGTGGAATTGCCCTTGACCTACATTGAACCCGGTCGCCTAGCCAGTGTGTGATAACAGCTATCACTATGTCACACTCCATTCGTCGCTAATGGAAAGGGCTTGTCAATATCCCAGCAGCCAGCTAACACGCAAACACACACACACATATATACATACACACACACGGAGAGCAGCCCCACAGGTTCATGGCCAAAGGACAAACCGCTGTTATGGCCCCCAATAAAAACTGACCTGGATCAGGAGGAAGCAGGGAGAAAACCGTGGTGCCTTGGAGCCAACGAGGCATAATCACACCGTAAGATATATTAGTCTATCTGCTTATACTTGTCTTGAGGGGGGAGAGAAGGATACAGTAAACAAAGTATGTATGAATAGAGCAGTGCGTAGTGTGTGTGTTCTGGACTTCAGTTGGTGGTAGCCCCACGTGAAGCTCAACGTTGTGATAAGGTTGCAGTTAGGTTATAATACATTACTTATCTTGTATGAACAGAGTAGTGTGTCAGAGTTTGTACAAACTGCAGTTGGTTACAGCCATTAATCACATGTTGAACTGAATGTTGCAGTAAGGTTGTCATAAGGTTGAAAACAGTAACGATAGGCTACATGAATAGAGGAGAAAGTGTTCTACTCATCCTGCAGTTGGCTGTAGCCACTGACTAGCCATGTGGAAAAGCCATCTGAAGCTGAATGTTGCAATAAGGTTGCCTTACGGTTGTCATGCTAACAGGACCCGTCTACTGTTCACCCAGAGAGGTGCTTCATGTAGCCCAGGAGCACAGTGTCACTTTGACTCTGTCATCGCCCTCCTGTACTCTTAGGAACCATCTAGACTGCTGCTGAGGGCTTCGTAAATTACCGCTGTGTGTGTGTGAGGGTTAAGCTCGTTTGCAGTGTTATGTACCCTGGTGGTCCGTCCGTCTGTCCGGGTGCTGGACTTGACCGCACAGTCACCCCACTGGGTTTGCCTTGCGTGAGCTAAAACACTGCTCCTTCTCCACCGCTGGCGCTGTTAATACTACTCTGCCAGGGAGAGTTCCCATAGGGGAAAGCCAGTCACATCTAGAATTCACACACTTCTGTACATCTCCTACTTATGTAACGTTTTAAAGAGGTTGTTATGATGCTGGGTTGGGGAGGTTAGATGGATATTATGGTCACTTTAAGGCTGTGCGAAGTGCAACTGATGCGTTAACTGAGTTAGTGAGGTCTAAAGCTGCTCTGATTGCTGCAGACGGTGTGTGTGGGTGCGTGTGCACGTGTGTCCGTGCGTGCGTATCATTAGCAGGTGTAGGAGGGAAAACGGTGGCCTTGCGAGACCCGAGATCAAAGAAGGATCTTGTCGGGCTGTTGGGGGTTGAAGTGGGAAACTCGACACATGGCTGATTTCTAAGGATGTATTCATAACAAGCAACACGGATAGCTGAGGAGTTCTCTAGGATTAAAGAAACACACGGTTGAGCAGTATTTGGCATGGGGATCTGAGGCCGTGTGTGGGAAGGAAGGACAGTGGAGTGGGATAGTAAGATGGTGACAGGGAGGGAAATAGTGAGGTAGCGTTGATAGTGAAGGAAAAGGAGAGAAATAGTGTGAAGGAAGGACGGTGAATCTATTATTACCCTTCAAGTCAGGTTTTCGTTGTCAGTCAGTACATTCCAGAAAGTCTACGTATTTTCATTCCTCTTATTTCATTCATTTTACATTGACATTTTAGTCATTTAGCAGACGCTCTTATCCAGAGCGACTTACAGTTAGTGAGTGCATACATTTTTTTCATTCATTCTTTAACTTCTGCCTTCATTTTTCTCAAGGATCTTTTGTTTTCCTTCTGCATTCCCTCATCTATCTCAGTCCCTCTGCCTCAAAATCTTCAAAACAAATATTTCTGGTAGTAAATCTAAATGCAGCTGGCAACAACAACACACACACACACACACACAGACAGCGGTCCATTAAATAGTCATGCTTGGCCTAGAGTGACTCATCTAATGCAGGGAACGTGCCTCGTACACAGCCACTGGTCTACTGTCTAAACCTATGGCATCAGAGGAGGCTGGTGGGAGGAGCTGTAGGAAGACGGGCTCATTGTAATGGCTGGAATGGAATCAATGGAATGGAGTCAAACACGTCGTTTCCATTTTTTAAATGTGTTTGGTACTATTGATTCCATTCCAGCCATTACAATGAGCCTGTCCACCTATAGCTCCTCCCACCAGCCTCCTCTGTCTGGCATAGCCTCCAACAGAACACAAACAGGTATTCTGGTGTGCGTTGAAGTCATGGTTCATCATCCATTTAGCGGTAAGAAAGCCAGAAGAACATACACATGCAGGTTTCCCATTCCACGACCACAACTGAATGTTTTGGAAGCAGGCGTGGAAATGTTAGTTATAACGGAGGTTGAGTCTGTCTTTGTTTTGTTGTGCATTTGTGCCAGAGGTTTTTGTACATTTTACATTTTAGTCATTTAGCAGACGCTCTTATCCAGAGCGACTTACAGTTAGTGAGTGCATACATTGTACACACACTACCAGTCAATAGTTTGGACACACCTACTCATTCAAGGGTTTTTCTTAATTTTTACTATTTTCTACATTGTAGAATAATAGTGAAGACATCAAAACTATGAAATAACACATATGAAATCATGTAGTAACCAAAAAAGTGTTAAACAAATCAAAATATATTTTATATTTGAGATTCTTCAAATAGCCACCCTTTGCCTTGATGACAGGTTTGCACACTCTTGGCATTCTGTCAACCAGCTTCATGAGGTAGTCACCTGGAATGTATTTCAATTAACAGGTGTGCCTTCTTAAAAGTTATTTTGTGGAATTTCTTTCCTTCTTAATGTGTTTGAGCCAATCAGTTGTTGTCACACCCCCTGACCTAGAGAACTCTTGTTTGTTGGGTCAGGGTGTGAGTTTCAGTTTGAGATCTATGTGATTATATTCTATGTTGGAGATCTAGTATGTGTATGTCTAGATCAGAGGCAGCTGTCGCTCGTTGTCTCTGATTGGGGATCATACTTAGGTAGCCTGGTTGCCTACCTTAGTTGTGGGGTCTTGACCCTGGTTTGGCTTGTTTGTGTGTAGCCATAGTGAGCTTCACGTTACGTTGCTTTTGTTGTTTTTGTTGAGTGTTTATTTGTTGTAATAAACATGTATGCATAGCACGCTGCACCTTGATCTGACCGGTCTCTCAACGACCGTGACAGAAGATCCCACCATAAAAGGACCAAGCAGCGTGCCCAGAAGGAGCAAACGCCTGGGACTCAACGGGAGGTAACCTTGGTAGATGTCCTCCTCGGTTGGGGGAAAATTACTGAGGAGGAGGCCGTCCGTTACCGGGAGGCAATGAAGGACCCTGGGCGAAGGAAGAAGCCCGGGTAGGAGAGGATCAACAGCGACATCAACGGTGCCGGCCAAAGAGGAAGCCCGAGAGGCAGCCCCAATATTTTTTCTTGGGGGGGCTAAAGGGGTGGTCGGGGATCGAGAGAGAAGAGCCCCGACCATTGCACCCGTGGGGGTTCCAGGTGGAGTCCCTACAACCATGGGAGCAGGAATGGGAGCAGTTTTACACAGAGGTGTCGGAGGAAGACGACGACGATGGAGGAGTCCTCACTGGAGGGGGATTGGCGGTGGAGAGAGAAGGACTGGAACAGTCGTGGATCTCCAACGCCAGTTCCCAGCCCGGTACGCCCCGTGCCTGCTTCTCGCACCAAGCCAGTGGTGCGTGTTCCCAGTCCGGCACGGCCCGTGCCTGCTCCTCGCACCAAGCCAGTGGTGCGTGTTCCCAGTCCGGCACGGCCCGTGCCTGCTCCTCGCACCAAGCCAGTGGTGCGTGTTCCCAGTCCGGCATGGCCCGTGCCTGCTCCTCGCACCAAGCCAGCGGTGCGTGTTCCCAGTCCGGCACGGCCCGTTCCAGGACAGAAACACGCACCTAAAATGGAGTCAGCAGGTACAGTCGGTCCGTCCGGATCTTTGGAGGAACGTATCCAACGGCAGACGAGCAGGATCCAGGCTCTCGGCAGCGCAATGGAGCGCGTGGTGAGTACATTGGAGAGAGGGGAGAGAGGTGGCGTTTCTACACCTCCTCCAACCACACAACTCACCCGACCTCCAGCGACGGTCCCCTGCAGGGAGCACTTTAGTGTGTCGGTGTCTAGTCTGGGGCCGGCAACCAGCCCAACTACAGGGTTGGAAACCACCTCTGCGTCGGTGCCCAGGTTGGGCACGACGTACAGCCCCGTTTTGGAGCAGGAGCTCCTAAACGTGTCGGTGCCCAGTCTGGGGCCGGCAACCAGTCCTACTACAGGGCTGGAATTTTCCTCTGCGTCGGTGCCCAGGCTGGGCATGGCGTTTAGTCCTGCTCCAGAGATGGGGATGGATACGGGTCCGGAAGTTTGCTCCACTCCAGAGCCAGAGCAGTCCGCTCCACCGGGGTCCAGATCAGCTCCGGTCAGCTGCTCCACTCCGTAGCCAGAGCTGTCCGCTCCACCGGTGCACAGTCCAGCTCCGGTCAGCGGCTCCACTCCGGAGCCAGAGTAGTCCGCTCCACCGGGGTCCAGTTCAGCTCCGGTCAGCGGCTCCACTCCGGAGCCAGGGCAGTCCGCTCAACCGGGGTCCAGTTCAGCTCTGGTCAGCGGCTCCACTCCGGAGCCAGGGCAGTCCGCTCAACCAGGATCCAGTTCAGCTCTGGTCAGCGGCTCCACTCCAGGCCCAGACGTCAGTCCCTCTCCAGGTTCGGGGCCTCCCACACCAGGGTCCAGACAGGGCTTGGTGCATCGTGGGAGGAAGGAGAGGGGAAGCATCGCGCCGAGGTCCAGACCAGACCAGGGGTGCAACGGGGAGGCAGAGAGGGAGAGGTCGTCACGCCCGGAGCCGGAGCCGCCTCCGAGGCTAATGCCCACCCGGACCCTCCCCTGTTATTTTAGGTTTTGCGGCCGGAGTCCGCACCTTTGGGGGGGGTACTGTCACGCCCTGACCTAGAGAACTCTTGTTGGTTGGGTCAGGGTTTGAGTTTCAGTTTGAGGTCTATGTGATTATATTCTATGTTGGAGATCTAGTATGTGTATGTCTAGGTTTGGCTGGGTGTGATTCCCAATCAGAGGCAGCTGTCGCTCGTTGTCTCTGATTGGGGATCATACTTAGGTAGCCTGGTTGCCTACCTTAGTTGTGGGATCTTGACTCTGGTTTGGCTTGTTTGTGTGTAGCCATAGTGAGCTTCACGTTACGTTGCTTTTGTTGTTTTTGTCAAGTGTTTATTTGTTCTAATAAACATTTACGCATACCACGCTGCACCTTGGTCTGACCCGTCTCTCAACGACTGTGACAGTTGTGTTCTATTTGGTAAAAGACCAAGTCCATATTGTGTCAAGAACAGCTCAAATAAGCAAAGACAAACGACAGTCCATCATTACTTTAAGACATGAAGGTCAGTCAATATGGAACATTTCAAGAACTTTGAACGTTTCATCAAGTGCAGTTGCAAAAACCATCAAGCGCTATGATGAAACTGGTTCTCATGAGGACCACCACAGGAATGGAAGACCCAGAATTACCTCTGCTGCAGAGGATAAGTTCATTAATGTTACCAGCCTCAGAAATTGCAGCCCAAATAAATGCTTCACAGAGTTCAAGTCACAGACACATCTCAACATCAACTGTTCAGAGGGGACTGTGTGAATCAGGCCTTCATGGTCGAATTGCTGCAAAGAAACCACTACTAAAGGACACCAATAAGGAGAAGAGACCTGCTTGGGCCAAGAAACACGAGCAATGGACAGACCGGTGGAAATGTGTCCTATGGTCTGGAGTCCAAATTGGAGATTTTTGGTTCCAACATCCTTGTCTTTGTGAGACGCGGTGTGGGTGAACGGATGATCTCTGCATGTGTAGTTCCCACCGTAAAGCATGGAGGAGGAGGTGTTATGGTGTGGGTGTGCTTTGCTGGTGACACTGTCTGTGATTTATTTAGAATTCAAGGCACACTTAACCAGCATGGCTACCACGGCATTCTGCAGCGATACGCCATCCCATCTGGTTTGGGCTTAGTGGGACTATCATTTGTTTTTCTACAGGACAATGACCCAACACACCTCCAGGCTGTGTAAGGGCTATTTGACCAAGAGGGAGAGTGATGGAGTGCTGCATCAGATGACCTGGCCTCCACAATCCCCCGACCTCAACCCAATTGAGATAGTTTGGGATGAGTCGGAAAGCAGAGTGAAGGAAAAGCAGACAAAAAGTGCTCAGCATATGTGGGAACTCCTTCAAGACTGTTGGAAAAGCATTCCAGGTGAAGCTGGTTGAGAGAATGCCAAGAGTGTGCAAAGCTGTCATCAAGGCAAAGCTGGTTGAGAGAATGCCAAGAGTGTGCAAAGCTGTCATCAAGGCAAAGGGTGGCTATTTGAAGAATCTCAAATATAAAATATATTTTAATTTGTTTAACACTTTTTTGGTTACTACATGATTCCATATGTGTTATTTCATAGTTTTGATGTCTTCACTATTATTCTACAATGTAGAAAATAGTAAAAAATAAAGAAAAACCCTTGAATGAGTAGGTGTGTCCAAACTGGTACTGTACATATGGTTGTGATTGTTGGGTTAAACGGAAGGCACGGTAGAGACAGAGGAACACATGTTTCCCTGCACCTAATTGATACCACTTCATGTATGTGCGTGAGCACACGCACACAAACATGACACATGTACACTCCAGTATGATAATGTTGGAGGCTATGGAGAAGTAAGGGCTTTCTTTTGTTTGGCTGAAGTTGACAGAAAGTGCCTGTAAGAGCTATTCATTTAAACATGTAAGCATTTAGGCTTAGTCTCGATGTGAGTGTTGGTCGGTTGCTTATGAAGGATTCATTGAACACCCATTCTTATCTATGAAAGCAGTTATTAAACAGGTGTTCTGGTCCCCTTACCTACCACTGATATTAACAGAGGACTTAATTGTTCCCTATTAGACAAAGTGAGCTCAGTCTCAAGAAAGGTGTGGTCTTTTCTCTCAATACGGTGAGTGACCTGTAAATGAGTGTCTACTGTAATAGAACTTTATACAGTAAAATAACTCTTCTTCTATGGGGTTCTAATGTATTCAGAACGTCTCAAACCTGCGAACACCAACCAAGAGTATGGAAAGAAGTCGGCCTAAGGGACACGGAGATGGGTGGGATAGGTGGTATATTATCAACACCGACCATACCGATCACTTATCGGAGGCATTTTGCTGATATCGTTCATTACAATAAGTAGCCTATACTAGAGAAATTAGAAGTTTGAAATGAAATAAGTTTGCTAATATGGGTGATTGTTAATGGGACAATTGATGGCTACAACCATCAAACTAGTAGTAGTAGTAGTTTAAAGGATAATAAGAAAAAAACGGTGCAGATTAATGTTATAAACGTATCGTTCTATTTATCATTATCGCATCAATTCAGGCAATTTATCACGATATGGATTTTTGTCCATATCACCCAGCTCTAATCTATAGGAAGTCGCCCGTAGGCATTGCAAGTCAGTAAAACAAATTCCACGACAGTTTAGCCTGTTTTTTCGTAGGCATTGTCCTTTTGAAGTGCTTGAATCCTCAACAGTTTACATTTTACATACGTACGTACGTGCGTGTGTGTGGCCACCGAGTTGGAACATGCAACTGCAGGGAGAGCAGGACTCGCAAGCCGCTGCATGCTCGTGAGAAAAGTGGATTGTTCAGAATTGGCAAAAAAGCTAGATATCAGCACAGCTTGCGAGCTTGTTCTTGTGGGCTACGTAAATAGTGGTGCTTTCACCTCACATTCCCTCCTAACTGATGCACGACGGTCATATTGGTCCTTTACACCCTCAGGGATTTACCTCTGTTCCTTTGTGAACTTCCTACAGGTCCCACATTAATAACCTCTCTTTCTTTCTTCCCATCTCTCTATCCACCCACCTGTTTTAATCCCTCTATTCCATCCCTCTATCCACCCACCTGTTTTAATCCCTCTATTCCATCCCTCTATCCACCCACCTGTTTTAATCCCTCTATTCCATCCCTCAATCCACCCACCTGTTTTAATCCCTCTATTCCATCCCTCTATCCACCCACCTGTTTTAATCCCTCTATTCCACCCCTCTATCCACCCACCTGTTTTTATCCCTCTATTCCATCCCTCTATCCACCCACCTGTTTTAATCCCTCTATTCCATCCCTCTATCCACCCACCTGTTTTAATCCCTCTATTCCATCCCTCTATCCACCCACCTGTTTTAATCCCTCTATTCCATCCCTCTATCCACCCACCATCCCTCTATCCACCCACCATCCCTCTATCCACCCACCTGTTTTAATCCCTCTATTCCATCCCTCTATCCACCCACCATCCCTCTATCCACCCACCATCCCTCTATCCACCCACCTGTTTTAATCCCTCTATTCCATCCCTCTATCCACCCACCTGTTTTAATCCCTCTATTCCATCCCTCTATCCACCCACCTGTTTTAATCCCTCTATTCCATCCCTCTATCCACCCACCTGTTTTAATCCCTCTATTCCATCCCTCTATCCACCCACCTGTTTTAATCCCTCTATTCCATCCCTCTATCCACCCACCATCCCTCTATCCACCCACCATCCCTCTATCCACCCACCTGTCTCTCAATCTCTCTCTTTCTTGATCCATTTCTTTCTTTCTCCCTATCTCAAACACTTTTCCTTCCTTCCTTCCTTCCTTCCTTCCTTCCTTCCTTCCTTCCTTCCTTCCTTCCTTCCTTCCTTCCTTCCTTCCTTCCTTCCTTCCTTCCTTCCTTCCTCTCTCTCTCTCTCTCTCTCTCTCTCTCTCTCTCTCTCTCTCTCTCTCTCTCTCTCTCTCTCTCTCTCTCTCTCTCTCTCTCTCTCTCTCTCTCTCTCTCTCTCTCTCTCTCACATGCATGCACACATATCCTTCCCTTCTGTCCTCCTCTCCAGGTAAGGCGGCTACTACCGACACCAGTCTTGGAGGGGACTATGGTGTACCCACCCCAGGCCCCGCCTTCAAGGAGGTGTGGCAAGTCAAGGTGTGGCCAAAGGGGCTGGGCCAGGCCAAGAACCTGGTGGGCGTCTACCGGCTGTGCCTGACCGACAAGACGGTCAACTTCGTCAAGCTCAACTCAGACGCCGCCGCCGTGGTCCTGCAACTGATGAATGTGCGGCGCTGCGGTCACTCCGAGAACTTCTTCTTCGTGGAGGTTGGTCGTTCCGCGGTCACGGGCCCCGGGGAGTTCTGGATGCAGGTGAGATGAGATGTAACACAGGCCCAGTCTCTGGGGTTACAGCTCTGAATGGTTACTGTGTTTTGATTGGCAAGCTGTGTATTCATCCTAATGCATGACCATTTGATGTTGGCTAAACTTAAAGGAAAAGAGACAGTAGGGAATTTGTTATGGGTTAGGTTAAGTTTAGGTTAAAGGTTAAGGTTATGGATTAGAGGTTAGAACATGTGGCCGACTCGACATGTGGTTGTAAACCCATAGAGTATAACTGTTCTGTCTCATGCAGGTGGATGACTCTGTGGTGGCCCAGAACATGCATGAGACCCTGCTGGAAGCCATGAAGGCCCTGAGCGAGGAGTTCCGCCAGCGCAGCAAGTCACAGTCCAACTCCGGACCAGGAGGGGGCGCTACAGCCTCCAACCCCATCAGCGTCCCCTCGCGACGCCACCACCCCAACCCGCCCCCCAGCCAGGTGGGCTTCACCCGCAGGCCCCGCACTGAGCCGCCTGGAGGGGCTGGAACTGGGGGCAACAGTGCCAACGCATCGCCCACTCCCCGCCACAGCTTCCCCAGGTCACGCACAGCCAGTGACGGGGGTAAAGGTGAAGAAGGAGTGGGTGGAGTGTGTGGAGGGGTAGGGCAGAGTTCCAGTCCTACTACCAACGGGTCCTACTCCACCACGCCCATCCTCAAGTCCAAATCGGCCTGCTCGGCCCCCACCCTGGCCAAGAACAACCCCCTGGGCCTGATGCGCTCCATCTCCAGCCCAGCCCCCTCCCCGGCCCCCAGCCTCTCCTCCAGCTCTGGCCACGGCTCAGAGTTTGGGGTAGTGGTTGGTGCGACCGGAAGAGGTGGTGGAGGAGCAGGGGGCGGTGCATACAGCCGCGTCCCCTCCCACAATGCTTCCGTGTCGGGCTCCCCCAGCGACTATGGCTCCTCGGACGAGTACGGCTCCAGCCCTGGGGAGCAATCCTCCCACTCCCTTCTGGCCCCCTCCCCCAACATGCCTGGAGGGTCAGCCGGGTCGGGCGGCCTGGGCGGCCATGGTCAATCCCTGGATGACGAGGCTGCTAACTACATCCTAATGGGCCAGTGTAGTGGAGCCACGTCATCTGGCTCTCTGCCTGCTGGTGCATCCAGCTCAGCCCCTTCCCACCAGCCCCAGACCAGGAGGGTCCTGCGGCGCTCCTCCAGCCGGGAATGTGAGGCCGAGAGGCGGCTGCTGAGCAAGCGGGCGTCCCTGCCGCCCATGGCCCTGGAGCGCCTGGTCACACGGCCCCGCAGGGGGGAGGAGGAGCAGGACGAGGACGCGGCCGACTACGCCATTATGTCACGCAGCACTAGCAGGGAGTCCTTCACCACCTCCTCTTCACGGAGAGACTCTGAGATAAGCCCCGGTGGAGGGGTGGGAGCAGGGGGGTACCTGGACGTGGCTGGAGCGTTGGGTAGAGGTGGAGGTATAGTGCGGGATAACGGCTACATGTCCATGCTACCGGGAGGAGTGACCCAACCCCCTGTCTCCCTCACCAACTCGCTTTCCGCCTCTGTTGCCGACGAGTCCAAGCCAGCGGACGACTACATGGCCATGACACCCAACAACAGCGTATCACCGCCACAACAGATCCGGCCCCCTCCCGGAGACGGCTACATGATGATGTCACCCAACAGCAGCTGTTCTCCGGACCAGCGTGGTGGCCTGGCAGGCGGGGCCTGGGTGGGCAGCAGCAGCGCAGACAGCCGGGCGGGCAGCGACTACATGAACATGTCCCCCATCAACGCCCGCTCGGCCAACAGCAGCCCCCCTCCCCCTGAGCAACTCCCTCAGGCAGACCACCATCCCCTTCAGCAGGCCCCCAAGATGGTCTACTCCTACTACTCACTGCCCCGCTCCTACAAACACACGCCACCTGGTGGACACTTTGAGGACGGCCGAGGCAGGAGGCCCAATGGGAGCGGTGGTAGTAGAGGGGTTGGCAGGGCAGTGAGTGGTCGTCAGGACCCAAATTTGGGTGCGGTCCAAGGTCGCCACCTGTCCTTCTCCTCGTCCTCATACTCCTCCAGCTCGGCCAGCAGCGAGAGCCTAGGGGAGAACGAGGATAGGTCTTCCCAGGGAGCAGGCCCCTCAGGTGGGGGAGCTCACTCTAAAGACATAGGGCTCCTCCAGCAGAGACAGGCGGCCCCCAAGCAGGGCCAGCAAGGGCGAGCCAGGACCCGGCCGGTCAGCCTGTTTGTGGACGTGTCCAAAGCCAACACCCTCCCCAGGGTCCGGGAGAACCCCCTCCCCCCGGAACCCAAGAGCCCAGGGGAGTACGTCAGCATCGAGTTCAAGCGGGACAAAAGCACCAGAGGAGGGCCAGGATGTGGGGGAGGGAGGGGACTCAGACATGGGATGTCCCTCCCTCGCGGTTCCAGCCAGCGCCCCTCACACCAGCCCGCGTCCTGCCTGGGGGGGTTCCTGCCTCTCTCCTGCAGTCCCTCGGCCCCCCTGACGCCCCTCACCCCTCCATTAGCCTCTGAGTATGTCAACATGGACCTGGGGCCCTCTCCGTCCCCCTCGCCCCTCTCCCTGACACCGCTGGGCTTCCCTTCCTTCCCCACCCCTCCTACGCCCCCTCCCATAGCCCGGGCACCCAAGGCCCACGGCGAGCTCAGGGTGTCCCCTCAGCAGCAAGGGGGAACCGAGGGGGCTGAAGCGGGATCCAGGATAAACAGACAGACTACCCCCGTGGTGGTGACTCAATCAGAGTCCCCTACCTCCTGCGGGGACTATACAGAGATGGCCTTCAGCCTGAACAACAACACCGTTGCCAGCTCGACGTCCAATAACACCTCCCCCAAAGCCTCCTCCCCAGCCAGGCCCGAGCCCCCAGTCCCTGTCCTCACCCTGGGCTTGGACTTCCCCCTGGCCAAAACCGGGCCCAAAGTGATCCGGGCCGACGCCCAGGGCCGCAGACGCCACTGCTCCGAAACCTTCCTCGCTTCCCCCTCTCTCCCTCCCCAATCCTCCTCTTCCTCCTCCTCCAACTCCTCGTCGGCCGCCTCCCTCTTCCCGGAGCACGCCCAGGCTGTGGCTCGCCGGCTGGGGTTTGAGGGCATGCTGTGGGGAAACGGAGCATCAGCCGAGCAGCTCCCCTTGCAGTTCCTCCATCCCGGGCCGGGCCTGCCCTCTGCCCAGGCTTTATCCATGGAGCAGGGCCTCAACTACATAGACTTGGACTTGGCTAACAAAGAGAGCCCTCATTCAGCCCTAGACGGGTCTTCAACTGTCCAGGCCAACCCCCTTCGCCTCTACTCGTCCATGCTCACTGGGGGGGCTGGGGCGGGGGTGTCCGGGGCTAGAGTGGGGGGCAGTGTAGGCTCCAACCTCAACACCTATGCCAGCATCGACTTCTACAAGTCAGAGGAGCTGCGAACGCATCAGAACGGAAACAAGGATGGTACAGGTGAGAGGCACTGTTTTTTCACGTCTACTCCTTTTGCCATATTATGGTAGTAGTCTAAATGTCAATTTTGCACTCTCTCCCCCTCTTGCTCCCATCAATCTCTCTCTCTCTCTCTCTCTCTCTCTCTCTCTCTCTCTCTCTCTCTCTCTCTCTCTCTCTCTCTCTCTCTCTCTCTCTCTCTCTCTCTCTCTCTCTCTCTCTCTCTCTCTCTCTCTCTCTCTCTCTCTCTCTCTCTCTCTCTCTCTCTCTCTCTCTCTCTCTCTCTCTCTCTCTCTCTCTCTCTCTCTCTCTCTCTCTCTCTCTCTCTCTCTCTCTCTCTCCCACTTCCATCCCCGTGTCCTGCTGCTACTGTCTGCATTATTCAGATGAAACAGTGGCCTTTTAGATAATCAAATGAAACTGAGCAGTTCTGTCAATCTATGTTTATATTCAGGCCCACCTGGCGCCGGATTACACACACACACACACACACACACACACACAGAAACCAATCAAATATTTGTTAGTGTCTATTTAAGCCTAAATCAAAGGTATGGTTAGTCTGCTATCTGTAGCTAAGTCTAAAGGGCAGAGCAATATTCAACCTTTTTAAAATTCAATTTCATTTGTAGCGATTGCATAAGGCTGAAACAACCTATTAAAACATTTACAATTCTTATTACATGAAAATGTACTTATCGATTTTTTTTCATGTCTCAGACTGCACATTCTATGCCATTTTATCAACTGAAAATATCCATTTAGAAAAAAGTTAATAACAAATCCTATACTAGCCTTGCGTTTTCCTACATTTTCTCTGAGAAAGAGACAAACATCTTCTCTGTGAGAGAAGCCAGTCTTCCTTGACTTAGCCTGAGCTGGCTCATTAGAGAAGTCTGCCTGCTGTATCTGTATAGATAGACCCCAGTTAAACCCTGAGTGGGGATTTATAAGCCGGTAGTAACTAGTAAAGTACTGAGTCGTGGAGCGTTAGCACTAGCTAGCCTTCACAATGTGAAGTTATGGGGAACTTTAGCCCTCCACAGTGTGTCGTTATGGGGAAATCTCTGTCTGTACATGTTAGCATGGTCGCGTAAGCCAGGCAGCATGGGGCAGAATGTTACACGTTGGCTGTGAATGTTGAGAGGGGGCCAGCATTTCACTAACTCATACTGCTCCCAAATGCTTCTGCACAGTGTCCCCTCCTCCCTTCATCCCTCCAGTCCATTCCGCCTCCCCCTTTTTCCTCCTCCAATAAATGATCCTTTTGTTCGGGTGTTTCTGCCGTGGTGGGTTGCCAGCTCCCTTCAGCTGGGCCAGGCTGGACTGAACTGAACTGAGCTCCCCCCTCTCCCCTTTAAAGTGTTCTCGCTCTCTCTCTCTCTCTTTTGCTCCGTATTTCTCTCTATTTCTCTCTATTTCTCTCTTTCTCTCTATTTCTCTCTCTCTCTCTCTCTCTCTCTCTCTCTCTCTCTCTCTCTCTCTCTCTCTCTCTCTTTCTCTCTTTCTCTCTCTCTCTCTCTCTCTCTCTCTTTCTCTTCTTTCTCTTCCCTCTGTTTTCACATTGTGTCTCGCTCCATCCCGGAACGATGAGAGAAGGCAGATAAAAATAGATTTTGGGAGTGCATGGGAAGTACCCCTCTTATGGAGAAAAGAGGAAAGCAACTAGGATAGAGAGAACGAATGCCAGATAGGAATAGAATGAGAGCCAGTGTGAATGAAGTGTGAAGAACCCAAAAGTACAGATTGATCCGGGGCTTACGACGTGGTTTGGAGCAATTATTTGTTTTGTCTGTGCATTTATTTAGACCTAAGATTTTAGGTAAACTAACTCTGATCCATGGTAATTGTGGGGATTTCTTTCTGGCAGGCTCCAGCGTGTGTGGTTGTGTGTGTGTGTGTGTGTGTGTGTGTGTGTGTTAGTGTGTGTGTGTGTGTGTGTGTGTGTGTGTGTGTGTGTGTGTGTGTGTGTGTGTGTGTGGGTGGTTGTGGATGTGTTTAACTATAGTTGTGGGGACCAGAAATCCCCACAAGAAGAGTAAACTAACAAAAATCTGACCAACTGGGGACATTTTGTTAGTCCCCACAAGGTCAAATGCTATTTCGAGGGGCTTAAGGTTAGAATTAGTGTTAGGGTTAGAATTAGGTTAGGGTTAGGAGCTAGGGTTAGTTTTAGGGTTAGGAGCTAAGGTTTAGGGTTAGAGTTAGGGTTAGGGGTTAGGGAAAATAGGAATTTGAATGGGACTGAATTGTGTCTCCCCCACAAGGTTAGTTATACAAGACTGTGTGTGTGTGTGTGTGCACGTGCGTGCGTGCGTGCGGTGTGTATGTGTGAGAGGGTGAGAGTGTGTGTGAGAGGCTGTGGTGAGTGGATGTCTGTTTACGTAGAGATTATTTGTGGGTGTGTATGGCATGTGTAGTGTACAGTGCACACAACTGCATGCGTGTGACCGTTTATGTGTTTTTTAATGGGAGCTTTAAATGATTTAGATGGGAACTGCACTGTGAACACGTGTCCCCTCTTAAACACACACATCTGTGTTTAGGGTTACCTCATACTTGTGTGTGTTTCAACTACGGTGTTTTGCACAAGGTTATTTGAAACTGTGTAGGATGGAAATCATGGAAATCAAATCACCCTGTAGGCCATGCCAACATGTTTCAGGAAGACCATATTAGTCTTCTCACCACCATGCCTCAGGCTTCCCCCCTAACCTCCTCATTACAACGGTTGATAATGTACCTCTATCCTCGGTCATTTGAAAAAGGCTACCAATGCTAAACCGACACCTAGCCCCTACACCAGGCCCGTACCCCCTAAATTGACACCTACCCCGGCCCCTAGCCCCTATACCTAGCCCCTATCCCGGGCCCCAGGCCCCTAGCCCCTAAACTGACACCTAGCTCCTACCCCGGGTCCCTAGCCCCTAAACTGACACCTAGCCCCTACCCCGGGCCCCTAGCCCCTACACCTGGCCCCTACCCCTCTACCCTCTATGAGTTTCCCCCAACTACTGACGCAGGATCCGATACTTTGAAATCTTTTCAATTCAATAAATATTTGTAAGTCTCTGAAGGGGCAGCATAGAAACAGAAAATCATGACCAACTTACTTACAGTGGGGAGAACAAGTATTTGATACACTGCCGATTTTGCAGGTTTTCCTACTTACAAAGCATGTAGAGGTCTGTCATTTTTATCATAGGTACACTTCAACTGTGAGAGACGGAATCTAAAACAAAAATCCAGAAAATCATATTGTATGATTTTTAAGTAATTAATTTGCATTTTATTGCATGACATAAGTATTTGATCACCTACCAACCAGTAAGAATTCCGGCTCTCACAGACCTGTTAGTTTTTCTTTAAGAAGCCCTCCTGTTCTCCACTCATTACCTGTATTAACTGCACCTGTTTTAACTCGTTACCTGTATAAAAGACACCTGTCCACACACTCAATCAAACAGACTCCAACCTCTCCACAATGGCCAAGACCAGAGAGCTGTGTAAGGACATCAGGGATAAAATTGTAGACCTGCACAAGGCTGGGATGGGCTACAGGACAATAGGCAAGCAGCTTGGTGAGAAGGCAACAACTGTTGGTGCAATTATTAGAAAATGGAAGAAGTTCAAGATGACGGTCAATCACCCTCGGTCTGGGGCTCCACAGATCTCACCTCGTGGGGCATCAATGATCATGAGGAAGGTGAGGGATCAGCCCAGAACTACACGGCAGGACCTGGTCAATGACCTGAAGAGAGCTGGGACCACAGTCTCAAAGAAAACCATTAGTAACACACTACGCCGTCATGGATTAAAATCCTGCAGCGCACGCAAGGTCCCCCTGCTCAAGCCAGCGCATGTCCAGGCCCATCTGAAGTTTGCCAATGACCATCTGGATGATCCAGAGGAGGAATGGGAGAAGGTCATGTGGTCTGATGAGACAAAAATAGAGCTTTTTGGTCTAAACTCCACTCGCCGTGTTTGGAGGAAGAAGAAGGATGAGTACAACCCCAAGAACACCATCCCAACCGTGAAGCATGGAGGTGGAAACATCATTCTTTGGGGATGCTTTTCTGCAAAGGGGACAGGACGACTGCACCGTATTGAGGGGAGGATGGATGGGGCCATGTATCGCGAGATCTTGGCCAACAACCCCCTTCCCTCAGTAAGAGCATTGAAGATGGGTTGTGGCTGGGTCTTCCAGCATGACAACGACCCGAAACACACAGCCAGGGCAACTAAGGGGTGGCTCCGTAAGAAGCATCTCAAGGTCCTGGAGTGGCCTAGCTAGTCTCCAGACCTGAACCCAATAGAACATCTTTGGAGGGAGCTGAAAGTCTTTATTGCCCAGCGACAGCCCCGAAACCTGAAGGATCTGGAGAAGGTCTGTATGGAGGAGTGGGCCAAAATCCCTGCTGCGGTGTGTGCAAACCTGGTCAAGACCTACAGGAAATGTATGATCTCTGTAATTGCAAACAAAGGTTTCTGTACCAAATATTAAGTTCTGCTTTTCTGATGTATCAAATACTTATGTCATGCAATAAAATGCAAATTAATTACTTAAAAATCATACAATGTGATTTTCTGGATTTTTGTTTTAGATTCCATCTCTCACAGTTGAAGTGTACCTATGATACAAATTACAGACCTCTACATGCTTTGTAAGTAGGAAAACCTGCAAAATCGGCAGTGTATCAAATACTTGTTCTCCCCACTGTATATGACCTAGGTCCCTGCATTTGCATAGCCTGTCATAGTGGTGAACACACCAGTAGCATGGCACTGCCCTGTATCGCCTGTCATAGTGGTGAACACACCAGTAGCATGGCACTGCCCTGTATCGCCTGTCATAGTGGTGAACACACCAGTAGCATGGCACTGCCCTGTATCGCCTGTCATAGTGGTGAACACACCAGTAGCATGGCACTGCCCTGTATCGCCTGTCATAGTGGTGAACACACCAGTAGCATGGCACTGCCCTGTATCGCCTGTCATAGTGGTGAACACACCAGTAGCATGGCACTGCCCTGTATCGCCTGTCATAGTGGTGAACACACCAGTAGCATGGCACTGCCCTGTATCGCCTGTCATAGTGGTGAACACACCAGTAGCATGGCACTGCCCTGTATCGCCTGTCATAGTGGTGAACACACCAGTAGCATGGCACTGCCCTGTATCGCCTGTCATAGTGGTGAACACACCAGTAGCATGGCACTGCCCTGTATCGCCTGTCATAGTGGTGAACACACCAGTAGCATGGCACTGCCCTGTATCGCCTGTCATAGTGGTGAACACACCAGTAGCATGGCACTGCCCTGTATCGCCTGTCATAGTGGTGAACACACCAGTAGCATGGCACTGCCCTGTATCGCCTGTCATAGTGGTGAACACACCAGTAGCATGGCACTGCCCTGTATCGCCTGTCATAGTGGTGAACACACCAGTAGCATGGCACTGCCCTGTATCGCCTGTCATAGTGGTGAACACACCAGTAGCATGGCACTGCCCTGTATCGCCTGTCATAGTGGTGAACACACCAGTAGCATGGCACTGCCCTGTATCGCTCTGTAATGCTGTAGTGCTTCCTGGCAAGCCTAAGGGCGACATGGCATGTTGGCAACTCCTCAAAGCTCCATGCCAAGTGTGGAACTTCTGGAGAGGTGCTTAACGAGTCATGGGCACCACTTGCTCTGGGGCACACAACACAAACACACACACACACACACACACGTCTGGCCTCTGTGTTCTGTGGTGGCTGCTCACCCAGGGGTAAGTGCTTCAGTGAGTGATGGAGTGAAGTTGAGCCGAGGCGGTTTAGAAGTATTTAATCCGTCCCCCCTTCTCACCCCTCCCTCCTCACCCCCCACCAGAAAGAATGGCTCTCCTTGTTGTTGGAGTTATATTAGATCTGCCACCAATACACACACACACACACATAAACACACACACACACACACACACACACACACACACACACAGTGCCTTGACCATCACCATTTACATGGACTAGGACTAACCTATACAACCTGTGGTTCCCCTGGATTATAGGACAGAATACTAACAGACTGAACAAATCTACTCTGTCATTGAATCCCTGACCTGAAACCATAGCCTGGCAATGCCTGTTTATACCCTACCAGTATTTTTACTATCCTTTTGTACTCGTTGGATGACTGCAGTCAGTGCGTAGTGTGTGCAATGCATTTATTTGCTTTGTGTATTTTTACTCTTCTTTTTTACTTGGTACAGATGTAGGTTCTTAATTTGATCACCCTGTTGCAGGAGAACTTTCCTGCAATGCAGCACATGATAAACGTGAGGTATATTTGAGGTTTAAAAAGGTTTCTGAAGTTTCAAATTTTCACTTTGAAATGTTTCAACCCCTACATAAAATGTAATTAATTATAATACACATAGTAATTCACATTACTGTTGCTGCAGGATTATTTTCCTTCTGTAGGAAACTGGCTCAAATTAAGATCCTACATCTATAATAAGACGGTTGGATAGATGCAGTGCCTATTACAGTAGATGACTAGATATGACATTCAGTACAGTTAGTCACACAGTTGTCGTGGGTGCCATCTTGTTAGTAAATACTCAAAGTGACACTACTCAAAAGGACTTTGAAAAACTGTAAAATAAAGTGTTACAGAGTTTTGAACATTAGGCAACATCCTGTCAATTGCATCATATGCATCAGTTACTGTCTTCTCATGGATGTTGCAGAGTTTATTATGAAATTAATTATGCTATGGATATTGCGTGACATGGTCAGTTTGATAAGATCTACACATTTTTCTACTGTGAAAAGTGACTTTCTACTATTAGTTCTATGCTATATCTACTTATGAGAGAGAGAGAGAGAGAGAGAGAGAGAGAGAGAGTGGGAGATTGCCGATAGTGCTGGGGAATGGTGTGTGTGTGTGAGCCTACGAGTGTGTCTGTGTGTCAATGTATGACCTTTTGTGTGTGTGTGTGGGTGTGTGACCTTGTTGTTCATGGGGGTCATAGTGAAAGACCTGACTATCTTCATTCCTATGCTAGAGAGAGAGAGAGAGAGAGAGAGAGAGAGAGAGAGAGAGAGAGAGAGAGAGAGAGAGAGAGAGAGAGAGCCCTGGAGATCCTTATGGACCATCAGATCCAGTTGTTGTTTCTCGCTTATGAAGGGTTAAAGAAAGAGAGAGATGGAGATTATGTTTGTAATCCTCTGTCTATTTGTGCCCATTTATATTCCACTGTAATGTATTCTCCCCCACATGCCTGTCCTGCGTGTACGCCATTGCATGGCGGACCACCACAGATCCCCCACAGCCTATATTAGGTTAAGATGTGAGCTATGTTATGGACTCAACCCTAGTCTAGATCGACCTGGGTTGAAATACATGTGTATTTGAGTATCTGGTATTTAAAATACTTTTTTTCTGTGTATTTCAGTATTTTCAAATACATAGCCCAAAACAAGTACTTTTATTTAAGTAATTTGTAAAAACGAAATAGTCTACCAAATAGTATTTTTCAAATACTATTTTCAAATACCTGGGTTAAATACATGGGAGTCTATTTGAGTCAGTGTATTTGAGTATTTTCAAATACTTTCCAAGTGTATTTCCAAATACATTAAAATATTCAACTACTTGTCTTTTCAAATAAAATAGATCTGAATACTTACTTTGAATTTATGTGAAAGTAGGCCTAATTGAGATATTTGAAGGTCTGGTCTAAATATAGGACAAATAGCATTCTCTTAAGACAATGAAGTGAGTTTTCCCATTTGTATCTACATTTATGGCAGAATTGGCCTGGGAGTTCTACATGATATAGGGCCCATAAAATCTGTTTTATTTTTTGACTGATTCCCGAGGCAGGTTTTCACCCTCAAAATCACACTCTTTTATAGAACATCCAATTTTGTTATTTGTCCAGAACAATGCTTAAACCACATCAGGATACCACTTGAGGTCTGGGAAAAATTTACGAAATTGTTAATTTGGGGTGTAGTTGCCCTTTTAATGCATGTGTGCACCAGCCTGTTGTTTGGCTAGCGGTGTTTCTGTAGCCCTCGTGATTGCAGAGTTTGCAAAACAAATGGTGAATGGATTGATGCAAATAATCAAGATATCATTCTGACCGGTAGTCATAGGCTACATTGTAGTTAACATTTCATTGAGAAGATTTTTTGGGAAAGCCTTTCCATCTACCAGCAGATGGTTATCATTACCATTATCGCTAACGGATACACAAAGTGAAGACTAGACATACACAACACACAGACAGGGACATTCCTCCCACTGGGCACACACTGGTTGAATCAACGTTGTTTCCACGTCATTTCAATGAAATTACGTTGAACCAACGTGGAATAGACATTGAATTGTCGTCTGTGCCCAGTGGGCTGTGTCATTTCAGAAAGTTGCAGGAAAATACGAATCACTAAAGCATTTTGTTCATGTCCTATGATTAACTTGGGTAAATTAATGCATTTTCTATTAAGTTAAATACATTTAGTTGAATTTGTACTAAGTTCAATAAAACATTTTATATTGTTGAATTCCGTTTGAATGTCTGGATTCTGTGATTCTGTCTACGTTTTCCACAACGCAGATTTTATAGGGCCCTAATTATATAGCCGCTATATACAGTGGGGAAAAAAGTATTTAGTCAGCCACCAATTGTGCAGGTTCTCCCACTTAAAAAAGATGAGAGAGTCCTGTAATTTTCATCATAGGTACACGGCAACTATGACAGACAAATTGAGAGAAAAAAGATTCCAGAAAATCACATTGTAGGAATTTTTATGAATTTATTTGCAAATTATGGTGGAAAATAAGTATTTGGTCACCTACAAACAAGCAAGAATTCTGGCTCTCACAGACCTGTAACTTCTTCTTTAAGAGGCTCCTCTGTCCTCCACTCGTTACCTGTATTAATGGCACCTGTTTGAAGTTGTTATCAGTATAAAAGACACCTGTCCACAACCTCAAACAGTCACACTCCAAACTCCACTATGGCCAAGACCAAAGAGCTGTCAAAGGACACCAGAAACAAAATTGTAGACCTGCACAAGGCTGGGAAGACTGAATCTGCAATAGGTAAGCAGCTTGGTTTGAAGAAATCAACTGTGGGAGCAATTATTAGGAAATGGAAGACATACAAGACCACTGATAATCTCCCTCGATCTGGGGCTCCACGCAAGATCTCACCCGTTGAGGTCAAAATAATCACAAGAGCATGAAAATCCCAGAACCACACGGGGGACCTAGTGAATGACCTGCAGAGAGCTGGGACCAAAGTAACAAAGCCCTACCATCAGAAACACACTACGCCCGCCAGGGACTAAAATCCTGCAGTGCCAGACGTGTCCCCCTGCTTAAGCCAGTACATGTCCAGGCCCGTCTGAAGTTTGCTAGAGTGCATTTGGATGATCCAGAAGAGGATTGGGAGAATGTCATATGGTCAGAAGAAACCAAAATATTACTTTTTGGTAAAAACTCAACTCGTCGTGTTTGGAGGACAAAGAATGCTGAGTTGCATCCAAAGAACACCATACCTACTGTGAAGCATGGGGGTGGAAACATCATGCTTTGGGGCTGTTTTTCTGCAAAGGGACCAGGACGACTGATTTGTGTAAAGGGAAGAATGAATGGGGCCATCTATCGTGTGAGTGAAAACCTCCTTCCATCAGCAAGGGCATTGAAGATGAAACGTGGCTGGGTCTTTCCAGCATGACAATGATCCCAAACACACTGCCGGCAAGCGAGGTGTGGCTTCATAAGAAGCATTTCAAGGTCCTGGAGTAGCCTAGCCAGTCTCCAGATCTCAACCCCATAGAAAATCTTTGGAGGGAGTTGAAAGTCCGTGTTGCCCAGCGACAGCCCCAAAACATCACTGCTCTAGAGGAGATCTGCATGGAGGAATGGGCCAAAATACCAGCAACAGTGTGTGAAAACCTTGTGAAGACTTACAGAAAACGTTTGACCTGTGTCATTGCCAACAAAGGGTATATAACAAAGTATTAACAAACTTTTGTTATTGACCAAATACTTATTTTCCACCATAATTTGCAAACAAATTCATAAAAAATCCTACAATGTGATTTTCTGGATTTTTTTTTCTCATTTTGTCTGTCATAGTTGACGTGTACCTATGATGAAAATTACAGGCCTCTCTCATCTTTTTAAGTGGGAGAACTTGCACAATTGGTGGCTGACTAAATACTTTTTTTCCCCCACTGTATGTTGTGGAACCCAACCCAGCGCAACCAGTCTTCCTGTGCTAGTTTTATTAACGTGTCGTTGTCTGTTTGGGCTTGTACATCTGTTCTATTTACATATAATACTGATATGTTGCCCTCCATAACTCAGTAGTTAGCTAGTAGCTACAGCACTCTACTCAGCTAGTGGTCTCACGGTACGGATATGTTTGTTACAGTCTTGTATGAAACCATGTCAAGGATATTTAATAAACAAGACACCTTGTTGTTTGACCCTGTGGTGGACTGAGTCTCCCAGTCCCTTGTAAAGTGGTGTGTTACAGTTTGCATCCCAAATGGCACCCTATTCCCTACATAGTGCACTACATTTGACCAGAGCCCTATGGTAATTTGCCATGAGAGCCATTTGGGGCGCAGTACTGTTTGGGTTTGTGTGAGTGGTGAAGGTTGAAGGAGAGAGTGGGATACAGACATGAAGGGTGGGATGGTTTTATATGCACACTGACCCTGAGCACCACATTCCATTGAGTGACATCATCTCTTTGCGCCAGAGTAGAAGATGTCAGTTGTCTCATAAAACCACCTTGTTATGAAGCCATGAATCCAGCTGGATGTTAGTTAGTGGAAGTAGCTCAATGTAATGCCCCTACATGGGTGGATCACAACCCAACTCAAAAGTTCAGAACCCCTGGGGGGTGGGTGATGTAACCACACACAGGTGCGTGCACACTATACGTGCAAGCACTCATGCAAGCACGAACACACACACACGCACACGCTTGATCTGATCACTGACTCCATGCGCACGCACACACACACACACACACACACACTGGCCCCGTGCCAAACTCAGCATGACGTGGGCCAGCACAGCAACAGTCAGCAAAACTTTAATGTGGCGCTGCAGCTTTTAACATCGGGGAACAATATGGCCCAGTCCACTCTGGAACACAGCACAGCATAGACAGGGGAGGTTTACCACATACACACACACACACACGCACACACACACTCTGAAACACTGAGGGTTTTATCATAGAGCCCAACAGCGGGAGCTTTCCACTACACTGTGGAGGGTATGGGGAGTGATGAGAGAGACAGCAAAACATGCGGGCCAGCAGAAGGGGACAATAAAACCAGAAATGACATATTTGGGCTGTGTCATAGTAATGTCCCCTGGAGTCACCTGTGACCTACTTTACTGGTGTTAATGGCATCACAAGTGTGTGTGTGTGTCCTTTAAAGTTGTGTGTCTTTGTATTGCGTCAGTTTGTGCCCGAGGTAGTGGATCACACGGCCTAATCTCCCATTAACTACAGAGAGAGAGGAGAGGAAATGGGAGGATCTGGTTCTGGGAGGGAGGGAGGGAGGGAGGGAGAGAGAGAGAGAGAGAGAGAGAGAGAGAGAGAGAGAGAGGGAGGGAGGGAGGGAGGGAGGGAGGGAGGGAGGGAGGGAGAGAGAGAGAGAGAGAGAGAGAGACAGAGAGAGAGAGAGAGACACAGAGAGAGAGAGAGAGAGAGACACAGAGAGAGAGAGAGAGAGAGAGAGAGAGAGAGAGAGAGAGAGAGAGAGAGAGCGAGAGAGAGAGAGAGGATACTAAACACTAAACACACTAGCCTACAGAAGTACTAACCATGTTTTGCATGAACATGGCTATCCTCTTCCATTCTATTCACATTCAATTACATCATGTACGGTTTAATTTTGCTTGTCAGTTATAATTTATTCAATTAATGTATTCTATAATATTCTGTGTTATCATTCTGTTCCATTCTATTCCCTCCTGTATGTTGTAATATCTGAGGTCAGTGGTTGAATGGAACCCATTGTGATTGCCTGTGTCCATTTTGTTGCCCCTCTCTCTCTCTCTCTCTCTCTCTACACTGGTCATATTTACTATAGCTGCCCTGATATTGATTTCATTTAGGTGGACTTCAAAAGGCTTTTTATTGCCTATTGTGGACAGTCAACGGTGTTGGCCTTAGTGGACAGGCTAGATAATGGAGTGCTACACTTGTCTTGGTGAGACAGACTGAGGTTGGACAGGAACAAATATTGAGAGAAAGGAGGATAGGTTTTCTTGGACTCTGATTTTAACCCTCAGGAGAGGAAGTAGGTTTAGTTTAGCACCGCTTCCTTGGCGATGCTAATGAAAGAAGTACAAATAAAGTATTTATTTATTTCTCTCTCTCTCTCTCTCTCTCTCTCTCTCTCTCTCTCTCTCTCTCTCTCTCTCTCTCTCTCTCTCTCTCTCTCTCTCTCTCTCTCTCTCTCTCTCTCTCTCTCTCTCTCTGTCTCTCTCTCTCTCCTCGCTCGCTCGCTCTCTCTATCTCTCTGTGTCTCTCTATCTCTCTCTCTCTCTCTCTCTCTCTCTCTCTCTCTCTCTCTCTCTCTCTCTCTCTCTCTCTCTGTCTCTGTCTCTGTCTCTGTCTCTCTGTCTCTCTCTAGCATAGGAATGAAGATAGACAGGTCTTTCACTATGACCCCCATGAACAACAAGGTCACACACACACACACACAAAAAAGGTCATACATTGACACACAGACACACTCGTATGCTCACACACACACACCATTCCCCAGCACTATCGGCAATCTCCCACCAAACAGGAAAGCCAAGTGTGAGTGTGTGTGAGAGTGTGTGAGTTTGTGAGTGTGTGAGTGTATGAGTGTGTGAGTGTGTGTGTGTGTGTGTGTGTACTTGCAGAACTGAACTGAGGACACAAACAGATGAGAAGACGGGAGACGGATGGAAGAGATTGGACAGAGGGGAGTGAGAGAAGGAGAGATAAGGTGGCGAGACTGATAGAGTGGTGGAGAAAGAGAGAGAGAACGAGAGGAGAGAAGGCTAGACTGAGACAGAGCAAGAAGAGGGAGAGAAGGAAAGAAAGAGAAAGAGAGAGGGGGGGAGTGCTTACGTCCACAGATGAGTGAAGTGAGGGATGACAGATCGGGTGCTTGTGTATGCATTGCAAGTGTGTGTTATGCAAGCTTGTTGTGATGGTGTGTTTGTTGTTGAGTAATTCCAGTAGGAATATTTCAGTGTCCTATGGTAACAGACAGCCAGTCCCATCCCTTAGTACACTAGTATATCAAGTTCACTCACTTAGTCATAAGACATTATTCACACACACACACACACACACACACACACACACACACACACACACACACACACACACACACACACACACAGACATGTTCCTACTCCGTCTGCCAGTCTGGTTGATTCTAATGGGGAGATCCAATGACTAAGTAGGCTCTAGTCGTGTTTTGAATGCTCAGTACTATTCAAATGTACTGATGAACACACATGGCGCTAAGAGAAGAGGTATTCTTGGCAGTCAAACCAGTCAATTGGGCGCCGGACAAGAGTGTGTGCATGTGCATTTGTGTATGTGTTCCTCTTAAATAAAATTGTAATAAAAAAAGTTGTTACATTTTAATAAGCTCTCAGGTTGCTGTGTTTATGTACACACAGTCACACACGTGGTTGGGGCTCCTCTCGCCTTCAATAGGAAAGGGCTCAGACTGATCTAGAAGCCAATCAAATCACAGGAAAAAGGGATTGCCAAAAAGCCTCTCCCCTAATGCCCAAAATCCTCAGCCAGGCTCAAGTCTGCAGAAGGCCTTAAGACTGCTTTCTTGGCAGTACACTCACTCTCTCTCTCCTTTTCTCTCTCTCTCTCTAGCTTGCTCTATCACTTATGTGCTCTCTCTAATTCTCTCTCTCTCTTCCTCCCTCCCCCTCTCTAATTCTCTCCCTCTCTTCCTCCCTCCCGCTCTCTCTTTCTTCTTGTAATCATGTTTTGTGGATTAAGGAGTGTGTGTGTAAGTGGTTGTGTGTGTTTGTTTGTGTGTGTGAGTGGTTGTGTGTGTGGGTGGTTGTGTGTGTGGGTGGTTGTGTGTGGTTTACTACTCATAGTACAGGCTTAAGGGGTCATTGAGTCCATGGGAGCACTTCTCTCTAAGGACGGAAGTGGGTTTCTCTCTTTTTTCACTCTCCATGACACACACCCTCTTTCATGCATTTCCTCGCTTTCTTTTTCTCCCTCTCTTTGTTTTTGGCATTTTGTTTGTTTCTTTCTTGTTTGCTTTGTCTTTCTTGCATTCTCTCCCTCTTTCTCTACCACTTTCTCTCTCAATTTTGCACTCTCTCCCCCTCTTGCTCCCATCAATCTCTCTCTCTCTCTCTCTCTCTCTCTCTCTGTCTCTCTCTCTGTCTCTCTCTCTCTCTCTCTCTCTCTCTCTCTCTCTCTCTCTCTCTCTCTCTCTCTCTCTCTCTCTCTCTCTCTCTCTCTCTCTCTCTCTCTCTCTCTCTCTCTCTCTCTCTCTCTCTCTCTCTCTCTCTCTCTCTCTCTCTCTCTCTCTCTCTAACTGGGTTTGTCTGTAAAGAGCTTAGTGCCAGTGGGCGTTCCAGAACACTAAGCTGATTACTGTCTGCTAATGAGACGGTTCTCACATGGGGGAGGGGGGACTGGTGTGTGTGTGTGTGTCACAGACTGGGGTCAATGCTGAGGCAGAGGGTCTCATTTGTCAGTGGGAGAGATGAGTGAAGTGTAAAGGCCACATATGGGGTCAGGGGTTATATTGCATGTAGAGGTTGGGTGAGAGAGAGAGGATGTGATGTTGAAGGGGTCAGGTTAGTAATATTGGATCAGATGGCGACTGTGTGTTTGCACCTGTCACAGACGCACTGGCTGAACACCACAGACACATAGGCCTATCATTGTGTAAACCTTAGCTGCTTCACACACACACACAAACTCTCTGAGACCCTCCCTCAGGGCAAAGACTGGTTCAATCATGTAGAGGGAGAAGAACAAACTGCTTCAGCTAGATACAGCTGAATGATGTCATCAATGTGCCAGAGGGCAGGCAGAGGTAATGGACAGCGAGAGGAGAGGAAGTTGCTTGCTCTTTCTCCCACTATGGTGCTTGTTATGGTCGGCAACCTTCAAGATTTCTGCCACTGAAACAGCAGAAAAAAAGTCCCTGCAGAAATGTCACAGACACTCGGAGGAGTGTCTTGGTGGAGGTTGTGTATTGTGTTTGTGTGTGTGGGGCTCATTATATGTTGTCACAGAAATGCCACAGGGGCTGGTGATAGAGAGTGTGTGTTTGTGTGTGTACGTGCAACTGTGTATTTGTGTGCTTCGGTGTCTGCATCTCTCTGTGGTGTGTAGGCCTGTCTTTATTGGTATGTAATGCTCTAATGTGTCTTTGTACATCTGTCAGTTATGTACATCTGAGTCTCTGTCTCGCTACCATTTGGAACACATCCCATCCCAGTAGGCTTGTGATGCTCAGCAAGCCAGCGCCAGTAATTAGTGTCCGTCACACAATGTTCTCCCCCAGCCGCAGAGAAGCACATAGGACCTAATATTTGGTGCATTAGGCCTTATAAAAGGATTGACTCACACAGGAAAGGAAAGGAAATAACCACTTTACTCCCCCATTAACACTACCTGGTTAGGAATGAGTCAAAATGAGAGAGAGAGAGAGAGAGAGAGAGAGAGAGAGAGAGAGAGAGAGAGAGAGAGAGAGAGAGAGAGAGAGAGAGAGAGAGAGAGAGAGAGAGAGAGAGAGAGAGAGAGAGAGAGAGAGAGAGAGAGAGAGAGAGAGAGAGAGAGAGAGAGAGAGAGAGAGAGAGAGAGAGAGAGAGGAGAGAGAGGGAGGGAGGGAGGAGGGAGGGAGGGAGGGAGGGAGGGAGGGAGGGAGGGAGGGAGGGAGGGAGAGAGCTCACATCCATGATGAGTGGAGTAAGGGACGACAGATCAGGACACGTGCCTCCCCGGCTTAGTTTTTTTATTTTTCATTTCATATTAATTTGACCTTTGTCTAGTCTATCTGTTTGTATTCATCAGCGGCCTCCCGATGGTAGGCTGGAGTGGTGGGGTTCGGCGTGTGCGTGTTTGTGTACTGTGTCTGTGTTTTTAATTTGTCATGGAGTGGCCACGTCTTTTCACAGTGAGCTCAACTGGAGATGGATTGAAAAGGCTTTTAGAGTACAACTGAATATAAATCATATTATGAACCACAACGTGCATCAAGCACCACTGCTGTGCGTCATGTGAGGTTACATTTAAATATGTACTGGTGACTGTGTGCCCATGGGGTCGGGCAGAGTGGTAACATTTATGCATGACTGTGTGTGTTTGTGTTGTTAAGTGCTGCTGGTTGATTGTGTGTTTTGTGAAAAGATCATGTTGACCTGTGTGTGTGTCACGATCGTCGGATACAGAGGACCAAGGCGCAGCGTGGAAGGTGAACATATTTATTAAATAATGATTACACGAACAAAACAACAAACGATACGTGACGTCCAAAGGTGCAAAACACAAACCTACACAGGAACAAGATCCCACAAACACTGTGGGAAAACTGGCTGCTTAAGTATGGTTCCCAATCAGAGACAACAAGAAACAGCTGATACACGTTGCCTCTGATTGAGAACCACACTGGCCAACATAGAAATACTGAACTAGAACGAAAACAAATGAAAACTCACACCCTGACTCAACATACTAGAGTCCCCAGAGCCAGGGCGTGACAGTGTGTGTGTGTTTTAGGGCTGTTGGTCGACCGAGAGTCAAAATGTTAAACATGTATATTTCCATTTATAGACACATCCTATGTGTTTTAATCAAATCAACTTTATGCATTGAGCTTTTACATTCATAAATGGAAAACGTTTGGAACCACCAAGACTCTTCCTAGAGCTGGCCGCCCAGCCAAACTGCGCAATCGGGGGAGAAGGGCCTTGGTCAGGAAGGTGACGACGAACCCGATGGTCACTCTGACATAGCTCCGGAGTTCCTCTGTGGAGATGGGAGAACCTTCCAGAAGGACAACCATCTCTGCAGCACTCCACCAATCAGGCCTTTATGGTAGAGTGGCCAGACGGAAGCCACTCCTTAGTAAAAGGCACATGACAGCCCGCTTGGAGTATGCCAAAAGACACCTCTCAGACCATGAGAAACAAGATTCTCTGGTCTGATGAAACCAAGATTGAACTCTTTGGCCTGAATGCCAAGTGGCACGTCTGGACAAAACCTGGCACCATCTCTACGGTGAAGCATTGTGGTGGCAGCATCATGCTGTGGGGATGTTTTTCAGCGGCAGGGACTGGGAGACTAGTCAGGATCGAGGGAAAGATGAACGGCGCAAAGTACAGAGAGATCCTTGATGAAAACCTGCTCCAGAGTGCTCAGGACCTCAGACTGGGACGAAGGTCACCTTCTAACAGGACAATGACCCTAAGCACACAGCAAAGACAATGCAGGAGTGGCTTCTGAATGTTCTTGAGTGGCCCAGCCAGAGCCCGGACTTGAACCCGATTGAACATCTCTGGAGAGACCTGAAAATAACTGTGCAGCCACGCTCCCCTTCCAACCTGACAGAGCTTGAGAGGATCTGCAGAGAAGAATGGGAGAAACTGCCCAAATACAGGTGTGCCAAGCTTGTAGCGTCATACCCAAGAAGACTCAAGGCTGTAATCACTGCCAACGGTGCTTCAACATAGTACTGAGTAAATTGTCTGAATACTTACAGTTGAAGTCGGAAGTCATTAAAACTCGTTTTTCAACCACTCCACAAATTTCTTGTTAACAAACTATAGTTTTGGCAAGTCGGTTAGGACATCTACTTTGTGCGTGACACAAGTAATTTGTCCAACAATTGTTTACAGACAGATGATTTCACTTATAATTAATTGTATCAAAATTCCAGTGGGTCAGAAGTTTACATACACTAAGTTGACTGTGCCTTTAAACAGCTTGGAAAATTCCAGAAAATGATGTCATGGCTTTAGAAGCTTCTGATAGGCTATTTGGCATCATTTGAGTCAATTGGAGGTGTACCTGTGGATGTATTTCAAGGCCTACCTTCAAACTCAGTGCCTCTTTGCTAGACATAATTGGAAAATCAAAAGAAATCAGCAAAGACCTCAGAAAAAAAAACTGTAGACCTCCACAAGTCTGGTTCATCTTTGGGAGCAATTTCCAGACGCCTGAAGGTACCACATTCATCTGTATAAACAATAGTACGCAAGTATAAACACCATGGGACCACGCAGCCGTCATACCGCTCAGGAAGGAGACGCGTTCTGTCTCCTAGAGATGAACGTACTTTGGTGCGACAAGTGCAAATCAATCCCAAAACAACAGCAAAGGACCTTGTGAAGATGCTGGAGGAAACAGGTACAAAAGTATCTATATCCACAGTAAAAACGAGTCCCATATCGACATAACCTGAAAGGCCGCTCAACAAGGAAGAAACCACTGCTCCAAAACCGCCATAAAAAAGCCAGACTACGGTTTGCAACTGCACATGGGGACAAAGATCGTAGTTTTAGGAGAAATGTCCTCTGGTCTGATGAAACAAAAATAGAACTGTTTGGCCATAATGACCATCGTTATGTTTGGAGGAAAAAGGGGGTTGCTTGCAAGCCGAAGAACACCATCCCAACCGTGAAGCACGGGGGTGGCAGCATCATGCTGTGGGGGTGCTTTGCTGCAGGAGGGACTGGTGCGCTTCACAAAATAGATGGCATCATGAGGAAGGAAAAGTATGTGAATATATTGAAGCAACATCTCAAGACATCAGTCAGGAAGTTAAAGCTTGGTCGCAAATGGCTCTTCCAAATGGACAATGACCCCAAGCATACTTCCAAAGTTGTGGCAAAATGGCTTAAGGACAACAAAGTCAAGGTATTGGAGTGGCCATCACAAAGCCCTGACCTCAATCCTATAGAAGATTTGTGGGCAGAACTGAAAAAGCGTGTGCGAGCAAGGAGGCCTACAAACCTGACTCAGTTACACCAGCTCTGTCAGGAGGAATGGGCCAAAATTCACCCAATTTATTGTGGGAAGCTTGTGGAAGGCTACCTGAAACATTTGACCCAAGTTAAACATTTGAAAGGCAATGCTACCAAATACTAATTGAGTGTATGTAAACTTCTGACCCACTGGGAATGTGATGAAAGAAATAAAAGCTGAAATAAATCATTCTCTCTACTATTATTCTGACATTTCACATTCTTAAAATAAAGTGGTGATCCTAACTCACGTAAGACAGGGAATTTTTACTAGGATATAATGTCAGGAATTGTGAGAAACTGAGTTTAAATATATTTGGCTAAGGTGTATGTAAACTTCCGACTTCAACTGTATGTAAATGTTATATTTAAGTTATTTATTTTAATACATTTACAGAAATTTCTACAAACCTGTTTTCGCTTTGTCATTATGGGGTATTGTGTGTAGATTGCTGAGGATTTTTATTTATTTAATGAATTTTAGAATAAGGCTGTAACGTAACAAAATGTGGAAAAAGTCAAGGGGTCTGAATACTTTCCGAATGCACTGTATATTTTTTGCTACTTCTCGACTAAAGAAATCTCGGTCGACGAATCGCCTACTGACCAAACAATCTACCATTCGACTAAATGGGGTCAGCCCTAGTGTGTTTCTTAGTGTGTGTGAGCCAAGGTCTGTGAAACGTACGTGTGTGTGTTGGGGACATAGCCTCCTGGGATGGTTAAAAACAGCAGCGTTGCAGACATGCTTTATGACTACCCTTGACTACAGACAGCTACTGTTACCCTGCTGTCCAGCGTGACCACTGGATCCCACCGCTCTCCCTTACACACACACACACACGACCAGCCAGCAACTCTATTGCTGCTCTCCCCCCATAGCTACACACGTGCACACATATGTCATACATGCACACACACGCAGACATTCCGGTACAAACACACGCACATCAGCTGCCTCTTCACCACAGGACTCCAAACGCCAACCTTTCATTAGGATGAGCAGAGCAAAAACGCACACTGTAAATCTACCAACCTATTTACATGAGGGGGAGTGATGGAGGGAGGGAGTGAGAGAGAAATGGATGGATGGAGGGAGGGTGTTGAGGGCTCTAAAAAATATTGTATATTTTTCTCTTTCTTTTGCCACTGGTGAGGAGAAGGGAAGGAGAATGCCCCTATACCCAGCATTCCCTTGGCTCATGGATAAATATTTGCAGTGCCATGTTGGGCCTGCCTGGCTGTCCACCCGCCACATGCACACACACGCGCACACACACTTGTCTGTCACACACACACTCTCCCATGTGCACCCTGTTTCACAGAACTGCACTCCTCTGAATTAAGGTCCTAAGGTTACACATGGTAACACTAAACGCCACAGGTGGGAGGAAGGAAGGAAGGGTTGGGACTGGATTGATGGGATGCCACTTACAGCTTTATTAATAATTACACAATCTATTAGGAGATCTCAGGACACGTGGACACACACACACACACACATCAGTTTCTCCCTCCTGAGTCATGGTATGATGTTTGCTAATAAAAAGCTTGGTCAGCAGTTTTGTTCTCTCTTTGTCTACATTTCCTGAGAAGTTTGTCAATCAATCCCTTTGGGGCTCTAATCTAGTAGCCAATATTTCTGACTTTGCGAAATCCATTTTAAGTGAAACTAAGAAACAGGGGATGTGAAGTAGCCATCGAGGTACACGTTTTTCTTAACCACAGATCTAGGATCAGATTACCCTCCCCTAACCTCAACCACTCTGCGAGTACAAACAAAACTGACCCAAGATTAGTGTCTAGACCAGGAATGGGCAATTTTCATGGGGGTGGGTGGCCACAAGTATGAACTGCTGTTAGCAGCCCCCCTCTTGACAGCGGAGAGAAATGTGTTAGAGTTAATTTCATGCAATTCTACTCATTTTGCCATGGGGTGTAGAGAAAAATTTGCTGCTTTTAATATGATATCTGAGTGAGACTGACTAACTAAATCAATGGGGGCCCCCCCGGCCGTTAAATTTACCATGATTACTACGTTTAGATGGCTAACCGCTAGACTGACTTGCCGATCTCAAAAATGTTAGCTGACATGGGCTAACTGAGTGGCTATCAGTGACTGACATAACAAGAGAAAAATTGCTGATGCACAACCAATTTCTAAATTGCACCTTGTGTATTCTATTATTCTAACCTGCAAAAGTAAGTTTTGACCCCGACTGAGTAAAAAAAAAAAATATATATATATATATATAATAATAATAATAATAATAACATATATTTTCAATCAATCAATCAATCAATTTTATTTTATATAGCCTTTCTTACATCAGCTAATATCTCGAAGTGCTGTACAGAAACCCAGCCTAAAACCCCAAACAGCTAGTAATGCAGGTGTAGAAGCACGGTGGCTAGGAAAAACTCCCTAGAAAGGCGAAAGCCTAGGAAGAAACCTAGAGAGGAACCAGGCTATGAGGGGTGGCCAGTCCTCTTCTGGCTGTGCCGGGTGGAGATTATAACAGAACCATGCCAAGATGTTCAAAAATGTTCATAAGTGACAAGCATGGTCAAATAATAATCAGGAATAAATCTCAGTTGGCTTTTCATAGCCGATCATTAAGAGTTGAAAACAGCAGGTCTGGGACAGGTAGGGGTTCCATAACCGCAGGCAGAACAGTTGAAACTGGAATAGCAGCAAGGCCAGGCGGACTGGGGACAGCAAGGAGTCACCACGGCCGGTAGTCCCGACGTATGGTCCTAGGGCTCAGGTCTCTCAGTTGGCTTTTCATAGCCGATCATTAAAGAGTTGAAAACAGCAGGTCTGGGACAGGTAGGGGTTTCGTAGCCGCAGGCAGAACAGTTGAAACTGGAATAGCAGCAAGGCCAGGCGGACTGGGGACAGCAAGGTGTCATCATGCCCGGTAGTCCTGACGTATGGTCCTAGGGCTCAGGTTCTCAGAGAGAAAGAGAGAACGAGAGAATTAGAGAGAGCATACTTAAATTCACACAGGACACTGGATAAGACAGGAGAAGTACTCCAGGTATAACCAACTAACCCCAGCCCCCCGACACATAAACTACTGCAGCATAAATACTGGAGGCTGAGACAGGAGCGGTCCGGAGACACTGTGGCCCCATCCGAAGAAACCCCGGACAGGGCCAAACAGGAAGGATATAACCCCACCCACTCCGCCAAAGCACAGCCCCCGCACCACTAGAGGGATATCCTCAACCACCAACTTACAATCCTGAGACAAGGCCGAGTATAGCCCACAGAGGTCTCCACCACAGCACAAACCAAGGGGGGTGCCAACCCAGACAGGAAGATCACGTCAGTAACTCAACCCACTCAAGTGACGCACCCCTCCCAGGGACGGCATGAAAGAGCACCAGCAAGCCAGTGACTCAGCCCCTGCAACAGGGTTAGAGGCAGAGAACCCCAGTGGAGAGGGGAACCGGCCCGGCAGAGACAGCAAGGGCTGTTCGTTGCTCCAGCCTTTCCGTTCACCTTCACACTCCTGGGCCAGACTACACTCAATCATATGACCTACTGAAGAGATAAGTCTTCAGTAAAGACTTAAAGGTTGAGACCGAGTCTGCGTCTCTCACATGGGTAGGCAGACTGTTCCATAAAAATGGAGATCTATAGGAGAAAGCCCTGCCTCCCGCTGTTTGCTTAGAAATTCTAGGGACAATTAGGAGGCCTGCGTCTTGTGACCGTAGCGTACGTATTGGTATGTACGGCAGGACCAACTCGGAAAGATAGGTAGGAGCAAGCCCATGTAACGCTTTATAGGTTAACAGTAAAACCTTGAAATCAGCCCTTGCCTTAACAGGAAGCCAGTGTAGGGAAGCTAGCACTGGAGTAATATGATCAAATTTCTTGGTTCTAGTCAGGATTCTAGCAGCCGTATTTAGCACTAACTGAAGTTTATTTAGTGCTTTATCCGGGTAGCCGGAAAATAGAGCATTGCAGTAGTCTAACCTAGAAGTAACAAATGCATGGATTAATTTTTCTGCATCATTTTTGGACAGAAAATTTCTGATTTTTGCAATGTTACGTAGATGGAAAAAAGCTGTCCTTGAAACAGTCTTGATATGTTCGTCAAAAGAGAGATCAGGGTCAAGAGTAACACCGAGGTCCTTCACAGTTTTATTTGAGACGACTTTACAACCATCTAGATGAATTGTCAGATTTAACAGAAGATCTCTTTGTTTCTTGGGACCTAGAACAAGCATCTCTGTTTTGTCCGAGTTTAAAAGTAAAAAGTTTTCAGCCATCCACTTCCTTATGTCTGAAACACAGGCTTCTAGCGAGGGCAATTTTGGGGCTTCACCATGTTTCATTGAAATGTACAGCTGTGTGTCATCCGCATAGCAGTGAAAGTTAACATTATGTTTTCGAATAACATCCCCAAGAGGTAAAATATATAGTGAAAACAATAGTGGTCCTAAAACGGAACCTTGAGGAACACCGAAATGTACAGTTGATTTGTCGGAGGACAGACCATTCACAGAGACAAACTGATATCTTTCCGACAGGTAGGATCTAAACCAGGCCAGAACTTGTCCGTGTAGACCAATTTGGGTTTCCAGTCTCTCCAAAAGAATGTGGTGATCGATGGTGTCAAAGGCAGCACTAAGGTCTAGTAGCACGAGGACAGATGCAGAGCCTCGGTCTGACGCCATTAAAAGGTCATTTACCACCTTCACAAGTGCAGTCTCAGTGCTATGATGGGGTCTAAAACCAGACTGAAGCATTTCGTATACATTGTTTGTCTTCAGAAAGGCAGTGAGTTGCTGCGCAACAGCTTTTTCTAAAATTTTTGAGAGGAATGGAAGATTCGATATAGGCCGATAGTTTTTTATATTTTCCGGGTCAAGGTTTGGCTTTTTCAAGAGAGGCTTTATCACTGCCACTTTTAGTGAGTTTGGTACACATCCGGTGGATAGAGAGCTGTTTATTATGTTCAACATAGGGCCTTCAAAAGGGGGCGGGCCACTAGATGCCCATCCCTGGTCAAGACTCTAGGGCTGGATAGAGCCCCATGCTGCCTCTCCTTATGGTAGTAAATCACCTCTCTGAACTGAACCATATTTATTCTGCAGCCTTCTACGAATGCTTTGGCAGAAAAGTGACAGAACTGAGGAGAGGGTGAGGCAGAGCGAAGATTGATGTCCAAACTGTTGAACACAGGTCATAGATAGGGCATACTTGAGCCTTGAACTCAAGCCCTACAACACAGTTATCTAACGTGTAAGGTGGGCATTAGAGGTTTTCACAGATCCACCTGTACCCGGGACCCGAGCAGGTCCGGATCCAGAATTCTAAATAATGTCATGGGTCTGGGTCCAATCTGATATGGTCTCAGGTATGTGCAATTTTAACTGACTTGTCCGGAAGGGCCCATACAGATCAGAATGTGACTGCTGCTGTAGAGAGAGAGAGACATTTGATCATTTATGCTGCAAATGATGGAATTAGCTGAAGGAGAAGGATAGGATACAACGACCAAGAGCCACCATGTAGGCTGCTACATAATATTCTGAAAGGAGTTGTTGTTATAAGTAACTGTAGAATGAGAAAGGACATGCACTGTTTTACCCACTATCCTTTGCTCCCGTTGGCTTCCCCCTCTCCCATTCTGTAGCCAGGGACAGGACGTGCAGAAAACAGGGTGTCTTATCCTTCATGAATCGCTGAAGTGAGCCGCTACAGAAAAGGACATTGGCAACCCCAGATAGGCAAACAAACACGTGCACCACAGTGACTACTAGATCAAAGTGAGCCATCACTGTCCCAGACAGACACATAGACAGACTTACAGGGAGCGATATAGAGAGGGAACAGGTTATTGGCCAGACAGTGGCTGAGGCAGATCGTTGCCCCTTCTGGCCTCAGAGTTATAGAGCCTGCAGAGCGGGACAGACACTCACACACAGACTCCCACAGACTCCCGCAGGCATCATCATATCGATTAGATCCCAGAACGGAAAGACGACTCAAGGAAATTAATGAGATCGATAGACAAGCAGAGAGAGGGAAGGACGGAGAGAGAGATCTGATTACAGTAGTTTAGGAAAGGAAACGCTTCCTGTCTGGTCAGTGTGTGTGTGTCTGAGTTCGCATTTAGATATCGAAGAGGATGCACCTACTGAGCCCGGCCTAATGGATTGGGGTGTGTGTGTGTTTAATAATAGTCTGCTTGCTCTAATGTGTCATCCATATAGTCCTCTGTGTATAAACCCAGTCACTGTCTACTCAGACACTCTCCGTGTCTAGACGTGTGCGTGTGTGTCTGTGCCAATGTGTTCCCTGTCTCCTCTGGTCTCTCTGGGTCTGTTGGGCTGATTGTTGGTGTGGCTCTCTCAGGCTGAGCTGCACTAGCTGCTGCTGCTGTTAGCTGGCACCATCTGTCCCGGGACACTAAATATAGCACTGCACCAGGAAGAAGAAGAAAGGGGGGGGGGGGGCTGGGCACTACAAATATAGACGAGACACTTTTTTTCATTAGCAGTTAGAGAGCAGGGCCGGGAAATTTAAGTGAACAAGGGAGTCCTTTCTCTCAATCGGTCAACATTCATCACTGTTTTTGTTTATTTGATGTATCCGCCATGTGGCCCGGCCACCCGCAACGTTTCCTTGTATTTAAACTGGCCTTTAATTATGATGTTAATAACATGATTATTATTATAGACCTACAGTACATACTTGTCACGTGACTGCTAGCTACCCCTAATGAAGGTATAATCGACCAATGGAGAGGAAGACGTATGAGAGTCATGTTATGGTGTGCATTTTCAGTCCTTTTCCTTTCCGTAGTCTAAATATCCTCCGTCAGTCCGTCAGTACGACCCTCGAAGGCATTATCAATCGTACAATAGGTTCCATAACAAAGACGTTTTGTGTGTGTGAATGCGGAGCTCTCAATGGTTCCATGTTATTGAAATAATGAAGACCTTTTCTTAATGACGTACTTGCTTTAGTTGTGTAAGAAGATAGGAAAATACTAAATTGCCCTAAAACAATACATGTCCACACAGACACACACACAGACACACACACACACACACACACACACACACACACACACACACACACACACACACACACACACACTCACTCTCTTGTCCCACCTCTCTCGCTCTCTCTCTCTCGGCGGTCTCACACTCCTCCATCCCATCCCTCTGTTGAACTTAACCGTATATTTAATTTAAGAACACAATATTCCCCTGTGAATAAACAGACATAGATATTTTATTGTAGATTTTCAAACAATGTTAGTGATAAGGTGTGGTAGTCAGTAGATAAATGTCATAATATTTAGTTAATCTTCATATCATATTCTGTTGTTTACTGTTCTCCTAACTCAACCATTTCCTCTGTTTCCAGAATGCTGATGTCTATGCCCTGGCCTTGGAATTATGGGGGGAAATGACGGGAGTCTTGGAGATCCCTAAGCTCCTCCTCATCCTTTTGTGACAACCAATGGGAAGAGAGGAGAGTTGGACTGGTCACACCCCTGAAGCACTTTGGAAAGACTTATGGAAAACTTTTATTTTGTTGCTTTCAGTTTATTGGTTGTGATACCAATGGGGATGAGTGCCAATGATAGCCCGTGAAGGGAAGACTCTAAGATAATACGAGAGGAGAATAAAGACTGACCGCGGACTGGGAGACAATTCTATTTTTCGATCATCAACCTAAATGAAAACACAATTAACCAATCAAAAAGCAGGATTTCATCTAATGATGGCTGAATATACATAGTATTGTAAGGAAATGTATAGAAATATATATCTGCTCAAAAGTGCCTCATTTTTTTATTGTAGCCATTTTACAAAGAACGTAGCATTGACTAAGGAAGTGAAGAAGCTTCTTTGTGCTCCTTTTCAAGTAGCATATGTTGTGGCAACCAGATTTAACGGACAAAGAAGAGAGCACTGGTACTGGTATATATTATGAATAATAACGGTGATGATGATAATGATAATAATTAGCTGGCCTTACTGTGTTACTGTGAGAGATGTTAACGGCATAGCTTCTATTGACTTTGTGCTCATTGCTTCAATGTAACTGATGGATGTCTCCCTCTTTTTCAATATCTCTATCTCTCTCTGCCCACACCTCTCATCCAAGAATGCAGAGTTATTCTTCATCACATACCAACATGCCCACATACTATACAATATGCTCTGGCTCAGAACAATATGTATTTAATGCACAAAGAGAGACACTTGGCACTTGTTGCAGGTAAAGACAACTAAAAAAACAATTGTATGGAACTATATTTAACTATACATTTTCGCAATAGTTATTTCAAATACGTTTATTAATTATAACACAGAAATGGATTACTCCACAGTTTCCCTAGTCTTAGCTTATCTATACTGAACAAAAATATAAACGCAACATGTAAAGTGTTGGTCCCATGTTTCATGAGCTGAAATAAAAGATCCCAGAAATCTTCCATATGCACACAAAGCTTATTTCTCTCAAATGTTGTGCACAAATTTGTTTACATCCCTGTTAGTGAGCATTTCTCCTTTGCCAAGATAATCCATCCACCTGACAGGTGTGGCATATCAAGAAGCTAATTAAACAGCATGATCATTACACAGGAGCACCTTGTACTGGGGACAATAAAAGGACACTCTAAAATGTGCAGTTTTGTCACACAACACAATGCCACAAATGTTTCAAGTTTTGCGCAATTGCAATTGGCATGCTGACTGCAGGAATGTCCACCAGAGCTGTTGCCAGAGAATTTAATGTTGATTTCTCTACCATAAGCCGCCTTCAACATCGTTTTAGAGAATTTGGCAGTATGTTGAACCGGCTTCACAACCGCAGACCACGTGTAACCACACCAGCCCAGGACCTCCACATCCGGCTTCTTCACCTGAGGGATTGTCTGAGACCAGCCAACCAGACAGCTGATGAAACTGTGGGTTTCCACAACTGAAGAATTCCTGCACAAACTGTCAGAAATCGTCTCAGGGAAGCTCATCTGCGTGCTCGTCATCCTCACCAGGGTCTTGACCTGACTGCAGTTCGGCATCGTAACCGACTTCAGTGGGCAAATGCTCACCTTCAATGGCCACTGACACGCTGGAGTAGTGTGCTCTTCACGGATGAATCCCAGTTTCAACTGTACCAGGCAGATGGCAGACAGCGTTTATGGTGTCCTGTGGATGAGCAGTTTGCTGATGTCAACGTTGTGAACAGAGTGCCCCATGGTGGCGGTGGGGTTATGGTATGGGCAGGCATAAGCTGCAGACAATGAACACAATTGCATTTTATCAATGGCAATTTGAATGCACAGAGATACCGTGATGAGATCCTGAGGCCCATTGTCGTGCAATTCATCCGCTGCCATCACCTCATGTTTCAGCATGATAATGAATGGCCTCTTGGATCTGTACACAATTCCTGGAAGCTGAAAATGTCCCAGTTCTTCCATGGCCTGCATACTCACCAGAAATGTCACCCATTGAGCGTGTTTGGGATGCTCTGGATCGACGTGTATGACATCGTGTTCCAGTTCAGACTACTTCGCCCAGCCATTGAAGAGGAGTGGGACAACATTCCACAGGCCACAATCAACAGCCTGATCAACTCTATGCGAAGGAGATGTGTCGCGCTGCATGAGGCTAACAGTAGTCACACCAGATACTGACTGGTTTTCTGATCCAAGCCCCTACCTTGTTTTAAGTAATGTGAAATCCATTGATTAAGGCATAATGAATTTATTTCAGTTGACTGATTTCCTTATATGAGCTGTAACTCAGTAAAATCTTTGAAATTGTTGCATGTTGCGTTTATATTTTTGTTCAGTGTAGTAGTTATAGAATCACCCACATTTGGTAGGCTATACTGTTTCATGCAACACTTTCTGGCCATGGGCATGGTTGTTCATGCAGTGGTTACAATGTGCCACTGATCAAACGTTGTCATAAGGTCTCAAAGCCGCTGGGAGCAAACGAGTTTGGTACAGGGACAGACAACATTTTTGCATGCAAATCTGATTGGATACAGCATTTGATTATTGAAATATCAGCCTCAATTTAACTTCTAGAGTTGCATTTTTCTTTCTGAGAGCTAATCGGGGACATTTCCGGGTACAGGGGACAGGCCACCAAAATCGGGGACTGTCCCAGGAAATCTGGGACGTCTGGTAACGCTAGTCCATAGGGATAAAGGAGGAGCTAACAATAGCCCTTGCTAATGTTGGCCTAGCTAAATGTCTGACTTTGATATCATGGCGTGCCTCGCTAGCTGTGGGCTACATGCTAACTTTAGCCTAGTTAGCAAAGTATTCGGTTAGGGGGCATAGATAGGGCCACAACCCTCCTTTCTGTTTCTCAGTCACCGTATTTCTCTCTCTCTCTCTCTTTGGCTCTTACTTTATACACTTTCTGCTATGCATTAGCACTAAAGTGCCTGTCTGTGTGTATGTCTGCCTGTCTATCTGTATGTCTGTCTGCCTGTCTGTATGTCTGCCTGTCTATCTGTCTGCCTGTCCCTTTCCCTTTAGCACTATTAGGGCTAAATATATCTAGTCTATTTTTCTCTATTTCTCTCTTAGCGGCTGTACAATTTTGTGTAAACTAAAGGTACCCTGCCCTTATTGACGTTTCAATGATGTTCAAGGATGCAGTGACCCATGAAATTACTTGACCAATGGCCCCTGACTTAGTTTTTGTATTGGGTTTGTGCTGACTGTTTTGGCCCCGTGGAGGACCCCATTGAGGACCTCATCTATGGATGGCCCTATCAGTGCCAAAACAAAAATATGCTGTGACTCTTTGACAATATATTAAAAAGCTAGCTACTTTGAATAGCTACTATGAGCTCTCAAATTCAGATGTTTTTTTTTTTTTCTTGTTTGTTAAATGCTATTATAACCTTGCCTGCGCTCTTGTTGTTTTATTTTGCACTGTAAAAAGAAACAAAAACATGTCTTGGATGTTTTTGAGACACATTTTGCCTCATAGTTTGACTCTGGGACACTTATGAAAGAAAGGGGTGAGAGGAAGCGCTTCTGAAACAATACTTACCATAAGTTGCCAATATGAGCAATCACAGAAAGAGAAAATAAATACCCTTCAAAGAGAACCACACTTCTCTATCCACGTTTCACTACCAGCACATATGTATATTCTGACGGTCAGTCCAAGCTGTCTGCCTCATGCACTTCCTCCTCACTCTTGTCATATGACTGTCGGGAGCTTTATTGCTACCAGATTGGGATCTGTGGTCAGGGCAATTGACCATAATGGTTTCTAATGCAGAGGTGGGATCAGGAAAGTCGTTGGTTTCCAACCTCACTGTGCCAGGTTTGTTTCTAATGAGGGTTCACTGCAAGGCACAACAAGGCAGTGACACCAGCACATAATTACACATTAAACACAAACAGTAAATAGTGGCAATGTTTCCAGAAGTTTTTGGGAAATGTTATTTTTAATTTTTAGAATGACTCCACAATCTTCCAAACTGAAGCCAGAGAGTTCACTCTGAAATCAAAGTTAAGTCTGATGTTTTCTGGCCTCAAAAGTGGACAATGGCCATGAACCCAGTCACTGTTGAGGTCTGAAAGCATCAATATATATGACAAACTTTAGCTTTGCCGTGAACTATCACTTTTAAAGAGCCACTGAACATGCCGATTGGCACGTGTGTTTTTCTGTTGCTCATTACAAAAACTAGATTTCAGTCTTGGAGGTTTCCTGACCGATTCCACGTTTGGTTAATGATGTTTGCCCCCCGTGAGACACTAGACGGGAAGCCTATTTAACTTCCTCAAAATCCCCAGAATTAATCTAAGATAACTCAAGAAATCTGTAATTAATTTTGATGTTTTGCAGAGGATGTTTTAGTCATGCAATTTTACATCTAACTAATGTGTTTGGTGCAGTATTTCTCAAGTTAAAAAATGTGTGACGTGCTGGGCAGGTCTGTCTCACTGTCTATGCTATTGGATAGAGAGCAATCACCGCAGCTGTTCACCCCATGTTAGTGGGCAAATGGACATAATCAAATCAAAACCCAAACTTTATTTACCCGTTGTGACACATGGATGTTCCAAACTCAGTTTTAGACGTGATTGACTTTATGACCAAAATTGTCCAATTTACACTTTGTACTCAATTTTGACACTAGAAAACTGTTTCTGACTCGAATGGATGCCGTATAGGCCATTTCCAACGGGATTTGTTGCTTTTTAAAGGCAGTCACTCTTGAATTCTCAGAGAAGCAACCCACTGGGCAAAAAATTGTTGAATCAATGTTGTTTCCATGTCATTTCAACTGAATGTGCTGATGTTGAATCAATGTGGAATTCTTTTTGGGATTTGAATTTAAGGGAATTTTGTATTTTTTTTCACAGAACTTTTAACCTAAATCCAATGACATGGTGAAATGTTGACGTCAGCTCACGACGTTATGACACCTCAACCAAATGTAAATCAAAACTAGACGGTGAGCTGATGTCTGTGCCCAGTGGGAAGAGTGTCACGTTTCCATTTGCCGTAACTACCACCCTGGTCTACACGGAGAGCCAAGCCGCGTGGTTTTAAAATGAAATTAATTTATGGTGATAATGTTGATAATGTATAATTACGTTTATTTGGGCGAATTCAGGGGTTGGGGGGGTTGTTATGCTAAATTGCTGTTCTCCAAGACGATTTACACAGAGGTGGGGATGATGGGAAAATACTTTGGTTGCTTTCTTTCCTATACAATTCTAAATGGGAAATCCTGATGATATTTGCCTGTGATGTGACAATTTCACTTTTGTAGCTTGAGAAGAAGAAACAACTACAAAAAAAGACAAAACTGCAAAAAAATGAAACATAAAAAACACAAAAAAAGGGCAAACAACAAAGAAATGTGTAGTTTGTTTTTATTCTGAGATCTAGAAGTTGTCTTTTGATCAAATGTAATAACCTCATAAAAATAAGAGTTGTCTAGATGGATGTCTGTGGGGAGGGACAGGTTGAAACAAAGTGACAGGCACAGATATTTTTAAAGGCTCAGGCAGGTGGTGACGTTGGCATACTGTATTGTAGCGATGGACACACAGACACATAAACACACACAATCACACTCCTAAAGGCTTTTACAACCATAACTCAGATGACCTGATGATAAAAGAAAACTGTTTAATGATTAATTATTGTAAACACAAAGCCTTTATTAGTCATCTCTCTCCCCAGTGATAAGATCAATGTGAATATGTAGTGGCAAGATGCCAACAGGGTTTATCACTCATCTCACTGGAATTATGACCAACTGCTTTGTTTGTGCCTGGTATAGGCTGTGTGTGTGTGTGTCTGTGTGTGTCTGTGTGTGTCACACTCTCTCTCAGGCTCTCTCACTCACAATTAAATTAGTTTCAATGGGCATTATTAGCGAGATAAGTCGGTATCTTTCATCTGTCCCTCTTTCCTTTCATGCTTTCTTTCCCTAATTAATTCTATGTTGTGATGATTCTCTGTGTCTGTCTCTCCCAGATGGCCTGGTAACTCAACCCCAGGTGATATGTGCACCGAATCCCTATTGGGATGAATAGGAATGAGAACACACACACACACAAACCCTCACACACAAGCACCCTGCAGATGCTCCCACTTTTTCTCTGTCCTGCCCCATGAATAGGAAGGAATATGGGAGTAAAGGGTGCATATCATCACCTGTATGTATTAGGGGAATATGAGGCTCACACACCTTCACCAGAAGGCCAATAGAAACCCTGTAAGTATACTGTATCTGCAGTCTATTCCCTGTGGCCCTGACCCTATTGCTCTCTTCATATTAGCTGGCTCTTGTTCCCTCTCACCTAACACCTCCTGTATGCTTCCCTCAGGGCATGTTTAGCCTTGTTAGGCTTACATGTGAACCTTGTAGTCTAACCTTAGACACAGGGGCGAAGATCTTAGGGGGGACATGTCCCACTCAATGTTAAACAGGCGTTAATAGAGACGCTAAAAAGCCAGAAAAGCTTGGTGGCTTGGCCCTAAGTGAACAGTAAGCTAAACTGTAGCTAACCGCTAGCTGACTGCTAACCACAACCACACGCCCCAACTGGGTCCTGGACTTCCTGACGGGCCACCCCCAGGTGGTGAAGGTAGGAAAGAACACCTGCACTTCACTGATCACACTGGGGCCCCACAAGGGAGCGTGCTCAGCCCCCTCCTGTACTCCCTGTTCAACCATGACTGCGTGGCCATGCACGCCTCCAACTCAATCATCAAGTTTGCAGACGACACAACAGTAGTAGGCTTGATTACCGACAATGACGAGACAGCCTACAGGGAGGAGGTGAGGGCTCTGGAGTGGTGCCAGGAAAATAACCTCTCACTCAACGTCAACAAAACAAAGGAGATGATTGTGGACTTAAGGAAACAGCAGAGGAAACTACCCCCTATCCACATCGACAGGACTGCAGTGGAGAAGGTGGAAAGCTTCAAGTTCCTTGGCGTACACATCACTGACAAACTGAAATAAATGGAACACTAGTCACTTGAATAATGTTTACATATCTTCCATTACTCATCTCATATGTATATACTGTATAATATACTATTCTACTGTATCTTAGTCTATGCCGCTCTGACATTGCTCGTCCATATATTTATTTATATATTCTTAATTCCATTGCTTTATTTAGATGTGTGTGTATTGGGTAAATGTGAAATTGTTAGATATTACTTGTTAGATATTACTGCACTGTCGGAGCTAGAAACACAAGCATTTCGCTACACCCGCAATAACATCTGCTAAACACGTGTATGTGACCAAGAACATTTGATTTGTTAGGGCTGCTCTTACGTTACTGCGGCCATTGTGACCATGTGACATGACAGTAGAGTAAAGTATTTCAAAGAGCCAAGCTGTGAATGAATGTGAATGGCCTTTGAGATGGATGGATAGAGAAAGGAAGAGAGGAGGAGAGAAGTAGGGATGAGCTATGGCCCTTGGAGCCTCCACATCAAAAAGAGAGAGGTAGAGAGTGATCGAGTAAGTTGGGAACTTCCACCGTTTGGTGATCATGTAGACGCAGAGGCAATGCCCATGTTCCGTTGCCGCCACGGCAGTGCCACAATTTACCCCTCCCATGAGAGAGAAATAATATTTTGGGATGGTGCCAAGGAGAGGTGGTAGAGGACACAGAGTTTAGATGGGTACCGGACACAGACAGACAGTCATGTCATAAACCTGGAGAAAACAAGGGAAAGAGAGGGAGGGGGGCGAGAGAGGGAGGGTGGGGGGGTCAAGAGAAATGGGGAGGGAAAGAGAGGGAGTGACAGAAACGGAAAGAGAGAGGGAGAGAGCAACTTGCCTCGAAGGCCAGAAGAAGATAACAGGTGGGTCTGTGTCTGCAGTGTTTGGGTTGTGAGCCAAGCCTCCATCTGGTGTGTGTGACCTGTGAACTCTAGTTGTAAAACTAGGTAGAGGGACACACCCTCTGTACACCAGCATCCTTTGCCTCTCACCCAAACACTCAGTCTCAGCCACAGGAGGTTGGTGGCACCTTCATTTCGGAGGACAGGCTCGTGGTAATGGCTGGAGCGGAATCAGTGGAATGGCATCAAATACATGGTTTCCATGTGTTTGATGTCATTCCATTTGCTCCGTTCTAGACATTATTATGAGCTGTCCTCCCCTCAGCAGCCTCCACTGGTCTCAGCCACGTGTTAGGGTGACGGACAGGAGCATGCGGACCCACACACATGCATACAGACTAGACCTTGTACGGCTTGGGGTACACATTGCACACAGACAACAGGTGTGTGTTACAATGTATACAGTATGTTACACTCATCAGTAGGCAATAGCGGAAAACAGGGAAAAAAAGCGATGATGTGTGATACTGGGTATTGTCCATACTAATCCATCATTGTATTTGACGAAACAAAAATGTGAAAAGACTAACATGTTTCAGAATTACTTTTGGATGTGTACGTGGCGGATTTTTCAAGCCTGTGAAGGGGGATCAAAAAGTATATTCATTGGCTTTTTATCACTATAAAAACATAGAATGGCTACATTTTAATACATTTTATTTCATTTCCCATGATCTGTCGTTCATCAGCTCCAACCCCCATGTGATGTAGCGGTGCTCACATCCATCGGCGCGTTGAAAATAATACAGGAAGTCTTCCTGCTTTATGACTTCCTCTCTGGAAAGGCCAAATAGGAAGCTCGCTCCGTGTTTGACACAGAAATAGCAGGGGTCCCCGAACCAGATGCACAGAAATACAACGTAGCACAAATAACATGCTTTTATAGACTGATAAAGATCTGAACTCTAGATTCATAGTACACTTGATAACAACCATACTGTTTCATACATTTCGGTTAATCACCCTCTCCTTCACATTCTCCTTTTTTAATCAATTACATTCTATGTTGTGCACTTGTTTAAGGTAATTTATTATGAAAATGTTGATGGTAAACATTGCAGTGCATCAGCACAATTACTACAGTACAGACTAATATGGAAATAGTCAAACTCAGCGATTCCAATGCTTCTGGCATCTGAAGTAATTTGATCTGCAAATGCCACAGCAGACGCAACCATTTCTAATGTATTTTCAGCCCCTTTCCTTGTCCTCCTTACTCCCACTCTTTCACAGTGTTCTTAGCCAAACAAAAATACTTCCAATATTTTTCCCTCCCTCATCATTCCCTTCTTAATCGTGCTCCATGGGAATGTGGAAGTAATTTTTTATGTGTTTAGTTGCGTACGTAGTTAGCTCGGTTACTCTGTAGTTTTTGGTTCAGAGAGAGTGAGAGAAAGAGTTATAAAACTGCCACATGGAGCGAGGGAGGGAGAAGGCATAAGAGAGGGAGGAGAGGAAGGAGGAGGGGAAGATGACGGTGAGGCCTCTATGCTTTATTTTCCTTGAAAGCTTCCTGAAAACCACAGACACATAGTACAGAATTCCCCTCACAGTGGGAGAGAGGTGGGCCAAGGGGGAGCAAGTTTTAAAGAGAGAAAACACACACACACATACATAGGCAAAAACACACACATACACACACAGAGAGAGAGAAAGAGAGTGTTACGAGAGAGAGCTTAGAAAGAGCCGTCAGTCTAACACCTTGGCTTTGATGGGTTTGAACTCTGAGGGAGACTTCTATAGGAAAGTGGAACACCACGAGTATTGCAGGGGACGGGGAGGTGGGCTGTAGGGTAGTTGCGTTAATCCAATGTACAATGTATTTCAACTTGATTGACAGATCCCCCAAGCTTCTCCCTTGGCCCCCTGCTGCTGGATCCTGAACGACAGTTGAGGACAAGTGATGAAGTGGGTATTTTGGTGAGGCTTGCATGCTGGGAAAAGGTAAAGGGTCATCCTCCATAAATGAGACTGTTAGCGCTGTGATTTCAGCTTAGCATGGACACATGGAACCATGTTAAATCACTAGTGGCTGGACCAAAGCAACAACATCCCTGTACTTGTGAAATGTGTCTCTGATTCAGACTGTAGAAAATTCCCAGTAAAAAGCCACCAAACTAAACTATATTGAACAAAAATATAAACGCAACATGCAACAGTTTCAAAGATTTTGCTGAGTTACAGTTCATATAAGGAAATCAGTCAATTGAAATAAATGAATTTGGCCCTAATTTATGGATTTCACATGACTGGGCAGGGGCGCAGCCATGGGTGGGCATAGGCCCACTCACTTGGAAGCCAGGCCGACCCACTGGGGAGACAGTCCCAGCTGGTCTGCGGTTGTGAGGCCGGTTGGACATACTGCCAAATTCTCTAAAACAACATTGGAGGCAGCTTATGGTAGAGAAATGAACGTTCAATTCTCTGGCAACAGCTCTGGTGGACATTCCTGCAGTCAGCATGCCAATTGCACGCTCCCTCAAAACTTGAGACATCTGTGGCATTGTGTTGTGTGACAAAACTGCACATTTTAGAGTGGCCTTTTACTGTCCCCATTACAAGGTGCACCTGCGTAATGATCATGCTGTTTACTCAGCTTCTTGATATGCCACACCTGTCAGGTGGATGGACTATCTTGACAAAGGATAGAATGGTCTCTAACAGGGATGTAAACATATTTGTGCACACATTTTGAGAGAAATAAGCGTTTTGTACATATGGAACATTTCAGGGATCTTTTATTTCAGCTGAGGAAACATGGGACCAGCACTTTACATGTTGCGTTTATATTTTTGTTCAGTGTAGTTTCAAGTTTTAATGTCACATGCACAGTGAAATGCCTTTCTTGACAGCTCTTACCCCAACAATGCAATAATCTATAACAATATAATAAATAAAAAATAAATAAAATAAGAAACTAAGTAGGACTATGACTAATCCAGCAATAATGTTTGGTATCCAGTAAGTGCTATGTGCAATGAATGGGTTTTATAGTTTAATATTTTTTAGTTGCGTTCTTTCCCTAGTTCCACAGATTCCCGTAGTAAAGTAAGCGCTAACGTAACACTTCTTACACTGGGGAAACAAAGGGGAACTGAAAAGAAAAACACCCCTTAGGCTTAATGGTGTCACACGCCACCTAGTGGGCTAAATAAGCACTTGGAATAAGTGCACTTTAATCATTGACTCCCAACACAAGACGAGACATGCTATTACTCCATGTATGTCAAGAACATCACTGATTTCAATCTGGATATCAGGTTGACTGAATATGTATGTGACCTAGAACTCGGGGGGGAATTGTCTCTTGACATTAATCCCAATGTACATGTTCTTATCTGACAGTTGGCAGATGTATTTCAACCTTTCCATCTCAATTGACCCATTTTTCTATTTCAATATGTGTGTTCTCTTTCCCGCTCTGGCAGCAATGTCAAGTGAACATAACCCACATTTACAGACTTTCTTTCGATACTTTGTAAAACTAGACTTTCTCATTTGGCATCATCCAAAAGAGCGGTCATTATCATAAAAATCATTTCTGACAACAACAAAAAAAATGCATGACTAAAAAGTGTGTGGTTTTGTCAAATAAGGGACCAGTATGACAAACCCTCTCCGCTCAAGCCGAGAGGGGATGGAAAGTCTGTCAGCAAGTTGTAAAGGTCCTCTAGCTAAAAGGGACTCAACTGATAGGAAAACTCTAATTTTACCAACAACAAAATTCCAATAAGTCTTCCTCCTCCATTTCCCCTAACTAATACTCCCCATGACAATATCCAAAGACATTGTTCCCAAACAACCTTTATGTTATATTCAGTGGACCATGTGTGCGTCCCAAATGGTACCATTTTCCCTATACAGTGCACTACTTGGTTCGAGTTTAGAATGGGCATCTTGGGGTGAGATGTAAAACAATTGATTATCATCCATTTACTGTATTTTGTCCTTGAGATGTCAGTGCTTGAAGTGGATAATTGCTGGTTAATAGATCCTATATTTCTAAGCCGCTAACCCCATGTCGGATGTGGATAACCAGATAGATATAGCAGACAACCACCGAGACTTAAAGGTTATTGGTGAATTATTCAATGTGTGAATATGGTTGATTCAACATACAGTACATTCTTCCCAAAGAGAATGTCTAACTAACATAACAATCAACACTTGTGTCACCTGTACAAAAGGTTTACCATGCTGCAAACCTGTTAATCTAAGCTGAATTGTTAGGTTTCAACCCAATGGCAAGTCTACATTAAAGAGAACAAGAAAAATCAAAGTACAAACATTTATTATAAATTTTCACATTTACAAGCACAACCATGACCTGAATAAATACTTGAGAGGATGGCTATGGGGTCAGGTCACATCTTTCATGAATTCAAACCGGAACTTGAAGGAAAGATTACCTGCAGACATCCTCAACTAGTTAAGTTCTTTCCTCATTTCCCCCACCCCATACTACTGAAGTTCCCTACCACCACTTTGGACTTCCCATATGACACTACTCACATCCACCTCTTCACTCTGAGAAGCATCACTGGGGAACGGTGGGAATCTGACAGCCTTGGGGTCCCCTCCTTTACCTTGGGGTGACTCCAACCCTCTGGGTGTTGGTTGATCCTTGTCCAGTGCACCTCCATCTTGGCCTGACGCTGCAGTATTGGATGTTGACTGCACACTTTGTCTGGAGCTTCCCCTGGGTTGGATTCCGCTGAAAGAGGCACTTCCTAGGATATCAGCAAACTGGATAGCCTTGAACCTCATGGGGTGGGGCTTGGCCGGTCGGGAGGCAGTGTCGTTGGAGGAAGAGGTGTTGTCGTTGGAGGGAGAAAAACGATTTTGGCCCTTCACGCGCTTCCCCTTAACACGTTTGCCCTTTACAACGGTGCTGGTCGGTTTGCGACCCTCTGGGAGTTCAGTGGTGCTTGGGTCTGGTTGAACTTGGACTCTGGGAGGGCTTGGGTGGACACTGGGGGCAGAGGTGGGTGCAACTGGGGGTGGGTGCTCTTTGCTGGTCGGAGGCACAGTTTGTGCACTGAGATCAGCATCCTTGTCCTGGGTTGATCTTGCTTTGCTTATAGGTTTTTGGAAGCCCATGAAAGCGTAGCTGTTCTGGCTTTTTGGGAGTTTACCAGATATGAACCTAAAGGGATTGCTTGCCATTTCATTGCTTTCTGAGTCATGTGGGGGAGACTTGGGGTCTTCGTAACTAGAGTCATCCACAGTTTTGTGAAATGAGTCACTGCTTTGAGAAGTTTCAATACTGTGGACATTTTGGCTCTGGCTGGCTGTTGTAGTAATGGAGGTGGGCTGGATTTCAGCAGGGGCAGATACATGGCTGCCTGAGGGCCTAGTTTCACCTGGGAGCTTTATGCCCAGAACACCTTCATTCTGTTTGGACCTGGACCCTTTGAGCCTTCTGTAAATGACAGACTCAAACATGTTGAATCTAGCATCAGGCTTGAAAGGGGCTGAGCTTGTTGGACCAGGTTTAGGCTCTCCTGCAGTCAAACTGTCATGGAAATCATTGTTGCTGGGGAGACTAGAGGTTGGCTGAATGCAATTTAGACTCTCACTCTGGGGAGATTGTAGTTGGGTTGGGGCTGGTTGGAATCCCTTGGAAACATGGTCGGTTTTAGCATTGTTATCCTTGCTAGGTGTGTATCTACGAAACCAAGGCCTACCAGCTCTCGGGGTAGAGCGAGGCATGTTGGTGGTAGTCTGCACTTCTGAAGAAGACTGGACATTGCTGGAGGCATGTAGGCTGTCAGAGGCTAGGTCGTCTTCTATGGACATAAGTTGGACTTCTTGTGGGCCTGATTTGAACATCCTTGGGGCTAGAGTATCGCTTGGGGCAGAGGAAGTTGTAGTGGAAGCTACTCGAAGTCTAGGGGCAAAGCTATACTTTTTGTATACAGCTGGATACCCACTGACAGAACCCATTTTCATGCCCCTATGTGTAACATGACTATTTCTCCAGCCAGTACCCTGACTCTTTGCAGTGTTTGTGTTGACTGAAGGTCTGATAGCAACAGAACGTATGTCATCTTTACTCACGATGGGAGCCAATGTTGTCTCTGGATCTTCATATTGGAACCCTCCGAGTGTATTGACATCCATGGATCTTCCAGGTTTGTAACCGCCTGTGGCTCCCCCGTTCTGAACACTGGATGAGCTTCTTAGCCCATGTTTCTTCCAAGGGACATAGCTACTCTTGGTTTTCAAAGACTGGTCAGGGGCAGGACTATGAGGTGCAGTTACTCTCTCTGCAGGCTCAAAGGGACTTTGGGTGGGTTGAGTTGCAGTGGGGGCTATTGTGTTCCAGAAAGAGCCAAATCTAATAAGAGGTTGAATTCTGCTGAAAGCACTTTTAGCCTGAGTATCAGCCTTTTCACCAGGGGAATAGCTACTAGGGCTACCTCCACTTTGGGAAAAGTTAGCACTGTGATGGAAGGGTTTGGTGATACTAGAAACATGTTGGGCTTCACTGGTAGCATCTACTTTAGAAGAAGCCGATTGGCTCAGAGTTGGTGGGTGCACTGGTGCTTGTCGTCCATTGGAAGACTTAAAGGATGTAGGGTACGACTGAGAGCCTATGTAGCCATAGCCCCCTTGGACATGTGTGGATCTTCCAGACCCATGAACACTGGGGTTTCCTTCACTTTGGGTAGCAGAGGTGGCACCATGTCCACTAATGGTCTTCATTCCTTCACTAGGGCCCTTGTGAGGGGTTTCAGAGGTGCTGGAAGTGGGTTGGGATCCCCCGAAGAGGTAGGAAGACAGAAACGTTCTGTATTTGGATTTCTCATTGTTACTCACAGGGTTTTCAGCCTGTTGGGCTGGGATGGGGTTGTATTCAACAACAGGAGAGCCAAATATGTCCCTGGCAGGTTGGAAACTACTGGTGGCAACATGGCTACTTTGGATCACAGGGTTTTTGATGGAATAAAAGGTTTCAGAGGAACCCCAGGTTCTGGGGACAATTGGGCTACCTAGGCCACTAGAAGGGTAGGTACGATAATGGACAGTCTTACTAGGCACAGAGCTGCTTGGAAATTTGCTAGATTGACTGTTGGGGGGCTCAGACTCGTCGCCATCAGGGGAACCTTCTCTCTGGTTGGCCACAACGTTTTTGGTCCCAGGTTGGACTTCCGGTCTTGGGCTAAAGACCATCTGAGCCTGGTCAGGTTGGACAATCCTGGGGACCGGTTGGCTTGGGCTCAGACTAGGGGGAAGTGTGTACGGGTTGTAGAGAGGCCTCCAGCTTCTGGGGCTCTCTGCACCGAGATAACTTCCCTGTTCGTGTACTGCTCTCCTGCTTCTGCCTACAGGGAAATCAATAGAAGTGCAATTCAGTATTTTGAATAATTGATGCATTTCATTTTTTTTAAATGGACTAATTACACTGAACAAAAAACGCAACATGTAAAGTGTTGTTCCCATGTCCTGAAATAACAGATCCCAGAAATGACAAAACAAAGCTTATTTCTCAAATTCTGTGCACAAATGTTTACATTCCTGTGAGCATTTCTCCTTTGCCAAGATAATCCATCCATCGGACAGGTGTGGCATATCAAGAAGCTGATTAAACAGCATGATCATTACACAGATGCACCTTGTGCTGGGGACAACGAGAGACATCTGTGGCATTGTGTTGGTGTGACAAAACTACACATTTTAGAGTGGCCTTACGTTTTTAGTGTGCAGTTGGCATGCTGACTGCAGGAATGTCCACCAGAATTGTTGCCAAAGGTTTGAACATTAATTTCTCTACCATAAGCCGCCTTCGTCGTTTTAGAGAATTTGGCAGTACGTCCAACAGGCCTCAGAACCACGCCAGCCCAGGCCTCCACATCCGGCTTCTTCACCTGTGGGATCATCTGAGACCAGCCACATAGACAGCTGATGAAACTGTGGGTTTGCACGATCAAAGAATTTCTGCACAAACTGTCAGAAACCATCTCAGGGAAGCTCATCTGCGTGCTCGTCGTCCTCACCATGGTCTTGGCCGGACTGCAGTTCGGCGTCGTAACTGACTTCAGTGGGCCAATGCTCACAGTCAATGGCCACTGTCTCACTGGAGGTCTGCTCTTCACAGCTGAATGCCGGTTTCAACTATACCGGGCAGATAGTGTGGGTGAGCGGTTTGTCAATGTTGTGAACAGAGTGCCCCATGGTGGCGTTGTGTGTGGGTAGGCATAAACTACGGACAACGAACACAATTACATTTTATCGGTGGCAATTTGAATGCACAGAGATACCGTGATAAGATCCTGAGGCCCATTGTCATACCATTCTTCAGGATAATGCACAGCCCTATGTCACAAGGATCTGTATACAAAATGTCCCAGTTCTTCCATGGCATGCATACTCAGACATGTCACCAATGGAGCATGTCTGGGATGCTCTGAATCAACGTGTACGGCAGCATGTTCAAGTTCCTGCCAATATCCAGCAACTCTCCTCTTCAATGGCTGTGCAGTGGGACAACATTCCACAATCAACAGCCTGATCAACTCTATGCGAAGGAGATGTTGCGCTGCATGAGGCAAATGGTGGTCACACAAGATACTGACTGGTTCTGATCCACGCCCCTGTCGTTTTTTTTTTTTAAGGTATCTGTGACCAACAAATGCATATCTGTATTCCCAGTCATGTGAAATCCATTGATTAGGGCCTAATGAATGTGTACATTTATGACCGATTTCCTTATATGAACTGTAACTCAGTATAATCTTAAGAAATTGTTGCAGGTTGCATTTATTTTTGGTCAGTGAACTAAAACCTCAATCAACCCATATCAATTGCATTGCTGAATTAAATGGACAATGTGTTATAAGTAGTGCTCAGAGTTTTTCCCTAATCAGATTATGTGGACAGAATAAAAAAATGCTGGGTCCTAAATATTATATTTTAAAATGTGTTTGTCCTTACATTTAATATGTATATGGGTCACTAATAAAGTAACATAAGGCAGCTATGGAGCATGTTGAGGTTTTCAAATATCTGCTCAAGGCAAACAATTTCATGTCACAAGATAGCTTGAGGTCAAGTATCGACAATTTGATAAGCACTCAAGTCATGTAAAGATAGATTCCGAGCAATAACCCTGGGCACCTGGATATTGTTAACCAGTAGCCCAACTTACATATTTAAGTATATATGACAAACAAAAACTATAAACTTTATGGACATGGGTATATATGACCCAACCTCAAGCCATTGTTCACTTTTTGTACAATAAGATAAGCAGGATACTGTTATTTATCTTACCCCTTGATGAATATGAACAACTGACATCCACAGCAGCTATCATCAGACACATGAACAGAAGTCTGTATTACAAAAATAATAAAGAATGATTTCATGAGTGACAGTTACATCACTGAAAGATAAGCCAATGTCTCAGTGCTATCACAGTACACAAAGTATTGGGCAATAATCTGTTGAGGCTACTTGATTAAGAAAACCTTTAAACATACCTAGAATGAAGTCTTAGAGTCCTTGACATTATTGCTGGCCATCAACCGACAGACATGCAGACAATACAACACAATCAGATTGTAGAAGATTGTAACTGACAGAGTCCAAGGTAAAAGCCTTGTTTTATCAACCTGTTGTTCCGCTAGCTTTCAAATAGCACGCTGTGGTCACAGATCCCCTTGATTAGCATATTAGATGTGCCTGTTGCTATCTCAACAGGTGCATCTAATTTGGGACCCATTCAGAAGAGTGCAGCAATACAGTATGTTTCAATAGTGATGTATTGTGTAGATTAAAACATATTATTGTCTGCATAGAATAGGCCAGGGAATCATGTTAGCTCTGTTACATTTCTATTTATATCCTGCAACTTTCTGAACGTTTCACCACGTTGAACACAATCCCGCCCCATGTGAACACAGGTGCAACCATTTGTGTTGATTGCATCCTCCAGAATTTTTTGGGAAAATTACACCTGGTTCATAAAATTAAAAAGGCATTGTGAAATATTTTTTTCTCGATTATTGTATAGGCCTATATGGCATGAGCTTATGTGGTCTTATATTCTAAATAATGGTAAACCAAACAGATGTTCAGAACTGTATTGTTTATTAACTTATTCTCAGAGAAAAAGAAAGCATCAGTTACTACTGCAACCAATTCATCCCAGTGATAGATGAAAATGAACAAAACAATAACATGTTTTACGTTGAATTATAACAAAACAAATGTGCAAAATATCACGCACATACAATCAATAAAAGTGAATTAAATTAATTACATTCAAATAAAGTGTTATCTTTGAGCACCAACAATATTCAACACATTCTAATCTTTGGAAATGGAAAGCCATAGGCTATATCAAAGCACAAAAAAAAGACAATTTCAGATAAAAACCCATTTCATTCAGTAGCCTAATGGCTTCAAAGAATAGCCTATAGTTTTGTTTTTTAGGCCTTTACAATTCTGTTTTTATGTGTTTGTTTGGTCCCACCAATTATTACATGCAGGTGAGACGAAATGGACACATAGGCCTAGTTGGCTATTATCTGGAATACATATTCCTGCTTGCTCCAACTTCCAACTGGACATGCCAGTCTTCTACAGGCTCCTGTAGTGTAGGCTCCTGGACGGCAACGCCCCCTCTCTGATCAATCAGGTGCAACTGAGGTGTGTTCAGTTCGCTTGAACGTTTGCTATGTTGCGGAACGGTTTGTACCGAATGACACGTTTCCCAAAAACGTTCTTGAACAGACTGAGGTACGCTGGCTCCCGTTTGGTGGGTGTGGCGAGGTGTGGTCTGAAGCAATTAGTGACGTTTTTAAAAGGGCAGTGGCCATGTGGACAGCGTTCCCCAACCCGGTTTTTCAACTGGTCGTTCAGTTCAGCACCGGTTCTGTTCAATTGAACATGCCAGAACGTAAAAAGCCCTGATGACTTTCCAGCCAATGAAGTCCGCATCAAATTATATAGCATGACATCATGAGGTCTCGTAGCTCCTCATCAGTCATACAATCTGTAGGGGAAAAATAAAATATGAGAATACAATAAATAGGCAAGGCTTCTTTGGCCAGGCTATAATAGCCTACCTTGGTCCGAGCATAATTCATTAATGAAACTGCCATAAAAGTAAGCTATGAAAAGAAACTACCGGAATATGAAGTCATGTTGTGGTTTTGATAACTAAAGAGTATTGCAATAGAATAGGGCTACTTACGCGCTCTCCGTTGGGCATGATTCCCAGTGAATTTGCCCCAGATGCGCCTCAGCGAACGGCGGAACCTTCCACCTCTGGAACCCGAAGAGGAGTCCCTTTCCTCGGCTGAGTTCTCATGAGGAGTCTCGTTGTGGTCATCCTCCTCCTTCCCCTCACTATCCTCCTCGTCGTCTGTCATGCTTTCCTCGAGAACGCCAGATACCACCATGCACTCTAGAACACTTTCGTCTACTGGAAGCGCTGCCCTCACTTTACCCGATACAGAGGTCGGGTATCGGCAGAGTGGGCAAACAATTGTCTTGTCCTGCCGCGAACATTCCTTCTCGGATTCCACTTCACATACCGAGGATCGGGAAAGAATCACCAGACAGTGCTCACAAAAGCTGTGTTTACACTGTAACTCACGAGGACACCGACGACCGGTGTTGTAGCTTCGGTAACAAATTCTGCACTCAAGTTCTGAACACATTTTTGTTTCTCTTTGGGTGCGGTTTCGTTCAACGAGAATGAACTGTCGGAATGAGTAGGCTATGAGGCTACAGTGTGTTTCGACCCTGTTTATATTTCTTAGCGTGGGAGGGACTTACACTTGACAGATTGCCAAAAAATAATAATAACTGATGACTAATCTTTGGGAAATAGTGATGTCATTAAAGAGATGCGATGTTGACGTGCTAGTCGGAACTAGAAAACTCTGACATGTCCAACTCGTTAACTGGTTGTAGTTATACACATGGCACGTTCAACCAGTTAGCAAGTCAGAAATGTCAGGGTTTCCTAGTTCTGACTGGCACATGAACGCAAAAATAATAATTTTGATCTTAACCTTATACCTAAACCTAAATTATCAGTGTGGATAGGTTTAAAATAAGATTAAGACGATAAATTGTAGAAATGGGCGGGGTTTAGACATAATTATGACCTTGTGACTGTGTTATCTAGTGATGACCTTCTCACATTGTTGAGCAATAACCCTCCTCCCACACATCCTTTTTACTGTATATGGAAGAAAGTTAGTGGGCCATTCTGCTACAGTTTGGCCAATGTCTGTCCGATATTCACCCACATTTTCCAGGTATGAAGAAAGTTAATCTGTATAGTGGGCTATCACCCACATTTCCCAGATATAACAGAGAACCATGAATGTAAGACAAAGTGCTTGCGTCAAGAAGGTTTCCTCTCTTTTGAAATAGTGATTTTGATATTATTCTGTGTCAAACTGTCTCCTGTCTGTCTGTGTCTTTAAACAACAGAACTGCGTTATGGGGAGAAGATACTAGTAAAAATTCCAGATCCCTTAGTAAAGGGCTGTTTCTTGATGGGCTGTTTCTTGATGACATCAGACTACTTTGTAACTGCACCAAACTGGACAGAACAGGAGTGAGACATGACTGCAAGGAGCTTGGACTGTCAACTTCCTATGCTGTCCCATAGCCCATCTGCTAATACCTGTCTAGCCTATAGATAAACCCATATCAGTCACCTAAGATGACCCATATGTCTCACTGTTGTCTACTCTCGTGACTCACACTGGCTCAGATACCCTTTGAATTCCATCTCATTTGATATGCCCTTGATTATTCTAAGCATAATAGAAACTTTGATATCAAACAAGCTGATAGTGAACAACGTGCTGTGCAAGAATCTATTATGAAAACACAACAACATGCTATTGTTTCTGTTGCTATTGCCTACTCACTCTACCGGCTTTACCCTTCCCAGAAATCACAGCACCTCCCTCTTACTGACACTCTCCGGGTGTATCTAGTCGAAGACATGACGTCAGCCTTCCGTCTCCACGCTAATCCTCCAGACAAAGCCCAGGACCTATCAGGTGACCCAGTAACTCTTTTCATTGTGATTTCCTCCCCCTACAGTCAAAGCCAAGAGTAACAGGATGATAAGACATCTGAAATAATCTAGACAGTACTCTTTGATGTGTTATTGTGATCTGAGGAACTATTTTCCTCTGTGCCTGCCACCTGTAGATTGACTTACTGTAAAAAGGGATACTGTATTTATGTAAAGAACAAACAGTTTAGAACTTGTACTGAACAGAAAAAGAGGTATAGGGCTGGTTTCCCGGACCCAGATAAAGTCTATTCCTAGACCAGAAAAAACTCTCAATGGAGATTGAGCATTGAGCAGCATCCTTTTTAGTCCAGGGATAGGCTAAATATGGGTCTGTTAAACCTGTCCATAACCTTTACAAACAAAATACAAGTATACAAAATGTACATTTTCCTTTACTTTCTCTTTCTCAATCCCAGCTCAACCCATGTAATAACTAATTGGCACACTGTTTAACCTTTGTCATGTGATTGGGAAGTACCTAGATTCCTTTCTTCATTTGAAATAACACCAACATGGGGTTTCTAAAGTTGAAGTTGATCTCAGATAAGGAAATGGGGAAAGCTGGATCTCTGTTTTGAAAGTGAGTCATCCTTTAGTGAGTGAAAGAGTGCAACGTCCAATCTCACACGTTCATTATGGTGACTCAATGAGATAAGACCCACTGACTGTCATACCCCACCAGACACGCCACTATGGGTTTCTTCACGGTACCCAAACCAAGTTTAGCTTTGAAAAACAGATACAAAAATACATACTGTATCCTCTCATCTAATGTAACTGCACTGTATATGAATATGTATATATGAATAGTGTGTAAATATTCATATATCATTGTGACATACATACACACACACGCACACACACCATACCACAGCACGAATACACAGACACAAACACACACACAATATTTGTGAAATTGGCAAAGAGTGATCTGTTCGTGTCTTATTTTTCGCAACCTAACTGTATAGGGAACTTATTTGACTGCATACATGCATGATCAGAGACATGTTTTTCTGTAGATACACTATATATACAAAAGTATGTGGACAACCCTTCAAATTAGTGGATTCGGCTATTTCAGCCACACCCGTTGCTGACAGGTGTATACAATTGAGCACAGAGCTATGCAATCTCCATAGACAAACATTGGCAGTAGAATGACCTTACTGAAGAGCTCAGTGACTTTCAATGTGGCACCGTCATAGGATGACACATTTCCAACAAGTCAGTTCATCAAATTTCTGCCCTGCTAGAGCTTCCCTGGTCAACTGTAAGTGCTGTAATTGTGAAGTGGAAACGTCTAGGAGCAACAACGGTTCAGCCGCGAAGTGGTAGGCCACACAAGTTCACAGAACGGGACTGCCGAGTACTGAAGCGCGTAGCACGTAAAAATCGTCTGTCCTCGGTTGCAACGCTCACTACTGAGTTCCAGCCTCTGGAAGCAACGTCAGCACAAGAACTGATCATTGGGAGCTTCATGATATTTCCATGGCCGAGCAGCAGCACACAAGCCTAAGATCACCATGCGCAATGCCAAGCGTCAGCTGCAGTGGTGTAAAGATCGCCACCATTGGACTCTGGAGCAGTGGAAATGCGTTCTCTGTAGTGGTGAATCACGCCTCACCATCAGGCGAATCTGGGTTTGGTGGATGCCAGCAGAACGCTACCTGCCCGAATGCATAGTGCCAACTGTAAAGTTTGGTGGAGGAGGAATAATGGTCTTGGGCTGTTTTTCATGGTTTGGGCTAGGCTCCTTAGTTCCAGTGAAGGGAAATCTTAATGCTACAGCATACAATGACATTCAAGATTATTCTGTGCTTCCAACTTTGTGGAAACAGTTTGGGGAAGGCCCTTTCCTGTTTCAGCATGACAATGCCCCCGTGCACAAAGCGATGTCCATACAGAAATGGTTTGTCGAGATCGGTGTGGAAGAACTTGACTGGCCTGCACAGAGCCCTGACCTCAACCCCATCGAATACCTGTGGGATGAATTGGAACGCCGACTGCGAGCCAGGCTTAATTGCCCAGCATCAGTACCCGACCTCACTAATGCTCTTGTGGCTGAATGGAAGCAAGTCCCCGCAGCAATGTTCCAACATCTAGTGGAAAGTCTACCTAGAAGAGGGGAGGCTGTTATAGCAGCAAGGGGGGAACAACTCCATATTAATGCCCATGATTTTGGAATGAGATGTTTGACGAGCAGGTGTCCACATACTTTTAGTCATGTAGTGTAATTCACAGAGGATGTTAGCATGTGTTGCAATAGGTTTCCTGCGGTCTTGCAGACATACAGATCCTATGAGTTCCATTAGACCAGCACCTGTAACTCAACTAGTTATCAGGTTGCTGCTTTTTTAACTGATACCGAAATCATAAAAACATGTATTCCCCTCTTGAATGACATCCACAGTAATTTGACTCACAACAGTCATTCTGTCATTCTGAATACCCTATACATTGACAAAGACAATGTACATACAAATACTGTACTGTCAGGACAGTGAGAAGTGTCAGGGTTAGAGGAGGTGGCTACTACCTCCGTTCCGTGTCCCTGGTTACCAGTTACCACCACATAACCTAGAGATTACTTAATGTCAGGGCAACCAGGAGACACCCCTGGCTCCAGTAGGAGAGAGGAGAGGATGTCAAGGGATGGGTAAAGCAAGAGAGGAGAGGAGATATGGAGTGAAAGAAAACGAAGAGAGGGAGAGCGAGCCAGTCTAAATAAGAGGTAGAGAGGTAGATTAACAAAGTGTGTCTGTTTACATTTCTACTGTAAATGAGAACCATGATGTGTCGGGTGAGAATTTTGGTAGTGGAGAGGAACGTCAAAGCTCACCCTTATCTGAGGAGTTTGTGACAGCGGGTGTATGAGGCGGTAAGTGTTTCTTATCTTCCCACACACTACATGGTGATGAATTGTGGGTGAGTTTAACTCCCATGGGGTTTTGATATCAACTGACCTTCATACAGTAGATATAAAGTATGCCAAGATATTAATACACAGGCTATCGTAACAGTTATATGACATCATGCAGTATGTATTTTTTGCCATTATGTTGTAATGCTGCACTGTTTACCATTTCTGACTGTGGATGTCTAGGAGTTGGAGAAAGTCATTAATTATTGTCAACCAAATGACACAGGGTAAATGTCGACCAAATGTGTCTGGAATGTGTATTGAGGGTTATAGAACCAAATCAATGATTGTATGACATGTACAGATAGACCAATTCAATGGAAACGTGTTTCTTACAATCTCTGCTCCTGGGGCCCAATACAAAATAGACCACTATTGCTAGGCAACTGCCCTGTTGAGTACGGCTTGCCTTGCTCTATCCCATGTGAATGGAGAGTTGGGAGTTGGTACTAGAATAGTAGGCTACTGTTTATGAAAGTACAGTTTGATCTTTATGAGGTAAACATAGACACCTAAGGGATTATCAGATAAGTACAGTACACCCCTTTTCCATCATGTATACTACAATTGAAATTCATATTGTGGTTCATTGGCCCTATTATGCAGCAGTGGAACAACACTTCGGGAGGAGATCCTTGGCTGTTTACTTGAATCAAATCTCTATTTCACTAGTCAACTATCAGTGGAATTTTAAACAAACTCAGTAATGCTGAGGGTATTCTTCTTCATGGTATGATCTTTACGTTGGTGTTGTTAGTGCATCAGCATTCTAACTAGCCCTGCAGAGAGAGAGAGAGTAATCACTTCCATCCACAGCTCCTGTCCTACTTTATTTTTCTACCTCCACTTCTCCACTTTTACTTGTTATACTGCTTTCAAATAGGATTTATGGTATTTTGCCTGAAAAAAAAAGGCCAATGTTTATATGACCCCCTTACAAACAGGCCCATTTTTGCCTACATAAGCCTTTAATACCTGCCATGCCAGGGACAAGTGGTAGTAGTGGTGTGCATCTATTTTAATACATCTATTGAATATACAGTCGTGGTCAAAAGTTTTGAGAATGACACAAATACTAATTTTCACAAAGTCTGCTGCCTCAGTTTTGATTATGGCAATTTTCATATACTCCAGAATGTCATGAAGAGTGATCAGATGAATTGCAATTAATTGCAAAGTCCCTCTTTGCCATGAAAATGAACTTAATCCCCAAAAAACATTTCCACTGCATTTCAGCCCTGCCACAAAAGGACCAGCTGCCATCATGTCAGTGATTCTCTCGTTAACACAGGTGAGAGTGTTGACAAGGACAAGGCTGGAGATCACTCTGTCATGCTAATTGAGTTAGAATAACAAACTGGAAGCTTTAAAAGAAGGGTGGTGCTTGAAATCATTGTTCTTCCTCTGTTAACCATGGTTACCTTATAGGAAACACGTGCCGTCATTGCTTTGCACAAAAAGGGCTTCACAGGCAAGGATATTGTCACACCCTGGCTCTGGGGACTCTATATGTTGAGCCAGGGTGTGTAGATTCATTGTGTTTGTGTGCTGTGTTTGAGTGTCTAGTTGTTCTAATTCTATGTTGGCCAGAGTGGTTCCCAATCAGAGGCAACGAGTGTCAGCTGTTGCTGGTTGTCTCTGATTGGGAGCCATATTTAGACAGGCTGTGTTCCCACAGGTGTTGTGGGATCTTGTTCCTAGTTAGGTTTGTCCTTTGGATGTCACGTATCGTTTGTTGTTTTGTTTCGCTGTTCGTGTTATCCTTCGATTAATAAAGTATGTTTGCTTTCAACGCTGCGCCTTGGTCTACTCCGTCTAACGATCGTGACAGAAGATCCCACCATACCAGGACCAAGCAGCGTGTCCATGAGCAGGCAGCCTGGACATGGGAGGAAGCGCCGGGAAAGGAGCTGGAGAGGTTGGCGATGGCCCAGGTGGGCAAAGGGTGGTCCTGGGAGGACATGCTCGGGGGAAAAGGGCCATGGGCTAAGATTAAGGCCCTGGCGAGAGAGGAGCAGCGGCGTCAACAGTGTCGTCGTCGGACGGACGAGAGGCAACCCCAAAAAAAATTTTTGGGGGGGCACACGGCATGGGCGACTGGGCAGCAGGAGGCTGCCACAGGGCGATTTGGGAGGTTGGCAGAGGAGGCCGCCAGGTTACGGGGGCCACTGGTCAAAGAAGGGAAGGAAGGTGTAGAGGCACTTCCAGATCCCGACGTAGGGCCAGTGGTGTGTGTCCCCAGCCCGGCCCGGCCTTTTCCTGCTCCTCGCACCAAGCCTACGGTGTGCGTCGCCAGCCCGGCCCGGCCTGTTCCTGCTCCCCGCACCAAGATAATGGTGCGCATCGCCAGCCCAGCCCGGCCTGTTCCTGCTCCTCGCACCAAGCCTACGGTGTGCGTCGCCAGCCCGGCCCGGCCTGTTCCTGCCCCTCGCACCAAGCCTACGGTGCGCGTCGCCAGCCCGGCCCGGCCTGTTCCTGCCACTCGCACCAAGCCTACGGTGTGCGTCGCCAGCTCGGCCCGGCCTGTTCCTGCTCCACGCACCAAGCTAACGGTGCGCGTCGCCAGCCCGGTCCGGCCTGTTCCTGCCACTCGCACCAAGCCAGGGGTGCGAGTCGTCAGCCCGGTTCGGCACGTTCCTGCTCCACGCACCAAGCCAGGGGTGCGCATCGTCAGCCCGGTCCGGCCCGTTCTTACCCACGCACCAAGCCTACGGTGTGCGAGTCGCCAGCCCAGTCCGGCCCGTTCCTGCTCCACGCACCAAGCCAGCGGTGCGCTCGCCAGCCCGGTCCGGCCCGTTCCTGCTCCACCGCACCAAGCCAGGGGTGCGAGACGTCAGCCCGGTCCGGCCCGTTCCTGCTCCACGCACCAAGCCAGGGGTGCGCGTCGTCAGCCCGGTCCGGCCCGTTCCTGCTCCACGCACCAAGCCAGGGGTGCGCATCGTCAGCCCGGTCCGGCCCGTTCCGGCTCCACGCACCAAGCCAGGGGTGCGCATCGTCAGCCCGGTCCGGCCCGTTCCTGCTCCACGCACCAAGCCAGGGGTGCGCATCGTCAGCCCGGTCCGGCCCGTTGCTGCTCCACGCACCAAGCCAGGGGTGCGCATCGTCAGTCCGGTCCGGCCCGTTCCTGCTCCACGCACCAAGCCAGGGGTGTGCGTCGTCAGTCCGGCACAACCCGTGCCTGGGTCACTGGTGCCTGGTCAGGTACCGGTCAGCTGCTCCACACCGGAGCTTAAGCAATCCGCTCCTACGATGTCCAGTCCAGCTCCAGCCAGCGGGGCCAGACCGGACCAGGGGCGCTACGGGGGGATTATTGGAGGGTGGTGGGAAAGCCCGGAGCCAGAACCGCCTCCGAGGAGGAATGCCCTCCCCTGTTTGGTTCAGGTTAAGGCGCGGTCGCAGTCCGCGCCTTTGGGGGGGGGTACTGTCACACCCTGGCTCTGGGGACTCTATATGTTGAGCCAGGGTGTGTAGATTCATTGTGTTTGTGTGCTGTGTTTGAGTGTCTAGTTGTTCTAATTCTATGTTGGCCAGAGTGGTTCCCAATCAGAGGCAACGAGTGTCAGCTGTTGCTGGTTGTCTCTGATTGGGAGCCATATTTAGACAGGCTGTGTTCCCACAGGTGTTGTGGGATCTTGTTCCTAGTTAGGTTTGTCCTTTGGATGTCACGTATCGTTTGTTGTTTTGTTTCGCTGTTCGTGTTATCCTTCGATTAATAAAGTATGTTTGCTTTCAACGCTGCGCCTTGGTCTACTCCGTCTAACGATCGTGACAGATATTGCTGCTAGTAAGATTGCACCTAATCAAGAACTTCAAGGAGAGAGGTTCAATTGTTGTGAAGATGGCGTCAGGGCGCCCAAGAAAGTCCAGCAAGCGCCAGGACCGTCTCCTAAAGATGATTCAGCTGTGGGATCGGGGCACCACCAGTGCAGAGCTTGCTCAGGAATGGCAGCAGGCAGGTGTGAGTGCATCTGCACGCACAGTGAGGCAAAGACCTTTGGAGGATGGCCTGGTGTCAAGAAGGGCAGCAAAGAAGCCACTTCTATCCAGGAAAAACATCAGGGACAGACTGATATTCTGCAAAAGGTACAGGGATTGGACTGCTGAGGAATGGGGTAAAGTCATTTTCTCTGATGAATCCCCTTTCCGATTGATTGGGGCATCCGGAAAACAGCTTGTCCGGAGAAGACAAGGTGAGCGCTACCATCAGTCCTGTGTCATGCCAACAGTAAAACATCCTGAGACCATTCATATGTGGGGTTGCTTCTCAGCCAAGTGAGTGGGCTCACTCACAATTTTGCCTAAGAACACAGCCATGAATAAAGAAGGGTACCAACACATCCTCCGAGAGCAACTTCTCCCAACCATCCAAGAACAGTTTGGTGACGACCAATGCCTTTTCCAGCATGATGGAGCACCTTGCAATAAGGCAAAAGTGATAACTAAGTGGCTCGGGGAACAAAACATCTACATTTTGGCCAGGAAACTCCCCAGACCCTAATCCCATTGAGATCTTGTGGTCGATCTTCAAGAGGCGGGTGGACAAACAAAAACCCATATTGTCTCTTTGCGTAAACTTAATGTAATCGTCAATAAAAGCCTTTTGACACTTATGGAATGCTTGTAATTATACTTCAGTATACCATAGTGACAAAAATATTTCATAACACTGAAGCGGCAAACTTTGTGAAGACCAATACTTGTGTCATTCTCAAAAGTTTTGACCATGACTGTACACAATCAAAAATAAACCCATTATTATTATTTTTAGGCAGGTCCTACAAAACATTATAAGACTAATAAAATGTATTTTCAAAACAATAGAATGGCATATTTTTAGTTGAATTATGTTACCTTATGTTAGTCTGAAGCCATTCGGCTATGGGTTTCAAAGCCCTATAATAATGATTTTTTTTAAACTGACAAATACAGCTTTTTTACTCCAATCTGGCAACCCTCATAAAATCTGACATAGCACAAGAATCCCAAAGTATTAAGCGAAAACAAGCACAGAAAACAGTATTGGCATTAATACAAAATGTAAAAACGTAGGCTACTATTCTATTCTCATTATTTTGGTGACAACCTGGTTGATTAACAATATTGGGTTGTTAACACGTTTTATTTTTTTATATAAATAAATGTGGGACACATAAAAATGCAATGTAGAACACTATTGTACATCATGCATTGCTCTAATAACTTTCAAAAGATTGTTCCGAAGTTTGCCCCCCAAAAAGTTATTTTCCTACAAATTAAATCTCACAACAATTCGTTTATTTTCACACAAATTAAGCTACACAAAAATGCACAAACTCTGCTGAAATCCTTTTAGTACATATTTGCACGAATTGAGTGTGAGATTGTGTTGGTCACACGAACATGGTGAACCACTGTCATATAAAAAAGGTGATATTTTGAAACAAAGACCAAGCCCATGCTTTTTTTAAATCCACATTTCATCTCTTTCTTACCCTCACTCCACTTTGTTAGGGAGCAGGCGTAGGGTCTTACATTGAGAGATATTAAAATAATAATAGCAATCCTATTTTCAAAAGTACGTACGCGATTGAGCAAAAATTATAGCCCTTCACTTGATTTGGACTACATTATTGCATGCTAAATGTTTCTGATCAGTGATAGTGATATATAAGCAAACGAATAGATGAGCTATACCACCTCCACTTATTTGCCCAGCCAGAAACCAATTAACCAAATAGCCTTACAGACGGAGGTTCAGTGAAACAAAATCATATTGATTGAAGTCACAGGCTTTTGGTCGGGAGTAGGCCTATTGGCTACTAAATAATCAATTTACTAAACTGCATAACATGCTGCATAACTAAACTGCATAGCATGCTGTTCTAATAAATGAGCCAACTAGACAAGATGATCATGAGTAGCACTCACCTCAATTTAGCTAACATTTTCCCAGCCTAATTGTAGCCTAACCAATATCCAAACAGAGATTCAATGAAACCAAATCTGACATTGATTTATTTATCAAGAGGAGTCCCCACGATTGTCTCAAAGCAGAGCGATGGCACTGTCCCAATCAAAACGGTGCTGAAATTATATAATCTAGACCACAGGCGGGTAGGCTATTGCTTGAAATGTATTACAATGATTGGATGACTTTGGGAGTTTCAGTAAGCAACAATTTGATAAATGCCTTCAATTGCATTATCCTACTTTATTCCAATATTTTCGTCATTCAGTGATATTTATTCCCACAGTAATTCTTCATGGATCCATCTAGATGTGGTTAAGAAAACAGTGCATGCTTAGTGGTGGTTATGGGAGAAGTGGCAGGAGGATGGTTAATTGGCGCTGCCTAGCAACCATCAAGAGTTTAAAACCTCTAAGCTGTAAAGTCCCCTGTTTAGGGGACCTGCGTGGTTCTGGTACCGGTTCCGACCTACATTTTCGCTTATAAATCGATCTGTGCGCATGCCTGCAAACCTTACATCATAGCGCAGTAGGAGAGAGTGGTTTCATCACAGTAGCACATTCAGAGATCGATTTATAGCGATTAATCTAAAATAATTTATAGAAAAGGGGGAAATAAAACGTGATGTTTGTCATAGACGGACAAGATTAATACGAGATGAAAGGGAAGTTCCTAATGAGTTCAGGAAGCTAAGATATAGCTCTGTGAGACCTTCACAGTGACAGGGCGGACGTTTTGATGAAGGGAGACCTTTAGAAAATATGCACATTTTATCTAACACTAAACATACAAATATGTATTTTACAGTTATAAGGAAGCTGACATTTTATAATGTGATTATTCTAGATTCAGTAAGTATATAAATCATTTCAAGCCTTATTCATACAGTTCTGTTGAATAGGAAATACATCATATAAAATATTTCATATTTTTATCATATTTGTACTGTGTACTCCTCAAGTGACTACACCTCAGCAATTTATTTAAATAAAAATAAAAAACAGAAAAGTGAGACTTTAACCTTTCTTGGAGTATGCAACATTACTAGTTATTGTTTATGGCCCTCTCATGATAAATAATTACTTTTGGGGATTACTTAGATTACATTTTTGATTACATTTAGTTACATTTAACTAGTTTAAATAGCATAGTGCGTGCCAATGCTGCCTCAGCATTACGGCTAAGTTTCATACTAAGCTGTAGGCAGAAGTTCACCGAAATTATTACTAGGTAATTAGGCGGCAATAAAAGTTTGGGCTTTGATACCAGCAATACTTTTCAGATATATGGAAAAGGCAGAAAAACGTTGGTGGTATGGGAAAGTTGGCGGAAGAACGTCTTAGTATGAAAGGGATATCAGTCTGAGTGTTGATCCTGCAGTCAGGCTTTCCATTTCCTCTGCTCCCCACTGCTAGGGGCTAGGGGGCAGGCTTTACATCTCTCCTTCATTTGGTAATTAACTGAAGCCAGTGATTCAAGGACTTAGGAATCTCGTCATAAACCAAGAGGAAACACAACAGATGGACTGTTTTAACTCCATATAGGCCTAGGCCCATTTTCCCTCTGTGACACACATACTGAAAGGTTAGGTTATGATAGCCAAAAACACTTTAAATGTAAAACTGTATAAGAATATAATAAATATTTATCATATCATATCATATCTTCCTCCAGGTTCTGCAGACATAGCAGAGAACATCTGACCATCCCAAACGTAGTCTGACCCTGAACCCCGCACCCCAACTCCCATCCACCAACTCCCATCCACACCTCCATCTCTCCCTTTTGCTCACGATGGCTGAGCCCCCAGAAACAGTGCACTTCCAGGGGGACCAAGCATCAGCAGAAACAGCAGCACTCGGCTCTGGGTCGGGTGAGTCCACAGAGGTGGAGTGTCCCATCTGCTACCACGAGTACAACCAGTGCGGCAAGTGTCCTCGCATGCTGGAATGCCTCCACAACTTCTGCACTGAGTGCCTCCGGAGGATTCAGCTGTCCACGTATCCACCTGACCCTGCGGACCCCCAGAGCCCTCGCAGCCTCGCCATTTCCTGCCCCCTCTGCCGCCACCCCACCCTGCTGGAGACCGGCGACCCCCTCACCCTGCCCTGCAACTCCCGCATCCTGGCTCAGCTGCCCCCCATGGCTTTCCGCACACCCGTGTCGGTGGCCGCCCACCTGGCCACCGTCACCCAGAGGGTGGTCCTCTCCCTGGATACCAGCAGGGACGCCCGCTTCATCATCCTGCCCACCGTGAGCCTAACGGTGGAGCAGATGCACCCAAGCGATAGGCCCCACGGTGGAGGTGTGGGCCTGGTGGGTGAGGTGGAGGTTCTGCAGCACCACAGGAGGACCCTGGCTGTGGTATTCTGGGGGTTGTTTTTGATGACCTGCGTGGTGGGGGTGGTGTTTGGGCCCAGCTTCTTCCGCAACTGAGGGGAGAAGGAACAGAGGGGCCTGTTCCAATACTTTTACGTGCAGCCGTCCTTCCTTTCTTGTTTCCTTATTTCCTTCCCCCTTACTCAAGGAAGGGTGTATTGTCAAAATATTTGAAAATGGCCTAAAATCTAGACGGAACTACGGGCCTACCTCAAACGTAGCCTCAACATCCTGCTAACTTCAATTCGACTGTAAATGACAAATATATTTACAAGATATTGAAGGTTGATGCATACAGGCTCATAATCACATGTAGTTGCTTTAATTGGTGGTGTTGAGAAAATTCTATATAGACAGATCTACATTTTTCTTGCTATGCACTGATTTAGAGTTCCCTCTAGTGGTCTAATCTAGGAGCGCCTATTACATTGGGGCGCCAGGTAGCCTAGCAATTAGAGCGTTGGGCCAGTCAACCGAAAGGTTGCTTGTTTCAAATCCCTGATCCAAATAGGGAAAAAATCTGCTGATCTGCCCTTGAGCAAGGCGCTTAACCCTAATTGCTACAGGGTTGCTCAATAATGGCTGATCCCTGGCCTTGACCCCACACTCTGAGGGTGTCTCAGGGGGAGTGGAATTTCACACCACACACTTGTACAGGTTACACCCTAGTGCATGTGTGAAACAGGACAAATATAAGCACCCCCTATTTGACCTTTGATTGTAATAGTCCTTGGCTATTTATTAAAAGCTTTTCATATGTTTAACATTTGACTCTCTCTCTCCCTGTGCGTGCATGTGTGTGTGTGTAACATCATTTAGACTACATCATGAAGATTAATTATGACTAAAGTGAATGTGGAAAATGTATTGTGGAATAAAATCACTGGAATATTTATTCAGGGGGACAGGGGCACGTTGAGAAAAAACGTAAAGGGAGCATACACGACGTCATACGCCGCGTTTACTTGCAACAGTCGAGAGAAAAGTTTTTAGAGTCCTCCTTTCCTCCATATGTTTTTGTTTGGGGAAAAGTTGTGGGTGGCCGATCGTGTGAATGGTTTTTAACCCCTTCGCCGTAGGAGAATGATATATTTAATATTTGGGAGATAGAAACTAAGGGGATATGCACGTGGTATAAGTATAATTTTTACTTTTTTGTTAGCTCTGGCCAGTGCAAACTTACTGGCTAGCGTTGTAAGAGCATTTCACCTCACCCCTTTTTCCCGTTAGCCTGCTAGCTTTCTCTTTCATAGCTTTTGTGGGACAGCTGAAAAAAGGGTTTGGAGAAATGGCGGAAACCAAAATAATATACCACATCGACGAGGAGGAGACGCCGTATTTGGTGAAGATCCCGATCCCTGCCGAAAATATCACTTTGTTGGATTTTAAACAGGTATTGAACAAGCCCAACTACAAATTCTTCTTCAAGTCTATGGACCAGGACTTCGGGTGAGTGAGAGCCAATGATTGTGTGTCGGGTTGTGGGTTTCAGGCAAATGATAAAGGAGAAAACCAACACAGAATGAGTACAGTTGATTCGATTGTCTACGTTTTTGCAAAGTCTATTTCCCTTTGGCGTGTGTCCCAAAGATACCAAGGTGAAATGTTGTTACTCTTTGTTACAATAGGCTAACCATTTAGCTACGGTGCAAATCTCAACTGATACAATGTTGCAAATGAAAAGAGACAGTGGGAGAAAAAGTGTCACAAGGAGGGGGGAAAGCTTGAGTTGATCAAATTTTTTGAATAGCGGGTTGGGATGTTTTATAGACAAGGTGACACATTTAGTTGGCCTGTGAATTAGGCAATTTTAATAGTATTTATTGACCCCATTTTTTTTATTTACCCTTATATATGATAGTGATATAAGCACAATATGATCCAATTAATGTCACCAAATGTGCCATAACGTTATGAACGTTTGTGAATGACTTTCGCCTGTCGAATAGGGAGGAGATGTGGGGGGTGACTGACTGCACATAGAATGCAAACCATTCAATTAGGCCTCTCTCGCTATCCATCACACACCCTTCCCTTTCTCATAGCTAAGAGCCCCTTCATACTTAGAGATTGATATAAATGTACATAATTGGTACCTGGAGGAAAATGGAGGAGGGTCATGCTTTTTCAGTCCAGGGGAGGGTTTAGTATTTTTTTTAAAATTCTAGTCAAGGTGAGGGTCATGTAATTGATGAAATGTCAGTGTTTGAGTTGCTTATTAGGCTATATATCGACGTGTGCTATAGGCTACGAAGTGCATGCTCGGAGAAACGCAGAGCAAAGTTATATTTTTAAGATAGCTGCTGGGATGGTGTAAATAAAACTAGGCTCCATTACACATTGCAATGGCTATTCCAACCCTGAGCCCCTGCCTGCTCTGCTCCTGGGCCCCGATTCCATCCTGAGTTAAGCGCGTGTAAATGGAATGTAATACCATTTTAATGCGCGTTTCTCTCTATTTATTCTGACCTTAAACTTAAGCATGAGAGTAGCATGCTATTCACCCACTATTTGTTTGAGGTGGCGCTCGAAAACATGGTGTGTCTACAGATATGACAAATTCTGACCTTGACTTAATTTCCTAATAATTCCACAAATGTTATGCTCGAGGAAACCAGCCATATGGAAGCAAACTGAAAATCATATCAACATGACATGTATTGCGGCCCCATTTCCACGGTGAAATAGGATATAAATAGCTGTGCCATTTATTCAGAATTTTTGTTTGCCCTCATAATTTGCTTGGATGAAATTTGGAGACCCAAGCTATAGACTTCTGTAAATTGTCAAAGACTCCAGTCACCCAGGTCATAGACTGTTACCACACAGCAAGCAGTACCGGAGGGCCAAGTCTAGGTCCAAAAGGCTCCTTAACAGCTTCTACCCCCAAGCCATAAGACTGCTGAACAATTAATCAAATGGCCACCCGGACTATTGGCATTGACCCCCCCCCCCCCTTTGTTTTTACACTTAATTTTTATTTCACCTTTATTTAACCAGGTAAGCCAGTTGTAAACAAGTTCTCATTTACAACTGCGAACTGGCCAAGATGAAGCAAAGCAGTGCGGAATAAACAACCTCAACACAGAGTTACACATGGAATAAACAAAACGTACAGTCAATAACACAATAGAAAATCTATATACAGTGTGTGCAAATGTAGGAAGTTATGGAGGTAAGGCAATAAATAGGCCATAGTGCAAAATAATTACAATTATAATTGCTGCTACTCACTGTTTATCTATGCATAGTCACTTTACCCCTACCTACATGTAGAAATTACCTCGACAAACTGTAGCCCCCATTAACTCGGTACCGGTACCCCCTGTATATAGCCTCATTATAGTTATTTTATTGTTCTCTTTCCTTTTCTTTGTACTTTAGTTTATTTAGTAAATATTTTCTTATCTCTATTTTCTTAAAACGGTATTGTTGGTTAAGGGCTTGTAAGTAAGCATTTCACGGTAAGGTTTACACCTGTTGTATTCGGCGCATGTGACAAATAACATTTGGTTTGTAGGGCTAAGTTGATGTATGCGCTTTAGAATGTTTTGATTATATGCCCAGGCTTTTCTCCGTTTTATTTTACAATTTATATCATGTTAAACATTAGCTACTATCGAGACCCATCATCGGTAATACCCACATACATGTATTTTTGCATCATTGCATTCTGTTGACCTTTCTTTCCCCTGTCACGTCCTTGTAAGTTGTTCCTGAGGATCGCTAGCATTAGTGGATCATATTAGGCTAACGTTGTGCGATAATTTGGGACATGTAGCCTATTTGAGACATTATGGAACTTAGACCTCATGTAGCAGGTTAAACCTGGCGCACGGTGTACGGCGACTGGACCATTGTCATACAGTTCCATGATTAGCGAGAATTAGGGTAGATTTAAATGATTATTGTACAACCCCATGAGAAAATCTGTTGGCCAGCAAGTGGGAGGATTTTCAGCGGTTGAATTACATTTTATTTTCAGAGCGCACAAGGTAGCCACACCTGCAGAGCGTATTACGCAACAGAAAAGGGTAAGTCTGAATATCAAAGACTGAAAAGTGCATAGAAAAGGCGTGGGTAGGATAGGCATACATTTCTAAATTGTGGTCGGCCCTTGCTGATCAAAAACGTTTTTGTGTGCTGCCTAACTAATGGCTGTGCTGCGATTCAGGAGGAGAGTCAAAGGCCTAGTCCAAAAAAATCTGTAATTTGTGTGGTATTAAAAAATATTCTGCTAATCTGTAAAATGCCGTAGAATTGCATGACATTTTAATAAAAGGCTGTGCGCTATCAAAATTCCTATGTTGCAATGCTTACAGGATGAAGAACAGGTTCTAAAACTGCATGCATACTAAGATGGCGCCGCGATCTCCAATAAAACATTGCATGGTTCTGTGTTTTTCTCCAACTTTATTAATCAGTTTGTTTCGTGCATTACCACACCTGGGTAGAACTATTGGAATACGAATCGCTGGGTACTCACTGTGCACCCGACCTCCCCAAATTCCCTGAGACGGCAGAACAATGGATTAGCTTCTTCGGCAAGGCGCCGAACTGCTTGGCAGTCCTACCGGAGAGTAGGAAGCGCCGCCGCCGATGGAGAGGCAACCGTGGTGGGGTCTTAGTGAGATTAAGACGCCGGGTGACCCGTCCTCCATTACCGAGCATACTACTCGCCAATGTTCAATCATTATTGAACAGACTTGATGAACTCAAAGCGAGGATTTCCTTCCAGAGGGACATACTCTGTTTTTCTGAGACTTGGCTTTCCTCTGACATCCGAACGGATTATATACAACCAGTGGGTTTTACAGTTTTTCGTGCGGATAGGAAGCAGGCTCTCTCTGGCAAGAACAAAGGTGGTGGGCTATGCTTTATGACCAACAACACATGGTGCGACAGGGGAAATGTACAGGAACTTGCGAGCTTCTGCTCCCCCGACATGGAATACTTGGCCATCAAATGTTGCCCTTTTTACCTTCCGAGAGATTTCTCAGGGATTTTTGCCTTGGCTGTGTAAATCTCGCCCCAAGCCGACATGAAAAAAGCTCTCAAAGATCTTCATTGGACCCTGAACAAACTGGAGACCACTTTCCCGGAGGCAGCGTTCATTGTTGCGGGGGACTTTAACAAAAGTAATTTGAGAACCGTGCTCCCAAAATTATTATCAACACATCGACTGTCTAACTCGCCGAAATTTTACTCTTGACCACTGCTACATGCCTTTTTGACACTTGGATAAGGCCCTCTCCCATCCTTCTTTCTGAGAATCTGACCATGACTCCATCTTGCTTCTCTCCACCTATTTACAAAGACTCGAGGGAAGTTCCGGTGGTCAGGTCTGTACAGCGTTGGTCCGACCAATCAGAATTCACGCTCCAAGACTGTTTTGATCATGTGGACTGGAATATGTTCTGGGTCGCTTCTGGAGATAACATCAATGAATACGCAGACTCAGTCACCGGATTCCCCCAAAAATATGCATAGTTGACGTGATACTAAAATGGGTATCTTTCAAAACGTACCCAAATCAAAAACCGTGGATTGATAGCAGCCTTGTAGGAAAACTGAAAGATGCTGCTTATAAACAAGACAAGGTGAACGGGGACAATAGTTTGGTTAAACAGTACAAATATACACTGCTCAAAAAAATAAAGGGAACACTAAAATAACACATCCTAGATTTGAATGAATGAAATAATCTTATTAAATACTTTTTTCTTTACATAGTTGAATGTGCTGACAACAAAATCACACAAAATTGATCAATGGAAATCAAATGTATCAACCCATGGAGGTCTGGATTTGGAGTCACCCTCAAAATTAAAGTGGAAAACCACACTACAGGCTGATCCAACTTTGATGTAATGTCCTTAAAACAAGTCAAAATGAGGCTCAGTAGTGTGTGTGGCCTCCACGTGCCTGTATGACCTCCCTACAACGCCTGGGCATGCTCCTGATGAGGTGGCGGATGGTCTCCTGAGGGATCTCCTCCCAGACCTGGACTAAAGCATCTGCCAACTCCTGGACAGTCTGTGGTGCAACGTGGCGTTGGTGGACGGAGCGAGACATGATGTCCCAGATGTGCTCAATTGGATTCAGGTCTGGGGAACGGGAGGGCCAGTCCATAGCATCAATGCCTTTCTCTTGCAGGAACTGCTGACACACTCCAGCCACATGAGGTCTAGCATTGTCTTGCATTAGGAGGAACCCAGGGCCAACCGCACCAGCATATGGTCTCACAAGGGGTCTGAGGATCTCATCTCGGTACCTAATGGCAGTCAGGCTACCTCTGGCGAGCACATGGAGGGCTGTGCGGCCCCACAAAGAAATGCCACCCCACACCATGACTGACCCACCGCCAAACCGGTCATGCTGGAGGATGTTGCAGGCAGCAGAACATTCTCCACGGCGTCTCCAGACTCTGTCACGTCTGTCACATGTGCTCAGTGTGAATTTGCCAATCTTGGTGTTCTCTGGCAAATGCCAAACGTTCTGCACGGTGTTGGGCTGTAAGCACAACCCCCACCTGTGGACGTTGGGCCCTCATACCACCCTCATGGAGTCTGTTTCTGACCGTTTGAGCAGACACATGCACATTTTGTGGCCTGCTGGAGGTCATTTTGCAGGGCTCTGGCAGTGCTCCTCCTGCTCCTCCTTGCACAAAGGCGGAGGTAGCAGTCCTGCTGCTGGGTTGTTGCCCTCCTACGGCCTCCTCCACGTCTCCTGATGTACTGGCCTGTCTCCTGGTAGCGCCTCCATGCTCTGGACACTACGCTGACAGACACAGCAAACCTTCTTGCCACAGCTCGCATTGATGTGCCATCCTGGATGAGCTGCACTACCTGAGCCACTTGTGTGGGTTGTAGACTCCGTCTCATGCTACCACTAGAGTGAAAGCACCACCAGCATTCAAAAGTGACCAAAACATCAGCCAAGAAGCATAGGAACTGAGAAGTGGTCTGTGGTCAATGCCTGCAAAATCAGTCCTTTATTGGGGGTGTCTTGCTAATTGCCTATTTCCACCTGTTGTCTATTCCATTTGCACAACAGCATGTGCAATGTATTGTCAATCAGTGTTGCTTCCTAAGTGGACAGTTTGATTTCACAGAAGTGTGATTGACTTGGAGTTACATTGTGTTGTTTAAGTGTTCCCTTTATTTTTTTGAGCAGTGTAGCTTACACAGATCGCTCAAGATGGCGAAACGCAAGTATAAGTGGAGGAGCAATTCAGCAGGTCGGACACAAGGTGTATGTGGCAGGGGCTACTAACAATCACTGATTACAAAAATAACCAATGCCACCCTACTGGATGAGCTAAACATAGTTTTATCAAGATTCGCTCACCATGACCCTGAGCTGCCGAGGAGATGTGACTCCCGATGACAATGTGGGCTACAGACTCAGTCTCTACTGAGGACATATGTAAGTCATTCAAATGTATTAACCCTCGCAAGGCTGCCGGCCCAGTCGGCATCCCTGCCGTGCTCTCAGAGCATTTGCAGACCAGCTGGCTGTTGTGTTCTCTGACATTTTCAATCTCTCCCTAGCTCAGGCTGCTATACCCACCTGCTTCAAGATGTCCTCTATCATCCCCGTGTCCAAGAAAGGTAAAGTAACTGAACGACTACCGACCAGTAGCACGCACTTCTGTCATCAGGAAGTGCTTCGAGAGGCTAGTCAAAGACCATATGACCTCCTCCCTCCCCGACACACTCTCCCCTCTCCAATTGACCTACCGCCCTGACAGATCCATGGATGATGCAATCGCCATTGCACTGCACACTGCCCATACCCACCTGGACAAAAGGAATGCATATGTGAGGATGCTGTTCATCGACTACAGCTCGGCCTTCAATACCATTGTGCCCGAACTCCTCCCTATGCAACTGGGTCCTGGACTTCCTGATGGGCAGCCCCCAAGTGGTGAAGGTAGGGAACATGACCTCTTTGACACTGATTCTCATCAAGGGTGCGTCCTCATTACCCTCCTGTATTTCCTGTATACCCACGGCTGCGTGGCCTTGCACAGTTCACGACACGACCGTAGTAGGCCTGATTAACAACAACTGTGAGACAGCCTACAGGGAAGAGGTAGGCACTCTGACAGCATGGTGCCAGGTAAACAACCTCTCCCTCAACGTTAGCAAAACAAAGGAGCTGATTGTGGACTTCAGGAGGAACCAGGCTGGACACGCCCCCATCCTCATCAACGGGAGACTGTCAACAACTTCAAATTCCTCGGTGTACACATCTCAGAGAAGCTGAAATGGTCTAGCCACACGGACATCGTAGTGAAGAAGGCTCAACAGCGGCTCTTCAACCTCTGGATGCTGAAGAAATTTGGCCTGTCCCCGAGGGCCCTGACTGTGTTCTACAGGAGCATCATGGCAAAAACTTAGACTGGCCAATAGTTTCTACCCTCAGACCATCAGGCTGCTGAATAGCCACCACTAGTCAGCTACCTACTCCACCCTCCCCCGTGCGAATCCCCCTATGGACATTTAGTTGAAGGGAAGGCCATCAATTTTTTCATTTGAGGTCAGATTTTCTCCATGTAACCCTTTATTATAAATAACGTTCACTCCCTTACTGCACACGTAAAAATACCATCGGCTACACACATTACTCAAATGTGAACTTGCGTAGCCTGCGTCTCGACCACTATCTCCAGAGGTAGCGCACTACACTTGTCCGACAGTTGCCCCCCTTGAATCAGGGCAGTGTTGAGCCAACACTCCTACAGTATAAATGGTAATAGCAGAGCAACGTTTTTGAAACAGCTGAAATGTATAGACATTTTCCTAAAATTTAAGACTTGTTTTATTGAGTTTTTACCTGAAATTGCGCTAACATCCTGTTGCATTCTGAAACTGCCGGCTGCACTGAACCACCTAAAACTATGGAAGCCCATCCCCGCCACTAAAAACATGTCAAATGTAGATCATACAAATAGGAAATGTTTTTCAATTATTAACATTGTGTGGTGATTTCAGAGGTGGCACCAGATTGGTCGGGGGTGAAATTGTTTTCCTGGGGACCAGAGTTTTTCCTGATCTGGTAGTAGGCTAACCTAACCAACTCTGGACCCTAGATGTAGTGGATGACATAGTAATAAATCAGCTGTAAAAAAACAAACGGTTTTATATGGGCTGTGATGGGACCAGATCATTGTTCTAATCAGGTCATATTGTTAAAAAAAAGATCCTATTAAAATAAATAAGTAGTCGCACACTCGTATGTATGTGCAACACTATTTATTTTGATAGCTTACAGTTTTTTCACCTTTTAGTCAGCACCTCTACACTAAATAATTGTATCTGGGTGTGGTCCAGCTCATGCTTTTCTAATAAAATCCTGATAAACTCCTGGCCCTAGGGAGGATGAAAACATTAAAACCCTTTACACAGACAGAGACATCAACTGCGATTGGACAATAAAATGAACAGGGCTGAGCACCCTGTATGCAGGGTTGCATCGTGTAGGCCTTTACATCTATAATGAAAAATAAACTCATACAGAATGTCATCACTATTGTGTTGATTGATTAATTCCAGTCAATAATTTGGGATTATAAAGGTCGCCTCTTCACCCGAAGTGTGAATATAAGCCAAATCTGAACACGTTCACTATTTCTTGGAACACAAATAAATGGGCCTAATTTAGGCTATAAACACATAGCTGAGGCTTGACGTGACGTTGTGTTTCCCCTGGCCCATATGGGATCAGAGCAGAAAGGATTATCTTGGCTACCCGCAGTAGGAGGCTACAGTTGATCAGACTGAGGCAGACTAATTGTGCACGTTGACAAATCATGAGGTATTTATTTTTTTGGGTGCCGGGTATGGGCTTCCATATAAAACAGCTCATTGTGGTGAATTCACTTTTACCCACGTTTTCAATTTTAACACATGTAATGAGTTGCATGACATTGATAAAAATGAAGCCTGGTTAGTGGTAAGGTAGACCTACTGTACTTTTATATTTGAATGAGAGGGTTAATCGTTCATTTTTGATAGGCTAACATTATTTGATGAAGACATGCTGTTATAGCAAGTCTGTGCTTTTGTCTTGAAGCTAAAATGTAATGTCCCTCTTTGCCATGAAAATTAACTTGATCCCCCAAAAAACATTTCCACTGCATTTCAGCCCTGCCACAAAAGGACCAGCTGACATCATGTCAGTGATTCTCTCGTTAACACAGGTGAGTGTTGACGAGGACAAGGCTGGAGATCACTCTGTCATGCTGATTGAGTTAGAATAACAGACTGGAAGCTTTAAAAGGAGGGTGGTGCTTGAAATCATTGTTCTTCCTCTGTTAACCATGGTTACCTGCAAGGAAACACGTGCCGTCATCATTGCTTTGCACAAAAAGGGCTTCACAGGCATGGATATTGCTGCTAGTAAGATTGCACCTAAATCAACCATTTATCGGATCATCAAGAACTTCAAGGAGAGAGGTTCAATTGTTGTGAAGAAAGCTTCAGGGCGCCCAAGAAAGTCCAGCAAGCGCCAGGACCGTCTCCTAAAGTTGATTCAGCTGCGGGATCGGGGCACCACCAGTGCAGAGCTTGCTCAGGAATGGCAGCAGGCAGGTGTGAGTGCATCTGCACGCACAGTGAGGTGAAGACTTTTGTAGGATGGCCTGGTGTCAAGAAGGGCAGCGAGGAAGCCACTTCTCTCCAGGAAAAACATCAGGGACAGACTGATATTCTGCAAAAGGTACAGGGATTGGACTGCTGAGGACTGGGGTAAAGTCATTTTCTCTGATGAATCCCCTTTCCGATTGATTCGGGCATCCGGAAAACAGCTTGTCCGGAGAAGACAAGGTGAGCGCTACCATCAGTCCTGTGTAATGCCAACAGTAAAGCATCCTGTGACCATTCATGTGTGGGTTGCTTCTCAGCCAAGGGAGTGGGCTCACTCACAATTTTGCCTAAGAACACAGCCATGAATAAAGAATGGTACCTACACATCCTCCAAGAGCAACTTCTCCCAACCATCCAAGAACAGTTTGGTGATGACCAATGCCTTTTCCAGCATGATGGAGCACCTTGCCATAAGGCAAAAGTGATAACTAAGTGGCTCGGGGAACAAAACATTGAAATATTCGGTCCATGGCCAGGAAACTCCTCAGACCTTAATCCCATTGAGAACTTGTAGTCAATCCTCAAAAGGCGGGTGGACAAACACAAACCCACAAATTCTGACAAACTCCAAGCATTGATTATGCAAGAATGGGCTACCATCAGTCAGGATGTGGCCCAGAAGTTAATTGACAGCATGCCAGGGTGGATTGCAGAAGTCTTGAAAAAGAAGGGTCAACACTGCAAATATTGACTCTTTGGATAAACGTAATGTAATTGTCAATAAAAGCCTTTGACACATGGAATGCTTGTAATTATACTTCAGTATACCATAGTAACATCTGACAAAAATATCTAAAAACACCGAAGCAGCAAACTTTGAAGACCAATACTTGTGTCATTCTCAACTTTTGACCACGACTGTACTCTGAGATGTAAACTTACTCACAAACAAAAAACACCAACTTATGTTATAAAAACAGGCGCTTAAACAAACAAGTGCTCCTGCGTCATTACTGAGTTGTAGTCCAACATTTGGAAGTGTCTGACTCCTGGGTACCATACGTTAGACCTAGGCCTACTTCTACCACAACTGCAACATTTTGAAACAAAACTCAAGCGAGTCAGTTACAAGTAGGCTACATTTAAACTCGGCTCAGAAGTCAGCTGTCCAATCAAAAACCGAGCTACTTTTCTCAGGGTCTGCTCCTTCAGCCCGTTGCCTCAGCAAAGTAACTTAAAGCATCGGTGTGTGTTTGCCAGCTCCATGTGTGTTTTCATTTGCGGGAGTGCGAGCCAGCTGTCAGACAGGCTGTGTGTGTCAGTCAGAGCAGAGCCAGCAGCGTGGAGTGGAGCAGACCAGGAGAACCTGGGGTTGGAGAGAGGCCATTTTGCTGGGTGTCTGGCTGGGGCAGAGTTGACAGGAAGCGAGGAGGGAGAGATGGAGAGGAGAGGTGGGGGAAGTGGATGGCGGATTTAGGTGTGCTGTGCGAGAGATTAGTAGATGGGAGGGAAAAAAAGTGTGTTTATTTGGGATGTGTGAGGCAAAGGAGTAACGGCTATGAGGGAATATTCAGGGTGTTTGAAGCATATTTTTAGTGCGTTGGTGAAATAGCTTAAGGGGAGGTCGTTTGTTTGTTTGGTATGGTGAGGTATGCAGACAATTACTCTGTTAGGGGTAGAATGTCACATCTGTCTGTCCCTTTCTGGATGCAATTTGAGTCCGTCCTCACAGAGCAAGAAAGAAGAGAAGGAGCGAGCAACTGAAAGATTCAAAGAGACGGTGAGAAAAAGAGTGAGAGCAGAGTAAGAAAAAGAAGGTAGGAGGGAAAGCGAACAAGAGAAAGAGGGAGCAAGAGGGTTTAAAGAAAGAAGAAGAGGTGAGCGAGAGAGAGGGTCTAAACTAAGTTCTCACATTCACCAACCCCAGCACACTCACTCACACAAGGCCAGCCTCCTGCCGGTGACAATGCATCCCCAGTGCCCACAACAATCTGGCCCTGTGCTAACAATCACCCGCAACAATCTGGCCCTGTGCTAACAATCACCCGCAACAATCTGGCCCTGTGCTAACAATCACCCGCAACAATCTGGCCCTGTGCTAACAATCACCCGCAACAATCTGGCCCTGTGCTAACAATCACCCGCAACAATCTGGCCCTGTGCTAACACTCACCCACAAAACCAACCCACAACTGCTGCTTACAAATCTGGCCTAGCAGACCATACTACATCCACACACACACAAAAAATGTTGCAATGCACTGACAGGCAGACATCCACACACACACACAACCTTCCTGCATGCAAAATGTGACTAAATGGTGCTGTGTTTGTGTGTGTCAGGGTTTCCGCTAGCCGGTAATAGCTGGCTTTTGGCCATAGAAAATAGAAAAGCCAATAAATAAAATTGGAGCAGGCCAATTGTCCGGGAGAAGAAGAAGAAAATCCCTGTTGCGAAATAAATGTTTAGCCTGTTCATTGATGGAAATACATTTGACTGGTCATGCTTATCAGTCTATAGGTTAATTTGCATATGCGAGTATGTACCGTATATTCGTTATGTATCTTATCACATGCGTACAACAAACAGAGCCTTTGAGCGGACAGTCTGTCAGACACCGCAAGAGCTGCTCCTGCTGCATCTCAAAAGGCAACGGAAGGCAGGTTTCATCAGCGCGTCACACACCACTTTGAAATGAGTTGGAGGCATTATGCATTTTGAAAACATACTTCATTGTTTGAAACCTGAATGTTTTAATACATATTATGAGGCATGTTTTACCTTGCTTCAAAGTAGCCTATTAGATCTCCTCTCTTTCAAAATGTCTTTCTATTTGAATCTCTGTTGCATGAAACCGCTAGCATGTGCGGTGGCCTTTTTGACAATGGTGGTTTCCCGCTAATTGCATTATGGAACGAACATTTGAGCGTGGCCTGCTGCCTTGTGCACATTGCTGCACTTATAATGTGAAGAAATAATCGTGTATCAACATTTTAAGCTAAATGTTCTGATCTGTTGCACGAGACACATTGCTTTTTAAAGTTTCTTTGTAATGTAGCCTAGGGCTTCTGGTTGTATGAATTTGGGATCTATTGTCCCACAACTGTCCCAGAGTCTGTCTGGAATAGGATATTTATTTCTCGACAAGCTGACCAATAGAATAGGTTAACCTTTCTACTATGGGGGATAGTAGATTTACATAGGCTATTGCAGTGGTCTCCAACCTTTTCTACCTTTCAAATACGCACCTTCTCCTCTCCCCTGCAACTCTTCCCCGGGTCCTTAGTGTACAAGAGAAAGTATTGCACTGTTTTCTGTCAATATATCCTGGTAAAATAATGGTTAATAAAGAACTCTAAGGGGGTCTCTATAAAATCTGTGATTTCTCCACTCCCCAAATTCTGTTAAATATTTTCCCAAATTATGTGTTCTGTTTAATTTTTCCTGGTTTTAGATTTGTTTTAGTTTTCACTTGCAAAATAACAATAGTTCAGTAGAGAAACAATGAATTTGGATGTTCTGAATCCATGTCAATGCTAAAATCACATCTGAAATATTTTTTCTAGGTCTGGAAGAAACTAACAAATGTAGATTTTTTTGGTGTAATTCCCCATTAATTGCACATCTGGCCCTTTTAATTGTGCATCTGGCCCTTTAATTGTGCATGTAGCGAGTGAGGAATGTGCCATCTAATGTGCCGGTCTAGCGATGGTTCTGTACCGCTGCTGCTCATTTCATGGCCAAGTTTGCAAATAATAAATACAAATGATATACTTATTCATGATATACTTCTGCCAGGTAAGCCTACTTTACTGTTAACATTTCACTGAGAAGGCTTTGGGGAAATGATTTCTATCAACCCACAAGATGGTTAGTGTTATGTATGGTACGACGTGCTGTACGTCGTACTGTACGTTGTTATGGTTTACGACAGTGTGCTGCGTTACGGATGAATGGGTTGTCAGAATGCGTGGCACATGTCATTAAACGACAGAGTGATGTTCAATGTGAAACTGTGCAGATGTCCGTTCTTTTACAACTAGGCTAGATATAACATTGGCGACGAAGATGGCTGAATTCAGTTTACCACCGCCAGCACCATTCCTCGCCGTGCCTGGCGAACCTCCAGTCCCGTGGAATAACTGGCTTGATAGTTTTAACACTTATTTAGAAGCTATGGACTTTTCTACAATCTCCGACAAGCGGAGGACAGCACTGCTCCGTCACTGCCTTGGTACAGAGGGACAGAGGATTTTCAGAGCGCTTGGATCGGCTCCTACATTCACTGCTGCAGTCAGCCTCTTACGGAACCACTTCGCCGGAAAGAGCGAGTGCTCCTCCGACGCTACCGGCTACGGAAGAGACACCAACGGCCGGGTGAGTCCATTCAAAGCTACGTGGCTAATCTGAGGGATTTGGCTAGCTCTTGTAACTACGGGACACTTCAGGACGAGATCATCAGGGATCAGTTGATAGAGGGGACGTTATGTGAAAAGACAAGGGAGAAACTGCTTTTGGAATCGGATAATTTACAACTAGATGGAGCTATTAAAATAGCACTCCAGGTTGAAGCGGCGTTGGAATGCTCTTCTATGCTAACAGACAGCTCTGCAGCATACACTCGGCCCCCAGCCATTCTCACACAGCAGCTTCAGCCCGAGCAGGCGCACTACAACGATCACGCGCTGCGCACGCCCTCCCAGCGTCGATAGCTGCATGGACACAGACACCGACATGCCCGTGCAGCAGGCACACAGACAAACAAACAGAACTAGCTGTGGCAACTGTTGGGCTAGCTCTCACAATTCAAGGGCTTCAAACTGCCCAGCCCGTGGGAAAATATGCAAGAACTGTTCAAAATACAATCACTTTGCGAAAGTGTGTCGTTCTGCCCCTGCTACTAGCTCCACCCAGAACAGGCCCTTCGTTTCATCTCACTCTCAACATGAACACACGGAAATCCGAACCGTCTCCACCAACCATGTGTCATTCAGGACATGCACTGTGCAGCTGGGTGAGGTGGGTTTGCCTTTGCTGCTGGATACTGGCGCTGCGGTGTCGTTGCTCAACCTTGCCACTTACTACAAGTTTTTCAGTCACCTACCACTCCAACAGCCCTCCACTGCCCTGTGTGGGTACGGTAGATCTAAGATAGACATTGTAGGCACCCTCCAGGTCCCAGTACACTACGGCACCAAACATCTGCCATCATTCACATTTCATGTTGCAAAGCGGGGTGCCAACCTCCTGGGCCTCGACCTCTTCACAGGCTTGGGATTCACACTGAGAGATGACAGTGGGTCAGCTATCTACCAGGTTACCTGCACATGGCAACAGAACTGGCCGACTCTGTTTGATGGACTGGGCTGCCTCACAGCCTTTACTCACAGGCCCCTAGTGAATCCGAAGTGACCCCAGTCATGCAGCCCCTGCGGCGCATTCCCCTTTGCACTGCGTGATGATGTCACAAAAGATCTCCAGTCACAGTTGGATGCAGGCATCATTGAGCCAGTCAACGCTGCCCCTGGATTTCAAACTTGGTCATTGCAACCAAAAAGTCCGGTGGAATCCGGACCTGTGTGAATCTCCGTGCTGTGAACAAGGCCGTTGTCCCGGATAAGTACCCCTTGCCTACAGCTGAGGAGCTGACCGCACAATTCCATGGCTCCACGATCTTCACGAAGCTTGACCTTCGTCAGGGTTATCTTCAGGTACCCCTCCATGCAGCTAGCAGAGACCTCACGGCCTTTGTCACACACGCTGGCGTGTTCAGATATACACGCATGCCTTTTGGACTTAGCTCCGCCCCCAGCTGCTTCCAGAAGGTGATGAGCACCATCCTCGCTGGAATACCTGGGGTGGCGGTCTATCTGGATGACATCGTGGTCCACGGCCCTGACCTCCACATCCATGATTATCGACTCCACAGAGTATTCAGTGCTCTACTGCGGAACAACCTGACCCTGAACGGTGGAAAGTGCACCTTTGCAGCTCCAGCCGCCGAGTTTGTGGGCTTCCGCCTGTCGGCCAAAGGCATTGCCCCACTCATGTCGAACATTGAAGCCGTCCACCGGATCCCGGAACCCGACCTCAGCCTCTCAGGTGGCCTCATTCTTGGGCATGACAGCTTACTACCTCCGGTTTCTGCCCCACTACTCTCAGACCACAGCGCCCCTTCGCCAGCTCCTCAAGAAGGATGAGCCATGGGCCTGGACGGCAGCCTGCTCAGACGCGGTCCGCTCACTGAAGAGCCAGCTCACCACAGCCCCAGTCTTGGCTCACTTTGATCCCGTCTGCCACACCATTGTCACATGTGACGCCTCAGCTGGAGCACTAGGAGCTGTCCTCTCACAGCTGCAGAATGGCATTGAGAGGCCCGTCGCCTTCGCCTCAAGGGGCCCTGAGCCCCACAGAACAACGGTACTCTGTGGGCGAACGAGAAGCACTGGCCTGTGTCTGGGCGTGCGAAAGGTGGCACCTCTACCTATATGGCCGTCTGTTCACACTCCGAACCGACCACCAGTCCCTCACAACGCTACTGTCAGCATCAGGAACTGGCCACAAGCCACTTCGGCTGCACAGATGGGCCGACCGCCTCAGACAGTATGACTATCAGCTGAAGTTCACTCCGGGAGGGATAACGTGGTGGCAGACCTCCTCTCACGCTCCTTTGACGCTCCTACTCCAACCGTCTTGCCAGACGACAACGAAACAGAGCTTGTACAAATGCTCTACGCTCCTCTTCAGTCAGTCGTCTCACTGGAGGAGCTGAAGCAAGCATCGGAACAGGATCCCACACTGTCTACCCTGCGCACCTACATACGCACTGGATGGCCAGCACATGTGCCGGAAGAGCTGGCGACTTTCGCCAGAGTGAAGCTACCGAACTTTCTTGCTGGGAAGAAGTCTGTGTCTCTCGAGGGTTTTGCACTGTGGTCCCGAGTGGCCCTGCGTGCGCGTGTTCTATCCATGGCGCACGAGGGTCACTTGGGCATAGTCAAGGTCAAACAGCGATGTCGAGACCTTGTGTGGTGGCCAGGCATCGACCACGACATTGAAGCCCTGGTCAGGGATTGTGCTGCATGCCTCCTCAGTGGGAAAACAGGACAGTCCGCCCCACCCCCTGCAGCCTCTCGCATGGCCGTCCCACCCCTGGGAGCACATCCAACTGGACATCTGTGGCGAGATCCATGGACACGCAGTCCCTCACCATCAGCGCTTCCCTGGTGGTGGTGTATGACCTCCACTCTAAGTGGCCAGAAGTGGTTCCTGTCGGAACTGTCACAGCACAGGCCATCGTGGACATCCTAGACAGCCTGTTCACAAGGTGGGGCCTACCCCTCACCCCTTACCACGGACAATGGGCTCCAGCTAACCTCTGCCGAGTTCTCCTCATATCTCAGCAACAAGGGAATCAAACACATCCGCACGGCCTACTACAACCCACAAGCTAACGGAGGGGGTGGAACGCTTCAACCAAACGCTGAAGAACGGCATCAGAGCGCACCTGGTCCAGGGGTGCACGTTCCAAACTGCTTTGAATCAAACGCTAATGCACTACAGAGCAAGCAAACACACAACAACACAGGTCTCCCGGCATCCCTCATGCTAGGTCGTGAGATGGAACTGCCACTGGACAGACTCAGAACACAGAGAGTAGCAGAACCGGCGACTAGGCGCACCCAAGAACAGCAGGCAGTGACCAGGCACCAAAGAGCAATGAAACAGCGTTTTGACAAGGCACACAGGGTGAAGAAGTCGATCATTCAAGTGTCAGACTGGGTCCGAGCCCGACGGCCTCAGCGGTGCAACAAATGGCCTCATTCTGGTCGGACCCCTTGCAGGTCAGTCGACAACTGGGGCCCGCCACATTCATGATGAGCAATGGATCACGCTGGCACGCCAGCCGCCTCAGAAAAGTCCCTGCCCCTCAAGGAACACGAAGGCACACAAAACAGACATGCAGGCCAGAGACGCCACCGGATGGACCTCCTCCACCACTACCACCTGAGCCCCAGCCTCTGTGGGTTCCCCAAGGGCCAGAGCCACAAGCGGTGACGGTGGAAGAAAGGCCTATGCGGGCACGAACTCGCCCTGCTTATCTGGGGGACTACTTAACCTCTTTTCATTCTTAGGCTCCGTTAGGTGTCTTAGTCAACCTCCAGGTTAATGGACTGAACTGGCTAGTTTGGAGAGTCCATCCGTTTAAGGGTTAATGTTTATTTCTTACAGGTATCACTCTAGGTTCTTGCCCTATGGACATTTTATATATGGTACCAGTCCCTGGTTTTGGAAAGGGGGGGGAAATGTTATGTATGGTACGACGTGCTGTACGTCGTACTGTACGTTGTTATGGTTTACGACAGTGTGCTGCGTTACGGATGAATGGGTTGTCAGAATGCGTGGCACATGTCATTAAACGACAGAGTGATGTTCAATGTGAAACTGTGCAGATGTCCGTTCTTTTACAACTAGGCTAGATATAACAGTTAGGCCTATCACATCAACTGGCTACAGACGGAGTGATAGACAAACGCGCGTACCACACAGACAGACGGGGGAGAAATTGCTGGAAATTATTTGGCAGATATTGTTAGATTTGGCTTTTTTAAGCCAATCGTGTCTAACCAGGGGTGGCATGATGTCAAGTAGCGTTGAATAGATAGTAGCTGGGAGCTTGCGGTGTCTGATACTTCTGAGATTTGTTTGACAGTTTGCGGTGGAAATTGCATGTAGGCTACTTTCAGAATTGTTTGTTGAGCTACTCATAGCTGGGGCTGCCCAGTAGCTCACGATCGACCTGATTCTAGTCAGGGCAGTCGGTTAAGTGTCTCCTCTACACAGTACTCGTGTCCAGCCCAGGTCCTAAGTACTGCGGTAATAACATTGTGGCTAGACAGACAGAGATACATTATACAGCAGATGCTACCTGTCCATTTAAGAGTGAAGAGGTGGATGCAGAGGGAAAGAATAGTCTGATGGAGTTGTTTTTATAGAAGTCTTGAGAAACAATGGCTGGTCCATGAGTTTTAGTTGTAGGGAGTTTGTGTGTTTATCTATCTCCATTGTGGTTTGGGTAATGATGGTGAGTCATTGGGAAAACAAGCACAAACACAGCGGTATCCTCATGTTGCTCTTTACATCTGTCTCTGTGTATGAGGATTTGTCTCTCTGTGTTTGTTACGCTTGGCCTAATCACAATCGAATCAAACTCCTCGCTTTCTTTCTTTCTCTCTTTCTTTCTTCAGGGTGGTGAAGGAAGAGATCTCAGATGAAAGTGCCAAGCTCCCCTGCTTCAACGGACGAGTGGTGTCCTGGGTAAGAACAGAGTTGGGAGAGGTAGACTGTACACCAGTATCCTGGACCAGTAAAAGACCCAGCAGGAGAAGGGGAGACTGGGGGGGGGTACTTCCTGAATCGCTTTAAATTATTTTTCCAGGACTGAATTGTAAAAGTCAGGTTCCCAAGTCGAAACAATACTACTGAAATGGACCTAGCAGCTCAAATATATAACCTTTGAACCAGAGCCAGAGATGTAGCCTACAGACTCTGGCAAACTCATTCTGGAATTAAACGGGCGCCATGTTGGCGTCAAAAGTTCCAAACCATTACATTATCTTCTAAGAATGCCAATTAGAATGTTATTGTCATGGAACGCTTGGTGCCAACATGGCAGACATTTCTTTAACGACCTCTGTAGCTAGGGCCCTGCTTTTACTAGTAGAGCGTTTACAAAAACCCACTATCATAAACACCTTGGTCTGGGAACGTAACACTGACAGAAACAAAGGATTTCTTACATCCTCAAATTTCCCCGCTTATGATTACCTTACCCTACCCTAGAGAACATTATTACCTTGAGTCCTCCAGACAAAACATTGTGACTTGTCCAGGATAAGGGGGGTTGGGAGGAATGCATCTGCTAAGTGCATAAGAAGGAGGACAAGAAACAAGGGAGAGGGATTTGGACAAACAGAGGAGACCATAGGGACGGATACATGATAGGATGATGGAGTGCTCTATGGTCAAACAGCCATTAGAGGAGAGAGAGAGCGAGGGAGGAAAGTTTAAAGAAAGGGGGGCAAAGTGTTCTGTCACTTGGGGCAGGGATATTCAATCAAAACCGCAAACCGGTTCTCAAGGTTAAGTTCAAGACAGAACTTTATCCACAAAGCTCAAACACATTTGAGTGCATGTAGTTTGTTCAATGTTAAGTCCCTCTTCATACAACAACAGAAATGTATAGAAACCCAGAATCTGTGGTTTCTATACAGACTGGTGTGTGTATAGGTGTATGCTAGGTCTGTAGGGAATAGAATGCCAGTGGTTGTTTCCTTTTGCCTTGCAGCCATCCATGGAGGAGTGTGTGTGTCTGTGATGTTTGTGTGTGTGCGTCCGTTTTCATTCTCTAAAGCACTCTGGGTATGTAATGGAGGGAGACGGGCTAAGTGTTGGGTTAGCATTTCAGTTGGCCCCTGAGATTTTCCTCAAAGGAGTAAAGATGTGTTTGTGTCAAAGTAATTGACATCTCTTACCCCCATTTTTTCCCCTCCCTCCCTCCCTTTCTTTTAACCCCATATTTATTTTCTCTCCCCCTCTTCAACCTATTTCCCCCCCCGTCTCTCGTATGCTCTCCTCTGCTTCTTACTTAATTATTTTGCCCTCATCCTCCTTTTTTATCCTCCATCCTCACTATCATCCCTTTTCAACTCCTTTCCCCCCACTTCCTCCCCTACTTCCCACGCCTGTCCCACCCCTCTCTGTCCCTCCATCCATCTCTGCTCTATTCTCCTCAGTTGGTATCATCAGACACCCCAGCAGCAGCAGCAGAGCTGGTATCACCAGTCCTTCCTCCACCCCCAGCAGAAGTCCGGCCCCTGCCCTCACCCCCTCCTCCTCCCCTCCCACCCCCCACCTGTCGAGAGGACCGGGGGCATCGGTGACTCCAGACCCCCATCGTTCCAGTACTTACACACACGCATGCACACACACACACACACACACACACACACACACACACACACACACACACACACACACCCTTTCCCACAATCACAGTATCCTAGTCTCACTCTGCTGTATCTTTCACACTGTATCTAGTGTATTCTGTTCACTCCAGCCATCATGTTACCTACTGTTAAATACAACAGCCCATTTCAAGATGATCTTAGCCTGTGCCGCCCATTGACTCTAAGCACCTGTCTAGAAGATCATAATACACAGCAAACCTGGGTTCAAATAGTGTTTAAAATCATTAGCTGCACTAGATTGAGTATGCCTGACACAATGGGACCAATGGAATGGTCAAACTCGCCCATCTACCACTCAAGGCAGACTAAAGTAATCGCTCAAAGTGATTGAAAATTCAGATTTGAGTATACACTTTTCATATTAATGAGGTATGCTTGTTTTTGTGAGGAATCTTATCTCAGTGAAATGTCAATGGAGCACTGAGCATACCGCAAGCATTTTATTTTCAAAGCATTTTATATTTAATTCAGCTCGTGTTAATTTAGCTTTTTGCGACCAGCTGAAACAACTTTGCAGACGACCACCACAAAATGTAAAGTCCTCAAAAGTCGCTGCGAGAAAGCGGCGCTTCTGTCAACAGAGCTCGGTGTGTATTATCGGGTATATTAGGTTACGAAATCTGACTTTTTGGATATCATTTTTATGATGTGTTAGAGAAAGACCCCACTGAACGATTCAGAACATTAAAGAATCATATTTGTCTTGGTAAAATGTATTTTATAACATATTGAAGTTACATTTCATCACCAAAGTGCGTTTCACCCGCCCTGGGCAGAGTGGGTGGATACCCTACACATTATATGGTAGCTATCTGTCCTCAGGTTGGAATATGATCTGTCTTGTAGCCTATTTGAGTACAGGTTATATGTGCTGCTATTTGTGGTTTATTAGATAATGTATGTCACAGAGCCGACATACAATACCATCTCGCATTCACCCATAGAATTAGAATGAGTAGAATGGACCAAATAATGAGAATTCTATGTTTTCCCCACTTTTCCCCTCTCCTCTCCCTATCCAGTCCCAATGCAGCAGGCAGTGTGGAGAACCTGGATGACCAGTCAGAAACAGAGTCTGTGGTGTCCTTTAGGAGAGAGAGACCCAGACACAGGGAGGCCATGGAGCAACGTGGTGAGCACTACACAGCACACACTCTGTCACATGATGGAACAGCACTGGGTTGTGTTCAGTAGGGCACACGTAGGAAAAAATGGAAAATGACAATGATCGGTTCTAATTGGCCAATGTCAGGCTTCCCGTTTTCAAAATGTTTTCTCCCATTTCGTACCTACCAATCACAACCCTTGTTCTAGTGGGTAAAAGCAATTGACATTGACAACCTGACTAAACATGAGTCATAGTAAAGCCTCTCTTTCTCTCGCCCTCTCTCCTCTCCCCTCACGCTGTCTCTCTCTGTGGTGCCTCAGGGCCGAGGATGAATGGCCAGAGCGGCATGGAGCAACACCTAGCGGGCTATGAGAGCGCTACCACTGTGATGAGCAGCGAGCTGGACACCACCAGTTTCTGTGACTCTGAGGAGGACGACACCATGAGCCGATTCAGCGGCTCCACGGAGCAGAGCACGGCGTCCAGGCTGCTCAAACGCCACCGCAGACGCAGGAAACAGCGCCCCCCGAGGCTAGAAAGGGTATAGTTTTCTTTATTTTTTTACTTTAAACATCGCAAGTCAGAAATGGGCCATTCTGCGTTGGAATGTATTGTATTTTTACTGTGTTTTTCCCATGTCTTGTCCCAGGCATCGTCGTTCAGCAGTGTGACAGACTCCACCATGTCTCTGAACATCATCACCGTCACACTCAACATGGGTCAGTAACGTTACACTGTTCCCTTCTAATGTCTCTCCATCGTCTGTTTTTACCTCTCCCATCTGTTTTTCTGACCTTCTCTTTGACTGTCATGCTTTTTCACGGTATTTTATACCTCAAACCTACCGTCTACCTAACCAGTACTCTGCCCGTCCATCATTTATTTATTTATTTTTCTTCTGGAAATGGCCTACAAATCCTAGCCTGGTGAAACCAGCCTGATCTTGCAATGGCTCACATTCTGTGAAGTGAAACGCAAGTGCAGCGACCAGGCTATAGAAATCCACCCCTCACACATTTCTGCCCTATTGACCTCCCTATGGGCCGTGGTGAAAAGTAGTGCACCATTTAGGGAATAGGGTGCCTTTTGGGACAAAGCTCAATCTCATCACCTCTTCCTCTCCTTTGCCCCCCTGTAGAGAAGTATAACTTCCTGGGTATCAGCATCGTGGGGCAGAGCAACGAGAGGGGAGATGGGGGCATCTACATCGGCTCCATCATGAAGGGAGGGGCGGTGGCCGCAGACGGACGCATCGAACCCGGGGACATGCTCCTACAGGTGCGGGCTGACTGGGTGACTACAGGATGTCACTAGATAGCCATGCTACAACTGGTGATTACGTGAGCCATTTGTTCTTGACTTAGGATTCAACCATTCATGTTTACTGACTCTGTCTTTCTCTTCAAGGTGAACGACATCAACTTTGAGAACATGAGCAACGATGACGCGGTACGCGTACTGAGGGAGATTGTACACAAACCGGGGTCAGTGGCTAACATAAATACATTCACGTTGACATTCCCAACCAGTTGTCTTTGTGTGAAATGTCTGGTCAGTTGACATGTGGTGACGATTGTGGTGATGATGACCTGTCTTGCTCTCTCTCTCAGACCCATCATCCTGACAGTGGCCAAGTGCTGGGACCCGTCACCTCAGGGCTACTTCACCCTCCCTCGCAGTGAGTAGTAGGCTGCACGCCTCGTCTCTACCATAGAGATAGTTGGAAGACTGAGTAGTTAACTTGTACAGATACTCTATGGTCTTTATATAGTGATGCCATCAATACATTATCCTCAGAAATGCTAAATAAATTATGTTTCAGATGGAATAAATTAGATATTTTGTCGTCCCCCCCCTCTCTTTGTAGATGAGCCGATCCGGCCAATAGACCCAGCAGTGTGGGTGAACCACTCGGTGGCCCTGACGGGGGCTTACCCCCCCTACACCGCCAGCTCCGCTCTCAGCACAATCACCTCTTCCTCCGTCACTGAGACAGAACGTGAGTACCCCACTCTTTCTCTTTTTATCTCTCTTTCGTCTCTATTTTAGCATTCTCTCTTTTCAACTTTGTCTACTCTCACGCTCTGTTCAATTCCTCCATTCACTCTTTCCCTCTCTCCCTGTCTCTCTCTCTCTCCCTGTCTCTCTCTCTCTCTCTCTCTCCCTGTCTCTCTCTCTCTCCCTGTCTCTCGCTCTCTCCCTGTCTCTCTCTCTCCCTGTCTCGCTCTCTCCCTGTCTCGCTCTCTTCCTGTCTCGCTCTCTCCCTGTCTCGCTCTCTCCCTGTCTCGCTCTCTCCCTGTCGCTCGCTCGCTCTCTGTCTCTCGCTCTCTCCCTGTCTCGCTCTCTCCCTGTCTCGCTCTCTCCCTGTCTCGCTCTCTCCCTGTCTCGCTCTCTCCCTGTCTCGCTCTCTCCCTGTCTCGCTCTCTCCCTGTCTCGCTCTCTCCCTGTCTCGCTCTCTCCCTGTCTCGCTCTCTCCCTGTCTCTCCTCTCTCCCTGTCTCTGCTCTCTCTCTCTGTCTCGCTCTCTCTCTCCTGTCTCTCGCTCTCTCTCCCTGTCTCGCTCTCTCTCTCTCTCTGCTCTCGCTCTCTCTCTCTCCCCTGTCTCTCGCTCTCTCTCTCTCTCTCCCTGTCTCTCGCTCTCTCTCTCTCTCTCCCTGTCTCTCGCTCTCTCTCTCTCTCTCCCTGTCTCTCGCTCTCTCTCTCTCTCTCCCTGTCTCTCGCTCTCTCTCTCTCCCTGTCTCTCGCTCTCTCTCTCTCTCCCTGTCTCTCGCTCTCTCTCTCTCTCCCTGTCTCTCGCTCTCTCTCTCTCTCCCTGTCTCTCGCTCTCTCTCTCTCTCTCCCTGTCTCTCGCTCTCTCTCTCTCTCCCTGTCTCTCGCTCTCTCTCTCTCTCTCCCTGTCTCTGCTCTCTCTCTCTCTCCCTGTCTCTCTCTCTCTCTCTCTCTCCCTGTCTCTCGCTCTCTCTCTCTCCCTGTCTCTCGCTCTCTCTCTCTCCCTGTCTCTCTCTCTCTCTCTCTCTCTGTCTCCTGTCTCTCGCTCTCTCTCTGTCTCTCTCGTCTCTCTCTCTCTCTCTCTCTCTCTCTCTCTCTCTCTCTCTCTCTCTCGCTCTCTCTCTCTCTCTCCCTGTCTCTCGCTCTCTCTCCCTGTCTCTCGCTCTCTCTGTCTCTCTCCCTGTCTCTCGCTCTCTCTGTCTCTCTCCCTGTCTCTCGCTCTCTCTGTCTCTCTCTCCCTCTCTCGCTCTCTCTCTCTCTCTCTCGGTCTCTCGCTCTCTCTCTCTCTCCCTGTCTCTCGCTCTCTCTCGCTCTCTTCTCTCTCCCTGTCTCCTCGCTCTCTCGCTCTCTCTCTCTCCCTGTCTCTCGCTCTCTCTCTCTCTCCCCTGTCTCTCGCTCCCTGCTCTCTCTCCTGTCTCTCTCTCTCTCTCCCTGTCTCTCGCTCTCTCTCTCCTCTCCTGTCTCTCGCTCTCTCTCTCTCCCTGTCTCTCGCTCTCTCTCTCTCCCTGTCTCTCTCTCTCTCTCTCTCCCTGTCTCTCGCTCTCTCTCTCTCTCTCTCCCTGTCTCTCTCTCTCTCTCTCTCCCTGTCTCTCTCTCTCTCTCTTGCTCTCTCTCGCTCTCTCCCTGTCTCTCGCTCTCTCTCTCTCTCTCCCTGTCTCTCGCTCAATTAAATTAATTTCAATTCAATAGACTTTATTGACATGGCAAGTAAAATTACTTATATTGTCAAAGTATAGATATAACAAAAATGGTGGGACCAACAGCAATAATAATTTTGGTTAGTGAACTGAGCCTCAGAACCAGCTGGCTGAGGGGACTCTTCTCTTGTTTCATCTATTGACATAGTAGAGCTGTGTGATGGAATGTTTTGGGGTCACTTGTTTTTAGATGGTTGTAAAATGTGGCTATTTTTTCTATTCGAATAAGGAGGGGGTATTGGCCAAATTCTGCTCTATATGCGTTATTTTGAGTTTTTCTTTGCACTTGCAATACAGTCTTGCAAAACTCTGCATGCAGTATTTCGATTGGATGTTTGTCCCATTTGGTAAATTCAGTATTAGAGAGCGGAACCCATACTTCGCTGCCATATAGAGCAATTGGTTCTATAACTGATTGGACAGTTTTGAGCCAGATTCTAATTGGAATTTCGATTTTAATATTCCTTTTAATGGCATAGAATGCTCTTCTTGCTTTGTCTCTCAGCTCATTCATAGCCATGTGAAAGCTACTTGTGTTGCTGATATTTAGTCCTAGATACGTGTACTTTTTGGTATGTTCTAATAGAACTGTGTCCAAATAGAAATCATCCTCTCGCTCTCCCGAGTGGCGCAGTGGTCTAAGGCACTGCATCGCAGTGCTAGCTGTGCCACTAGAGGTCCTGGTTCGAATCCAGGCTCTGTCGTAGCCGGCCGCGACCGGGAGACCCATGGGGCGGCGCACAATTGGCCCAGCGTCGTCCAGGGTAGGGGAGGGAATGGCCGGCAGGGATGTAGCTCAGTTGGTAGAGCATGGCGTTTGCATGCCAGGGTTGTGGGTTCGATTCCCACGGGGGGCCAGTATGAAAAAATTAAAAATTAAAATAATGTATGCACTCACTAACTGTAAGTCGCTCTGGATAAGAGCGTCTGCTAAATGACGTAAATGTAAATTTCCGGACCTTTTTTTGGAATATCATTATATTCTTTCTTTTTTTATTAATGATACTGCAGAGAATTTTCCCCAAGTTGCTGTTAACGCAAATTCCTCTGTAATTATTTGGGTCAAATTTGTCTCCATTTTTATAAATTGGTGTGATCAATCCTTGGTTCCAAATATCGGGGGAAATACCTGCAGTTAGGATATTGTTGAAGAGTTTGAGTATAGCCAATTAGAATTTGTGTTCTGTATATTTGATCATTTCATTTAAAATACCATCAGCACCACAGGCCTTTTTGGGTTGGAGAGTGCAAAGTTTTTCCAATAATTCTTGTTCTGTAATTGGGGTATCCACAGGATTATGATAGTCTTTGACTGCTGATTCAAGGATTTGTAATTTTTCTTGTATATCTTGTTGTTCTGGGCTCTTTGTTATATTGCTGTAGAGGTTTGCAAAGTGATTTCTCCACATATCCCCATTTTGGATAGCCAATTCCTCATTATGAGGTTTGTTTAATTTATTCCAATTCTCCCAGAAGTGGTTTGATTCTATGGATTCCTCAATCACATCCAGCTGATTTCTAATGTGCTGTTCTTTTTTTGTTCTTAGGGTGTGTTTGTATTGCTTCAGTGTTTCCCCATATTGAAGGCGTATATTTTTGTTGTCTGGGTCTCTGTGTTTTTGATTAGATATATTTCTCAATTACTTTCTTAGATTTTTGCAATCATTATCAAACCATTTTTCATTATCTATTATTTTTGGTTTGCTCTTATGTTTCTTAAGATTAGCCAAGGAGGCTAATTTGTCAAATATAACGTTTATGCCGGGGCGGCAGGTAGCTTAGTGGTTAAGAGCGTTGTGCCAGTAACCGAAAGGTCGCTGGTTCTAATCCCTGAGCCGACTAGGTGAAAAATCTGTCGATGTGCCCTTAAGCAAGGCACTTAACCCTAATTGCTCATGTAAGTCGCTCTGGATAAGAGCGTCTGCTAAAATGACAAAACAAAAAAATAAAAATGTTCCAAACGGCCAAATTTACACCTTCATTGCTGTAGGAGAATGTTAAGGCTAAAAAGTTGTCCAGGAGAGATTGTATTTTTTGGCTACTAATTGCTTTTTGTTAGATTTCTGTACTGTTTGCACTCCATCTATAGGTCTGTTTAGTACCATGTGATTTATTGGGCCGTGATGCTTCATGGTTGGGTTCTGCTCTTCTCAGATACACTGTGATTTTACTGTGGTCTGAGAGAGGTGTTAGTGGGCTGACTGTGAAGGCTCTGAGAGACTCTGGGTTGAGGTCGGTGATGAAGTAGTCTACAGTACTCCTGCCAAGGGATGAGCTGTAGGTGTACCTACCAAAATAGTCCCTTCTTAGCCTACCATTGACTATGTACAGACCCAGTGTTCGACAGAGCTTCAGGAGCTGTACTCCATTTTTGTTTTTCACTTTGTCATAGTTGTTTCTGGGGGGGTATGTGGGGAGGGAAAGGTTGTTGCTTCCTGGTAGGTGTTTGTCCCCATGACTGTTAAGAGTGTCTAGTTATTCTGCTGTTCTAGCATTCAGGTCTCCACAGACCAGCACATTGCCTTGGGCCTGAAAGTGACTAATCTCCCCCTCTAGAACGGAGAAACTCTCTTCATTGAAGTAGGGTGACTCTGAGGGGGGAATGTACAGTGAGGGGAAAAAAGTATTTGATCCCCTGCTGATTTTGTACGTTTGCCCACTGACAAAGAAATGATCAGTCTATAATTTTAATGGTAGGTTTATTTGAACAGTGAGAGACAGAATAACAACAAAAAAATCCAGAAAAACGCATGTCAACAATGTTGTAAATTGATTAGCATTTTAATGAGGGAAATAAGTATTTGACCCCCTCTCAATCAGAAAGATTTCTGGCTCCCAGGTGTCTTTTATACAGGTAACGAGCTGAGATTAGGAGCACACTCTTAAAGGGAGTGCTCCTAATCTCAGCTTGTTACCTGTATAAAAGACACCTGTCCACAGAAGCAATCAATCAATCAGATTCCAAACTCTCCACCATGGCCAACACCAAAGAGATCTCCAAGGATATCAGGGACAAGATTGTAGACCTAAAAAGGCTGGAATGGGCTACAAGATCACTGCCAAGTAGATTGGAGAGAAGGTGACAACAGTTGGTGCGATTATTCACAAATGGAAGATAACACAAAATAACTGTCAATCTCCCTCGGCCTGGGGCTCCATGCAAGATCTCACCTCGTGGAGTTACAATGATCATGAGAACAGTGAGGAATCAGCCCAGAACTACACGGGAGGATCTTGTCAATGATCTCAAGGCAGCTGGGACCATAGTCACCAAGAAAACAATTTGTAATACACTACGCCGTGAAGGACTGAAATCCTGCAGCGCCCGCAAGGTCCCCCTGCTCAAGAAAGCACATATACAGGGCCGTCTGAAGTTTGCCAATGAACATCTGAATGATTCAGAGGAGAACTGGGTGAAAGTGTTGTGGTCAGATGAGACCAAAATCGAGCTCTTTGGCATGAACTCAACTCGCCGTGTTTGGAGGAGGAGGAATGCTGCCTATGACCCCAAGAACACCATCCCCACCGTCAAACATGGAGGTGGAAACATTATGCTTTGGGGGTGTTTTTCTGCTAAGGGGACAGGACAACTTCACCGCATCAAAGGGACGATGGACGGGGCCATGTACCGTCAAATCTTGGGTGAGAACCTCCTTCCCTCAGCCAGGGCATTGAAAATGGGTCGTGGATGGGTATTCCAGCATGACAATGACCCAAAACACACGGCCAAGGCAACAAAGGAGTGGCTCAAGAAGAAGCACATTAAGGTCCTGGAGTGGCCTAGCCAGTCTCCAGACCTTAATCCCATAGAAAATCTGTGGAGGGAGCTAAAGGTTTGAGTTGCCAAATGTCAGCCTCGAAACCTTAATGACTTGGAGAAGATCTGCAAAGAGGAGTGGAACAAAATCCCTCCTGAGATGTGTGCAAACCTGGTGGCCAACTGCATGAAACGTCTGACCTCTTTGATTGCTAACAAGGGTTTTGCCACCAAGTACTAAGTCAGGTTTTGCAGAGGGGTCAAATACTTATTTCCCTCATTAAAATGCAAATTAATTTAGAACATTTTTGACATGTGTTTTTCTGGATTTTTTTGTTGTTATTCTGTCTCTCACTGTTCAAATAAACCTACCATTAAAATTATAGACTGATAATTTCTTTGTCAGTGGGCAAATGTACAAAATCAGCAGGGGATCAAATACCTTTTTCCCTCACTGTATGTGGCACAGAGGAATATGTTTTTATCTGTTAACTTAGCCTCCTTGTTGATTTTTAGCCAGATAAAGAATTCTCCTGTTTTGATCAATTTGATTGAATTAGTTAGTTCAGATTTATACCATATTAGCATTTCCCCAAGTCTCTGCCCTGTGTGATTCCTTTTAATTTGGTGGATGGTACGATTATCTCCCTATAACCTAGTGGACAGCCAGTGGAAACATCACCTCTGCACCATGTTTCCTGTAGTACTACAATATCAACATCATCCATTTATTTAAGGAAGCCTGGGTTTCTGCTCTTTAGCCCAAAAGCAGAGGACTTCAATCCTTGTAAATTCCAACATGCAACGTAAAAAGACTTCATAACTGTTAGGCCTCGTCTGGGTGGGTCTGAAGCTGGGCTGGGGTGGTCTGTGCTGTGCTGGATGTGGTGGGCATTGAGGTTGGTGGTGCTGTGGCCGTGGCTGTGGGGTCCAGGGTGCTGATCCGGGGTGTGATCTGGGGGGGAGGCATGCAGCCGGCAGGGCTGGGGAGACCTGGCTGGTTGAGGTGGGATCCTCTGCTGTGTGAGGGCAGGTCATAGAGTGGTGATCTAGCTGCTCCTGCAGCCTGTCCTCTGTTCTCTTTCTCTCCTGCAGCTCCTCTCTTAGTGTGGTCAGCTCGTTATTACTGCTCTGCCTGTCTTTTTGGAGCTCTCTCACCTCCTTTGTTAGATCAGCCAGCTCTCTCTTGAGTCCGTCTCTCTCTTGCTGAACTTCTTTCAGCTGTGTTGCAAGGCTGCTGTCCTGCTCTGTCCGCACCTTGGTTAGGAGCTCCTCTAAGGTGTGGATGTCTGGTTGCTGTTTGCTCACACTCTCCCTGAGCAGGACCACCTCCCCCTCCAGTTTGGTGAACTGATCCCTCATGGCAGCCATGGTGGTGAGGAGGCCCTGAGGCTGCTCTGCACTGAGGGGGTCGCTCTCCTCCTGTGGCGTGTCCTCCACTATGGTGGGAAGAGAGGTGCTGGATGTGCCTTTTTGGGTGGGGATAGTGAGGGTGGTGCTGGTGGAGTTTGTCTTGTGGGAGGGCATGTCACTGGTGGTGTCCTTCTCTCTCTGCTCTCTCCTTAATGGTCTGAAAGTCTGTTTCAAACAGCCTAAGGTTACCTTGCACCATGACAGTCCCAGTCTTGTAGAGGTTGATTGTTATCATGGTGCTGTCAGGGTCGTCTGTCTCTTTGACTTTCAGCTTCCACCCATTACAGATTCCCTCTTTCTTTACGGATGGGTATTGAGAGCAGACTGCTGAGCGCCATGCATTTGGCTGGTCAGTGAGAAAGATGAGATTACTCACATCACCGTTTTTGTAGAGGTCTATGAAAAGGGTTTCTGGCCTCCCCTTTAGTAGATTCTGTTTAAAAGCTTTCCTCGTTGTGTCATTTTTGGCCTCTGGGGGGTAGAGAATGGACTCAGCGCTGAGGGGGAGTGGGGACATGGTGCCTGTGGGCTCTGCTACTGCTACTGCTACTGATCTGTTCTGCTGCACCGTTGCCATGGCAACCACTTTTGTTTGTCTGTTGCTAGCTAGCTCCTGTTTAGCTCAAAAACCAGCAAAAATAATGAAACATCTTCACACACAAAAACAGAAGATATGTTTAAAGTTAGAGTCCGTGCTTCTTTTTGATTTACTCACTCAGTTTGGTTGTTTGTTGTAGTTGTATTAACTCCCCTTGCTAGGTTTGTTCTAGCTCCATTTTCTGGCTGGCTGGCTTGTTAGCCTGCTGGCTAGGTTTTTGTTGTGTAGCTAGGTAGTGAGAGTCAAAACTTCTTAATTTGAGGCGCAAAGTTACTTTTTTTTCCTATTCTGATTTAATAGACTTCTTGTCTTGAATTCTTTTTAGATTTGAGTGTTTATCTCATTCTAAAAACAAAAAAACTGAAATAAATCAGGAGCTCATGTTGAGCATGACTTCTCTCTCTCTCTCTCCCTCTCTCTCTGTGTGTCTCTCTCTCTCTGTGTCTCTGTCTCTCTCTCTCTCCAGGTTTTGATGACTTCAACCTGTCCCTCCACTCTGACATGGCGTCGGTGGCTAAGGCCATGGCGTCCCCAGAGTCTGGCCTGGAGGTCAGAGACAGGATGTGGCTCAAGATCACCATCCCCAACGCCTTCCTGGGTGAGAGAGCGTGAACACTGAGGGCCATAGTGACGCTGTGGATGGAAAAGGGGATTGAACTGATAAAGCAAATCTCTCCTGTTTTTCTCCTCTCTTTTCTCGTCCCTGTGTGTGTCCCTGTGTGTGTGTCCCTGTGTGTGTGTGTCCCTGTGTGTGTGTGTGTGTCCCTGTGTGTGTGTGTGTGTCCGTGTGTCCCTGTGTGTCCGTGTGTCCCTGTGTGTCCGTGTGTCCCTGTGTGTCCGTGTGTGTGTGTCCCTGTGTGTGTGTCCCTGTGTGTGTGTCCCTGTGTGTGTGTGTGTGTGTGTGTGTCCCTGTGTGTGTGTGTGTCCCTGTGTGTGTGTGTGTCCCTGTGTGTGTCCCTGTCTGTGTGTGTGTGTGTGTGTGTTGTGTGTGTGTGTGTGTGTGTGTGTGTGTGTGTGTGTGTCCCCCTGTCTGTGTGTGTGTGTGTGTGTGTGTGTGTCCCTGTCTGTGTGTCTGTGTGTGTGTGTGTGTCCCTGTCTGTGTGTGTGTGTGTGTGTGTCCCTGTCTGTGTGTGTGTCCCTGTCTGTGTGTGTGTGTGTGTGTGTGTGTGTTTGTGTGTCTCTGTGTGTGTCTGTGTCCCTGTGTGTGTGTGTCCCTGTGTTCCTGTGTGTGTGTCCCTGTGTCTGTCTGTCTGTCCAGGTTCTGACGTGGTGGAGTGGCTTTACCACCACATCGAGGGCTTCCAGGACCGCCGTGAGGCCCGGAAGTACGCCAGTAACCTGCTGAAGGCCGGCTTCATCCGCCACACGGTCAACAAGATCACTTTCTCAGAACAGTGCTACTACATCTTCGGTGACTTCAGCGACTGCGAGAACTGTGAGGACTAATGGGGGGACTTTTGCTGAATACCTTTTTGTACAGAAAAACCTGAATAGTTTTGATTGCTTGGATTTTAATTTGAAAAACGAATTTGTGGAAAGGTTGATGCTTATACACTCCCCTCCATATGAAATATTTGATTTCAAATCCAAAATGCTGGAGTATAGAGCCAAATAAAAAAAAATTGCTTCGCTGTGCAAATACATTCGGTGAGCGTGTACCGTATCTACTCAATAGAAGTACCTACAGTTAGAGCTTATTCAAACCCTTTGGCTAAACGGGTTCTTTAACTAGTTTAACTTGACCTCTCTCCTTTTCTCTACTCTCTTCTTCCTCCCCCTCTCCCCCACCCCCTCTTTCCCCCCAGACATGGCCAACCTGTCTCTGAACGACAACGACGGCTCCAGTGGGGCCTCTGATCAAGACACCCTGGCCCCCCTGCCCCTCCCGGGGGTCACGCCCTGGCCCCTGCTACACTCCTTCCCCACCTTCCAGTACCCCCACCCCCACCCCTACTCCAGTCAGCCCCCACCCTACCACGAACTGTCCAGCTACAGCTTCGCCCCAGGCAGCACGGGCACAGCTAGCCAGCACAGCGAAGGTAAGCCCAAGGGTGGGAGGGAGGGAGAGAGCGAGCGAGGGAGGGATGTAGGGAAAGCAGGTCGGGGAGGGTGTCACATTGGTGGCTAATTTCCAAATTGTGACTGCATTACGGAATCAAACTAAATAAATAACCATATATGTATGAAAGCTGGCAGTTTTAAGCTGTTTGAACCTGTTCTAAACTCTCCTGACCCGTTCTAACCAGTTCCAACCTGTGTTTGTCCCCCTAGGGAGTCGGAGCAGTGGGTCTACAAAGAGCGAGGGTGGCGAGAGGAGGCGGGGAAGTAAGGGAGGTCCTGGCAGCACGGTTGGGGGAGGAGGAGGAGAGAAGTCCCCCTCTGGAGGGGAAGGGGAGGGCTCGGGCAGCGGCAGCGAATCGGAATACTCTGTCCGCAGCAGCCTGAGGCGGGGCCACGGCTCGGCCACGCCCAGTGAACACAGCCACACATCCCAGCGCTCGCATCATCACCGCATGCCCCCCCACATGTCGCCCTACCCGCCTGGGATGCCCATGCCCTACAACCCTATGATGGTGATGATGGTGCCCCAACACCCACACATGGGACACCCAAACATGGGACACCCCCACCAGCACCACCCCTCGGTCCCCATGCACCCAGGCATGGGCCCCTCCGCTGTCCCTGGAGGACCACCCGGGGCCCCCCCAACCCGTGACCTGGGCTCTGTGCCCCCTGAGCTGACCGCCTCGCGCCAGTCCTTCCACCTAGCAATGGGCAACCCCAGCGAGTTCTTTGTGGATGTCATGTAGTCTGATGACGTGTGTGTGCGTGCGAGGTGAGTGACCATTCGTGTGAGGTCTAGGAATATTCCACTTTTTGAATGACTGACTGTTCTAGTCTGGTGGTAATTAACTTGTGGTCTGATTAGGCCATAGTAGATTGGTGTCGCTCATTTCTAGTCTGGTAAGAACAGGGTTCAACAGTCAGTCAGAGGAATTTTGGCACAGTATCGTAAAATAAATGAAATGCTTAACATCTGGTTTCCCTCTTAAATATACTGGCATATTTTCAAGTCTGGTTGTTTTTCCCCCAAACCGTTTAGCTGGACAGACCTACAATCAAGAGTTCAGATCTAGGAGCAGCAACTCCCCCACAACGTTCAACATATCTTATGACTCCAAAACATGTTGCTGGATTCCATATCAGAAAAGCAACTCCTCTCGTTTGATTTCAAACGTGTGTGCGTGTGTATTGGTTTAGTTCTGCCTCTCACACACCATCTAAAGCTGTTGTGTGTTTTCTAACTGATTTACCTTTTAGCATTGTGTTTGTTTTTCCTACCTGGGACTGACTGACTGGCTGGTTGTAAGGAACAGTAGTGGTCTTTCATTGAATTGACCGAAGTAACAAATGAACGGGCCAAATGAAGAGCTGTCGTCGCCAAGTGTACTGAGAGGACTAGAACAGTAGAGGGCGCCACATGCTCTTATTTTCTATTGGGAGGAAGACGTCTGAAAAGGTGAAATTGATCATGTTTCCGTTGATTTGTGAACATGGTGAGACGTCAAGTAAAGTATCCCATTTTGTATGAATTTGTGTGCCAACTAGTTTTTTTAAATTGTATTTTATTTTCCATGAACTTGCCTTTTGTATACATCTATAATAACTCCCAAGTAAATGGAATAGTTCCGAAAAGTCAATGCTTATGTGAAGATATAGGCCAACTTCTGTCTAGCATTCAGAGGATAGATACCTCAAATGACAAGAATGGGTACCATGTATTGTAACACTGTCTAGGATTATGTGGTATAGGAAATGGTACTAGGGGAGGAAGGAGAGGGCATGCCAAAAACGGTACTTTTGGGATTGAATCATGAGTTTTCTCTCTTTAAATAACGGTGATCCCACTCTCTTCTTGCCTCATATTTTGTATGTTACTGACGCACGTAAGCATCCATTTTGTACGAGTGAATATATAGAAGATGGTAATCTCGGTTAACCCAGAACCAAAATCTTGAGTAACGCAGATATCTATCCACGAGAGATTATGATGAGGATGTATTACCTAACCATAATGGTGCTAAATGAAGGCAATAGTTTCAAAGTATAGCAGTGTCACCTTGGTGTCATTTTTGTTTGATTTCATTATTGTCACTTTTGTTTCTGTATTTGAGAATAAATTTGTAATAGACTGAAATTCAAAGACATTTGTTTTTTCTCTTTATCTTGTGAACGTAAATGGAATTTAGAGATTAATTATTAACACAAACTTCCCTGCACAGTAGATGGCGCTATGTCATTCATTTTCTTTGAAGAAGTTATATTTTGTTGACGCCTCCCACTTCCAAAAAAGGAAATCAGACTTCCATGTTTCTCGTGCTGCAGAATTCTGTTGTTGACAGGTGGAGATGGAGTGCAACTGCGGCCTGAATTGGGGGCGTTCCTGCATCTGCAAGAACCTCTTTATACTTCTATTGGGCCACATGCAGGAATGCCCTGAATTGTGGGCTGCTGTCTTAAGCATTTGACTGATAGTCAAAATCCCTAAATTGAAATTGTACTGAAGAAAAATAATTATTTAATTGACATTATTCAGGCCTTGGGTCTTAGTCTGACAACATTCAAGACTGCTTCGAAAATGACAAACCGACATACATCGCCGGTTTTATCATGGATTTAACGACTGCTGTCATCCATCGACGCTAACCAAGCCACAGCAAACTACCATTAGCTTGGCTTTTTCTAGTGGTTTCCCAGTTGTAAAGTTATAAAGGCTAGCTATAGCTTCAGAACCAGAACATTATTGCATGTTGAGTTCTTCGATTACATATATTTAAAAAAATAAAGCAATTTAATTATTTTAAAACTTTTTACCTCATTTCTCTCCCCAATTTCGTGATAGCCAATTTGGTAGTTATAGTCTTGTCCCATCGCTGCAACTCCCGTACGGACTCTGGAGAGGCGAAGGTCGAGAGCCATGTGTCCTCCAAAACACGACCCCGCTTCTTGACAAAATACTTGAACCTTGATATTTTAGTAAAACTTTTTTTTTGTCATTTAGCAGACTCTCTTTTCCAGAGCGATTTACAGGAGCAATTAAGTGCCTTGCTCAAGTGCACATTGACAGATTTTTCACAAAGTCAACTCGGGGATTCGAACCAGAGACCTTTTGGTTACTGGCCCACTAGGCTACATTATGCAATTCTATGTCATTTACATGATAGACATTAGCTGAATCCGTTTTAATACCACACAAATGACCGAAATGAGTGGCTACTCTGAGACCTGACAAACTGAGCTCAATCTGGTCTTGAAAATTAAACAAACAATTGCCCAGGCCAATGAAGCGACAGACAGATTGTACAATATTAGGAGGGTATGTATGTATGTAATGTATGGTATGTATGTTATGCATGTATGCATGTATGCATGTATGCAGTACCAGTGAAAAGTTTGGACACCTACTCATTCAAGGGTTTTTCTTTATTTTTTTACTATTTTCTACATTGTAGAATAATAGTGAAGACATCAAAACTATGAAATAACACATGCAGTAAACAAAAAAAGTCTTAAACAAATCAAAATATATTTTATATTTGAGATTCTTCAAATAGCCACCCTTTGCCTTGACAGCTTTGTACACTTGGCATTCTCTCAACCAGCTTCATGAGGTAGTCACCTGGAATGCATTTAAATTAACAGGTGTGCCGCCTTAAAAGTTAATTTGTGGAATTTCTTAACTCTTTAATGCGTTTGAGACAATCAGTTGTGTTGTGACAAAGTAAGGGGGGAGGGGGTATACAGAAGATAGCCCTATTTGGTAAAATACCAAGTCCATATTATGGCAAGAACAGCTCAAAAAAGCAAAGAGAAACAACAGTCCATCATTACTTTAAGACATGAAGGTCAGCCAATACAGAACATTTCAAGAACTTTGAAAGTGCAGTCACAAAAACCATCAAGCGCTATGATAAAGCTGGCTCTCATGAGGACCACCATAGGAATGGAAGATCCAGAGTTACCTCTGCTGCAGAGGATAAGTTCATTAGTTACCAGCCTCAGAAATTGCAGCCCAAATAAATGCTTCACAGAGTTCAAGCCACAGACACATATCATCAACTGTTCAGGGGGGACTGTGTGAATCTGGCCTTCATTTGCTGCAAAGAAACCACTACTAAAGGACACCAATAATAAGAAGAGACCTGCTTGGGCCAAGAAACACGAGCAATGCACATTAGACTGGTGGAAATGTGTCCTTTGGTCTGGAGTCCAAATTTGAGATTTTTGGTTCCAACCGCCGTGTCTTTGTGAGACGCGGTGTGGGTGAACGGATGATCTCTGCATGTGTAGTTCTCACCATAAAGCATGGAGGAGGAGGTGTTATGGTGTGGGGGTGCTTTGCTGGTGACACTGTCTGTGATTTATTTAGAATTCAAGGCACACTTAACCGGCATGGCTACCACAGCATTCTGCAGCGATACACCATCCCATCTGGTTTGGGCTTAGTGGGACTATAATTAGTTTTTCAACAGGACAATGACCCAACACACCTCCAGGCTGTGTAAGGGCTATTTTACCAAGAAGGAGAGTGATGGAGTGCTGCATCAGATGACCTGGCCTCCACAATCCCCCGACCTCAACCCAATTGAGATGGTTTGGGATGAGTCGGACGGCAGAGTGAAGGAAAAGCAGCCAACAAGTGCTACGCATATGTGGGAACTCCTTCAAGACTGTTGGAAAAGCATTCCAGGTGAAGCTGGTTGAGAGAATCCCAAGAGTGTGAAAAGCTGTCATCAAGGCAAAGGGTGTGGCTATTTGAAGAATCTCAAATATAAAATATATTTTGATTTGTTTAACACTTTTTTGGTTACTACATGATTCCATATGTGTTATTTCATAGTGTTGATGTCTTCAATATTATTCTACAATGTAGAAAATAGTAAAAATAAATAAAAACCTTGAATGAGTAGGTGTGTCAACGTTTGACTGGTACTGTAGGTAGGGACAAAGTGACTAGGCAACAGGATAGAGAATAAACATTAGCAGTAGCATATGTGATCAGTCAAAAGAGTTACTGCAAAAATGGTCGATGCAGATAGTATGGGTAGCCTTTTGGTTAACTATTTAGCAGTCTTTTGGCTTGGGGGTAGAAGTTGTTCAGGATCCTGGTAATCCGTCTGGCCCACGGCCTTGTGAATGTTAACCTGTTTAAAGGTCTTACTCACATCGGAACAGCTGGTCGTCCGGAACAGCTGGTGCTCTCATGCATGCTTCAGTGTTGCTTGCCTCAAAGCGAGCATAGAAGGAATTTCGCTCGTCTGCTAGGCTCAGGTCACTGGGCAGCTCGCGGTTGGGTTTCCCTTTCAAATCAAATAAAATTTTATTGGCCACAGGCGCCGAATACAACAGGTGCAGACATTACAGTGAAATGCTTACTACCAGCCCTTAACCAACAGTGCATTTATTTTGAAAAAAAAAGTAAAAATAAAACATCAACAAAAAAAGTGTTGAGAAAAAAAGAGCAGGCGTAAAATAAAATAACAGTAGGGAGGCTATATATACAGGGGAGAACCGGTGCAGAGTCAATGTGCGGGGGGCACCGGCTAGTTGAGGTAGTTGAAGTAATACAGTGGGGGAAAAAAGTATTTAGTCAGCCACCAATTGTGCAAGTTCTCCCACTTAAAAAGATGAGAGAGGCCTGTAATTTTCATCATAGGTACACGTCAACTATGACAGACAAAATGAGAAAAAAATTCCAGAAAATCACATTGTAGGATTTGTAATGAATTTATTTGCAAATTAAGGTGGAAAATAAGTATTTGGTCAATAACAAAAGTTTCTCAATACTTTGTTTTATACCCTTTGTTGGCAATGACACAGGTCAAACGTTTTCTGTAAGTCTTCACAAGGTTTTCACACACTGGTGCTGGTATTTTGGCCCATTCCTCCATGCATACAGTGGGGAAAAAAGTATTTAGTCAGCCACCAATTGTGCAAGTTCTCCCACTTAAAAAGATGAGAGAGGCCTGTAATTTTCATCATAGGTACACGTCAACTATGACAGACAAATTGAGAAAAAATAATCCAGAAAATCACATTGTAGGATTTTTAATGAATTTATTTGCAAATTATGGTGGAAAATAAGTATTTGGTCACCTACAAACAAGCAAGATTTCTGGCTCTCACAGACCTGTAACTTCTTCTTTAAGAGGCTCCTCTGTCCTCCACTCGTTACCTGTATTAATGACACCTGTTTGAACTTGTTATCAGTATAAAAGACACGTGTCCACAACCTCAAACAGTCACACTCCAAACTCCACTATGGCCAAGACCAAAGAGCTGTCAAAGGACACCAGAAACAAAATTGTAGACCTGCACCAGGCTGGGAAGACTGAATCTGCAATAGGTAAGCAGCTTGGTTTGAAGAATTCAACTGTGGGAGCAATTATTAGGAAATGGAAGACATACAAGACCACTGATAATCTCCCTCGATCTGGGGCTCCACGCAAGATCTCACCCCGTGGGGTCAAAAAGATCACAAGAACGGTGAGCAAAAATCCCAGAACCACACGGGGGGACCTATTGAATGACCTGCAGAGAGCTGGGACCAAAGTAACAAAGCCTACCATCAGTAACACACTACACCGCCAGGGACTCAAATCCTGCAGTGCCAGACGTGTCCCCCTGTTTAAGCCAGTACATGTCCAGGCCCGTCTGAAGTTTGCTAGAGTGCATTTGGATGATCCAGAAGAGGATTGGGAGAATGTCATATGGTCAGATGAAACCAAAATATAACTTTTTGGTAAAAACTCAGCTCGTCGTGTTTGGAGGACAAAGAATGCTGAGTTGCATCCAAAGAACACCATACCTACTGTGAAGCATGGGTGTGGAAACATCATGCTTTGGGGCTGTTTTTCTGCAAAGGGACCAGGACGACTGATCCGTGTAAAGGAAAGAATGAATGGGGCCATATATCGTGAGATTTTGAGTGAAAACCTCCTTCCATCAGCAAGGACATTGAAGATGAAACGTGGCTGGGTCTTTCAGCATGACAATGATCCCAAACACACCGCCCGGGTAACGAAGGAGTGGCTTCGTAAGAAGCATTTCAAGGTCCTGGAGTGGCCTAGCCAGTCTCCAGATCTCAACCCCATAGAAAATCTTTGGAGGGAGTTGAAAGTCCGTGTTGCCCAGCGACAGCCCCAAAACATCACTGCTCTAGAGGAGATCTGCATGGAGGAATGGGCCAAAATACCAGCAACAGTGTGTGAAAACCTTGTGAAGACTAACAGAAAACGTTTGACCTGTGTCATTGCCAACAAAGGGTATATAACAAAGTATTGAGAAACTTTTGTTATTGACCAAATACTTATTTTCCACCATAATTTGCAAATAAATTCATAAAAAATCCTACAATGTGATTTTCTGGATTTTGTTTTCTCATTTTGTCTGTCATAGTTGACGTGTACCTATGATGTAAATTACAGGCCTCTCTCATCTTTTTAAGTGGGAGTACTTGCACAACTGTTGGCTGACTAAATACTTTTTTTCCCCACTGTATCTCCTCTAGAGCAGTGATGTTTTGGGGCTGTCGCTGGGCAACACGGACTTTCAACTCCCTCCAAAGATTTTCTATGGGGTTGAGATCTGGAGACTGACTAGGCCACTCCAGGACCTTGAAATGCTTCTTACGAAGCCACTCCTTCGTTGCCCGGGCAGTGTGTTTGGGATCATTGTCATGCTGAAAGACCCAGCCACGTTTCATCTTCAATGCCCTTGCTGATGGAAGGAGGTTTTCACTCAAAATCTCACGATATATGGCCCCATTCATTCTTTCCTTTGGGGCAGAGTTAAAGTGACTATGCATAAATAATTAACAGAGTAGCAGCAGCGTAAAAGGATGGGGTGGGGGGGCAGTGCAAATAGTCCGGGTAGCCATGATTAGCTGTTCAGGAGTCTTATGGCTTGGGGTCAGAAGCTGTTGAGAAGTCTTTTGGACCCAGACTTGGCACTCCGGTACCGCTTGCCGTGCGGTAGCAGAGAGAACAGTCTATGACTAGGGTGGCTGGAGTCTTTGACAATTTTGAGGGCCTTCCTCTGACACCGCCTGGTATAGAGGTCCTGGATGGCAGGAAGCTTGGCCCCAGTGATGTATTGGGCCGTACGCACTACCCTCTGTAGTGCCTTGCGGTCGGAGGCCAAGCAGTTGCCATACCAGGCGGTGATGCAACCAGTCAGGATGCTCTCGATGGTGCAGCTGTAGAATTTTTTTGAGGATCTGAGGACCCATGCCAAATCTTTTCAGTCTCCTGAGGGGGAATAGGTTTTGTCGTGCCCTCTTCACGACTGTCTTGGTGTGTTTGGACCATGATAGTTTGTTGGTGATGTGGACACCAAGGAACTTGAAGCTCTCAACCTGTTCCACTACAGCCCGTCGATGAGAATGGGGGCGTGCTCAGTCCTCTTTTTTTTCCCTGTAGTCCACAATCATCTCCTTTGTCTTGGTCACGTTGAGGGAGAGGTTGTTGTCCTGGCACCACACGGCCAGGTCTCTGACCTCCTCCCTATAGGCTGTCTCATCGTTGTCGGTGATCAGGCCTACCACTGTTGTGTCGTCGGCAAACTTAATGATGGTGTTGGAGTCGTGTCTGGCCATGCAGTCATGGGTGAACAGGGAGTACAGGAGGGGACTGAACACGCACCCCTGAGGGGCCCCCGTGTTGAGGATCAGTGTGGCAGATGTGTTGTTACCTACCCTTACCACTTGGGGGCGGCCCGTCAGGAAGTCCAGGATCCAGTTGCAGAGGGAGGTGTTTAGTCCCAGGATCCTTAGCTTAGTGATGAGCTTTGAGGGCACTATGGTGTTGAATGCTGAGCTGTAGTCAATGAATAGCATTCTCACGTAGGTGTTCCTCTTGTCCAGGTGGGAAAGGGCAGTGTGGAGTGCAATAGAGATTGCATCATCTGTGGATCTGTTGAGGGCGGTATGCAAATTGGAGTGGGTCTAGGGTTTCTGGGATAATGCTGTTGATGTGAGCCATGACCAGCCTTTCAAAGCACTTCATGGCTACAGACGTCAGTGCTACGGGTCAGTAGTCATTTAGGCAGGTTATCTTAGAGTCCTTGGGCACGGGGACTATGGTGGTCTGCTTGAAACATGTTGGTATTACAGACTCAGTCAGGGACATGTTGAAAATGTCAGTGAAGACACTTGCCAGTTGGTCAGCACATGCTCGGAGTACACTTCCTGGTAATCCGTCTGGCCCTGTGGCCTTGTGAATGTTGACCTGCTTAAAAGTCTTACTCACATCGGCTACGGAGAGCGTGATCACATAGTCATCCGGAACAGCTGGTGCTCTCATGCATGCTTCAGTGTTGCTTGCCTCGAGCGAGCATAGAAGTGGTTTAGCTCGTCTGGAAGTCTTGTGTCACTGGGCAGCTCGCGGCTGTGCTTCCCTTTGTAGTCTGTAATAGTTTTCAAGCCCTGCCACATCCGACGAGCGTCAGAGCCAGTGTAGTACGATTCAATCTTAGTCCTGTATTGACTCTTTGCCTGTTTGATGGTTCGTCTGAGGGCATAGCGGGATTTCTTATAAGCGTCCGGGTTAGAGTCCCGCTCCGTGAAAGCGGCAGCTCTACCCTTTAGCTCAGTGCGGATGTTTCCTGTAATCCATGGCTTCTGGTTGGGGTATGTACGTACGGTCACTGTGGGGACGACATCATCGATGCACTTATTGATGAAGCCAGTGACTGATGTGGTGTACTCCTCAATGCTATCTGAAGAATCCCGGAACATGTTCCAGTCTGTGCTAGCAAAACAGTCCTGTAGCTTAGCATCTGTGTCATCTGACCACTTTTTTATTAACCGAGTCACTGGTGCTTCCTGCTTTAGTTTTAGCTTATAAGCAGGAATCAGGAGGATAGAGTTATGGTCAGATTTGCCAAATGGAGGGCGAGGGAGAGCTTTGTATGCGTCTCTGTGTGTGGAGTAAAGGTGGTCTAGAGTTTTTTTTCCTCTGGTTGCACATTTAACATGCTGGTAGAAATTAGGTAGAACGGATTTAAGTTTCCCTGCATTAAAGTCCCCGGCTACTAGGAGCGCTGCATCTGGATGAGCGTTTTCCTGTTGATTTATGGCCTTATACAGCTCATTCAGTGCAATCTTAATGCCAGCATTGGTTTGTGGTGGTAAATAGACAGCTATGAAAAATATAGATGAAAACTCTCTTGGTAAATAGTGTGGTCTACAGCTTATCATAAGATACTCTACCTCAGGCGAGCAAAACCTCGAGACTTCCTTAGTATTTGATTTTGTGCACCAGCTTTTGTTTACAAATATACACAGACCGCCACCCCTTGTCTTACCGGAGTCAGCCGTTCTATCCTGCCGATGTAGCGTATAGCCAGCTAGCTGTATGTTATCCATGTCGTCGTTCAGCCATGACTCGGTGAAACATAATATATTACAGTTTTTAATGTCCCGTTGGTAGGATAACCGTAATCTTAGGTCATCCAATTTGTTCGCCAATGATTGAAGATTGGCTAATAGGATTGATGGGAGCGGCAGTTTACTCGCTCGCCGTCGGATCCTTACAAGGCACCCCGACCTACGTCCACGATATCTCCGTCTCTTCCTCATGCGAATGACGGGGATTTGGGCCTTGTCGGGTGTCTGTAGGATATCCTTCGCGGCCGCCTCGTTGAAGAAAAAATCTTCGTCCAATACGAGGTGAGTAATCGCTGTCCTGATATCCAGAAGCTCTTTTTGGTTATAAGAGACGATGGCAGAAACATTATGTACAAAATAAATTACAAATAACGCGGAAAAACACACATAATAGTACAATTGGTTAGAGGGCTGTAAAACGGCAGCCATCTTCTCTGGCTCTGTTCTCGACAGTCATAATCTGTGATAGTTTGCAAGCCCTGAAACACATCCTACGAGCGTCAAAGCTGGCGTAGTAGGATTCGATCTTAGTCCTGTAATGACGTTTTGAATGTTTTATGGTTCGTTGGAGGTCGTAGCGGGATTTCTTATAAGCGACAGGAATAGTGTCCTGCTCCTTGAAAGTGGCAGCTCTAGCCCTTAGCTCAATGCGGATGTTGCCTGTTATCCATGGCTTCTGGTTGGGATATGTACGTACTGTCACTATTGGGGTGATGTTGTCGATTAACTTATTAATGAAGCCGGTGACTGATGTGGTAAACTCCTTAATGTTAATTTTAGTCATTTTGGTGCTGCGTTAAATGGCTAACAAGATATATTGAACAAAAATATAAACGCAACATGCAACAATTTCAAAGATTTTACGGAGTTACAGTTCATATAAGGAAATCAGTCAATTGAACTAAATTAATTAGGCCCTAATCTATGGATTTCACGACTGGGAATACAGATATGCATCTGTTGGTCACAGATACTGTACCTTTAAAAAAAAGTAGGGGCGCGGAGTTGCGGGAACTTGAACATGTTGTCGTACAAGTCAATCCAGAACATCCCAAACATGCTCAGTGGGTGACATGTCTGGTGAGTATGCAGGCCATGGACGAACTGGGACATTTTCAGCTTCCAGGAATTGTGTACAGATCCTTGCGACATGGGACCGTGCATTATCATGTTGAAACATGAGGTGTTGCGGCAGATGAATGGCATGACAAGGGGCCTCAGGATCAAAATGAAACAGCTGATGAAACTGTGGGTTTGCACAACTGAAGAGTTTCTGCACAAACTGTCAGAAACCATCTCAGGGAAGCTCATCTGTGTGCTCATTGTCCTCACCAGGGTTTTGACCTGACTGCTGTTCGGCATCGTAACCGACTTCAGTGGGCAAATGCTCACCTTCGATGGCCACTGGCATGCTGGAGAAGTGTGCTCTTCACGGATGAACTCCGGTTTCAATTGTACAGTGTAGATGGCAGACAGCGTGTATGGCGTCGTGTGGGTGAGCGGTTTGCTGATGTCAACGTTGTGAACAGAGTGCCCCATGGTGGCGGTGGGGTAATGGTATGGGCAGTCATAAGCTATAGACAACGAACTCAATTGCATTTTATCGGTGGCAATTTGAATGCACAGAGATACCATGATGAGATCCTGAGGCCCATTGTCGTGCCATTCATCAGCTGCCATCACCTCATGTTTCAGCATGATGATGCACGGCCCCATGTCGCAAGGATCTGTCCACAATTCCTGGAATCTGAAAATGTCCCAGTTTTCCATGGCCTGCATACTCACCAGATATGTCACCCATTGAGCATGCTTGGGATGCTCTAGATCGAGGTGTAAGAGTTCCCGCCAATATCTAGCAACTTCGCACAGCCATTGAAGCGGAGTGGGGCAACATTCCACAGGCCACAATCAACAGCCTGATCAACTCTATGCGAAGGAGATGTGTGGCGCTGCATGGGGCAAATGGTGGTCACACCAGATACTGACTGCTTTTCTAATCCACGCCCCTACTTTCTTTTAAAAGGTATCTGTGACCAACAGTTGTATATCTGTATTCCCAGTCATGTGAAATCTATAGATTAGGGCCTAAATCATTTATTTCAATTGACTGATTTCTTTATATGAACAGTAACTCAGTAAAATAGTTTAAATTGTTGCATGTTGCGTTTATATTTTTGTTCAGTGTAGTTTTTGATTGGAGCCCACCCATGTTGGTAAAGACAATAAGTTACCCACACTGGGCATGACGCCACGTGGGTTGAGTGGTGAGAGAGGCTTCTCTCTAGGTGCCTAGTATTTAACTTAGCATTCCTCTGCAGAAATGCTTTCTCTTTCATTTCCTCTGTTTCTGACTTTGTTGGCAAGCTAACACATTTTTATTTATTTATTTGCTTCTTTCTGCGGCTGCTTCTTATTTTGCCATTCTTGTTTCCTTTGTGTTGGGTGGGGGGAATTTCCCCACCGTGCATTGTACTGGCACCTGCTTCTGCGCCTGCCATATCCTGTAGAAGCTTTAGGGTGCAGCACAATATATTTTTAGATACAGTGGGGAGAACAAGTATTTGATACACTGCCGATTTTGCAGGTTTTCCTACTTACAAAGCATGTAGAGGTCTAATTTTTATCATAGGTACACTTCAACTGTGAGAGACGGAATCTAAAACAAAAATCCAGAAAATCACATTGTATGATTTTTAAGTAATTAATTTGCATTTTATTGCAGGACATCAAAGCAGACTTATTTGATCACCTACCAACCAGTAAGAATTCCGGCTCTCACAGACCTGCTAGTTTTCTTTACAGAAGCCCTCCTGTTCTCCACTCATTACCTGTATTAACTGGTCACCTAGGTTTGAACTTGTTACTCTGTATAAAAGACACCTGTCCACACACTCAATCAAACAGACTCCAACCTCTCCACAATGGCCAAGACCAGAGAGTTGTGTAAGGACATCAGGATAAAATTGTTGACCTGCACAAGGCTGGGATGGGCTACAGGTCACAATAGGCAAGCAGCTTGGTGAGAAGGCAACAACTGTTGGCGCAATTATTAGAAAATGGAGAAGAAGTTCAAGATAACGCTCAATCAGACCCTCGGTCTGGGGCTCCATGCAAGATCTCACCTCGTGGGGCATCAATGATCATGAGGAAGGTGAGGGATCAGCCCAGAACTACACGGCAGGACCTGGTCAATGACCTGAAGAGAGCTGGGACCACAGTCACAGTCTGGCCTAGCCAGTCTCCAGACCTGAACCCAATAGAAAATCTTTGGAGGGAGCTGAAAGTCCGTATTGCCCAGCGACACCAGATAATGTTGTAGCTAACTAATAATACACAGTATAGCCTAACTGATAAAAAATGTTATGCACATGCTACTTCATAGCTATCACCCCAGTCACCACAAATGTAGGCCTAGTGTATTCTGTGGTTGGTATTTCTCAGTAGTTTAGTTATTTAGCTAGTTCTAGCCCCCGTCTCAGCTCTCCTATTGTGGTTGGTTGTATTTTTGCAAGGCAAGCCTTCAGCTCAGAGCTTGTGGGTTGTAGTAGCAGCTTACCGTGAGACCTAGAATCTTTGGTTAAGGCCTCGCGTCTGCCTTTGCTTCCGCCATTGCTAAATGCCACCAAAACATGTGAACAAGCCCCAGTGCTGAGGTCATTTGAGGCTGGTGTCTCAAGATGTGATGTTCCTTATTGTTTATATTCCTCTCTCTATGACAAAGCTGGACTGAGTATGAGCATCCTCCATTCATGACAATTAACTATTTGTGCCTTCACTCAAATTCAATCTTTTTTAAATGAGCATTTCCTTGTGGGCACACCAAAATGTGTAAATCTGAGAAGAATGATAAGGAAAAACTACTTAAGTTAAGAGTACATTATTATTCTTTGAGTATTTATTGACGTTTTAAAAGCCAGATTCCTCTGCTCATATGGATATGTCTTTCTCCCTCAGGTGGACCACACAGCCAACACGACCCAGTTTGGCAACAAGATCCACAACTACGGAGCCATCCAGGAGAAGGTGGCGCGCATGGCCATGATGCACTATGTCTCAGATGAATCACACACACACACACGTGCTTCCTTTAACTTTGAAGGTCTCTTTTTACAGTCCATGGCATACACGATCAGTGGGAACATGGACAGTTGGTTCCTTGGAAGTTGTGGGAACGTACATTTTTGGTTCTGGGAACGAAGTTTCCTGAACGGTAAAACAATGTTTTTTAAATATTATGAGAACGGAAGTGAAAATGTTGCCTGTTCTGGGAACTTACATTTTTTAGGTTGCAGGGAGGTTGAGAATGTTTTACTATGGTTCCCTGAAAGTTTTCATTAACGTTCTGAGAACATGTTTCAATAAGACTTTTAATAACACTGCCAGCTTAGATTGGATTAACTGTTTTTAACTCCAAGCACATAGAGGACACTTGGAAATTCATTTGCTTAGGCATTAACATAACTATTGTGGCACGGCATCAGTAAGATTCGAACCGATCTTCTTTTCTCTATCCATGGAATTAGTCCACCACACCACCATGCTGGAGCTAGCATGCCATGTTTTTTAAAATCATACAAAGCTTTTCATTTTGGTCTGTTACATTCTCCAGCAAGAAAACCAAATAATGTCACTCAAACAGAAAGGGGAACTATCAGAGTCACTGACCACAACCAAAATGAAACAGGTGGGATTTTAGGAGGGGTTCTGAAAGACACTCATGTGGGTGTCCACTGAAAGTTGACTAGTGTCGTGTATTGGGATTATGCCTTTGTTAAATGTTTTTCTTGAAGAAATGGAATGTTGTTTATGTTAGGACAAATGTGGCGTTTGTGGGGTGACACCCCAGGGGAGACTGGTGATTGGCCAGAAGAGGGAGCCACCCATCTTTTTGCATTGTTTATAAATAGGGGCTAGACAAAGAAAGGGCAGAGCGGCCATTTCAATCTGAGGCGTCGCTCTCCGGATGTCATGACATCTGTCACTTATGCTGAAGCTTGTGATCTGATTAAACCTTATGATCAAAGTTCAGTATGAGCGGACTCCTTTGTTTATCAGCAATAATTGCCACCATTCACCCGATACGACACTAGCAACAACAATTTAACAACAACAACTGGGACCTAAAAGACATCCACCATGAGTGCCCACTAAATTTGCCCAAGAACAGGCAAACTAAATTAAAACCCACACCAAACTTAAAGACAGGAAGCAAATCAAAAAGTGGAGCAAAACACGGTGAAGATCAGATAAAGGAATGTTTTTCTAGAAATCAAATAGGGAGCTCCAACTAAAGGTGTTAACCCTCCACATCTCTCAAGACAACTTGAGCACTGGGCCAGCCACTCTTAAATATCACCTGGGCCAGCACAGGTGAAACACCTTCCCACTAACAAGATGCCAAACCAGCACAGGTGTAACACATACTGACTAACGAGGTGACACCAATCGTTGTGCCCCACGTGCTAACGTCCAGCCTCAAAATATAAATGGAAACCAAAGCCTTTAACAAGTTTATTCAAACAGACCCCATTTCAAAGGAAACAAGCACTCATAAGATTAGTGTGCGCAGCCAACACACCTGAACACATTTACAAGATAGATGATAGAGAGTTTTGTTGATACTGTGAACGGGGGAATGTATACGTTTTCTGAACGTTACTAAAGTTTTCTTGTGGTTTTTATGGAAAGTTTTCCTAACGTTCTTGGAACAATTTGAGAACATTACTTTAAATAGAACAGTGAGGAAACCTGTAGGAAATGTTATGCTGAAGTACTGAAATTCCCACAGAAGAACGTTGTTTCTTAACGTTCTCTGAACTATTTGAGAACATTCGCAATGTCAAACCTGTTAAAGAATGTTCATAGAACATTACCAAATTTAAATGAAATGTAACCATGTTTGACATTTTTAAGAAATGTTCTGTTACAATGTCTGAGATTTTGTTTCACTGTGTTTATTTGTGGAAATGCATAGTCAGAGTTTTTGCTTTTTGAAATGTAGGTGGGGGAATCTGCATGAGAAATGAATGTGGTGTGTGGGTTTGCATGTTGACACTATCTCTATTGACAGGAAGCAGCGTGGACAGTGCATTCAGATCATGGGAGCAATGGGCTTCATGAAGGTGAGATGTCTCTCAGAATGCAGTCTATTTGTTATTCAGTTCTGAGAACACTCATAGGTTCTTGGTGTGGTGGACTGCTGCATGTCATGTTATGGAACAACCACCAGGTCCCATAGGTCTTTTGACCAATCAGATCAGCTCTAAAAAAGATCTGATGTGGTTGGCCAATTAGTGGAAATAATATCAGAATTCAGCTGCCTCTGTGAATGCAGCCTTTGACACACATATACAGTGGGGGAAAAAAAGTATTTAGTCAGCCACCAATTGTGCAAGTTCTCCCACTTAAAAAGATGAGAGAGGCCTGTAATTTTCATCATAGGTACACGTCAACTATGACAGACAAATTGAGATTTTTTTTCATGAAAATCACATTGTAGGATTTTTTATGAATTTATTTGCAAATTATGGTGGAAAATAAGTATTTGGTCACCTACAAACAAGCAAGATTTCTGGCTCTCACAGAGCTGTAACTTCTTCTTTAAGAGGCTCCTCTGCCCTCCACTCATTACCTGTATTAATGGCACCTGTTTGAACTTGTTATCAGTATAAAAGACACTTGTCCACAACCTCAAACAGTCACACTCCAAACTCCACTATGGCCAAGACCAAAGAGCTGTCAAAGGACACCAGAAACAAAATTGTAGACCTGCACCAGGCTGGGAAGACTGAATCTGCAATAGGTAAGCAGCTTGGTTTGAAGAAATCAACTGTGGGAGCAATTATTAGGAAATGGAAGACATACAAGACCACTGATAATCTCCCTCGATCTGGGGCTCCACGCAAGATCTCACCCCGTCGGGTCAAAATGATCACAAGAACGGTGAGCAAAAATCCCAGAACCACACGGGGGACCTAGTGAATGACCTGCAGAGAGCTGGGACCAAAGTAACAAAGCCTACCATCAGTAACACACTACGCCGCCAGTGACTCAAATCCTGCAGTGCCAGACGTGTCCCCTTGTTTAAGCCAGTACATGTCCAGGCCCGTCTGAAGTTTGCTAGAGTGCATTTGGATGATCCAGAAGAGGATTGGGAGAATGTCATATGGTCAGATGAAACCAAAATATAACTTTTTGGTAAAAACTCAACTCGTCGTGTTTGGAGGACAAAGAATGCTGAGTTGCATCCAAAGAACACCATACCTACTGTGAAGCATGGGGGTGGAAACATCATGCTCTGGGGCTGTTTTTCTGCAAAGGGACCAGGATGACTGATCCGTGTAAAGGAAAGAATGAATGGGTGTGGCCTAGCCAGTCTCCAGATCTCAAATTTTTGGAGGGAGTTGAAAGTCCGTGTTGGCCAGCGACAGCCCCAAAACATCACTGCTCTAGAGGAGATCTGCATGGAGGAATGGGCCAAAATACCAGCAACAGTGTGTGAACCTTGTCAAGACTTACAGAAAACGTTTGACCTGTGTCATTGCCAACAAAGGGTATATAACAAAGTATTGAGAAACTTTTGTTATTGACCAAATACTTATTTTCCACCATAATTTGCAAATAAATTCATTAAAAATCCTACAATGTGATTTTCTGGACTTTTTTTTCTCATTTTGTCTGTCATAGTTGACGTGTACCTATGATGAAAATTACAGGCCTCTCTCATCTTTTTAAGTGGGAGAACTTGCACAATTGGTGGCTGACTAAATACTTTTTTCCCCCACTGTATACACATTCACACAACAACCTCAGAAACCTCATTTGTGTTGAAACGGCACGCTGTTGTAAGGGGGTGGTGGAAACATTGTAGGGGTGTTAAGGAAAAAAGAACACTAAAGTTTATAGGAATAGGTTGAGAAAAGATAGCTTAAGATGAGGTTAGGGTGGAAACAACAGACGACTCGCTGTGCTATAAATACACCAGAGACAATGTAGGTCATTGTTTGTAAAGGTCCTGACGAAGATCTTTGTGGATCGAAACATTGTCAATAAAGGTGGTAATTTGGAGCATATTCAGTGTGTGGGTCTTTTATTTCCCAGCAGGTGGAATAGCCAATAAAATATATGTACAATATGTAACAGATTACAGTTGAACTCACTAACCCTGGTCTAAGAGAGCCCCAGGGTAGGCAGGCTTTTGTTCCAGCCCAGCACTAATTCACACGATTCTACCAGGCCTAATCTATCACGTGTATTAGTGCTGTGATGGAACAAAAGCCTGCACACCCAAGTAGTTCTCCTGTACCAGAGCAAATGACAACTGCTGCAGTTTGTCATTTATTACTTGTTGTACTGTGACCACTAACCTATGGAATACAGCAGCTCAGCTAAGTATTACTGGAAGATATCCCTACCATGCTAAAGCCACTCTAACTCTTACATCTGGCCAATGTATGTGAGGGCTGTAGACTCTACAGCAGCTATTCTCAACTGGTGGGTGGTCGCGGGAGGTTTTGAATGGGTTGCGTGTGTCGGAGTAAAAATAAAAAAGTGGTAGTACGTGATTAAATAATTTAACCTCTGAACTAATTTTCTTCAATCACAGTATTTTCAATATAGAGCTATTAGCAGTGCTATTTAGCGAATTTGGTTGATTTAATGGTCTCAAACCTGTGATCGTATTAACATTCATCATCAAGAATATGGGCAAAATTGTAATTTCCTTTTTCATTATTGCTTCAGTTATTATCAATATAGTAGTAAAGAATGTTTTCCAGCTTGCTGTTTTGTGCTTTTATTTTGCCAAGACAACCTGCTTTAATTTGGGTCACCATTTAAACCAGTTGAGAACCACTGCTTTACAGTATAACCCAGTCTATTTTCAGAGCTGCGATCATAGTTCTTGATCCACTGTGCACACTGTCTTCTCAGAGCGGTACTGTCACAGTTAAAAACCTCCTCAATGCAAGCTGAGGCTCTGTTGCATCATATTGATGGTTCGGCATCCAACTGGCCAAATGGTTAACTGTTCAAGGGATTGTTTAGAAAGTAAAATAAATGTCTACATTGTTAGATTGAGCTTCACGCATGAGTATTAGTGGTCAGTCTTAGCTAAATATCAGATCCAACCTCCTTAACTTGACATTTTGACATGTTTTGTTTGTGTGTGTGTTTGCTTGAATACAGGATTCTGTAGTCGAGAATGTTCTAACATCTAAGAATCTTCCGGATCTTCGAAGGAACCAATGTCATCCTCCGGTTATTCGTGGCACTGAACGGTTTCCAGGTAACAGAGGTTCAATGGTCAATATGTAGAATACCAGGAAGCAAAGATTTGATAAGACAGAAGAGGCTACAATTCTCTGTTACTAATAATAATTCTGTGTAAGTGCTGATAATTACTCAGCAGTCTTTGTCAGAAGGTAAAGTCACTAACTGTACTGTTGTGAACAGGAAGTGTTTTCTGTAATAGTACTTCCTGCGCTATGTAATATCACTTCCTGTATGGACTGTATTAGGTGCAATAACTTCCTGTATGGACTTCATTAGGTGTAATAACTAGCATTACTTCACCATTATAGCATTACACCACTATAGCATTAAGATATGAATGTAGCTATACAAAATAACAAATTGTGTGTGTGTGTGTGTGTACAGAATGCTGGTAACCAGCTGAGGAGCCTACAGAAGGCTCTGAAGAAACCACTGGGCAACTCTGGGGTGCTGGCTGGAGAACTCGCCAAGAGCTTGGTGACGCATACACACACACACACACACCTTCAAAATACGCAGTACACACACACACACACTTTATGAACACATCTCTCCTCTCTCTCTGTGTGTAGGAAGGCAGGTTTGGGCACAGGGCTGACACTACAGGGAACTGTTCACCCAGAACTGGCCCACAGTGGAGAAATGGTGAGTATAATCGAGAGAGACTTACTTATCTGTCTGTCAGTATGGATGTTTACAGTATGTTTGTTTATATACCTGTATTCTTGGTTGGTCTTTATCTATTATATATCTTTCTCATTCTGCCTCTTTATGGTTTCTCTCCATCTGTATTCTGTAGATAGTTCCATCCATTGAGCAGTTTGGAGCCCTTGTTGAAGAGCTGCTCCTCAAACACAGGAAGAGGATCCTAGGTGAGTGAATATGGTAGTTGTGTGATTGTATCAATTAGAACAGTGTTTGATTGTATGACTGTATGTTTTTCGTTGTTACAGATGAGCAGTTTGTGCTGAAGAGAGTCGCTGACTGTGCCATTGACTTGTACGCCATGGTGGTCTTCCTGTCTAGGTATAAATTAGTACACTGATGAACACAGTCTCTCTCACTCTCTCTCACACACACATTAATCATCACACTGTGTGTGTTTGGTTCCCAGGGCGTCCTGTTCCCTGAGTCAGGGCCATCCCTCGGCCCAGCATAAGAAGATACAGTGTGAGACCTGGTGTAATGGAGGTGTGCAGGTGCAATGTTCTGTCTGATTATAGACAAAGACAAGTATTCCTGTTGCCCTTCTCCCCATCATACTCATTTAACCCTTTCTTCTCCTCCTCTCCTTCTGTCAGGCCGATGAGAGGATCATGCAAGTGTCTGCGCCCCAGCAACTCCAAGCAGAACCTGAGGGCCATCTCTTCAAGAACCTGAAGGCCATCTCTACAGCTGTGGTGGAGAACGGAGGGGTGGTCTCCTCTCCGGCTCAATGGGCTTCTAAATGCCCTCTCTTCTCCCTCCCTCTTCATTTCTTTCTCTCCTCTCCTTCTATATTTCTCTTTCTCTCCTCTCTCTATCTACTCTGCTATTTCCCCCTCTCTCCTCCTCCCTCTCTTCAACTATCCCCCACCTCCCCTCTTTCCCTTTCTCTACCATTCCGAACTCCATCTCTCCATCTCTCACACCCCTGCTCCCTTATCTTTTATATCAGTTATATCATCCTCCATATAGTGCCAAATCCTGAACATAACACCTGACTCCATCCTGAGAAATGTATACTTCTATTATTAATTGGTCAGAGCAAAGACAGTACTGAATGTGTGTCTCGAATCGGAAATCCAATGCTGGAACTTGACTGCACTGAACGGTATGGGATTGAGGTTGGAGTTCTCAAATGCACTATGAATGTTTAACCGCCTATGTCTGTAATGTCTTCATGATTGTTCTATAGTATATCTGAATGTTCAGCCTAGTATAACACTGCAAGCTAGTATGATCAGTTCTCCTCTTGTAATTGAACATACCATGAATGTAACGTTGATGAAATGTTGCATTAAGTAAGCTGAACAGAGAACTGATCATACTAAATGACTATCGCCCCGTAGCACTCACCTCTGTCATCATGAAGTGCTTTGAGAGACTAGTCAAGGATCATATCACCTCTACCTTACCTGTCACCCTAGACCCACTTCAATTTGCTTACCACCCCAATAGATCCACAGACGATGCAATTGCCATCACACTGCACACTGCCCTATCCCATCTGGACAAGAGGAATACCTATGTAAGAATGCTGTTCATTGACTATAGCTCAGCATTCAACAACATAGTACCCTCCAAGCTCATCAATAAGCTCGAGGCCCTTGGTCTGAACCCCGCCCTGTGCAACTGGGTCCTGGACTTCCTGACGGGCCGCTCCCAGGTGGTGAAGGTAGGAAACAACATCTCCACTTCGCTGATCTTCAACACTGGGGCCCCACAAGGGTGCGTGCTCAGCCCCCTCCTGTACTCCCTGTTCACCCATGACTGCGTGGCCAAGCACGCCTCCAACTCAATCATCAAGTTTGCAGACGACACAACAGTAGTTGGCTTGATTACCAACAATGACGAGACAGCCTACAGGGAGGAGGTGAGGGCTCTGGGAGTGTGGTGCCAGGAAAATAACCTCTCACTCAACATCAACAAAACAAAGGAGATGGATGTGGACTTCAGGAAACAGCAGAGGGTGCACCCCCCTATCCACATCGATGGGACCACAGTGGAGAAAGTGGAAAGCTTCAAGTTCCTTGGCGTACACGTCACTGACAAACTGAAATGGTCCACCCACGCAGAGTGTGGTGAAGAAAAATTTGGCTAGGCACCTAAAACCCTCACAAACTTTTACAGATGCACAATTGAGAGCATCCTGTCAGGCTGTATCACCGCCTGGTACTGCAACTGCACCGCCCGCAACCACAGGGCTCTGCAGCGTGTGGTGCGGTCTGCCGAACGCATTACCAGGGGCAAACTACCCGCCCTTCAAGACACCTAGAGCACCCGATGTCACAGGAAGGCCAAAAAGATCATCAAGGACATCAATCACCCGAGCCACTGCCTGTTCACCCCGCTATCATCCAGAAGGCGAGGTCAGTACAGGTGTATCAAAGCTGGGACCGAGAGAATGAAAAACAGCTTCTATCTCAAGGCCATCAGACTGTTAAATAGCCATCACTAGCACATTAGAGGCTGCTGCTGCCTGTTGAAACCACTGGCCACTTTAAGAAATGGAACACTAGTCAATTTAATAATGTTTACATATCTTGCATTACTCATCTCATATGTATATACTGTATTCTATAATATTCTTCTGTATCTTAGTCCATGCCGCTCTATCATTGCTTGTCCATATATGTATATATTCTTAAATTCCATTCCTTACTTAGATTTGTGTGTATTGGGTATATGTTGTGAAATTGTTAAATATTACTTGATAGATATTACTGCACTGTCGGAGCTAGAAGCGCAAGCATTTCTCTACACCTGCAATAACATCTGCTAAACACGTGTATGTGACAAATTACATTTGATTTGATTTTGATTTGAATGAGAGACTGAGACTTTAAGCATTCATGCCCTTCCATGTCAATCTGTGGATTTTGTCGATTTTGTTTAGATAAATTAATGCATTGCAAGCTGGGCTTCTATAGTGCCTTAAGAAAGTATATATTTTCCCCTCACCCATCTACACACACTACGCCATAATGACAAAGTGAAAACATGTTTTAAGAAATGTTCGCAAATTTATTGAAAATGAAATAAAGACATTTCTAATTTACGTACGTATTCACACCCCTGAGACAATACATGTTCGAATAATATTTGGCAGAGATTACAGCTGTGAGTCTTTCTGGGTAAGTCTCTAAAAACTTTGCACACCTGGATTGTACAATATTTGCACATTATTAAAATTCTTCAAGCTCTGTCATGTTGGTCGTTGATCATTGCTAAACAGACATTTTCAAGTCTTGCCATAGATTTTCAAGCCGATTTAAGTCAAAACTGTAATTAGGCCACTCAGGAACATTCAATGCCGTCTTGGAAAGCAACTCCAGTGTATATTTGACCTTGTGTTTTAGGTTATTGTCCTGCTGGAAGGTGAATTTGTCTCTAGTGGTGTAAAGTACTTAAGTTAAAATACTTTAAAGTACTACTTAAGTAGTTTTTTATGGTATCTGTACTTTACTTTACTATTTTTATTTTTGACAACTTTTACTTCACTACATTCCTAAAGAAAATAATGTACTTTTTACTCCATACATTTTCCCTTAGACGCAAAAGTACTTGTTACATTTTGAATGCTTAGCAGGACAGGAAAATGGTCCAATTCACGCACTTATCAAGAGAATATCCCTGGTGATCCGTACTGCTTTTGATCTGGCGGATTCACTAAACACAAATGCTTTGTTTGTAAATTATGTCTGAGTGTTGGAGTGTGCCCCTGGTTATCCGTAAATAAAATAAAAACAAGAAAATCTTGCCGTCTGGTTTACTTAATGTAAGGAATTTGAAATTATTTATACTTTTACTTTTGATACTTAAGTACATTTTATCAATTACATTTACTTTTGATACTTAAGTATGTTTAAAACCAAATACTTTTAGACTTTTACTCAAGTAGTATTTTATTGGGTGACTTTCACTTTTACTTGAGTCATTTTCTATGAATGTATCTTTACTTTTACTCAAGTATGACAATTGGGTACTTTTCCCACCACTGTTTGTCTCCCAGTGTCTGTTGGAAAGCAGACTGAACCATGTTTTCCTCAAGGATTTTGTCTATTCTGTTTCTTTTCATCCTAAAAACTCCCTAGTCCTTGCAGTCCTTCCCTGGTCTTTGTGGTTGAATCTGTGTTTGAAATTCACTGCTCGACTGAGGGACCTTACAGATCATTGTATGTGTGGGATATAGAGATGAGGTAGTCATTAAAAAGTCATGTTAAAAACCATTATTGCACACAGAGCGTGTCCATGCAACTTAGTATCTGACTTATTAAGTGCATTTTCACTCCTGAACTTATTTTGGCTTGCCATAACAGGGGTTGAATACTTGTTGACTCAAGCCATTTCAACTTTTCATTTTTTATTATAATTTGTAAAAATGTCTAAAAACATAATTCCACTCTGACATTATGGGGTATTGTGTGTAGGCCAGTGACACAAAATCTCATTTTAATACATTTAAAATTCCGGCTGTAACACAACAAATGTGGTAAAAGTCAAGGGATGTGAATACTTTCTGAAGGAACTGTATGTGTACCTTCATAATATTTTGTGTGATTGGTTAGTCCTGATTTGTTTCGGTCCATATTAATTCATACAGCACATGCAACTAACTTTAATATTAGGTGTTGAAATATTTGCCTTAGAAACGTATCCAAAAATGCTGTGCAGTAGCACTTTGTGACTTGATTAAAAAATCTCCATAACAATCTGTTGGTTTAAGCTAGAGATATCTTATGTTTTTGCATGGGATGCATCTCAATCTACCACAACCGCCTGTGTAACAATTCAGTTTCTGTGGGGGAAGGTGACAGAGCTAGAGCTGTGTTTGTCAGACCATAAGACATCCCGAAAATCGGTCTTCTCACACAATCGTCTGTAGTGTCTGAACGGTTTGGCCTACAAACTACTATGACCCCTCTATGGAAACATGAGACTCATGAACACAATGGTTTTTGCTGGGTTTTGGTCTACGACCCCCACAAGCGTCTTGGGACTCGTCTGAAGTCGTACAGCTGATCTGCCAACTTCTTTCTGTAGCGTATGAACAGTTTGGGCTACTCACTAATATGAGTGTGTAAAGGTGAGACTAACACATACATGGTTGTTTTGCTCTAGGATGCCCAAAGGCATCACAAGACTCGGATGATAGTCCCACGGTACATCAAAATAAATTATGGAAATATATATGGAGACTGTTCATTGACAAACATAAGGGGTTTTAAATACATTAAAAAATACATTTAAAAAAAATGCTTCCTGATCTTTCTTATATCTCTCAGATATAGGACAGACACTTCAGAACAAACTTCCTTTAGATTTGTTTTTGGGACTATCTGTTGTTCCATGTAGTGAAACTGTTATTCAATGCATTTGGGGCGGCAGGTAGCTTAGTGGTTAAGAGCATTGTGCCAGTAACCGAAAGGTCTCTGGTTCTAATCCCCGAGCCGACTAGGTGAAAAATCTGTCGATGTGCCCTTGAGCAAGGCACTTAACCCTAATTGCTCCTGTAAGTCGCTCTGGATAAGAGCGTCTGCTAAGTGACTAAAATGTAAATTTGTATGGGCTAATAGCAGTAATGCCAAAATATAATTGTTTAATATATTTTTTTGATACTTCAAAGTGTCTTAAAATTCAAAATCCAATAGCAAAATGATCCTTGGTATGACCTTTTTAAAACAATTCCATATAGCCTAGTAGTAACCCCCCTCCCCCAGTATTCATAAGTCTAATTCTGTTAATTTGAGAGGCAGGCCAGGGATACAAACCCATATTAATCCTTAACCTAAACAAAAAAGCATGTTGAGACATGTCTTCATTGAAAGCACTTTATAGTCCAGGATTAAAACCAGGTGTAATCTGGGTTTGTGAAGTGCAACCCCTCTAGTCCACTAGTCTCAACATTCATTTTAGTTTTACTTCATCAACATCCTCCTTTACCGAACCTAACCAGGCATTTACAGGAATCAGTTGAGGTGATGTGTGAAGACTGATTTTGTGTAGATATCAAACATGAACCCCTTCATTAAATGCGGATGTGCACTGCAAACCAGCATGGATTGTATGAGTGAACCGGGAGCACCAAGTCTGTCAGACACAAACTGAAGTGAAGCGAGTTAAAACACAGAGCTGCTACTGCTCCAGATCACATGCTGTTCAGTTTCAGCTCTTTTATTACAGAGAATCTGTCACTAAGGTTCACATGGCGATGAAGATGGGCAATAATGTTCAATCTGGCTCTTGTTTGAATGAATCAGAATCTTTTCATCTCAAGTAATAGATATTGTCTTGACTTTATCTCACAAAAAAACATATTAACATATTACAGGTAGTCTGAGGCTGGTCTGTCCATAGACCAGCCTATAAAGTCACTACACCCTGGGTAGAACAGAAGCACTTTCACAGCATTATGCAGATGCTGGATAACCACCTACTGTATGAATGTTCATCAGCAAAAAAGGGAGAATCCTCTCAAATGTTTATAGTGAGAGTGACACCTTTCGTCTGGTTGCTATGTCCGCCATCCACCAGTGTCTCCATGACATCTGAAAGGCAGTATCAGTCTGGTACAAAACGTCTTCAGCCCAGTCTATGGAGCACAGGAGAAGTACTGGTGGGTAGTGAAGTTATGGGAACGGTGGCTAGTTAGTTCTCAACATCCCCTCAAACTGGGGTCTGTGGGAACTCCAGTGAGATGACTGTCTGGAATGTCAGTGTTCTTTCACTGGGGAAATAAGAAACCATTCAATGCATGGGTAAATGAAGGTGTCCGAAGCCATGTGATGTTTGTTAGAAAATATTGTTTCATTTCGAATGTGGTAAGAATAGCTTTTCTGTAGTCTCACATCCCACATTTTCTAAAACTGATGTGTTACTTACTTTACGCACACATTATGCACACTCATTTGGCGAGTCCAGTGGCATGGAGAATGTTGAATGGAAACATACTAAAAGACAGTAGGTGATGACTAAATACTCACGGGTGTATACCAACCAGAAATAGTAGAGATAATTACCAAAACCGTATCTATTATTTTATACTGTATATTCTCTGACAAAGTTAAGAAAGTTGATAGTTGTCATTTGCTGTTTTGCCTACTTCCTTTTTTGGACATGTTGGCATGTACAGTATCTTAACCACAAATAATTGATCACATACCTTGGCTGGGAATGCAGACGAGGCGTTATGGCTCGCAAGGTCCACTCCAGGGCCCGGTTTCCCAAAAGCATTTTAGGCTAAATTCATCGTTAGAACCTATGGTTCTGAGATTAATTTAGCCTTAAAATGCTTTTGGGCTCTAAGATTAATTTAGCCTTAAGATGCTTTTGGGAAACCGGGCCCAGGAGGCTTTTCAGGGGGCGGGAACAACAGGGGAATCGGCGATGCACCTGCTCCAAGAGTTCCTCTTTACGCAAACCGTAGACGATTGGTGAGACACACTGCGCCAAGCTAAAGAAGGCAAAACTAACCACCGCTGACAGTTCTTTGGTCCCTGGTTGAAGGTAACCTTGTTTCTGGAGAACTGTTAACACAAAGTTCACGAAGTTGGGGAGGATGTATACGGCGAGTTGAGTAACGTGCAGGGCGACGGTCTTGCATCCGACACTGTTGCGTCGATTCATCACTCCCAACCGTCGCCCCTCAAACAGTATCCTTACATAACTGTACAGAATGAGCGCCGTGCACACAGATATCAACAATATTTTTTCCAGGCCACCTTTCTTCAGCTGTTCCCGTCCACATTCCCCATTTGGACCAGTGGCGAGCCTCTCTGTCTTGGTAAACAGAGTGAGGGGGATAACCAGTGCGAGTCCCCATGTCAGTAGCCCAACTAGCCAAGGCCAGTGCCAGACAGAACTGTAACGCAGAGGATGACAGACAGCAAAATAACGGTCTAGCGACATAGCAGTGAGAGTCAGAAGGATATTGGACGCGCTGGTGATTAGGACGGTTATCATGGCCACACATGTGGATGCCACTGGCCTGGCGCCGAAGTAGATCTGGAGGTAGAAAACAGAACTCATCCCGAAGTACACCAGAGCAGACACCAACAGGTGAAAAACCAACACAAAGCGAGCATGGCCCCGGAGTCGCCCCTCGAGCACTATCGTCCAGTTAATGAGGATGTTGAAGAACGCCAATGTTATGAAGGAGATGGTCGACGCACAAACCCGTACATAGGTGTAGTCCTTTACACCTGTTTCTCCAGTCCCGTTATATATCGACATTATTCCTCGTTTGATGCTGTATTTAGGGTATTGGTGGAGTTGTTTCTTCGTGGCCTCTGCCTTCTCATAGTTTCCAAGACGCTTAACAATTGAGTGGTCATCCAGGCTACTGAATCAGAGTACATCCAAGACATTCAATGCAATGCAATGTCTGTGTATGAGAAACCTCTCTCTCTCTCTCTTTCTATCCCTCTCGCTTTCTATCGCTCTCGCTGTCTTTCTCTGGCTGCCTCTCTGTCTTCCAACCCCAAAAGCGCGCCAGTGTGCACAGTGCGCAATCGCCACGTTGACAAAGGGAAGTACGTTTCCATTTTCAACTGTATATATGCTGGTTTTTAGATATATATCTAAAATAATCAAATATCATGCTAAACAATAACATTTTTCATCAACATGTACTGTTCTGATACAGGGCAGGCCCATTAGTCTGAGAAGTATAGGCCCCTTTAAGCAACCACATACAGTAAATAATTTACTTGATTAATAAACGTCAACATATCCCAATATAATACATTAGATACAATCACTTTCTAATCTAATTTCGAATTCGGACTACCAGGGGCCACATTTATAAACGCCATGTATGCACAAAATATGCCCCAAAATATGGGTGCGCCAATTTTCATTCAAATGTTGGTATTTATAAAAACGGAACTTGACTTGATAACGTGCTTCTCCTCCCGCAAACTTTAGACCATCCGTGCCTACTACTCCTCCCCCTCAGGAATCAAACTTGATTCATTCTCCAGGATCCTCTTGTACTGGACAGACACCTGGCGATACTTCTCCTCTCTCTCTCTGGCTCTCTACTTCTCTCTCTCTCTCTCTCTCTCTCTCTCTCTCTCTCTCTCTCTCTCTCTCTCTCTCTCTCTCTCTCTCTCTCTCTCTCTATCTATCTCTCTCACACTCACAGTCACACTCAAACACACACACACACAAAATCCTGTTACACTGCACCGCTGCTTGAAGCTACTTCCCTTCACACAAAGACACACACACCTGGAAGTATTGCGTTCCCTTCTCCTTGATGATGACGATGCTCTGCTCTAGTTTCTCTGCTGAGTTCTTCTCCCAGGATTACATGGCCTGGGGAAGAGAAAATACAGTAAGTTATGATGTAAATGTAATGTTACTATGGCTAAATGCTGAGGGGTCACAGGTGAGAGGTTATACATTCTGGAAGGTGTTCAGTTTGAGTTTGTGCTGCAAAGTGGCTCCACTAGGAATACTGTACTTGCAACTGCCTGTGTTTCCATAGCCATACCTATACACACCACAGATAGATATCATACCTATTCACACACCACAATTAGATATCCATACCTATTCACACCACAATTAGATATCCAAACGTATTCACACCACAATTAGATATCCATACCTATACACACCACAATTAGATATCGATACCTATTCAAACCACACAATTAGATATCCATACCTACATACACCACAATTAGATATCCATACCGATTCACACACCACAATAAGATATCTATACCTATTCACAACACAAATAGATATCCATACCTATACACACCACATTTAGATATCCATACCTATTCACACCACAGATAGATATCCATACCTACTCACACACCACAATTAGATATCCATACTTACAGAGTAGACACAAAACTCTGCATATACACTACCAGTCAAAAGTTGGTAGAATAATAATTGATATCTACATTGTAGAATAATAGTGAAGACATCAAAACTATGATAAAACACATATGGAATCATGTAGTAACCAAAAAAGTGGTAAACTAATCAAAATATGTTTTATAATTGAGATTCTTCAAATAGCCACCCTTTGCCTTGATGACAGCTTCGCACACTCTTGGCATTCTCTCAACCAGCTTCATGAGGTAGTCACCTGGAATGCATTTAAATTAACAGGTGTGCCTTCTTTAAAGTTAATTTGTGGAATTTATTTCCATCTTAATGTGTTTGAGCCAATCAGTTTTGTTGTGACAAGGTAGGGGGGGGGTATACAGAAGATAGCCCTATTTGGTAAAAGACCAAGTCCATATTATGGCAAGAACAGCTCAAATAAGCAAAGATAAACGACAGTCCATCATTACTTTAAGACATGAAGGTCAGTCAATACGGAACATTTCAAGAACTTTGAAAGTTTCTTCAAGTGCAGTCGCAAAAACCATCAAGCGCTATGATGAAATTGGCTCTCATGAGGAGCACCACAGGAATGAAAGACCCAGAGTTACCTCTGCTGCAGAGTTACCAGCCTCAGAAATTGCAGCCCAAATAAATGCTTCACAGAGTTCAAGTCACAGACACATCTCAACATCAACTGTTCAGAGGGGACTGTGTGAATCAGGTCTTCATGGTCAAATTGCTCAAAGAAACCACTACTAAAACACCAATAATAAGAAGATACCTGCTTTGGCCAAGAAACACAAGCAATGGACATTAGACCGGTGGAAATGTGTCCTTTAGTCTGGAGTCCAAATTTGAGATTTTTGGTTCCAACCGCCGTGTCTTTGTGAGACGCGGTGTGGGTGAACAGATGATCTCCACATGTGTAGTTCCCACCGTAAAGCATGGAGAAGGAGGTGTTATGGTGTGGGGGTGCATTGCTGGTGATACTGTCTGTGATTTATTTCAAATTCAAGGCACTCTTAACCAACATGGCTACCAGAGCATTCTGCAGCGATATGCTATCCCATTTGGTTTGGGCTTAGTGGGACTATCATTTGTTTTTCAACAGGACAATGACCCAACACACCTCCAGACTGTGTAAGGGCTATTTTACCAAGAAGGAGAGTGATGGAGTGCTGCATCAGATGACCTGGCCTCCACAATCCCCCGACCTCAACCCAATTGAGATGGTTTGGGATGAGTCGGAGGCAGAGTGAAGGAAAAGCAGCCAACAAGTGCTAAGCATATGTGGGAACTCCTTCAAGACTGTTAGAAAAGCATTCCAGGTGAAGCTGGTTGAGAGAATGCCAAGAGTGTGAAAAGCTGTCATCAAGGCAAAGGGTGGCTATTTGAAGAATCTCAAATATAAAATATATTTTGATTTGTTTACCACTTTTTTGGTTACTACATGATTCCATATGTGTTTTTTCATAGTTTTGATGTCTTCACTATTATTCTACAATGTAGAAAATAGTAAAAATAAAGAAAAACCTTTGAATGAGTAGGTGTGTCCAAACTTTTGACTGGTACTGTATACCCACAGAACACACAATTACACATTTCTCAAAATAACAACGTACTAGGTTTGTACACTAGGTTTGTAGTGTGTGGGTGTCTGTGTGTGTGTGTGTGTGTGTGTGTTTGATGCTGAAGAGTCACTCTTCTCCCTGCTCCATGGCGGTCAGGGCTTTCTCCACTCCACTTGGCCGACCCAGGCTTTCTCCATCTCCCAACTCAAACTTCAGTTCCCTCTTGTCAAACTCTTTGCCCTCACAGCTGCCCTCCAGAGCCTTTATCCTGTACAGTAGGTCTTTGTTTGGTTTGGCGTATCCCTGTCCCTTAGTGATGATGCAGAACATTCATTTGAGCAGTCTCTCAATGTCAAACATGTCAATCCTTCACAGGCAGACAGGCATACAGACAGAAAGACGGACAGACAGAGGGTTACCTGGAAGACGAGGGTAGCGTTGGGGGGTATTTTTGGTGGGCTGCCTGTGTACTCTGGTTTACAGCTGGCTGATCTCGCTTTCAGAAGGACAACTGAGATCGTCACAATGAATAGTGATGACTGGACATGTGCTTGATAGCTAGCTAGCTAGTAAAATAGATGCAGAAGCACAGATCTCAGTGACAGTAACGTAAGCTTCAAACTAGCCACCGTTAGGTAGGATAACTCTACAATATCATAACAACCCTAGATAAGGGGTCGTTTTAGTCATCTTTACTTAACTAACTTTCTACCTTGCAGTACAGATGGGTCACAGGAAAAGTTGAGATGGACTGACTTATGGTCCCTGGGTTGTCATATTCATGGATGGTCAGGCAAATGTTTTGTTGCTTCTAATGTCTGCATTAAAGGCAGCACACAATGAGATTGCTAACTGTAAGATATAGCTAGAGTTAGCTTACTATTAACTAACTTTAGCTACTTTAGTTGCACAGGTCACTATCAATATGCACAATCAAAGTGCTGTAAACTAAGTAGCTAGTTGAATAAAATGTCCGTTATTTATAAGTGTCATCAAAAGTTGAAGAGATGCAAAGCTTACCTATCAGGACCAATGATTTCCAGCTCTTCTCAGGCAGCTAGCTAGTTAGCTTGTTAGCTTTGACTGGAGCACCCAATGAGACAGATTATTGGCGACTATTGCCATTTGTCAGATGTTCCTTATCAACACGCAAAGTACACACGCTTATCCACACGCAAAGTAAAGACGTTAGGAAATGATCAAGAATAGTAACCTTACGGCCTCTTTGTCGTGAGGAAAGTGTTCCAAAGTATACGCCGCCACTGCCACATGATGTCTGTGCGTGTTCAGACAAATGGTAGACAGCAGAGTTATCCACAACCATCGCTAGTTCCTCCTTATAAGTGGCATCGATCATTGGCATCAATCACCCCTCATAGCTAGTTCCTCCTTATCGGTGGCATCGATCACCCCTCATAGCTAGTTCATCCTTATTATTGGAATCAGAGAGGAAGAGGAGAGAGGCCCAACTCAGCGGAAAATCTGTCTCCATCCAGCAGGTGGCGTTTTTTCCATTGTTTCGCCCAACAAGCAAGGAGTTTTTGTATGGAGGTCAATTAGAATGTCAAATTTGGTCAACAACCAAAAAAAATCATGGCTTTTTTACCACATGAGGTTTATTTGATCTAATAGAAGTTTCGTAATGCTTAAGTTGTTACGAGTGTACTGATATAAGTAGGACACGTGACATCCCGGCAACTTTGAGAAAAAACACTTTATATCGGAGATGTCTCGAGATGGCTATGCATATTCATGGCATGAGGCTAGTAGCATAGTGTTTCTCTCCATTGAATACACGCGGTTGATGTCAACAACCCTCATCGAATATTCAAAAAAGGATTACAATAATAAGATGTATCCACCAATCCAAATAAAGTATAGGGGGGAGCTAGACAACCCACCGTGCCACTTTGTGGCACAACGACTCCCATTGTTAGGGCAGAGAGACATGTATCTTGTCAGTATATCCATAATCTTTGGTGGCATCGATCACCCCTCATAGAGAAGTATGTGTAATTTTGTGGATGCAAGAAAGTCCCCAGTCAGGGAAAGCCACTGCATAGAGAGAACAAGGAGAAGAAGTGTAACCAGCTGGGCGGATTCCGTAGTGATTTGCATTTTGCCTGTACATTTCATAATAATCATATTTATATTAACAGGCTTATATGTTGTTTTGGACTGTTGTTTAAGACATTCGCTATGATTACACTCAGTTGTTATTGTTGCAAATAATTATTTCTGATGTAGCAGTCGGGCTAGCTAGCATGCTAGCTAACCATCATAATGGGTTTGGTTAGCTAGCCAATTTAGCTAGCTAGTGTCGTCATCCAGATTAGTATCTGAATTCAAGTGATTTTGAGTGTAATGCAGTTGATTGGTGACAATGGTGTGAACATACACTACCAGTCAAAAGTTTGGACACACCTACTCATTCAAGGGTTTCTCTTTATTTTTACTATTTTTTACATTGTATCAGGGGATTGTGGAGGCCAGGTCATCTGATGCAGCGCTCCATCACCCTCCTTCTTGGTAAAATAGCCCTTACACAGCCTGGAGGTGTGTTGGGTCATTGTCCTGTTGAAAAACAAATGATAGTCCCACTAAGCCCAAACCAGATGGGATGGCGTATCGCTGCAGAATGCTGTGGTAGCCATGCTGGTTAAGTGTGCCTTGAATTCTAAATAAATCACAGACAGTGTCACCAGCAAAGCAGCCCCACACCATAACACCTCCTACTCCATGCTTTACGGAGGGAAATACACATGCAGAGATCATCTGTTCACCCACACCATGACTCACAAGGACACGGCGGTTGGAACCAAAAATCTCCAATTTGGACTCCAGACCAAAGGACACAATTCCATCTGTCTAATGTCCATTGCTCATGTTTCTTGGCCCAAGTCGTCTCTTCTTCTTATTGGTGTCCTTTAGTAGTGGTTTCTTTGCAGCAATTCGACCATGAAGGCCTGATTCACACAGTCCCCTCTGAACAGTTGATGTTGAGATGTGTCTGTGACTTGAACTCTGTGAAGCATTTATTTGGGCTGCAATTTCTGAGGCTGGTAACTCTAATGAACTTATCCTCTGCAGCAGAGGTAACTCTGGGTCTTCCATTCCTGTGGCGGTCCTCATGAGAGCCAGTTTCATCATAGCGCTTGATGGTTTTTGCGACTGCACTTGAAGAAACTTTCAAAGTTCTTGACATTTTCCGTACTGACTGACCATCATGTCTTAAAGTAATGATGGACTGTCGTTTCTCTTAGCTTATTTGAGCTGTTCTTGCCATAAACTGGACTTGGTCTTTTACCAAATAGGGCTATCTTCTGTATAGGGGGGCTACCTTGTCACAACACAACTGATTGGCTCAAATGCATTAAGAAGGAAATAAATTCCACAAATTAACTTTAAAGAAGGCACACCTGTTAATTGAAATGCATTCCAGGTGACTACCTCATGAAGCTGGTTGAGAGAAGGCCAAGAGTGTGCGAAGCTGTCATCAAGGCAAAGGGTGGCTATTTGAAGAATCTCAAATATAAAATATATTTTGATTTGTTTAACACTTTTTTGGTTACTACATGATTCCATGTGTGTTATTTCATAGTTTTGATGTCTTCACTATTATTCTACAATGTAGAAAATAGTAAAAATAAAGAAAAACACTGGAATGAGTAGGTGTGTCCAAACTTTTGACTGGTACTGTATATTCAGCATTATATGAGCATTATAGCATGATTATAACCCAAAATAAATGTGGAATGGCTTGTATATTTAGACTTCGGCTGGGCTTGCTAATTGCTATCGTTAGCCAGTGGAACACTGCATGCTGGGAGTTGCAATGCAGTCTGGGAGTCGTAGTGTAACTGGTTACTCTCTCTCTCTCTCTCTCTGGCTCTCTCTCTGGCTCTGTCTCTCTGGCTTTCTCTCTCTTTGGCTCTCAATTCAATTTCAATTTAAGAGGCTTAATTGGCATGGGAAACATGTTTACATTGCCAAAGCAAGTGAAATAGATAATAAACAAAAGTTCCAAAGGAATAGAGACATTTCAAATGTCATATTATGTCTATATACAGTGTTGTAACGATGTACAAAAAGTTAAAGCACAAAAGGGAAAATAAATAAACAAAACTATGGGTTCTATTTACAATGGTGTTTGTTCTTCACTGGTTGCCCTTTTCTTGTGGCAACAGGTCACACATCTTGCTGCTGTGATTGCACACTGTGGTATTTCACCCAATAAATATGGGAGTTGATCAAAATTGGATTTGTTTTCAAATACTTTGTGGCCCGTTTAATCTGAGGGAATTATGTGTCTCTAATATGGTCATACATTTGGCAGGAGGTTAGGAAGTGCAGCTCAGTTTCCACCTCATTTTGTGGCCAGTGTGCACGTAGCCTGTCTTCTCTTGAGAGCCAGGTCTGCCCACGGCGGCCTTTCTCAATAGCAAGGCTATGCTCACTGAGTCTGTACATAGTCAAAGCTTTCCTTAAGTTTGGATCAGTCACAGTGGTTAGGTATTCTGCCACTGTGTATTCTCTGTTTAGAGCCAAATAGCATTCTAGTTTGCTCAGTTTCTTTGTTAATTCTTTCCAATGTGTCAAGTAATTCTCTTTTTGTTTTCTCATGATTTGGTTGGGTCTATTTGTGTTGTTGTTGTTGTCCTGGGGCTCTGTGGGGTCTGTTTGTGTTTGTGAACAGAGCCCCAGGACCAGCTTACTTAGGGGACTCTTCTCCAAGTTCATCTCTCTTTAGGTGATGGCTTTGTTATGGAAGGTTTGGGAATCGCTTCCTTTTAAGTGGTTATAGAATTTAATGGCTCTTTTCTGGATTTTGATAATTAGCGGCTATCGGCCTAATTCTACTCTGCATGCATTATTCGTTTTTCTTTGTTCTACACAGGATATTTTTGCAGAATTCTGCATGCAGAGTCTCAATTTGGTGTTTGTCCCATTTTGTGAATTCTTGGTTGGTGAGCAGACCCCAGACCTCACAACCATAAAGGGCAATGGGTTCTATAACTGATTCAAGTATTTTTAGCCAGATCCTAATTGGTATGTAAAATTTTATGTTCCTTTTGATTGCATAGAAGGCCCTTCTTGCCTTGTCTCTCAGATCGTTCACAGCTTTGTGGAAGTTACCTGTGGCGCTGATGTTTAGGCCGAGGTACAGTCGTATGAAAAAGTTTGGGCACCCCTCTGGGGCTGCACAATAATTTACTCTGTCGTCACAGAAAATGATCACAGTGGCATGCCATTCATTTTCTAATAAAAGCTGAGTACTGGGGTATTGTCCAGACAAAGATTTTTAGTGTAGTAATATTAAGTTGTATAAAATTAAATCAGATGTGAAAAATAGGCTATGCAAAAATTTGGGCACCCTTGTCATTCTGTTGATTTGAATACCTGTAACTAATTAGCACTGATTAATTGGAACACACAATTGGTTTGGTGAGCTCATTAAGCCTTGAACTTCATAGACAAGTGCATCCAATCATGAAAACAAGTATTTAAGGTGGACAATTGCAAGTTGTTGTTCTCTTTGACTCTCCTCTGAAGAGTGGCAACATGGGGGCCTCAAAACATCTCTCAAATGACCTGAAAACAAAGATTATTCAACATTATGGTTTAGGGGAAGGCTACAAAAAGCTATCGCAGAGATGTAAGCTGTCAGTGTCCACTGTGAGGAACATAGTGAGGAAATGGAAGACCACAGGCACAGTTCTTGTTTAGGCCAGAAGTGGCAGGCCAAGTAAAATATCGGAGAGGCAAAGGTGAAGGATTGTGAGAACGGTCAAAAACAGCCCACAGACCACCTCCAAAGACCTACAACATAATCTTGCTGCAGATGGTGTCACTGTGCATCGTTCAACAATTCAGCGCACTTTGCACAAGGAGAAGCTGTACGGGAGAGTGATGCGGAAGAAGCCTTTTCTGCACACGCCACAAACAGAGTCGCTTGAGGCATGCAAATGCACATTTGGACAAGCCAGCTTCATTTTGGAATAAGGTGCTGTGGACTGATGAAACAAAGATTGAGTTATTTGGTCATAACAAGGGGCATGGCGGCAAAAGAACACAGTGTTCCAAGAAAAACACTTGCTACCCACAGTAAAATTTGGTGGGTGTGGATTGTGAAACAATCAAGAAATAAGATAAAAAAACGTCAATACTTTGTAGAGCCACCTTTTGCAGCAATTACAGCTGCAAGTCTCTTGGGTATGTCTCTATAAGCTTGGCACATCTAGCCACTGGGATATCTGCCCATTCTTCAAGGCAAAACTGCTCCAGCTCCTTCAAGTTGTATGGGTTCCGCTGGTGTACAGCAATCTTTAAATTCTTCAATTGGATTGAGGTCTTGTGCTTTGACTAGGCCATTCCAAGACATTTAAATGTTTCCCCTTAAACCACTCAAGTGTTTCTTTAGCAGTATGCTTAGGGTCATTGTCCTGCTGGAAGGTGAACCTCCGTCCAAGTCTTAAATCTCTGGAAGACTGAAATAGGTGTCCCTCAAGAATTACCCTGTATTTAGTGCCATCCATCATTCCTTCAATTCTGACCAGTTTCCCAGTCCCTGCCAATGAAAAACATCCCCACAGCATGATGCTGCCACCACCATGCTTCACTGTGGGGATGGTGTTCTTGGGGATGAGAGGTGTTGGGTTTGCGCCAGACATAGCGTTTTCCTTGATGGCCAAAAAGCTCAATTTTAGTCTCATCTGACCAGAGTACTTTCTTCCATATGTTTGGGGAGTCTCCCACGTGCCTTTTGGCGAACACCAAACGTATTTGCTTATTTTCTTCTTTAAGCAATGGCTTTTTTCTGGCCACCCTTCCGTAAAGCCCAGCTCTGTGGAGTGTACGGCTTAAAGTGGTCCTATGGACAGGTACTCAAATCTCCGCTGTGGAGCATTGCAGCTCCTTCAGGGTTATCTTTGGTCTCTTTGTTACCTCTCTGATTAATGCCCTCCTTACCTGGTCCGTGAGTTTTGGTGGGCGGCACTCTCTTGGCAGGTTTGTTGTGGTGTCATGTTCTTTCCATTTTTTAATAATGGATTTAATGGTGCTCTGTGGGATGTTCAAAGTTTCTGATATTTTTATATAACCCAACCCTGATCTGTACTTTGTCCCTGACCTGATTGGAGAGCACCTTGGTCTTCATGGTGCCGCTTGCTTGGTGGTGCCCCTTGCTTAGTGGTGTTGCAGACTCTGGGGCCTTTCAGAACAGGTGTGTATATACTGAGATCATGTGACAGATCATGTGACACTTAGACTACACACAGGTGGACTTGATGAGATTAGCCAGGCCTAATCGCCCATCATCAGTGCCCGACCTCCCTAATGCTCTTGTGGCTGAATGGAAGCAAATCCCCGCAGCAATTTTCCAACATCTAGTGGAAAGCCTTCCCAGAAGAGTGGAGGCTGTTATAGCAGCAAAGGGGGGACCAACTCCATATTAATGCCCCAGATTTTGGAATGAGATGTTCGACAAGCAGGTGTCCACATACTTTTGGTCATGTAGTGTATCTCTGTCTCGTTCTCTGGCTGTCTGTCTCTCTGTCTGTCTCTCCATCTCTCTTTACTCTCTTTGGATCTGTTTCTCTTCGTCTGTCTGTCTATCTCTTGTGAAACTGAAAGCAAATCAACCATTATCCTGCTTGGCCTTGGGTCCTACGCAGTGGCGATTTTAGCATGTAAATATTGGTGGGCCAAACTCTCCCCAAATTATTTTTAGATGGTTGCCAGCAAAACCTCTACACAACACAACACTAAACAATACATTACTTACACTATAACATGACAAATGAGGCCCACAAACTGTTAGGGCCTACATAAAGCTGTCCCAAGAGCAGAGTCGCAACAGCAGTCCCAACACCTTACCACTGCTACACCTGGCTATCAGCGGAGCCTTGTCTGGCAGCGAAACAGTTAATTCCACCTCATTTACTGCCTGTAAAAAAAACATAGCTGATATGGTTGACTTGCTTAAACAAATGTGGTTTCTACTGACAATTGAGATGTACAAACTATGGCATAAGGGGACGACGAGAGGATAAGAGGCAGTCCGTAATTTCGATTAAGACATTATTGTCACGCGACGTGTATGCGGTAGCGAAGTCAAAAGCAGGACACAGAGCGGCTGGCAACGTTATTTACTGAACACAGTAAAATCAACGTACACAACAACAAACCTCCAAAACAGGGAGGAAAGCACAAAGACCCGTTCATACACGAACTGCCGGAATGACAACAAACAATAACACACAAAATACCAAATGAGAGACAGGGGTAAATATAGGGAATTCAATCAAACATAATGGGGAACAGGTGTAAACAATAAAGACTAAACAAGACAAACACCAAAACATCGATCGGCAGCAGCTAGTACTCCGGGGACGACGAACGCCGAAGCCTGCCCGAGCAAGGAGGAGGAGCAGCCTCGGCTGAATCCGTGACAGTACCCCCCCCCCCCACCCCCTTGACGCGCGGCTTCAGGAGGACGCGGAGCAGGGCGAGTCAGATGACTCCGGTGGAAATCCCTCAACAGGGAGGGATCTAGGATGTCCCTCCTAGGGACCCAGCACCGTTCCTCCGGACCGTACCCCTCCCACTCCACAAGATACTGCAGACCCCCCATCCGACGCCTCGAATCCACGATGGAACGGACTGAGTACGCCGGAGCCCCCTCGATGTCTAGTGGGGGCGGAGGAGCCTCTCATATCTCATTCTCCTGGAGTGGACCAGCTACCACCGGCCTGAGGAGAGACACATGGAACGAGGGGTTAATGCGGTAATTAATGGGCAGTTGTAATCTATAACATACCTCGTTCAATCTCCTCAGGACTTTAAATGGCCCCACAAACCGCCGACCCAGCTTCCGGCAGGGCAGGCGAAGGGGCAGGTTTCGGGTCGAGAGCCAGACCTGATCTCCCGGTGCATAAACCGGACCCTCACTGCGGTGGTGATCGGCGCTCGCCTTTTGCCGTCTGATAGCCCGCTGCAGATGGACATGCGCAGCGTTCCATGTTTCCTCCGAGCGTCGAAACCACTCATCCACCGCAGGAGCTTCGATCTGGCTCTGATGCCAGGGTGCCAGGACCGGCTGATAACCCAACACACACTGAAAAGGCGTAAGATTAGTGGAGGAGTGGCGGAGTGAGTTTTGGGCTATCTCTGCCCAGGGGATATACCCCGACCACTCCTCCTGCCGGTCCTGGCAATAGGACCTCAGAAACCTACCCACATCCTGGTTTACTCTCTCCACCTGCCCATTACTCTCAGGGTGAAAACCCGAGGTAAGGCTAATCGAGACCCCAAAACGTTCCATAAATGCCCTCCAGACTCTAGAGGTGAACTGGGGACCCCGATCAGACACTATATCCTCAGGCACCCCGTAGTGCCGGAAGACGTGAGTAAACAGGGCGTCGGCCGTTTGTAGGGCTGTAGGGAGACCTGGCATAGGAATGAGACGGCAGGCCTTAGAAAACCGATCCACAACGACCAAGATTGTGGTATTCCCCTGGGAGGGGGGAAGGTCCGTGACAAAATCCACCGATAGGTGAGACCACGGCCGTTGTGGAACGGGTAGAGGTTGTAACTTCCCTCTGGGCAGGTGTCTAGGCGCCTTACACTGGGCGCACACCGAGCAGGAAGAAACGTAAACCCTCACGTCCCTAGCTAAGGTGGGCCACCAGTACTTCCCGCTAAGGCAGTGCACCGTTCGACCAATACCAGGATGACCAGAAGAGGGTGACGTGTGAGCCCAATATATCAGTCGATCACGGACTTCGAGCGGCACGTACCTCCGCCCCTCTGAACACTCTGGGGGAGTAGGGTCGGCACGTAACGCACGCTCGATTTCCGCATCGACCTCCCACACCACCGGTGCCACTAGACAAGAATCCGGAAGTATGGGAGTGGGCTCAATGGACCTCTCCTCTGTGTCATATCATCGGGACAGGGCGTCTGCCTTAGCGTTCTGTGACCCTGTTATATAAGTGAGCTTAAATACAAACCGGGCAAGAAACATGGCCCACCTAGCCTGACGAGGGTTCAGTCTCCTCACTGCCCGGATGTACTCCAGGTTACGATGGTCAGTCAGAATGAGAAAAGGGTGTTTAGCCCCCTCAAGCCAATGCCTCCACACCTTCAGGGCTTGAACCACCGCTAGCAGCTCCCTGTCCCCCACGTCATAATTGCGTTCCGCCGGACTGAGCTTCTTGGAATAGAAAGCACAGGGGCGGAGTTTTGAAAGGCGTGCCCGAGCGCTGAGACAGTATAGCACCGATCCCCGCCTCGGACGCATCCACCTCAACTTGGAACGCCAAAGAGGGATCCGGATGTGCCAGCACCGGAACCGAGGTGAACAGGTCCTTCAGATGTCTAAACGCCCTGTCCGCCTCAGCCGACCACTGCAAACACACCGGGCCCCCTTTAGCAGGGAGGTGATGGGAGCTGCTACCTGTCCAAAGCCCCGGATAAACCTCCGGTAGTAATTGGCAAAACCCAAAAACCGCTGCAACTACTTCACCGTAGTGGGAGTCTGCCAATTACGCACGGCTGAAACGCGGTCAATCTCCATCTCCACCCCTGACGCGGACAACCGATGTCCCAGGAAGGAGATGGACTCCTGGAAAAACAGACATTTCTCCGCCTTCACATACAGGTCATGCTCCAACAGTCTACCCAGCACCCGACGCACCAGGGACACATGCTCGGCTCGTGTAGCGGAGTATATTAGAATGTCATCAATATACACCACTACACCCTGTCCATGCAAATCCCGGAAAATCTTGTCCACAAATGATTGGAAGACTGAAGGAGCATTCATTAAACCGTATGGCATGACGAGGTACTCATAGTGAACCGAGGTGGTACTGAATGCTGTCTTCCACTCATCTCCTTCCCTAATGCGCACCAGGTTGTAAGCGCTCCTGAGATCCAATTTTGTGAAGAATCGCGCCCCGTGTAATGACTCCGTCATACTAGCAATCAGAGGGAGAGGATAGCTGTATTTAATTGTAATCTGATTGAGACCACGGTAATCAATACACGGGCGTAAACCCCCATCCTTCCTCTTCACAAAAAAGAAACTCGAGGACGCAGGGGAAGTGGACGGTCGTATGTATCCCTGTCTCAGAGATTCGGTGACGTATGTCTCCATAGCTGCCGTCTCCTCCTGAGACAGAGGATACACATGACTACGAGGAAGCGCAGCGCCTACCTGGAGGTCTATCGCACAATCACCCTGTCGATGAGGTGGTAATTGAGTCGCCTTCTTTTTACAGAAGGCGAGTGCCAAATCTGCATACTCAGGAGGAATGTGCATTGTGGGAATTTGGTTCGGACTTTCCACCGTCGTTGCCCCTACGGAAACACCTACACATCGCCCGACACACTGATCAGACCATCCCTTGAGAGCCCTCTGTTGCCATAAAATGTTGGGGTCATGAGATGTTAACCAGGGAAGCCCCAACACCACGGGAAACGCAGGAGAGTCAATCAAATACAACTGTATAATCTCCTCATGGCCCTCCTGCGTCTTCATCTTAAGTGTCGCTGTGACCTACCTAATCAATCCCGACCCCAAAGGGCGGCTATCTAGGGCATGGATGGGGAAGGGCACATCAACTGGTACAATAGGAATCCCTAACTTATACGTGAACCGGCGATCGATAAAATTCCCAGCTGCGCCTGAATCTACTAGCGCCTTATGCTGGGAGTGAGAAGAAACCTCGGGAAACACAACTTGAATACACATATGTACAACAGAGAGCTCTGGGTGAGTTGGGTGCTTACTCACCTGGAATGACTCATCAGTGCATGGCCTACTGCCTCGATTCCTAGGAGACCCTCCCCAGCACCGAACCGCAGTGTGTCCTCTGCGGCCACAGTTGGTGCAGGGGACGGCCTCTTTCCTGGTCTCTCTCCTCGTCTCCCTAGCACTAGCACCCCCGAGCTCCATAGGGCTCGGCTCGGAAGTGCTGGGGGATGGAATGGACGGCCCCAACTCCGGACGTCCGCGGGTAGCCAACAGGGTATGTCCACCAGCTGATCGAAACTTAGGTTGGTGTCCCTGCAGGCCAACTCCCGACGAACGTCCTCCCTTAGGCTGCACCTGTAGTGGTCGATGAGGGCCCTCTCATTCCATCCCGCATTGGCAGCCAGAGTCCGGAAGTCCAGTGCGAACTCCTGCGCGCTCCTCTTCCCCTGTCTGAGGTGGAACAGACGCTCACCCGCCGCCTTCCCCTCTGGGGGATGATCGAACACCGCCCTGAAGCGGCGGGTGAACTCTGCATAGTTGACTGTAGCGGCGTCTATTCCCCCCCACTCGGCGTTGGCCCACTCCAGTGCCTTGCCGGACAGACAGGAGATGAGGGCGGACACGCTCTCGTATCCCGAGGGCACCGGGTGGATGGTTGCCAGGTAGAGTTCCACTTGGAGCAGGAAACCCTGACACCCGGCCGCGGTGCCATCATAAGCCCTCGGGAGCGAGAGCCGAATCCCACTGGATTCCGGAGGTGAAGCGATGGGTATAGCTGATGGTGGTGGTATCGTTGGAGGAGGTGTGGGCAAACCTCCTCTTTCCCATCGCCTCAAGGCGTTCATCACCCCTTCCATGGTGGTGCCAAGATCCTGGATCATGGCCGCTTGTTGTATAACGCGCTCCTCCAGTGATCCCGCTGGCACCGCCGCTCCTGCTGACTCCATGTCTAGGTGTGTTATTCTGTCACGTGACGTGTATGCATGCAGTAGCGGAGTCAAAAGCAGGACACAGAGCGGCTGGCAACGTTATTTACTGAACACAGTAAAATCAACGTACACAACAACAAACCTCCAAAACAGGGAGGAAAGCACAAAGACCCGTTCATACACGAACTGCCGGAATGACAACAAACAATAACACACAAAATACCAAATGAGAGACAGGGGTAAATATAGGGAATTCAATCAAACATAATGGGGAACAGGTGTAAACAATAAAGACTAAACAAGACAAACACCGAAACATCGATCGGCAGCAGCTAGTACTCCGGGGACGACGAACGCCGAAGCCTGCCCGAGCAAGGAGGAGGAGCAGCCTCGGCTGAATCCGTGACAATTATTGAGCGAGCTAGGATGGACATAGTCAATATAACTATTTCTTCAGCACTTTTGATATATACAGTGACAGAATTCAGAATATGGTCCATTCTTACAGTATTCTCCCTGTACACCAAGTCAGAACCATAGGATAAATAAAGGGGGCGTATAAGCAGACAATTAAAGCTCTTACAATATTCGATGATTACATTTATCTAAAACAGGCTATAGGCTACATGTGCACCACCAAGTCAGAACAGTAAGCAAAATTATGAGAGAAAAAGTGACCAAATTATTAGGGTGAGGCACATGGGCTACTACACAACATACACTTTGTATTACTTTCTTAGCTACAGACAGTATACAGTGAGGGAAAAAATATTTGATCCCCTGCTGATTTTGTACGTTTGCCCATTGAAAAAGAAATGATCAGTCTATAATTTTAATGGTAGGTTTATTTGAACAGTGAGAGACAGAATAACAACAAAACAATCCTGAAAAACGCATGTAAAAAATGTTCTAAATTGATTAGCATTTTAATGAGGGAAATAAGTATTTGACCCCTCTGCAAAACATGACTTAGTACTTGGTGGCAAAACCCTTGTTGGCAATCACAGAGGTCAGACGTTTCTTGTAGTTGGCCACCAGGTTTGCACACATCTCAGGAGGGATTTTGTCCCACTCCTCTTTACTTATCTTCTCCAAGTCATTAAGGTTTTGAGGCTGACGTCTGGCAACTCGAACCTTCAGCTCCCTCCACAGATTTTCTATGGGATTAAGGTCTGGAGACTGACTAGGCCACTCCAGGACCTTAATGTGCTTCTTCTTGAGCTACTCCTCTGTTGCCTTGGCTGTGTGTTTTGGGTCATTGTCATGCTGGAATACCCATCCACGATCCATTTTCAATGCCCTGGCTGAGGGAAGGAGGTTCTCACCCAAGATTTGACGGTACATGGCCCCGTCCATCGTCCCTTTGATGCGGTGAAGTTGTCCTGTCCCCTTAGCAGAAAAACACCCCCAAAGCATAATGTTTCCACCTCCATGTTTGACGGTGGGGATGGTGTTCTTGGGGTCATAGGCAGCATTCCTCCTCCTCCAAACACGGCGAGTTGAGTTGATGCCAAAGAGCTCGATTTTGGTCTCATCTGACCACAACACTTTCAGCCAGTTCTCCTCTGAATCATTCAGATGTTCATTGGCAAACTTCAGATGGGCATGTATATGTGCTTTCTTGAGCAGGGGGACCTTGCGGGCACTGCAGGATTTCAGTCCTTCACGGCGTAGTGTGTTACCAATTGTTTTCTTGGTGACTATGGTCTCAGCTGCCTTGAGATCATTGACAAGATCATCCCGTGTAGTTCTGGGCTGATTCCTCACCGTTCTCATGATCATTGCAACTCCACGAGGTGAGATCTTGCATGGAGCCCCAGGCCAAGGGAGATTGACAGTTATTGTGTGTTTCTTCCATTAGCGAATAATCGCACCAGCTGTTGTCACCTTCTCTCCAAGCTGCTTGGCGATGGTCTTGTAGCCCATTCCAGCCTTGTGTAGGTCTACAATCTTGTCCCTGACATCCTTGGAGAGCTCTTTGGTCTTGGCCATGGTGGAGAGTTTGGAATCTGATTGATTGATTGCTTCTGTGGACAGGTGTCTTTTATACAGGTAACAAACTGAGATTAGGAGCACTCCCTTTAAGAGTTTTCTCCTAATCTCAGCTCGTTACCTGTACAAAAGACACCTGGGAGCCAGAAATCTTTCTGATTGAGAGGGGGTCAAATATTTATTTCCCTCATTAAAATGCTAATCAATTTATAACATTTTTGACATGTGTTTTTCTGGATTTTTTGGTTGTTATTCTGTCTCTCACTGTTCAAATAAACGTACCATTAAAATTATAGACTGATCATTTCTTTGTCAGTGGGCAAACGTACAAAATCAGCAGGGGATCAAATTCTTTTTTCCCTCACTGTACATATCTCCCTGGCATATTACATCATTTATGCAGCAGCATACAAGACATTTTGACTCACCTTGTTGTGCTGTGATCACTTGAACAGGAAGGTGGCGCGGCGGTCCATCGTGGGCAAATTTTATCATCAAACTTTGTCATCAAAGTCTGGCATTCTCTGGATTTATGGTGCTTTCAAGACAACTGGGAACTCTGAAAAAAACAAGGTCGAATCATGATGACGTCAGTGATCTTCAGGTCGGAGCTCTAGAAAGAGGCCCGAATTCCCAACTTGCAATTCCGAGTTGGATGACCGTTCAAAATGTATTTTCCCAGTCTGGGCTCGTTTTTTCCCAAGTTCCCAGTTGTCTTGAACTCACTGAAGTCAGATTTCCCAGTTCGGAGTTTCCAGTTGTTTTGAGCATGGCAGAGGTCATGCTGGATTGACAGCATGGCCAATGTTGAAAGTTTATCCTTTTAAGCTAGGAAAAGAGACCCTTAAACGCAGACTTGGGACCACACACCCACTCCACTGAATAGCATGCTAGTGATTGCTTTGCAATGCTTGCAGTTAGCCACTGATTCCTTCCAAACCACTCATTGTTGAATTTGCGATTTCAAACTTGTTGTGTAATGTTTATGTCCAATGGCCGATGAGCACGATACATTTTTATCTATTATTTCTCTTCATTATTTATCTTTATATAACTAGGATTGTAAAGGATTTGCCAGTAGATTGTCGACTTGATTCATGATGATGACTGCTATCTTGCTAGCTAAGATTTTGAAAGTATGAAAGACATGATCAGTCCAATCAAAGCTACTGTAGTTATAACGTGATTTGATGTCTTTTATCTGTGGCCAATGACCTTGAGCCTTCTTTGATGGGCAGTTCTAATGTAACTCTATAGCAGCACCCAAGGGGCTTGAATTTTCTAGCTATAACCTTAGATTTTGCGCTGACATAGTGTTCCCATGAGTGACAGAACATTGAGCCAATGTTTTCTGGCAAACGTCAGTCGATATAATTTTTTGAGAGCAGAGGCTTCTTCCTTCCTGACCTCCCATGTAGGTCAAGTTTGTGCAGTCTCTTTCTGACAGTTCTCATGCACTTCGACATTGATTGTGGCAAGAGAGGCCTGTAGATCCCTTGATGTTACCCCAGGGTTCTTAGAGACTTCTATGAGCATCTTTCAGTCAGCTCTTGGGCTGAATTTGGTGGGACGACCTGTCCTAGGTAGATTGGTCTGGAATTTTCTCCATTTGTAGATGATCTGTCGAACAGTGGAATGATGTACTTTGAATTGCTTGGAAATAGATTTTTAACCCCTCTCAGACTCATGGGCATCAATAATCTTTCTTCTGAGGACCTCGGATAGGTATTTTGATCTTGGCATGATGTGTTACCACACACCCATATGGTTAAGACCAAACCAGACCAAGTTTCTAATCTTTATGGAAGACTGGACCCTCCTAAGTTACTCTCTAATGATTTTCTAATCATTTGCACCTGTTTTGGTGCACCTGATTCTAATTTGAGAAATATTATGTGATGGTAAAGGTAGGGGTGTACTACCTTGCATTTTGGTTTATTTTAATTGCATAACATTTTCAAAGTATTTTTTTTTTGTGATTTGTTAAATTGGGTTACCTTTATCAATTAATGTGGTTGGAATTTAGCTTAAATATCCATGTGTCCAAATATGTAAAAAATCAAATAAAAGACCACTTTCCAGGGGGTTACTTACTTCTTCACATGACTGTTGTTCCAAGGAAATTCTGGTCAGTTTACAAATATTATGTGTAATGGAGGGCTAAAGGACAGCTTTATTCTTAGGTTTCTGGTGTGGTTTGGGTGTGTTCACCTCTGGGCATCTGTCAGAATGCAATTTTTACATTTTAGTCATTTTAGCAGACGCTCTTATCCAGAGCGACTTACTGTTAGTGAGTGCATACATTTTCATACTGGTCCCCACAACCCACAACCCTGGCGTTGCAAGCGCCATTCTCTACCAACTGAGCTACACGGGGCAATGATGGCAAGACACAGTGAACGGTTGGCTTGTAGTTTACTGAAGAAACAGAAGACACTAAATAACAGCACAACATGTACAGGGCTACTGCTTGTACCACTGATCCATAACTGTGGATGTGGAAAGGTGATAGTGCTTGTGTGTGGTTGTCCTATAGGAGGATGCAGAATGCAGGGTGCCATTAATATCAGGAATAATACACAGCAATTATACAATGACATTACATGACACCACTTACAATATAAACTACAGTATAAAGGCATCACTATAACAGTATAACTGTTCTCTCTACTACCGCACGGCAAGCGGTACCGGAGTGCCAAGTCTAGGTCCAACAGACTTCTCAACAGCTTCTACCCCCAAGCCATAAGACTCCTGAACAGCTAATCATGGCTACCCGGACTATTTGCACTGCCTCCCACCCCCACCCCATCTTTTTATGCTGCTGTTACTCTGTTAATTATTTATGCATAGTCACTTTAACTCTACCCACATGTACATATTACTTCAACTAGCCGGTGCCCCCGCACATTGACTCTGCACCGGTACCCCCCTGTATATATAGCCTCCCTACTGTTATTTTATTTTACTTCTGTTCTTTTTTTCTCAACACTTTTTTGTTGTTGTTTTATTTTACTTTTTTATTAAAAATAAATGCACTGTTGGTTAAGGGCTGTAAGTAAGCATTTCACTGTAATGTCTGCACCTGTTGTATTCGGCGCATGTGGCCAATAAAATGTCATTTGATTTGATTACACATACAGGCCCTAATCTAAAGTACCAGTAGGTGGCAGTAGTAACACATTAATGACTAGGGCATTAGTACATAGCTGAATTGTGGAATCCCACAAGACACTGGAAAAGGGTTGGGCATAATACTGAAGTAACATGCACTGGTGCCATTTTAGGCTTAACTAACTAATAATCACTAACTGTCATAACAGGCCTAATACACTAAAAAGGCACACTTAAGTGCTCTAATAACCTAAATAGTATACATAGGCATACACAAACATTTATTTATTTTACTTTTATTTAACTAGGCAAGTCAGTTAAGAACAAATTCTTATTTACAATGACAGCCTACACCGGCGAAACACGGACGACGCTGGGCTGGGCCAATTGTACGCCGCCCTATGGGACTCCCAATCACGGCCGGTTGTGATACAGCCTGGAATCAAACCAGGGGGTCTGTAGTGATGCAACCTGTCGTCCACTAATAAAGGACTACGACAGACAGGTCGAGGTTGTTGTTTTTTCAGTCACACTGTGGCAAGAAAGGAGATCCATGAAGTGAACATGGACAGCATCTCTAAGCCCGAGTTCTCGTTGAGTAACAGTAAGGACGGCTCATCTAGGGAGCTCTGCACTCACAATTCCACTTAGTTCAGGAACTGAATGGGCATTCTTTATATGTATTTTTTTATATATAATTTACCCCCCTTTTTATCCCCAATTTCGTGATATCCATGAATGTGCATTCTTATGGAGAATTCAAATGTCTTAGTCAACTGAATTGAGATCAAATTAATCTGTAACTCTTGACTTGCTCTGGCCTTCTCCCAGGGTTGGACGGGGCAGTGCATTTCCTCAAAATCAAGATGGTCCCTGACAGTTGAAAGATGGACATGAGCGAGATCTTAGAATCATCCAGCAGCGACAAGCAGGACATGGAAGGACAGGAGAGTGACGAGAAGAAGGTGCTAAGGGTGGTCACACCGTCATGGTGTCCTACCTCCTCGACTACCCCAACAACATCTTGTTGGTCCCCGCGCAAAACCTACATTATCTCAGGTCACACCACCCTCACATTACACCTCTCGGGTAGGGACTGCTGGTTTAATAACAGACAAACAACTACTGTACTTCAACAAAGATTTCTGTTTATTTGTCTGGATGGAGTTCTATCGACACCAAGTTCATACCAAATATTGATACCAACTATACTTTTGTAATATCTCCTTACATTTTACCTAACCCAAACAGGCTCCACAAGTTCCATTCCAAGCCTTGGCCATGTTGGAGCCCGACAGAGTACCCTCCAACGTCACAACACCTCCACCCGTCATCACAAAGGTCAGTCCAACAGTAAATATAGGTCTAACTTTGATATTTCCCTGACCAAGAAAACAACTAGACACCAATTGACTACACAAGGCATCAAAGCGTTATAATGATTACTGTAATATTGTATGGATACAACCTTGTAGCTAACTGGTTGTGTTGTCCTGTGTGGCTGTCTCAGGCAGCTCTAAGCAGAGGCTGAGCCCCCTACAGGATAACCTTGTGACAGCAGATGGTCCATACAGACCTGTTGCCCCCCTTCCACCTGTACCAGACCCTGGAGTACATCGTGAAAGAGGCGAAGGGCAAGCTGAACGAGCTGGGCCAGAGGATCTCAGCCATAGAGAATGCCCAGTTGCAGAATAAGATGTTCCTCAAGGAGCAGTTCACCAAAGAGTACATGAAGGCCAAAGGCCTGAAGGATGACCTGGGGCAGCCCCTGTAGACCAACTTCATACCTTGGCCACCCAGCAGTCCAGACTTTAGTATGGCAGACTACCCCGACAGATCCAGTCCTGATCTACTGAGGCTGATGGTGAGCCAGAAGCAGATGTTGGGGCAGCAATTGACAGGCCTGGGACCAGGCCTTCTCACCAAGGCCCCCGATGGACTCATAGTGGCCTTCCCTGCACATACCGTCACAGAAATGCTAGACGACATCATGGCAGGTATGTGAACAGTTACGGTAGAAGATGGTTCTTCACTTTCCTTAATTCTTCTAATCACTACAAATAGGGATCTGTCCCCCTTCCTTTTCCTTAATGCTGAACATGGTTTCAATACATGTTCAACATAATTCACAACTGGTTTAAAATGAAATCTTAAATTCTAATTGAATATGATGTAGTTATAATTGGAAGGTTGACTCTTATTAACATCTCCCTCTCTCCCCCTGTGACAGTAGCGGTGAGCAGCACGTGGACATGTTGAACACTACAACGTCGCCCATACCCACAGCACAGACGCTCATCAACGCAGTGTCCCCCCCTCCATGCCACCACCCTGTGGACAAAGATGCACATATAACTGAATGGTGGAATCTCATAAAACACTGGAAAAGGGTTGGGCATAATACTGAAGTAACATGCACTGGTGCCATTTTAGGCTTAACTAACTAATAATCACTAACTGTCATAACAGGCCTAATACACTAAAAAGGCACACTTAAGTGCTCTAATAACCTAAATAGTATACATAGGCATACACAAACATAATACACTGGGTGTAAAATAAATCCTTTATATAACTAAATGACTGCTGTCTGCAACCTGTCGTCCACTAATAAACATCATGAGGTTGCAACAACCTAGCCTGTGAATGAAAGATTACCACGTAGGTGCACACCGGTCGAGAGAAAATGTTGGTGACAGACAATGACACATGGACACACTCTTGCCTGCATCTAGCTGATCTAGGGTGTTATCATTAGTCCAACAGTTGCAAACGACAGTTTCTATTGGACAAATGTAGGTATAATTATCCCTGTTTCGTTCCGTTTGCTTCCGTTTAAGAAACATTTTTCAACAGAATCGGTGGAATGAATACACCCCTGGTCAAGCATAAACACAGTTCACATTCATAGCAGCCACGTTGTCTTCCTCCTCTCACCTTTTCCCTTTGTTTGTGGACTTCAATACACAATACATCAGCTGTATGTGACCAGGCGAAAAAAAACTTTCCAAGCCAAACCATGTCAGAACTGCTACACACAGCCTACATCGTTGTCACCATATTAGCTAAAGTAATTTAGAGGCTATATTTAGAGGACTGTGAGCAAGGGTCTCTTTTTAAGGGGAGGCCTATAATAAAAAAACAGTTAGAAAACACAAATAGAGTTCTAAAATTATTTCGCAAGACACCAGTACCCAAAATGATAGCCTAAATTGCAATGCCTACAAGTTGAAGGCCTATTTTTTTTATTTGGATAGGCCTAAATTAAACATTGAATTATTAAAGTGATAGGCTAAAGAACTGGAGAATTTAGATCATTTTGAATACACACATGGATTTCAATAAACTAATGGATAAGACTGTTCTATTCTCTTTCATTCAGTTCCTATAGCAACTCAGACAAATGACAGAATGTATGACATACTGACTGACTGAACTGAATGAAGGATGAATTAAATGTTCAAATATGTTGGAATAATAAGTTGCATGCATCATGCATGCTCTGCACTTTATTTGGTTAGTAGGCAAATAGGCCTACATTAGGGTGTTACAAACCCTGTGGCTTTAAAAGTCTAGGGTGGACGGAAATGAGACCCGTAACATAATTCATGCAAATTAGAATCAGGTTTGGGGAAAAGGGCTGAGCAGGACCCAAGGAATTAAACAATAATATAAAAAAAAAAACTAAACTGATCTTGCCTGCCTCAAGAACCGCTAAGCTACTGCTAACCATACAAAAATTACAGTGGGTGGTCCGCTCAGGTCTAACTAGTGTTTTTAGACAATGTTCTTCCTACGGGTAATGTATGCCCAAGGGCAACTTGCTTAAATCCCCCTTTTCCCAGAAACACACAACATAGTTACCAAACAGAGTAACCAGCAAATGAGTGAGTACACAAAAAAACAGGACACCACAGTATCCATACTCACATACGAAAAATAGTCTCTTCCAACAAACACAACTGACTGGCTTTTAAAACAATGGGAGGTGTAAACAATGGGAGGTGTAAGTGAAAAACCAGAAACAGGTGGTGCAATACAGAGGAATGTCCACTGATTGGTCCACCTCAGCAATCAGCAGACAAACGGATGTCGGACAGGTGGGACACCCCAACGACCACCAATCAGGAACATAAAGGACACCTGTGATTAGGGCAGAAGGAGAGGAAAAACACAAAAACACACACAGGATACCTGTATCCGTAACATAGGGTATAATGACTCTATGACTGCATGCCTCCAGAAGGGCATCTTCTGAGGCTGAGGGGTGCTTTTCCGAAGGCGCGTGGTGCTGCATGGAGATCACAAGCTCTTCAACTGGGCAGCAGTGTCACAATGGAGGAATAGCCTATACGGAGACTACCTACAACCACTGCAACAGAGTTATTCTATAATCTCCCAAGTGGCGCAGTGATCTAAGGCACTGCATCGCAGTGCTAGCTGTGCCACTAGATATCCTGGTTCAAATCCAGGCTCTGTCATAGCCGGCCGCGACCGGGAGACCCATGGGGCGGCGCACAATTGGCCCAGCGTCGTCCAGGGTAGGGGAGGGAATGGCCGGCAGGGTTGTAGCTCAGTTGGTAGAGCATGGCGTTTGCAACGCCAGGGTTGTGGGTTTGTTTCCCACGGAGGGGCAGTATGAAAAAATATAATAATGTATGCACTCACTAACTGTAAGTCGCTCTGGATAAGAGCGTCTGCTAAATGACTAAAATGTAAATGTAGTTATTGTAAAGTGTGCGAATAAGCTTATGCCAGACTTAGCCTATGTTTAAGCTCTCCCTTTCAAAGTCCATATGTTCATGACCCGATTCATATAAATCATGTCAAATTATTTTTAATCAACCCCTCCTACAGACTATGCTTTGGCAAGATTTTGAGTGATAAAATACAAACATTTTTTTTTTGAGTGGTAAAGACTCCAGTGGTCATACATAATTCATAGATTCACCAAACATCTATTTTTATTCTGTTTCATTATTCCTGGTATATACTACAGGTTATGATTGCAGACAGAGCCCAGAGAATGGGATGGTGCAATATTGTATAAGTTATATTTTTGATAAGGCGCATGCATGGGGAGATATGCCCATGCTGTAGAGATACACCAAGCAGACTGAAACTTCACTGTTGTAGGTATAATACTGCTAGTGCTATCTAGACTTGCGCTGGCAAACAAATTCAAATGTGCAGGATAGCTCTTTCCAGTTTCCCTGACTTACTTTTAGAAAGAACACTAATAAATTAATATATCATCCTGATATTCATCAAAATTTCGCTAAACCCACACTAACTGTAGCCTTCTCCTCAAGTTTTTTCGCTACAGTATGGTAGCCATTAAATTGCCAACACCTCCATTTCTGTAGAGCGAAAGTCCACGAAGCCAACTTTCATTTCAGGTGGTTTAGAAAACGTTTTTTTTTTATAGCTCTTCCTCAATGATCGTGGTAGGCTGTGGCTACACAGCGAATCCGCACAATCGTTGTTATCTGTGCCGTAAACAGGGTCAACTTCTCTCTTCTCAGGCAGTATAGTTAAGAAGAATAGAAAGGTAATATTACCATTTACATTTATCTGTAAATGTATATACATTTTCTTACAGAGTAAGTTATATCATATTGCAATAGTGCACTATTATTTTTCTTTCTTTTGGAATCTGACTTGCTAGTTGCCAATTGCTAAAAACATATACCATCTTCCACTAACAGCACATTGCGGTTAAAACAGTCTCTTCTTTTGGTTTCAGTCTAGTCAAAGTTTCATTGTAAACGTTCATTATGGATCTTGAATGTTATACCGACATGACTTATTTGGCTATTGATTGAATCGAATGAGGTGTGTTTATACATTCCCACTAATAAGAAACCAGAACTATTCTGGATTAGTGATAAAGAGAAACTAGAATGGTTATTTAGAAAATACGTTTTCATGGTTGCAAATCTTATTTCCAAAGCATGGAAGATTTGACAAGATACACTATATAATTGAAACAGCAAGTTTTTGTTTAGTTTTTTCATGTGAATGTATGTATACATTATATTTAAACTTCAATATATAAGTATTTCATTTTGCTACTGCAAATACAGTGTCTTATAAGCCCATGTGGGCTGGGCATCCTGAAGATTCAAGACACTATAATAATGAAATAAATCAAAAGTAAGGTTACATTAATATATCCGTTAGAAAACAATTACTATTTGCATAGTGGGTGAGTTATCTTATCTAGTAAGGTGTCTGAACAGTATTGGCGGGAAAATGTGATACTATAAGGGAGGGCAAGTATGATTTTATGTAATAGAAAAGTGGGGACTGCAGTCACATCAGAAAATCATCCTACATATTATTCAATATTAATCTTCACGTCAACATTATTTGATACAGCAACAACAAAACATTTTTGGAAATGTTACAACATGTATTTTACAGAGAAATACTACTATAAACATTATTTAAGTTATACGTTAGTATTGTTCAACATACATTAAACATGCTAAATATAAACACAACATGTAAAGTGTTGGTTTCATGTTTCATGAGCTGAAACAAAAGATCCCAGAACTTTTTCATATGCACAAAAAGCTTATTTCTCTAAAATGTTGTGCACAAATTTGTTTACATCCCTGTTGGTGAGCATTTTTCCTTTGCCAAGATAATCCATCCACCTGACAGGTGTGGCATATCAAAAAGTTGATTAAACATCATGATCATTACACAGGTGCTGGGGACAATAAAAGGCCACTCTAAAATGTGCAGTTTTGTCACACAACACAATGCCACAGATGTCTTAAGTTTTGAGGGAGCATGCAATTGGCTTGCTGACTGCAGGAATGTCCACCAGAGCTGTTGGCAGATAATTGAATGTTAAATTCTCTACCATAAGCCACCTCCAATGTCGTTTTAGAGAATTTGGCATTACCTCCAATCGGCCTCACAACCGCAGGCCACGTGTAACCACGCCAGCCCAGGACCTGTCTGAGACCAGCCAACCAGACAGCTGATGAAACTGTGGGTTTCCACAACTGAAGAATTCCTGCACAAACTGTCAGAAATCGTCTCAGGGAAGCTCATCTGCGTGCTCGTCATCCTCACCAGGGTCTTGACCTGACTGCAGTTCGGCGTCGTAACCAACTTCATTGGGCAAATGCTCACCTTCGATGGCCACTGGCATGCTGGAGAAGTGTGCTCTTCGCGGATGAATGCCGGTTTCAACACTACTGGGCAGATGTCAGACAGTGTGTATGGCGACATGTAGGCGAGCGGTTTGCTGATGTCAACATTGTGAACAGAGTGCCCCATGTTGGGGGTGGGGTTATGGTATGTGCAGGCATAAGCTACGTATCGACGTGTATGACAGTGTGTTCCAGTTCCCGCGAATATCCAGAAACTTCGCACACCCTCTGAAGAGAAATGGGGCAACTTTCCACAGGCCACAATCAACAGCCTGATCAACTCTATGCAAAGGAGATGTGTCGTGTTGTATGAGGCAAATGGTGGTCACACCAGATACTAGATTTTCTGATCCACGCCCTTACCTTAAAAAAAATCTGTATTCCCAGTCATGTGAAATCCATAGATTAGGGCCTAATTAATGTATTTCAATTGACTGATTTACTTATTTGAACTTTAACTCAGTAAAATCTGAGAAATTGTTGCATGTTGCATTTATATTTATGTTCAGTGTAACTACTTCCTTTCATGCATTTAAAACCTCTTATCAGACCGATGCATCTCTGTCCCCACTAAATGTAATTCCTTCTCTTCCTCTCCCATTCTTCCTCCCTCCTTCCTCCCTCCTTCTCCTTGGGTGTGTTGTGGTGTAGCCATGGCTGTCCAGCAGCAGATCACCACTGTAACAACGAACCAGAGCTCAGGGGAATGGAGCACAGGACTGTGTGACTGCTGCTCTGACATGGGTACCTGTAAGTCACATGGAGTCATTTACCTAATATGCTCATCTCAAAACCCAGAACCAAATCTAGATTTATGTTTTTATTTTGTAATGTATATATATAGTGGGCTCCAAAATTACTGGCACCTCGTGACTGGCAATGCACAAACAATACTTTAAAAAATAAAAACTATATAATTATAGAGATAAACTCAAAATACCAACATGTGAGAAATACTGTACTTTATGAATGTTTCAATGGAACCAACCAAAATCATACAATTATTTAATACAAAATAAATGTCACCAAAATCAAGGTTTCATCATTATTGGCACTCCTCATTTAGTACTTAGTGCAACCACCTCTGACAAGGATAACAGCATGGAGTCTTTTCCTGTAATGTTGACAAGGTTAAGGAACACATTTAGAGGGATTTTGGACCATTCCTCTATGCAGATCCTTTCAAGATCCTTCACATTCTTGGGTTTGCGCTTATCAACTGCCCTCTTCAACTCAGATTTTCGATTGGATTGAGGTCCGGCGACTGAGATGGCCATGGTAGAACATTGATTTTGTTGTCACAGAACCATTTCTGTGTGAATCTTGAGGTATGTTTTGGGTCATTGTCTTTTTGGAAAGTCCACCTACGGCCAAGTCCCAGCCTTCTGGCAGAGGCAACCAGATTGTCAGCCCAAATTGCCTGATACTTGGTGGAATTAATTATGCCATCAATCTTAACCAGTGCCCCTGGACCTCTGGAATTAAAACAGGCCCAAAACATCACTGACCCACCACCATATTTCACCGTGGGTATGAGGTGCCTCTCCTTGTATGCATCTCTGTTTCGACGCCAAACATGCCGATGCTGTATCTGACCAAAAACGTTAAATTTTGGTCTCATCTGACCAGAGCACCTTCTTCCAGTCATAATATAAATGACGTTTGGCAAACGCCAAGCGCTTGCATCTGTGTCTTGGGGTCAGAAAGGGCTTTCTTCTGGCAACCCTTCCAAAGAGCCTGTGGTTGTGGAGGTGGCGTCTGATGGTGCTTTTTGAAACCTGGTGACCCCAAGCCGCCACAAAGGCCTGCAATTATTTCACAGTGATTCTTGGGGATTTTGTTGCTTCTCTCACCATCCTCCTCTCCATCCTGGGGGGCAAAATGTATTTGCGTCCTCTACCCGTGAGGTTTTCAACTGTTCCATATCTTTTTAATTTTTTAATAATTGCTCTGACAGTGCTCAGTGGTTTATTCAATCGTTTGTGGATCTTCTTGTAGCCATTACCAGATTTATGAAGGTCTACAACCATCTGTCTCTTTGAACTGCCAGTTATTTTGTTTTCTTCATGGTGTTGGATGACAAAGTGATATTGCATGCCTGTTGTCTCATTTTTATACCCTAGTGAAACAGGAAGTTATGTAATGGCTCAATATAGTTTCTTAAGACTTAGATCAATTTAAATAAGTGGAATTTAATTCCTGGTTTAATTTTGGTAGATGTTATTTACAATAATCTTTAAGGGTGCCATTAATTGTGAAACCTTGATTTGGAGGACATTGATTTTTAATTAAATCAATAAATGATTTTGGTGGGTTCCATTGGAACATTAATATAGTACAGTATTTCTCACATGTTGGTATTTTGAGTTTATCTCTATAATTATATTGTTTCTATTTTTTTAAATATTGTTTGTGCATTGCCAGTCAGGGGTGCCAGTAATTTTGAAGCCAACTGTATATTTATATTTTTTTCCTCAGGCTCTTCTTTCAGAGTATATATTCATTATACATTTAAATTAAAATCAGTCCGTCATGACTAGACTACTTCCAAGCATCTTGCGCTTCATATACTTGAACTTAAAATCTCTGATTTCCTGAGAGAATACTGTACCAAGGACCAGACATTTACCCGATACCCCAGGGCTAGACTACCGCATTTCGTGCCCCAGGGAACCAACTTCCCCAGAGCAATCAGCTAACTTCCTGCATTTGAACACATTTTGCCATGGTGCAGTGAGAAACGTGCAGTTTTATAATGCTATTCTACATGTATTGTCCTGAGGCTAAGAGAAAATGTAGCAGTTTTAAAGCAAATTTCCTGCAATTCTATATTTTTTGCCATGTGGCAGGGGAAAGAAATAGCAGTTTTATAGCTCATCTCATAGTTTTGTTCACATTTTGCCATTAAAGCTAATTGTTTTGCTATTCTACACATTTTGCTATCATATGCTATCTGGAGGCCCTGAGAGGCAGAGCTGCTCTGATTTCCTGTGCAAATCTTACATTTACTGGAAATGTGTCACACTGAATATTAGGGGGTGAGGGGGTCCAGGAGAAACGACCTAATTGGATAATGAAAAACAGAAAGCCCAAACCAAATGGGTGACGTCATTGGGAACCATGGAGACAGTGGGGCTGTGTTACTGGAATGTCAATAAACGGGTGAAATCAGATCCTTAAGCGTTACAGGGAGGAATAGAGTTGGTTTCATTCAGACATTTTACGCCAACATCCACAGTGAACAGGAGAGAAAGCTGAATTCCTTTGATGCCATCCCTGCCCATCCATTATCGTATACAGTGGGGAAAAAAAGTATTTAGTCAGCCACCAATTGTGCAAGTTCTCGCACTTAAAAAGATGAGAGAGGCCTGTAATTTTCATCATAGGTACACGTCAACCATGACAGACAAAATGAGGAAAAAAAATACAGAAAATCACATTGTAGGATTTTTTATGAATTTATTTGCAAATTACGTTGGAAAATAAGTATTTGGTCAATAACAAAAGTTTCTCAATACTTTGTTATATACCCTTTGTTGGCAATGACACAGGTCAAACGTTTTCTGTAAGTCTTCACAAGGTTTTCACACACTGTTGCTGGTATTTTGGCCCATTCCTCCATGCAGATCTCCTCTAGAGCAGTGACGTTTTGGGGCTGTCGCTGGGCAACACAGACTTTCAACTCCCTCCAAAGATTTTCTATGGGGTTGAGATCTGGAGACTGGCTAGGCCACTCCAGGACCTTGAAATGCTTCTTACGAAGCCACTCCTTCGTTGCCCGGGCGGTGTGTTTGGGATCATTGTCATGCTGAAAGACCCAGCCACGTTTCATCTTCAATGCCCTTGCTGATGGAAGGAGGTTTTCACTCAAAATCTCACGATACATGGCCCCATTCATTCTTTCCTTTACACGGATCAGTCGTCCTGGTCCCTTTGCAGAAAAACAGCCCCAAAGCATGATGTTTCCACACCCATGCTTCACAGTAGGTATGGTGTTCTTTGGATGCAACTCAGCATTCTTTGTCCTCCAAACACGACGAGTTGAGTTTTTACCAAAAAGTTATATTTTGGTTTCATCTGACCATATGACATTCTCCCAATCCTCTTCTGGATCATACAAATTCACTCTAGCAAACTTCAGACGGGCCTAGACATGTACTGGCTTAAGCAGGGGGACACGTCTGGCACTGCAGGATTTAAGTCCCTGGCGGCGTAGTGTGTTACTGATGGTAGGCTTTGTTACTTTGGTCCCAGCTCTCTGCAGGTCATTCACTAGGTCCCCCCGTGTGGTTCTGGGATTTTTGCTCACCGTTCTTGTGATCATTTTGACCCCACGGGGTGAGATCTTGCGTGGAGCCCCAGATCGAGGGAGATTATCAGTGGTCTTGTATGTCTTCCATTGCCTAATAATTGCTCCCACAGTTGATTTCTTCAAACCAAGCTGCTTACCTATTGCAGATTCAGTGTTCCCAGCCTGGTGCAGGTCTACAATTTTGTTTCTGGTGTCCTTTGACAGCTCTTTGGTCTTGGCCATAGTGGAGTTTGGAGTGTGACTGTTTGAGGTTGTGGACAGGTGTCTTTTATACTGATAACAAGTTCAAACAGGTGCCATTAATACAGGTAACGAGTGGAGGACAGAGGAGCCTCTTAAAGAAGAAGTTACAGGTCTGTGAGAGCCAGAAATCTTGCTTGTTTGTAGGTGACCAAATACTTATTTTCCACCATAATTTGCAAATAAATTCATAAAAAATCCTACAATGTGATTTTCTGGATTTTTTTTCTCAATTTGTCTGTCATAGTTGATGTGTACCTATGATGAAAATTACAGGCCTCTCTCATCTTTTTAAGTGGGAGAACTTGCACAATTGGTGGCTGACTAAATACTTTTTTTCCCCACTGTATTTATTAGTCGGTTTCCTTAAAAATAAAGAGTTGATCTGTGGTTGTTGAGAGCGCTCTAGAGACAGAAGGAGAGGGGCAGAGTAGAGATCGCTCACTCTGTCTCAACCACACCCAGCACTTTGTGGTGGGACTGAGGGAAAGAGAGAGAGGCTAAGAGGGAGGAAGTTAGGAGAAAGATAGGGAGAGAAGAGAAATCTGTGTTAAAAATGACTTAATTTACATGCATTTTTGTATAGTTTTACCCCTATTTTCACTCTCTGAACAAACATTGTTTCATGACATTCTAATCTACTGTAAATGAACCATCAAGTGTTACATACTATGAAGACATTCAATTGTGTGTGTGTGTGTCCCAGGTTGCTGTGCCTTGTGGTGCTTCCCCTGTTTTCAGTGTCAGACGGCCTCCCACTTCGGCTGGTGTGTCTGCATGCCCCTGCTGGACCCATGTGCCTTCCTGGCCGTCTCCTGCTGCATGCGCTCCTCCATGAGAGAACGCTACGGCATCCAGGTAGGAGCCCTGGGAGAGGGTGGGGGTGCCGGGGGGGAGAGCAGGGAGGGTGAGGTGAGAGTGGAAAGAGGGGGTAGGTGGGTGGTGGTATCCACAGCACCCACACCCGTTGCTACCCACCTTTCACTTTCCCTTCTGAGAGGATATGGTTTTGGAAACTACCAGATGTTTGAGGTGTTAAGAAATATTGTTGGTGCACTTGTAAATGCTGTTGTTCTTATCAATTTTTTTGAGATAGTACTTAAACACATCCGGTATACATTATACAGTATATAGTGTTTTCAGTCATAACTATTATAGATCATGGGCTTTTAAACCCACCCCTCAATGCTGTTGTTCTTAGTGTTGTTATTGCCTTGATTCCCCTTTAAATATAACACTGAATATGGAATTAAACCCAACCTTTTCTCTCTTCTTCTTCCCGGAACTTGTGCTACACTATTCTTCTCTCCACCTCTGTCCTTATCCCCCTTTTAACTCTGTCCTGTTGACATGTTCTTGTCCTCTGCTTTCATTTTCTATCCATCTCTCCTTCCCTCTTCCCCCTCTCAGGGTTCGACGTGTGGAGACGCCGCAGTGGTGTGTTGCTGCTACATCTGTACCTGGTGCCAGATGGCTCGTGAGGTTAAGACACAGACCACTAGAGGTGTCCAACAGGTTCACGTTGTCACACAACAGGTTCGCATGGCTTAGAAATCCAAAATGAGGGTAGTAACTAGATGGCCACTCTAGATTAGTCTTTAACTGCTGAGTAAGAGCTGCTGAGCAAGTGCTTTAAGAACTTGTTGTTCCTTATATTGTGTAATGGTTAAGGACAGGGCTTGTGGTTAAAATTGCATTTATTGTTTGAAAAGTCAGTCATTTCTAGCATAGCCAGATAGTGACGGCCAAGAAAGAGGGCCATGCTCAGTTAGAATACCTTTCCAATCAATAGCAAACATATGTTGAACGTACTGTATACTTCAGATGTGTTTGCAGGAGATACATTTTATACCATTTATTAATCTCATAGTAACCATTGAATGTTCATGTCAGGCTTTAAAGGCCCAATGCAGTCAAAAACGTGATTTTCCTGTGTTTTATATATATTTCCACACCGTGAGGTTGGAATAATACTGTGAAATGGTGAAAATTATGATAATGCCCTTTTAGTGTAAGAGCTGTTTGAAATGACCGCCTGAAATGACCTCCTGTTTTGGTGGGATGGAGTTTTGGCCTTCCATGGTGACATCACCAGGCGTTAAATTAGTTAATAGACCAATAAGAGCCAATAACAGCACATTTTCAGTTTTCCCCTCCCCACTTAAATCACTCCCAGACAGTCCTAGCAAAATTCTTGACTGAGAAATTCTTCTTTGCTAAGAAGCTATTTTTGTATATTTTGGACAATTTTAATTGTTACCCAGAAATTATTTGATGTTGAGATAAAAACGGCTGCATTGGACCTTTAAATTTTTTTTTAACAGCTTATCATGTAGGCTACTTGCCTTTCTTGCCACTTGCCTTTCTTCTTTTATTACTAGCCCTGACTTTGTTGATAGCTGCTCTATTGAGAAAAAGTTTGGTTTATTATTACTATTTGGTTGTCTTACCTCGCTACCTAATGATGAGTGCTCTAGATAAGCGTTAAATGACTCAAATGTACTGTAAATATAAAATGCTTGAACCTTGATTCAAATGCCAACAACATTTTAATGGAATGTTCTTATATATACACATGATAATATGTGCCATTTAGCAGACGCTTTTATCCAAAGTGACTTAGTCATGCGTGCATAAATATAATGTACCAGTGGTCCCGGGAATCGAACCCACTATCCTGGTAGCGCCATGCTCTACCAACTGAGCTACAGAGGAACACTGTTTTCTAGTTGATTTTGCTGCTTTGTCTTTGATTTCACCTGCATGTTCAATATTTGTTTTTAAATAAAGCATTTACAGGTCTTACCTATACAAAGTTGTTAAAATGAGTATTGGGGATCCTTGTGTGTGTGTGTGTGTGTGCGTGTTACCGTCAACAGTGTTCCACACGATGTTCAGTACATTTGACATTTATGTGACTCGACTCCAAAGTGGCCTAAGTGTGAAACATTACTGTATCATAAAGCAGGCTATAGTAAATGACTCACCTGCTTCCCTTTTTGAAAATGTTAAAGATTAACATAAGTTGTAAGTGAATGTGCAGTTAGAAAGAAGATAAGAAAGGAACAAATAAGATTTGCAGATAAACGTTTTATTTCAACGGTTTCAATCAAGACAATACTATATTTTTGCTCTCATTCCTCTTTCCTCTCTCCATCCATTGTCTTGGAAGTGCAGCGCTGGCACAGTAGAGAGCTACACACACACACAAGCATTTAGTATCAGATCACAGAAAATGGCACATGCAACAGTCGTACCAAAAGGTAACACACACAGACACACACTCACTCCTACCTGTTGGGTGTTAGCTTGGTAGAGGCAGAGCGGACCAGAGTTCCTACTGCTCCCAGCCCCTCCAATTGAAGCCCCACTTTACCGAACACAGCGACTGCCTGCCGAGTCCTGACGCACACAACACACACACACACTCTTACTAACACACGTCACCCCAGAGCCCACTTCTGCTACTTGCTATTACATCTACTACTACTTGTTATTTTTGGCTTGACTCTTTTCATTGCTATTATTGATAATTGATTGATGTACTGCATTGTTGAGGGAGCTAGCACATAAGCATTTCACTGCACCTTTTATACCTGCTGTAAACTGTGTATGTGACGAATAAATGTGATTTGATTTTAGCCTCATTTTTCACCAAACAAGCCTTTTGTTTTCAGCATCATATTCAGCTATCACCATTTAATTTGGTTGCATAAAGGAGACACTAAAACAACACTAATAAGACTTGAGGAAATGTCTGTTTTCTTTTAGCAACCAGTAAGAAGGGAAATCCTCTAATGGTTCAGAGATTATGCTAATAATCGGAAGGGTCATTTAAGAACAGACTCAACTCAAAATGTCTGCTGACTTCTATCTCTTTCTCTTCCTTCCTCCGAAGCCTCTCCCTTGAGGCCTCAGGTGACCCTTTTACCATACTGTTCCCTCGCTTTCCATCCCTTTGCATTAATTATTAATTTGTTGTCTCACTCTCCTCTTTTTACACCCCCCCCCTTTCTTCAATCCCCATCTCTAACACATTTCCAACTGTCCATATCTTCTCTCGCTCCTCCACTCTCTTTCTCACAAGGTATTCCCCCCTTTATTTCTCTCTGCCCCCCTCCCTCCACTCACATCTCAGTGACATTGTTGGATTGCTGTCTGATAGCCTCCAGCTGTGTGCCGACGTCACTCTGCTTCTGTCTGTCCTGTCTGTCTCTCTGCCAGTGGGACACCAGGGTCCCCATGTCCTTCTGGAAGGCCCTCAGCACGCCCAGGGTCTCCCGGTGCTCCTGGCGCCCCTCCTCATGGGCCACGCGCAGGTGCTCTACTTCCATCCTATAGGGGGTCAGAGGTTAGGGGGGAGAAGGCCACATACTGTAAACCAATCTTTTTCATGAAACTAGTGTTTTTTGGTTAGCTGAATATGGTGAGAGGAAATGTAAATGTGTGTCTATGTCTGTCTGTCTTTGTGACTTTGAGATTCTGTATGTAATGAAAAGCGCTTTATAAAATACATCTATTATTATTATTATTATTATTATTATTATTATTATTATTTGACTGACTGCCTGCATCTATACTGCCAGTACCTCAGGTCAGTGATGGCATGGAGGGCTGCTGCCCTTTCCTTCCCCCGCTGGGCACAGCTGGTCAGGGTGGCGGTTCCAGGGCTGGTGGTCCTGGGGCAGCAGTGGCCCTGGGTCTGGGTGGCATTGGCCTCGGTCAGGCAGGTCTCGGACGGGCGGCGCGCCACGGCACGGTGAGCCAGGCAGTGGTGGTGGGTACACTGGGACAGGTTGGAGGGCACCTGGTTCACCTGGGAGGTGGAAAGGATCTTGGTGGGGGCGTCTGCTGGCAGAAGACGGTTGGCGGAGTGGAAGAGGGAGTGAGAGGGTGCGTTAGGGGGACGGTGGTGGGTGGTGGAGAGGAGGTGGTGGGTGGTTGGTATTGGGGTTGGGTCGAAGGCTTCGTTGCTCTGAGCCTCCACTAGGCGTTTCAGAAGAGTCCGCAGTGTTTCCTGAAAATAACGTACAACCCTGAAAATCTAGTATAGAATGAATTAATTTAGCTACAGCAGAAAAACTCCTTCTGTTAAAGGAGTACTCCATGTACAGTATACTGTATCTATTTGGAATTTGTTTCCAGTTTAGCATATTTAGCAACATTTTATTCCGCAGTCATGAGAAAGCTATCAACGCTAGAACATCTTATCCCTCTTCACATTCCCCATGGTCTTCCTCTCTCTCACTTTCTCTCTCTCTCTTTCACGCCTCTCTTATTTCCCTCCCTCTTTCACTCCTCCCTTATTTCCCTCCCTCTTTCACCTGGACTGTGACCACACTGCGATGTATTAGCTCCATCTTCCATTTGACACTCTCGCTCTCTCTCTCCACTCCCCTGCACTCCTCCTACGAGAAAGGGAGGGAACGATGTTAACTCCCATATTAATTTACAAGGTCTTTTTTTCGGGGGGGTTGTTCTGTAGTTTCTCTATTGTTTTTGTTTCTTCTCTGTTTTACTTGATGCTTGGAAAAACTATGGCTGTTGATTTTTTCCCCCCTACTTCTAGTTGTTATTTCTATGTATCTTATGTCTATGCTCAAGGTCCTAAACGATATTATAACCGCGATTGATAATAGACAGTACTGTGCAGCCGTCTTCATCGACCTGGCCAAGGCTTTCGACTCTGTCAACCACCGCATTCTTATTGGCAGACTAAATAGCCTTGGTTTCTCAAATGACTGCCTCGCCTGGTTCACCAACTACTTCTCAGATAGAGTTCAGTGTGCCAAGTCGGAGGGCCTGTTGTCTGGACCTATGGCAGTCTCTATGGGGGTGCCACAGGGTTCAATTCTTGGGCCGACACTTTTCTCCGTGTATATCAATGATGTTGCTCTTGCTGCTGGTGACTCTCAGATCCACCTCTACGCAGACGACACCATTTTGTATACATCTGGCCCTTCATTGGACACTGTGTTAACAAACCTACTCAGCAAATTGGATGTAGTCTATCACAGTGCCATCCGTTTTGTCTCCAAAGCCCCATACACTACCCACCACTGTGACCTGTACGCTCTTGTTGGCTGGTCCTCACTACATGTTCGTCGTCAAACCCACTGGCTCCAGGCCATCTATAAATCACTGCTAGGCAAATCCCCGCCTTATCTTAGCTCATTGGTCACCATAGCAGCACCCACCCGTAGTCTGCGCTCCAGCAGGTATATCTCACTGGTCATTCCCAAAGCCAACACCTCCTTTGGCCGCCATTCCTTCCAGTTCTCTGCTGCCAATGACTGGAACGAATTGCAAAAATCTCTGAAGCTGGAGACTCTTATCTCCCTCACTAACTTTAAGCATCAGTTGTCAGAGCACCTTACCGATCACTGCACCTGTACACAGCCCATCTGAAATTAGCCCACCCAACTACCTCATCCCTATATTGTTATTTATTTTGCTCTTTTGCACCCCAGTATCTCTATTTGCACATAATCTCTTGCACATCTAGCATTCCAGTGTTAATACTATTGTAATTATTTTGCACTATAGCCTATTTATTGCCTTACCTCCATAACTTGCTACATTTGCACACACTGTATATATATTTTCTGTTGTATTTTTGACTTTATGTTTTTTACCCCATATGTAACTCTGTGTTGTTTTTATTGCACTGCTTTGCTTTATCTTGGCCAGGTCGCAGTTGTAAATGAGAACTTGTTCTCAACTGGCTTACCTGGTTAAATAAAGGTGAAAAAAAAAAAATATATATATATATATTTTTAAAAATGTGGTTTCTTCTTATGTCCAGTATAGGCAGCCTAATGTGTTCTAGCTCTATACAAAGGACAGTGTCTGGTTACAGTTTCCTAAATTCATTTATTTGCATTCGGGAAAGACCTGGCAAGATGCCAGCACTAGGAGCTGACAGAGAAGTTAGTAGCAAACACACATCTGTTGAGGTTAAAGGTTCACTGCAGCCGTTTTCATGTCAATATCAAATAATTTCTGGGTAAGAATTCAGTACCTTACTTTGATTGTTTAATTGAAAATGGTCAAAATAGTATTTGCTATCGTTAACTGCAATCGATTGAGCTTGCCTGGCACAATGGAACCAACGGAATAGTCCAAAATGTGCAAAACCCGCCCATCTGACAATCCCGACAGGCTCTATCAAATGCTCAAAGTATTTTAAAGACCCAATACTACTTGAACCCAGCCCCCAGTCTTAGTTGCTCTCCGTCTGTCACTCACCTCTAGTTCATACAGACAGTGGGTGATCTCAGAGGGCACTAGCCTCTTGGGTAAACTATGGAATTCCTGCAGGGACAAAAGCCAAAGAAAATACAGAAACAAACAAGACAGAAGTTTATTATAATGCTGTAGAATCCAAAGCCAGGTGAACCACATTAGTATTCAAAGCCCTTGCCATAGAAACCTGATACATTTTCCACTTCCTGAGTGGTGGATTTAACCTCAACCTTTAGTTTCCTGTAACCGTTGCAAGTATAAAAACACAATAGCTTCAACATCGAAATAGCACATTCAAACAACCCAAACCCTTTGGCTGATACCCTAATAATAATAGTGGGTTCTCTTTTAAGTACTTTTACAAGAGACTCATTGAATAACATTGAATGGGAGTAACTTGTGTAACTCTCACCCCATCCTCCACCAATATGTACCATCCCCCTGTCTCCCAATATATTAAAGCAAACAACCCCAAACATCAGTTCTACAATGTCTGACCTGTAGGTACTTTGATGGGCTCTCAGTTGAAGTCCCCTCCACATCATACCTCTTCTTCCTTTTCTCTTTACTTGCTTTGGGGTTTACCACCATTAACCCTTCCTCTTCCTCCTCTTCCTCATTGATGGACTCAAGGGACCCCGAATCCTCGTCATCATCGGGGTGCGACTCGCTGCCGCCGTCCCTGGCGTCCTGCCAGTTCTCCTCGTACTTGGTGCCCAAACTCTTTTTCCTGTCGCTGCACTTCCCCTCCCCACCTGCAGGCAGCGCTATGTCCTCCAGGGAGAGCCAGCTGCTATGGGAGCTCCTGGGGTTCAGGGTGGTGTCACTGGTAGGCTGGAGCTCCACTCTAGAGTCTGATAGAGAAGGGGAAAGTCAAAGGTAGTACATTATGTTTTATGGGCCAAGCTGGGTTTGAACAAAAGCCTCCACACACTGCGACTCTTCAGGACTGGAGTTGTCCACCTTGATTTAAACTTTCTATAATGTCCAAATCTCAAATGACACCCTATTACTTATATAGAGCATTATTTTAGTAGTGCACTACTTTGAAGACAAGAGGCTCTGGTCAATAGTGCACTATATAGGGAATAGGATGAAAAACTGAGAGACCGAAAAACTGCTTCTATCTCAAGGCCATTAGACTGTTAAATAGCTATCACTAGCTGGCTACCACCCGGTTACTCAACCCTGCACCTTAGAGGCTGCTGCCTATGTACAGTACATAGACATGGAATCACTGGTCACTTTAAATGGAAAACTAGTCACTTTAATAATGTTTACATACTGCTTTACTCATTTCATATGTATATACTGTATTCTTCTGTATTTTAGTCAATGCCACTCAGACATTGCTCGTCCTAAATGTTATATATTTTTTTATTCCATTATTTTACTTTTAGATTTGTGTGTATTGTTGTGAATTGTTAGATACTACTGCACTGTTGGAGCTAGGAACACAAGCATTTCGCTACACCCGCAATAACATCTGCTAAATATGTGTATGTGACCAATAACATGTGATTTGATGTCATTGTGTGAGATGGCATGGGTTAAAATGTAAACCAGGGTGGACAACTTTGATCCTGATGAGTTGTGCTACACTGCATGTGGGGAACTGGAAATTACTAGCAGAAACATGACAAGGCTATAGGCAATTCCATTTGCACGCACACACACACACATGCACGCACACAAATGGGCATGCCACCCAGGGTCCTCTCCAAATACTACCGCTTCACCATCGAGAACATCCTGACTGGTTGCATCACGGCCTGATATGGGAATTGCTCCGTCCATGACTGCAAGGCGGTCCAGTGGGTGGTGAAGACGGCCCAGTACATCACTGGGACCGTGCTCCCACCCATCCAGGACATCTGGGTGGTCCTCTGTAGCTCAGCTGGTAGAGCACGGCGCTTGTAACGCCAAGGTAGTGGGTTCGATCCCCGGGACCACCCATACACAAAAATGTATGCACGCATGATTGTAAGTCGCTTTGGATAAAAGCGTCTGCTAAATGGCATATTATTATTATTATTATATCTACTCGAAACGGTGCCTGAGGAAAGCCAGCAGCATCATCAAGGACCCCACACACCCCAGCCACGAGCTGTTCACTCCCTTACGGTCTGGCAGACAGTATCGGAGCATGAGGTCTAGGGGTGTGCCGATATGGCCATACTCATATTCGTAATCGTAAATTGACAGTTGATAGTCGGATTGGATGATACTCGTGATCGAAAAAAACGGAAGTGTTTTAATATGACAAAAGACCTTTCTGCACGTTCTCACTGGAAAACAGCTGCATATTAGGAGCAGCGCGTGGAGGCGTGTATGTCTGTCCTCAATTTGCAGCAGGCAGCCAAGTTTGGTGTCACTCACTCAGATTGCGCATCAGCGTTTCATAGTTTTCCCTACCCTTGCCCTGCTTGTTAGATAAGTATACACATTGATAGCTTGGTAGCAAACATCCTCGCCATGTGATTTATCATAGTAGCAAACTGCAGCAATCTAATTGATCAGACCGAAAACATGCGAGGAAAAGTGATTGGGTGAAATGATGAAGCGACTGGACAGAGAAATACAGCTTCACTCTTTCTAATCAATACAGCTTCACTCTTTCTAATCAGAGCAGCAGGATCAACGTGCAGCCTGCCCTTCTCTTTACAGAGGCACACTAGCCAGTTGAGCTATTTAGACCACATAGAACCTCGCACATGACTGACTGACATGAGAAAGGTGTTTGCTGGCACCTGAAAATTACTACTTCTTTTTTTATCACGGATAATAACAGACAAATACAAAAATTGCACATATCCGTTACGATACTCGTTTTTTTTTTAAGATAAAAAAAACGTGCATACAACTGCGACCAAACTAGCCAAAAATATGGCACTTTATAATGTCAACTTAAAGTGCCTTCAGAAAGTATTCAGACCCCTTGACTTTTTCTACATTTTGTTACGTTACAGCATTATTCTAAAATGGATTAAATAAAACAATTTCCTCAGCAATCTGCACACAATACCCCATAATGACAAAGCGAAAACAGTCTTTTTGAATTTTTTAGCAAATGTATTAAAAATAAAAAACAGAAATACCTTATTCACACCCTTTGCTATGAGACTCGAAATTGAGTGCAGGTGCATCCCGTTTCCATTGATCATCCTTGAGATGTTTCTACAACTTGATTGGAGTCCACCTGTGGTAAATTAAATTGATTGGACATGATTTGGAAAGGCACACACCTGTCTATATAAGGTCCCACAGTTGACAGTGCATGTCAGAGCAAAAACCAAGCCATGAGGTCAAAGGAATTGTCTGTTGAGTGCCGAGACAGGATTGTGTCGAGGCACAGATCTGGGAAAGGGTACCAAAACATTTCTGCAGCATTGAAGTTTCCTAAGAACAGAGTGGCCTCCATCATTCTTAAATGGAAGAAGTTTGGAACCACCAAGACTCTTCCTAGAGCTGGCCACCCGGCAAAACTGAGCAATCGGGAGAGAAGGGCCTTGGTCAGGGAGGTGACCAAGAACCCAATGGTCACTCTGACAGAGCTTTAGAGTTCCTCTATGGAGATGGGAGAACCTTCCAGAAGGACAACCATCTCTGCAGTACTCCACTAAGTAGGCCTTTATGGTAGAGTGGCCAGACGGAAGCCACTCCTCAGTAAAAGGCACATGACAGCCAGCTTGGAGTTTGCCAAAAGGCACCTAAAGCTTCTCAGACCATGAGAAACAAGATTGAACTCTTTGGCCTGAATGCCAAGCGTCAAATCAAATTCTGGAGGAAACCCGGCACCATCCCTACGGTGAAGCATGTTGGTGGCAGCATCATGCTGTGGGGATATATTTCAGCAGGGACTGGGAGACTAGTCAGGATCGAGGCAAAGATGAACAGAGCAAAGTACAGAGAGATCCTTGATGAAAACCTGCTCCAGAGTACTCAGGGTTCCCCTTCCAATGACCCTAAGCACACAGCCAAGACACCACAGGAGTGGCTTCGGGACAAGTCTCTGAATGTCCTTGAGTGGCCCAGCCAGAGCCTGGACTTGAACCTGATCGAACATCTCTGGAGAGACCTGAAAATAGCTGTGCACCAACCATCCAACCTGACAGAGCTTGAGAGGATCTGCAGAGAAGAATGGGAGAAACTCCCCAAATACAGGTGTGCCAAGCTTGTAGCGTCATACCCAAGAAGACTTGAGGCTGTAATCGCTGCCAAAGGTGTTTCAACAAAGTACTGAGTAAAGGGTCTGAATAGTTACAGTGCTATGAAAATGTATTTGGCCCCTTTCTAATTTTCCATACTTTTGCATATTTGTGATACTGAATGTTATCAGATCTTCAACCAAAACCTAATATTAGATAAAGGGAACATAAGTGAACAAATAACACAACAATTACATATTTATATCATAAACAAAGTTATGCAACACCCAATTCCCCTGTGTGAAAAAGTAATTGCCCCCTTACACTCAATAACTGGTTGTGCCACCTTTAGCTGCAATGACTCCAACCAAATGCTTCCTGTAGTCACATATTTACATTTTAGTCATTTAGCAGACGCTCTTATCCAGAGCGACTTACAGTTAGTGCATACATTATTTTATCGAACCCACAACCCTGGCGTTGCAAACGCCATGCTCTACCAACTGAGCTACATCCCCTGCCGGCCAAATCCCTCCCCTACCCTGGACGACGCTGGGCCAATTGTGCGCGCCGCCCCATGGGTCTCCCGGTCGCGGCCGGCTACGACAGAGCCTGGATTTGAACCAGGATCTCTAGTGGCACAGCTATCAATGCGATGCAGTGCATTAGACCACTGCGCCACTCGGGAGACAATTGTTGATCAATCTCTCACGTCGTAGAGAAAATTAGAAAGGGGGCAAATACTTTTTCATAGCACAGTAAATGTGATATTTCCGTTGTATTATTTTTAATACATTTAATAAAACCAGTTTTTGCTTTGTCATTATGGGGTATTGTGTGTAGATTGATGGAAAACAACAACAATTTAATCAATTTTAGAATTAGGCTGTAACCTAACAAAATATGGAAAAAGTCAAGGGGTCTGAATACTTTCCGAAGGCACTTTATGTACATAGGATGCTGTATATAGCATTTATTTTTTAAATAAATTTAGCAGACGCTCTTATCCAGAGCGACTTACAGGAGCAATTTGGGTTAAGTGCCTTGCTTAAGGGCACATCGACAGATTTTTCACCTAGTCGGCTCGGGGATTAGAACCAGCAACCTTTCGGTTACTGGCACAACGCTCTTACCCACTAAACTACCTGCCGCATACAAATGCTCAAGGGCTTTGGACTTGAGTTCACTTCTAGAAGTTCTTAAGCCCTTCCCTCAACTATTTCCTATGTAGTTTGTGTAAATTGGGTGTGTCATATCTTTCATTTTCCTTTCTCATGAAATGAGTTAGGGTTTAGAGGAAGTGGGGGAGGGAAAGTGGGAGTGAGTGAGAGAGAGAGCGAGGGGGAGGAAGAGAGAGCGAGATAGATAAAGAGAAATGCGAGACAGAAAGGCAGTGTCTCATAAAGTGGGGTGAAAGGACAGGTGTGTGTAAGAAACTGGGCATCCATCCACAGAAAGAAGTAAAGAATATGATGAAAGCCACTCAAGGACATTCACAGAGAGAGAGAGAGAGAGAGAGAGAGAGAGAGAGAGAGAGAGAGAGAGAGAGAGAGAGAGAGAGAGAGAGAGAGAGAGAGAGAAGAGAGAGAGATATTGAAAAAGTCAACGGGTCTGAATACTTTCCGAAGGCACTTTATGTACATAGGATGCTGTATATAGCATTTTAACATATTAACACAAGAGATAAATAATATTTGTCCAGCCTTTGCTGCTAGCAGATGTGCATAATATGCTGTGACCCTAATCAAAACGTTTTTCATAACTCCATATAACAAAAACATAGCTAGGTTGTTGTAACATTTAATCGTAAAACATGTATTTTTACTATTTTTTTTGCATTTCATGGGGCACTGCCCCCCTCCAGGCCTCCCCTTGCCATACTCAGCAGCACCACCTTCTTAAAAAATCCTGGGGAAAACCCTGGGAATACACAAGCATTCATGCTACACACACATCACAACTGCTGCTACCAGACTCTTATTATGATTGCTAAATACTGCACAATTTATACAATTGCCCCCCAATCCCCCCTTCCCCAAAACACATGTAAATATTGGACAATAAATTGTGCCTTCCTGTATTATACTCATGCTAAAACGTTTATTATATTTTACTGAGACATTTACTTTGTGTATATTCTTATATTTTATTATTTCTTATTGTTGTTGCATTGTTGAGAAGGAACCTGCAAGTCAGCATTTCGTTGGAAGCCTATCCCATAAATAAGACTAATACAAGTTGAAAATTGAAACATATTATTATTTTTTTATATAAATTTAGCAGACGCTCTTATCCAGAGCAATTTGGGTTAAGTGCCTTGCACATCGACAGATTTTTCACCTAGTCGGCTCGGGGATTAGAATCAGCGACCTTTCGGTTACTGGCACAACGCTCTTACCCACTAAGCTACCTGCCGCATACAAATGCTCAAGGGCTTTGGACTTGAGTTCACTTCTAGAAATTCTTAAGCCCTTCCCTCAACTATTTCCTATGTAGTTTGTGTAAATTGGGTGTGTCATAGCTTTCATTTTCCTTTCTCATGAAATGAGTTAGTGTTTAGAGGAAGTGGGGGAGGGAAAGTGGGAGTGAGTGAGAGAGAGAGCGAGGGGGAGGAAGAGAGAGCGAGATAGATAAAGAGAAATGCGAGACAGAAAGGCAGTGTCTCATAAAGTGGGGTGAAAGGACAGGTGTGTGTAAGAAACTGGGCATCCATCCACAGAAAGAAGTAAAGAATATGATGAAAGCCACTCAAGGACATTCACAGAGAGAGAGAGAGAGAGAGAGAGAGAGAGAGAGAGAGAGAGAGAGAGAGAGAGAGAGAGAGAGACCCCAGGACGAGTAGGATCCTAATAAAATAAAACAATTAAATTCAAAGAGAGAGAGAGAGAGAGAGAGAGAGAGAGAGAGAGAGAGAGAGAGACGAGAGAGAATATAAGTCAATGGCTGTGGTTGGTCCATACCTGAGTGTAGCGATAGCACCCCTTCCAGGCTGTCCAGGGAAAGTGCACTGTGTGCGGACTGCGGGTGCGCATTGGTGAGCAGGTCCGTGGAGGCGAAAGAGCGGCGGATTCCCAAACTCAAATGGTGTGACTGAATTTGACCAATTCTGATTTACACACACAACAGACAGGACAGAGAGAGGGTGGGGGATTGAAACATTTGCACATGCAAGGAATCATTAAAAAAATATATTATCTCGGTTAGCTATCAGTCATCTTCATATCAATAAGCTACAAGTAACAGGCCTGGATGCCAAGGTATGCGCATGATGGAGATTAAATATATCACAGATTATCCGAATATTATTGGACCTAGCTATAAAATAAACATTCTTACTGAAGAGATGGTGGTAATTTATGGTCTGGAAAGCGTATCTCTTGAGCACCTGTCGATAGAGCCTTGTCGCTGGCCTGTCTCAACTCCGGAGACATATAGATGGTGGTGCATTTTGATTGATCCGACATTCTCTCCCCATAAATTCTCCAAAGATACTCAGAGGATAGAGAGGAAATGGAAACCGGATCTACAAATCTACATCATAGATTTTTGAATGTAACTGTAACCAGCCATCCTAGAATTGTTATCATAAGACAGAGAATTTAACTTCACGATGCTATGTGATCTCATAATGTAACTTCGATGCAAATGTGAGCTCACCAAAGAGTAGAACAATGCAACAATGCATGACGTAGCCTAAATCAATTTTGTCAGAATAAAACTATTTTTACAAAAAATTTGACCACTAGATGGCAATGTTGCATAAGTAAAGAACCACTGAAAAAAATTACCAAAGCCACATTTTGTCCCTCTAATAAACTATTCGTTATAAGTCATTGGTTGACTCTAACACATATAAACCATATCATTATGTATAAAATATTCTCAAACATACACAAAAAACATTCCAGCATGTCAGTATTTTCCTCTCAATTTACAGTTGCAGCGAGTGACTGCGGAAATGATCAATTTGCTTGTCATCAGCAGGCCTATCGCAAGTGTTTGTGTGTCACACTTGTGATATCAGAGCTTTATGTGTACATGCCATCCGTTTCCTGTGTGCGCTGTCCAAGGTGCTGCAGTCGGGATTATGGATAACCAACAGGGTGAGCCTGCTCTCATCCTGTATGAAGGTTAAATCATTTACATCTTAGTAATTTAGCTGCACTCTTATCCAGAGCGACTTGGGTAAAGTGCCTTGCTCAAGGGCACATCAACAGATTTTTCACCTAGTCCGCAATTTGAACTAGCAACCCTTTAGGTTACTGACCAAACACTCTTAACTGCTAGGCTACCTGACACCCTTATTTGAGAACAGGCTACAGAACCCAAGGTAATTTAGTGTTTTAACTAGGCAAATTAGGCTATTGGATGTCGGACAATGCAGATTTTATTTTCAAAGGAGTCAGACTGTCCTGATGTACCATTTTAAACCCCCACCCCCCCACCCCCTTTTTTTTGCATCTTCTCTGAAACAGGAAGTTTAACAGCTGCAGCGCGATCTCATTTTCTCCTCTCTTGAGACAGTCTCACAGTCACTTCGCCCAGACACTCACTGAGAGTGTTGCAGATAGGACATCAGCGCTATGGAGGTCTTCATGGAGGCAGTTGACTACCTTGAGTCACAGCATATTCCAGGCAAGTACATTTGAGTGTTTTGTGTGTGTGTGTGTGTGTGTGAGTGTGTGTGTGCGTGCATGCCTCTGTCTGTCTCTCTTTCCATGTGTGTGTGTGTATTCATGTTATCTTTCTATGTAAATTATGTGTGTGTTTGTACTGTATCTTAGTGGAGGGTGTAAGTGAGCCAAGTCCTGATCCACTGCAGGAGGATGTGTTCCCAGAGGTGGATGTGTTCTCCCCCCTCCAGACAGAGAGCATGGACCTGCCCGACACCCCTGTGAGTCTGTGCACTATGGTGCCTTCCTCTCCTATCTGCCAGACCCAATTCCAAATAGTATTCTTCTCTTACACACACACACACACACACACACACACACACACACACACACACACACACACACACACACACACACACACACACACACACACACACACACACACACACACACACACACACACACACACACACACATACACACACACACACACACACACACACACACACACACACATACACACACACACACACACACACACACACACACACACACACACACACACACACACACACACACACACACACACTTACAGCAGAGTGTTTTCTCTGGCTCTCAGGTCCTGCGAACCCCTGAAGAGATGCTGGATAGGAGGCTCATGGTGCTGAAAACTATGCTGGACAGTGAGAAGATCTACCTCAACGAGCTGGAGAGACTGTTGACGGTAACACACACACACACACGCACGCACGCACACACACACACACACACCCACACACACACACACACACACACTGACATCTCTAAGTCTCTCTCTAACACATACACTTCTCAGGGCTCAGGGGGCTTTGGTGTGTTTACTAGTTTGTAAGTTTGGTGTGTTTGTAGTGTAAGTGTTTGTACGTTTATTTTAAGTGGAAGTGCATGTTGTTATGAGTTGTGCCACAGTTTTAAGTTTTGCACTCTTTTTTATATTGTCTAGTCACATTTTTGTCATTTGAATAATGATTTAGTCTAGTTATTGTCAAAATTACGAAAACAGTGGACCATTTTAGTCAACTAAATGCCCTTTAATTTTAGTCACATTTTAGTCACGTCACATTTGCATTGCCTCATTAACCTATCACAGGACGTTGGTGGCACCTTAATTGGGGAGGACGGGCTCATGGTAATGGCTGGAGTGGAATCAGTGGAATGCTATCAAATACATCAAACATATGGCTTCCACGTGTTTGATGCCGTTCCAGACATTTTATGAGCCGTCCTCCCCTCAGCAACCTCCACTGTAACCTATAGTAAACATCCATCACTGACTTCCATGTGCACACATATACATAGTCTTGTCCTTCCAACATATTTTTCTGCATAACATCCTATTCTCGTCCCAACACCAGAAGTATGACTAACATATCAATAATATATAAGAATGATCTGGCCATGTAAATTCCTGATTCAGCCTACATAGATATTGCACATTACATACAAAACAAACACACACAAGCGCAGAGAGAGAGAGAGAGAGCGAGAGCAAGAGAGAGAAAGAGAGAGAGAGAGAGACTGCAGCACAAGATGGTGCCGCAAAGTATTGGCAAAGTAGTATGGTTTGCACCTCCGTCATTCGTCACATTTTTATCAACGTTCCACAGACACCACAGACACATTGATGTACCGAAGTAGAACGGGGGCTAATGACTGTTTCACCCAGTGATGTAGTCGAGTCACTAAACCTCGAGTCCGAATCGAGTCTCAAGTCCCCTGTGCTCGAGTCCGAGTTCAAGTCCAAGTCACCAATGGTCACGTCACGAGTCGAGTCACGAGTCCCTATCGCTGAAGTCTGAGTCACAGTGCTTGAGTCCTGGTCCAAGTGCTCAATTCTGAGTCATGGGTCCACATTAACTCAAAATAAAGTTATTTACCCAGTCAGATATAGTGTAGTGGCAAGAGGAGTAAATTTACCCAGTCAGATATAGTGTAGTGGCAAGAGGAGTTATTTACCCAGTCAGATATAGTGTAGTGGCAAGAGGAGTTATTTACCCAGTCAGATATAGTGTAGTGGCAAGAGGAGTTATTTACCCAGTCAGATATAGCGTAGTGGTAAGAGGAGTTATTTACCCAGTCAGATATAGTGTAGTGGCAAGATGAGTTATTTACCCAGTCAGATATAGTGTAGTGGCAAGAGGAGTTATTTACCCAGTCAGATATAGTGTAGTGGCAAGAGGAGTTATTTACCCAGTCAGATATAGTGTAGTGGCAAGAGGAGTTATTTACCCAGTCAGATATAGTGTAGTGGCAAGAGGAGTTATTTACCCAGTCAGATATAGTGTAGTGGCAAGAGGAGTTATTTACCCAGTCAGATATAGTGTAGTGGCAAGAGGAGTTATTTACCCAGTCAGATATAGTGTAGTGGCAAGAGGAGTTATTTACCCAGTCAGATATAGTGTAGTGGCAAGAGGAGTTATTTACCCAGTCAGATATAGTGTAGTGGCAAGAGGAGTTATTTACCCAGTCAGATATAGTGTAGTGGAAAGAGTAGTTATTTACCCAGCCAGATATAGTGTAGTGGCAAGATGAGTTATTTACCCAGTCAGATATAGTGTAGTGGCAAGAGGAGTTATTTACCCAGTCAGATATAGTGTAGTGGTAAGAGGAGTTATTTACCCAGTCAGATATATAGTGTAGTGGTAAGAGGAGTTATTTACCCAGTCAGATATAGCGTAGTGGTAAGAGGAGTTATTTACCCAGTCAGATATAGTGTAGTGGTAAGAGGAGTTATTTACCCAGTCAGATATATAGTGTAGTGGTAAGAGGAGTTATTTACCCAGTCAGATATATAGTGTAGTGGATAGAGGAGTTATTTACCCAGTCAGATATAGCGTAGTGGTAAGAGGAGTTATTTACCCAGTCAGATATAGTGTAGTGGTAAGAGGAGTTATTTACCCAGTCAGATATATAGTGTAGTGGTAAGAGGAGTTATTTACCCAGTCAGATATAGTGTAGTGGCAAGAGGAGTTATTTACCCAGTCAGATATAGTGTAGTGGCAAGAGGAGTTATTTACCCAGTCAGATATAGTGTAGTGGTAAGAGGAGTTATTTACCCAGTCAAATATAGTGTAGTGGCAAGAGGAGTTATTTACCCAGTCAGATATAGTGTAGTGGCAAGAGGAGTTATTTACCCAGTCAGATATAGTGTAGTGGCAAGATGAGTTATTTACCCAGTCAGATATAGTGTAGTGGCAAGATGAGTTATTTACCCAGTCAGATATAGTGTAGTGGCAAGATGAGTTATTTACCCAGTCAGATATAGTGTAGTGGTAAGAGGAGTTATTTACCCAGTCAGATATAGTGTAGTGGCAAGATGAGTTATTTACCCAGTCAGATATAGTGTAGTGGTAAGAGGAGTTATTTACCCAGTCAGATATAGTGTAGTGGCAAGATGAGTTATTTACCCAGTCAGATATAGTGTAGTGGTAAGATGAGTTATTTACCCAGTCAGATATAGTGTAGTGGTAAGAGGAGTTATTAACCAGTCAGATATAGTGTAGTGGTAAGAGGAGTTATTTACCCAGTCAGATATAGTGTAGTGGCAAGAGGAGTTATTTACCCAGTCAGATATAGTGTAGTGGCAAGAGGAGTTATTTACCCAGTCAGATATAGTGTAGTGGCAAGAGGAGTTATTTACCCAGTCAGATATAGTGTAGTGGCAAGAGGAGTTATTTACCCAGTCAGATATATAGTGTAGTGGCAAGAGGAGTTATTTACCCAGTCAGATATAGTGTAGTGGCAAGAGGAGTTATTTACCCAGTCAGATATAGTGTAGTGGCAAGAGGAGTTATTTACCCAGTCAGATATAGTGTAGTGGCAAGAGGAGTTATTTACCCAGTCAGATATAGCGTAGTGGCAAGAGGAGTTATTTACCCAGTCAGATATAGTGTAGTGGCAAGAGGAGTTATTTACCCAGTCAGATATAGCGTAGTGGCAAGAGGAGTTATTTACCCAGTCAGATATAGTGTAGTGGCAAGAGGAGTTATTTACCCAGTCAGATATAGTGTAGTGGCAAGAGGAGTTATTTACCCAGTCAGATATAGTGTAGTGGTAAGAATAGTTATTTACCCAGTCAGATATAGTGTAGTGGCAAGAGGAGTTATTTACCCAGTCAGATATAGTGTAGTGGCAAGAGGAGTTATTTACCCAGTCAGATATAGCGTAGTGGCAAGAGGAGTTATTTACCCAGTCAGATATATAGTGTAGTGGCAAGAGGAGTTATTTACCCAGTCAGATATAGTGTAGTGGTAAGAGGAGTTATTTACCCAGTCAGATATAGCGTAGTGGTAAGAGGAGTTATTTACCCAGTCAGATATAGTGTAGTGGCAAGAGGAGTTATTTACCCAGTCAGATATAGTGTAGTAGCAAGAGTAGTTATTTACCCAGTCAGATATAGCGTAGTGGCAAGAGGAGTTATTTACCCAGTCAGATATAGTGTAGTGGTAAGAGGAGTTATTTACCCAGTCAGATATAGCGTAGTGGCAAGAGGAGTTATTTACCCAGTCAGATATAGCGTAGTGGCAAGAGGAGTTATTTACCCAGTCAGATATAGTGTAGTGGCAAGAGGAGTTATTTACCCAGTCAGATATAGTGTAGTGGCAAGAGGAGTTATTTACCCAGTCAGATATAGTGTAGTGGCAAGAGGAGTTATTTACCCAGTCAGATATAGTGTAGTGGCAAGAGGAGTTATTTACCCAGTCAGATATAGTGTAGTGGCAAGAGGAGTTATTTACCCAGTCAGATATAGTGTAGTGGCAAGAGGAGTTATTTACCCAGTCAGATATAGTGTAGTGGCAAGAGGAGTTATTTACCCAGTCAGATATAGTGTAGTGGCAAGAGGAGTTATTTACCCAGTCAGATATAGCGTAGTGGCAAGAGGAGTTATTTACCCAGTCAGATATAGTGTAGTGGCAAGAGGAGTTATTTACCCAGTCAGATATAGTGTAGTGGCAAGAGTGAGTTATTTACCCAGTCAGATATAGTGTAGTGGTAAGAGGAGTTATTTACCCAGTCAGATATAGTGTAGTGGCAAGAGGAGTTATTTACCCAGTCAGATATAGTGTAGTGGCAAGAGGAGTTATTTACCCAGTCAGATATAGTGTAGTGGCAAGAGGAGTTATTTACCCAGTCAGATATAGTGTAGTGGCAAGATGAGTTATTTACCCAGTCAGATATAGTGTAGTGGCAAGAGGAGTTATTTACCCAGTCAGATATAGCGTAGTGGCAAGAGGAGTTATTTACCCAGTCAGATATAGCGTAGTGGCAAGAGGAGTTATTTACCCAGTCAGATATAGTGTAGTGGCAAGAGGAGTTATTTACCCAGTCAGATATAGTGTAGTGGCAAGAGGAGTTATTTACCCAGTCAGATATAGTGTAGTGGCAAGAGGAGTTATTTACCCAGTCAGATATAGTGTAGTGGTAAGATGAGTTATTTACCCAGTCAGATATAGTGTAGTGGCAAGAGGAGTTATTTACCCAGTCAGATATAGCGTAGTGGCAAGAGGAGTTATTTACCCAGTCAGATATAGCTATCCCTTTTCCTTTCTTTCTGTGTCACCAAATGTTTCCATATAGGTACTGGTAATGTTACGAGGCTCACGTTCAGTTGCAAAACCTTATCGAACGTTGTAGATAGAAATAGAGCCGACATTATTCCTTATTCAAAAAGTCAGAGAGGCATGTTTGTTCTACATATACTCTTAGAAAAACAGGTGCTATCTAGAACCTAAAATGGTTATTTGGCTGTCCCCATAGGAGAATGCTTTGAAGAACCCTTTTTGGCTCCAGGTAGAACCCTTTTGTTTCCAGGTAGAAAACTTTTGGGTTCCATGTAGGACCCTTTCCACAGAGGGTTCTTCATGGAACCCAAAGTGGTTCTACCTGAAACCCAAAATGGTTTTACCTGGAACCAAAAAGGCTGAAGAACCCCTTTGGAACCCTTTTTTCTAAGAGTGTAGCATATTTCTATCTGAACGTTCCAAAATGTTGCATCCTTCTGAAAGTACCCCAGGTTGTTAGCTATAGCTAGCTAATGAGGTAACATTACTGAACTAGGTGTAGCCTAAACAAATGATTAACTGTCCGGTGTGCAAGTAGCCTGGTTTTAGAATGGCCTCCATATGCCAATGCACAATAGAAATAAAAAAACGTAGCGCCCCGTTGTATGGGTCATATCTTTTGAACGGTAAGGGCTAGTATCAAGCTGTTTTCTCTGAGGAAAAGAGGGAGACTTGGCTATGCTGGCTACAGAACTATGGCTATGAAATGCAGTGGGAAAAGTGGGAGGGTTGAGCGAGACTACAAATTCAAAGACAGCCTACTTTATTTTTTTAACGATTTATTTATTTTTAAACAATACAAAACATACACATACAAAATAAAACATACAGATGGACACAAACATCAACGACATCAGACGCTCATCCAGAGGCAGCGCTCCTAGTGGCCGGGGACTTTAATGCAGGGAAACTAAAATCTGTTCTACCTAATTTCTACCAGCATGTTAAATGTGCAACCAGAGGAAAAAAACCTCTACATTTACATTATCCAGAGCGACTTACAAATTGGTGCATTCAACTTTGGATAGCCAGTGGGACAACCACCTTTTTTTTATTATTTTTTTATGGGGGGGTGGGGGAGGGGGGGGGGGGGTGGGTAGAAGGATTACTGTTATACTATTCCAGGTATTCCTTAAAGAGGTAGGGTTTCAAGTGTCTCCGGAAGGTGGTCAATGACTCCGCTGTCCTGGCGTTGTGGGGGAGCTTGATCCACCATTGGGGTGTCAGAGCAGCGAATAGCTTTGACTGGGCTGAGCGGGAACTGTGCTTCCGTAGAGGTCGGGGGGCTAGCAGGCCAGAGGTGGATGAATGTAGTGCCCTCGTTTGGGTGTAGGGTCTGATCAGAGCCTGAAGGTAAGGAGGTGCCGTTCCCCTCACAGCTCCGTAGGCAAGCACCATGGTTTTGTAGTAGATGCGAGCTTCAACTGGTGTGTGCGGAGGAGCGGGGTGACATGAGAGAACTTGGGAAGGTTGAACACCAGACGGGCTGCAGCGTTCTGGATAAGTTGTAGGGTTTAATGGTACAGGCAGGGAGCCCAGCCAACAGCGAGTTGCAATAATCCAGACGGGAGATGACAAGTGCCTGGATTAGGACCTGTGCCGCTTTCTGTGTAAGGTAGGGTCGTACTCTGCGAATGTTGTAGAGCATGAACCTGCAGGATCGGGTCACAGCTTTGATGTTAGCAGAGAATGACAGGGTGTTGTCCAGGGTCATGCCAAGGTTCCTTGCACTCTGGGAGGAGGACACAATGGAGTTGTCAACCGTGATGGCGAGATCATGGAGCGGGCAGTCCTTCCCCGGGAGGAAGAGTAGCTCCGTCTTGCCGAGGTTCAGCTTGAGATGGTGATCCGACATCCACACGGATATGTCCGCCAGACATGCAGAGATGCGATTCGCCACCTGGTTATCAGAAGGGGGAAAGGAGAAAATTAATTGTGTTCTGTGAGCTTGCAATGAGTCGTCAAGCCACGGAGCAGGAGGGGAGGACCGAGCTGGCCGGGAGGATAGGGGACATAGAGAGTCAAAAGATGCAGAAAGGGAGGAGAGGAGGGTTGAGGAGGCAGAATCAGGAGATCGGAGGGAGAAGGATTTAGCAGAGGGAAGAGATGATAGGATGGAAGAGGAGAGAGTAGCGGGAGAGAGAGAGCGAAGGTTGCGACGGGGGGCAGAGTGAGTAGTGTTGGAGGAGGGCGAGAGAGAAAAGGATACAAAGTAGTGGTCGGAGACTTGGAGGGGAGTTGCAGAGAGATTAGTAGAAGAACAGCATCTAGTAAAGATGAGGTCAAGCGTATTTCCTGCCTTGTGAGTAGGGGGGGACTGTGAGAGGGTGAGGTCAAAAGAGGAAAGGAGTGGAAAGAAGGAGGCAGAGAGAAATGAGTCAAAGGCAGACATAGGGAGGTTAAAGTCACTGTGAGGGGTGAGCCATCCTCAGGAAAGGAACTTATCAAGGCGTCAAGCTCATTGATGAACTCTCCAAGGGAACCTGGAGGGCGATAAATGATAAGGATGTTAAGCTTGAATGGGCTAGTGACTGTGACAGCATGGAATTCAAATGAGGAGATAGACAGATGGGTCAGGGGGAAAAGAGAGAATGTCCACTTGGGAGAGATGAGGATTCCTGTGCCACCACCGCACTGACCAGATGCTCTCGGGGTATGCGAGAACACATGATCAGACGAGGAAAGAGCAGTAGGAGTAGCAGTGTTTTCTGTGGTAATCCATGTTTCCGTCAGCGCCAAGAAGTCGAGGGACTGGAGGGTAGCATAGGCTGAGATGAACTCTGTTGAGAGCTTCAAGTTCCTTGGTGTCCACATCACCAACAAACTATCATGGTCCAAACACACCAAGACAGTCGTGAAGAGAGCACGACAAAACCTATTCCCCCTCAGGAGACTGAAAAGATTTGGCATGGGTCCTCAGATCCTCAAAAAATTCTACAGCTGCACCATCGAGAGCATCCTGACTGGTTGCATCACCGCCTGGTATGGCAACTGCTCGGCCTCCGACCACAAGGCACTACAGAGGGTAGTGCGTACGACCCAGTACATCACTGGGGCCAAGCTTCCTGCCATCCAGGACCTCTATACCAGGCGGTGTCAAAGGAAGGCCCTCAAAATTGTCAAAGACTCCAGCCACCCTAGTCATAGACTGTTCTCTCTGCTACCGCACAGCAAGCGGTACCAGAGCGCCAAGTCTAGGTCCAAAAGGCTTCTCAACAGCTTCTACCCCCAAGCCATAAGACTCCTGAACAGCTAATCATGGCTACCCAGACTATTTGCACCCCCACCCCATCTTTTTATGCTGCTGCTACTCTGTTAATTATTTATGCATAGTCACTTTAACTCTACCCACATGTACATATTACCTCAACTACCTCAACTAGCCGGTGCCCCTTCACATTGACTCTGCACCGGTACCCCTCTGTATATAGCCTCCCTACTGTTATTTTATTTTACTTCTGCTCTTTTTTTCTCAACACTTTTTTTTGTTGTTGTTTTATTTCACTTTTTTATTAATAAATAAGTTGTTGGTTAAGGGCTATAAGTAAGCCTTTCACAGTAATGTCTACACCTGTTGTATTCGGCGCATGTGGCAAATAAAATTTGATTTGATTTGATTTTTGATCACACCTGCCCAGACCCACCTGCTCTCACTCCTTTCTCCAGTTCCTGCACTACTCTCCAACACGTCTTCAAATTGTGCCAATTTACAGCCTACTTTTCTATACTCAATGGAGAGAAAAACCTAGCTAGACTGTTGTTTTACTATTAAAGTCAATGCTGCTATTGTTTTTAATTTTGTAAAGCAGCTTGTGTTTCTGAACCAGGCAAGGGGTAGCTAACTAGAAGACTGGTGGTGACTGGTTAGCAAGAGAGTTGCTTGCGTGATGTGTATAATCAGCCTGGTCTCAGAGCATTTCGTATTATTCTGTATGTAAAGCCGAGACACTCCAATTAGTATGGTATGTTACATATGGTATGTTTATATACAGTGGGGGAAAAAAGTATTTAGTCAGCCACCAATTGTGCAAGTTCTCCCACTTAAAAAGATGAGAGAGGCCTGTAATTTTCATCATAGGTACACGTCAACTATGACAGACAAATTGAGAATTTTTTTTCCAGAAAATCACATTGTAGGATTTTTAATGAATTTATTTGCAAATTATGGTGGAAAATAAGTATTTGGTCATCTACAAACAAGCAAGATTTCTGGCTCTCACAGACCTGTAACTTCTTCTTTAAGAGGCTCCTCTGTCCTCCACTCGTTACCTGTATTAATGGCACCTGTTTGAACTTGTTTTCAGTATAAAAGACACCTGTCCACAACCTCAAACAGTCACACTCCAAACTCCACTATGGCCAAGACCAAAGAGCTGTCAAAGGACACCAGAAACAAAATTGTAGACCTGCACCAGGCTGGGAAGACTGAATCTGCAATAGGTAAGCAGCTTGGTTTGAAGAAATCAACTGTGGGAGCAATTATTAGGAAATGGAAGACATACAAGACCACTGATAATCTCCCTCGATCTGGGGCTCCAAGCAAGATCTCACCCTGTGGGGTCAAAATGATCACAAGAACGGTGAGCAAAAATCCCAGAACCACACGGGGGGACCTAGTGAATGACCTGCAGAGAGCTGGGACCAAAGTAACAAAGCCTACCATCAGTAACACACTACGCCGCCAGGGACTCAAATCCTGCATTGCCAGACGTGTCCCCCTGCTTAAGCCAGTACATGTCCAGGCCTGTCTGAAGTTTGCTAGAGTGCATTTGGATGATCCAGAAGAGGATTGGGAGAATGTCATATGGTCAGATGAAACCAAAATATAACTTTTTGGTAAAAACTCAACTCGTCGTGTTTGGAGGACAAAGAATGCTGAGTTGCATCCAAAGAACACCATACCTACTGTGAAGCATGGGGGTGGAAACATCATTCTTTGGGGCTGTTTTTCTGCAAAGGGACCAAGACGACTGATCCGTGTAAAGGAAAGAATGAATGGGGCCATGTATCGTGAGATTTTGAGTGAAAACCTCCTTCCATTAGCAAGGGCATTGAAGATGAAACGTGGCTGGGTCTTTCAGCATGACAATGATCCCAAACACACCGCCCGGGCAACGAAGGTGTGACTTCGTAAGAAGCATTTCAAGGTCCTGGAGTGGCCTAGCCAGTCTCCAGATCTCAACCCCATAGAAAATCTTTGGAGGGAATTGAAAGTCCGTGTTGCCCAGCGACAGCCCCAAAACATCACTGCTCTAGAGGAGATCTGCATGGAGGAATGGGCCAAAATAATAACAATTACAACACACTTTTTATATCATTTGGTGGCATACGGCTTCCTCCTGGAGCCACAACACTTCTGTAATTCTTTGTTGAGAGAAGAATGGCTTCCCTCTTTTGTCCAGGGCTCGATTTCATTATGAAAACCATGCTCCCTTCCCTCTCCACCTGTTCACGTCCCTTGCAGACCTGAAAGGTGTACTATATATGGTAGCGTATGTGGAGTAATATGGTAATAGCTCCACCTAAGCTTCTGGAAGGATATTTTCCTCCATATATTGCTTACACCTAGTCAACAAAAGGCAGAGGGAAGTGTGTGAGTTTTTGTATTGGAATTAGACCAAAGAGACCACTATACAAATAGGCAGCATTATGAGTGAGTGTGCTAGAAAGAGGTGTTGCAATAACAACTGACCAAGTCATTTTCAATCTCTTAATTTCTCTTCTCCTTCATTTCCATCTTATTATAAACTGCATGCTTCTGCTTTTGTGTCAACAAGCAACAAAAATAGATGTGAGAAGCAACCCCCATTTGGGTTGGTATTGTAAGGTTGGACATTTTCACACATCTGTGAATATACCAGTGCAGTATATATTTTTGACACCCATTCTCACACACAAACACACACACACTACATATTCTCTCTCACACACAGTACCCACATTGTAGTAGGCCTATGTGTTGAAAAGTTTGGGATGATTTTCCAGACAGTTTTGCTTTGTGTGTTAGTGTTGGTACTGTGTGTGAGAGAGAATATGTAGTGTGTTTGTGTTTGTGAGTGGGTGTCAAAAATGCTTTTGACAGAAACATGTGCACTGCGCGTGTATATTCACAGATGTGTGAAAATGTACAGCATTTTTGGTTAAACGTCTGTACTACTCTCTTCTCACCTCCCTCTTTCTCACATTTTTTTCTCTCCCCCTCTCTCTCTCTCTCTCTCTCTCTCTCGCTTTCTCTCTCTCGCTTTCTCTATCCCCCACCTTTTTCTTTCTTTCTTTCTTTCTTTCTTTCTTTCTTTCTTTCTCTCTCTCTCTCTCTCTCTCTCTCTCTCTCTCTCTCTCTCTCTCTCTCTCTCTCTCTCTCTCTCTCTCTCTCTCTCTCTCTCTCTCTCTCTCTCTCTCTCTCTCTCTCTCTCTCTCTCTCTCTCTCTCTCTCTCTCTCTCCTTCCCCCTACCCCCCCACCTCTTTTCTCCCCCAGCCTATGAAGGCTCTAAAGGCCACAGCAGGGACGTCTCAGCCGGTTCTGTCCAGCCAGCAGGTCCAGACTGTGTTCTACCAGGTGCCTGAGCTCAGAGACCTGCACAGAGACTTCTACACTGGCCTGAGGGACCGCCTGGGGTCCCTGGAGCCACAAGCACACCCAGAGACAGTCCAGGGGCCTGGGCCAGGGCCGGGGCCTGGGCTGGGGCTGGGGGAGGGGAAAGAGCAAAGCCAAAGCGGCTACCAGCTAACGGTTGGAGACCTCTTCCTAAAGATTGTGAGTTACTGCTCCTGCTCTGTCTGTCCATCCATCCATCCGTCTGTCTGTCTGTCGGTCGGTCCATCCATCCATCCATCCAGTCATTGTCCCACTGTCTTAGCTAAGTTAATTTGCACCAATATGGATTGTCTACGATGTGGTCAAACACACTGTTTGACTTGTTACATTCTCACACACAGGTGAGCCAACTAGTTGTGTATCGTGGCTTCATTGATAACTATGAGAGTGCTGTTGAGATCGTGAGGCGCTGTACTCAGACTGACCAGCGCTTCAGGATACTGGCCGAGGTAAGAGAGATTGATTTGTGTATTGCAACATCTCTCTCTGTCTATGTACTTTTTTATCTTGAATAACACATGGATTCTTAGTAAATTCATAGTTGAAGTATTGCAGCATTGCAACCTTTTTACACTCTCTCTCCTTCTGTTTTCAGAGTATGATGTCTCATAATGGATCAGACAGATCTAAGACTAAATACACCTTTGAGGGTAAGATGAAGGCTTCACCTCTTGTTAAAGAGTCACTGTATGTCCCTTTAACCTCCACAGTATGAATCACGTGTGTGTTTACACAAAAAATGTATGCACGCGTGACTGTAAGTCGCTTTGGATAAAAGCGTCTGCTAAATGGCATATTATTATTATATTATTATTTATGTGTTGGATATCTGTCAATCTCCCTCCAGCTCTCCTGTACAAGCCTCTGGACAGAGTCACCAAGACAACCCTTGTTTTGCATGTAAGAGTGCCACCCCATTCGTCCTGCCTTGTATTCATCCATTGATTTGTCCACATACCCACCCATCCACTGACTCCCAAGTAACCATGCACTCTATATTTACCCCCCCGTATAGGACCTGTTGAAACACACTCCCCAGCAGCATAGTGACCACCCCGTGCTGCAGGAGGTTCTGAGACTGTCCCGGAGCTTCCTGTCTGGGGTCAACGAGGGATCACAGTGCAAACGAGAGGTCACCCTCAGCAGAGGCATGGTGAGAGGAACAGAGAGGACGCACACGGACACACACACTGTCACGCCCTGGCTCTGGGGACTCTAGTATGTTGAGCCAGGGTGTGAGTTTTCATGTGTGTTGGTTCTAGTTGTTGTATATCTATGTTGGCCAGGGTGGCTCCCAATCGGAGACGGCTGTAGCTCGTTGTCTCTGATTGGGAGTCATACTTAGGTAGCCGTTAGGCATTCATTCATTGTGGTTTCTTGTTCCGTGTTGGTTCGTGTATGTAACCAGGGACGTCACGTTTTCGTTTTGTTGTTTTGTTCGTGTGATCATTATATAAATAAATATGTTCGCATCCAACGCTGCGCCTTGGTCCTCCTCTCTCACCGACGATCGTGACACACACATGGACACACACGGACACATATACACGGACATCCACACACGGACACCATATCATAACCATCGCTATATGTTTGTGTTGCAGCGGCGTCAGCTGATGCGTGATGGCTTCGTGGTGGATATGTATGAGGGGGGGCGTAACCTCCGTCATCTCTTCTTGTACACTGACCTGCTGCTGTGCACCAAACTCAAGGGCGGGGCCCAAGGGTGAGTGACAGGTCCAGAATGGTATTTCAGTAATTTAAGTCGATGAAGAGTCACCACTTAGATTGTGTTTGCAACTGAGCTTGCATGCATCTGTTAATTTGTTTGTGTGTGTGTTTTGTATGTGTGTTTGTGTGTGTGTCCTCTCTCCCAGTAAGCAGGCCCAGTACAGGTTCTGTTGGTACCTGCCTCTGGCTGGACTGAAACTACGCTGGGGACCAGAGATGGAGCGCACCACGGACACACACCATCGCATACACGCCATGAGAGCCAAGATGTACCTGCTTAGACACGAGCTACGACAGACAATGGTGAGTGTTTGTGTGCGTGCGTGTGGGTGGGTGCGAGTGAAAGAGTGTATTATTCAATAGAACCAATACTCTTTAAAGTAATCAGACTTGAAAAAGAAACTTTGCGTGTGTATGTGTCCTACAGAAGCCTGTCCTACAGAAGCCTGTCCTACAGAAGTGCTTGGCAGCTCGTGCTATAGAGCGAAGCAGATGGAAGAAGATGGAGCAGCTTGAACTGATGATTCTCACACACTCTCCTCTCCTCCCCCTGGAACTACACAGCCCAAGCGGAAAGGCACGCACACACACACACACACACACACACACAAACACTCTCTCACACAAACACACACACTCACACTCACACACACACACACACTCACACTCACAAGCATGTGTGTGTTCTTTTTCAGAACCACACTCTGATGATGTCATCTCTGTATGAACTAGAGGAGTGGAGAGAGGCCATCCACAGACTCACCGGAGATAGTGAGTGAAAGGGGAGCGTGTATATACGTGTGAGAGAAAGAATGAGTGAGTGTGCCATTCAGAGGGTGAATGGACAAGACAAAAGATGTAAGTGCCTTTAAACGAGGTATGGTAGTAGGTGCCAGGCGCACTGGTTTATGTCAAGAACTGCAAGGCTGCTGGGTTTTTCACGCTCAACAGTTTCCTGTGTGTATCAAGAATGGTCCAAGAATGGAGTCAACATGGGCCAGCATCCCTGTGGAACTCTTTCGACACCTTGCAGAGTCCATGCCCCGATGAATTGAGGCTGTTCTGAGGGCAAAAGGGGGTGCAACTAGGGCTGTGGCGGTCATGAAATTTTGTCAGCCGGTGATTGTCAAGCAAATAACTGATGGTCTCACGGTAATTTACCATTAATTAACATAAACACATTTAGCATCTCCTGGCTTCCATGTATAGCCTACAAGCCGCTGATGCAGACCTTTAGAACATCTACATTTAAAAAAGTCTAATAAATCCATTTAAGAGGAAGTCGTGACAGTACCCCCCCCCCCCCTTGACGCGCAGCTCCAGCAGCGTGCCGACACTGGCCTCGGGGTTGGCCAGGAGGACGCAGAGCAGGGCGAGCCGGATGGCGACAGTGGAAATCCTGCAATAGGGAGGGATCGAGGATATCCCTCCCCGGAACCCAGCACCGCTCCTCTGGACCGTACCCCTCCCACTCCACGAGGTACTGAAGGCCCCCCACCCGATGCCTCGAATCCAGGATGGAATGGACGGAGTACGCCGGGGCCCCCTCGATGTCCAGAGGGGGCGGAGGAACCTCCCGCACCTCAGACTCCTGGAGCGGACCAGCCACCACCGGCCAGAGGAGAGACAAATGGAACAATGGGTTAATACAGTAATCTGGAGGGAGTAATAACTTATATGTAACCTTGTTTATCCTCCTCAGGACTTTGAACGGCCCCACAAACCGTGGGCTCAGCTTCCGGCAGGGCAGGCGGAGGGGCAGATTCCGGGACGAGAGCCAGCCTCACTGCGGTGGGGGTCAGCATTGGCCTTCTGGCGAAGCACGGTGCGCTGGAGGTGGACGTGAGCAACGTTCCACGTCTCCTCTGCGCGCCGAAACCAGTCATCCACCGCAGGAGCTTCGGTCTGGCTCTTATGCCAGAACCGGCTGATAACCTAAAACACATTGAAAGGGTGATAGGTTAGTGGAGGAGTGGCAGAGAGAGTTCTGGGCATATTCTGCCCATGGCAAAAACACTGACCACTCCCCCAGCCGGTCCTGGCAGTAGGACCGCAGGAACCTATCCACATCCTGATTCACCCATTCCACCTGCCCATTACTCTCGGGGTGAAACCCAGAGGTCAGGCTGACCGAGACCCCCAAACGTTCCATGAACGCCTTCCAGACCTTGGATGTAAACGGTCAGACACTATGTCCTCTGGCACCCTGTAGTGCCAGAAGACATGAGTAAACAGGGCCTCTGCAGTCTGCAGGGCCGTGGGAAGACCGGGCAGAGGAAGGAGGCGGCAGGCTTTAGAAAAGCGGTCCACAACGACCAAAATGGTGGTGTTACCCTGAGAGAGGGGAAGATCAGTGAGAAAGTCAATACACAGGTGGGACAATGGCCGTTGTGGAACTGGTAAGGGCTGTAACATACCTGATGGGAGGTGCCTAGGTGCCTTACTCTGGGCGCACACCGAGCATGAGGAGACATAAACCCTCACGTCCTTAGCCAAGGTAGGCCACCAGTACTTTCTGGTCAGGCAGCGCACTGTACGACCGATACCTGGGTGACCAGAGGAGGGGGACATGTGTGCCCAATAGATCAGACGGTCACGGACAAGAGATGGCACGTACTGCAGCCCAGCTGGACATTGAGGTAGAGATGGCTCTGTGCGTATCGCCCGCTCTATGTCCGTGTCCATCGCCCATACTACCGGCGCCACAATACAGGAGGCCGGGAGTATGGGGGTGTTGTCTATGGGCCTTTCCTCTGTGTCGTACAGCCGTGACAGTGCATCTGCCTTCACGTTCTTCGTACCCGGGATGTATGATAGTGTAAAATCAAACCGGGTGAAGAATAGGGCCCACCTAGCCTGGCGAGGGTTCAGCCTACTCGCTGCCCGGATGTACTCCAGGTTACGGTGGTCCGTCCAGACGAGGAAAGGGTGTTTCGCCCCCTCAAGCCAGTGCCTCCACACGGTCAGGGCTCGGACAACAGCCAACAGCTCCCGAACACCAACATCGTAGTGCTGCTCCGCCGGGCTGAGCTTCTTGGAGAAGATGGCACAGGGGCGGAGCTTGGGTGGCGATAGCTTGAGATAGGACAGCGCATATCCCTACCTCGGACGCAACCACCTCCACTACGAACGGTAGTGATGAATCGGGATGGGCCAGTACCGGGGCTGAGGTGAACAGAACGCTCAGGTTACTGAAGACCCTGTCAGCCTCAGCAGACCAGCGGAGCTGGGACGGCCCACCCATCAGCAGAGATGTGTTTGGAACTGCGACCTTGCCAAAGCCCCGGATAAACCTCCGATAGTAGTTGGCAAAGCCAATAAAGCGCTGTACCTCCTTAACCGTGGTTGGAGACGGCCAATTACGCATGGCTGAAATGCGATCTCCCTCCATCTCCACACCTGAGATGGTAATCCGGTATCCAAGGAAGGAGACGGACTGTTGGAAAAGCAGACACTTTTCTGCCTTGGCATAAAGGTCATGTTCCTATAGTTGCTTCTATTTTAACCTTGTAACCATGTGGAATTCATCCATAATACGTCGAATTTCGAAGGGAAACTATGAGATATTGTTGTGCTGAACAGTATGTCATTGAAGTGGTGTATGATGTGGGTGTGTTATTTCTCAGACATAGAAATGGTTCCTCCAGATCTGCTCACCCTAACCAGCTCCTGTGTCAAACTGAGAATGACCCAACAGCCTCCCCTTCACAGCATACTGCTTGGTGAGACCTCGTTTCACACTTGTTTCTTCATCTCACTTACATTTACTTTATCTCTCTTTATCATACTTTATTTCATGTTCTTACACTTTTTCTAATGCTCTCTCTCTCTCTCTCTCTCTCTCTCTCTCTCTCTCTCTCTCTCTCTCTCTCTCTCTCTCTCTCTCTCTCTCTCTCTCTCTCTCTCTCAGATGAGGAACAGTCTCTATGTGGGACTCTTAGTGTAGCTGTTCACTCTGCCTGTGGACTACAACAGCCAGCCAGTGAGTGTCTGCACAGTATCTTCAGTATCTATTCCACAGTGTCTACATCTTAACCAGATACAGTACATACAGAATACTCTACCCTCAGACTCCACTGTAACACAAACCATTGAGCTCTTTAAACAGACGCACACTGTTTTCATTTTCACTGCTCTCCCTCCTAGGTGTGTATGTGTGTGTGGAGGTGGATGGCTTTGAGTTCTATGAGCGCCATGCCCAGACCCACTCCTCTGTCAGCAGCCTCAGCCCTCACTGGGACCAGGTAAGATGCTGCACCCAGGCTAGCTCGACCGGCAGCCATTTTGAATGGGGGAATCATTATCCCACCTAAATTGTTGTTACAGATGTAGGATCTTCATTTGAGCCAGTTTTCTACAGCAGCTACAGGATATGTGAATTATTATGTGGATTATAATTAATGGACATTTTTGTAGGGGTTGATACATTTTTCGTAATGGAAAAGTCTGACATTTAAAAATGGAAATTACAAACAGTAGCCTTTTTAAACCTTAAATACACTACATGTTTTAAATGTCCTGCATTGCATGATGATGTACATCACTATGATTATGCTTTTCAGTGGTATTTCAGTGAGGATGCTTTTCACTCGATTTTGTCTTTTAAAATAACTTCTGAACATGGTCATGCTACCCATACGTCATCAATACTACTCTTCAACAGTGTCTTGTGTTGGTCCTCAGGAGTTCTCCTTCCAGGTGGATGGGGCTCAAAACCTCAGGGTGCTGTGTGTGTTGCAGCCAGAGGAAGGAGAGAGCTGTGAGGACCGAGTCGTATGCAAGACCTCCATACAGGTGTGTCTGCATCTGTGTCTAGATGTGTGTATCAGTGTGTGTTCTTCCATGTTCAGAAGGTGTGTACCTGTATCGGTTTAAAAGTGTATACTGTGTGTGCATGCGTGCACCTGTGTGGTCACCTGTTCATGTATATGTGTTCTAGCTGGACCCAGGCCACCTACAGAAGCGATGGAGGAGACAGACCCTCTCTCTAGGCCAGGTGGAGGTGACTCTGTCTCTAAAGTACTGCCCTCACCCTCTAGACCCGCCCTGTCTGGCCCCTGCCCAGCAACAGTCCATCTTCTGCATGCCCATTGGAGCTGTGGCACAGTGAGTCCTGTCAATCATCACTAGTCCAATGAGGTTTAAGGACCTGGGATTTTTGCGCAAAAGTTATTTGTAACATAATCGTAAATGACACTGTGGGATCTACTTTTGTTTCCCTCTCTTGTCTGGTTAATAGTTTTAGGAAATGAAAAGATAACCACTCTAACAGACCAGAACACAGGGAGTGTTTCTCAAAATGCATACTACCGTGCTCTGAGCACTCAAATTGGCCCACAGGAGGGTCGGAGTATGAGTCCTGATCAAAGTATGCAAAACAGAGCACGAAGGGCACTTCTCGAATGCGTACTCCGTTTGTGCATATTTTGAAGCATGCATCGATGCAAGCTTCAACGGAAAGTATGAGCAGAAATACGACGCAACTATGTGAGAAATTAAGCAACATTTATTGAAATCAATGGTGGCCATTATTTGAACTGAAGCGAGAGAAAATACACTCTGACTTCGGAATGTAATGTTGCCAATTCACATCTCATATGCTGCCTGACTACAATATTTAATCTTGATACGTTAATACATTTTGCCATGTTTACCTGCCTACCATACCCACTGTGGTGTGCTTAGATTGCAAGCCCATATTAAGTCAATAGCGATAGCTGGCTAGCTACTACTGTTAGCTAGCTAGATAGCCACGAAGAATTGTTAGCTAGCTAGCTACCCACGAATAATTGACATCTACCTTGCATAACATTCGTTTTAGGTAATTTTTGCCTGTTAAACTATCTGGTTAGCTATGTACATTTTTACGATTCACATATAGCTAGCTGTTAGTTATGAAGTAATACATTTACTTTGTGTGTATCTTGTTTCCTCTCTATTGCCGTTGTCCTGGCTGGAAGAAGGTTCAGTGAATGGGTAAATTGATAGGGCTAACTAGCTAGCGAGCTAGCCACAAATAATTTTTAGCTAACTACCCACGAAAAAATTTACATTTATCTTGCATGACATTAATTCTAGGTAATTTTGCCTGTTTAACTAGCTGGTTAGCTAGATTATTACGATTCACATATAGCTATCTGGTAATTATGAAGTAAAACATTTGCTTTGTGTATATCTTGTTTCGTCTCTATTGCCATTGTCCTGGCTGGAAGAAGGTTCAGTGAATGGGTAGGTGTAGCATGAGGTAATACAGTAGGGGGAGTGCTAGTTCTCCACACTCTCGTCCTCACAAGAACGTACTCAAGAGAACGTCGTCGGAGAATGTACTCGGAGCATGAGAGTGTGGAGCATGGTAGTATGCATATTGAGAAACACCCAGGATTAGGCAATATAGGAACAGCAGATGTGTGACTAGAAAGACATGTGGAAGGAAACCACATACCACATATTGCCTGATCCTGGAAAAAACTTGTTTCTACATTTTTGTCAGTTTTTATATTTTTACATAAATTGAAAGCAGGGTACGTGTACTGTGAGTGTTTCATGTCTCTAGGATAAATTAAAGTAATTTGAAAACATCATGTGAACATCCAAGACACCTTTTTTCTAGGATGCCAACGACGTATAATGTGTGTATATACTACTCACTACTGTATGTACACACACAAACCGGAGTGTGGGTCTTGTGTGTGTGTGTGTGTGTCCTCTCCCAGACAAGAGGGTGTCCTGGTGCCACATGTGGTGCGTTTCTGTGTAGAGGAGGTGGAGCGGAGAGGACTGGAGGAGGTGGGCATCTATAGGCTATCAGCAGCTACCAGTGACATCACCAACCTCAAGACTGCTTTCAACACCAGTGAGTGTTGAAATTATGCCATGGCTTGGGACCTCCAAGACAGCGTGTACTAAACCAGAGCATGCAGTCATTTCAATTGGGACCGGATGCACTAAACAGAGTTTGCAGTTATCTGAAGAGCATTTATCAGAGTTGAATCATTATGATATGCACGCTGATCTGTCTCTCTCTTCTTTCTCTCCCTTTCTTCCTCTGTCTATATCATATATCTCTCCCCCTCTCTCTCTCTCGCTCTTTCTATCGCTCACCCCCCCGTCCGTCCGTCCTCTAGGTCTGCGTGAGGCAGTGTCTAGGTTGAGGTGTGTAGATGTGAATGCTGTCTCAGGTATACTGAAGCTTTACTTCAGAGAACTCCCTGAACCCCTCATACCGACAGAGCTGTTCCAGAGCTTCACCAAGGCATTGGGTAGGTCACACACACACACACAAATGCACGCATGCATACAAACACATGCAGACACATACACACAGACTCACTCTTCTCCGTCCGTGCCTGTGTTTTGTCTCTCTAACAGACATCCCAGACCTGAGCTCCAGGAGTGTGACCATGTTGTCTCTGCTCCAGTCCTGTCCCTCCGTCAACCAAAACACCTTCCTGTTCCTCCTCCACCACCTCAGAAGGTCTCTCAACACCTCTAATACACTACTTATATGTTACTAATAACATGGTACTATATTAACATATTTCTATTTCTATTTACATTCAGTCATTTAGCAGACACTTTTATAACAAATTACTTCTCAACCATATAAGGCTCACTTTTCATTGCTTTCCATTATATTTTTCATGTGTATTTTTGCCAGTGACATCATATTCTCATGCATATCTTTGCTAATGACATCATACTCTCATGTGTTCTCTAGAGTATCAGACAGACAGGATGTGAACAAGATGCCTCTGATGAACCTGGCCACTGTGTTTGGTCCCAGTCTAGTGCGCCCCCCTGTGGCTGTTCTGGGGCAGTGCGGCCCGACAGTGGACATCTCTCAGGAGGTGGTAGTGCAGGTTGGTCATGGCTACTTCATCAGGCTTCTGCAATTATTATTATACTAGATTGCTTTTACAGTAGCATGCAGGAAAGATACAGACCTTCACATGTTGGTGCAGGACATTTAAAACGTGTAGTGTATTTAAGGTTTGAAAAGGGGTTCTGAAGTTTGTAATTTCCGTTTTCACATTTCAGACTTGATTTTCCCTTACGAAAAATGTATCAACCCCTACAAAAATGTCCATCATTTATACTTTAGAAAGTCACTGATGTCAAATCAGTGATTACTTCAAGGTAGTAAGTAAGGGAGGAGGCTTTTTCCAAGTATTTGACGGACCATAAATAGTTGTTTTTACATTTAAAAAAACATTTTAGTCATTTAGCAGACGCTCTTATCCAGAGCGACTTACAGTTAGTGAGTGCATACATTTTCATACTGGCCCCCCGAGGGAAACGAACTCACAACCTTGGCGTTGCAAGCGCCATGCTCTACCAACTGAGCTACAGGGGACTTTTTAAACGTTTCACTGGCGTAGTAGTGTGTATAACGTGTGTATCTGTCTTTCTCTCTGTGTGCGTGCGTGTGTGTGTGTGTGTGTGTGTGTGTGTGTGTGTGTACAGGTCCAGGTTGTGTATTTCTATCTGCAGTGTGACAACCTGCCTGAAGCCCAGACCTGCATACCACATGACACAGAGACCACTGAGGAAGATGAGACCACCAACATATGAACCTTAAACTCCTGGAAACATCACTGTTGGCCAACAGAGTCTCAGGAGAAAGAGAGAGAGGGGACATGTAATCTACAGATGTTGTAAAGATAAATACATATATTTATTTGTAAAGCTTTGGGCTGATCAACCTGTCCTTTACTTTCAATGCGGTACTAGGTCCTAGGAGGTAGAGAAATGAACAGTGGGTGCACATGGGAGGGTGTAAGGAGACAGTCGATTTGGGGCGGCAGGGGGTTGGTGTGTGTCACACAGCGCAGATGTTGTAAAAAGGTTAGGGGGTCACCTCCCTGGCTTGAAATCCCATCAGTTACGGTTCAAACCCAACTAGACGGAGTTCACACATACACACTCATACACACACCACCACCACAACCGCAACCACCCCAGCTGGGGGTCTCCTTTCAGACTCCAGTGCCGCACCACCTGGGCAGGGTGGGCTAATGTTACCTCCCCCCCCTGCCGCCTTTTGATCCCTAATCCCACCTACCCCGGCCTACCGATCCCTTCTCCCTCTCTCCCGCTCCCACCACGCATTCCGACCGCCTCGGAGCATTTCGGGAAGCCCGCTACATGGCGTGTGTGTGTGCCTGCCATAACAACATCCAGACCGCGCCTGGAAACAAAGAAACGCGGAACCCTTGCCCTCCCCTAAGGCCCCTGGTGTCGTAAATCACCTGTCCCCACTAACCCTGCGACTGCCAAAATAAGGTTCCCATTGTAGACTACAAATACATCAGAGTAGAGCTGGAGTCTGGAGAAGCTGTGTCTGAATAATAGAGGGGAAACAGACATCCATGACCAAAGGTCTATAGTATCTCTATAGTATCTCTAGGGTGGAGGGGAGGTGAAATTTACCACGGCCAGGGCTAAGGATAGGTAGGGGTGGGTTGGACAGGGCGAAGGATAGGTAGGGGTGGGTTGGACAGGGTGAAGGATAGGTAGGGGTGGGTTGGACAGGGCGAAGGATAGGTAGGGGTGGGTTGGACAGGGTCAAGGATAAATAGGGGTGGGTTGGACAGGGTGAAGGATAGGTAGGGGTGGGTTGGACAGGGTGAAGGATAGGTAGGGGTGGGTTGGACAGGGTGAAGGATAGGTAGGGGTGGGTTGGACAGAGCGAAGGATAAATAGGGGTGGGTTGGACAGGGTGAAGAATAGGGAGCGGTGGGTTGGACAGGGTGAAGGATAGGTAGGGGTGGGTTGGACAGGGTGAAGGATAGGTAGGGGTGGGTTGGACAGAGCGAAGGATAAATAGGGGTGGGTTGGACAGGGTGAAGAATAGGGAGCGGTGGGTTGGACAGGGCGAAGGATAGGTAGGGGTGGGTTGGACAGGGTGAAGGATAGGTAGGGGTGGGTTGGACAGGGTGAAGGATAGGTAGGGGTGGGTTGGACAGAGCGAAGGATAAATAGGGGTGGGTTGGACAGGGTGAAGAATAGGGAGCGGTGGGTTGGACAGGGCGAAGGATAGGTAGGGGTGGGTTGGACAGGGTGAAGGATAGGTAGGGGTGGGTTGGACAGGGTGAAGGATCGGTAGGGTTGGGTTGGACAGGGTGAAGAATAGGTAGAGGTGGGTTAGACAGAGCGAAGGATAGGTAGAGGTGAGTTGGACAGAGCGAAGGATAGGTAGAGGTGAGTTGGACAGGGTGAAGGATCGGTAGGGTTGGGTTGGACAGGGTGAAGAATAGGTAGAGGTGGGTTAGACAGAGCGAAGGATAGGTAGAGGTGAGTTGGACACGGCGAAGGATAGGTAGGGGTGGGTTGGACAGGGTGAAGGATAGGTAGGGGTGGGTTGGACAGGGTGAAGGATAGGTAGGGGTGGGTTGGACAGGGCGAAGGATAGGTAGAGGTGGGTTGGACACGGCGAAGGATAGGTAGGGGTGGGTTGGACACGGCGAAGGATAGGTAGGGGTGGGTTGGACAGGGCGAAGGATAGGTAGAGGTGGGTTGGACAGGGTGAAGGATAGGTAGGGGTGGGTTGGACAGGGTGAAGGATAGGTAGGGGTGGGTTGGACAGGGTGAAGGATAGGTAGGGGTGGGTTGGACAGGGCGAAGGATAGGTAGGGGTGGGTTGGACAGGGCGAAGGATAGGTAGGGGTGGGTTGGACACGGCGAAGGACAGGGTATGTTATGTATTACCGTTTTTTCAGATTGCTAATAAGCATTTTCAATACTGCGGATACATGTGCAAAACTCTAAATACAGTTATCACAACAACACTCTATGTGGCAACCTGTGGATCATTTGTCATTGCTTTGACACAAAATGCGTTCAATGACAACATCTTTCAAATTACATAAATACTTGTCTCACAAAAACACATTTACCAACAAAACTCTATGTATCTACAGACCATTTTGCAAATGTTAAGATACCCTTATCAAAACTGTTAAACTCAAGTTCAAAAACTATTGAAAATTGAATTAGACTGCAATTTTTTACATTGCTACAGTAATAGCAAAATAGAAATTCTAAAATAATAATAATAACTCTTAATTATTCACAGATGATTTTCATTCTACATTACGTAACTGAAGACCTACCCAGGTGTTTTCCATTTTTATGTCATTACCATCTCTACAAAAGGGGACATGTTTGGAATGTATTTTACATAAACATGGACCCAGCCAGAGATCGAGTAGTGGCTTACAAAGGTGGAAGAGTTGCCGGGAGAGGCAGAGGATTACGTATCCGTGGTGGAAGACGACTGAGGGGAAGACCCAGAGTTGTAGTGTCAGATGAGATTAGGGCTACAATCATTGATCATGTTGTCAATCATGGTCTATCAATGAGAGATGCTGGTCTCAGAGTGCAGCCAAATTTGCAACGCTCAACTGTGTCATCTATTATAAGAACCTTCCAGCAAACTAACACGTAAGATATGCATTCTGCGTGGGCATCTAACTGTACTGAATAATACTGTAGAGTAGTAAATCGAGCAAAAGCTCTCCGAACCACTTGTGTGTAATTTTATTTCTGTTTTAGGACCCAATGGTTACCAAATGGAGGGGGGAGAGGTAGGATTTTCTCTGCTCAGCAGGAAGCTGTAATTGTTGACATGGTCATTAGCAACAATGCCATAAAACTCAGAGAAATTCAAGAGAGAGTGTTGGCAGACAATAATACATTTCAAAATGTTGAAAGTGTAAGCACGACAACCATTGCTAGAGTCTTGACAAAGCATCATATCAGCATGAAGCAGGTGTACACTGTTTCCTTTGAGAGGAACTCTGATCGTGTCAAGGAACTCCGGTACCAATATGTCCAGGTAGATGTCTATATCCTGTAAAACAGTACTGTTTTTACTGTAAACAAAACCCACCAGAGCACTGCACACTCAGAATTGATTTCAGTTACAGTATACTGTAATGTAAACTACTGTTAAAGAATAACTGTTATGTTGCCCTGTGGATTTGCAATATTTTAGAGTGTCATGGAGCTTGAAGCCAGGCCAACACCCCACATGTTCGTCTTTGTGGATGAGGCTGGTTTTAACATGGCCAAAACACGCCGACGTGGAAGGAATGTGATTGGGAAAATAGCAACAGTGAATGTCCCGGGCCAGAGGGGTGCCAACATCACAATGTGTGCCGTAATATCCTCTGAAGGATTGCTGTTACATAAACCACTAATTGGGCCATACAACACAGAGCGCCTCATTTCATTCACGGATGACCTCTATGGAAGGCTTTTGCCAGGTGAAGAAAGAGGGCAAGTCAGAAGAAATATGGAAACCTGGGTGATTATATGGGACAATGTGGCATTTCACCACTTCCATGCAGTCACAGAGTGGTTTTCAGCCCATCCTGGGATAGTGTCACTTTTCCTCCCCACTTACTCTCCCTTCCTCAACCCCATAGAATAATTATTTTCCTCATGGAGGTGGAAAGTTTATGACCACCATCCACATGATCAAATGTCACTCTTGGATGCAATGAATGCAGGATGCCTGGATATCTCTGCAGAAGATTGCCATGGATGGATCAGGCATGCAAAGAGATTCTTTCCCAGGTGTATTGCGCGAGAGGCCATACGGTGTGATGTGGATGAGAACTTGCAGCAGATGGGGTTGACTAGCATTGTTATGTACAGTTGAAGTCGGAAGTTTACATACACTTAGGTTGGAGTCATTAAAACTTGTTTTTCAACCACTCTAGTTTTGGCAAGTCGGTTAGGACATCTACTTTGTGCATGACACAAGTCATTTTTCCAACAATTGTTTACAGACAGATTATCTCACTTATAATTCACTGTATCACAATTCCAGTGGGTCAGAAGTTTACATACACTACGTTGACTGTGCCTTTAAACAGCTTGGAAAATTCCAGAAAATGATATCATGGCTTTAGAAGCTTCTGATAGGCTAATTGACATCATTTGAGTCAATTGGGGGTGTACCTGTGGATGTATTTCAAGGCCTACCTTCAAACTCAGTGCCTCTTTGCTTGACATCATGGGAAAATCAAAATAAATCGCCAAGACCTCAGAAAAGTAATTGTAGACCTCCACAAGTCTGGTTCATCCTTGGGAGCAATTTCCAAATGCCTGAAGGTACCACGTTCATCTGTACAAACAATAGTATGCAAGTATAAACACCATGGGACCATGCAACCGTCATACCGCTCAGGAAGGAGACGCGTTCTGACTCCTAGAGATGAACGTACTTTGGTGCGAAAAGTGCAAATCAATCCCAGAACAACAGCAAAGGACCTTGTGAAGATGCTGGAGGAAACAGGTACAAAAGTATCTATATCCACAGTAAAACGAGTCCTATATCGACATAACCTGAAAGGCCGCTCAGCAAGGAAGAAGCCACTGCTCCAAAACCGCCATAAAAAAGCCAGACTACGGATTGCAACTGCACATGGGGACAAAGATCGTACTTTTTGGAGAAATGTCCTCTGGTCTGATGAAAAAAATAGAACTGTTTGGCCATAATGACCATCGTTATGTTTGGAGGAAAAAGGGGGATCCTTGCAAGCCGAAGAACACCATCCCAACCATTAAGCACGGGGGTGGCAGCATCACGCTGTGGGGGTGCTTTGCTGCAGGAGGGACTGGTGCACTTCACAAAACAGATGGCATCATGAGGAAGGAAAATGATGTGGATATATTGAAGCAACATCTCAAGACATCAGTCAGGAAGTTAAAGCTTGGTCGCAAATGGGTCTTCCAAATGGACAATGACCCCAAGCATACTTCCAAAGTTGTGGCAAAATGACTTAAGTACAACAAAGTCAAGGTATTAGAGTGGCCATCACAAAACCCTGACCTCAATCCTATAGAAAATTTGTGGGCAGAACTGAAAAAGCGTGTGTGAGCAAGGAGGCCTACAAACCTAACTCAGTTACACCAGCTCCGTCAGGAGGAATGGGCCAAAATTCATCCAGCTTGGGAGGCTTGTGGAAGTCTACCCGAAACGTTTGACCCAAGTTAAACTATTTAAAGGCAATGCTACCAAATACTAATTGAGTGTATGTAAACTTCTGACCCACTGGGAATGTGATGAAATAAATAAAAGCTGAAATAAATAATTATCTCTACTATTATTCTGACATTTCACATTCTTAAAATAAAGTGGTGATCCTAACTGACCCAAAACAGGGAATTTTTACTAGGATTAAATGTCAGGAATTGTGAAAAACTGAGTTTAAATGTATTTGGCTAAGGTGTATGTAAACTTCCGACTTCAACTGTATCTGTTTCATTTGGACAATATGCTATTCATATTCATTGTGTGTATACACTTTTTGTTTGTTTAACAGTACTGGAATTATTTATTTTTGTGTATTTTGGAATTACTCTGCAAAAAGCAAAATACAGTCATTTGCAAAAATACAGTAAATTGTATTGAAGCATATTGCAGCCTTTCTGCTGGAGTTGGTCAAAGTTGAGGCACACTTGATTAGTTGCCGTGGCCGCAGCGTGTCCTTATGGAAGGCATGCAGGCAGCGGATCAGAGGGATTGACCTCGCCCTCTCAGGTTAACAGAAGCTGTGTGTGTGTGTGTGTATGTGTGTGTGTGTGTGTGTGTGTGTGAGAGGGGGGAGAGCGAAAGCCACACC